>NC_137973.1:35557518-36799320 GCF_963924665.1 Micromys minutus
GAATTTTAATAGGCAACATGAGCTAGCATAGTGTTTAGTGACGGACCTTCAGGAGAAGAGTAAGGCAGGAGACCATGTTGGGTGTAACTTCAGACCAAAGAAGAATCCAGAGTTGCTAAGTACAGATAGAGGAAATGGAGGGGGCCAGGAAGCAACAGAGGGACAGGCAGGTGACAGAGGAGGGCTCACAGAAGACCTTGTTCATGATAGGGGCAACTCAGAGGAGGCTTCTGTGAAGAAAGCTCATCTCATGGTCTAACCTGGAGACCTAACAGAGTTGTGAGAAATTCAGGAGTCAGGGACTGGAAAAATGTGGCTTTAGAAAGACACACTGATCCCACTTGGAGTGAGATCTGGCTACCCATCCTATGGGGCAAGCCACCACACAGCAACCTGACCCAGCCACACCAGGATACTTCTGGAGTCCTGGCTTTTCACCGTCCTGCTGGGAGAAGCACCAGGCGCCTGGGCTGCTGTGGACGGCTGGATGCTGAACATGGAAGATGGTGGCTTCGCTGATGTGTCAGATGCCTGCACCTGGAAGATTGATTGGCATATATCACAAGGCCTCTGTCTGGATTGTGCCTCCCTGCAGGGAGGGGACACAGGCAGCTAGACGGGTGAGCCACCTGAAAGAAGCAGCTGAGCTGTCTGGCTTTCTGTGACTTAGCCCTGGAGGCCACAGCATGCCTTCTACTTCACCAGTGTTCTGCGGAGTTACAGAGGACGCGTTGCACAAAAGAGAGATTGGCTTCTTTCTTGATGGGAATCGTGTCTGAGAGGTGGACCTGCAGCTGTGTGGCTCTCACACCTCCATCCTGTCCAAACCTCAGCCGGAGCCTGGGCATCTTTGAAAGTGCGATCACTTCCAACTCCTGCAAAGTTAGCACTACAGCCAAGTGGTACCCAGGGGTCTTTTGGCTCCTGTGTGCTCACCCACCGGAAGCATCAGGTCTGGACAGTGGGCACAGAGAGCGACTGACGACTGGGGGGCTCTCTGAAGACATGAGAAGGTTCAAATCCCCGACAAAGTCTATGGCCTGGACCTAGCCGTCCATCTCAACATTAGCTTAAAGTACTTAAGGAAGCCTCAGGGGACTTTGGAGTCCTTCTCCCAGTGAAAGCGTTGGCAGCTGATAGTCACCCCATCTTCAGGAAAGCCGTCTGCCTGCTTTTAAATGAAGTCTCTAGGTTATCTGGAGCTCACTAAGCAAGAGTGCTGGCCAACAAGTCCCAGGCCTCCCCTCCCTGGAGCGGGGGTTGTAAGTGTACATTAACAACGAGTGTTTTCACCCAGGTTCTGGGGACCAAACTCAGGTCTTCATACTTAAGACAGCGGTTTCACTGAATGAGCCGCCCCGCCCCCCAGTCATTCTACAATTTGAGTTGTGTTTTCCCATCTGTTTTCTCTCGTTTACCCATTAAACACACGTTATCAGATAATGCAGCTGGCTTCTGTTCTCAGCTCTTTCAAAAATCCTCTTCTTAAGAAGTGAAAGCTAGGGGACCCCTGAGTCTCTCTGTGGCCTTGGGAGTCCCTCCTTGCAGCCACCCTGACTTTAGGAAGGCTTTAAGTTCTCCTTTCTGTGAAATCCCCAAAAGTCTTAGCGGAAATCCTGAAAAGACAAACAAACAAATAAATACGCAAACAAACGAAACAACTGGATAAAAATTGGAAGATTTCACTGTTCAGTATAAAATAAGACCATAGAGTAGAGACAGGGAATGCTGTCAATAGTTAAGGAGACTGAGCCATGGAACGTGGGACCCTGATCGCTAGCTGAGCCTGGGCTAAGTGTGACAAATTTGTGACTGTGGCCACATACACAGCCTTTTCCTCCAGTACAAAGATGCGTTCTGTGGGGTGGCTAAAAGTGAGGGAAACCGTTTTATCGTTTATTGATATAAAACAGCATAAACAATTCTTTAATGGGTTGTCCTTATTTCCAAAACTAACTCACCCCCCCCCCAAAAAAGAAAAGAAAAAAAAATGTGGCTTGGGTCTATTGAAGACCTTGGAATCAGAAGGGGACCCCAATGATCTTTGACATTGTGACCTCACTTAGAAGCCACTTGTGCGTCTCTGGGCCTCACCTAAAAAAACAAGCAATCCAGAAAGTCCCTGGATAAGGGGCCCCATCCTACACCTCCTAACACCGAGGGCTGTCATCTCTCTTTCTCCATGGTCATGGGGCAGTGTCATGTGCCAACCCCTGCCAAGTGTGTATTAATATGTTCTGAACCGTATTGGCAGCTTTGTGGTTTTCTGAAGCCTTTTGCAGCCTAGAAAACAGTCTCCAGCGAGAAGCCCCTGCTGTTTTATCCATTACGGTGAAAACAGATAATCCTGCGCATGTCCGCTGGGGACTGGCAAGTAACAAAGTGTGCGGAGAGGGGAGGGAATTTAAACAAGAGCTAATGTAGCCTGTGGGGACTGACTGGGGAAGGAAGGGAAAGCTGCTCTGGCTAGAATCGAGGGGCTGGCAGCGGAATCTGCCGCATATTGTGGCCACTTAAGGCTGGATGGAGCACGTGAGTGTCTGTTGTCCATGGTTTGAGGGACGTTCTGCAAAGAACTGGTTTCCAGAAGGGGAAATTTTGATCTCACAGAACAGATCCGGTTTCCTGAGACCCATCTGCTTGTTTTTCTCTTTCCCAAAGAGACCACAATCTCTTGTGGGAAAAAATTCAGAATGTTGTTGGCTTTCAGAGAAGAGGGGATTGGAAATGCCAGATAAACAGAGACTCCGCAAGCGACAGAGTTTCGTATCGTGTTTCCCTAGGACTGTGGGGAAAGCCACATGGTGAGGCTGTGGGACTGGGGTTAGAAACAGAGCTGTGGGCTGGGGACAAAAGACAGGTCTGCTGCTCAGCCTGACCACATTCACGTTTCCTGTCATGTGAGGGGCAGGCAGCGTGTACTGCCAGTATCTTGCAAAAACAATGTGAGGACCCAAGAAAGCCAGGGATATAGTGGAATCTTGGGACTCAACCGCGCAGGTGCTATGGGGATGTTACTTACAACCCAGCCAAAGCTAAGCTGGTCATCTGCCTGAGTTTAAAGCAAATCTTGACTAAATCTCGTACTGGAATGTTTTTGTCTGCCTGAGCAGGAACCCAGTTTAAAATGCCTCACTCAAAATAGGCCATGATCCTTTTACTTCATCCAACCGATCCGTTGATAATGCTTTCTCCAGTGCCTGCTTGGTGCCAGGAGGTGTTCTAGAAGTTATTTATTAGCAAAGAAGACAAACCCACATGTTCTAAGGGTGATGATGAGTAGGTGTAGTCACATAGATAAAGACCCGAGTTTGCCAGGCAATGGTAAGGTGTTCTAGAGAGACAAAGCAAAGGAACGAGTGGTAAAAGGGTTCCACATTAGGCAGAAATGGTTTCAATGACTCAACTAAGGCATTCAGTGGCTCCCTGGGAGGCAAATGGAAGCCAGCCATACCACTAATTTTGGAAGAACATGGCTGAGAGACAAAATGGCATGTGCAAAGGTCCTGAGGCAGGAGCTAAGAGGCCATCGAGGCTGGAGTGAGCTGTCAGGGAGTCAGAGATGTACTCAGAGGGGAACAGGTGGGTGCTGAGGGTTGGGGTACCACTCTTGCAGATGAGTGCAATGTCTTTAGGCTTCTGAGGAGAGCAGCAGTCTCATATGCCATTAGGGTTTTCAAGCCTGACTTCACTGAGTCTGGAATTAGGGTAGAAGCAGGGAGACCCCTATGCAGGTTACTATGAGTCTGAGCGGGAGTCCGGTCAGGAAGGTCGTGTAGGGTGGGGGGAAAGCTTGGGTTCTGGGTGTGTCAGAGGTGGTGCTGGTATTAGCCTGTGGGTGAGATGCGCGGTGTATTATGGCAAAGGAGTTCAGGCAGGACATGAGCACGGGCAATGAGACCAAGCGAGGCTCTGTTCTCCTGCGTCCATTGGCACCGCTCTACTCTGGCTTCGTTTCCAGCTCTTCACACGAGGTGCTAAAGACGTCCATTGTCAGCTCAGACCGGTTCTGGAAGTTCTCTCAGAAGACTAAGGTGATCTGAAGTTCCTGGGGTGTGTGGGGGGGAGGGGCAGCCATACCTGTATAACAGATTCTACTGATTAGAAGCCCGAGATTGTGGAGAGTTGGAATGTTACAAGTCCACGACCAAATTATATCGCGATGTCTTCAGTTCATTTAATTCATTGCTCACCTCTGACCTCACGCGCTGCGACTGTCGGTGACACAGGGTTGGAGTGCATTACTAGTCTGCTAGCATCCAGCAACCCAAAGATAAGAACGACCTCAGATAGCATCTGAAACCTAGAACAAAGACATCCGTTTTCCTTAGAATCTGCCTGCCTCTAATTTCCACCCATGTGTCCAACAACTGACCTATGGCTTTTTGTTGCTGTTGTTTGGTAATTATGAGACGATTTCCACCCATTAAAACACACTGTCCAAGGCCATCTGAATCTATGTCCCAAGGCCACGGTCAATGGTATTAGATATTAGGCTGGCAAATTATCTTTTACTTCCTCTGAGGTGAGAGTGGTTTTATGTTTACAACATGGAAGCGTTTTGTTGCAGATGTCTGCAATAAATGCCCTCTCTAGTGTGACTGGCCTGAACTATATCACATGCTCACCCTGGGTTAAGGAGAATAGAACTCAGCTGACTAGAAACTCTGTCTGATCCTCACCTGTGGTTCCTAGATTACAAAGTCAGCTTCCCCTAAGGTATGGTGACAGGGGTGGGGTGGGGGTGAGAGGAAGGCAGAGATAAGGACAATGGGGAGAGAAACCAGGGGTGGCAAATGTGGGGAGAAGAGGAATGGGCACACCAGGCTCACCTTGGCATGGGATGTTTAATGGGGATATCCAATATGAGTGGGAAGCAGGGCTCACATGGAGGTTGAAGGAAGGGTGGGGGTGGGAGTGAGGAGGTTTGTAAAATAACAGGTAACAGGGCTAATAGTGACCAGGAGGTCGTAGAATCCAAAACTCATTTACGTGGCAAAAGAGTGAGGGGGGGTTAAATTTTGGATAGCTAAAAGAGACACACAAATAGCCTTGGGTCACAACAGAATAAGACCGAACCTAATGAGGAGATGGCAAAATACCCGGGGGTGCTGCGGTCGGCTTGAGTGACAGATAGCAAAATGACCAGCATTCAGGTGGGCGCTCAGGACGGGCTACCAACAAACCGGAAGTTGAGTGACCTTGTCACTGCTGATGAGCGCCTAATTATTAATGAGGCCCAGCCTGCGAGGCATCTAGATCTTTCTGTTATTTGCTTCACCAGCAGCCAGTGCGCAGCCGCTGAAAGGAAGCCATAAGGCAGCGGCAGCGCTGCCTCCTTTCTTCCTTCTTGCCCCAGGCTCAGCTTCCTGTTCGGGCAGTGACCAGGAAGGGTGGGAAGAGTCGCCTGCCCGTGCGGAGGGACTGAGAGCACTTTGTTTGGCTCTGGAGTGCGGACTGGGGCTGGGTGATTTTCGGGGGAATGAGGGACCCACACATAATTAAAACCCAGCCGGAGACTGTTTCTAAAGTAGAAGCAAAATACAATCAACACCACTTTCCCAAAGACTGGAAGAGATCTAAAGAGAAAGAAAGCATCGTGTCTGTAAAGAGAAAGGGAGCTGAGAACAGAGAGGCTGCGGCACCAGTTAAAGCTTCCTGGGCAAAGATATGGAGGGGAAATAGGAATTAGATCACGCCAGCAATGCAATTAAGGAGAAGATGCGCTTTCACAAATATCAGGGGAAAGGGAGATTATAGAGAGGAAATACGCGTTAATAAATGCACAGGACCATGAAATGAGCGGTGACCACAAACGGCTGGAATACCCAATTGCGCTCTTTGGTGGCCTTTAACTAGGAAAACAAAGGGAAGAAATGGTGCAATTAAAAAGGAAGCACTACTTGAGCGAAGTGGAGTAGACACTGGGAGAACGAGCTAGCTAGCTGCTGCTTGGTTCTCAGGCGTTCCAGAACACAAGCACACCACGGGCTCCAGGATCAGCCCCGGCCGTACACGGGCTCAAGCTGGTACTGTTTCCTGAGCTCAAGGAACTAAGCAAGGGAAGAAGAGTGAGGAAGGAGAGACGGGAAGGAGGGAGGGAAAGGCCAGCGTTCTTAAGCTTTGCAACCAAGTTGAGTTTGAATGTGAAGCGAGTCCCGCAGGTTCTGCAGTGAGCTCATGTTCCCAGCTGGTGGCGCTGTTCTGAAGGTCTCGAGCCTTAAGCGAATGGGGCCTGGCTGTCGGAATCAGCCCCTAAGACTTTAAAAGGCTTAGAGGCGGGCTTTGAAGGTTCCCGCCTGCGAGCTCTGCCTCCTGCTCTCCACCAGGAGAAATCTTCGCCTTAGGCTCCGGAGGTAGTAAAGCGTCAGACCAGCTGCCCTGACTTCCCCACCACAGGAGACTGAAATCCCTCTGAAACCCGTGCCAGAATAAACCATCTCTTCTCTAAATTGTTTGTCAGGGAATTGCGCGCAGCTGTAAAACACCGAGTATGGAATTCTAATGACCCTTCCCCACACCCGTCTACCTCTAGCCACACCCCAACTTTCAACAGAGAGGAAGAGAAATGTCCAGCCAGCCTTAAGGATGGGTCCTTCTGCCCTCTCTTGTCCCCTTGTCCCCTTCCTCCTCATTACATCAGGAGTCCACGACCCTCTCTTGGGGTTTTCCCTACCTAAAGCACACCTACAAGCATGTCTTTTTCTTTCTCTTTTCTTTTTTTAATAGAAGGAAGAATAGCAAGCCAGAAGCATGCTGAGTGAACAGACTGGTTAGGTGGCTTTTGCTCCAAAAAAAAAAAAAAAAAAAAAAAAAAAGTTGATTTCTGGGTCTTGCAAGGTGCTAATAATATAGCCAGGTACTATGACAGGGACCGTGAATGCAAAGATATGCATGTAAGAAGGGCTTAGATGCCAAAGAGCTCCTGGCCAAGTAAGGGAACACACACACACACACACACACACACACACACCATGGTGTGGCGCCTGCAACAATGGTGGCTGTTCAGAGAAGGTATCCTGGAGGCTCAACTATGAAGAAGGAGCAACTCCATCCTCATAGACCACGAAGGCTGCTAAGGTCTCTCTGTACTTGCTTTCGATGAATGGCCAGAGTTTTGACAGGCAGCTAAGGCATGCTTTTCAAGGCAGCAGGAGGCCCATCCGTGAAGGTGAGAGGCCCCCACAGTGCTTGTCATTCAGCCCATGAGTAGTGCGCTCTCCTTTCTACGTCATTCCAGCTCGGGCTGCCAGTGACCTGAACACCTGTTTCCTGCAGAGAAATTTAGGAATAGATTGGATTCAACCATCAGGGCAACCCACCTCTTCTATTACATTACAAAAGGCGAGATTACAGTAGGCACATGTGATCTTGTCAGTTGCATCCGGGGGTCTCAAGTGCCACCAGCCTGGGGTGATGGGGGGAATAGGGGGAAGGGACGGGGAAAGGGGGATTGGGGAAGAACCTTATCCAGGCCAAGGCAAGCAGGAAGAGCACTGGGCCAAGGCAGCGGGGCAAGCAACAGCCTGAGGACCAAGGCAAAGGGGGCTAAGGTTAGTAGAGCTGGAACCAGGAGAAAAAGGTGGGGCAGGGATGCAAAGGAAGCTGGGAAGGTGAGCAGCTTCCAGGATAGATAGGCCTGAGGTCAAGCCCTGTTGCTAAGCATGAGTGGGAGGTACTATGGTTAACCTCCACTATCAACCTCAACTGATGTAGAAGGTCCACCTCTGAGTGAGACTGAGCTCGTAAGCAGAGAGGTAGACTTGAGGAAGGGTGCCCCACCCTGAATGAGGGTGGCCCCATCTCATTAACTGGGGTCCCACAGTAGCTAAAAATGGGGGAAAGAAGCTGAACTGTTGTATTCATCCCTCTGATGGTGGGTACAATGTGACCCGCCTCCTCACACCCTGCCACTATGCCCCCCTCACTCGATAAACTGTATCCCTCAGCCCACCAACCCTTCCTCAAGTTGCCTGAGTCATATATTTGGTCACAGAAATAAATGTGATGAATACTGTCATTCCATGTTACTCTTGACAACTTTTCTTTCCTTGTAGGAACGGGTGAAGGTAATAATCAAGATCAAAGAAGGAAAGAGGAGTTGTTGACTTGGTAAAAACACCTTGAGAAATCAGACGAACAATCAGTCACAGTGTCAGAACTGGAAGGAAACTTCAGGAAAAAGAAATCTCTTCCAGAACAACGGTGACAGATGTTCAAATACTCCCCCTGCTCCAGAGTTTCAGTCCCTGAGAGTAAACTGCCTCAAAAAAAGCAGCCCTGGCTTTTCGAGAGGTTCTGAAAGCGGGAGGGCTGGGGGCAGCGGGGACAGCTTTCTTATATGGAGTCTAAATGTATCTCTGAGCGACCTCCACCCATTTGTCTTGGCTCTGCTCTCAGATGGCGGAACAGGCCAGTGTCCCTTTTAAATGTGCTGCCCAGAAAGAAACACAGACTCCAAATGTGGTCTGATTTAGTTAGTGCCCCATAGGGAATGGGGGCAGAGGGGTGGGAAATAATAATAAAGCCACCGACCAAGTTAACCAGCTTTAAGAAAATGACAGATAGAAAGTGTCCATAAGTAGAACCCTAGGATCACAGGCTAATGGGAGACCCTGGAAATACCCAGCTGGGCTCTCTTCCACAGAGGAAACTCATACCTAAACCTGTCCAAGCCATCGGGGCTGACCTGGTCGATTTTTAAGGTATCTTAAGGAGAGAATTCCATGTGTCGACCCTGGAGAGGTTTCTCACAAATCACACAAATCAAGCATTATGAAATATTTTCAAATTGGTGTTTTCCCGTAGACTAATTTATTTTTGCATTTCCTGTCTCGCGTGCTATTATCTCTTCTGCCACATAAACTGTCTCCCTAATGAAGCCGCTTATTGTATCATATTCCAGGAGTGTGTGTTCATCTGTTCCTGCTGCATTAATTAACCACACTTCCTCTATTATTTGCCTCTTTATTTTATTTATTTATTTTTGCATGAGATGCATGCTGTTAATCCTGATATTGTTGCATGGCTTTCTGTGACATGGATGCATTCTCAGAAGTGGTTCTCTGTCAGATGAGGTTCTCTTCAATTAGAAGTGCCTTCCAAATGCATTTTGAGTGTTTGTTATTCTGAGTCACTGTCTGGAGGCAGCTGGGGAGAAGGGAAAACACTGAGCTCTTGGAGCCAGAGAAGATAATGCCCCAACTTGGATGGGATGGTGCAGCAGCTCCCCAACAGTTGTAAGGAGTGAGAAACTGCACTCCTTTCCTGCAGCCTGAAACCCAGCCATGTCCCCCTGTCATCAGAGTGAAGAATCCTTTTCAAAAGTGAATGCTCTTCTCGGTGATTTTAAAAAACAAGTTCTCCAGTCCCTGCATGAACATTCTTAAAAGGGATGGCTTCTTCCTTATTGGCCTTCTCACCAAACCTCCTCACGACTCTCCTCTGCAGCCCTTCCCACCTAGTGCACAACAGAGGTTAGCTTTTATGTGGCCATGATGGCCTCATCAGGTTCCTGCTCTAGTGGCCAAGCTGTCTCTCACTAACATTTAAATGCCTCCTCCTGAGAGAAGGGCCCATAGTGACATCTAAAATCCCGGCACTAGGAAGGCTGAGGCAGGAAGACTGAGTTCCTGGAATGCCTGGACTATGAAGTGAAACTCTTCTCCAAAGGCATTAAAACAATTAATATAAATTAAATATGAATATATTTAATATAATATGCTTATATTATTATGTATTTTATATTATATGCATTACATAATAATATATCATATAATTATTATATATTATTATATGTTATGTGTTATATGTTATGTATTATATATTTATTATGCATGGTATATTATATTTTATATGTTATAATATATGTTAATTGTGTTAATATATTAACATATATTAATATATGCTATGTGTTTTATGGTATATAAAGTATATTAAAAATAAATATAAATTTTTAAAATCATTCATTAGTATAATAAAGCAAAGTATCTCCTCCTCACTTCCCTTTCCCATGCTGCTTGGATCTTCTTGTCTCTTCAAGCACTCCTCTAGAAGAATAGAACTTTAAAAACATTGTCTTAAAAGAGAGCCTAGTCTTGAGTACCATGGTGCATACAAGGAAGACAGTAGACAACGTATGGAGTCAGTCCTCTTCTCCTACCTCTACATGGGTTTGGAGATCTTTACCCATGAGGCCCTCTCAGTATCCTAAATTGGGATTCTTGTACGTTCCAAATCATCCATCTCTCCTGTCTGACTTGAGTCCCTCAAGACATCACATCTATAGGCTGAATGCAGCAAGGACAGATGCCTATGCACCTTCATTGACAAGTTCTTCCTGATGCTACATGGACCACGTTGCTGTAAATTCTGGGGACTCCAGTGTGTAATGGTGACAGTTCTTAGGGTCCCCAGGGTTAGAACCAGAACCATAGAAAACTTGTTCTCTGATGTTTCTAAAGCTCAATGAAAAGCGCATATGCAGCAAGTGAAGGCTCGTGCAGACTCCTGAATGGATTCCCACGATGTCAGCCCCATGCAGTACCGGAGGTAAAACGATGGGGTTCAGTATCCAAACCAGTCGGAATTCTTGGTTGCAAGCAATTGAAATCTAGTTCAGCAGATTGTGATGGAGAGAAGTCAGACAGGTACAGAGCAAATGGGGACCACATCTGGAATTAGGGCAGTCTGGTTCCACTAGCCCCTCCCTCCCAGAACACGGAAAACTACTGCATAGCTGAGTGAGTTGTAAGCCATCTGGCTCCTCTGTGTAACTCAGGGGCAAACCCCACGGGAAACTAGGCAGCTGGCAATTTGGAGGTACTCTCACATCCAATTAATGTAGGGCAGGGCAGCAAGGATCAGATAGCTCTTTTCTTAGGAGCGTCCCCCCCAATCTGTTGCTTGGGCAGTCTCCCAAGAGAAAAATGTTTAGTGGTTGCTAAAAAGCTGTCTTTTAAAGTTTTGTTTGATTTTTAATTATGTATATGAGTTTATCTTTGTGTAGTATATACATGTGTGTACAGGTACCCTTGGAGGCCAGAAGAGGGCATTAGATACCCTGGAACTGGATAAACTAATGGGCATTTGTGAGCCTCCTGAAGAAAAGCAAGCGCAGTAGGTGCTCTTAACCACGGAGCCATCTCTCCATTCCTCGGGGGTCTTCCTGATGAGCAAAACAGCCAGTCTTGGTGGTACCCACTGCTAATCAGTGAGCTGAAGAGGATTCAGCAGGAGAAGATGGAGTCTGAGGCCAGCCTGAGCAATCTTGTCCCAGGAAACTGAGAAAGAAAGTGACGAAGCGGGAAGGGATCTAATAGATAAAAGTTAGTCAGTGGTGGGACCGAAGAGATGGCTAAGCAATTTGTGCTCAGGACAACAAACCTCTGTAATTCAAGCTCCAGGGGGACTCAAGGAACACACACACACACACACACACACACACACACACATTTATACATAAATAAAAATAAGAAATAGCTATGCAGATGCTGCTGTCCCCTGTCACCTCTTTCTGCAGCCTCGGTCATTCCCACCGCATACTTCCACATCGGGCCACATCTCCTCCAAGCTGTTTGCAGACAAAATTCCAAAGACAGCAGAAACCGTTCATGCTCTAAGCACAGGAGAGAAAGGACTTGGTTGTAAGAATCCCTCCTTGCACAGATTGATTCCAGGAGTTGTGTATAGGGTGGTGACATCACATGCCATAAAGGCACTGGCGGCACGTCCATCTACGGAGAGACTTTTGAGGATGAGAGCTTCATCCTGACTCATCTTGTCCATGGCAGATGCTGGACCAAACACAAGTGGTTCCCGTTTTTCATCAGCATTGTCAAGGCTGAGCGGCCCCGATGGGAAGCATGTGGTCTCTGGACAGTGAGAGAAGACTTGAGGATCATGGACGGCATGGAACGTGCCGAGTCTGGGAATGAAGACCAGCAAGAAGATCACCATTTCCGACTGCAGACAACTCTAATGCTTCGGACTTTCAGGCATCTTACCCACCAGACCATTCCTTCTGTAGCTCAGGAGAGCGCCCCACCCCATCTGCTCACCATACCCTGTAATCTGCCCTTACTGAAGTTCTTGGGGTTCCATATTATCCTTATTCTCCTCCAGGTCTAGCTGGATTGCAGAGTAAAGTTTATGACTATGGATAAAAACTAAATAACTGTTAAAAATGAGAAATAATTCCTTAAAAACATAACCAATGGTAGCAAAACTCATTTGCAGATCCATGGGGGGGAAAAAGACAATGAATGACCCTGATAAATGAAGAATAGTGAAAACAAAACTCGGAGGGAAATGTTTGAGAAAACAGAAGCCTTACCCTGTGGCTCCGAGGTTTCCAGGTGCCTTACAGTCAGGACACAGAAGCAGGGACTGTTTGTTCCACCTGATTTTTTCCCAGAAGAACTTGGAACTGTGGATTCACCATCACTTGGCAATACCTCGTTCATAGCCACTGTGTGTGTGTGTGTGTGTGTGTGTGTGTGTGTGTGTATGAGAGAGAGAGAGAGAAAGAGAGAGAGATATCTGACAATGACATGGAGATTTATTTTCCATAAAAATCTGGAGGTGGGTAGTTCTGGGCTGGTCTGTTGGGTTTGTGGCTTCCACAAGCCCAGGCATGTGTATTGTTTTCCTTTGTGATCATTAGTAGTATATTGCTCCTAAACACAGGACTCTTCAAAGCGGCTGGAACTCCAGCCACTGTGTCCACACTCCAGACAGGAAGTGGTCAGAAAGCAAAAGGACAAATGGCAACCAAACAGCAGACTGACAGATCCAGGCCCTCTGGTAATTGAAACACAATCACATTTTAACAACGTCTTTAAAAGCGAACAGCTGTAATCCAGCCTGGGAAAGGTCCATTGCTACCCAACAAGGACCGGGCAATTAGCAGCCCAGGAAGTGTCAGAGGGAGATGGTGGTCTAGTGGGAGGTCTTTGTCTCCTTTTGCTTCTGCTTTGTCCCTTCCTGAGTCCCTTTAGGTAGTGACAGTTAAAAGCAACAAAATCCCTTTGGGAGACAACAGAGCAGAAAACTCTGTGGCCCTTTGCTGTTTCTGCATCACGGGTCAGGGCACTCTGAGAAGCAAAGCCAGAACTTTGCCTGGGAAGAATATTGTGTAACCACATCACCTCTAGTGACTCCCCTCTTTCTCATAGCTGCTTCATGAGATGGGCTCAGTAGCACCCACTGACAAGGACCGGGGCTGATGAAGAGCTAGCCTGCTCATGGTGAGCGGGAAGGCTGGTTAGAGACCCGAGTTAGGCTGACTCAGAAGATCAAGCACTCAGCCAACATCCTGCAGGCACACTGCCCCACCTTTAATCCCAGCACTGCGGGTACGGAGGTAGGTGGATCTCTGAGTTCAGTGCCAGCCTAGGCTATATCGAAAGTTCTGGGGAAACTAGGGCTGTATAATGAGACCCTGTCTTGAGGAGGAAGAGAAGGAGGAGATGGAAGAGGAGGGGGGAAGAGGAAGAAGAGAAGGAAAAAGGAGGAGCGGAAGAGGATAAGGAAGAGGAATCATTTCATTCTTTAGTTACTCTTGGTGGATGTCAGTGACCACACTTCAGTATTTTCATCATAAAAGAAACTTCTAGAAGATGACTTTAGTGGGATTCTATTACTTGTTAAAAAGGAAAGTCAAGGATCAACCCCCGCCCCCATCTACCACCTCTTTCTCTTCTTTCACTTGCTTTGCCTTATTAAACCATCAGCCCCACCCTGCAAAGGGATGGAAGAAATTCCAGAAAAGAGCCAGTGGAAGTTGGAGATGGTGACCTGTACCATTTGCTCTTCTTTGCTTGTTGAGAGGGGATTGCTAGGGAGCTTCCTGAGCCCACGAGCATCAGCTGAAGTGAGTGACTGGACCCAACCTTGCAGGCTTCTCAGCCCTTTGCCCCTTTCTTTCCCCCATTTCTCCCCCCACCCCTCCTGAATACAAGTGAAGTGTGCTTCTGTGCAAACCTCCTCTTTGAAAAGGTCACAACACTCCCAGCTGTGGCAAGGAAGATGTACGGAACACATTTGCATCTTTTCTCGGTTGTTGCCCTAATTACACATAATAAAGGTATTTAGTTCTAGAAGAGTAGCTGGTGAGCCTGAACTATCATAAAAAGGCCCTGCCAAGAGCCATTTCCTTTGTCAAGAGGCAACTTGCTTACAGACAGTGGGAAGCTGTGATTCATCCTCAAACCACAAATGTTGCTCCAAGAAATCTGGCTCGTGGGAAGCGGCTGCTGCACAAACTTTTAAGAAATGACAACGTCCCGAGTTCTTGGTTGTTTTCTGTGACTGCCACCAATGCCTTAAGTAAATGTTTGGTGACAGAAAACCACCACAGAACACACTGGGGCTCATTTATCGGGATCACCAACTTTTGTTTGTAGCAGGCTGCCTGGTTGTCCAAATAAAGTTTGATCAGAACAGAGCCATGTTTAGTCATTGACATCACTTTTATGGATGTCTTCACCCTACAGCATAGCACTAGGTGGTTGCTTATAGCCTGCAAATTCTGAAATGCTAACCTTTGCAGATGACCATTGGTAGATAGTACTTTGGCCCCTGGCTTGGAGATGACAGGTAGGCAGCATAGTAAGTATCTCAAGCTGTGCTGTGTTCCTCCGTGGGAAGGTGTGTTAGTGCTCTCTACAGGAACAAAATTGGTGGAACAAATACATATATATTAAATAAGATTTTATTACAGTGACTTACAAGCTGTTGCCAGTTGATCCAACAATTGTCTCCTGACAGGAAGGCCAAGAATCTAGTAAATGTTCAGTCCATGAGACTGGAATGTCTCAGTAGTCTTGGTCTGGTACTGGAGTCCCAGAGAATCCTAGAGAGCTGCTGGTCTTCAGTCTACATTGGAATCCTGAGAATGTGAGTTTTAATACCTGCTAGGGAGAGTCAGGACAGGCTGAAGTGGACATTTCTGGTTTCTCTGAAGACTCTGTGATGTTTTGCTGTGTGTATGCTTGAGAGGGCGCGTGATATTTAGGAAGGATATAAACATAACCTCACAGAGTGTAAGAGGATGCTCTTGAATTGGTTCACCTTACAACACTTTGCTGCTCTTTGGTGATCTTTGCTTGTGATGACTTTGTAGAGAGAAACGTGCCAGAGAACTTCTCGTGGTATTCCAGTTGCTTCTTGCCCCTTCCACAGACTCATGGTGATTCAGCAGAGCCAAGAGGTTTCTTCTGCATCTAGCTGCTGCTATTGATTCCTATGTGGTGTTTTGGTCTGGACTGCTGATATCCTGGCAACAAAGATTAGAATCACCCCCAAAGAACTACTACTAAGCAGGTCCACACCCCCCATTTCCTATTAATCATTCTTTTCCCCTTACTTCTGGTGGGCAGGCTTGAAAGGGGGTTGAAGCATTTAAGAACCTTTATTAAAGTAGGCTTTAAAAGTAGGCTTGAGTTTCAGCTGATTCCAGATGTAGTCAAGTTGTTTATCAGGATTAGCTATCCTAGAGGGTAGGCTTTTCTCCCACACATCCATCTCCTGTAGCAGCAGCTCCTTACTTGGGTCCTCTTGTGATCTCTTTATGTCTGCTTGCTTGGTAGGAAGGATTTGGAGTTCCTTGTAAACATAGCACCTGGCTAGTGGATAAACAAGAAGCAAGCTCTTGGGGCTGGAGAAATGGCTCAGTTGCTATCCTCTCCCAGAGGACCCAAATTCAGTTCTCAGTACTCATGTTAGGTGGCAGAATTCTGCTCTTCTTCACAGCAAAGATCATCTGACACAAGCAGTCTTGATTACAAACTCAAGTGGACTGAGAGACACAGGGTTAGGATGGCACCCCTGAGTATGTCTGTGGGCTGCCTCCAGAGACAGAGAGGGGATTAGGGCTCTGACCTACAAGGGACAGGATCATTGATTGATTCAGAAGGCAAGTGGAGTAATGGGTTGGGGGGGGGAGCAGTGGAGACCTGGTGGGCCTTGTTGGGAGAAGTGTGCATGGAGGTATTCAGGGAAGGGTTTATCTGGGCCCAGCCTCTTCCTGTGAATGAGCCAGCCAGCCACCCCTTGGCCTGTCTTTCCAAGTCTGTACATGAGGATTAGTGGGGAAACCAGCTTGGGATAAGAAAGAAAATGGGACACAAATAAGGTGCTTACTTTTGAAACTTTTAATATTAATCATTTAGAAATCATTTTATGTTTATGGGTGCTTTGCTTGCATCTATTGTATATAGGAATGGGTGAAGTCCTGAGAGACTGAAGTTCTGAGGGAGTGGGTACTGTGTACCTGAGTTGGCCATGCCAAGGATGAGGAATCAGACCTATGGACAACTGGGAATGTCTTTCCTCCAGTTCAGGTTCAGAAAGGCAAAGCCTTTCTCTACCCAAATATGTGACCTATGTATACAAACACTGGCAACTTCAGCTTCCTTCTCCCATATGCTCACAGCCTTGAGACTGATTGCCTATAGACACCCCAAAAACCGTAACTAACCTCTATACCATAAATAATACATGTAGTGAGGTTGTAGGTTGTGGTCATAGCTTGTAGAGTCTGTCAGAGTGTGCACAGCCTTCTTGACCCCAACTTTTCTGTGTGCCATTCTTCAAAGTTTGTATTTTATTGTTCATTCTCAAGGTTCCAGGACCAAGTCGTGCAGGATTTGGTCACGTGTGTTTGTGCACCATGTGTGTGTCTAGTGTCCTCAGAGGCCAGAAGAGGGTGTCAGATCCCATGCTACTGGAGTTACAGACAGTTGTGAGTACTCTTGTGGGTTCTGGGAATTAAACCCAGGTCCACCTGATAGCAGTCAGTGTTCTTGGCCACTGAGCCATCTCTCCAGATCCTAACCATTATTGACTTTTAAGATATTATTTTGAGGGATAGAGAGATGTCTCTGTGGCTAAAAGCAGTTGGCACTATTGCAGAGGACTCAGGTTCAGTTCCCAGTGCTCACATGGTAGCAACCATTTAGAACTCCAGTCCTCAGAAATTTAACAACTTCTTCTGGCATATACCAGCACCAGGCACCCATGTAGTACACACACACACACACACACACATACACACACACACACACACACGGCAAAACATACACATACAACAGAATAAACACATCTTTTAAAAAAGATTTTGTGTGTTTTAATTGTGTGTTTGTGTGTGTGTGTGTTGTGTGTGTGCTTGCACCTGGGTGTAGTACTAACAGAGGCCAGAAGAGGGTGTCAGATACCATGAAGCTGAATTGATAAACTGTCCAATTTGAGTTCTGGGAACAGAATTTGCATCTCCAAAATACTAGGTTCTCTTAATCACTGAGCTGTCGCTCTAGCCCTGGTACTGACTGCTATTTGATACCATAGACAACACACTGAGGCAGGAGCTGCCCTGGCCTTCCAGGATCTGGATAGATGAGATTAAGGACAGTAACAGCGTATTATAAGAACTTCTGTACAACTCAAAAAAAAAAAAAAAAAAAAAAAAAAAAACCCAGATCCTCTGAAGCTCAGGGTCTGGGCATCAAAATTCACCTACAGAGCCTGTGGAAACTAGCCAAAGGAGACAACAATTGGCAGAAGAACCCAGAAGATGTAGGTATTCCTGGCATAAGGAAGGGCAGGTGACATGCTGCAGCCTGGCGGGTGGGAGGAACCGAGGCAAGTCAGCCACAGTGTGAACTCAGGGCATGAAGGAGTGGCAGAGAAGGCGGAAAGACCTGTGGGGCCTGGGTCGTGAATAAACCTGTTTGTTGCCTGAACTCTCTGCTGAAAGCAATGGGAACTGAGCTAAAGTGGTCCAAGCCAGCCAACTCAGAACACGTGTGCACTTTATGGGGCTGCTTCTGACAGAAGCTTGTAAACTGACCTGGCTTGGAGGTGAGATTAGAGGCCGGGTAAGGCAAGTACATCAACATGCCCAGGGGTGGTTCTGATCCCAACCCAAACTGTTGCAAGATACCTCACGCCACGTCAGCTAATGCCGGCCAAGCCAAGCCTGCATCTTTTACTGCTCTCTTCCTTTCTGCATCAGGTAAGGCGTGGGTGTCGTCTAGGTCTAGCTTTCTGCACGGTGAGCCTCAGAAGACAGGGATCTCCAGCATCAAATCTTTAGACTCTGATGGAGTTCTGTATTCTGCCTTCTCTCACCATCGAGAATGGGTCCTGAGGGATGTTGCAGTTCTGATGAGTCATAGAAGCTGGAAAAGGATCAAGATAGCCCTTCTTCCCATATCTGCACAAAACCAGGCCTGCTGTGAGAGGCGATTCACATCCTAGGCTGATAGAGAAGGCCAGAGGGACATCTGTAGTGCAGTGAGAAAGGCAAACAGACAGGTGTGAGGACTAGTGTCATTAGATCTAAATTTCTCAGGGTTGTGCAAGAGCTGGATTCTCTACCGGTGGTAACAAAGTCCCCAAATACCAGACCCTTGTCATGAAACCCGTTTGTTTCTGCTCCTGTTAACCAAGGCAATTCCTTTGCTAAGCCTGGGTGAGGTATGGATAGAAACACCCCTCTCCTCCACATAGAGTCATGTCAATTACATGGCCACTAAACATCCAGAGATGGAGAGCAGTCCTGTGCCCTTCTATGAAGCGAGCACACTGTCAGAATCCCTCAAGTGTGGTCATTGTCCCAAAATTAAAAAACATAATTATAAAGTTAATTTACTCTAATATTAGGAATCCTCACTACTTCTACTGATCACGGCTTCCTTTTGTAGGTACCTATAAAGTCCCTTTTAAACAGTTCATCCGCACGTATGTCCTAGAATTCATAAAGTGACATGAGTTTTTGAGATCTCATGTCCATCTGTCTTTTGCATTCAGAATATTTTCTTGGGTCTGGTCTGGGTTGACTCAGTTGACCCCGCTCCCTCAGAGATGACCAAGGCAGCTCAGTGCTCACCTAGTCAAAATCTCTCAGTAAACGTGACACCCTCTCTGACAAGAGGCTCTTTCGAAACTGTTAGCTGGGTGCTGGGATCCACTGTTTTCTTTGTGAACCGCACAGGTAGAAAGCCAAAGAAACTTCCATCTGTACCTGTATCAGGCTTAGCGTGGTAAAGCACATCTGTAATCCTAGCACTCCAGAGGAAGCATGAACCCAAGGCCAGCCTGGCCTACATAGGAAGACCCTGTGTCAAAGAAAAGGAGGCAAGGGAGGACGAGGAAGAGTAGGATGGGAAGAGGAGAAGCCTCCTCTGCATCCATTTTTGCCCACAAAGAAGGCGGTAACTGGAATTCAAACTGGGTGGTTCCCTGGGGTCCTGCATCGTGGACCGTTGTCATGTACAAAAATATACACAAAGCATGCTGTTCGGAACACAGGACGTCCTCTTTAGTCTGGATGGTGATTTTAGGTTTGGATGATGAGTACTTAGTTTCGCTAGTGTGTGTTTTTGTAAATGGTCGAATGAGCTGTGGCTTCTGAGTCTCTTGCATTCCAAGAACACGGCCTGTGTTTCTTAACTCCGTGGGAATGTAGCGAATTACAGGATTTGCTTATTCTTGCAGAGTTGAGGTTTTCACCAGAGCAATTGTTTAGGAGAACTGAGCCCAGAGGACTGTATGGAAGGACACGCAAGTTGAATATTCTCTTCTCCCGGGAAGAGATGTGAACTAGGGGTATCGGGAGCAGCCTGGATGGGAGCTGAAGTTCCGGGGACTGTTGTGCTCTAGTAGAACCACTATGCTGGGTGTCCAGAACAAGACTGCAGGTTGTGCTGAGGTTTGGAGAAGAGTTGGTACCACTGAAGATCACCACAGAGGCCAGCAGAACAGGAAGCTTGGGCAAAAGGGTAGGCCTCAGATCTCCTTCTCCCTCTGGGTCCTACAGGGTAAGGCTGGGATTCCAGACAGTGTGGCCCTGACTTTGAGGGCACTGGCAGTAGGGGCAGATGGACTCATGTCAGCTGATGGCTGGGAGCCCAGGAGGGAGACAGCATTCATTGCTTGATTATGGAACAACAACGAAACCTAGCCAGCAGGGCAATATAAAGCCATGTGTCTAAGGACAGGGTCTGATCTAGCCGAGTGGAAATTGTCCCTGCTGGAAGACTGGCATGACCTTTCCTTTGCACAAAGATACCCCCAATGTACTGGCTGGTTTTGTGTCAATTTGACACAGCTGGAGTTATCACAGAGAATGGAGCCTCAGTTGAGGAAATGCCTCCCTGAGATCCAGCTCTAAGGCATTTCCTCAACTAGTGATCAAGAGGGGAGGACCCAGCCCATTGTGGGTAGTGCCATCCCTGGGCTGGTAGACCTGGGTTCTATAAGAAAGCAAGCTGAGCAAGCCAGGAGAAGCAAGCCAGTAAGCACCATCCCTCCATGGCCTCTACATTAGCTCCAAGTTCCTGTCCTGCTTGGGTTCCAGTCCTGACTTCCTTTGGTGATGAACAGCAATGTGGAAGTGTAAGCTGAATAAACCCTTTCCTCCCCCAACTTGCTTCTTGGTCGTGATGTTTGCGTAAGAATAGAAACCCTGACTGAGACACTCAACTGACCAACCCCTCTGGCCATGGGGCTTGGCCACCAAGTAGGATGTCCTAATGTGCTCATCTGTCAGGGGCGGTGAGAGGATATGTTCCATACTCACAGCCCAAGGAAGCTGCCACAGATCGTGAAGACATCTTCTATCTGGAAATCCACAGGCCTGCCTAGGGGATAAGGAACATTTTGTAACAGGTCCAGAGGCCCCCAAATCTGAGACTAGGGATCCCGAAAGTTCTTCTGTTTTTCTTTGTTATCCTGCCTTCTTCTCTACTTGCCCCCTTTCTTGTTTTCTACATGGTACTGATTGTTAGGTAGCGTGACCTCAGACTCACAGTTTTCTACCTCAGGCTCTCAGGTTCAAACTTGCTATCTTCCTGCCTTAGGCTCCAAGGGGCTGGGATTTCACAAATACATGTACATCTGGCGGACTGTTCTGCTTTGAATGTTAAATAAAGACTTGTTAAAGAGTCAGAGGTTTGAACTGTCCCTTGAGAAGTCCATGCGGGTTCTTAATGCTCATACTTAAATCTACATTAAAACCTTTTCTTAGTAAACTCCAATTAGCTTCAGAAAACAAAGGCACCCGAAGACTGCTCTAGGCCATGGAAATAGGTACGTGGAAGTGGGGGAGGCAAAGAGGAGACTCTGTGCTTCTGCACCGGATGGAGAGGAATGACTGATTAGCCCCAGCTATCTCAAAGGCCAGGACAGATGGCAGTGAGGTGGACATTGTCCTGGGGTTTGCCTCGAAGTAGCAGCAGTAGATAAGCCGACAGTGGCCTGAAGGAAGTGAGTCATTCAGCAAAACTCATCACCGGCAGGAAGAGTATGGAAGGCAGTCAGCACTTAGCCTGGTAGCCTGAGGAACCTCAAAGATTGCTCTGGCACACTAGACCCTGCTGGGATGGGAAGGTGTTCCGCCAGTGTGCCAGCTCTGCTCCTGCCCGTGGCTTGTTCAAAGCAGCATTCCACTCTGCCTTTCTCGGTCTGAGGATCCGTCTTCTGGGAAGGGAGTCTAGAAGTTCTGTCCCTTTCCTCAGGGGCTCCTCATGGAGAATCCTTTTCTCACAAAATCTGCCTAATTAGTCACTCTAGAATGTTCCTAAAAGCAAGTTTTTCAAACGGCACTGGCCTCTCAGCTTGCTGACCTGTATGTCATGTGACGGTCCGGTGCTGTTGAGTTCCTGTCAAACAGGATGCCTGGCCTTGGCTCCAGACACTAGACTTTCTCATTTCTTTCTTCCCGTGATGAAAGATGAAGCCATCAGCATGGGGATTGTTCATCAGAAGCCCTGAGTCTAGCACAGCGGTTTTCAACCTGTGGGTCATGGTCCCTTTGGGTAATGGTTCTCAACGTGTGGGTTCAAGGCCACTGGTGTGGGAATTGAACCACCTTTTCACAGGGGTCATCTAAGAGCATTGGAAAACACAGATATTTACACTATAATTCATAACAGTGGCAAAGTTACAGTTATGAAAGTAATTGTAAGGTGGGGGTCATCAAACCATGAAGAACTGTGTTAAAGGGTCGCAGCATCAGGAAGGCTGAGCGCCCCTGCTCTGGTAGGATGGAGTTCCCAGTCACCTCCAGTCATCTTGCTGCTGTGGCTGTAAAGACAGAGGTGCCATCAGAGGGAGATTCACGCCTCTGAGTCGCCCTAGTTTCTGGTTGGTGTCTGTGGTCGTACTGCTGGGTGCCTGTACCTGTGTCTGCGTGCTGGTTTCTCCCTGTGGGCTTTGAATTCTCATTTTCCTGACTGAAAACCAATTCATCTGCTGCCACGTGGTTCCTATTTCCGGTGCCTGGCTGCCTGCTGCCACGGTCGTGTCTCGACCTTGGCTTTCTGACCTTCCTCCCAGTTACATAGCACCTGGGCTGTGACACCTAACAGAAACACCTCATGGTGACTTCCAGGTGGCCACACATCCTATAGTTGACATGGTTTCCTTATTCTCATCTCTCCAGCCCAGGGTGTGTGGCTTTGCACACAGTGTTAGGTCTCAAACTCAGGACAAGTGGCTGAGGTCACTATTAAATACCATAGCAGATGTTGGCCACCAGGTTCCCATGTTCTAGTGTCATCCTGGCTGGCATATGCTGTCCCCTACCTTGAACTGTCTAAGCCAGAGTCTGGCCTGGGTCCCTTCCCCCAGCTTTTCTTCCTGATATATACCAGTGACTTTGGCTTCATTGGTATCTTTTGTGGCTTCATCACCTGTTCTACAGCTCCCCCCTTAGTCCCCCTCCCCTCTCTCTTTCTCTAGAGCCCCCCACCCGCACATCTCAGTTCAGTCTGGGCCCTTCCAGCTGCCTCAGGATGTACTCTCCCTTTTATCTACACTAAGCCTTCTCAACCCTTTTTCCATTTTGCCTCCCTCACATGGGTGTCACATCTCAACTCTTGCCTCCTTCCTCATAGCTCTCTCCTCTGAGCAAGGAGTGCCTTCCCATTCGTTCAGCATCTCATCTTCCTTCACAGTGAAATCATCAAAGTTGCCTGGATTCCCCGAAGCTTAAATCCCAGAGCCTCCCTCCTCAGGGCCCTGTGGTACAGACACCCCAGACTGCACATTTGGTACCCTGTGGTTGTTTTGTTCCTATGAATTACCAGTTAACTTTCGTATTCATCTTCATTTGCCTTTCTTTTATCAAGCTCGGTAATTTTGCTGCCTTAAATGGTACATTATTTAGGGCACCCCCACCCCACCCCGGTTTACAAAGCTCCAGCAATGAAACTCCACACAAGCTCACACAAGCTCCAGCCATGTGAGTTCACACAAGCAAGCAGAAGGGCTGGAGCAGGGCAGGCCATAAGTGCAGGTAAGCTGGGAGCCCAGACACCCCCTACTCCTCCAGCAAGTGTTAGAAAAAGGATGAAGGGAGTGGGGATGGGGTGGGATATGGCCCATGGAGGTGCAGCAAGGCCTGGGAGCAAGGGAGATGCCTCTGGGGGCCCATGTGGGGAATCCCTTCCCCCTGAGGGACCAGCCACACAACGGTATAGTACAGAATAGAGTTTAATTAGGTCATGGGGGAGTTAAGAGGGTAGTAGAGGCAGAGAGAGAGAGAGAGAGAGAGAGAGAGAGAGAGAGAGAGAAGAGAGAGGTGTAGAGGCCTGCCATGAACACATGGAGAGGGGGAGAAGGAAGGGGAAGAGGAGGGGTAAGTAGGGAGAACAAGGGAGCAAGAGCAAGAACAAGAGAGAGCAAGAGAGAGAAAAGGGGGCAAGCAGCCGCTTTTATAGTGTCAGGTCATTGGGCGGAGCATACCTGGCTATTGCCAGGTAACTGAGGGGTGGGGTTTACAGAATCCCAACAGCAAGCACCTTGGCCTCTCCCCTGCTGGCTTCTGGGCAGTTGAATTGAATGCCAACCTGGGCCAGAGACCCTGACTCAAAAAGAAAGAATAAATAAAAGAAGAGAAACGGTAGTAGAATAAAGCTGCTGACAGATAAATGCTCCCCACAGACATCCAGACATCCGGGTTAAGTACATCCTGCTCTGCACATCCTTCATTTGGTCCCCCTCTGTCTTCTTAAAGCTGGGAGTCTTGTGGCCCAGATGTCTTCTGCCTTGGCAACTTGGTTGTGAGGATATGGAGCCCACGGACACAGCTTCGCCTAGACATTATATCTGGTCTTGCAGTGGAGTTGCATAAAACATCAGGGAGGATGGGAGTGAAGGGGGTGGAGGACCCCGTGGCCTGCGCTTTTCACAGCTCACATAAATTAACTTAAACATGTCTTTGGCCTTTGGTTGTGACAATGAACGGAGACTTGGCTGTGGAGAAGGATGCTCAGTGCTAGAGCAGTGACCAGAGTTTGAAACCCCCAGGTCTCTGTTTGTCACTAAGAACACAGAGAGCAGAACCCTAATGGAGAGGCCAGGCTACACACATGATGGCGAAGCTTCCCTCCTGCCTCCCTCCACTGGAGACCCAGATCCACAGCACTGTGACAAAGCAGCCTTAAGTTTTAGGCCTTGAGTCCTGACATCTGATCTTCTGCAGCCCAAGGCTAGATTAGTCTATGTAGGGAGTTTAAGGCCTGCACAGGAAGGTCCCCCTCCCAAAAAAAGTGAATAGTTATAGACATCACGACCAATTAAAAAATGTAAAAGTAGAAAATTATACCAAAGAAACCCATGTGTTATTTTATTCTAGCAGCTAATGGCTGAGTTAAGGCCTTTCCCGTATACGTATAAGTTCTACAGTGTTTGCTGCCATGTGGTTTAATTGACTTCGTCACACAACAACCATCTTACAAATGCTTTCCAGAGAGCATAAAATAACTTGGACTTCCTCTAACTTGATTGATCAAAATATTGTGTTATCAATTATTCATTTTAAAAAAAAGGCAACTTCAGCAGACAAGCTCCTGGGATTGGGCCCTAAACAGAGGAATTCTGAAAGAATTCCTTTGTATACTATCTCCCAAGCAGAACACTTGTGGGCCATTTATAGTCATACACACTGTGTATAGTCTGCTCCTGACTCAGTCTCCTTCGCTAAGCACCGAACAGAACAGTTTCCTTCACTTGCAATTGGCATGTCTGTGATGGGGGACTTCTACAGACTAGCTTCTGGCTTTGCATAACTAGACATTTCTCCTCTCCCTGGACTGCCACTGGGGCTATGGTGGGCGGGCAGGACTGTGTAGGGAACAAAGTTGTTCACCTCACGGCTAACAGAAAGTAGAGAGCAACTGACAGGAAGACAAAGGGGTAAGTCCGTCTGTCAGGGTATGCCTCCAGTGCCTCACTTTCACAGTGCAGGTTGCCTCCTAATGATGCCATTGAGTTAGGAATTCATCACGGAATTAGTCACTGCTTAGATCAGAGCTCTCAGACCTGAGCTTCAGGGACACCTCAAGCCACAATGGGGCAGTAAAAAAAAGTCCTTCACTCAGCAGCTGGGAACAAGGCAACATTACAAGGACCCTTCTGGAAACCACAGGCATGTCTCCCTCTAGGGCACTTGTTCTAATATAGTTCTTCTTGCTGTGCTGACCCATATCTTAGTTAGGGTTTTCTTGTGATGAGACACCCTGACCACAGCAACTCATTTGAAGAAAGACATTTACTTGGGGCTGGCTTACAGTTTAGTCCATTATCATCATGGCAGAAAGCGTGGCAGCGTGCAGACAGATGTGGTACTAGAAAGGTAGCTGAGAGTTCTACATCTGGATGGGCAGACAGCAGGAAGGGAGAGTGATGCTGGGCCTGGCTTGAGCTTCTGAAATCTCAAAGCCCACTCCCAGTGACACACTTCCTCCAACAAGGCCACACCCATTCCAATAGGCCACACCCCCTAACTGTGCCATTCCCAATGAGCCCACAGGGCCATTTTCATTCAAACCATCACACGCAATCATAAAATTTTCAATGCTACCTCCTAACTGTACTTTTACAAGTTGTAATGTAAATATCTGTGTTATCTGAGGGTCTCAGGTGACCCCTGAGAGAGAACCGCTGCTTTGGTGCCTAAGGACATCACCAATTCAATTTTCTTCAGTTGTGCACATAATGCACTCTGCCAGTCCAAATTATCTGCCGAGGAAAGACTGGCTGACAACACCTTAAAAATGGAAAGAGAATAACTCACTTCTCTACGGTTTAAATACCTGTCCTTTGCACACTTATGAACTCACAACTGCCCGTAATGTAAGTTTCCGGGAATCTGGTACATATATTTCTGGTCTCCAAGGGCACCAGGCCCATATGTGCTGAACATACGAACATGCATGCGAGACAGTAAGATACAGAAACTAAAAATAAAACTTAAAAATTAAAGATAGACGAATAGACACAGTTTCCATATAAAAAGACATCTGGGATCGTCCTCCTGCCCACCCCAGCCTTGAAACCGCCCATCAGCAAAGTCACACATAAAAATACTGCCCCCAGTGTTTACAAAAATATATGGCCATGAGCTGCTAGAGATGGCTCAGTGGAGAAAGTGCTTACGATGCAAGTGTGATGGCTACTCTGGGTTGTCAACTTGACTGTATCTGGAATTCATTAAAACGTAACTTTCTCTGCACACCTGCGAGTGATTTTCAGTTAATTCGATCATCTGAGGTCCAAAGACCCACCCTAAATGCAGGCCACGCCTTCATAGGGCAGCTCATATAAAAGACAAAGAAGAAAGCAGTTTATGCTCTTTGCCTGCTTGTCCTGGCTCTTGCAGGGAAATTTGTTCCTTCTCTGGCTTTGGAGCCTACTTCTTCAGGATTCCCACATGAAGACCAGCTCAGACACTGAGCCGTGTGGCTTGAACAACTCCTGGAAGAAAGCCATTGTTGGACTAGCTAGATCTCAGCTTGTAAGGCTTTATAATAAATTACATATATCTACATACATAAACACATACATATATTCAATCAGTTTTGTACCTCTAGAGAACCCTAATTCAGCAACCATAAGGATCTGGATTCTTATCCCCTGGATCCACATAAGAAGCCAGACATTGTATACCTAAGACCCCAAGGCTGGGGGCGGAAGGGTCAGAGACAGGAGGCTCCCAGAAGCTCACCGACCAACCAGTCTTGTTATGGTGAGTTCAAGGTTGAGTAAGAGACTATTGGTTAGTTTTATGTCAACTAATCTAGAGTCATCAGAGGAAGGAACCTCAGTTGAGAAAATGTCTCCATAAGATCAGGTTGTAGGCAAACCTATAGGGCATTTTCTTAACTAGTGATTGATGTGGTAGGGCTTAGCCCATTCTGAATGGCGCCACCATTCCTGGGCTGGTGGTCCTGGGTTCTATAAGATATCAGGCTGACCAAGCCATGTGGAGCAAGCCAGTAAGCAGCACCCTCCACAGCCTCTCCATCAGCTCCTGCCTCCAGTTTCTGGCCCTGTTTAAAAGTTCTTATCCTGACTTCCTTCATCAATGGACTATGGTATAGAAGTACAAGCACATCATAGGGAGAAAATCAACCCTTGCTCTCCATCTTGCTTTTGGTCATGTTGTATCATTGTGACAATAGTAGCACTAAGTCAGAGACTTTGTCTTTAAAAAAAAAAAAAAAAAAAAAAAAAAAAAAGATGGTCTCGTGGCCTCTGCTTCTTTGCAGCGGCTCTGCACCCTACCTCCCTGCTTTTCAGCTGGTTGTTCTGGGCTTAGTGGATCTCCATGGTTGAGCGTAATCTGTCGGGCAGGATGGCTCACTGGGTCTGGGGTGAGGAACGACGGAGCTCGGATCGCTTAGACGCGCAGGCCTGGGCATCTGAGCATGCTCCCGGCCTGTAACCTCAACCTTGTTGAATGCTCCAGAAGCCACCCAGACTGAGGAAAACCCTGAAACTCCGGGGCCACGTGAGCCACGGCCACAGTCGAATCGGTAAGTACCACAAGCACCCAGGAGGCCGAGGCGATGCTGGAGGCATGCATCACCACAGATCAACCTTGACAAATCTCCCAGGTTACTTCGGGAAAGTTGCTATGAGGCATTACCACTTGAAGAGGAACCAGAGCTCCTGCCCAACTGTCAACCTGGATAAATTATGGACGTTGGTCAGCGAGCAGACACGGGCCAATGCAGCAAAGAACAAGACTGGAGCTGCTCCCATCATTGATGCTGTTCTGTCAGGCTACTACAGAGTTCTTGGGAAGGGAAAGCTCCTTAAGCAACCTGTCATCGTGAAGGCCAAATTCTTCAGCAGAAGAGCTGAAGAGAAGATAAAAGGTGTTGGAGATGCTTGTGTTCTGGTACCTTAGAGCCACTTCAGAGGTTAATTAAATGCTAACATTTTCAAAAAAAAAAAAAAGGGGGGACACAGTTGAGGAAGATACCCAACAGTGATCTTTGATGTCTGACCCACACATAAACACACACACACACACACACACACACACACACACACATTTCATATACCATATGGCCAACAGCGCAATTTAACATAGCAGAAACTAATTATAGACCACAACAAAGGCTTATTGCCTAAATAAAATGAACAGATTGCTCACAGAGGTGTTCAGGAAAAGGTGAGATTCTCATTTGGTGGGGTTTTTTGGGTATTTTTTGTGACAGGGATCCCCACCTAGCCAAGACTGTCCTCATATTTGAAATTTGTGTCTGTTTCCAAGCACTAGGACTGCAGGCATAATTTATCACCCCTTGGAAAAGGTGAATTTTGAGGAAGTTGTATTAACAGTTAAGGCATAAAAAGCCCATTCTAGAACGAGTTAACCAAACATTCAGTGGTACATAGGGATAGAGAAACAATTTAAGTTGCCTAGGATAGTATTCATGCAGGAGACGTAAACGTTACATTGAACAGGACTATTCCTGGACAGACCTAAGCAACCAGTATGAAGTAGGGTAAATGACTGGAAAGCTGACAAAATGGATGAATGCGGTATTTTCAGCTTTTGAGAAGCAGGCATTTCCAGGCCGAGATCCCAGCCCCGCTACAGCCCTCCTCATAGCTCCCACAGTTCTAGCCTTCAGGTCAACACAGTCTGCCCCGGCATGCACCAGGGTAAAGGGATCCAGGCAGGATAGAGCAATCTCACTGAACTGCAGAATCAGGCAGAACTCAGGAGGCTGAGGCCACTGGAATTGATTGAGAGATTAGAAAAGCAACCTAGAAGAAGATCTAGAAATCTCCAAGTCCTTAGATGAATTACAAAATGCCTATGCTGGAGGTAAAACCCTATATGCCCAGGAAATAATGATCAAAGAGAGATAAACACAGAAAGTTACCAGCTTAGTCACCCTCGAGTTTGTCCAGGATTGGCAAAGAAATCTGAGTTCAGACACACTGGGTTAAAAAGCTTAAAGATGTCAAGCTGATCTGAAAGTGCCTAAATGAATCTTTAAAGAGACCAAAAATTTAGACCAACATTATAACATTTGTAATGTCTAGTATTTGACCAAAATCATTAGTTATGTCAAAACCAAGGAATGCAGCACGTGCTAAGGGGTGGGGGAATCAGTGAATAGAAGGAAATCTAGAGATGACGACAATGAAATGAGTGGAAAAAGAGTTGTAAATGAGTTCACAGGCCTGTTAAAGGGTTTAAGAGAAAACATGAGTGTAATGACTAAGCACAAGAGTAATGACTGAGTAAATGAAGTTACTGAAGGAAACAAACTGAAGCTAGAACATCCATCAGCTCCCTCTAACCTCTGAAATCAAAATGTAATCAGGCTCGAAAGCACACTACCCACTGGAGGAGATGTTGGTGAGCTTGAAGAAAGAGAAGTAGAAGAACTTCTAAATCAAGCCCTATGGGGAGGGGAAGGCCAAGAGAAATGCAGAGTCCCAGTGCTTGTGAGACAGAATTTCTACGGAAAGAGTAGCAGAAGGTGGGAGTACAGTAAGAGTTCTTAAGAGACAGACTTTCTGGGGTTGTAGAGATGGCTCAGTGGTTAAGAGCACTGACTGCTCTTCCAGAGCTCCTGAGTTCAATTTCCAGCAACCACATGGTGGCTAACAACCATCTTCTGGTGTGTCTGAAGACAGCTACAGTGTACTCATGTACATAAATAAATTAAATAGGGGGGAGGCAGACTATCATCTCAATTTTGTGAAAAGGAGAAAACATACATACATGTCTATACGTGTATGTTGTGTGTGTATGTGTGTGCATGTGTGTGTATCTTAAGGGAGAATAAATCAAGTAAAAACTACACAATAATCAAGAAAGCAATATTCACATAACACATAAAATGCTATCATACTTAAACTCAAGACATGATATGTTAGAAAACAGATTCTGTAAATGCTAGAGAAACCTTTGGTTTTTAAAAATTAACACTAGTAAGGCAATAGTAAAAATTAACAGAGTAATAGAAAGTTCTTAACCCAAAAACAATAGAAGAAAATAAAACAGGACAAATAAACTGACATACTACTGTAACTTTAATTTTTTAAAAAACCTATTTTTAATGATGTTTCTTAAACACTTTAATCTCCCTTCAGTCCACCACTCACCAGGGGTAGTGGAAAAGAAAGGATACTGGGGAATGGACCTGTTTAGAAATGGTTCTGTGGAGCACCTTCCATCTGTGTTGTTGGAAATCGGCAGTTCAGCTCACAGGTTAGCAGGCAGCAGCAGCTCAATCCACTTGCATACATGTCAAGATACACCAGCAGTCCAGTTCAGTAGAGTTGGGTTGGCAAACATGACTCAGCAGCAGTGGCATGACCTAGCAGAGACAGCCAGGCCTCAGCCTCAGCCTGAGTCAGCAGGAGGGACCCAGAGGAACACCAGGAGAAGTTCTAGGCTGTACCTCTCTCAGGGAAGCAAAGATCAGCCAATTCATCAACGTAATCCACCATATAAACAAACTCAAAAAAACCACATGGTCATCTCACTAGATGCTGAGAAAGCATTTGACAAAATTCAACACCCCTTCATGTTAAAAGTCTTGGAAAGAACAGGAACCCAAGGCCCATACCTAAACATAATAAAAGCAATATACAGCAAACCAATAGCCAACATCAAACTTAACGATGAGAAACTTGAAGCAATCCCACTAAAATCAGGGACTAGACAAGGCTGCTCACTCTCCCCCTACCTATTCAACATAGTACTGAAAATCCTGGCTGTAGCAATTAGACAGCAAAAGGAAATCAAAGGGATACAAATTGGAAAGGAAGAAGTAAAAACATCACTCTTTGCAGATGACATGATAGTGTACATAGGTGAGCCCAAAAATTCCACCAGAGAACTCCTACAGCTGATAAACAAGTTCAGCAAAGTGGCCGGATATAAAATTAACTCAAACAAATCAGTAGCCTTCCTATATTCAAAGGACAAACATGCAGAGAAAGAAACTAGGGAAAAGATGCCCTTCACAATAGTCACAAACAATATGAAATACCTTGGTGTGACTCTAACTAAGCAAGTGAAGGACCTGTATGACAAGAACTTCAAATCTCTAAGGAAGGAAATCAAGGAAGATCTCAGAAAATGGAAAGATCTCCCATGCTCATGGATCAGAAGGATCAACATTGTAAAAATGGCCATCTTACCAAAAGCAAACAGATTCAATGCAATCCCCATCAAAATTCCAACCTAATTCTTCATAGAGTTGGAAAGAACAATGTGCAATTTCATCTGGAATAATAAAAGACCTAGAATAGTGAAATCCATCCTCAACAACAAGAAAACATCTGCTGGAATCACTATCCCTGACCTCAAGCCATATTACAAGGCAATTGTGTTTAAAACTGCATGGTACTGGTACAGAGATAGGCACGTGGATCAATGGACTAGAATAGAAGATCCAGAAATGAGCCCTCACATATAGGTCACTTGATTTTTCACAAAGGAGCTGTAAACATTCAATGGAAAAAGGACAGTATCTTCAATAAATGGTGTTGGTCCAACTGGCACTTCAGCATGCAGAAGAATGAAAATAGACCCTTTCTTATCTCCTTGTACAAAGCTCAAGTGCAAGTGGATCAAAGATCTCCACATTAAATAGTTCCAGGTATACTGGAACTATTAGAAGAAAAAGTAGGGAAAACACATAGGCACAGGAGAAAATTTCCTGAACAGAACACCAATGGCTTGTGCTCTAAGGTCAAATATCAACAAATGGGACATAATGAGATTGCAAAGTTTCTGTAAGGCTAAGGACACTGTCAAGAAAACAAAACGGCAGCCAACAGATTGGGAAAAGATCTTTACCAACCCCACATCTGATAGAGGCCTAATATCCAAGGTATACAAAGAACCCAAGAAGTTAGACACCATAGAATTTCAATGCATACTATCAAACCTTTAAAAAATCAGGTACTGACAAAAATATATTCATACATATTCATGCTAAAACATTTTTAATAATCTGTGCATGTATCTCTGTTTTTTTAAAAAATAAAGTTGTAAGAAAAAAACTGGGTTGGTTATTATGAGAGCTGGTTGGTTATTATGAGAGTGGGTTGGTTATTATTAGGGTGGGTTGGTTATTATGAGAGTGGGTTGGTTGGTTATTATTAGAGTGGGTTGGATATTATGAGAGTGGGTTGGTTGTCATGAGATGGGTTGGTTATTATTAGAGTGGGTTGGTTATTATGAGAGTGGGTTGGTTGTCATGAGAGTGGGTTGGTTACTATTAGAGGGAGTTGGTTGTCGTGAGGTGGATTGGTTATTATGAGAGTGGGTTGGTTGGTTATTATTAGAGTGGGTTGGTTATTGTTAGAGTGGGTTGGTTATTATTAGAGTGGGTTGGTTGTCATGAGGTGGGTTGGTTATTATGAGAGTGGTTACTGTAGTGTACAACTTCCACAACTCACACTCTTGACTCCTCTTTTGTCATATGGTCTTTCACACTCCCAAGTGACACCTTCCCACTATGCAGTCCTCACCAGGTGCCTAGCAGGTGACTGTAGGATGTTTGTAGTCTCCCAGAATGCTGAGCTAAATATCGCTCTTTTCTTAGAGAGATTTTGTTCTGACAACTGAAAATTGACTAAGACAGACCTGTGTGGTAGACTCTAAAGGAGGGGCTGGAAAGATGTCTCAGTGGTTAAAAGATTGTGCTGCTCTTGCAGAGAAACTTGGTTCCGTTCCTAGTGCTTACACTGGGTGGCCCTCAACCAACCCCAGTTCCAGGGGCTCTAACAGCTTCTTCCAGCCTCAGCCAGCACCCAAACACACATGCACACACTCACACACAGACATGCACAGGCACACAATTGAAAGTGAAGTAAATACTTTTAAAGCAAAAGAAAAGTATTTTAAGTAAACGCTATTGTAAGAAATCTATAGAGAATGGCTAGATATCAAAGTACATTTCACAGAAAAAAAAATCCCAGAAATAAAGAGGGGTATTTTGCTATGATAAAAGGGCCAGTCCATCAGGGGTACATATAATATACAGGGTGCATGATCCAGTGACAAAGCTTGGCAATACAAAGAAAAAGAAATTGACAGGTATGCAGGAAGAAAGAAAGAGTGAAAGAAAGAAAGAAAGAAAGAAAGAAAGAAAGAAAGAAAGAAAGAAAGAGTGAAAGAAAGAAAGAAAGAAAGAAAGAAAGAAAGAAAGGAGGGAGGAAGGAGGGAGAAGGAGGAGGAGGAGGAGGAGGAGGAGGAGGAGGAAGAAGAAGAAGAAGAAGAAGAAGAAGAAGAAGAAGAAGAAGAAGAAGAAGAAGAAGAAGAAGAAGAAGAAGAAGAAGAAGAAGAGGAAAGAAAGAAAGAAAGAAAAAGAGGAGAGAAAGAGAAAAAGAGTGAAAGAAAGAAAGAAAATGGAAGGACGGAAAGAAGAAAAGGAGAGAGAACAATAGAAAATGTATAGCTATGTATTTTAACATTCCTGTCCTAGAACTTAGAGAAACCAAAGAGACAGAAAATCACTAAGGATAAGGAGGGATCAAATTACACTATCAACCAATCAATTCTATTGATATTTCTAGAACATTCCACACAACAACTGCAAAATACATGCTCTCTTCAAGGAATATTTATCTTAGAGGACACAGGAACACACACTGGATCCTAAACCAAATTTCAATACACTTAAAATGTTCAAAGTATACAAGCATGGCCTCTGACCAGAATATCATTGAGATAAGTCAGAAAACAATTACAAGGAAATATGCAAAATTCACAAATATTTGGAAACAAAACAACAAACATTTTAAAAGCCTACAGGTCAATTTAGATGATATTTTAGGAAGCTAAGAAATATATTGAAGCCAGGCAGTGGTGGCACAAATCTTTAATCCTACCACTCAGGAGACAAAGATCTCTGTGAGTTTCAGGCCAGCCTGATCTACAGGTCGAGTTCCAAGACAGTCAGGGCCACAAAGAGAAACCCTTTCTCAAAAAGCAAACAAACAAACAGACAGACAAACTCAAAAACAAACCCACCAAAATAAAAATAGGTAGGTAGGTAGGTAGGTAGGTAGGTAGGTAGGTAGGTAGGAAGGAAGGAAGATAGATAGATAGATAGATAGATAGATAGATAGATAGATAGATAGATAGATAGATAGGTAGATAGATAGGCTAGCAAAATGACTCAACAGGTAAGGGTGCTTGAGTCCTTGCTTGCTAAACTTGATGACCCGAATATAATCCTAAGGAGAAAACAACTCCCACAGCTTCTCTCTCTCTCTCTCTCTCTCTCTCTCTCTCTCTCTCTCTCTCTCTCTCTCTCTCTCACACACACACACACACACACACACACACACACACACACACATAAAATAAATAAATAAATAAAATTTCAAAGAAAGTATGTTGAACAAAGTTAGAGATGGATAGACAGATTATAATTATGATAGATGATACATGGATAAACAGACAGACAGATAGATAGACAGATGATCGATTGATCGATCATCTATAGATAATGACAAATGATAAATGAATGGTACGCAAACACATGCCTACTTAGAAATTTGTAACTTTAATGCCAACATTAGAAAATGAAAAATGGCTTAAATCAATGCTCTTGCTGGGAGTGGTAGCACACTCTTTAATTCCAGAACTGTGAAGGCAGAGGCAGGCAGATCTCTGTGAGTTCCAGACTAGCAAGGTCTCACAGAGAGCTCTTGACCAAAACAAATCTTTTTAATTAAAATTAAAAATCAATAATTTATGTTTTGCCTAACAAAACCAAGGAAGAAAAATCAGCAAACTAAACCTCAAGTAAATAGAAGTTAAAAAAGGGAGGGTAAGAAAGGACATCATATATAACCGAAAACAACAAAGAGAATAAATCTAAAAGGTCATTACTCGAAAAATCAATGAAATAAACTAGCAAAATGGATGAAAGTAGAAAAAGACAAAACCATAAAGAATAAATGTCAATAAGAATCCAGAGGACAGAACTAAAGACCTTATAGTCATTGCAAAAAGTAATATAGGGTCATTATTTCCTAGTTAGGCTTCTTTGACTGTGATAAGACCATGACCCAAAAGCAACTTGGGGAGGAATGGGTTTCTTTAGCTCATGTATCCTGGGCCATAGTCTACTGAGGAAAGTCCAGGCAGGAACCTGGAGGCAGGAACTGAAGCAGAGACCGTGAAGGAACACTGCTGACTAGCTTGCTTCCACTGGCCTGCTCAGCCTGCTTTCTTACACAACCCATGACCACCAGCTGGCACTGCCCACAGAGAACTACACCCACCCACATCACTCATTAAACAAGAAAAGGCCTATAGACTTGTCCACAGGCCATCTGATGGAAGTATTTCTCCACTAAGGTTTCTGCTCCCAGATAACCCTAGCCTGGATCAAGTTGACATTAAACAACAACTAGAATTTATGAACTGTGTTTGACCAATAAATCCAGGGACCTAGGTGAAATATATAACGTACTAAAAAAATCAGAATTATTGTTTAAAATGTTCTGCTAAACTCAAGGCCTGGGCATGTTAAATAATGAATCCTACCAAAAATGAAAAAGAAGAAACAAATGCTAATCTTTACCACAGTCCTTCAGGAAGTAGACAGGAAAGAATTCCTAACTTGTCTGTGTGTGTCTGTCTGCCTGTTTGTTGAGGGAGGGTCTCAACTGTGTAGCTCAAGCTAGCTTCAGACTTGGGCTGCCTCAGTCTTCAACACACTGGGATGGGAGCTGAACGCCAGCACGCCCAACTTCATTGTTCCAGCTTTACTTCTTGCAGGCAACAGAATTCATCACACCTTCCATTTTAGGGCTAAGAATCCCAAGTGTCATTGCAACCTGCAGCTACATCTGTCATGAAAGATCGTGAGATATGAACTCCAGGTCCAGCATGCCAGAAGGAAGACTGAATTTCCTCCCAGCCTTGCTACTGAAAACATTCCAAAGTCATTGTGACAGGAAATAGAAGCCATTGAGTAGGCAGTCAAAAATGTGACCACAAAAGTTTACGGAAGGGCCTGGAGAGATGGCTCATCAGTCAAGAGCAATGGCTGCTCTCCCAGAGGACCTGAGCCTGATTCCCAGCATCCACATGGTGCCTCACAACCGCCTGTAATTCAAGTAGTGCATGCCTTTAGTGCCAGCACCCAGGAAGCAGAGGCAGGTGAATTTCTGTGAGTTTGAGGCTGGAAAAAAAATTAAGTACAAAACCAGAAATAACTGAAAAGTTGTAAGAACATTTTAAACGAACGATGGAGTGATAACTCTCAGCCCCAAATTCAAATTTTTAAAACTTTGTTTTTTTAAAAAAAGTGTCTTTAGCAATGTTTTGTTTTATTTTATTTCTCTTTCTATTTTTGTGTGTTTATGTATGTCTGGTGTATATATTTGTGTGTGTGTATATAATTGTGGTGGCCTGAAGTTGACGCTGAGTATCTTCCTCAATTAATCCCTTCTTTCTTTATTGAGGCAGGCTCTCTCTGACTCCAGCTAGTCTAGCAAACAGTACATGTGCTTGGCTTTGCTGTGGGTTCTGGGGACCCAACCCCCAACCAGCCCTCACACTTACATGGATCCACACTTACATACTTATCCAGAAGCATCTCCCAGTCCTAAAGAAAAAAAAATTTAAACTTTTAATAATGAATAACACTTATCTATTTAGTAAGAATAAACTTTTAAGAAAAATCAAACCTCTGTAATTCTAATTGTAGTGACATTCTTTATCTATATATTTAAAATCCATATGAAATACAAAAAATTTTCTCACCAATATGGCGATCATTAAGATGCCTCGCAGGTCAGGATGCCTGCTGTCCAGCCTTATGACCTGAGGTCAGTCCCCAGAATTCACAAGGTAGAAGAAAAAAGACAGTAAGTTGTCCTCTGATTCCCACATGCACACCACAAACATTCATGCAAAATAAATAAAACATAATCAATCTTTTTTAGTATAGAATAGAGTTTATTCAGGGCATGAGGAGGGGACGGGTAGTAGGGGCAGAGAGAGAGAAGAGGAGAAAAAGAATAGAGAAGAGGCCGGCCATGAGCACATGGGGAGAGGGGAGAAGGGAATGAGGATAGGAGGGACAATGGAGTAAGAGCGAGAGAGCAATAAATTATTTTTAAGATAAGAATATTTACTGATTCCCTCCCATTTAACCTTTTATTCCTACCTTAGCCAGTACATGAATAAATAAAAAGACTTGGGAGAAGACAAGGCTTGCAGATTGGTCAAAGAGAAGTTAAGCCATTTCTTATTCACACAGGACAGCATTGTGTACCTATTAAATACTAATCAATTTACCAAAAAGGGATATGGGATTAATAACTGGCCTTGGTAGGATCAGAGAGAACAAGATCAATACACAAAATCAATTGCATTCTGAACACTAGCAGGAAACGAGTAGGAAGTAAGCTGTAAAATGCCTTTTGTAATAGCAACAAAATACGTGCTACACTGCCGAGGAACGGATCCCACTGAGCACGTACAAGGCTTGTGACTGTGGGCTCAGGGGGTGACTCAGCACTTCAGAGCACTGGCTGCTCTTCCAGAGGAACAGAGTTCAATTCCCAGCACCCGAGTGGTAGCTCACAACCATCTGTAACTCCATCTCCAGGAGATCCAATGCTATCTTCCGTCTTCTCTGAGCACCAAGCATATACATGCAGGAAAATGCGCATACACATACATACATGCAGGTAAAAGACCCACATACACATATAAACAAGACTAGTATACTAAAAACCATAGAAGCCCACTGAAAAAAAATATGAAGTCTGTCATATTTGAAAATAAAAAAGCTAGGTATTCTTAAGATGTCAGTTCTTCCCAAATTGATCTACAGATTCACCGCTAGTCCCATTTAAAAAACAAAATCTCATCTCTCTCTCTCTCTCTCTCTCTCTCTCTCTCTCTCCCTCCCCCCGTGTGTGTGTGTGTGTGTGTGTGTGTGTGTGTGTGTGTGATGTCTGAGTGAGTGAACCTCACAAGTATGCAGGGGTTCTCTGAAGCCAGAAAGAGGCACTGAATCCCCTAGGGCTGGGGTACATGCATCTGTGAGCTGCCCCACATTGGTGCCAAGAGGTGAACTGAGCTTCTCTCCTGTGCAGTAAGAGCTCTTAACTGGAGCCAGCTCCCCAGCCCTCAGCACCTTTTCTTTACAAACAACTGTTCAGGGGCTGGGGAGACGCTCAAGCTTGTAAGAGCACCTATTCTGGAAGCATGAAGACCTAAGTTCAAATCCCCAGTGCCTACATAAGAAGCTAATTGTGGCTGCATGTTCCTCTAACTCCACAGAGAGGCAGAGACCCTGAGCATTCACTGCTAGTCAGTCTAGCTGAAAGTAGCAGGATTCTGGTGCAGTGAGAGACCCTGTTTTTAAGAAGGGGGGGGTGGATGCAGTGTGGTTGAGAAAGACACCCAACATAGGCCTCTGGCCTACAAGCACACACACACACACACACACACACCTCAGACTTGTTTGTAAGTAACTATCCTCATCTGCTTTCCCACATTAGTGGCAAAGCTGAGTACTTAGGACAGGAACCATATGGTCTTAAATAACGTCTGGTCCTTCCAGAAATAGTTTGCTGACCTCAGGATGTTGAATGCCTGTATATAACATATTGCTATTGCAATTCTGAGTCCACTAGGCATGAGGCCTCCACGTTCCCTCCTCCTTGTTACAGCGTATTAAAACACAGGTACACCAGAGTCATTCTAGAAATAATCTTAATCCCTTCTAATTTCTTGTAAAAAAACATAAATTGTCCACAAATTACAGCACTTCATAATTAATAATAGGGTACTTGCAACGTCCTTCACAACTCCTCACAAAGCCTCCATTGAAAACTGGTCCTACTGGAAAGAAGATAATTATACATTAAAGTTGTATGGTGTGTAAATATGCAAATGAGGCATCATAAGTCTTGTTTAACCCACTTTATAAATGAGGAGGATCACTGACAAGTGCATCTGCTAGAGCCTGCTGGAGGCAGAAAGGCTAACTAGTTAGGAAAGGAAAACCAGTGAGACAATGGAAGGGAAGCTAAAACTTGGTGGTAGATTGGTCAGGGGTGATAAGGATAGGAAAGCCTGGGTTCTTAGAATTGCCCTAGATACAGTGGGAAACTTACAAAGAAATATCAATTAGGACATTGTAAACAAAGGTCATAAGTTCCATTTGCAAGTGTTTCAAACGGTGCTTTTATTTTACTCTATTCTATTTGTTTTATTCTGAGACAGGGAACTCACGGTACACACCAGGCTGGCCTCGAACTCATCGATTCACCTACTTCCAAGTGCTGGAATTAAAGGCGTGCACCACCGTGCCCAGGACCAGTGTTTCTTACATTGATGAGCTTCAAAACCATCTGGTTATCTTTGTCTTCTGCTACTATGATGAAATAACCAATGCTCGATGACATACAAAAACAAAAAAGGCACCAGCCCATTGTCTAGAAAGGCTAAACAGCATAATGCCGTGGTCAGCCTCAGTGGGGCATAGCAGTGGGAAGGGCCGTGTACAAAAGAGAATGTGTGTGAATGGGAAGCAAGAAAGTGTCGAGTTTCCAGGGTCCCTCCCTTGGGGTAACCCACCAGCCCTGTAACAATCACATTAACTCCTTTCAGAGGTCCTGCTTCCTTGGTTTGTCTTCTCTTAAAGGCCCTAACACCTCAACAGCATTACACTAAAGATAAGCTTCAGATGCTGAACCTTAGGGAGAACCTTCCAAATCCTAGCTCTGATGTTACACTTTTGGTTGTGAGTTTAGCCCCTAATGATGAGCCATCTCTCCAGACTATAGCCCTGAGGTCTTATTAGAAAGCAAGTTCTCAGTCAGTGATGTGAGAGGAGAAGTTCTACATTTTTTTTGTTCTTTTCTGTTTGTGTGTGTGCATGTGTGGTCCATGTGTGTGTGTGGTGTCTGTCTGTGTGTGTGTGTGTGTGTGTGTGTGTGTGTGTGTGTGTGCTTATTTGCATGTGTATATGTAAACACTAGAGGTTGGTTTCCAGTCTTTTCCTCTATCAATCTCCACTGTAGTTTTAAACTGTTTGTTTTTTGTGTGTGCTGACACACCAAATACTCCTGTTTTAGGTCAGAGGACAAGTCTTAGGAGTCAGTTCTCCCCTTCCCCTTTAATGAAGCAGGGCCTCTCTTGTCTCTATTGTGCTGAGTATGCCAGGCTAGCTGGCCTTCAGGCTTCCTGAGAGTTCCCATGTATCCATTTCCCTCTTAGTGTAAGGCTGCGGAGATCATTGCATTGGCTTTTTATGTGGGTTCCCAGGATCACACTTAGATTCCCCGGTCCTGTGTGCCAAGCACTTTCACCCATTGAGTCAGCTTGCCAACTCAACTCTCCCCTTTAATTTGGGACAGGGACTTTCACCAGCTCAGGGCTCGTCATTTTGGCTAAACTCATACTGACCAGCAAGTGTTTCAGGACCCAGGATCTGTTTCTGCCTCAACAGTGCGGATTATAGGTGTAAAAAGCAATGATCCTCCCTTTATAATAAGAGTATTGGAGACTCAGAGTATCAAAAGCAAAGCAGTAAGTTTTTGACTTTACAAAGTCCAGCATCGGCTTGGAGAAAAGATAAAAATGGCTGGTATGCTGGTTTGGGGCAAGACACATTTTCTGAACCCTCCCTGGATTTCTCACTGGCCTGAGTTCTTTGAGGAGGTAGTGCCCACCCCATCTCTTCTTCCTCCTCCCACTCCTCTTCCTCCTCAGATTCCCCATCCTATTGGTTCACAACAGGAAGCCTTATCTAATGTATATTCTGGGGCTCAAGATTCCCTTCTTCTGTGATTCATAGGCTCAACCGCAGAGCAGACTGCCTGGAACTTTTCAACCCTAGGATGAACAAAGGACACCTAGAGAAGCAGCTGCCAGCGAGGGAGGGCAGGGGCCAAGCACCCTTGCTTATCTATGACTCTCAGGTGTGTTCTAAACACAATTTATCCTGAAAATGGATCCTAATATCCATTTCTAACCCAGGGCACATCACACCCGACTCTCACCTGGTATTCAGGATCATACTCTGTCCCCATAGCCGCATGGCAAGCACTTTACCCACAGAAGCCACCTCCACAGCCCCACATTCCGTACTCCTAACAAGCTCCCAGGTGATTCTGAGATGGCTGGTTCGGGGACATTTTCTGCAGAAAGGTACTAAAAGAGACTAATGAAAACCCAAGAGTGGAAGGTCTAGGGAGCTCCTACCGGAGAGTGGTTTTCATGCAGCTAGAAAGAGGCTGTCCATCATCCATCTTGTCAAGAAGTGTCCTGTGGTGTGGATCCTGACTATCCCCTAAGGCCCATGTAGCAGAAGCTTGATGTTCACCTTGGCACTAAAGGGATGTTGTGGAAATCATTAAGTCTGGTTGAAAATCTGGTCATGAGTCTGTGTCCTTGAACAGGATACAGAGGGGCTTGCTCATTTCCCAGGAACCCTGAGGTGAGCACCTACTATGTCTTCCCTGCCACAATTAACTGTCTCCAGAGCAACAGTGAACCAACCATGGAATTAAACCTCTGAAACCATGGGCAAAATGACCTTTCTTTCTTATAAGTTGGTTTCCATAGTCATTTTATCATAGTAACAGAAAGTTGGCTAATAAAAGGCAAGATAGCAAAGACCAATCTTTTTAACTTGCTATTTATTTTATGTGTGTGAGATCCTTGCCTGCATTTATAGACGTATACCTCATGTGCACAACACTCTTGGAGGCCATAAGAGGGTGTCAGATGCCCTGGAGCTGGAGTTACAAACTGTTGTGAATTTCCATGTGGGTGCTGGAAACTGAACCTGATCCTCTGCAAATACTCTTAAGCATTGAACCAGCCCTGAGAGTTTTCAAGTTTGAGGAGATTCTCCATGCAGAAAAGATGATGATCCGGAACAATCAAGTATACAGAAAAGGAACTGGGAATGGGGGCCAGGGAGAAGACATGGGAGAAAGGAGGAGAAAAGGGAGGGGGAGGAAATTTACTGTTATTAAGTTCTGAGGAATGCTAAGCTTCAAGGATAGGTCATTGGATTCTTTGTAACTCGTGGGTCCAGATAGTCCCAGTCCCCTTTTCTTGCTTTCTCTGTTCTCTTTACCCAGCTTCCTTTAGGCCAGAGGACATCATTTCCAGGCCTGTTCAGAGCTTCATCACCCCTTCTGCTAGAAAACCCTCTCATCCCATTACCATGGGGCCACCTTAGGAGCTGAGCCCGGAGTCCTCTCCCTGTGGTTGATTGGTCCAGGTGTAGACACCTGATCCTAGTTCAGCCAAATTTATTTCTTCCCTAGGATTAGTCAACTAAGAATCTGTCAAAAGTTATCAGGTACAAAATCTGCTAGCTGTTGGCAGTTGTGTTAGAAATCAGCACCAAGAACAATTAAAGACAGGTGATGCAAGAGAGCCCTGGCAGAAGTCCAGTCCTCACCCAACTAGTCCTGAGGCCAGCGACATCCCTTCCTTTCCCATGAATTGGTTATTCAACAGTCCCTTCCATGACCCAGAGATTCCGCACTATTGCCTAAGTGAGCTCGAGTCACTTGCTCAGAATCCTGAGTAAGGCCTGGCAACTCTTTCCTGCAGTCCCAGCCCCATGCCACCTGCCCTCCAACCTCCACATTTGGTACTGCAGTCTTCCCCAGGTATTCCCACAGGACAACACTAGGCCCAGACCAGCTGGTGGCAAGGACCATCAACTCCAGTGTTAGTCTTGGTGGATGTTAATGTGTCACTGAGCACCAATGTACCAAATGGCTGTGTCATGGCAACAGCAGAAGGGAGCCCACAGAAGCCTCATCGTTGGCACGCTGGGGCCTCCACTGGCAGATTGTTGAGACCCTGGGGGCAGAAGTTAATTTGCATAACTATTTGCAATGCACAGTTTCTTTTTTATTCACTCAAGCTAAATTAAATTCATTTTGGAATTCTCAGAGTTCTTGTTGACGTTTCCCATTAGGAAAGTGAAGTCCTGGGTACATTTTTCCAAATCCAAAGCCACTTCTGCCTCCAGTCCCCCAACATGTCAAGTCCTCAAGGGTCTCAGATATCAGGTAATACTTCCTCTCTGCACAGGTTTTGAAGATTTACAGAAAAAGAAAAAGCTAACTCTTTAATTGCTGGAATTTTTTTTGTCATTAATCTGCTGTTCTGCAAAAATAAAAATATCACTAGAACCTCTTGTTCCCTCCCCAACTGCAATGGACAGACACAAACGTGCACATACACAAATGAGCGCATGTGCATATATACACACATATATAAAGACAGCATACACATGTACACACAGACACAGACAACACACACACACACACACACACAAATCACACAAATACTCTGGGGCTAGCTGCACATGATAAACCACCTCCCACAACTTCTTCTTTAGGCAGAAATGCCGGTGTTCAGAGCTGTCACTCTGAGGAAGACAGCAGCTGTGTTATTCCATGATTTATAGAACAGATTTGCATTTCCTTGCCTTTGAAGCTTGCCCATAATCTGCCACATAAATATTTGAAAGACAGGGTGGTGGAAACAGACTTACGCAGCTTAATCGAACACTTGGCAGGTAGACTTCTAGGGCTGGGGCTCATTTCAAACACCCCCATTGCCCCAGGGTTGTATGTACAAAATTGAAATTCAATGTTTTAACCCGATCCTACAGTCAAAATAGGACTTGAAGAAAAAGCCAGAGGAGTGCCTGCTGGAAGACAGCTCTTGTTTTGTGTCTGGTCTCCTAGGCCAAAAGCTTGCCTTATTCCCTGCCCTCTTGTTCCAGGAATTGGAGCCACTCTAGATGGCCCCTGTGTGGTTGAGTAGGGACCTGACTGAGCTCTGTAGCAGACCATCCCTATGATGAGTTAAATCTCTAGGTGCACAGGAGACCAGGGCCCCTTCTCAGGAGGTAGCCCCATGGGTTTCCACACATCTACCCTGAGCTCTTTCTTTCACAGAACAAGACACAGAGAGTACCTTTCACTAGTCAATTAGGTGACCACACACAAGACTGCTGTTCAACCAATGGTAAGATGTAAGTCCTACAGAGAAACACCCATTGAGGCTGCTTTTACCTAATTATGTGAGCCAAACATATGCAATTTTATTTTTACAGAAGTTCTATTTATATGCTACGGGGTAAGTACAACGTGGGAAATGACACTCATTGATTCAATAATCATTTGTTGGCCCTCCATCTGTACTTAAAAGAGGAAGCAACATTTGCTTTAAGACAAATCAAGAATGTCAGTCACAGCCCAGGCTCCTTATCAGAAGTGGGGAGGGGGCAGGAAGAAGCGCCCTGGTGTAGAAGACAATTTGAAGATTCAGAAGAGAAGGAGGCAAAGGGCCAATGCCAACCTGAGCCCCAGGCAAGTTAATCCACACCATTTTGAATTCTGAGTCCAGAACTTCACACAACCACATCATCTCCCAGGCCTCTGTTTCCTCAGTGGCAGAATGAGGCCACTGGTTTAATAACCACCAAGCCCCTCTTGTACTGATTTCCTAAGCAGCTTGGGCAGAGCCAGGATTCAGACTTGTCTGAATGGTGGGGTAGTATCTTTCCAGCCCCTCCCCCACTTCTACCTGTTTTCATCATTGGGACCAGCCCAGAGAGAAGAGGAATAGGGAGGCTGGTGACAGAAACCAAACTGGGCCCTCTGAAAAAACTCAACTTCATGATCCCTACTGCCACCAGCCACCCTGGAAGTAACCAGTCCAAACTCCTCACCCTGAATGACAAACCCCTGCCCTAGGGACCCAGACTTTCTGTCATGTTGAAGGCATGGCTCTTCAGTTCTGTAGACTTTCACACAGCCAGGAGCCAAAGGCAAGAAAGGCCAGCCACATGCAGCTCTGAGAAGGATATCTCCAGGACTCACAGAAAAGGGGGGGCCCAGAAGACTGAGTCACACTAGCAAGTTGGTGACCTGGAGAAGTGGAAACCTTAAACTGATGTTGCTTCGAGTATATGATCCACTGTTGTCACAAATGCTACAAAGGAGAACTAAACTGAGCTTGGTGGAGCTGGAGGCATAGCTCCATGGAAGACCCACTGCCCACCATGCATGGTGCCCTGGCTTACTTGCCAGTATAGAAGAGAAGGAGAAGACAGAGGAAGGGAAGTGGGAGGGAGAGGAGAGGTCAAGGGAAGAATATGAATCTAGTACCAGAAGTAAAAACACACGTTTGTCACCCTAGATATTCAGGAGGCTGGAGTTGCTTGAGCCCAGGAGTTGGAGGCCAGCCTCAGCAGCATAGTTAAGACCTTGTCTCAGAAATGAACAAGCATCCTATTACTATGGTTTTAATCTGCAGATGTTCCCCCAAAGGTCCATGTATTGAAGATTTACCCACCAACATGTGGTGCCACTGAGAGGTGGCAGAACCTGGCAGAACCTTTAGGTAGTAGGGGATGAACCTACCTTTAGAGGCTGGGAATGGGGAGGAAGTGATGTCACTGGTGGGAGTGGCCTTGGAGCAGGTAGTAAGGCCCCATCTTCTCTTTCTCTGTGGCGGTCTCAGCAGGAACAGTTTGTACCTCTGCAAAAGGTTTGCATTGTACGTGAGGGGATCTATAAACCTTGGACCAGAGTGAGTCAACCAACATAATGCCTGCCCTGGGAGCAAGCTGCAGAAAGGTGTAGGGATGATACCCACACAGTGAGGACTCCAGCCTCCTCCTCAGGCAGAACTGTTACACTCTGCAGAGATATTCCCCTGCCTCCAGGTGGAACAGGAGCTACAGTGGAGAAGGTAGGGAAGATTAGACCAAGAGAGAGAGGTATAAAGTGGCAGAGAGATTGGCCATTACTTGGTCCTTTTGTATTTCCTGATTGCTGTGGGGCCAGAAATTGCTACATAAAGTAGGCAGTATTTCAAAAAGCCTTTGACCCACTCATGAGTTTGTTTGTTAGAACATGGTGGCTTCTCCCCGCTGCCCAGGGCCAACCCAAGCCCATTGTTCTGTGGTCTCACAGCTGTGTCTGTACTCCAAGTGGAGCTACAAGTCTGGGCAGGGAAAGATCTGAAATCAAGGGCTGTGATGTTTGGAGCCTGGGGCAGGAGCTGGGCTGGGTGCCATGAGCAACTTTTGATCAGTCAAAGGCACAGAGAAGTTCTAGCCACACCAACCACCCCTTTCTTGCCTTGAGACCTTTACAACCTGCTTGTCTGTCTACCTTGGATCCTCTTCGCTGAACTTGACTCCCTCCTCTCTCCAATGCTGCCTTTCAGAAGGCAACCCTCTATAACTACCCCTAGAGTCAGCCCTCTTCACCCTCTGTAGTATGGATTGCCTGTTTTACACTCACAGGACACTGTTGGGTACTTTCTTGTTACTGTAATAAAGTCCTTGAGCTGATCAACTTGAAAGGAAGAAAGGTTCATCTTGCATGTTCCAGAGGTTTCCGGACATGACTGGTTTGGGTCTGTGATAAAGCAGAACAGGATGAAAAAGAGTGTGGAATCAGACTGATCCCCATGGCCAACATGGAAGAGACGGTGGGAGAGATGGGAGTCTACATAGTTCCCCCCAAGGGTGTGGCCCACAGGGACCTGAAGCCTCCCACTGGGTCCTACCTCTGGGTTCATCCACATTCTCCTAGTTCCAAGCAACACAAAAGCCTTTTGGAAACACTTGAGATCTAAGCTATAGCTAACCTGTAATTAGCCCGTTTGTTTGTTTACAAGTTCCTGGCTTTGTTCCCTTTGGGAGGTTAGTTCCTGCAGGGATGAAGGCTCTTCTGTCCTGTTTACTGTTGCTTGTGACCTCCAGCACAGGGCTGACGTGTGGTGAACACTTAGTACATACCCATCGGGTGACCCAGAGGAGGGAGTGAGGGACTGCACGGAGCAGAAGCTCAGTGGCTGTACAGAACTCCCTCCTATCTGGAAATGCACCCCACTTACAGCATACTCTCTAAACTTCCCACGATGCTCCCCTGTCCTGAGCTAACAGCTGGCTTCAGAAAAGACCAGAAGCACAAACAGGAATCCACTGGGTAAGGGCAGGGCTCTCAAGAGGCCCTGCTTTCCCTGTCCTAGCAGAAGTCTGTGTCCACAGCTGTGCCCAGCTCTCCCTCCCCCAGCAGCTATGAGGAAGTAAATTCCTAACTGACAGAGATAGCTGGACGTGGGAGAAACGGGGTGTCCTGGGGTGTCATGAGGAACTCAACTAGCCAGGCCTGGAGCTTCCATACCTGGACTCCTCTTGTTACAGAGTATAAGAAATGCCATTATGTTTAAGCCATCCGGGCAGGTTTCTCTTGTAACATCCAAAGGCATGGGATGCCCCTTGGCGGGTGTACTGTCTGGAGAGTGGACCCCACTGGCTTTGTCTGCCAGGTGTTATGTCAAGTGAAGATGAATTTGTACACTGGTTCCTTAGCGTCATTCACACATCCAGCCGACTTCCTGGGAACCATCAATGAATGCTCAAGCATTCTCTGTAAAGAGAGAGTCTTCACATTGTAAAGAAGAACATTTAGTTCTCACCTCTGATACAGAGTACCTGGTAAAAACAACTTAAAGGGCCTCACAGTTTAGAGATAGGCAAGGAAGTCATAGCCACAGGAGTCTGGGACAGCTGGTCGCATGGCATCCACTGAAGTTGGGAAGCAGGAATTCCTCTAAACGCTGCTCTTCTCTCCTAGCCCCGCCCACTCTTTTTTTTTTTTTTTAAACTAAACCTGGAACTCCAGGCCATGGGATTGTTCCTTTCACATTCAGGGTTCCCCTTCTATTTTAAACCTCTCCAGACCCTCACAAACATGGCCAGAGGTGTGTTTCCCAGGTGATTCCAAATCCTGTCAACTTGTCAATGAATATTAACTCATCATAGCCCTGGAGTCCAAGAAGGGGAAGAGCTGGACCTGGCAGGGAAGGATGGCATGTTTCGGTGGAGGGGTGCACAAGAAGCCACTGCACAGGCTTGGGTATGGATGGAGCAGACAGAGGGGAGGTGGGGTGTGGGGTGAGGGGCTATTTTCAGAAAGTGGCTTTTATCTGAGCTGAAGCTCGAATGGAAAGCAGGAATTACTCAGGTGGATGAGTTAGACACTAGTCTCTTGGTTAGAGGAGATGCCGAATCCCAGAGCAAGCAGGGCCTCTTTTGATGTGGCAATGATGAGCAAGGGTCTGCGAGAGGTGATTTCAAATACGTTTCCCCGGGGAATTCTTACGATGTGCATAGAAGATGAATAAGCTCACCCCATTTACAATATGAAAGCCAAGGCTGGAAGTACCAAGGGACTGGCTGCATCACGGGCTGAAAGTGGCAGAGGCAGGCTTTGAATACCCACAGTCTGGCTGGGGAGTCCATATTGTTCCTTCACCTCAGCAGGAGGATGGAGATGTGTGAGAAACACAGGTAGATTGGCCCAGTGACTGGCAAGTGAGAACACACTTTTTTGGGAGCAGCAGGCAAGAGGGCAGCTTGTTCTGGGGGGGATAATGACCAGGTAAGTGGGTGCCAGGACAGGGGCAGAGAAGAGAGAACACGGGAATGGTGAAAACATCAGTGTTTTCTACAGTATCTGTTCAAACTCCAGTGGCCGGGCTCAGGGGTCCCCATCTCCCAAGCTTTTTTGTTTAAATCGCCCTTGAAGCTAAATATTATCCTAACAATTTGCCAGCCCACAAATTTTTGTTAAACCTCCTTGCCACAAATATTATCCAGATGGCAAAATAAATAAAACCCATCAGCAGTTACAACTAACCTCCTTGAAATGATAGCCAGGTGCCCCCAGGGACTCTCTTTGAGAAACCCGCCTTAAATTACAAAGTAGCAGATGAAACAAATGTTGGTTTGGGGCACCATGTACCCACCCCCCAAGCAGATGCCCCAGATTTCCTCATGCCCTTGGCTTGCAAGCTCCCCTTTCTGTGACCAGGGAGGAGGCATGCAAGACACCCTCATCATAATAAAATAAGGGGACCAGCTAATTTCCTGAGGCTTCTGTCCCAGCAGGGAAGGATATAATATTGCAAGCCAGCAGAAGCCAGGAGTGGTGATGCCGTGGTTCTGTTTTACATTACATTAAATGTTACTATTTCTGCAGGGAATATCTGTGGAGCACTGGCGTAACCCATGGCAACCAGCTAATAAATTGTAACTTACACTGGCTCAGCTTATTGTAGGGGTGGAAAGCAGCACGTGGGAGGAGGTCCTCCAAAAAAAGGCAAATGCTAGCAACAACAACAACAAAAGACATTGCTTTCTCTCTCTCCTACACACACACACACACACACACACACACACACACACACACACACATACACACACACAAACACACACAGAGAGAGAGAGAGAGAGAGAGAGAGAGAGAGAGAGAGAGAGAGAGAAATACAGGTTGTTAGCATTCTGTAGCAAAATTACGGTGAAAGGGACAATTAGCAGACAGGGTAACCTCTTTGTTGCCCCTTATATAGAATGTTTCTTTTAAAACTCAATAGGTATACTTTAAGTGTTTCTGACTTTGGGCACAGAGTGCCCCCTCAGCATCATTTCAGAACCTCTATTGATGGTGACAGGGCTCAGCATCCAGCTGCACGAGGCACTGAACAGTTTGGCTCACCTTTTCCCTCTGTCTGCAAATAGCTCAGACCTAATTGCCCCCGTATTTCAAATTCACAGCAGGCTCCAAGTCTTGCTCTTGGCTACACTGAGCCTACACTTTGGCCTCAACCCTAATAGATTCCTCCCTTCCATTAGACCCTGAGCTCTGAACTGTCTTTCACTTGTTCAGTCAGCTCCTCTGAAACCTGGTCATTGGATTCTTGCTTATGGGGAATTATTCATGGGGCACCCTGTGGCCTCAGACAGACCACTCATCTGTTTGGGCTGATTAGCTGGGGATACCCACTCCTTGTCCAGGTGAACCATACTGAACTTAATGAAATGGCTTTCCATCTCTCAGCTCTGGCTACCGAGTGATGTCACAAGGCATCTTCCTTTTGTCCTGCATCTCTGCTCTGTGTATGGATAAGGACTGCCAGGAAAGAACCTCAGCTCCCAGAGGGACTCCCCTCTGTATCCCCATGAGATGCCACTGTGTGCAAACAACGAAGAGAGAGTTGGAACCAACTGACACACTGACACATATAAGCTAAATGTCATATGGGAAAAAAATCATTTTACTTCAGGGGTCTTAATTCCCATACCTGCCATATTAGGATGCCCGCTAGGTAGGGAACATTGGCTGAAGATACCAGAACCCAGTATACAAATCTTTAAAAAGGAGGAAGTTGCTTTTACTGTTTGTTGACCCTGCATTATGTGCATTCGTGTGAGTGGTATGTATGTGTGTGTGTGTGTGTGTGTGTGTGTGAGTGTGTGTGTGTGTGAGTGTGTGTGTGTGTGTGTGAGAGAGAGAGAGAGAGAGAGAGTGTGTGTGTGTGTGTGTGTGTGAGTGTGAGTGTGTCTGTGTGTGTGAGTGTGTGTGTGTGTGTCCTCATTATTTCTGTTTGGTTTTTTGAGACAGGGTCTCCCTCTGTAGAGCCCTTGCTGTGCCAGAGAACTCATCATGTAGACCAGGCCGACCTCATATAAAGATTCTCTTGCTTCTGTTTTCCCAGTGGTAGGTTTAAAGACGTGCACACACAGCCTATGATTTTCTTCTAGATTAGTTCTTCTCCTCCCCAGGGTCTCTACACCAAGACCTTCTCCACTCAAATACCTGCTGAAGTTTGCGAAGAGACCTGTGCAGCTGTCTTCACCTGTGTCCCACCCCAGGCCCTCTGCTGCTAACCAGTGCCTCCCAGGGGTTCAGGATTGGACTGGTGACTGAGTAAATGAACGCCCTAAATGGGCTCATTCCTAGACAAGGAAGAGAAAATTAGAGGGAGATCAAAAACTGCAGTATGTGTGAAAATGCTCTATAAACTGTAAAATGGTACGAAAACATTAGGAAATGTTATGATTCTTAATTATTACCTTCACAAATCTTCATGCCAGAAGGAGCAGCCCCTGGGATGCTGGGCAAGCTCTCCGAATGTTATTCTATTGGGGGTGCTGAAGGGATAAGGGAAGAAAGAGGCTTTCCCTAAAAAGGTAGCTGATGTTTTCCCTGGAGTGGGTGGACTTTAATACCCGCAGTGTGAGCTATTCATTACAAAGGCATAAAGGTATATACCCACGGAGGAGAACTCTGAGGATGGCTGCCTTAACCAAATAATTGAACTTTCCAAGCATGATGACCAGCATTCTACAGTAGGAATCTGAGGCAGGAGGATTGAGAATTTAAGGCCAAGGTGGACCACCTAGCAAGAATCTTCTCAAGCAAACACACAGCAAAGGGCATCTCAACCTTGAGGGGAAATGACATCATGAGACCTCCAGAAAGGGGCAAGGGGAGAGCTTTATCATCTGTATCAAAGGGCGAGTGCTTTGGTTTTGTTTTCAGGTGGTTCTTGTTGGTTTGTTGTGTGTTTCCCTGCCTTATTGCAGTTTTGAGCAAGCACACAGTCTAGAGCACAGCACACCTGTCTCATATTCTTTCCTCAGCCATTTAGCTGTAATCATGAAAAATCAGTGAACAACAACAAATTGTGGGACTTTTGAGACAGCTGCTGGACTCTTTAAATAATGGCAGTGTCATTAACCAGTCAGATAACTGAACAAACAAACAAAGCGAAACAAACAACAACAACAAAACCCAGGGGTAGCTGTCCTAGATCGAGGGGGAAAAAAAAAACAACTTAAATATAATAGCCGAATTGTCATGAGTAATAAAAATGAAATAAAACCCATTTTTGGGTAGTTGGACTGTACATCAAAGAACACTACTACATTAATGTTGAATGTAATTTTTTAGAAGTATTCTTATTCAGCCCTGGAGACAGTCCCATAGTTAAGAGTGCTCGCTGTTCTTCCAGGGGACCTAAGCCCAGTTCCCAGCACTGAACTGAGAGCTAAGAAATAAGTCCAGAAGATGACACCGAGGTGACCACAGAAGCACATGGACAGGAGCTCAGTCACAGCTGGCTTCCCATAGTACAAATGCCTCTTGCTGGTCGCTAGCTCACAACCTTCTGTAACTCCAGCTCTAGGGTGTCTGGCACCCTTTCTGGCCTCTGGACACCTGAATGCACATGGCATACATATATACATACATCAATAAAACTATTATTTTAACCTCTGAGGCAGAGTCTCACTATGTAGCCTTGGCTGACTAAGAACTCTATATGTAGACCAGGCTGGCCTAGAGTTCACAGAGATCCACCTGCTTCTGTCTCTTGAGTGCTTGAGAAATATAGATATTAAAAAAAGAAGACCTATCCTTATTCTTAGTAGCTCATAGGGAAGTGTCACAATGTATGTGTCTTACTTTGAAATAACTTAGCAAAAGACACATGTATGCATATGGCTATTTATGTGCATGCACACATAAGTAGATACTCAGGTCACATGCTTACCTCACAGGTCATACAAGCACAAAAGATAAGGACAGTGTATTGGTTTGAGTAAAAATGGCACCCATAGACCCATAAGGACTGGCACTATTAGGAGGTGTGGCCTTGTTGGAGGAAGTGTAGCTTTGCTAGAGGAAGTACATCACTAGGGGGAAGGCTTAGGTCCCAGAAGCTCAAGCCAGGCCCAGTGGCTCACTGTGTTTTCCTGCTGCCTGCTGATCCAGATATAGAATGCTCAGCTAGCTCTCCAGTACCATGTCTGCCTGCATGCTGCCATGCTTCCCTCCATGATGATAATGGATTAAACTCTGAAACTGAAAGCCAGCCCCACTTAAATGCTTTTCTTTATAAGAGTTTAGTGGTCATGGTATCTCTTCACAGCAATAAAAATCTTAAGTGAAACAGATGTAAACCGTGATACTCAGGAAGGGAATTGTCTTAGTCAGGGTTTCTGTTCCTGCACAAAACATTATGACCAAGAAGCAAGTTGGGGAGGAAAGGGTTTATTCAGCTTACACTGTCCACATTGCTATTCATTATCTAAGGAAGTCAGGACTGGAACTCAAGCCGGTCAGGAAGCAGGAGCTGATGCAGAGGCCATGGAGGAATGTTACTTACTGACTTGCTTCCCCTGGATTGCTCAGCTTGCTTTCTTATAGAACCCAGGTCTACCTGCCCAGGGATGGCACCACCCACAGTGGGCTGACCCTACCCCCTTGATCACTAACTGAGAAAATGCCTTACAGCTGGATCTCATGGAGGCATTTCCTCAACTGGGACTCCTTTCTCTGTGATAACTCCAGCTTGTGGCAAGTTGATACAATAAAGCCAGCCAGTACAGGAATACATACTATTTGTCCAGTCTCCATGTTTTCTGATGCCTTTGAACCTTTTCATTCATAAGAAGTTTGGAGAGATTTAACAGTGATTGGAAAAAAAAAAAAAAAAAAAAAAAAAAAAAAAAAAAAAAAAAAGACGAGCCACTCTTATAATCAGACACATTTTGCCCAGTCTGACTTGTTGACCATCTGTGGTCAAGCCACTTTGTTTGTTTATTTATTTATTATAAATACACTGTAGCTGTCTTCAGACACACCAGAAGAGGGCATTAGATCTCTTTACAGATGGTTGTGAGCCATCATGTGGCTTCTGGGATTTAAACTAGGGACCTCTGAAAGAGTAGTCAGAGCTCTTAACCACTGAGCTATCTTTCAGCCACTATGAAAGCACCCAATCTTGTCTGATTTCACTCAGACTTGATACATATATATAGATAGAGACATAGATATAGACATAGACAGAGACAGACAGAGATAGAGATAGATAGATAGATAGATAGATAGATAGATAGATAGATAGATAGATAGATAGATAATTTTATTGGCATACACAGAGATGGTTTAAAGATGGATAAAGATGTTGTCACACCCGTATGTTAATTCTCACGTATCATCACCACATGACTATCTTTAGACTTTGGTGTTAGGACAAGCAGAAAACCCAGGGCTGTATATCACAAGAATTTTGGAGGCTTCATAATCTTCCAGGCTTCTGCTGTGTATTTCTAGGTGTCGCCTTGCCTCCTCCTCCTCTTCTCCTGCTTCGTCCCCTCTCCACCTCTACCTTTTATTCCCTCTTCTTCTTTTCTGTCCCCTATGTCTTTCCATCACTGATCTCCAGTGCTGAGCTTTTCAATGACCTTGGTTCCTGCCCTTCAGCTGCATATATCCTAGATAAGACTTGCTTTGAGCAGAAGCTGCTCTCATAGGCAACCTATTCACCATACACAGACCCCTAAACACAAAAGCACAGGCCAGACAGACTAACTGAAATCCTTAGCTATCCAGTCCTGGGCCACAGAGGGAACTGGTTTGTAAGGAAGGAAAGGCTCTGGGTTGTGGCCTGGCCCTGGCTGATAAAATGTAGATCAGCCCTGGTCCAGAATGCCAGGCCATCTGGCAGTTTCTAGACAGCAGGTCCTTGCTGTTTCCAGTCCCCAGAGCCAGCAGTGGGCAGCCTGTCTCAGCAGACATTGGCAAGAAGCCTTTTCCCTGTAGACAACTAGTCAACTTGCCCTGGCCAAGCTTGAGTCTCAGTCATGTGTATCTGTGGGTACCTCTGTGGCATCTTGCTGATTTGATCCTCAGACTTTTCTCTAGCATTCCTTGTTTTCCAAGTGCCTGTCCTTCTTTGTGGGCTGTACAGGGGTTGGGGGAGATTCTGCTACACAGATCCTCTTGGGGATCCTGGCCACACCACTGGCTGATGCCTAAAATTTAGAAGTGTCAGGGTGATTTATTTGATAGGCAGGGTCACAGACCCACACATCAAAAACTTGGTGGGCTGAAGTTTATAGTCTTCGATAACACCAGTGGGGGCATAACATTTTTATTAGTTTTACCCACAAAACCCTGCTCATTTCTAACACATGCACACTTCAAACCAAGTACATAACCTGGGGGATAGGCTATTGGTTCCATTCCCCTGGCTCTTCCTCCCAAACTTGGGGTTCTTAGAACCTTAGCAGCAGCAGCAACAACAACAAATATGGAGCTAAGCATGCTAGCAAACACCTTTAATCCCAGCTCTCTAGAGGCAAAAGCAATCAGAACTCTGAGTTGTAGACCAGCCTGGTCAACATAGCCAGTTCCAGGACAGCCAGAGCTACAGAGTGAGACCCTGTCTCAAAAAACAAACAAGCAAACCCCACAGCAACAACAACAACAACACCAATAAAACCACAAAAATATGGAGGACGGGTCCCTCAGGTTCTCTGCCCTGACTTCTTTGTGTGTGAGACATCTCCTCAGCTCCCCTCCCCCCCATCACAGCCACTGCATCTGAATTAAAGGAGCAGAGCTGGGTTGGTGTGGTGTGGTGGGTTCTGCGCAGAGCTGCATTTTAAAGGACAATTAAAGGACAGCTCTTTTTCCTGAAGTAACGTCCTTTAATATTTGTTTCTCTTTTTGGCAGCGCTGAGATATAAATGATAGGAGATGCTGTTTTGGTGTAACCTCCTGCAGAAGGTCCCGACAGACCAGGCTAAAAATAAAAACGAGTCGTTTAAAATGTAGTTCTATGTCACCAAAGTGAGACTAAGCTGTTTATCTGACCTTGTCAGGAATCAGGGCGACGGAGACGATAGCCAAACTCACAACTGGGCCAAGTTGAGGCTTCAGGATAATGAAGACTTCTGTGCCCTAATCCGAGTGCCTCCCATCCCCCACGAAAGTACCTGAAGTCAAGGAGCCCCTTATTTTTCTGTTGCTTTGTCTCTCACCCGTGCCTTACAAGGCCAGGGCTTTGGAATGGCCAGTCTGCTTTCTGTTCTTCGTTTCTGCGTTCTCCTGCCTTTTCTTTCTAGGAAACGGAGCTCAGTGCACTTCGCTGGAACACAGTCTACTTTGTGCAGCAAAGGAGCTTGAATCTAGAAAAGCAAAGGGAAGGCTTTCAACTTGTTTCAATTTTGTCCTTTGACAATGCTAAAATGCCCTTTCTTCTCTAAAATTGTGACACCCCCCCCAGCAGATGGCCATTTGAGTAAATGGTTCACAGAATGGCAAAAATTGATAACCCTGAGTTGGCCCTAATTACTCCTCCCCCAACTCCATGGACAAAGGGCTGGTCTGTGTAATCCCCTATGAGAAACACTGACTTAGTCTTCTGACTCATCCTCTCCTAAGCTTTGTGACTGTCAATCCCCAGTCCCTTGGCTCCTCAGGCCCCAGTATTTCTTCCTCAAGAGTAGAGCAACCCCTACCTGGGGGTACCATAGTCACGGCTGGGGATAGAACCAATGGCCCCACCCATATGAGCAAGTGCTTCCTACTGAGTTATCCAGGCTGGCTTTGAACTAGAGTTAGCCCAGGCAGCTCCTTGAACTTACATTTCCCCCTCAGTTGGGATCATAAGCCTACACCACCAGACTGTGCTCATCCTGTGAACTTTTGGAAGTCAGGGCTGATTCCACACTGGTTTCTGTGTTTGGCACCGTGCCTGGCACACGGTAACTGCTCAATCAATCTCCGAGTGAGTAACGAAATATATTAATTCCCAGAAAAATTAAGTTAATGGATAGAATTTCTTCTGCTTTTAGTGTTCTTTCTCACTACATTTTTATTAAATCTTTGGCACCTGTTGTTGCTTGTCCACTGGCTAGATGACAAGGAAAATTAGCAAGTAGCAAATGAATATTAATGGGACCAGACCCAGCCCACAGTGTCAGTTTGACAGATTGGTTTGTTGTTGTTGTTTTTTTTTTTTTTTTTTAATATGGACAGGTGTTTGGGCTTATGGTTGTGGGTTTAGATTATCTGCTAGTGTCTATAAATTTAATTAAATTTAACATTTTTAAGCAAGTTAGGCATAAAGGTGCTAAATGTATAATTTTGTGCTAATTCACAGGCCGCAGTTTGACTTGAATCTATCGGTATTTCACGGTACTCTGCAAAGGCAGTGTAACCGATTGGACAGGCTCGTGGTATGAAAAATGCTTGAGCAACTTGGGCTGGGAGGCAGAGTCTGGTTGGAATAGGTAACCTCGGGGTTACACGGAGCTGGAGCCGGTAAGATCCAGAGAAAAGGGCTGGAGGGGTTTGTCTGAGGTGAAGGTGAATTCTCAGACTCCCCCACCTCATACCCTGCCCCCGTTGCTTCCTCCCACTGCTTGGATCTAAAATGTAATTCTGTTCTGTTTACCCTTATTGTGGCTTTGGGTGTGTCTATCTTCCACATCTGTGGATTCTGAGGGTGTGGTTACTGTCTAAGACAATTATTTGTTATTGGATAAGAAAGAGGTGTCTCCCATTCCCCTTCCACCATGCTTAGCTCTGTTTATATCCCTTCTCTACTTAAAATGAAAAACTCCGGCCAAAGCTACATGGTAAGATCTTGTCTCAAAAATCAAAACAACAAAAATCTTTCACAGCCACTGTTTCCAGTGTAAACCAAGCTTTGATTTCTTGGTGTAGTCTTTAAGGCCTGTCCAATCCTGAGCCTCAGCAGCTCTGGGCCATTATCTCTACGGTGTCTTCGGACAGAGGCTGTCAGACTGCCAAACTGGGCTGACCACTTGATTTTCCAGATCACCCGGAAATTAGCTTCAACATTGGTTGTCACCATGTCCTAGACTCTAGGGATTCCCTGGTCCATTGATGAACACTACCCCACAGCTTCTTTGACATCTCAGATACCTTTCAAGGTGCCTAACATCTTTTGTTTTTTGTTTGTTTGTTTGTTTGTTTGTTTTTTCAGTTTCTATGCTTTGTTATCCCAACTCTATGCTACAGACTCTTGTATAGAATAATCATGGTAGGGAGTTTTGCTCATCTGTGTCTAGACTGTGTCTGGCATGTTGCTCCTGTTTTTTTCTATACTAAATCCAATTTCTGTCCTCAATGATGCTAGACTGAATTCAGCATTTGTTTTGCCAATGTGCTGCATCTTGATTCTTCCAGTTGCAAATCACACATCACTCAATACAAAAGGGCATTGTCAGTGAGAAAAATATGTAACCGAATCATATTAAAAACGTGTCATATAAAGAGATCTGGAGCGAGGGAGGCTCCAGGATTGCACCTGATGTTCATTCAATAACATCATTAAAGACGACCAAGCTATTGACCAGCCTTGGTCACACTGAAGTTTTTGTAAATCCTATTTCTGTTTGTGCACAGCAGTGAAAAGCGAAAAAACCAGTACTTCTAGGACTATCTTTTTATCTTTACAAATAAAGAGCCAGAAGACTTGTATATTATTGATCAGAATTGCAATGCATTCCTGGCTCAGGAAGTAGAATTCTTTTGATCGACTCACATTAGTCAAGATCAACAAGAAAAAAAAAAAGATTAGATTAGCTTAATACCATGTCCATCATACATCTGAACAAGATTAGGCTTGTGATGATTTAAATGGAGACGGTAACATAGGCTCATGGTCCCTAGTTGGTGGAACTGTTTGGGAAGGATTAGGAGGTCTCGTCTTACTGGAGAAGATATGTCTTTGTTGTGGGGTTTGGGGGTGGGAGAGTCACACTGGGGATAGCCTTGAAATTTCAAAAAGCCCATGCTATTCCCTGTTAGCTCCATCTGCCTCATGCTTGTGGATCAGATATAAGCTCTCCATTGCCGCTCTAGAACCATGTCTACTGCCATGCTCCCCACCATGATGGCCATGGACTCTCACCCACTGGACCTGTGAAAACCAAATGAAATGCTTACTTTTATTAGTTGCCTTGGTCCTGGTGTTTTTACACAGCAACTGAGAAGTAACTAAAATGGTGCTGACTCAACTGTTAGAGTCTCTTAGCTACCAATGTAATCTGCTTTCTCCAGTTCCCCTAAATGTGTTTATTGTTTTTCTCATTCTTCCTTTCCTATGGCTCATGCTTTTTGTGTTTATTGAGTATAATGCAATTATGTAGAGCTTCAGGGGAAAGTAAAGGCTGGTGCACAGGGAAAGTTGCTAGCCTTCACTGGGAACCTTTGCCCTCTACAGAGAAGGATATAATAGCAACGGATACTCCTGATGTTCCTCTCTTCATCTCCTGAATCCTCTAAAATATCCTCATCCATCCTCATCTCTACCAAGAAATCTCTTATTCTCATTCTGACAGCTACCCAAGAGTTAAATACATCAGTGACCACACTGCCTTTCCTCCAGCATTCTATGTGATACTCCTTTGCTTCCAGCTTAGGCCAGTTTGCACTTATACCAGGCACCCCCTCGCCCTTCCCCCTCCCACGTCCAGTCACTTACTCCAGGACATCATCCATTTGATCGTCTTCCTGTCTCTTGCATCACTAATATTCTCCTCCCTATTAGACCCTTCTGTTACCAAGGTTTGTGGGGTAAAAAGCCTGGGCTCCAGCAGGTCTGTCTGAAAGGCTAAGCCTGGCCACCTGTTGCATTAGACCAATGAAAGAGAAATGTGGCTGGCAGTGGTGGCGCACACCTTTAATCCTAGTACTTGGGATGCAGAGGCAGGCAGATCACTATGAGTTCATGTCCAGCCTGTTCTACAGAGAGTTTCAGGATAGCCAGAGCTATACAAAGCAATCCTGTCTTGAAAACTGAGAGAGAGAGAGAGAGAGAGAGAGAGAGAGAGAGAGAGAGAGAGAGAGAGAGAGGAGTAACAGTGAAAATCAAAGAGCTTTATTCAATATGGTCATATTGGGGAAAAACAAAACAAAGGAATATAGTCCCCCAAGTCTGTCTTAGGGGTGTGCTACCATGAGGTTTAGGCTTCAAGAGAGGACAAGTTAAACAGACCTGGTAAAGGTGTGGTCCTGCCCATTGTTGTCTCTCTTCTGGTTTGGCAAGAAGATCCAAAGAAGCTCTTATCCTTGTCATTATCTGAGTGGTTGCTCCAAGATGGTCGCTTCTACTCCAGGACACAGCCTCCTTTACACAAATAACTGCTCTCAACTGGGGATGGTCCATCCTGCCAAGTTTTCTTCTACCTGGAACTGAAGATAATTTCAAGTTTAAGGTGATTGATCTTTGTGTTTGCAGCCTGGAAGGGGTGGGGCAGGCCTAGAAATATATTCCTTGAGTGGTGACTACACTGACCTGCAGGAATGAGTGTGTGAACCAAAATATAAGAGGCAGACATCCAACAAAGATACAGAGCTCATCTGTGTTTGCTTACTTAAGTTGTATGTGGACCTGAGTGAGGGACTCAATGTTTTTATTTGGTTGGTTTGGTTTGGGAATGAAGCTTCTAAATGTCTGTTTGACTTAAACAACATGCTCTGAGCCTTAAACACTCTTTTAAACTTATGTCCTTTTACTATGTACCATTTCTCTTTTCCATCTGTAAAACGGAAACGTCTAGAATTTCTCAGAGGGGTTATCCATCATCTTAATTCTAACTCCTTCACTCTGTTCTTTCTGTAACTTCTTGAGGCCAGGCCTCCACACTTTCTCTACTGATACTTACAAGGCACCAAAGCATTCACTGACCAAGTCCAGGGATCCATTCTTGGTCCCCGTCTATTTCACTTACTCTTCTCATAGGGCAAAAGACCAGTCAAAGCAACTTAAGAGTTTATTTGGGCTTGAGGTTTGAAGGCATACAGTCCATGGCGGTAGGGAAAGCATGACAGGGTCTTGGAAGTTCACATTTTGTCTGCAACAAGAAGCACACAGAGATGAATGCTGGTGGGCTGCTGGCTTTCTCCAGGAACCCAGTCTATGCGGGTTGGAGCCACCCACATTTAGGGTGACTCTTCTCTCTTTAGTAAAGCCTTTCTGAAAACACCCTCATAGACACCCAAGAAATAGTTTCCACAATGGTTCTGAATCTCATCAGGTTGGTGATGATTAGTCATCACACCCTCTTATGTAATTGCATAGAGATTTTCAACACAATGAGTTCTCCTTTCTCCCGGAAATTCATTCGGTACTTTGTTCTCACACATGCCTGGTGTTTTACCCGTTGGATAGTCCTTCTTGTCACATGTGCAAAGTCCCCCTTCCTCTTCAGATGCTACTGTATTCCAGGTCTCTGTCCTTGGGCTTTGACCTTCCTCGATGTTTCCATCACCCTTGTGATTAAACTGTTTTCCATATGCTCAGGACTCTCAATGTGTCTTTTCAGTCTGGATATCTTTCCTGGATTCTAAACTCAGCCAACCAACTGCCCACATGCCACCTTAATTTAAACGTCCACCTAACATCTCAAATGTCACATCACTGCACCAGTTACTTATGACTACTAAACAGTGTGACTGTTAGTGGCAAATTGGTGTTGGCTTGGCTACATGACTCTGACCTTCCCCGGCTTTAACCATACTAAAGAAGTTCCTGGAAGTGGTACTGGGACTAGGTGGTTTATGAGGTCCATCTGTTGGGCCTGCTGGTAACCTTTGCCTCCTCTTTTCCTTCAGTGGTATTCCAGAAGAATAGCCAGAGGTTCTCATGTGGTTAAGGCTGCATTCAAAGTAATGCACCAGTGTGTAAATCCCAATGAGTGATTTTGGAGGGGCTGGTAAAGTTAATAATCTCTCACAAAGTCCAAGAACAATTGACAGCATCTGCCATCTTCTACTCCACCGCTGTTTTAGCTAGGGTTCTGTTGCTGTAAAGAGACACTATGACTCTTATAAAGGAAAACATTTAATTGGGGCTGGCTTACAGTTCAGAGGTTTAGTCCATCCTCATCGTGGTGGGAAGCATGGCAGTGTGCAGGCAGACATGGTGCTAGAGAGAGGTAGCTGAATTCTAAGTCTTGGTCAACAGGCAGCAGAAAGTGACTGAGACACATTGGCCTATCTTGAGCTTCTGAGACCTTAAAGCCCACCCCCACTGACACACTTCCTCCAGTAAGGCCATACCTATTCCAACTAGTCCACACTTCCTAATAGTATCACTCAGCCCCTCTGAGTCGTTGGAGCTATTTTCTTTCAAAGCATTACAATTACCAAGCCCAAATCTGCTTTACTTGGTACGGTGACACCTCAAGTCCTATGTTTCCACTGAGAGGATTTCACTGGGACCCACAGAATCTAAGCAAGCAGACTGTATTGAGGAAAAGCATATTCTATAGATAGGAGCAGATGGGGGAGGGTCAGCCCGTGGGGTCTCAGGCTTCATGTTTTTTTTTTTCCTTTGTGTTCACATTTGTATATTTCAAGACAGGGTCTCACTATGTAGTCCCATTGGTCTGCAACTTGCTCTGTAGACCAGACTGGCTTCAGACTCAGAGATATCTGTCTGCCTGTGTCACCTGAGCATTGGGATTAAAGGGATGTATCAACAGGCCTGGACAGTCTACATGTTTAAAACTTGTTCAGTGTCATTCAGTTGAATCATCCATCTGTCTCCCTATTCATTGGCAGCTTTAAGATTGGCTATTTTGAAGTTTATCTCCCCCAGTGCAAGTCCCCACCCACACCCAGCTTGTATCAAGAATGCTCATGATTTTGTGACCAGATCATGAGGGGATTTTGTTGTTGTTGTTTGCTTGTGTTTAGTTTCTTGAGACAGAACTCTATGTGGTTGTAAGCTGTGCTGGAACATACTATGCAGACATGACTGGCCTTGAATTTACAGATCCCTACCTGTGTCTGCCTCTTGGGTGCTGGGCTTAAAGGCATGTGCCTCCATGTCTGGCCATATCTAACTTTAACCTAATACTCCTACAATTGTCCTTACCTCAACAAATGGCCATCCCATCCTTTCAATTGCTCAGGCTGCAAACTCAATACACTCTTAAACTCTTCTCTTACGTCTACACTGTCTGGTGAGTCTGCTCTCAAACTGTCAGTTCTTAAAACAAAACAAAACAAAACAAACCAACCAAACAAACAAACAACATAACTGGGGTCTGGAGAGGTGACCTACTTGTTAAGACATGGGATCCAGAAGTCGTAAGTTCAGTTCCCTTCACCTACATGGCACAATAGTCACTCCAGTTTTAGATATGATATCCTCTTCTGTCCTCCATGGGCACCAGGGGTGCACATGACACACAGACATGGATTGGATAAAACTCCCACACACTGCTTCTGTCTCCTGACTGCTCGGCTTACAAATAAATATCCCCACCCCTCTTTCTCTTTTAAAGATAAATGTATTTATTTTTATTTCATGTGTGTTATTGTTTGACCTGAATATATGTTTGTGTGAGGGTCTCAAATTCTCTAGAACTAGAGTTGCAGACAGTTGTAAGCTGCTGTGTAGGTGCTGGGAATTGAGCTTCTGGAAGAGTTGTCAGTGCTCTTAACCACTCTCCAACCACTGGCTCTCTCTCCAGCCCACAAATAAACATTTATAATTAAAACAGATAACTAGAAATCTAAATTCAATCACTTGTCACCACTACTGGGCCATGACACACCATGTTTCACTGGATTATCCATTAATCCTAAACTATATCCCTTCCCCCTTCATCTGCAGCCTGAGAAACCCTATCCAAGCCTTCAACCCGATCCCACATTCCTCTTGCTCCCTCCTAGTTTTCAGTGGCAGGCAAGGCCCCTCACACTGACACCATCTGCTCCTTCCCACCCCGAGGACACACTTCCCTCTAGAGCTCCTTCTCTCTGTCCTCATCCCCTCACAGGTCCTCTCTTCCACCCTAGTTGAGCTCCTCAGCAGCCTGTCAGGTCTGGCACACTTTCCGGTCTCAGGATGCTCCTTCCTCAGATGTGGGCATGTTTGGACTCCCTCACCTCCTTTCGGTCATATACAGAGGCCACATCTATAGGAAATATCTGGCTGTCCCTCTAACACAGCCACATTTCTGCAATTCTTCTTTGGTCCTTATTCTTTATATTTAGGGGGTAGTTTTAGTGTGGGTTGTTGTTTGAGTTTTGTGTAAGCTTTAATTTTTCAAAGCCTACTTTTAATGATGGTTCTTAAACACTTTAACCTCCTTTCTAGCCCACCACCCACCAGAGGTAGTGGGAAAGAAAGGCTATTAGGATAAGGGGGACGTGGACTTATTTAGAATTTGTTCTCTGGAGCAAATCCCATCTGCATTGTCAGGAAATCTGCAGTTCAGTTCACAGGTCAGCAGCAGATTCACTCACACAAACTTCAGGGATATACCAGCACTCCAGTTAAGTAGAGTCAGATTACAAACAGCAACCAGCACTTTGGCACAACCTAGCAGAGGCAACCCGGCCTCAGCGAATCAGCATGAGTCAGCAGGCAGGACCAGGACCACCAGGAACTCCAGGAGAAGTTTTGTGCTGTGCCTCTCTCAACAAAGTGAAGATCAGCGAAGACTCAAAGCCAAAAAGCATCACAAAGCCGACAGGCCCCTCTCACAGTCTGTTGGGTCCTATTTATACTCCCTCCAAGCATCACGTGTCCTTCACATGTCCTGCCTCAGTATGTGAGTCTGTAACAGCTGACATCACTCTGCCAATCAGCCACAGAAACAGCAAGAAGCTGCCAGCACACCACCGGAAGTTTTTTGGTGCATTTCTCTCTGTGGAGTCATGACAAATGAAGCTCAACAATGCAGTGTAAGGCAGACGGATACACGTGTGTCATTAGCAGAGAATCCTTCGTCACATGTCCTTCCACGGGCTTGCCCCAGCAAAACACTGTCCGACACAACTGACTCTCTAGACAACCCTTAAATTTCCACTTTAGTTTTGTTTTGCTTTAAAGCAGGGTTTTGCTCTGCAGTCCATGCTGGCCTCACACTTATGGTAATTCTCCTCTTTCATCCTTGGAGGGCTGGGATTGAAGCTGTGAGGCCCCACACCAAGCCTCTTTTCAAAGCATTTTTTCATTGTCTGACATGCTTTGTATTTTAGGTTTTTTTCTCTTTAATATGTCATACATTTCAGGTTCGTTCTTGTGGGGTGTTAGTTCCATGAGGGCAGGGTGACTTTCTGTCTTTTCTTCTTTCGGTGACCTGGAACAGAACACACTGCACTGAGCAGGCACGCAGCCATATTTGTTAAATGGCTGATCCTGGACACGGCCGCTGTGCTGTTATCTCCCATGCTAACTATGTCAGCTACTCTTCTCAATACCGGGACAAAAAGCCCATCCAAAGGTGGATGTGCGGGTTGTGCTCCTTTTTAACAGGAAGCAATGGCTGCAGGAGTAGGGCTATGGCTGCTCACAGTGTGTTTGCCCCAGGAAGCAGGGTGGTATGAACCTAGTGTTTAGCTCACTTCTTTTTTCTCAGCAAAGGACCTTGGTGCAAGGATCAGCGCCACCCACATTCGGGGTGCGTCTTCCTACCTCACATTCTCAGCAAACCCTCTCAGAGGTGCACCTCTGGATGTCCCCTAGGAAACTACAAGTCAAGCTGCCAGTGAAGACAAGCCTGGTCTCTCACCCTGTTCTGGATAAAGCGGATGTTCTGGTCTTCACTCTGCAGATGAGGTAACAGGCTGACTAAGACATTCTCCCTGGAGAGACCACCCTGCGGTTAAAAGTGGCGAGTCTCCAGAGAATGAAGTTCTGTCCCCAGGATCCACAATGGATGATTCTCAACCTCTTCTGGCTTCCTCAGTCATACAAACAGACATATTCAAACACATAAAACTAAAATAAATCTTTTTTTTTTTTAAGTGAGGAGGGGCTGGAGAATGGTTCATCAGTTAAGAACATTTGTTGGTTTTTATTTTTGTAGGACACACATTTAGTTCCCAGCACCCACATGTTAGTTCCATTAATTTAAGAAGAAGAAGAAAGGGGGGTAGTTTTAGCTGGGCAATGGTGACATATGCCTTAAACCTAGCTCTGGAGAGACAGAGGCAGGCAGATCTCTGTGAATTCAAGGCCAGCCTGGTCTACAGACCCAGTTCTCAGACAACAAGAACTGTTATACAGAGAAACTGTCTCAAAAACCAAAACGGAAAAAAATCTGAAGCCACACAACCAATGTTAAGAACCCAGAAAACAAAGCTTCAAGGACTGAGCCCTTGGCCCAGCTGAAGGGGTTAAGATTTGCCTGAGAATCAGGCTCTCTGACCTGTCCTTCCCAGTTTTACTACAGGCAGGGAGGGACTTTCTCAGGAATTCCTTTGTATGACTGGGGACAGCTTCTTCCAGAAGGAAAAACAAAGGCAATTAATTGTCTTCTGTCTGCTCCTGAGGAATCTCGATGAATAACTAGGAAAGCTTAAGCCTCCCTAGAAAGAGAAGGAAGTATCTACGTCTGTCCTAGAACCAGTCCCCTAGACCTGTATCTGACAGTTCTTCCCCAAGACTGGAGAGGTTCCTCCGGAGACTTCATCTGCATAATAAGATGACCTTTCTTGCATTCAGTGTTCAAGCTCAGCAGTTACTTAAGCCTTCACCATCTGGCCCTCCGGGAGACTCAGAGCTTATATGCCCTCCTGTTCCTGTTAATGAATTTATATTCCTTTTCTTTCTATTATCTGTCTATTGTTGATTCATTTCCGTGAACCTTTGACAGGAAGAAGAAAGGTTTTCTTTTTAAACCCCTCCACCAATGAAATAGAAGATCTTAGTTGTTTTAATTTTTTTCCCTTCCCGTTTCTGTGATATAATATCCTGACCAGAGCGGCTTAAGGAAGAAAAGGTTTGTTCTCCAGGCATTTAGGTGTGTGTGTGGGGGAGGGGAGCCTGAGGAGCTTAAAGCAGCTGGTCACAGCACAGCACATCCATAGTCAAGTCACTGAGGGCAACCAGTGGATGCTTGTGTTCAGCTCCCTTTTCCCATTTCATACAGTTCAGGATCCCCTTCCACAGTTATGATGGGCTTTGGACACCAATTAACATAATCAGGATAATCCCAGCCAGGCATGGCGGAGGGGGCAAATGTCTTTAATTCCAGCACTCGGGAGGGAAGCAGAGCTATCTGGGTCTCTGTAAGTTAGTTCAAGGCCAACTCCGGCTACATTTCAAATTCCAGGCTAGCCAGGATTATGTTTCGAGAGAGGGGTAGGAAGGGAGGGGCAAAAGAAGGCTAGAGGCTTGCCTTCCAGTTTAAAATCCTGTCCATTTGACAGTTAACAGAGGAAGTGTTGTCTGAGTTAACTGTTGAGCATAATGTCACCTGTCTTCATCTGTCCCTTCATAGCCTCACAGAAGGGATGCCAGCTCTGTGGCCCTCTGGTTGACATGAGTGTATTTGTGTGGTAGGACATCTGATTACCTTGCTCTGGTTCTGTTACTGTGAATCAGCAGCAATGAAAGAAAAAGAAGAAGGAAAAAGGAGGGGGGTGGGTAAAACATGCATTTAAACAGAAATCGAAAGAGGAAAAGATGGAGGATCTGGTAGAAGGGATGATGTCTAGGGATCATGCGGGTCCTAGTGTGCAGTTGAGGGGGGTGGGAAAACCCATGTGGCAAACACCCTCAGGGAAGGAGCCCTAGCCCCTGCTCTCCTCGTCCTCTGTTTTCGGGGGCTCCATGCATATCCTGGTATTTGTTCTCATTTTCTCCTGGTGACAATGGCCAGACTCCCAGATGGAGCAAGCATTCATCAAGCAGCAGCTGCTGGACCTTTGGCACAAATCTCCCCTGCTCCAGTCCCAGTCCCAGGTAATTCTGCTCTTTCCCCCTCAGCAGGCCTAGCAAGATCAGGCGAAATTCAGAACAGCAGGCCTTATTTGTGGTGGAAACCACAAATGTCTGCGAACCCCTCCACCACGAAGCTAAAATGGCTCTGTGGTAGGTGAGGATGAAAGGAAGGCCAGCTTGCCTGACTGAAATCTGGTGGTCAGGGGTGGCTAGGGGAGTTGCTGAGGAATTCCACAAGGGAGCCATTGCTGTAGTAAAGGGTACTTTACTCTCTCTCTCTCTCTCTCTCTCTCTCTCTCTCTCTCTCTCTCTCTCTCACACACACACACACACACACACACACACACACACACACGCCATGTGTATGCACAGAAAGAGAGAGAAGGGGGAGGGGGAGAGACTCACTCACATGTGAAGGAAAAAAAATGGTTTTGAACAGCTCAGGACCAAGACAGATGGCTGCAGTTGATAGAGTCTGGAGGAAAAATAGCATTTCCTGCATTTGGGTTATCATATGAGTGATCGCTAAAAAACATGGCTTTGTTCTGTGCTGGATTCTCTGGGCAATTAATTGCAGAAGATCTTCCGTGAGGTCCCTGCTGGGTTTGAAATACTTCAGACTTATTTCACAGATACCCGAGGTAACTTCAAGCCTCCCTCCCCCCTCCCCCTCCCTCCTTTGCTCCCTCTCTCCCTCCTCCACTTTTCCCTCCTTTTTTCTTTTCTGTCCCTTCTGATCCTCTATATTGGCCCCTTCCAATTCTCCTTTGGTTTGCCCTTTCTTTTCCCAGCATTTTTCTTTCTTTGCTGTGCCTCTCCAGCCCTCATCCATAAATAGCAAATCATAAATAAAGAGAAGGGAAAGATGAGAGATCATTAAGTGTTGTGGAAATTACAAGTGACTTTGGGGAAAGCTTGTTGGCATCCACATGGGATAATTTGCACTGGGAACTTAAGGTCCACTTGTGGGCTCCTAAGCACCAGGCAGCACTGGCGCCTAGAGGAAGGGGAGGGTGATGCTGCTGGTTGCCTACCAAGCACCCCTGGGACTGGGCTGGGTCTGGGATTTGGAGATCCCAGCTGATGGTACTTCCCAGCTCTGATAGATGAACTAAAGAGAACCATAAGTAACTAAAGTTCTCTGTACAAGTCAAAGCAAAAAGTTGGATTCCCTAGTGTCTGTCAATCACCTCTCACAGCTGCTAAGGAGAGAGTCAGATACTGTGTTCAAGTCGCCCAATCTGAAAACTTACAAGATTTCCTCACCCCAGCTACCTAAACATCACAGAGCCCAGGGCCAGAGGCCCACTCTGTGGTGAAAGTTAAGTCCAAGGGCATTCGTTCATGGGATCAGTTAATTATCCTGAATCCATTCTGCCATGCTTCCGGTGCGTGTCTGCGTGCTTACACAGTCACAGTGGGCAATGGCTGACCTGGAGAGACTTACCAGGAAAAACCACACATTAAACAAAGAGCCTAAGTCAGCGGGAAAGCATTGCTCTGGGCATCTCTACCGAGGCTACCGAGGGCAGAGCTGGTGGAGACACGGGGAGGAGGAGGAGAGGTTTTTTTTGGGGTTTTTTGTTTTTGTTTTTTTTTTTCCCACTCATAAAAAGGGCGAGTGTTTGTTAAGCTATGGCAGCAGTCCTCGCCCACAGAGTACCTGGAGCGCACACACACTCATGGCTGGAAAACCACAGCTTACTGGTAACTCCAGTCATAACAGGCAGAAACCAAGTACATAAGGAAGTTGGGCAGCAATTGAGGAGCCTGGAGAGAAACTCAGAACGCACTGGAGGAAGTCTGCGTCTTACAGGCCTATGCGGCAGCCCCAGAGGGGTCCTGTCTGTACTTTAGAAACATGCGCGCCCTTTTGGGGATAGGTTTGCTTGTTTTTGTTTGTTTGTTTGTTTGTTTGTTTTGAGTCAGGGACTCAACTATGTAGCCTAGGCTAGCCCAAACTGGCACTTAGAGTGTACTGCTGCCTCAGTTGCCTGGAGGACTGAGGGTGCATCCTTTGGAGGGGGAGGTGGAAGAGAGTGGGCATTCGAATGGTCACTTTATGGCTCTGAAGTACTGGATGGCCCCCCCTGCCCCATCCCCACACAGAACAAAGCCCAGAGTCCCACAGGCCCCACATGATGTGCCTTTGCCTTCCTCTCATAGCTCTCTGCTGTCTGGATCATTCCCACTGTTGGGATTCTGTAAACCCCACCCCTCAGTTACCTGGCAATAGCCAGGTATGCTCCGCCCCAGTGACCTGACACTATAAAAGGAGCTGCTTGCCCCCTCCTCCCTCTCTTGGCCTCTCCTGCCCTTGTGCTCTTGCAGCCTTGCTCTCCCTCTTCCCTTCCCTTCCCCCCCCTCTCCCACGTGCTCATGGCCGGCCTCTACTCCTCTACTTCTCTCTCTCTCTCTGCCTCTACCACCCTCTTAACTCTCCCATGACCTGAATAAACTCTATTCCGTACTATACTGTTGTGTGGCTGGTCCCTCAGAGAAGGGATTCCCAACATGGATCCCCCAGAGGCATCTCCCTTACCCTCATGCCTCGCCGCACCTCCATGGGCCATATGCCCCCCACTCTCTTCATCCTTCCCCTAACATTGGTGCCGTGACTCGGATCGTTATCCTTTCACAACATTGGTGCCCTGTGACTTTTCCTTTCATTGGTGCCCCGTCATCTTTTCCTTACACCCACTGCTCTAGCTTCCACTGATAGGCCAAGCCTGGCCTTCCTGATTGTCCCTCAGCCATGACAGCGCCCCATTCACTCTAGTAGAGGTTTGTGCTTCTTCAAACCTTACTTGATATTTTGTTTTTTTTTAAAAAAATACACCGTCTCACTATGTAGCCTGGGGTGATGTGGAACTTGCTAGAGACCAGGCTGACCTTGAACTCAGAGCTCCATTTGCCTCTGCCTCCTGGATGCCACCACATCCAGCTTTGAGAGCATCTCTCTTTGCTGACTTGCTCTCTCTCTCTCTCTCTCTCTCTCTCTGCAGCTGGGTTTTACTTATTCATTTGACTAGTATTTGTCGAACATGATTCTAAGTGTTGAGCATACCCTGGAGAACCAGGCAGGACAGAACCAGTTACTCCGAGCTTCCATCCTCCTGGGAAAACCCACAATAAACAGAGAAGCATGCAGAAACAGAATCCCTTGGGGGTAGAAAACAGGACAGACTCTCCCCCTTTGGTTTTTATTAAGATTTATTTCTATCTATATATGTATCTCTGTGTGTCTGTATGCTGCATGTATGTGGGTACTGGTGGCAGCCAGAAGAAGGTATTGGATCCCCTTGAGCTGGAGTCACAGGCAATTGTGAATTGCCTGATGTAGGTGCTGAACACCAAATGTGGGTCCTCTGTAAGAGCAGCAAGTGCTCTTAACTGCTGAGTGATCTCTCCTGCCCCAAGGACTATCTTCTTTAACACCCCAGGACATAGAGCACTGCTTTCAGTTAACTGAATATTCTTTCTCCTTTTCTTGCATCTAGGCATGTGAAGGGTTAAACATATTTACATGTTATTCTGGAAATATAATTGGCATCTATCACATGACACTTACGGGAAAATATGTTCTGAGTTCCAAATAATTAGCTTGCAAGTGAACTTTGAAACTGTCAGCCAGGCTCATGTATATTTGGGGGAGGTTTTGCCAAAGTCTTTGTACTCTTTTACGGGGAGAGGCAGAATGCCAGCCAAATCAGCCCAGACAGCCCTGGCGATCATGGGGTAACAGATGTCTCAGAAAAAAATTGCCCCATCCAAAGGTTCTGGAAGGCTTTGTACTCAGTGTTGGGATTCTTAGAATCTCAGACCTGTGCTGACACACCGCCCTGTATACAAGGACAGGCCTTGTAATCAAACGTTTTTTTTTCTTCACCAGGGGGACCAAGATAAAACTCTTCAGAGTTCTTCACCTGGCCCACAGCATGGCTGAAAGTGGCAGCCAACCTGGGCACTCAGCCCAGCAGCTCCTCGACACAGAGCAGGAGAGCACTTGGGGATCAGCCAATCTAATGCTGAGAAGTCACTCTGACATGACAAGCAACGTGGCATCTAGCCTACCCACAGCCTCTAGGGCGGCTCAGTATTTTAGCAAAGGGAGGAATCTCACAAAGGGAAGAGCTGGGTAAAAGAAGGAGGTGAGCTAAGGCTGTTAGGTTACAAACAAAACAAAAGATGTGCTGAGACTGTGATTTGGGAAGGGGGACCAATCAAACGCTCAGTGCTTGAGGCTGGGAGCAAGAATGTTATCTGGACCACACTTGGGATCAACACTAGCTTTTCTGATTCTTTTGGCTCCAGGTAATGCTATGTAGCCAAACCAGAGAGGGTGTGATTGTGAATCTGTTTTTAGTCTTTCTGTTGCTGTAAAATACCTAACACTACGAGATAAACCAGGCTAAGTGACACACACCTGTAGTGACAATTTTGGAATATTGGTTGCTTTCACAAACACAGAAGCACTCTATGAATATGTTTTCCTTTTAATCCCAGGTGTGGGATATTGGGGCTGCTTCAGATTGTCCACAGCTGCTATTATTTGCTTGATGCTCGAGTAGGGGTGTGATTTTGCCAGGTTTTTTGAAACATAGGGACTTTTCAGAGGGTATATAAATGCTAGGGCCCCCAGAGAGGGTAGTGGCTTGGTGGTTGGTTGCTGTTGTTTGAGTTTTAAGTATTCATGTGCAAAGAAGAAATTAGATATCCTGATGTTGAAGATCAAACTTACCCCTAATCAGCAGGAAGTAGTCTAATGAGATCGCTGCCTTCTTTCCTTCTTATTCCCTTTTCTCTCCTCTCTAGTGTTTGGGGATTGAGAAGATGGAGAAGGGTAGAAGAAAAAAGAGCCAACAAAATAGTAAAAGACAGCCACACCCACCCTTAATCCCACCACTCAGGAGGCAGAGCCAGGTGGATCTTTGTGAGTTTGAAGCCAGCCTGGTCTATATGGTGAGGCATATACATCATCATCATCATCATCACCACCACCACCACCACCAGGGGATTAAAAAAAAAAAAGACTGGGTGATTTATAAATGAAAGAGGTTCATTTAGCTTGCGGTTTTGGGGATCTAAGACGGTAGCATTGACATGTGACATATTGGTACATGCTGGCAAAGTAGAGGGGGAACAGGGGAATGGGGATGTACTGGGAAGCCTGTATGGGAGACATAGCCTGCTTTCTTTCCTGTGGTGTGACCCCCTTGAAGAAGGTTGAACCCAATGATCTAATCGCCTCTTCATGGTCTCACCACCTCTAAACAGTATGTCATCACTGGCAGCCAAATTTCAAGGAACCATGTTCAAACCTCAGTCAGCACATTCCAATGTTCGGGCCTTTAAAAGTTTTCTGAAGCCAAGTTTCAAGCAAGTCTTGAGAAATATAATCTAGATTGGCCAGGAGACCTATACTTGTTTGGGTTTTACGAGACGGGGTTTCTCTGTGTAGCCCTGGCACTGAGTCTGTAGGCCAGGCTGGCTTTGAACTTGGAGATCAGCCTGCTTCTGCCTCTGAATGTTGGGATTAAAGATGTGTGCCACCACTGCCCATTGAACCTATCATTTTAACCGTGCCTGCAGTAACTCATGCATAGTCAGTGTAAGACTTTCTAGCTAATATAACCAACCTCGTTTTGCAGAAGTTGGGGTCCAGAGTGTTCTTAGAGCATCACTTAAGGATCAACATTTGGATATCGAGAATAACTCATGAGGCACTTGGCTAGGTCCTTTCCATTCATCACAACACTAACACGTGCAGCTTTCCTTGAAGGTGAGTTCTACCATAGCCCACATTTATAAAGAGGAACCTCGGGCAAGAGAGGATACATAGCTGAGAATGGAGGTTCACATCTGCAGTCCACTTGGGGGCATAAGAACTGCTTCAAGTTCAAGGCTAACATGGACCACACAGTGAGTTCCAGGAAGTCTGGGATACAGAGTAAGAACCTATCTCAAAACAAAACAAAACGGCTTGAGGCAGAGTTAGGTGTCAGTAAAGACCTTGGCACCTGCATTATCCTTTAGAGCCACTGCGCTTTATCAAGAATGAAGGAAGCAAGCCCAGTTTTGTAGAGAATGGAGAATGTTCTCTAAATAAAATCAGGCTCTCCCCGCTGGGATAATCCGGCCATCAGAGCTCCAGGAGGCAAACCTACTCCCTTCTCTAACGCTAGGTGGCGCATCCCAGGTTCTGCGCACCCACCTGTGGGCGAAGCCTTCGGGGACTACCCACTCTCTACCCTGGTCTCAAGATATTATAGTCCCTGTGTGTTTGAAGACAGATGGCAGCCAGTGTAAGCTATTCCTAGTCTCAGCTCCGGGGATCCTTGTCTGTGTAGGAGGGTAATCACCGAGGAAGGCTGGCTTTCAGAAGAATTGTTCCGCACACTCTTTCTAGCCTTGCTTAGGCTGAGCTGTGAGGTAGGAGGCTCTGCTCTTTTCACAGGACACTTTCTGGCTCATTGAAGCACAGTCGGAACTAACAGCGGGGGTATGGGGGAGGGGCTCAGTCTGTGCCTGATATCTTTAGACAAAATGCTTTGCCCTAAACTTTCTTTCAGGTAATAACCTTGTGGTAGACAACTGTTTGTTTTTCCTCAAACCTTGAACATTTTGTTGTTTGGTTTGTAATTGATCCTTTTGATTGTAACTGTGAACCTGGAAGTCTCAAACTCATAGAATCTCTTGGTCATACCTTATCCAATAATGAATTTTGTTCCCCACAACATTTAATTTAAACACTGGGTGCAAGCAAGCCTGTAACTTCAGCTACTCTGGAGGCTTAGGCAATTCTAGATCAGAGTGGGTAACAGTACACCTGCCTCAAAATCAAAAGGGGGCTGTGGATGTATCTCAGTGGTCGAGTACTTGGCTGTCCTGTAGGCAACCCTAAATTCAGTCCCCAGGATTGTCAAAGCAACAATAAAGAACGTGTTAATTTTTAGCTGATAAAAGCAGGAAACATTTGGATGTTGATGTGGTTTGGTGGGCAAGGGGGCTTGCTGCCAATCCTGATGACCTGAGTTTCACATCTAGAACGCACATCGTAGAGAAATGGCTTCTATATGTTGCCCTTTGATCTCCACACAAGCACACAAAATAATAAACATTTTAAAGAATTAGAAATCAGGAAGAATTCTAGGAAAGTCTAGATTTTCTGATTCTCTTTAAGTAGGAACTTCAGGGACCAGAATCTTTTATGCCTAATGGTAGTACTTGGTTAGGATTCTGAGGGGCTGTCTTCAGTGTACCCCACTCCAGCTCTCCTTGTTGCTGTTTCTCCATCTCGCTCCATTTCAGTAGAGCTCCCTGATGGAGATTAAGGGGTCTCCCAGGACTCACAAAACACCCACCTTGTTCCAGGCCAGTTCAGGGCAGGGTTGGGAGTTGAATTGTAACATGTTATGAACCAAGCCACTAATGTGCAGATGAGGTTCAGTGGGTGTTTGGGGTAGGTGGGTGGATGTGTGCTGGGTGGGTGAATAGGTAGATGGGCTGGGTGGGTGGATCACAGGGTGCATTTGCTGACCAGTCTGTACCTTCCTTTTTGTTGATATCTTTGCTTCCCTAAGGACCCTTCCCAGCTCAGTTCTGCACCTGCTGCTGATCTCCCGGAGGGGCCACCAGGTACGGTTCACACTGGCTTTATCTCATTTCTTCTGTGTCTTGGAGGCGAAGGAATTCGTTTAATTGTGCCTCTCTCTCGCTGTCCAGAAGTTAGCACAATCCTCTGCATAGTCCCAGATGTGGAATGTAGAAAGAACTCTGTGCGGATCTGCCATGGTGCTGCAGGCCAAAGGCTGAAGGAGAAAGTTACCGGCCGGGCATCCCGGGGGTGGAGGACAGGCAGCCGGGAAGGGAAAACCTGGGAACAGACAGGGATTATTGAGTGTAGAGGGTCAAGACTGGAGGTCCAGGGAGAGGACCCAGGAAACTGTGAGTATCTAGGGCAGCTAGATAGGGTCAGAAAGCTCTGAAGCTGGCTGAGATGGACCCTCAAGAAGGTTCTTTAATATCTCCCTTTCTCCCCTTTCTGTCTCTCTCCATAGTCTTTAGAGAGTGCCATTACTTGAAAGGTTCCCAAACTCCACACTTTTCTTACAACCTTCATATTTACCACCCTCAGCTCACCTAATGATGCTCATCTAACTCACCTGCACCATGTCAGAGGCCCCTGTTCATCTTCTCCCTTCCTCTTCTATTCCCATTGCTCTTCTTTCTCAGCAGCCCATGACCCGAAGTGCTTCCCAGACTACAAGCAAGGTTCTAGGGCCTTTGTGCTCTGTGGCTTCTTGGATCACACTTCTCCCATCTCTCCTTTCTGCCATGTTAGAAATAATTCTAATTTCAGAACAGGTTAACTGGCCTAGCACATGCCAACTCCTCCAGCTGAGACTCTTCCTGCAGACATTGCCTTTTTCTTCTTCTCCCTGACGCTAAATCAGGTTTCTGTTCTAATACCGCCCTGAGAAATCCTCCTTCATCATCCCACCTAGAATAGAATCTCCCTCCCCACCTCACCCACTAGACAGACAGACAGACAGACAGACACACACACACACACACACACACATTCTCACACACACTATGCCGTCACCTCACTTTTTTTTAGAACACATATCATTGTGTTATATATTGTTTCATTGTCTGTGTTTCTCACGAGAAGGTACGAAGCGAATAGAGACATTGCTTCACACACAGATGTTTAGGAAATAAACATCCAGTAGGCAAGAGTTGAGAAACACGCAGGCCACTGTAAGAGGGAATATGTAATATACTACAGGAGAATTTTAAATACAATACTTTAAATATGTGATAAATATTCAATTTGATATGATCAGCATATTTATAGTTCAATTACATATGCAGATCAAATGCCAAGAGTTGTTTGGGGATAACTGATAATTATAGGGCAGACTGACTTAAAGAAATTTACAGCCAAGGGGGAAGGGAAAGGACAGATAAAGACTTTTCAGTTATCTGGGCATGCCCTATGACAAGAACTTCATTGTCTTGAACAATAGAGCTATTGAATTTTGGGGATGAGTGAGTTATTAGTATATTAATTTGGTTTAGGACAACAACCTCAGACATTCGTGGTCCCTCGGGTGCCAGCCACATTTTTTCTTTTTTAACATGGATTCTGGGGACCAAACTCAGGCCCTCACATTTCCATGGCAAATTTCCATGGTGTGTTAGCAAATGAGCCATCTCCCCAGCCCATCAATGCTTCGGGACAGTGGTTTGCTGTCATGCAGTCCAGTGGGATGAAACCATGGTGTAAGCCCCTCTCTGAGTTCTGAAATTCCCTGGTTGCTTCTTTGGACATGGCTATCAATCAAATAAAGGGGTTGGACTTCTCAGACTCCAGTCTTCACCCTTCTGTCTCTGAACCCCATCTCTGACACCGAGCCTCTCTCACATTCACCTAGACTTCCATGATGCCCACCTCCCGACGCCAAGGCCTCTGTCCCCTTAGCTGCCTGTGTGGTTACTTCCATTTCCTGGAGTTTTCAGCCATCCTACACCACAACATCTTCAGGCTTCCGGAAAACTTTCCCACTCACCCTTTACTCCTAGGTCAAGAGATTTTTCTAAAACGCACCTCTGATTGCCACGGTTCTTTACTCAAACCATTCGGGGGCTTTCTCTAGGACACAAGCTTAAGGCCCAGCCCTTTGTCCCTCTGGCTTCCGATTCTTGGTTACAGCTATTCTTGTCAGTCTTCCCCCCAGTTTCTCATAGTAAGTACTGAGTCTCTCCAGGGCCGGTGACTGTTCTGTACGCCCCCTGCTCCCGGCCCTTGTTCTTCGGTTTTATGCTCAGTTTTCTCTAGGAGAAGACTCCCTGGGCTTTAACCTGGCCAGCACTTCACCCCAAGAACACAGGGTTGGAAAGCCTTCCTCCACACCATCGAAACGTGGCTTACCTGTTAGTGCTCCGAAGTAGACCACAAGCTCTGCAAGGGCAGTACCATCCAACCTGCCCCTGCTCCTGTAACGAGTCGTTTTTTTAGCACCGTGTGTTGGATAATATTGAATAAACATGGAGGCACTTGCATGGATAACACTGTTTATAAAATAATGACGGTTCATTTTTAACTGAGTGCTTTTGACATATGAGGCATTCTGCTAAGTGCTTTCCAAGGATGACGTGGACACCTCACACAACCCTATTAAGCAGAGGTTATTTACTCTTTGTAACAGATGAGTAAACTGAGGCATAGAGAGGTTAAGCCACCCGGCCAAGACCCACAGCTAGGAACCCAGGCTGTCTTTGGGGTCCAGATTCTATGCTAGAGTGAAGCACAATGTGGAGGTTCGTTATAAAGATACATTCAAGTCTCCATCCAAGCGTTTTGCTATTGTTTATCGGGCAAAAGACGTGTCCCCTGGAGCCTGGGCTTTGGGAAGAAGGGCCCTTGGTGCGCGAACCCGGGGTTAACTTTCCATCGGCTCACCCCAGGTGGTCCGCAGCTGCGTGCGGGTGCAGCCAGAGCGCCCGGGCGGTGGGCGGGGCGTCGCGGGGGCGTGTCCCCAGGAGGCCACCGCCTTCGCCCCTGCACGCCTCGCGGGGAGCTGCGGGCCAGGCCGAAGCTGGAGGGCGGGGCCTGGGGCGGGGCGGGAGCAGGAGGGCCTGAGCCGCTGCGGGAGGCGAGGAGGAAGCGGCGCGTCTTGGGAGGCGTGCGGGACACAGACGGACGAACCTTCGGTTGCTGGGAGCTTCGGGGCCCCGGGTGAGGTGAGCGCGGGCGGGCGCGGATCGGGGTCCGGGGCGCGGGGACCATGGCGTGGCGATCGGCGTCCCGCTCCGGGCCCAAGCCCCTTTCTCCGTTGCACCCGGATCGAGCGGAGCGGGCTCAGCCTGCCGCAAGCGGAGCCCCGAGCCCCCTTCTCGGAGCCTTTTCTTTGCCAGTAGTCTCAGACTCCACCGCCGGGGAGGTAAAACAATAGCGGGCCACCTGGGACGCGGCGCGCCCCGGCTCCCACGGCCGGCGCCCCGAGTCGCGGCCCCGTGCCAGCCCAGTGGCGACCCGCGCTGTCGAGGGTGGGGTTGCCCGCCGCGCCCCGCTCCGTAGACCGCGACAGGAAAAGCCCGCGAGTGAGAGAGGCATTTGGTGAAAGTGTTTTGAGAACAATCATAATTGCCCTGCTCTGGGCGGGGAAACTGAGGCGTAGGGCACGGAAGGTAAGATTTGTACAAGGTCAGGATGCACACATGGGCTGTCCTCGCCCAGGGAGGACCCAGGTAGCTGGACTGGCCAGTCGGGCGCTTTGGCCTCTCTCGGTTTTGCGGCGGTTGTGTTGGCCTTAGATAAATGTCTGTTGTATTTGTTTTAGGAATCTGCGGGCTTTTGTGGGACCACTCTCGGGCTACCAAATGCCAGCTTACTTCGTATGCCCTGGGAGGTTCTGGGGCAGGTGACGGCACCATGACCCATCACCATGGATGGAGATGGACTTTTTGATGAATAAATCCGAAGTGTCTTTACCAGTCTTGGGTTTTGACAAAACCTGCCTGGTTCCCTTCGGGGGATCCGAATGAGAGATCTCAGACACCTTCACTGCGAAGCCAAGGACATTTCTGTATAATCAGCGCATGAAAGGATTTTCTCAGACTCTCTTTCCTCCTATTTTCCTCGAGGATTAATCCACCAGAATCCACAGTTCCGGTGGAGACTGCAAGGCATATACAATGTGGCAGCAACCTAGAGCGCCTTCGGAATTGCTCTGGACCCTGCCTTAGGCAGAGAGGACTCTTTCACAAGCCACTCCCCTCCCCTGCCCCCAACTCCCTCCTTCTGACTACTCTGTCTTCGACTGGCTCGCATTTTCGCCGTGAAGTTCTGTTTCCAAACTGTTCCCTGGAGCTATAAGTGGATTGGCAGTAATGAGAGATTAGGCGGTGGGAAAAGCACGGTGCCCTGTGCAGTGTCCTTTTTCCTGCTGCCGACGCCGCCGACATGAAGTGCTTTTTCCCAGTGTGGAGCTGTCTGGCTGTGCTGGGTAAGTGACTGCTTATCAGTTTCTGGAGCTGTGAAAGTTTAACCCGATCTCATTGCTAATTCCTGGTGGTTCTCTCCCATCAACACTGGGCTTCAGGAGGCAGAGGGGGGCGGGTAGCCAGAGTGTGACAGAGTGGATTAAAGTTCCAAGAGGGTCCGATTGTTTTTGACCCAGGAAGAATGGTGGAATGAATACTGGTTGTCTTTAAGCTGTCCTGGGCCTTTGGGTGAAGCCCCACACTTGCAGGGCTGTGGCTTAGGGATGGTGTGTGGGGTTGAGGGCTTCCAGTGTCTTACTTTTGTGTTGGTTTGTATCAGTTCCAAGGATGTTACAACATGATTCTTACTGTGTTGGGAATGGTGCTTTCATGAATGATGGTGCTCTTTTTTTTTTTTTTTTTATTGTTGTCTTTGGAGGGGGAGGATGGGAGTAGGATGGGGGCTGAAGGGATGCTTTGTTTTGTCTAAGAAGTCTGTAGGCTACGTGTATATCGAAGACACTAGTCCTGTGTCTCCTCACCAAGGAAGCCCAGCTCCTAGTCCTTGCAGGAGATGAAGCTGAAGACCGGAACTGCCTGGCAAAGGGGTGTGTTCCAATTGGTTTTCATGCCCTCAGAGAAAAAAAAATCTGAAGGCTAAGAGTAGGAAGAAGAAACTGTGGTCTCAGGAGTGAGTCTCGACTTCTCTCTGCAAGCCTCCAATCCCAGCACAGATTCCAAACCCCTTGTCTCTTCTTGGTATGACATCATGGAGCAGTCTACATTATGTATTTCCCAGTGCTCTGGTTTATCATAAACCCATAGCCAGCACCTGGTACTCAAGAATGGACACACCCCCTACCTTCTCTGTGTGACTCTCCACCCTCTGCATTCAGAGAACTTACTACTGCCCCTTGCTTCTCCATTCTAAGTTTCTTGCACTTACAGAATCTGAGTTATCTGTACCCTTATAAAAGTTAACTGGCATCTGGAAAAAGGATGGACTTTAGAGTCTTGAATTCCTAGCTCAGCTTCATCGTGATTCACATGTGAGTCTCAGTAAATCTGCATCTAAGGGATGTAAGATGTCCTAAAAAAAAAAAAAAAAAAAAATCTTGATTGCCTTGCAAAATGCTTGAAACTCAAATCAATGTGTTCATTTGGAGGCTCTCAAATTGCGGCCCAGGTTGGTATCTTTAAGGCATCTTTTCAAACAAAGTCTCGCCACCTCAGAGCAGTGAACTGCAATTCTTTGGATTGTGAGCTCATTAGTGCCTGCCCTTCCCTGCCTAGCACACACGTGTGGCTGTGAGTTTAAGTCAGTTTGTCCTGTTCTTAGGGTACACAATCTCCATGTCTCCTGTGTGCTCAGGTAAAGGAAATCAGGAGCTAGGCTTCTCTTGGCCAGCCTCTTTATGAGACTACATTTATATGTGTTGTACAGTATTTGTTACCGTGTGTCTCAGCTTGAATCAGCAGTTGGTGATTCATGGAGATTGAAAAGGACACAAACTGGGAAAGCCCCACCCCCACACTTTACCAGCTTTGGCTGTGTGGTTGAGGGTGGGGCTCAGGGCAGAAGGAGCCACCAATGGGAAGACAGTCTTTTCCTCCCTCCCTCCCTCCTTCCCTCCCTCCCTCCCTCCCTCTCTTCCTCCCTCCCTCCCTCCCTCCCTCCCTCTCTTTCTTCCTCCCTCCCTCCCTCCCTCCCTCCCTCCCTTCCTTCCTTCCTTCCTTCCTTCCTTCCTTTTTGGATGTTGAGGAAATGCTAGGCTGCCTGCTGGTCTCCCTGCTGTCCCCTCTTCAGGTCCCTCTGTGGAGGGGAGCTGGGACCCTGGCACCCAGAGAATGCAGTCATTTTCCCTCCACCTGACTCCAACCACCCCAGAGAGGCCCTGGAGGAAGCTGAGTCTCCAGGTGACTGTAAAGGGATCCTGGGGTGGAAGACAGATCTGTGTGGAAGTGGAGACATTGGGAACTGTAGACAGGCACACTAATGTCTGAGGTGACTCTCAAGCTCTTGGCCTATCCTCTGAGAGCTGACAACATGGGCCTGCCCTGTACTAGTCTTAACTTGGGAGAAGCACAGGGTGTTTGGGGAGGGAACAAAACCCTCACTCAAGTCTGGTGGCTGCCTTGTGTGATTCTTGTTGTCAGCACTCCTGCTGTGTGATATGAATTAATGTGTCCTGTGAATTTAAAACAGTGATAAAGAATCCCAAGGTTTTGAACCCATGTGAGTCACATACCTGGGATAAAATTGTATAAAAGTTGAGTCAGGCTAAGCCCTGTGGAAGGGAGACAGAGGAAATGACCTTTCAGAAACTGCACATTTGAGCTAGAAAATCTTGTGACACTCTGTGAGAGGGACCACAGGGTGAATCTGTGAGATACGTGTGACAGGTTTTTGTATTTCTGCTCACTCCCTTTGCCAGTGTCTGGAGTTTGGTTCAGGTGTCTCTTTTATTGCCTGTTTAGGACACGGATAATTCAAGTCTTTGTCCCTGTTCTCCTGACTGCTGAGTTTCCTGTTCTTTTGGAGTCCCAGGTGGCCACTTCAAGCTCAGCCATTGACTTCTGCCACCCCCTCATTTCCATTCTAAAAGCATCTTAGGCCCGGGCTGGTGAACAGCAGAGTTTCCACTGTCTGGAATGGATGGAGCCAGAGGGGCAGAAGATGAGAGAGAGAAAGCGAGCGCTCATCTGAGTGTGAAGAAGAGGGAATGGGGTGGGAGAGCCAGGGTGACTGTCACCATGTCTGTGCCTGGGTGAAGCCCATGTGCGTAAATGTGACATGGGAAGATGGCAGCAGCGTGAGAGAAGAAGGTAGGGGTTGTAAGAAGCACGTAGCTGTGGACACAGAGAGCATGGCTGGATTTTGTGTACTGTGAAGAGTGATGCTCCCAGACCAGGGCAGATGTTGCAAACAAGATGAGCCACAGAGGAGAACCTCGGGATAGTTAGTGGGTGTCTGTGTTCTTCTCCAGGGAACCCACGCACGTGTTTATAGAGTTTGGGAAGCCTTGTGTTTGGACAGGATGGGATCAAGTTATCACTTCCAGTGATTAAGCAGAGAGCAGAGGGTGCTTCCAGTGGAGAAGGAAGGAAACTTTGATGTCTTGATAGGCATGAACCCAGAGGCAGGATCAAGGTGATCAAAGGCAGAGAGGAGAAGGAGGAAGCAGATGATAGAGGAGGGGGTTTACAGCATTGGGGGTGGGTGGCTGGGATGGGCGGCATGATTAATGGATGAACCAGCACTACTGGTCCTAACACTGTTGAAAAGGCGGTACACTGCTTCATAAGGCTAGCTGATGAAGGTGCTGGGAAGACGAATTCTTGCCCGGACTGGCTAGGCTGCCTCTTGTGGCAGTCGGCTTCTCATCATTCTAACAAAACATTCTGACATAACTAATTCAGAACAGGCTCATTGGGCCCCACAGTTTTAAGGGTTGGCTGTGTTGCAGACCATTATGATGGGAAAGCGGTTTTGGGGGAGGAGAAGGCAAGAAACACTCACCTCATTGCTGAGGAATGAAAAGGGGGAGAAGGAGCTGGGCTATACTATACTTTTTAATGTTCTGTTTTCAGTGACCCCAAGACTTCCCACTAGACCCTGCCTCTGAAGGGTGCTGTCTTCTCCCAATACAACCACACTGTGCTCCAGACCTTTGGATGTATAAGGATCATTTAAGATCCAAACAATAGCATCCTTAGTCTGTAAAAATGGTTGAGTCTCCTCTCTGTACTAGGGCTGTGTTCTGTCCCCTTTGCTGTATCTAACAGAGCTGCAGTTACTACAGTAGTGGTAACATCAGCTCTCTGAACCACCAAACCCATCACCCAGTCTCCAGAACAACCCTAGGCAATAGGCACCTTACATTTCCATCCTTTTATGGATGGTGATCCCAAAGTCCAAGGAGATTAACTTTCCTAAGATGGATTGCTGGCCAGGTTAATGTATTGTACAGTATTTGGGCCCTAGGCTCCTTCTGGCTTGTTTCTTGTGCATAGCATTTACTCTCAGTATTACCTCAGGGTCCAATATGGGCATTCTGGCTCCAGCCATCAGGAGGGAAGAAAGGATTAATGAAGGATTCATGATGAGATTTGTATATTAAGGATACTGGAAGGTATGTACATTTCTTCGGCTTATATTCTCATTGGCTTGAACTTGAACATAATGGCTATACTTAACTGCAAGGAAGGTTTGGAAATATGCTCATTCGAAGGGCTGGGGCCTTGCTTAAAACATGGGGTTGTATTGCTTTAAGGAGAGCGCAGGTTTTGCCTGACAAACATCGGCCTCTACCATAGCCACAAGCGTGTAAGTGGCAGAATCAAGTACTGAAGCCGGACTGTCAGCATTAAATCCTGTGTTCTTCTATTGTGAATGAGGCCCAGGCTCTGGCCAATAAGGAGCCTTATTGGGAAGATATGAGCTAGACGAACCAACAGTTGTTGCCGAGGAAGCAACAGAAGCCAGCATATAATTACAAAGAACATTTGTGACGTTTGAAGTGAGTACCGTGTTTATAGGGTGTTCCGTGCCAACACTTCCAATACTGCAGCTTTCTGTATGAAGTGCTTAGGGACGATGTCTGTGCATGAGCCCCTGAACTCTCTTCTGCCTGCCACCAAACAAGTAGTAGTTCATTTAACTTGTGGTCATGGTGTGCTTATAGGGTGACCTGAGCGAACACTTTCTGTATGGTAGCCTCCAGTACAAAAGGGGATGGTCTCTGTACTTTACTTAGCTTGAGAACTGTCTTGTGTCTGCCACCAAGTAGGTAGGGGTTCAGTTAATTTTGGTCAGTGGGTTCACCAGGTAAATAGACATGCTTTTGTTTGGTTGGTTTCGCAGAGCGGATGGATTCCAGGACCTGGGACACCCAAGGTGCTTTGATGACCACTGAGCTCTGTTCCCAGCCCTCCCAAAGTGAATACTGGTTTCCCATTTGCCACTGTGCGCACACTGAGGAAATCAGAGGGAAAGGGACTAATTTTGCTCTGGAAAGAGCTGGAATTTGGCACAGGCTGGATTTGAACCTAGGTCTTTTGGACTGTGGCACTCAAGTCTGCACTCTGTCAGGCATGACTGCTGGGCCTTTTCTGGTCTGTGAGAATCCTGTGGGCAATCCTACCCTACCCCAAGGAAATCAGTCACATTGAAATAGAGCTATCGACATATTTAAAAAGAACTACGTGATTTAGCAGCGTGCCTACTATTAAACTAGCAACCTGATAAGCATTGGTGTTGGTATTTTGGAGGTGTATCTACTTCACTAGGTGTGAAAGTATGTGATTTGTACTTGGAGAAACCACTGATTCTAGAAACATTACTGGAGCAATCAAAGGGATTGTTAAGGTCCCCTTAGAGGCTGGTTTACATACAAGCTGAGTTCTCCCCACAGGTTGGCAGGGTTCAAAAGCAAGCCCAACATAGCTATTTAGTATGGGTTGGGGGAGAAGCCTGGGTAATCTAATTCCTAAATGTTGGCTTTGGAGTTTCAGGAAATTTAGATCACCTCTGTATGAACGCCTCCTTGATTTTCAAGGCCTCTAGTGCAGGGCCTTTCCCAGTGTTTGGAATGGGCAGGGTGTGGAGGGGTGAACAGGAGTGAACAGGTCCAGTGGCGAATGATGGGGGAGACAGTTTAGGGGCTGATGAGCCTGTGACCTGAGGATGAAGTGGAAGCTTGGATGAAGCTAGAAAGAGGATGGTTGTAGCTTGGGATGAATTTGGAATTTGGACTTAGAATCCAGAGCCTAACCTGCTCTCACAAAGGGGGGCGGGCTGGGAGCAGGGAAGGGGCCCTAGGTGAGAACCGATGGGAGCCCACAGTTTTAGCTTCCTTTGGGAGTTCAGCATTTGCCACAAGCAGACACCTGCTTCTTTGCAGCTTCACAGCGAGACGCAGCAATTCCTTATAAAACGTTGATTTTTCAATTTAAGGAAATTTAGGACACCTGTGTGTGAATGCCCCCCTGATTTTCAAAGAAATGAACAGTTACATAAAAATCAAGCATGTCGTTGTTGAAAATCACATGTTGCCAAATTCCCTCACCAAGAACCCTTTATTAAGTGACTAACAGTGAACCACAGAGACAGGTCCTCAACAAAGACCCGAGCAGAGGACCTCCTCTAACCCAAAGTGGAGTTTGTTCTCCATCTTTTAACTCTGCCTCCAGAAGGGCAAAACTCACAAGCTAGAGGCGTATTATACAACTTAGTTTCCAAGCCTTTGTCCACCCTGTCTCTCTTATAATTTCCATCTGTAATTATAGAACAGGAGAGAATGGGCCTGGGACCCCACAAGATCCTAAATCGAAGATTGAATTATATTAACTCTGCCAGGCTTGAAGGTGTCAGATGCGTTTTTAAAAAAGGTTTATAACAGGCTCGATATTAATGAGAGTTCAGGGGAAGTTTCTTTGCAGCCCTTTAATTAAGTTCACTGGATAGTGTCTTCCACATCCAGGTGAGGCTTTGCTGAGCATGCCTAGCCCTCTAGGACATGATAATCCAAGGCACTGGTTCTCAACCTTCCTAATGCTGTGACCCTTTAATACAGTTCCTTATGTTGTGGTGACTCCAGCCATAAAATTATTTTTATTATCACTTCATAGCTTTTTTAAAAAAAGATTTATTTATTTTATTTATATGAATACACTGTAGCTGTCTTCAGACACACCAGAAGAGGGCATCAGATCCCATTACAGATGGTTGTGAGCCACTGTGTGGTTGCTGGGAATTGAACTCAGGACCTCTGGATGAACAGTCAGTGCTCCTAACCACTGAGCCAACCCTCTAGCCTCACTTCATAGCTTTAACTTTGATATTGTTATGAATCATAATATAAATATCTGATATAGAGGATATCAGATATGTGACCCAGAGGGGTCTCGACCCACAGGTTGAGAACCACTGGTCAAAGGCCACCAGAGAAATGGCAAATTGACTGGCAAATAGACTGGCCAATATTGACATCACCACTCTTAGAGGATGGGTGTCTTGTGTTGGGGGTGGGGAAGCAAGGCTGGTGTGTGCCTTGCAAGAGCAGCAAAGAGACTGCTTTCAGGAGAGAAAGATGCTAAAGAAGCTGGTCCTCATCCCTTCTGGAAATGTTTTCTGAAACAGCTTAAATTTTAGACATTGTAGGGGAGGAAAGACTGACAGTGAGCCAGGTCCTTGTGGTGCCAAGAATTGGAGCAGACAGTCGGTATGGAATCTGGGTTTTGGGGTCAGAGACAGGTGGAAGAGACCAGAAAGTTGTCGGTGGGGATCCTGGTGGTCAGGGTGTCAGTTCCCAGGTGGTTGCCAGAGGTGGGGGTGTCCATAAGTGGAAGGGAAGGTAGCTGCCTGCCTGCTCCTGAGCCGGACAGAGTTCAGTGCTCATCACCGGAAAACCAGAGCAAAAGCAGCCAACAGAACTGGGAATTGAAAGGAGGTAGGGTCTTGCCTTGCCCCCTTGCCTACAGCTGCTCCTATGATTGAACACTCTTTATTGAAACAGAGAAAAAACAAAATCCAAAGGGATGTTGGTCCTACGCTCTTTCTGTGGTGATTCTTCCCTGATGCTTTTTGTCCAGGCTGGCCTTAGGCTGGTGTTATTTTGCATACAGTACCATTATCTGACACGCCAGAGTGCTGTCCACTGCCACCTCCTGTGTGTGGTGACCTCTGCTCTCTGCAGGACCCAGATCTAGAGCAGGCTTCCAACCTCCATATTTCTCAAGGGGCCTGTTTTATCATTCCTGAGAGTTGCCCATTCTGAAATCTTTTTCACAGAGACGACAACTACTAAGTAATAATTAGTGTGCCTTTCCTATGTGATGATCAGTAGGGTAGCTCACCTTCACGTGATCCTGCTGTGGACAGCAAAGATGGCTGAAGTCTACATGCACTTGTCTATGGGAGTATTGGCCCCTTGGCCCCGGTCTTGGAGTTAGCAGCATTCTCAAGTGTTTTGAAATCACCTTCAAGGTGGCCAACCTGACCACAGTGCAGCTTGAGGCCTTTAGGACCTGGGGCAAGTCAGGATAGTGTGTGTCCCTTAGGTGCATTGCTGATCCTGATTGACTTAGTCAGGAAGCACTTTCCTTGGAGAGGGAGGGGAGCCTGGAGCTGAGTTATCACCTGATGCTTCAGGCCGGCTGCTCCTGCCCAGCCCAGCCCTGAGGACTCTCCTGCTGTTTGCTAAAAGACTTCTAGAGAATGTACACATTGTGTAATTAAAACACTGAGTCGCCTCCATAAATACTCCTGATTCTTCTATCAGTCCAAAGGGGAAGCCAGGAGAGAAAGGGAAAAAGACTTCCAGAGTGAAACATCAGCTAGGACCTGCCCACAGGAAATGTAGAGGTTTTTTTGTTTCTGTTTTATTTTTTGTTTAAATAGAGCATGTGGTTTGAATTAAGCCATAATTTAAAACAGTTAATAAAATGCTGTAGGCTAGAGTATTGTATAAAAGTAGGAAGATGAGATACTGGTTTTAATTTAGATGATAGTGTATATTTACTTTATTATTTTTTAATTTTGAGGCCTTTGTTTTTTGGCAGAGGTAACAAGAACATACCCTGTTGTAAGATCTATAGGAGGTAGGAGCTGGAGGCTGGCTCGGTGGTGTACGCACTTGCTTTCCGTTGGGGATGCCTTGAGGACCATCCCTAACACTGAAAGAAAAAAAGGAAAATAGAATTTAAAAATGTGCACATTGCAATCTTTGTCCCACACCCCTTATTGGTTTTGATATATCTTCCTTATGATTAGTATATAGTCTCTTAGACACTTCTGTGTATACTCAAATGCACATTTTTCTGACATAAATGGAACCACACAGAACATTCTGTTCCACAACATGATTTTAAAGGGGTGATTTACCTCAGTTCTTTTTTTTCAGGCTTAATTTTATAGTCATATCAGAAATGATTTGCTTATTTTATAGCTAGCTGAAGCTGTAATTTGTAAAGTCACTGGGGAATTGTGAACTCATTCAGTAGCTATACAACAGAATAATTTTGTCTCCCCATCATCGGGCAACCAAGAGTCATAATAAAAACACTGGCCTCAAACGTAAGTGTATTTAATGAGAATAATCAACTTGTTTATCCTGAATATTTTCCCTGAAAAACACATACATTTGACATACTTTCGTGTTTTACTGACCGGTTTGTCATATGTTGAAATAATGTTAGATTAAAACGAAACCCATTGAGAATTTGTTAAGGAGACAGCAGTAAACACTGGATTTTGTGTCTGACTCAATCAAACGTTCTTGTTTGCAAGCTGGAAAAGAACTGAGTTTCCTGTTTCCACATGATCCCCCAACTCACAGTGAAGGCAACTGGTCTCCAAGCTTGGGCTGGTGGATGGCCCCTCACTGAAGGCTCATCCAAGGAAAAGACCTTCCTGATGCAGTGTTGGGGCGGCTGCTGCCGCTGCTGTGAAAACGTTATCTCCTCTGCCTCAGAGCATGGGTTACTTTTCAGGCTCACTGCTGTGACTTTGCAGAGCCTGGTTCACCTTTCCTCTGCCTTAAAAAGAGCTGCTGTTTTGGGGGAATGGATGACTGTCGGACTCACATATCCTAGTGGAAACTCTTAAACATCAGAGTATGACCTTCTGTCACCCTTCTTGAGACCACCAGAGGAGCCCTTTTCTGTTAGAATCTACTTTAAGACTCCCTGAAACCTTTTTATCCATTCACCCAGCAAACATTTGAGTGCCTACTCCAAGTGTCCATTGTCCCCTTATCTCCAGTGCCACAGAATTAAAGTTAGCACCATGATGAACATTTTCATCCCCACCTCCTTCCTTCCCCTCCCTCTTTTTTTCCATCCCTAAAGTAAGCCTGTTCTTTTGGCTGTTACGTCAACATCCTTACTTCCTGTTTGTTTGGGTTTTTTGCCCCTCGGCTTTTTAGTGGCCATGGATTACTAATAGCCAGGACAGCTATGACAAAGGACCATTAGGAAAAGAATTTAGAATATTGCTGGTTGTTTGGAGGTGGAAGCAATAGATGGTACAGGAGAAATTGTTCCTACTGAATATCTGCAAGGATCTTCAGCCCTGGATATGTGGACTCTTCCTGTTGGGGATGCTGTGTGGATACAGGGACTGACTGTTGTTACTGACTATTGGGGTGGTCTGCTCCATGTCTTAGAGTTTTGGTGGTAGGGTTGGTTCCTTTTCTGTACCTTCCCTCTGCCCTCTGCCATGAGACTTCTGTCAGAGTAGCCACACACTGCTGGGCTCCAACCTTGCTGGTCATACTTACAGCCTTGGTGGCAACTCTGAGAAGGCATACCTCTGCACTACTCCTAAGTTCCTGTTGGACAACTGGGTAGCCAGGGGCTTCTCTCTCCTCCAGTAATCTCTAAGTCTGGAAGTTCAAGCTGTTTAAACTGTGCCTGGTGGACCTGGCTGTGGTCCAACATAGGCAGCTGCTGCCCCCAAGAGCCTCTGTGCCAGGCCTGTTTTCCACTGTGGGCAGTGCTGGCCTCAGGCCTTTCTGGTTTTCTTCATCGGCTTTCTTTGGCAGTGGGAATTCTGTTGTCCAGATGCACATACACTTGTTATTTTGCTGGGGATGAGGCATTGCGCATCTGTTCCAGGCTCACCCCCAAACTAGACAGCCCTTTTTGACTCTGCTTAGAGATGATTTGCTGGACAGTTTTGTTTTGTCTTCTGATGTTTAAGAATGAAAAACTGTACACTGGGCAGTCTTGTGGGCTCGCTTGCGGTATTGCATGTTGAAATAAAAAGCAAGATTTCTGAGCACCCAGCCTGGCTCATCCTCTCTGCCTCTCTGGGAATGAGTGATAGTCTCTGGCTAGGAGACTAGAACACAGTGGGTTTCTGGGAAAGAGAAGGTAAACCCAGAACGAATATGCCCCTAGACTTGAATTTACTTCAGAAGTATCCTGGCGGATCTCCTGTGCAGTCCTCTTAATAATAGGGTAAAATTTAGGACAGGCTGGAGGTGGTCTTGAGGGAAGAGAGTGAAGGGGTGGAACATTCCCTTAACGTGTTTGCTGTATATCAGCTTTATTGTACTTAAAGCCTCACACCAGATAAACAAACTGCCTTTCCACTCTCAGCCCCACTGTGGAGGAGTTTCCCATATTTGGTTTTTGGGGAGAACAGGGCCTCCATTGGGAATAAATCCAGATTCCATCTCTGATATCTCTGTTTTGGGGGAAACAGGGCAAATACAGGAGCCTGGCATTGTTGCTGAACATGTGATTTCTATACATGCCTCTCTTTCCCCTGTTCTTCAGCTCCCATCCTGGAGCTGGTGCTATGCCCATCAGGAATCTGACTCTTGTTTTCTTCAGCCTATTTTCCCTTCTGCCAGTGCATAGGCATTTGGCTTTAATCAAGGAGGCTTTTACCCCGTGATCTGTGGCAGGGATGACTGAAGTCACGGAGAGGATTTTAAGTAACTAATCTCTTAAGATGTTCAGAACGTAATCTCTCCAGCCCATGAGCATCCTGCCTGCATCTGGGAGATTTGTAAGGGCTATGCAGAGGAGGATGGTTTGGGCCTGCCTTTCTTTGGAGAGGCCGGGTGTCTTTCTGTCTGGGGCCAGGTTTTTTTGAATGTCACTGGTACAGGGACAAAACCTGATGTTTGTTTGCCATGTCAAGGGAGTTCCGGATGCCCCATGAATGTGACCAGTGTGCTTCTAAACCTCCATGCTGGTATCCAGAACAATAAGAAGCCAAACAGGAGTGCAGCTCTCTCAAGTGTGTGTCTGGAACTGGCTTCCAGAGAAGATGCAGCTAAACACACAGGACACCCGCTGCCCACAAATGAGATTGGGCTGATCAAACATCAGAGGGTAGAATCTGACATTTCCATGCGCTTTGCTTATGGTTTGGATGTCACTTCACACGGATGCTGTGTGCTGGACTAAATTGGATCACAGGGGCTCTTTGAGTTGTCCTGTATTGATTTTTCTGTTTCCACCCACTTTGAATGTGAGCTCACGTTCCCGCTACCATAAAGAATTTGGTGGCCAAGACCCCAAGTGCAGCCCCAGTCGTTTCTCTTGGTAGAATGATTGAATCCCAACAATTGAGACTAATGAGGAAGATTAGTTCAAATTAGTGAAATGCCTGAATTACCAAATATTTTTCAAGAAATTCACCGTTATTACTTGTAAGTAAATATTGTAACTCAGACTAGGCTAATGGAGTGCCTAATAAAGATCCTTGGGGGACCTGCTATAGGCAAGAAGGAGGAATGATTTGCAATTAGCAGACCCATTGTTGATGCAAATGGAGTTTCTGAGATACTAGATTGTGCCTGAGAACTGTTTGTTCTCCTAAGTATTTTAAATAGTCCCCGTGAAACTCCAGGATGCGGGTAGTTTATATGCTGCATTAAGATCTGTATTGTGAAGATGTAACTCAACCATATCGGCAGCATCTGAGATTTCATCTTAGTGATGCCTTTGATCCTTGCCTCCTAAGGATTAGGTTAGTTCTCCCTTCCAAATGCTTCCACACACCTATACCTGTCTGGCACGATAGAAACCAATACGTTTGGTGCATGTGTAGAGTGTTCTGTGTGCTTGGCAGTGTGTGTGCATATGGAGGGGACTCAGCCGTCACTGCCAGCCTATGCGGGGCTAGCAGGCAGTCCACAGGATGCCATTTATAGACGAAAGGTACACTTGCTATCGGTGGCAGCACTGAGGCAGCAGTAACCCAGTATACTGTGGGTTACTTTCATAATTAATGGTTTCACACCAGACTGTGCATCTTTATTGTTACAGAGACTGACTCTGTAACTTCTTGTAGTGTCTCAAGATTTTCGATCTTGCCTGGCACAGGGTTGACATTAAGATGAACTGTGTGATGTCACCAGTTTCAAAGGTCAGAAAAAGAGCCAAGTATCAGCAGGGCCATAGGGCAACCTAGTACTTGTTTAGTTAATATGGATTGAAGGTTGAATGCATGGTCCAGGCGTGTCCAACCTTCAGATATTGCAACGCGAACTTGTCATTTACAAAGGCGATGCCAGAAAATGGCACCGTCAAGTCTAATAACACTTTGAGTTAGTTTGTGAAGTTATGTTGGGCTATACTTGTGCAGGCCTTGGGGCTGTGGGTTGGACAGGCCTGCTGGTTTGCATCTTAGTATTTCCAGCAACTGTCTTTAGCCAAGGAGATGTCAGCTACAGCATTTAGAAAGGATCCCCTAAACCTCAAGTAGCTAGAATGGGTAGTTTTCTGATGCAGCTTGGGGACATGCCGGCAAGGAGAGGTGCTAGAGGGCCTTGCTTCCTATGTGGTTCCCGTGAAGGTTTTACGTCCCTTTATAGCCCCCTTTGGGGGCATGTGTATTTGGGATCTGGGGTGCTGTCAATAGCCTGAGAAGCTGGGAGAGTATGTTTGAGCTGGAACGGGGTAGTGGTGAGCTGAGTTTGGCAGAGAAACAGAAGGTGTGCGTGAAGGAGCTTTCTCCAGGCCTCTCCTGTGCTTGTGCATTTGTGTGGCCACAGAACTGGGGCTTGAATCTTGACTGTCCCTCAAAGGCCCAAAAAAGATTGGGTCACTAACCTCTAATGCTACTGGGAAGCCACGGGACCTTATAGGGGGTGTGGTTTAATGGGAGGAAGTTAGGTCTTTGTGCCCCCCCCCCAAGAGCCCCATGGTTCCACCTTTGCTCCCTGCCTTGGTGTCCCTGCCTTGCCACAAGCCTGGAAGCAAAAGGACCAAGCAACTATGAAATCTGAAATCTGGAGCTCAAAGGAACATTTTTTTCTCTAAGTTGACTGTCTCACCCATCTTGTCATAGTAAAGGAGAACCGCCAGGCATACACAGGATGCCCAGGTACTTGACGGACATTCATGTTCCTCCTCATGAGCCTCCTTTGAGCCTGGAACTTCTGTGTGGTGAGTTATGGGCTGGTTTGGGGCAAGAGTTGAGCTGAGGAAAAAGCCCAGCTGGGCCTGTTGGAAGCCCAGCTTCTGGCCAGGGTCCCAGTTCCTATCTGTGGAACTGGGAGTTGGGCCCAGGCGAGAGTTGGATGAGAGCTATCCCAACCTTCTCTTATGAGAATGTCTCTGCATCTGTTAGGATTTCATGGCCGTCTTTGTAGTTTCTGTACACAAATGTCCAATTGTACCACCATGCTATGATGCTCAGCATTTTCTCACACACACGGGGTAATTTCTAGTTCTGCTTAAGCCCACAGTTATTTGCCGAGCATCCTTCTGTGCCAGCACAGGATGGGGCTGCAGGACGTGGGGAAACGCAGATGTATGACCTGGCCTCTGCTGGTACATGGACAACTGATTGTTCATGCAACAGCTATTCTTTCTCTTCCTGCTGGTGGGGCCTAATTTGGTTTGGATGCTGCATCTCCCCGCGTACCACTCCAGGAAAGATGATCCTCCTCTGAGCTCTGGAGTAAGTGCTGATCCATCTAAGTTAGTCACAGCAGTCTGCCAGTCAGATTTGGGCCAGTGAAGTTGACCAATGAGACTTGAGGAGTCTGCTGAGGGATTCTGGGAAAAAATGTTTTCTCATAGGAATCATAGGAAAGGGAAAAGCTCCTCCCACTCAATGCTTGGAAACGGGGCAGCTGTTTTGTCACCAGGAGGAAGGCAAGTTTGTCAAGATGGGCAGAGAAGAAACTGAGGAATTATGGTGCTTGACTGAGGTCTCTGAGACTGAGCAGTCCAGGCTCCATACTTTCTGTTCTCCGTGTTTATCAGACGAGTTGATATTTTTGACTGCTCATAGTTGGAGGCAACCTATATCAGACACTCCCTGAGTGAGCATGAAATGGGATTTCTTTTCATAAAACAGTGCCATTCAGATTGTCATCAAAAAGCATATTGTTTGGAGCTAGTGTTCAGCCCTGCAGTAAGCCGGAAAGAAGAGCGGAAAATGCGCTGACAGGGAATACAGGAGTGAGGAGATTGCATCTGGAGTGGATTCTGAGAAAGGATTAGGGTTTGTGTGGAAGAAGAGGGAGGGCGCATCTGAGGAGGGGGAGCTAACATGAGCAGGCCCACGGAGACAGGCGTGGGTGTGGAGGTGGCACAGAATGGTGGCATTAGATCCCAATTGTACTGGCATTCTACAGAGCCTCACACTGTGCATGTCGACTTTGATGTTTGGTTTATACATGAAAGTATCACGGGCCCTTGGGTAGGGGAGAGGCTACTGAGCAGGGACCTGGCTGGGAATAGGATTAAGGAGCTGTGAAGCACTCTGACTGGAAGGGGAGTGAGTGGAAGCTAAGTGGCTAGTGGAATCATTCATTTGTGGGAGTGAGTTCCAAGTTGGGAGGTGTAGGGGATGGGGATGGTGGTGAAGATATCCCAGGAAGATTGTAAAGGAACAAAGCAGCCATCGAATAGCAGCTTGGCTGTGGAGGGACAGTGAAACCTGCAAGCTGACTCTGGGGGCTTGCGTGTAATGACATGGAAAATGACATGCAGTGGAAATTTGGAAGAGGTGGCTTTCAGGGAGATGGTATTTGGTTCTTGCCACTGGGGCTTTGAGATCGTGATGGGAGATCCAAGTAAAGAGACCTTGAATTCGGTGAAACAATGAACTAGACTAGGAATGCAAGGCCAGGAGCTACAGGAGTTTGTGACGTAGCAATCCGTGGATCAGTACACACACGCTGAACGGTGGAGGGCACTGTTGGTGCAGGGTCTGAGTGGCACATGGTCTTCAGGCTTAGTTTCGTTCTTCTGTTGTCTGGATTTCCTCAGGGCTCTGCAGCAAAGGGGTAGAGCTTACAGGCCAACTTTATTTTATCCTTGGGATTCTCAGTGTTTTGGGCAACGGGTTTGCATCCTGGCTCAGGTCCCTTCCGCTATCCAGGGAGGGAATCCTTATTCATGAGTGACATGGCCGCTCTCTCCATGGGTCAGTGTGTCAAGTGTCTTGCAGAGGGCACCGTGTGGTGTGTGGAGAAGGGTATCTATTGGTTGACCACGATGGGCTTGTCAGCCAGTGAAACATGGAGCTTCAGGAAGAAGCTCTGGCCCCAACTAGGCTGAAACGTTCACTCACATCATGGATTTTTCTGCTCTGAAGACGTCTAAAAGACACCCTTTGTTAAAGGAGCTGGAGCCCAGAGCGAGGTGCTGCCAGCCTGCGCTCCACACATAGTTAAGGTGTAATCTGCCTGCTGTCTGGCTCCCATTACTTCCCCCAAAAGCACAGGGCCCCGGGAGTGCCGGCGGGGCACTTGGCATCTGGTTTTCATCAGACAGCAAGTGAGTGCACGTGGGGGAGTCTGGGCTTTTTCTCTAAACAAAGCTGAGGCTGAGGCGAGCCCCCCTTCTTCTCACTCTCGGCTCTGGGCGCTCTCATTGTTCACCCCAGAAGCACCCAGAAGAAAACCCTTCAGGATCGGGAGACAGATGCCATTGCCCACTTGGAGCTTTTCTCTCTGAGTTGAAAATTTTTCAAGATAGTTCTAGCACTGTCTGTCTTCCTAACAGAGCGCTGTTCCCTCTGCTCTCCCGTAACCCAGAGCATCATGGGTATTTGTCAAGGCAGTTTTGCTCACTGGCAGCTGCTTGTATTTTATGCCCTGGGCTTTCTACCCCCGCCCCCCAGCCCATGTCTAGGTTCAGTCCCTGGAATAGGGCGATACTATCAGCCCAACTAGTCTTTCAGTTGTCTGTCTTTCTAGTCATCCATCCATCTGGCATTCAGCAAACATTTAGAGACAGCAACATGAATTTGGGCAAATTGTTGAACCCCTTTTCCTAACCCACGAAGGAGATTTGAACATGGTGGTGAGAGGTAACTGGAGCCCTCAGAGAAAGCACATGGCAGGGCGCCTGCTGCACAGCTCCTGCCCTGGTTGGTGGTAGGCACCATCAGTGTTGGCCAGGCCGCACTCCTCGGCGGATGAGGTACAGATTGTCTTCAGCATGGCATGGCTGTTTGGAGCTTGGGTTTATGCCCTAGTACATAGTTTAAGCCATAAAGATGTGACCTTTGATCATATTGCTACCTCCCTTGGAATTTCTTTCTTCTTTCACTCTTGATAAGGCCATTGTGACCGCACTCCAGAAGGCTGAGCCCATATTTGGTGGCCACTGAGTGCTTGCCCGCCCAGAACATGACAGGTGACTGCAGGCAGCTTTGAGGTGGCTCAGCATGCTTGTTTGGACATCACTGCCTGAGTCTCTGTTGCCCTTCAGTGTGACCTTTTTGAGCACTATCATTTGAGCATTTCTACCTTGACCCTTCTTTGTCTTTCCAGGCTCCTGGTAGTCTTGTCCTTTGGCGTGGTGGCAAGGATTTTTTTTTTGTCTGCCATTCTTGCTGTACCACAGTGAACAGGGCTGACCTCTCATGTCCTAGGCTGTGTGTGAGGCTGGAACCAGCATTGCCTTCTTGAGTGTAGGGCAGTGTTAGAGCACTTATTAGATGTGGTCTGGGGAAAGCACGTGATTGATCACTGGGAGGTGGGTGGAGGAGGGTCACTCTGCTACCTGACTTAGAGTTCCAATATTGGCAGTTAATGGGCAGGAAGGCAGGCGGGCCAGCAGGCTGTCCTGGCTGGTGGCAGTAGCCTCAGGCATGTTCTCTCAGTCTTTCACATCTCAGCTGAGCTCCATCTTCCTCCAAGTGTCACAGATGACAACTTACTCACTTCTGCCCCTGGCCATCTGGGACACCTTCGACGCCACTTTTACCTGGTTCCAGCTCCCTTTCAGTTAATTGAGGAAATTTGTTTCACTGTAGGTGAGGCAAGCACTACCCTCCTCTTGATGGCTAAGTCGTGTTCTGCTGAGAGGCATGAGTTCCGCTTCCTGTCGTGTGCAACCTCGTGTGTGTTCTCATCTTTTCAAGTTTCTTGAAGTATCTGGGGCTGTTCTGTTTTGGGCTCATCTCCCACAAAGCCCCCGTCTTCCTGGATCAAAAAAGCATTCCATTCAAGGCTAGACCAAGGAGTACTCTGTTTGCACTGATGCCCCTGGGAAATGACAGAGAACTGCCAAAGACTGTGGCCCATGCCACAGCCGCAGGGGTCAGACAGAGCAAGGGGGAACAAGCTGCAAGTCACAGCAAGTTATAAAGGGAACTCTGTGCTGCACTTGGGGCGGGGCGGGGCAGGACATGTGTACAAACCCTCAGCAAGGGTCCAGGAAGTGAGATGCTGAAGCAAGTGGTTGACCCTGAGTAGAGTGGTCGGGTTGTGGCCACCAAACCCCTGCTTTGTGCAGTTCCTATACCCCACACTCCAGCAAGCAGCAAGTGTGTCTTCTGACTTCCATGTGTCCTTGGTTTTCCCACATGCATGGCTTCCCTGAGTTCAGGGATTTCCCAAATCCATGGCTTCTGTACCACATGTTTTCCATCGAGAAGCAGCTGGACATTTGTGTTGCTTCCATTTTGTAGCTATTAAGAACAAAACTGTCATGACAGTTAGGTATTTGAGTGAACCTAGACTTTTGTTTCTCTTGGGTAGATGCCTAGGGATGTGATTGCTGCCACCCAGTAACCTTATGCTTAACTTTATAGGGGATATCCAGACTGTTTTCCACAGTGACCGCACCAACCTGCACGTTCACCAGTCCTACTAGGAAAGAACCTGAAACCTGACTTCGAACCCAGAACCTCTCCTGTTACATTACAGTGTCTTTGACCAGTGCTTGTCCCTGTACTGTGAGCCTGCCTTTTAACGTAGGGTGTCAGGCAGAGTGTAACCCGCAGGGAGCCAGTTGATGGTGGAGATGTTTCCTTGGGGAAACCCTTAGCCAGTACATGGCTGCTTTCCCCAAAGGACGCCCCCTCCTGCTGCTGGCTCTCATCTCTGTTATGGCCTTGGCTGTCATTAAGATTCACTGGTGGAGCTCCCCTCTGCTCAAATGGGGACCCACTTGTACTCGGTGGGTCCTGGAACAATCTGTGCTGTGTGGCCCACTTCCCATGTTTTTGTGGACACTTAAGATGCTGGCTCTTGGCCAGAGATGGAGTTACAGACACCTGAGTGAGGAGGCCAGGGGACACTGGGGATGCTGCCTAGGCATCTCTGTAGCTGTGTGTGTGTGTGTGTGTGTGTGTGTGTGTGTGCGTGCGCGCGCGCGCGCGCGTGTATGTGTGTGTTGCTGTTTGCTGGTGTCGAGGTTGTGAAGGGCTGTCCCTGCTTTATGGCCCATTTCAGGCCTGGCTCTCCCTGCTCAGGGCTACTCTTGACTGGCAGCCAGACTGTAGTTTCCTGCATTGCTTTCTTGCAAGGTCCCCTGTGTTTTGAAAGAGCCAAAACCAGACAGGGGCACTATCAGGTTACAGCTCTACTCAGTGCGGAGTCTGAAAAGGAGAGGGACCACAGGAACATGTGGTTGGATTTACTTTTTTATTCCCTTATTTGAGGCAGCGTTTCCTGAGGGGGCCCCACTGATAATTAGGCTTTCTCTGATTCAGAGGCCCCAGTGAAGGAAAGCGCACGTCTCCTAAAGGACTGTTGTTTCGGCCAGCGTGCCTATTGTGAAGCTCATCCTGCAGTATGTGTGTCTGGAGGTAGCCTCAGCAATGCATGTCTGGGAAAGACAGAGGTAGGCAGGTGAGCTGGCCGGCCTGCCAGGATGAAGGTCTGAGATGGGACATTCTTCCTGGCCCCTCCCTATTCCCACCAGCACCAGCAACTGTAGATTAATCTGGCCTTTCCAGACTTTGTCTTTCTTACCATGGATAGAAGTCCCATTTAGTCTCATGAGGCAGAGAGAGGATGTGTCACATCAGAAGCCTTTTAACCTATGTGACAGTGTGACATCTAGAGGTGGCCCTGTCTCTTGAGCATGTGCTTAACTGGAGGCAAAGGCAGCACTCAGAAAGCCACCTACTGTCTCTCCCTGTAACCCTGTCCAAGAGGACCATGTGCTCAGGATTGATTTGGCAGGCTGGCTCCTTCTTGCCTTTGGGCATAGGTGGGTGTGGGGATGTCGATGGCCTGGAAGTTTTAGGGAGAGATAGCTGTGATGCCACACAGAGGGGTGGCTTCTAAATGGGTCTTGAGAGCAGAGACAAGAGTGGATTTGGGAACCAGGAAACCTAAGGTCCCGGGTCCTCTCAGGAGTTAGGATGAGCAGGGAGTGCAGAGGTTGGGCTCATAGCTTTTTTTCTGTAAGATGAGAGAACAGAATCAGATGATCTCATTGCACCGGGGAGTAAAGAAAGCTCCAGAGAGGTGCTGCCTCCTCTGGCAGCCTCTTGGGTAGAAAAGTCCCTGTGGTTAATAGATAATTGCTTCAGGGGCAGAGGTGGGGATGGGAGAACTGCCCACTTTGGGACAGAGAGGGTCCAGGTAGGGAGATGTTCTTAGGCCATACTGGGCAGAGGCACCCAGGAATGATGCTGCCAGGCAGTTTTGCCCATAGCTTCTTGGCAAGTGGCCCCGAGGAGGAGGCCCTGCTGACATCTGCTCCCAGGGCTCCAGGGTCTAGCACAGGGAAATGAGGGATGGTACTGCCGTGGAAGTGCTTCTGCAGAGCAGTCCTGTGCCTGCTGCATGCCAGCGCCCTGGCTTCTGGACACTAGCCAATGGTCTCCGTGTTCCCTGTTTCAGTCCATGGGCTCAGATTCCTGATAGGGCTTTTTTTCTTGTGTACCTCCCTGCCCTGTTGAGCCAGTGTGCTTACTGGTACTTACTGGTACGAGAAGAATTTTTGTTTCCTTCCAGGGCAAATGTCTTGAATCCCACTCTGGTTGTTTTTAGATAGGGTCTCACTTTGTGGCTCAGGATGGCCTGGAATTCATAGTCTTCCTGCCTCAGCCTCTCTTCCCAGTCCTGGGTCACTGATGGGAATCACCATGCTCTGCTGTTCTGTTTAATGTTTCTCAGCTTCTGCTGGGAACCCTGACCAACCTCTGCTCCTGGACCCCTTTCATTAGGCAAGGGTTTCCTCCCAGATGCCAGGAGATCTGGAATTCTGGTGTTCTTGACTATCATTGCATTTCCATTTGGAAGAAGATAGCTTGATCTCTTATCCTTGCCAAGTGACCCCAGAATTTCCCTCCTGCCCAGAACCCAGCAAACTCAGTGCCCCTCCCCCAAGTGAAGAGTTTTATAAGTGTGTGTGTGCCTGCATGTTTGTGCACACACATGTGTGCATCCCTGTGCTTTTACAGGCTTGTGTGCAAATGTAGAGGTTAGAGGACAGGTTTTTGGTAGTGGGTTCTTTCTGTCCACCTGTTTCTGCCTCTTTGCCTTATGTTTGTGTGTAGCTGGCCTGCTAGCTTCCAGGTGATTCTCTTGTCTCTGCCTGAGTACTGGAATTACAGCTGCTTCCCAGAACATTTGTGGGCTCTGGAGATTGTACTTAGGTTGCTAGGCTTGTGTGGCAAGTGCTTTTACATATGGGGACATTTCTCTGGCCTGTGTTTCAAATAATAATTTGGACAAATGTTTTTTTTAATGAAGAATATAAAAATTTAAATGGTCTATTTCAAATAAAAATTTAGTACTAAAATTTTGAGTTCTTTCTTTCTTACCTATCTACCTTTCTTTCTACAGGATTTTACTATATAGACTATGCTAGCTTTGAGCTTAGGGAGATCTGCCTGTGTCTGCATATGTCACAATCCCTGGCTTTTAGTGATTTAAAAAAAAATTACTTAGTTTTCAAATTCCTTTTTTAAAAGTGTGTGTGTGTGTGTGCGTGTGTGTGTGTGTGTGTATGTGTGTATGTGTGTGTGTGTGTGTGTGTGTGTGTGTGTGTGCTCGAGTGCGCGCATGCACTTGTGCATAAAGAGTGCAGGTGCCCAGAGAGGGCAGAGGTATCCAAATCCTGGAGCTGTAGTTGTGAGCTGCCTAATTTGCGTGCTGGAAACTGAACTCAGGAACTGTACATGCTCTTAACCACTGAACCATCTCTCTAGCTTTAGGGTTTTTGATATCATCTCAAAACATTTTGCTAAGTGCTGCCAGGTTGTACAGGGTCACTAGGAGTGTGAGTTTGCTAGTGTTGGTTATCTTCTGAGTGAAAACATAGCACAACTCACAAACTTCTCCAGGCCTCCCCTTAGCCTCACCTGCAGATACCACCTGTACTTGTAGAAGCCTCTGCTCCCCACCCCCTCAACAGTCACCCTTGCCCTTCTCTGGACAGTCTGGGCAGACATCACAGCCTTCCTTCTTTACCACTGTGGTAAATGTCGGGACGGGGGCCGGAGTCAGATAATGAAACTCCATGCACGCACTTCTCACAGTTGTCAGCTCATGGCACAGCTTGGTTTTTGTTTTTTTTCTAATTTATTTTTATTTATGTGAGTTCACTGCAACTGTCTTTAGACACACCAGAAGAGGGCATCAGATCTCATTACAGATGGTCCTGAGCCACCATGTGGTTGCTGGGAATTAAACTCAGGACCACCGGAAGAGCAGTCAGTGCTCTTAACCACTGAGCCATCTCTCCAGCTCCCCTCAGCTTGTTTTGCATACCCCCTCCCCATATGATGTCCAAGAGAATACAAGGTCTGCTAGTGTATTCCCATGTACTGTTCAAAACTCTTGTCTGTTAAGCTGAATTTATTAGGCATTTATTTTTCCACTTAAAAAATTCATTTTCAGAGTAACAAGAAGGCAACCTTTCAATCCCACTAGATCAGCGGAAATGTCAGACAGTAGTTTGAGTTGAGGAAGACACAAGTTCAGAACACCGGAATGCTGTCTGGGGACTATAAATCAGGGGTAGCGTAGTTACAGAGATCTGAACAATGCTGGTGTAGGGGAGAGGTCCCTCGGGGACAGCTAGAAGACTAGACTGCAGTGGAAAGTCACAGGCCGGATGAAAGTCCCTCGGTTGGAAAATGAGTTCACTGGGCAGCACCCACAGTTGGTACAGCCGGCGCACACAGCAGTGGAAACGAAGGCTTTGACCCGTGTCAACAGGATTACTGTAGAAAAGGCTTCCTCAAGCCAGAAAAGGCAGGATACCTGCAGAGTGATGCCACTTTGACAGTTTTAAGACGTGCAAAGCTCTGTGTTGGTTACCGTGGTGCAGTAAGTGTGTGTGAGTGTGACTGATACCTATGGCTGCTCTGGGGCAGGTGGGAGTGACAGGATTGGGAAAGTGACAAAATAGGAACCTGATCTGAATCTACAGTGCTCTCCTCCTGGGGACAAAACGTAGAGCAGCGGTTCCCAACCTGTGGTCAGCACCCCTTTGGGGGCCAAACAACCCTTTCACAGGGGGTCCCCTAAGTCTGTCTGCATATCAGATATATGAAGTGCTGATGAAATAATTTTATGGTTGGGGTCACCACAACATGAGGAACTGTATTAAGGGGTCACAGCATTAGGACAGTTGAGAACTACTGGCCTAGAGCAAAGGGAGCGACATGTTAGGGTTTGGCACACCATGGATGTACATGGGTGTTTGTTACTTATACCTGCTGAATGCTTAAAAATCTTCCCCACTGAAAAAGAAAGCCAAGTATAACTCTGCTTGTCTGTAGTCCCAGCTACTCAGAGGGTGGGGGAAGGAGTTTCAGGCTAGCCTGGGCAACACAGCAAAACCCTGACTCAAAAGTAAATGGAAGCTGGTGAGATGGATACATGGGTGAAGGTCCGTGACACCAAAGCTGATAACCGAGAGTCCGGTTCCCAGGTCCCAGCCGATTGAAGGAGAGCACTGACACCTGTAACTTGTTCTCTAACAACACGCTCTGTGACATGTGCTATATGCACACACACACACACACACACACACACACACACACACACACACACGTACTCCTTTCCTCCTGGAGAAGGTAGGAACCGTGGAGACAGAAGGCTGAGCCAGGAGTGCCCCAGGCCTCTGCGAGTCAGATCTGAAAGGTGGCTTGCTTTCCGGCTGTCACCTACAGTTGGCTCACATCTGTCTCCACACCTGTGGTTTGCACACAGTAGGAAGGATGGGCGTGGAAGAAATGGAATGTGAGGAACAGTGGGCTCTAGATGGGTAAGAAGGAAGGGTTGAATAGATGTTACAGGACAGAGCCCATCACCTCTGGCTCACCTCTGCGGCTTCCTTCCAGCAGACCCCATACCCCATCTCAGTGACTGCACTGCTGTCCCTAGCTCCACAAGGGTTCTGACCAATCATATAGAATAGAATGGTGCTCCCTGGTACTTGCTTCTGGGCTGCAAGACTTTCCTGATCATTCCGAACTCTGGTCAAGGTGTCTCCTGGGTGAGCTACCCTCCCATCATACATTGGCACTAAATCTGCTTTGTCCTTAATCCCGTGCTTGTCTCCTTTTCTGGGACTCCCCTGGAGGCCACATGGGTAGAGATGGAATGGCTCAGGCTGCACATGCTCTGTGGGACCCTGGGCAGATGTGCTGGCCCCATTGGACTCGTGGTATCTACATGTATGTCTGTGGTGGAGCTGAATGCAGTCACATGGAAAGCCCTTAGTGGAGGGCCTGGGCTGTCAAGCTGGTTGCTGTCCCTCCCCATTGTTCCTTCTGTCCTCTCTTTCTTCTGTACTTTGTCCCTTCCATCCTCTTCCTTCTTGTTTATTGTTTGCCCACAAAGGACTATATATGGAAAAACCTAGAGCTGTGAATTATAAGTTGGGCTTGAGGGTGGTGGCATTAGGTCACCAGGTCAGAGACTAGTGTTTGGGGGGGGGGGTCAGTGGGAGTCAGGCAACAAGAGGTGTAATGGGGCCAGAAAATCAACACCCTGAGCCATGTATATTAGTACATACCTGTGCACCGATCTTCCATCCCAGCAACCCAGAGGCCCAGGCAGCAGGATTATCCTCAGCTTTATGAGTTTCTGTCCAGCCTGGGCTACATGAGGTACTATTTTTTTTCAAAAAAGGTCAAAGCCTTGAGTGTCTGGACAAGTTTGTACTTGATCTGCCTGGCGGGGTATATTGTTTGGAGCCAGTGCAGATTACCTCCAAAATCCAGTGAGACCTTGAATGTTGCAGAGGAAGGATGGTTTCAGAATTCTGTCTTGGTGTGTCGAGGGAATCTACTCTTAACCACATTTTCCTAGTAAGTTTGGTGAAAGTAGGAATTATACTAATTTGAGTGTCCGTCTATCTGTCTGCATGTCTGTGTCTGTTAGTCTTCATGGTCTTGGGGATTAAAGCCCAGAGTCTCACCATGCTAGTTGGGTGCTTTACACCAGGCCATATGCTCAGTCCTTACTGTATGATTCTAAAGCAAGAAGGGCAGCTGGTGCTCAGATTGGCAAGAAGAGGAAAGGCCAACAGTTTGGGTCTGCTGGACTCTGAATCCAGATGCACACTGTGCAGCGGAGACGGGTGGGATAGGTGGAGGGTTTTACTTGGCAGGCATCGCCTGTGCAATGAAGCCCCCAACAGTGCTGTCTTGTATCCCTGGGCCTGCTTGCTCCATCCTGGTCAGACCTGGAGAGGAACAGAATTGCAGTTCTGACAACACACTGAGGGCCATCGACCGGCTGGAACCTGTTTGTAACCCTGGCCAGTAAGAGCAGACTGCGGCCATGATGTCCTGGAGTGTTGGTACCAGTGCCAACATCCTGTTGGTGGTGCACACTCAGCTGCTACCCACTGAATAGATACATGAGATTGAGTTTGTCCCATATCCAAGACCTCAGAGCCCTGTTGGTGCCAGCTCAAAAGGACTTTCTTCTCTTCTCCCCTCTCCTTTCCTATTCCCCTCCCTCCTCTTCTCCCCTCCCTTCTTCCTTCCCCTCCTCCCACCTTCCATGCCCTCCTTTCCCTTTCTTCTTCCCTCCCTCCTCCTCTCCCTGCCTGGAACCTGGTCTAGGTCTTACACATGCTAACCAAGCTCCTTACCACTGAGTAACACCCCAGGTCCCGGAGGGAAAGCCTCTCACCTGGGCCGTTGTCAGTAGAGACATTCTGGAGAGATGTCTATATAGATAGGCAGTCAAGCTTGTGTGTGTGTGTGTGTGTGTGTGTGTGTGTGTGTGTGTTTGGTTGGTTACTTTACAACTCTGCACCCTAGAAACCCATCTTTCTTCACGTCTGGGCTCTTTGGTCAGGTGCAGAGAGGAGACTGAAGGAACTCTTTGATCCATGAAGGCAGCTGGCAAACTTACAAGTGTAATCCTACCCTCAAACAATGCTTTTTATAAAATTTCTAGATAAAATGCCCTAATTTGAAAGAGTATTAGATAGAATTTGAGCTGGTGGTGTGAACTGTAGTTCCATCTGCTCTGTACCATGGCCCAGTAGATCTGCAGAGCCATTTGTCACACTTTGTTTCAAAGCCTGGAAGATTAATAGTCCTGGATGCTGTCCAGACCCTCCCATGGAATCCTGCATTTGGATCATGGAAGGGGTGGGCGGTGAAAAATCCAGGGCTGATCAGGGGAGGGTGCTGTGTTGCCAGGAAGATGTACCTGGTATCCCCTCGAGGGTTTGCTGGTGATTGCCCCGGTGCCTGGTGCAAAGGGGACAGAGCAGACCTCATCCCCTCTGAAGCAGGGTGACCATTCATTCCTTCAGCCAACCATTTTTTTTTGGAAGCTTTTATTATATAGGGTCTGGGGATCTAGTACTGGTATTTCTAGCCTGTAGACCCAACATCACACACACACACACACACACACACCACCTTATTTTGTTAGTGACTTGAGCACATTTCTTCAGATGTAGGACCTGGGCTCAGAAGTCTCTGGCCTTTGCTCTTGATGTGTTTGCAGCCTAAATGGGAAGAAGTGTTCATGACAAGAGGATAGCAGGGCACACATGTGGCACAGAGAAAGGTAGGCTCGCTGGGGGAGGGCTCCTTCCCAGGGACGGAGTGTGGTTTGATGGGACAGGGAGTGCTGTTGTTTAAACTGCTGTTGCACTGGGCTGGGGGTTGCAGGAGAAAGGCTGGTGATTCATCTCAAAAGCATTTATATTGGGCACTGACCTTCTAGGGCACTGAGGGGACACAGGATGAGGTAAGATAAGACTCTACATGGTGGCAGCCTTCAACCCAGTGAGGTAGGTGAGTATATAGGGAAATTTCAGTGTAGTGTGGACTCAGAGCTCTGGAGGACTTCCTGGAGGAGGAGGTGCAGGCAGTTTCCCAGCAGAGTAGACAAAAGGGCTTTAAATTGTAACTAGCCATGAGCTGGTTGAAGTGTGGAGAACAGGCCTAGTCCCAGGTGAAGGACTTGAAGTGCTTTGAGCTCCCCATCCTGTTGTGGATGCAGGCCAGAGACTCCATGGGCAGGCATTTATTTAATTCTTGCAATAGTGGGTCTATAGTTCGATGCTCCCAAAAGGATGGGCATTATGGTGTTTGAAGAGGAGAATTCTTGGTGTGTGAGCCTTAAGTCTTTTCTGGAACACTGTGGGTGGGAAATAAAAAATAGTCTTTTTTTCCTCTGTGTGTGGGGAGTTGGAAAGGGTGATGTTCTAGAAGGCGGCTGATGAAGCCCCAGGTACAGGCGCCTGGGGAGGTGGCCAGGCTGTGACAGGAGGAGGGAGAAAGAGGGCCAGGGCTGGCCACCAGGTGTTATGAATGAGCAGAGTTAGGGACAGTTCTTGAGTAAGGGTCAGCTTGGGGAAGGAGGATTCCCGGAGGCCAGAAAGAGAGCAAGGGGAAGCCATCGTGCTGGACGGTCTGAGGTGCAGGCGGAGCAGGCTGAGGTGGTGAATTTATCTAGTGTCTGGAATTGTGGCTCCAGGCCTTGAGTCCAGTGAGAAAGTGTGAGTGAAGGGATGGGGGGAGGGGCAGGGTTTCCAGGCCTGCTGCTTAGAGGCAGAAGGAAGGCCATGGTAAGTACCTCAAGTCTTGGTGGCTTTCATGGGATGGGCTGGTTTTAGCTCAGGTTGCAGACTGGTCCGCAGACCCTAGGAATTTGGCGCTAGCTCAGGCTTCTTCAGAGTATGGTGGACGCAGAGCCAAAGTATACACAGTAGCTCCCAGCTCCAGATGAGCATACTCGATTGCCTGCAGAAGTTGTACAACTTTTCTCACCTAGACTTGAAGTCCCAGAGTGTGACTTTGCTAGAATTCTAGCTCATCAGACTGCACGGAGCCCACCCTTCCGGTGGGATCAGTGTCACCTGTCAGCCAGGTGAGGAGGCGGGCATTGTTGCTATGGACTTGAGACGCGCACTGTTGGCTCACGTGGGGAAGTGACGTGAGCAGGTGAGCTGCCTCATTGCATGGTTAAAGGTGGGCATTGGCAGTCAGGAGACAGGAGATCGGCAGAGGACCCAGGGCTGTTCGAGGGATGGAAGAACATCAGTAGGCATTCTGGGTACAAGCCAGGGTAGACATGGGTGTTTGCTGTGGGCAAGTGAGGACGGAAAGGAGGCGGGCTGGGTCAGACCATGCTCTTGTTTTCTAGTGTTTTTCCTACTTGCTCCAGCCACCCCTCAACCCTTTTCTTCCTCCCCCTTCTCTTCCTTCTTTCCTTCCTTCCTTCTTTCTTTCCTTCCTTCCTTCCTTCCTTCCTTCCTTCCTTTTTTTCTTTGTTACCCAAAGATACTTTAAAGCAATATTTTATTAGGAAAGTTTAAAATTATTAGTCTGTTTTTTTTTCTTTTTCTTTTTCTTTTTTTTTTTTTTTTTACCATCTCCCTTGTTTACTTTAGCTTGAATTTTTATTCATGTATTTCTGAGTAAGCAATGCATATATATGTTCTTACCTAAAAGGAGTAGAAGAAAGCTGGGTGTGGATACAGACTTTAATCCCATCACAGGTGGATCTGAGTGTAAGACGTGGTTCATGGTGAGTTCCAGGGGCTGCACAGTGAACCCTGCTGCAAAGAAAAAAAGAGTTTGCTCAGAGTAAGTCAGTTTCTCATGCGCTTCCCGTGTCTGCCCTCCACCGGTTTCAACTCTCGTGTGAACTGCCCACACCCGAGCCCAGCCCATCGTTTGAAGCCTTTGGGTTCAGCCCCATAGCCTGGAGGCCTTGCCAGGGCCATGGGCATCTCTTCCAGAGCAGGCTACCCATTTCAGGGAAGGCAGAGCCTGCAGGCTCAGGGATAACCTCAGCTCTGGATTCTGCCCGGCTGTTCCTAAACCTGCAGTTTTCAGTGCTGCTGCGTCTAATTCCAGTCAGATCCTTCCACGCTGTTCTTCATCTGGCTTTCTACGGTTTCTCAGAGTTGTTTTGATCCTAAGACTATGAGTCTGCACGATCCCCCTCCCATCATGTAAGGGAGTGTCTTTTTCTGGCAGGAAGGAGTGTGTAAGTTAGGAAACACAGGTGCTTTGAATCGCACAGTTCGGTTTTTGGAATTAACACAGTCTTGGAGCTCAGATGAGATTTTAAGGATTATCTGTGTTTTGTTTTTTTAAAGTTGGAATATAGAGAATTTATCCATAGAAAGGAAATTATAATGTCAGATTCACTCCTGCAACACACAATGCCCTCAAACCCAAAGGAACACTGGCTGAATATTATGGGGTAGATTGTGATATTTTGTGAGGCCCCCCCCCCCCGAAACCAATGCCCTGGAAGAGGGAAACGCTTGATTCAGCTATGAGAGAAATGCCTGAACCCTGGCATCCACAGTGGTTGGATTATGGGACTGTGTGCCCTGCCTAGGCCCGGGGCTAACTTCTTAGCTGGCCTTCAAAGGACAGATTGCCACGGAACTCTGGGTAATACCAAAAGTAGCTCGAGGAAGCCAAGAGCTGTGTTTCTGCAGTGCGCACCATTGAGCCACAGCATCTGAAGCTATTTTTCTCTGCAAGCGTCCACAAACTTCATTACTTTACAGTGAGTCTGGCAGGGTTTGCAGCAGTGGAGATCTACATGGGTTTCAGACTCGCTCTTCTGGAATTTTGCCTTGGCAAGTAAATCAAACACCCAGTAAACACACTTGTGAATTTCTCCAAAGCCTCTTCTGTCTCACGGCGGCCTTTCATTTTCCTGGGCCTGCCCTGCTTGCCCCATGCACCGGGGTGGAGCCTTGAGGCTGTACAGGTATGACCAGGTCATCCTGCCAGACAAGGTCAGCAACAATTAATGGGCATAATCTCCCTTTTCACCCGCTAGAGCTGAACCTCCTTTGGTGCCTCTTCTGAATCTGGGGAAAAGATTGAGAGGAGTATTGAACTCTCACCCCTCAGATGCGCATACCCATTCATTGATCTGTGGTTCTGTGCTCCCCCAACCTGGAGGAGTTATGTTGGAATGGATACCAGAGCTGCTTAAATCCCATCTCTTGATAGCGGTCTGCCTTGCTGCTGCCGAGGGATGCTGGCCCTCTCCCCAGATCCCTATCTTCCCATCAGCAGCAGAGTGGGACTCTTCTGGGGGCACTGATCAGCTCTGAGTTTTGGTTCTCAAAAAGGCATTTTAAACGTGCAGCCCGTCAAGTGTCAGCCTTTACAGCTGACGATTGATCTCTCTCTCCCCCTTCCTCCCCCCCCCCTTTTTTGGCATGATGTTTTGTGTGTTGCTGAAGAGGGAACCCAGTCCCCTCCCCTAGGCTAAACACTTGGCCTGCCACTGAGACCAACCCCCTCCCTCCTGCCAGGGTTATTTTCCAGCATGAATGCCTCCTCTCAGTGAGTGTCCCGAGCCCTTCCTTGGTTGACTGTGTAAATTCAGAGTCCACTGCTTTCCAGGAACAGGCCCTGCTTTGGTGACTCCCTCTGCCTTGACCTTTGTGGCCAGCAAAGCTGTGCGGGAGCTTCAGGGTATGCGGCTGGTAGGGACTGTGAGGGGGTCGAATGGCGGGTATTTTAAGGTGGCCTTGGATTGACTGTCTTCTGGCATCCTTCTGCAATCGATGGGCAGGTTATTGTGGCCTGCGGAGGCTCCCTGCTGTCAGAATGCTTGCCATCCCGCCAGCTCTGAGATTGCCGTCTCTTCTTCCTGTCTTGCTGAGCACCGGCTGTAGGTGATGGTTTTTAGAGTTGCAAGGCTGGGTGTATCTATTCCCCGCAGCAGCAGTCACTCAAAAGGGAGGAGCTCCCGACAGCTCTCAAGACACCCTATGACCTCCTGTCTCCTGGACACATTTCTGTAGCACCTCCCTTGTAGCTTGCTCACCCCCTGCTTCCCGAATTCCAGCCCTGACTGCTCCAGCTGAGACCCCAGCAGCTCTAGACCTGATCGTGTCTAGTCGGACCTTCTTCTAAGACAGTTTGAAGTGCTCCGCCCCTTTTCTCCTCCGTGGATGAAGCTCAACAGCCAGCATCCTGGGCCCCTAGATCAGGCTCCTATGCCCTGCTCCTTCATGGTTTTCCTCTAAGCCTGTGTGTGCCTGCCACTGCCACTCAACAATACAAGCCATTGTCCTCTGCGTCCGAAGGTTCCCAGTGTGGCTCTTTTATCTTTAGACTGCCTAAAAGAGATCCTGTGTCCCTGTGTGGAAATACCAAGTTCTCTCTGTGAGGCCTTTTTTGACTCCGCCCCTTCCCTACTTATCCACCTTCTTTCTGTGAGGCCTTTCCTAGCTGCCTCCTTTTGGGAAAGGACTCCTCACTTTGTCTAATATGTATCCTTCAAAGCACCATATGCCTTTTCTCCGTCCTAGACTGAGGGTGGTCTTTTAGTTTGACCACTTAGCATCTTGTTCTGCCAAGAAGAGGCGCCATAAGTATTTATGGGATGAATGAACTGAACTTGGGAGTGGGGGAGGGGTGACAACAGTTATTTGGATAGAGAGGAGACAGCCATGGCCCATAGGCAAATGACAGTTTGTAAAGGTAAAGGGGGAACCCCGTATTTGGATGAGGTGTTCACTTTTAATTGGGCCTGTTAATTAGGGCTGCCTAGGGGGGCTTTGACTGCTGGACTTTAATACTTTAATAGCTGAACCTTGATCAGCCTCAGGAAGAGGAAGTGGCTAAATAAGGGAATAGACTTTGGCAGTCAGCTTTAGGAATGTTATCTACTGGTTTTTAGCCAGGCAGAGTATCTTAAAGTTTCATTGCTGTGAAGAGACACCATGACTAAAGCAACTCTTATAAAGGACAATATTTAATTGGGGCTGGCTTACAGGTTCAGAGGTTCAGTCCATGATCATCAAGGTGGGAGCATGGCAGCGTCCAGGCAGGCATGGTGCAGGAGGAGCTAAGAGTTAAATATCTTGTTCTTAAGGCAAACAGAAGACTGGCTTCCGAGCAGCTAGGACTAGGGTTTCAAAGCCCAGTGATCTACTTCCTCCAACAAGGCCACGCCTCCAAGTAGTGCCACCCCCTGGTCCAAGCGTATTCAAACTACCACACAGAGGAAATGGGGAGAGCCATGTTTGGGATGCTTGGGCTGTACAGTCCCTGCAGTCTGTAAAATGGGAGCAGCACACTTTTCCACAAGATGACATGAGGGGCGCCCATGGAAGTAGGAGTGTACTCAGGTTTGGATGGTGCCTGGAATGACAGCTCCTCAGTTTCTCCTAGTGAAACCTTATGCTGCCAAGGTGGGGCATGCCTCTAGGAAGTGGGTGAAATCTTGAAAGGATGTGTTTGAACATGAGCACAGCCATCTGAAGGACCCCAATGCCCTTGATCCATGGGTTAAGGCAAACCCGCTGGTCCCAGGAGAGCTATTGACTGAATATACAGAAAACCTCACCGCAGCTCCCTCTGGGATGTTTACAGCCTGAGATTTGCCCTTGCAGAGACACCCCCTCCCCACATTAGCTAAACTGCCTCCCCACTCCCTGTAGAAATCTGTTTACTCAAACCAGAGTACAACCAATGAGTTGCTGCTGCTTCTGCCCCATCAGAGCTGCGGGCCCAGCCTATCCCAGCTCTTCTGTGTCTGAGTTTGTCTTTTCGTTGTTCCCTGATCTCCCCAGTCCGGTTTCCAGGATCCAGCTGCATGGGGTCACCTCTTTAGCTGTAGCACTCAAGAGGCTGAGGCAGGCTGATTTCTGTGAGCTGGAGACCAGCCTGCCTTATATCCTAGTTCAAAAAAACAACCCCCACTCCCAGCAAAACAAGCAGAAAAACTACCACCCCACCAAGAACAAAGAAAATCCTGGTAAGAAGGGTGGTTTCAGATAATGCTTCTAGGGAAGGCTTAAGCTACTCTGAAATGGGGGGGGGGGTGCACATTGGGAGCCCTTACCGATTCTGAATCTGCATTCCCGAAGCTTTGAACCCACCCTGCTGGGTCAGGCCCAGCCGCAGATGTTCACAGCCCCAATCTGCTGCGGTAGGGCCCTCACTGCAGGGGTTTAGAAAGAGCTCGCCAGTGTGTGTCCCATCCTTGGCCTGTCAGTGTTAGTCAGAGGAAGCCGCACATGCACATCAATGCTCCAGTTTCTGCTTTCTCGGGATTCCTAGGGTCATCTTCCATTCTGTGCCCTCTCTATGTCTTGGAAGGGTGATCTGAATCAGGGCTCTGGTATCTGTTAATTCTGCCTGGAGGCATCCAACTGGGAAACGTCAACAGCAGAGCAAGTGTTCGAAGGCTCAGAAGGGATCAACATGAAATTGAAAGTTTAACAACTCAGAAAATGAGGAGTTTTCAGGAAAGTGGCTGGACTTAAAAAAATACAACTAAATGAGGTCACATCTGTCCCTCCAGGCAGCAGCTAGAATCTGAAGCACAGGGCAGCGGACACCCACACACCACAGAGGGCCACTGACACCCACTCGCCTGCCTGGCTCACCCAGACATCCTTCTCTTCCCGTCTTTGTTCCCACCTCTCGCCTTTGGTCACAACTCCTATCACATTTACACAAACCTCAGAGTGGTCGGCATCAAAATACTGCCCTCTGCCTCCTTTTGTGGGCTCTACAAAGCAGGTGATTTTAGGAATTGGCCTGATCCACTGCTGTGATCATAGAGTGACCCATGTAGTGTGGTATTAGAACACGTGTTGCACAGATGCTAAAGAGCCCAGTGTCACCCCACAGCACTTGGAAGGTGAGGGAGTAGGGTTTTTTTCTCCCAGAAAATTATTTGCAATTTCTTTTATAACTTCTTTTTTCCTTTTACTTGGTAACATGCTTTACACATTTTTAGATGTTTATGTTTTTCTCTGTGATTTTGGGGGGTTGGTGGGGAGACTGAACTTACTCACTTTTCGGGGGGAAAACTTATTTTCTGAGTTATTAAACTTGCACTTCCATGTTGATTACCTCTGAACCTTCAAACACAGTTCTGCAAAAGCTCTCTACTGCAGGGCCCACTCCCCCAGTATCTTTTCTGTGATTTTTTCTAATGGCCAGATAATACTTTGCTTGTAAAGAGATGCTGTGATTTACTTAATACATTCTTTGGTTTGCCTTCTTTGTTCTAAGGAGTTGAGACAAGGACTCACTCTGTGGCCCAGGCTGGCCTCAAATTCTTGATCCTTCTGCCTCTGTCTCCCAAGTGCTTGGCTTCCTGCTGTGTGCCAAGCCTGTCTGACCTGTTGTTTCTTAGTGGATCTCCTCCTCCCCTCTTTTTAGTGAGTTCCACCCTCAGCACAGTCTGCCACACCCACCTGCCCCAGCCCTGTCCTCTCCTCTCTGGATTGCTCCAGGGTTTATCTCTGCCCCAGGGTTACTTTGTGTGTCTGTGATGCTGACTAGCATTTGTTCCTCTGAAGAACAAGGGCCAGGTGGGCGCCAGAGGTCACTCCCTATGTGTAGTCAGGCTCAGTGTGTCGTCCTTGAGTTGTGCAACCTCAGGGCTTCCCACGGGTGAGGGCTGTGTGCATCAGCCTGGACCACCAACAGTGAACGCCAGGGACGAGGGAAAGGGGAATGGTGGATGTCACTACAAGTGACAGGTGCTCGAGAAATCCCCAGGAACCTTTTCGAACTCACAGCTATTTATTTTTAGTTGAGTGCAGAAACTGCTCTCTGGGAAATGCTGGTTGTATTTCAGGAGCCTGGCCACCCATGTTTAAGTCATTGCCCTAAGCAGTGACGTCCGGATGACAGACTCCTGTCTGACCACACACAGCTCAACCTGTGTAGAATGAATCCATGCCACACGCCAATTGAGATCCATGCTATTGAGGAGTGTTTTTAAAAGAAAAAGCCAGGGAAACCCCAAAACTGAGCCACTGAAGTGACTCAGGGGGTTGAGGTGTTTGCTGCACAAATTTGGAGACCTGCCACCCAGAGTGGAGGAGAGAACAGACTCACAAAGTTGCCACATGATGTCCACACATGAGCCATAGCACACACGCACACACACACACACACACACACACACACACACACACACACACACAAGTGCACTAAGAACAGCAAGGATGTAATAACAGTGATGTAAGCCGAGCCCTTGGAGCTCAGACTCTGGCTGGATGAAGGCCGTGGGCCCTGCCAACATCATGGCTGGCAGGGAACCTAGCAGCATGAAGTGGAGAATGAAACTTGGGTCAGCACCACGTTAGCAGATGTGGGTCAAAACTTCCAGAGTCTCACCTCATGGTCTCTTTTTCCTTACACATTTAAGCCCAGTAAAACCTTGGAAGGAGGTTTCCACATGGCAATCATCACAACTAATCTTTAGGTATAGCGACATAGAAACTCCCCGGCAAAGCACCTGTGTGACCTTTACAGCAAGACTGTGTTCTGTTGATTGATAAACCTCGCTCAGGGTAAGGGCCTAAGGAGGAAGGATTTGTAATAAGCATAAGGATGGATTCTGTTGATGGCGGATGCAAAGTACATGGGGCTTCTCTGTAAGGAGGGGTTCTCACTGAAAGACAAAGCTCTGGGCCTAAACAATGCTCAAGAGGATTCGGGAAGGCTGGCTCCACAGAAGAGCAAAAAGATCACCAGGTTGTCAGACAACAGCCACTCCAGCCTTCCGGGTGAGCAGGTGTCAGTAATTTTTTTCCTTCGAAGCCAATAACCCCTCATGTTTAACAAGTCTGGTTCCTCCAGTGCTTTCTCTAAGCTGTGCTTCCTACAGCAGGGGGACAAGTCCCCCTTCCTCATCCAGCTGACAAGTGACATTGATCCTTTGGGCTGCTCCGAAATCCTGCCATGCATCGGTTCATATGCACGGCCTGTGCTTACTGGTCCTCCCCCTCCTCAGACACTCAGTATGGCTCATCCCTGCTCACTCCCCCTGACTACTGAGGGACCCACTTCGGCACCTCCAGGGGACCAGAGGGACCTTGTCAGGAAGGCAGTGGTTAGCAGAGCCTGCTGCAAGTGAGAAGAGCATTGGAGATTTGCACAGGGGCTTCCTGGAGTAGGAAAGGCCCCGTTTCTCCAGCCATCCCTACTGAAAGCCTGTTATTCCTCGAGGGCTGTATCCCCGTTTTCTAACCCACTGCTGGGGTACGAGGGTGAATGAAGACGGGGTGTTGATGTATGTAGCAGACCGAATTTCCCAGAGCAGTGGGGACTCCTTCATAACCAGGCCTTGTTTCGAAGGCCATTGGAGAAGCCCTTCTTGCCCTGCCGCCCCTCCTCTCCCTCCCACCCCAGGGAAGCTGCTGGCTTGTTTTAAGCAAGGGCCAGGCCTACCAGGCTCCTTTAGTGGCCACATCATGCACTGAGGGCGGACAGATGACACCCTGCACCTTTAGGGAGGGCACACAGGAAAGGACTAAATGCCAGAAGACGAGGTGGAGTTAGTTTTTCTGAGCCTCCTTGTGTGGTAGGACCAGTGAAGATGCAGAGACACTGTGGCTACTTTGCCAGAGATGGAGAATCTGGGGAGACTGGGGGGCCCAGGGCCCGCAGTAGTGGCCGCAGGAGTTACGGATGCACGGTGATGTGAAGCCTGGCCTGTGCTGCTTTTCTGCCACGGTCTTTTACAGGAGCCTGCACTAAGCCTGTGGTCTCTATACCCAGATTGTGGTGCCACGAGGCTGCCCTTTGTGCAGGCAGCCTAAACCCTGCCTGTTTCTGTCATTTCTGCGATCAGAGAAAGAGTGGGCAGGGTAATTATGAGGCGAGCATTTACAGGCAAGTAATTTGATCCTATCCTTTAATCCACCCCCATCTAGAAAACAGAAAACACTCAGATACTCTTATATTCAGACAGAAACACAGTGATCGACAGCTGCCTTGACTCCAACCGGGTGGAGAGAAGTATCTACCCTGTGGCCATGGGCATTGGGTTTTAGGACAGGTTGCAGACTGTCCACTGTTGCCTATCCATCTGGAAGCTTCTTTTATGCCATCTTTACATGGCTGTAAGGGGGAGAGAAGGAGAGAGATGAAAGGGAGGTAAGAGTCTGGGCTACTTCCTTACCTCTTCAGGAGGGGAGGGGACGGGCAGAGTTGATAGTGAGGGAGATGTGGTATTTGGGCTGTGTGCTGCTGAGCCTGTCACTGCAGGAAAAAGGGAGGGCTTCTGGAAGCAAGCCTGAGCAATGGAATCCTTTTACTGGAGCACACACTAAGTGGTCACTGAGACAAAAGCGAGGGAATCATATCAATTCAGATGAGGAAAAGAGATGGAACGTAAAAAGGAGTTTGTTACTACTAAGAAAAAATACAAACATATATATATATGATCCAGATATCCATCAATTGGAGATGACCCTATGATGATATACTGTATATCTGCATATTTATTTAAGCGCTTTAAGATTTATTTGATTCATGTGTATTTGTGCACCACGTGAATGTCTGCTGCCTTTGGCGGTCAGAAGAGCTGGACCCCTTTGAACTGTAGTCATGGCTGGTTGTGAGCTACCATGTGGATGCTAGGAATTCAACTGGGCTCTTCTGCAAGAGCAACGCGTACTTGTAACTGCTGAGCCATCTCTTCAGCCCCTAAAGTATAATAGTTATATAAAAAATTTGAACAACACTGCATGTTTTACTGGTGATGCACACACAGCCCTTTATCAATAGTCTGAGAGAGTTGTCCCTGAAGTTCATTTGTGACGGTCTGAGGAGATGAAGAGGGGCAGGATTAGTATAGTGATCAGACAAGTTTGTGATGTTCTGATTAAAAACAAAAAGCAAACAAAAACCCTAAGCAAAGCCGGTCTTCTGACCTAAGTAAAGAGCTCGGTGTCTCCAGTTTTTCCAAGCTGTGGTTTAGCAACATTAGAAGCAGAGACCCACCCTGTCCTTGAACAGGAGCTGGCCTTGTGCTAGGTCACTCAACATTGCAGGAGTCAGGGACATAAAGTCATCTGGGGCAAAGTGAATCATTGGTAGTTACACCTTCTTAGAAGTGGCATTAATAATTTAACATTAATTAATCATCGTTAGGCCATTTCTATTTTGGGTACCCACTGGAGGAGATTCACTTTTTTTTTTTAAGACCAAAAAGATGAATGGATTATACGCTTGCCCTTGAGCCTCTCAGCAGGCAGGCCTCCTGTTGGTTCCTTCTACCCTTAATTTGGTATCTTTGCTTCTAAAGCCTTGCCCTCTGCTCTGTCTTCCAGTTGGCCCTAGAGCAATGGTTCAGAAATATGAATCTGATCCATCTCCCTGTTTGTTTCAGTGCCTTCCTTAACTCCCCAGTCCTGGAGGAAGATCACCTTTATTAATATGTCTCTCAGTACCTTCTAACTGAGATGGAAGTGCCCTGAAGTCACAGGCTAGATCTAGGCCGGCTTCCTGCTCGGTCTGGAACAGCAGAGATGATGTCAGGTTCTGTCCCACATCTTCTGAAACATGGCTCCGATGCCCCTCTGCCCCCAGCTTCTGTGAAGCTTTTTGGAGCAGGCTGAGGGGGTTTCACCTGGCGCCTTGCACACACCCTGTTGAGTATAGTAGTTGCTGTCATTTCTGTTGGGAATACCAGCTTAGAAGAAACTGTCTTATTTATCCTCCCCTCACGGTTGTATCTTGGTGCCCATCACATGATAGACTCTGAAACCACAGTGAGAGAGAGAGGAGTGTGTGCACTGGCTAGCTTTGCTGCGTAACAAGCCATCCGAAGACTCAGCGGCTTAGAGCAGCCACCAGGTTATGTTCACAGAGTACGTGGACTGGGAAGTTTGGGTTGAGCACAGTAGGCATGGCTGAGGCCTTAGCTGAGGACAAGTCTAGGCTGGGAGATACATTGCACACTTGGATCACACCTGTCACCCCTAATTCCAGTACCCTCTTTTGTCTCATCCCTCCCCACCCCTGTGCTCCTGGTCCCTTCTGAAGGGACAGTCATAATGATACATACAGGCTCATGGGCCTGTGGTGTTACACAGTGAGCCTTGACTATCTCCGCACCCCACACGTCCTATCGGGAGCCTAGTTAGCCCGACACAGCGCTGACCCGGACGTGACCTTCATTTTTAATGTACTTTATTTAGTGTAGGTACCCTCAGCCCCACTTGCTCACCCTCCAGTCCTTGCTTCAGGCTCTGCCTCTGCACTGTACCAGCACCAAACCTGTATAACTCATAATTTGCTGTGAGGGTCACGTCATCTGTGCAGAGTATGTAGATCAGTGTGTCACATACTGTTCAGGGATTGCAGAGGCCAGATGACGAGTGTGTCTGCCTGTGCCCTGCACTTCCGGTCCCCCTGGATGCAGTCACCAATGTGTTGGTTCCACACCCTTTGTGCCCTCTGCTGTCTCGAGGCTGTGTGTCTTGAAGCTGGCCTGGTTTAGATTCGTTCCCCTAGACACTTGGGGCTCTCTGGGTACCCCACCATTTCCTTCAGGGCCAGCTAGGCTACAGGGCAGATAGGCACTTTATCACTTATCTCGGAGACTGACTGAGCCACGGCGCCTGGGAAAGCTATTAGTCACGTCTGGTGTCATAGAGAAAGTTACTTAACCTTGAAGACCATTTCCTCCTCTGGTAAGTGTGGCTATAATGAAATCGACCTCATTCAGTCGAAGACGAGTCCAGGTGAGGTGATGCGCGCAAAGCTGTGAGGCCAGGGCCCTTCACCAGCCTCATTCATCTTCACCTTCAGGTGCCATATAGTTGCTAATTTAAAAACTGGGGGGAACGAGAACCTGGAGAACAGGAGACGTCGCTGTCGCTGTTCTTATAACAGGCGAGAGGCAGCCCTGCCCTCTCCACTCAGCTGCTCAGTGCAGGATTGCGACTGCTTTGCTTCTTTCCAGGGACAGGGTTTCCAGCACGTTTTCACTGTGTACGGACGAACTCTGTGCATGTTGCATCTTTAGCCCAGAGTTAAACGTCAATGTTCCTTTTAATACTTCTATATTTGGAGCTTTCATGAGACCCATTTTTAGATCAATATCTCATATTGGTAAGAGATGAAATTTTAAAATACTCATTTGTCAGTTTTCAAGTTTTATTTGCTCTTCAGGGTTTCCCAGGAGATTGGCACATGGTGTGTTACGTCACCCCCGTATTCTGTTTCTACATTTATGTATACGTATGTATGTATGTATGTATGTATGTATTGTGTGTGTGTGTGTGTGTGTGTGTGTGTATGAGAGAGACAGACAGAGAGACAGAGACAGTGCCTAATGTCTGTGGACGTCAGAAGAGGTTGTTGGATTCCTTGGACCTAAAATTAACAGATGGTTTTGAGCCATCATGTGGATGCTGGGAACTGAACCCAAATCTTCTGGAAAGTAGCCAATGCTCTAAGTACTGAGCCGGCTCTCTGACCCCATCAGCCTTGGTTTTGTGATTATATGCTATCTTGCTGGCTCGTAGCTCACCAAGTAGGCTAGAATTGCTGGGCAACAAGGCCCAGCAAGGCCCAGCAATCTGCCTATTTCTATCCCCAGAGCTAGGGCTTAAAGTGGGCATTGCCACAGCCAGCCTTTTGTTTGTTTTTGTTTATCAAGACAGGGTTTCTCTGTGTAGCCCTGGCTTTCCTGGAACTTACTCTGTAGACCAGGCTCGCCTTGAACTCAGATTTTTTTTTTTTTTTTTTTAAAAAGTGTGTTCTGAGGATCAAAATTGAGTCCTCATACTTACGTGGCAAGCACTCTGCCGGCTTAGCCATTACCCGAGCCCTGTTTCCATATTCTAGGCCATTTGGTCAATCAGTGTCCCGGAGTCACAAGTAAAAAAACATTTAGGAGTGGGGCTGGCACTCATGTCCTCGAGTCATACCACAAGCATTTCGCTGATACAAGTTGTCACATGAGAGCCCTATTCCCATGGCCTACATATTTGAATACGTGCTCAGTCATACATCTTGAACATGAAAAATTGAATCCTGTAATAAGAGATGTATGTCTCTGAATCCTAAGGCATGTTTCAAAAAATGAATGTGAGGTGTGTGCGCTGTTTCCTGGTCATGAACTGCTGAATCATGTCACCTGGAGCCAGGCTCACTAGGATTTTAACATAGTGAATATGGATGATCCTCAGACAAGTAATGTCTTGTTGTTTTGGTTGTGAGTCTAACCTTTAACAGCTGAAGTATCTCTTGTCTTGGACAAGCAGTCTTGAAAACCAATTAAGTAAGTAATACAGCCGAGACTGATAGCTTCACCTGCCCACTGACCATGGCTCTTTTGGGCCTTGAATAATTCTTTTGAAATAGACTTTCCCTCTAGAATATATAAGTATGCATATGATGCAGTTACATTTAATCTTAGACTTGGAAGGACAGACACACACACACACACACACACACACACACACGTGACTCAGGATGAATTAACTCTAACTAATGACAAAAACAAATGTTGACATTTCAGAGTAGTGTGTGTGTGGGGGGGGGGGGGTCTCTGTGACTCAGGAATTCAATAGTATTTCAGGCTTGGAGGCTCCCAGAAAGCAACAATCCAGTTCTTCTCTGGGCCAGCTGTCATGGGAAAGATTGACTAGGGCTGGAAGATCCACTCTTGGTGACTCTGTCCACAGCTAACAGGTTAGTGTTGGCTGGTGGCACCACGCCTCAGGTAGCCCCCATCTGATTGCTTTGATGTCCTCACGCAGACTCTGTGGTCTGAGAGAGCAGGAGATTCACCCTCAGAAGCCAAGTGCATGGTTTCTGCATTTCCTATGTCCCCAGAGGTCAGCAGAACTCAGCAAGTATGGAGCCCCTAGTGCTCGATCTTTGTGCCTGCCTTGGGGACCGCCCTTCTGGGACAGTGTGTTTATGAACCTGGTTAGCATCCTAACCCACCATTGAGGGGTTCTTTTTCTCCTCCTCTTCTTACATTTCTTCAGGTGGTCTCACTGTATAGCCCTGACTGGCCTGGAACTAGCTGTGTAGACTAGGCTGGCCTCAAACTCATAGAGTTTCGCCTGTTTCTGCCTCTGCCTTCCCAAGAGTGCTAGAATTAAAGATGTGTACCACCATGCATGGCCTTTACTGAGGGTTTCTGTGTAGAGTTTTTTTTACATGGGCCTGCCTCATTGAATTGGTGGCTCTTAGGGATTAGACTCAATCCCCAGCCCCTTTCCTGTTCCTGTAGGTCTGAGCTGGAGCTGAAATTCCCAACCTGTAATTCATGGTCAACTTTGGGAACTCTAAGGGGCCACTTTGAATTATCTCATTAGCACAAATTCTGATGTGATTGGAAGAGGTTCTCAGGGTACAGAAGCCTCTTGTCATTAACACTGCAAGGGAGCTAGGAGCTCAGGTCTAAGGCTTAGACCAAGCATCTATGTAAGTGAAGCAAATGTATATTGCACGTGTGCGCATGCACGTGCGTGCACACACATACACACACACATATTACATGCAAATGCTTTTTATACTATACTAGTAGCTGTAGAACTTTCTACAGCATTCGGGCATCATTTGTATTTTGGAGTAAAGCAGCTTTGGTCCACACAGCTTGCAGAGGAGAGCCGTAGAATAAAATGACTTGTTCTGTGGCCCGGTGTTTACTCTCTAGTCCTTTCTACAGATGAGACTGGGTCATTTTCACCAAAGAACTGGCATTTGCCTATTGCAGAGCAACCTAGAGGGTACAGAGTGTCTGAAGTTCTAACTATCATCTTTTAAAGATACAGTCCTCATGGGGAGGACCCTACTGCTATAGACAAAGGGAGGTGGTCAGGCTGCCTCCTTGGGCAAAGCTGGGGACCTGCCCTGTTTGAAGGCAGCAGAGACCAGCATTGCAGAGACTTCCCAGGATATTGAAGAGTTTGATGTGAAAGGAGGGCTGGTCTATTGAAGAGAAAATTCATGTTATTTCTGTGTTAAGCTCCACTGCCTGTTGCATATGGTAGTGCATGCCTAGAATGCCAGCATTTGAGAGGCTGAGGCAGGAGGATTGCGAAAGATTCAAACCCAACACTTCTATATCACAAGACCCTGTCTGGAAAACAAACAAACAAAGCCCCCACTTTCTAAGAACAGCCCTTTTTAGGGGATGCAGAGCTGTTTGTAGGGCGGGAGGGAAATGTCAGAAAGTTAACCAGCCAACAGTTATGGCTGGCTGTGGCTAAGAATGAAGTTTGGCAGGACTGGTTGTCATCTGCTTCTGGTCTGAGTCAGTTGCTTTGACACAGCTGCCCTGGCTCATTCAGGCCATATAACACTGTTTACCGTGTGTGTGTGTGTGTGTGTGTGTGTGTGTGTGTGTTTTGAGCAGACAGTATAGGATCCATGCTGTGTAAGGTCTGTGAGCTGAATGCACGATGGTTAATAAGCTCATTATCAGATTGCCTCAGATGGGGTTCAGCTGTTTGCTTTGGACAAGAGGAGAATGGCACTTTGTGACATCCTCAAAACTATTGAGAGCTTTCAGTTAGAATATGTCCATTTATTTGGGGACCTAACTGATCCTCTACATAAAGAGACATCATAAGGCTGACAGTTCTCTCTCTGTCACTCTCTATTTCTCTCTGCCTCTCTCTCTGCCTCTCTCTCTCTCTGTGTGTGTGTGTGTGTGTGTGTGTGTGTCTGCCCCTCCACCCCCCCCCCCCGTGTGTATGTGTGTGCACTTGGGGCCAGCATTCTACATTGGATGTCTTTCTTGATTGCTTTCAGCTTTAATTCCTTTGAGACAGAGTCTCTTACTGAGCCTGGAGCTCACTGATTCTGCTAAACTAGCTGCACCTGTCTGCACCTTCCCAGCACTGGGTCACAGGTCTGCACCATTGTCAGCTTTGTCCTTATGCTTGTGTGCCCAAGTAAGCCATCCCCCTAACCCCAACTCAGATATTCTTGAGTCTGATACCCGTATTTAGGACTACATGAGAGCATTTAAAAGTTTTGATGTCTATGCTGCACTCCACGGGGCTGGTGAGATCGTAAGACTTGTGGCTTGAGTTCAGTCCTTGGAAACCACATGGTAAGAGAAAACCAGGACCTCCCCCCCCCCCCCCCCACTACATACACAAGGTTGCAGCCCAGGTTGATGACATCATAGAAGGCACTATCATTTTCTGAGGCTTCCCCTACCTTAGTGCCTCTGTGACTCCATTATTGGTCCAAAGATGGAAAGCAATTTATAAAGGAAGGTACTTGAGTTCTCTGAGTGGCCCCCAGCCTTCTTTGCAGTGGGTGTGGCGTGTCTATAGCCGTTCAGTGACAGGTCACTGGATTACAAAGCAGACCACACGTCAAGGGGGCCTAACATTAGGATTGTAGTTAAGTTATTTTCATAGTGCTGTGCTTTCCAGGAGCACACATGTGTTTGAACAAACTGTCACAGCCTATGTGTGTATTTAAATTGTCATAAATGTACCCCACATTCATGTTAGGCACCACATTTTGACATACTAACAGTTACTGATAGTTATCTTCTCTGAGACTTTAAATATAGTAATGGCTACCATTAAGCAGAATGTAACAGGTTCACATGTCACTTTGTCCTGGCCATGTATGTGTATGTGTCTAGGAAGCGCTGGAGGGGAAGGTGGGCTTTGGTTGCGGAGGGATGTGTACATGCCCAGATGTACGTGTGAGAGAGGGGTCAGTGTTGGGTATCTTCCTTAGTCACTTCTTGACATTATTCTTTGAGACAAGGTCTGTCATTGATCTTGGAGCACCCCTTGCTCTGCCCCTTCCTCAGATGCTGGCTAAACAGACTGGTTAGTCAGCAAGCCCTAAGGCAGCTTCCAATTGCTATTCTCCCAGTGCTGGGATTCCAGGTGTGGGTCACCATGCCTAGCCAATGGGTGCTGGGGACTTAACTCTTGTGTGGCAAGAGTAAGTACTGACTAAGCTCTCTCCTCATCCCCTCCCTGCCTTTGGTAAGACAAACAGAAACTATTTATTTTTATTGTTCTCATTTTTCTGCTTCAGAAGCCGGGATGGAGTTTCCTGTAAGACTTGGAAGCAGCTCTGCACAGGTCTAAGTGCACTGGCCCATGCTCTGCACATCTGGCCATTGCATGTCAAGCCAGCTTGCTCTGAGGTCCTAGGGCCTTCTGGGCTGGACTGAGCTGCATCTGGATAGGATTGGTGTTATCCACCCCTTAGCTGCTGAGTCTGCTGGAGAGAAGATTCTACTTGGTAAAAGGAAAGGTTTCACAGGAGTGGGCTGCAGCTTTGGATAGATGTGGCACTCCCAGCAGGCTCCTGAAATGCCCTTGAGCAGTTACTGACCAAGATCTGTCTTCAGATCCAGGTGTATTGGCTGCCTTAGCCAGTTTGAGACTCAGCATCTTTTTTTTTTTTTTTTTTTTTTTATTGAGTGCTAATCGTGTCTTAGTCCCCAAGTCAGGGCCTTTATAGACATTTTATTCAATCTTTTCCATCTGGCACATGGGAAACTGAGGCTCACAGTCCCTGTCAGTTATTCAAGGTTTCAGCTGGTAAGTGACAAAGCCAGCATTGCCACATTGTCTTCTCTGAAGTCCTTTCTGTAAGATGAGGCCAAGGTCTGGGGGTAAAAATGTATGTCCAAGATGATGTGGCTGGCTCTAGGCTGAGCTGTGCTGACTTCTCAGACCAAGTCTCAGACGCTCTTTCTGCCACACATGGCTGTCCCTGGCATCCACCACACCCAGCTGCTGCCCAGGGAGCTGAGATATGTCCCACCCATGTTTGAGTGGCTTAGGGATAGTCAATGTTGTGTTGATTGCCGAATCTGTTTTCTATTGCTGTAACAACGTACCTAAAATGAAGTGTTTTATTTTTAAAAAGAGATGTTTTTAGCCCACAACCAAAGTCCTTGTGTTCTGCTTCTGTTGAGGGTCACTTGACTGTGTCACAAGGCAGATGGTATCCTAGTGGGAAAAGATGCCATCTTTTGGTGAGGCAAGAAGTCAGGGATGGAGGATTTGTGTGTGTGTGTTTCATAATAGTACATCTTTGTGGAAACTAACTCATCCCAGCTTCTAGCGTTGATCCCTTCCAGTGTTCCCAATGGCCTTGCCCTGGACTCCTCGCCTCACCAAGGCCTCAGCTTCCTGCATATGGACCCTAGTGAGGCACACTTAGACCTTGCTCATAGAAGCATTTCGGATGCCATGGGATGCGAAACTTGCATCTCCGTATTTACTTTATGCCCTTAGAAGAGGATGCAATGGGAGGGACATGGGAGGAGGGAAAGTAGAGGGAGAAGTGACCTTGGAAAACTGTGTCAAACCAGAAGGCAGGGGCTTGGTGGTCCAGTCAGAGCCAAGAGCCCAAGGGCACCGACCTTGTTTCAGATCTTCCTGCACACCGTCCCTCTCTGCTTTGTCAGCTTGCCTTCACACTCCTCTTCACTTCTCGTAAACCAGCAGCCATGGCGGGATCTGCTTGCCTGTTTGCACAGGGAAAAGGGAGCTACTCCTTGAGAGGAGATGGAAATAAGATGCAGCACCCTGCCCAACCCCTGCCCCATTAAAAAGACTCAATGGCTTTCTTAGACCAGCCCTGCTAATCATGGGAGAAACATTTAATTTCAGCCAGATTACCAGGCGGCTGCTTTTGTTTGGTTTTGCCTGGGTTTGTGCCTGTCAACTTTTCCTGTTCATTTTATTAAAAAGTTTATAAACAGCATTAATAAATAGATATAAAGCCGGTATATAAATGACAGAGAGACCAAATGAAATTCACAAGGGTCGCCATTGAATAAGCAACAGAGACTCGTCCTTTCTGGATCAAATTCCCACATATGCAAATTAGATACTATACCGTTTTAATTAATATTTATAAATCACAGCGTGCTTTGGGAAGGGCCAGTGACCTCCTTATGCTGCCATCATGTCACATAAATAACAAGCCCTCTGGGGACTGCTGTCTGTTTTGCATTCAGTCAGAAAAGTTGCGTGTGTCTCCCCTTAGGTATGGCGTATGCGCAGCGGCAGGTCACCGTCCAGGAAGGACCCTTGTACCGCACAGAGGGCTCCCACATCACCATCTGGTGCAACGTGAGTGGCTACCAGGGTCCCTCTGAGCAGAACTTCCAGTGGTCCATTTACCTGCCCTCGGCTCCGGAGCGTGAAGTGCAGATCATTAGCACGGTGGACTCTTCCTTCCCTTACGCCATCTACACCCAGCGCGTCCGAGGTGGGAAGATCTATGTGGAGAGGGTCCAGGGGAACTCGGCCTTACTTCACATCACAGACCTGCAAGCCCGTGATGCCGGGGAGTATGAATGTCACACCCCCAACACTGATGAGCGCTACTTTGGGAGTTACAGTGCCAAGATGAACCTAGTGGGTAAGGAAACTCTGCTTCCGCACGGCCAGCGTCAGGCCTGAGTCCCTTCTGTTGCCATGTGGTTTTGCTGCATATCAATAGGACTAAAAAAGAAAGAAAGATTCCCCAGATATCTTAGAAAACCGCATGAGGGAGCATGAATGAGTCCTATATACACTTGTGAACACTAGACAGTGGAGGCTGACACTTGGAAAGTTTTTGAGCAAAAAACATTAAGAACCTCAGTGGTTAAGCAGACCTTTGCTGGTGAAAGGCAAAATAAATTTATAGAGGCAAGATCCAAGTGGGGTAACTTCACGCCTGCAATCCCAGCATACAGAAGGCTGAGATAGCGGACTGCCCTGTGGCAGGGATATTTGTGGGTGATAATTTGGAGGTGTGGCTTGGAGGGTAAAGTGGGTGAGACCAGCAGGAAGAGAGGCAATGCCCCCAAATCAAGCAAGAGCAAAACTCCCACCCCTCCAGTGTGAGGCGACAGTAGACACACTGGGACAGGACAATCATTACAGGAGGGCAGTAATGTGTGTGTGAGGGAATCTCAGGAGGGTGTCTGCTCAGATGCTCAGAGGGGAGAGAGAAGGAGAAGGGGCTGAGACCATTTTGAGGTGTCACAATGATATTTGGGGACCACCCCCGTGGTTTGCCAGACAGTGGTAATGGTTCTTTTGGGAGCTGAGTGGACCTCAGAGGCAGACAGTACAGTTGTGTTCCCTAATTTCCTTGCTGGTAGACAGGGATTTATTGGGCGAGAGCATTCTCAGCAGGCCTGCTCTTTGGGTAGACAGACACCAGAACATTTCTGCTCGAAGCCCCCACCACTACGCAAAGAGTCGTTAATGTGAAGTAATCAGCACTCAAGAGTTCCTATCTTGGGCTGAAATTCCCTGGACTCTACCCCTCAGAGATAAAGAGCAAAAAAATACAGGTTTTGAGATTCGGGAGAGAGTAGGGTTCCAGGTACCCAGACCTCCCTGGCTGCATACTAAGAAGCTGTGAAGTGCCTGTCTCCCATGATGCTCTGTGTATGATGGAGAAGATGAAGCTGGAAGAGTGGAAGATTGGGGAGCATCCCAGGCCACCCACTGCCGGGGGATGGGGGAAGACAGACAGCAGCTAGGCTCTTCCAGTTTATACCAAAGTTCTGATCTCTGCCTTTTATTCTCACAATTAAGCAGGGCGTGTTGGTGGGTCTTTTGTCAATAAGGATGCCACCTTTGTTTATTTTTCCTTTTTGTAATGAGCCTGTATCCTAGTCAGAGGCCTTTAGGCCTCAATCTTGAGATGAGTACAGGCAGAAAAGCAAGCCCCTGTAGTGAATGCCTTCCTCTGACAGCAGAGTGGGGATACAGAGGCAGGATACAGAGCAGTGCCTTCATTTGCCCGAGTCCTCTGTGCTCTGTGACTTCCTCCTGCTGTGGGCCACTTGGGTGAATTATTCGTAAACTACAGGGGAGCAGGCCAGGCCTGGTGGTGCCAGTCTGTAATCAAGCCACGTGGAAGGCCAGGGCTGGAAGATCACAAGATCAAGGCCTTGGGCAAGATAGTGAGATTGGTCTCTGAATTAAGAGGTGGGGTTTGGGATTATAACTCAGTGGGTAGAGTACTTGCTTGCTACTCATAAGGTCACAGGTTCTAGCCCCAGTACAAGGAGAATATAAGGAATGCTAATGGTATTCTTTATTCCTGCTCCCCAGTGTCTTTTTAAATAGCCTTCTAAGGACAGTACATTGAGGAGCAAGACTAGGAGATGGGGTGGGGAGTAGGTCTAGGGGAAGGGAAAAGGGAGGGGCTGCATAGGAATGTCAAGCCAGGCATGAGGTTGAGCTATGTCAAAGCAATACCGAAACCAACAAGGAATCTTATTAGATGTCAACAGTTATCCTTACATAGTATTCTCGGGGAGCCCTTCTCATACGTTTTCAAAATAAAATCCACCTTTGCTCTAACTGTCATTAAAATACCAAGCAGGTGTCAGTACCAAGAATACTGTCTTAGGTACCACAACAGAAGAGTGTATTTAGGTTTATATGCCTTTATGGGTTGTCTGTGGCCTTGAATCAGTTGTCAAGGCTGCCCCTGTTATGGCATTAACAGTGATTTCTGTGTGGGGGTCTGAGATTCTGTAGCATTGTAACCTTCTTCGGTGGGAATGTTCTATGTTGCAGTGATCGCAGATTCTCTGCAGACCACAGCTGTCCCCCAGACTCTGCACAAAGTGGAACAGGACCCATTGGAGCTCAGTTGCGAAGTGGCCACTGAGACCCTCCAGCACACCCACCTCTCGGTATCCTGGCTCCGGCAAAAGGGTGGCGAGAACCCTGTGGAGGTTATTTCCCTGAGCAGAGACTTCATTCTACACTCCAGCAGTGAATATGCCCAGAGGCAGAGCCTGGGCGAGGTGCGGCTGGACAAGCTGGGGAGAAGCACCTTCCGCCTTACCATCTTCCACCTGCAGCCTTCCGACCAGGGCGAGTTCTACTGCGAGGCTGCGGAGTGGATCCAGGATCCAGATGGCTCTTGGTATGCCATGACCAAGAAGCGCTCTGAGGGTGCCGTGGTCAACGTCCAGCCCACTGGTCAGTCTCTCTCAGCTTCTTGTCCTTTACCTGATGGAGAGGCAGATACTAGGAGGCCTCAGGGACATTTTGTTTGATGACCATAACAACATGGTAGGGTTTTGAGCGAGGTCAGAGGTGGTTGTAACCAGACTGAAGAAACAGGTACATACACCTTTCAGTGAGCTGCACACAGCTGCTCATACTGGCCTCTGCCCTTTGTCGTGTTTACTTTACTAGATGGTGCCATAATTTAGTTTGAATAAGACATTTTTTAAATGAGAGATTTTTGTAGAAAAATAAGGCTGCAGAGGTAGCTTAGTGGTCAAGAACATTTGTTGCTTTTGCAGAGGACCCAAGTTCAAGTCCTAGCTCCCACATGGTGGTTCACAACTTTTCCTAATCTCAGTACCATGGTCTCCTTTGCCTTTTTTTGATCTCTAAGTACACATGTGATACACACATGCAGGCAAAACACACACAAAATGAGTACATCTTTTTTTTTTTTAAAAAAAGATAAATAAATAAAAGTGAGTGATTTCACAGAAGATCTTTGTCTTATGATGCTGGGTTCTTATTCCTGTTAGCCATGAATGCCACCCAGTTTGGTGATGTTTGAATTATAGAGGACATTTGAGATGATGAGCCTTTTCTGTTATATGCATGAAACAGTAAGCTAAGAAAAAGTTAGTGTATCATTATTTTTATATTAATGTCTCTGCCATTTTAAACAAGATTCCAAACGGCTTTAACATATATTGTCATGTCTGTGACACAGTTACAGTGGCTTCCTCTCATTGTGGGTGAGCACTCTGAATGCAGAGTACCCTTTAGGAATAATGTGTGGCCCTATAGTGTGTACTATGAGGCCAGTGTGGAGTGTCAGGTTCTACTGTGGCCACATTGTCAAGGGAAGGCCTGGGCAGGTTTTCTGAGAGGAAGAATAGTATGTTTAGAGCCAAGGTAATGGTGGTTGTTGTAGAAAGTTTTAATCCCACTCCAGGGTTTCTACCCAGCCTTGATTATTTAGTTTGGTGGCCTGGCAAACTGCAGTCCCCACAGCGTCTTAATGTCTCTTGTGACTCTGTTTTTCTTTAGTTTTTGTGCCTTCAGGCCTCCAATTTTGAACTGACAGCAGTTGATGACATTGGCTAAGCCGGGGCAGGTTCTCGGGCTAAGCTGTGGGTCTTTGGTTGGAGGGGATATAATGCAGTTACTGAGGTTGCTGTTGGAAGGCCTTTTCTCTTCTCTCTGATGAGGAGAGTGGAGCTTTCGCATTACAGGTGGTAGTATTCCTGTCAGAACCTGCCTCTTGTCCTTGTCCTGGTGGTCAGTTGCCTTGCTCTGTGCTTGGCACTCAGACATTTGAGACAATGCTTCAGATTCACCAAATAGTAAACTTTCTGACACACTCCTCAAGTCCCTGTTCACAGACTCCTGGGGCAGGGCTGGGAAGCTATTTCTGAGGTATTCCCAGGTCTTTCTTCACCTGTCTCTGTTTTTGCCTAGCACAGCTCTGGAGGGAGCAGGGATAAAAGGATCCTCTGGACACCTAATGGATGTGAGAGGAAAAGGAGGTTGGATCATGGTGAGAGGGCACACTTGATCCACACTTGGGACTCAGAGCTCTTACTGGCTTCTGAATCTTCTAATATTAAGAAATTTACCCAAGAGGCTTTAGTTCCTGTTTATCATTTTCCTTACTGGTTGGTTTTAAGATCAGTGTCAAAAAAGTCTGGGCCTAATTTCCGGTCTTAATGCTTTTAAATTAGGTTGGATCAGCTAATCTTCTTTATTTTAATCTTACCAATTTGGAATTAGGACATTTCAAATTTGCCCTGTAAATGTATCCAGACTGAGCCAAGGAAGGAAAACGTTAATGGAAATAAAAAGACATTGATAACTTCACTGTGTGTTCCAGTTCAGACCGAGGAGTTGCAGCTCTGCCTTCGAGAGTCTGTTTCTTTCATGTTTATTTTAATAGACATCAGGCTTTACAGCACTGAAGGTGTTGTGCGAGGGATGCCAAGGTGCATGACATCTCTCTGTGCACTTAGGTCCTAAGTGCTGTTGGAATACTGGAGGCTGTTTTCGCTTTATGTTCTCTCTGGATAAGATGGCTATTACAGCAAATCTAGGAATTCTAGTTCCTCAGATGCCTTGAGCCGTGTCAAGGTTGGGCAGACAGTTGCAGGAAGTGGGGAAGGGCATCAGACATTCAGCAGCTGGCAGGCAGAAGAAAGCCATGTGACCGGATGTGGAGTTCTAGGTTGAGCAGTAGGGAAAGAGAGAAGGGCACCTGCAGCTTCGAGCTGTGAGGTAGAACATGGGCTGGGCTCTGTGAACCAGGAGTTGTCAAGCCATTCTTCCTGGGGATTTAAGAGGTCTGTGGGGGTGTGCCTCAGAGATACATGCTGGATGAGTGCACTTACTCACATGGGTGTGTCAGGACCAGTGAGAAGAGGGCAAGAACCCGTGAGTTCCTCTCTTGTTTCAACCAGATATTTGCCCTATTGATCAGTAAAAGTTTGATATGAAATAAAGGAAACCTCCCCCCCCCCCCACACCTCCTGATGAACTTCCAGTATGCCCACTGCAGAGAATAGAGATTTTTAGTCAGGGATTAACCACCTGGTTGGGTAATTTAGAAGGAGGTGCTCAGAGATGTGGAGGAAGGGGGACATGTGGAAGTTGGTAAGGCAGGTTAGGTGTGAAGTCAAGAGACAGGATTGTAAAGAACTCACTGGCCAGGCTGTGGTGGCCACCTGGGAGGAGGCAGAAGGAGAGAGAGGTGATGGAGGAAGCCAGCTGCTTGGCAGTCATCAGGTGGGTCCCTGACGCCTTGCTGAGAGAGTTTTGATCTGTCAGGAGGTTTGGGTAATATAAGGAGGAGCTAGTCACTGGCAAGAAATGATTGGTTGGCTCAAGAGACTGGCCTGTTTGGGATAGAGGAGATGAAGAAAAGACGCAGAAGCTGAGCTGGATTGGAGTGGAGAAGTGTGTACCTGGCTCACATGATCCATTTCCACAGGAAAAGAGTACTCTCACGTGAGGTGTGTGAAGGATGGGTTGGGCATGGCAGAGGTATGGATCCAAAATGATAGTGACAGCCTGAAAATGCCCCAGAGGGAGGGCTGATGTGGTCGAGGTTGATAAATCTCTCACACACCACTATGATGTGGTTTTCCTCTCCATGTTCTCTGCAAGGAACATAGCTAGAACTGTAAGGAGTTAGGAGCTAGAGACTCCCACAGTGAGGAGACATAAGGCCACTTCCCAGTCTTAATTCCTTTTCTTGTCTCTCACTTCCACTGTGAGTAGAGCCCTGTTAGTCTAAGAGTGAATGCTAAGCAAAAATAGGCTGCCTGGATTTGGCTGGGATTCTGGTATTTAAGGGTTTGCTTGGCCTTAGATATCCTTAGCTAGAGTTGGGTTTTCTCTCAGGATGAATACTCAGTCTTCTTTGTGGTTAGTGTCATGAATTTCAGAGAGATGGGATTCCTGAAGCAGTTTGGTAGGCCGAAGCTGTGATTTGCCCAGAATGCATCCAGTTTGTTTGTGTTCCCAGACAAAGAATTCACCGTGCGATTGGAAACAGATAAGAGGCTGCACACAGTGGGTGAGCCGGTGGAGTTCAGATGTATCCTAGAGGCTCAGAACATTCCCGACCGGTACTTTGCTGTCTCCTGGGCCTTCAACAGCTCACTCATTGCCACCATGGGACCTAATGCCGTGCCAGTCCTCAACAGCGAATTTGCCCACCGAGAAGCCAAGGGACAGCTTAAGGTGGCCAAAGAGGGTGATGGTGTCTTCGTGCTGAAGATATATCACCTCCGCCAGGAAGATAGTGGCAAATACAACTGCCGGGTGACGGAGCGGGAGAAGACTGTCACCGGCGAGTTCATCGACAAGGAAAGCAAGCGGCCCAAGAACATCCCCATCGTCGTTCTCCCACTCAGTAAGTAGAAACACGCCACTTACTAGCTTCTGGTGACATCATGGAGAAGTGGCAGAAAGAATAGCTATAGGCAGAAGGGGCAAATTTTGGGGTAAAGCTGATCAAAGAGGGGCCTCTTTACCTCCTCCAGCCCCAGGACTACAGAGTATCAGGGGCATGTCTTGGACTAGAGATGGTGCCCACACACTTGAGCTCAAGCAGTCTGGTGTAAGACATCAGCCTTGCCGGCTCAGTTAGGAGTAAGACCAGGAAGTCATTTGCACCTTTATGGGAATTAAATCCCAGAAGTGGGCAGAAGCCTGCCATGAAATCTTACTTACAGAGAGCTCATCTTTTAAGGGAGGATTTGGACATCATCAACTGCATTATTAAGAAGGATTTGCCATCTGGGTTTTTCCAGGTATCAGTGTGGGCATTTCCAGGTATCAGTGTGGGCATTTCCAGGTATCAGTGTGGGCATTTCCAGGTATCAGTGTGGGCATTTCCCTAATTGTTTTTTTCTGTACTGAAATTGCATTGTTAAAAGTCAGTGGGTGTACACAGCATTAGGTTCATCCTAATGTGCACACGCAGCAGTCAGTGGATGGGCTCTCTGCCTTCCTGGGATGTGCTTGGAGAGCTTGGACCTCTCGAGATGGTTCCAGGGACTCTGCCTCCATGTGCACTGCAGTGTCTGGATGGGTGGTACCCTTTCCTGGGGACTCCAGAGATGAACAATGTGTGTGCATGCCGTGTTTAAACATCCGTAGTGTTGAGATGCTCTTATTAATCTTCTTTCTCTCACAGTTCTGTTTTTAGCAGAAAGTTAATCAAAACTCACAATGCTCTGATTTTAAGCAAGATGGTCCAGTTTCAGAACTAACCTTTAACCTTTTCTTAGCTCCCAGGACTGTTCCTCCTCTTATAATGGTTTATAACCTTATCATGGTTTCTTTACATTTTTATTTACACATTTATGCATTTGAAATGTTTCTCTGTTGTGTGAAGTCTAAAATAGAAGAGGCTTGTTTTCTATCATACTTAACTATATTTTGAGCGTACACACACACACACACACACACACACACACACACACACACGTAACCTTGAACTCTTTCTTGTGCTTTCCTCGCAATGCATGGTGCTTTGCTTAGAGTAGGTGCTTGCTAAATGTCTGTATAGTTGAAACTATTGGATTGAATGCCCATACTCCTTATACTGTTTTCCTCTGCCTGCCGCAATCACAGACTCTACACTTTGAAACTAATTCCTCATTGTTTCTTAAGGATGGCATGAAGGGCAGCCACACTGTTTGCTTCCTGTAGCTTTTGTACTAAAAGATTTCCCCCAGCCCTTCTGAGAACTTGTTTGATGATCTGTGGCCTGCTATATTGCTTTTCCAGCAGATAACTGGGTAGTTAAAGTCCCCCAGCAGCACCAGATCCTGCCCCAAGGCCACTTGGGTAAGTCTACTGAAGAACCACAATCAATGGTAATGGTGATAACGCCCTGGATTCTAATGGCACCTTTCCTCCTAAGAGCCAAAAGTGCTTCTGCATATGTGATCTCTCTGCTCTCAATCCTGCAAGCGTGTATAAGCCAGCGCTGCATCCGTCTTGTGAATGGAGCCGTCAGAGCACACGCAAGGAAGTGTCTGGTCCGGTGTTTCAGTTTGTGGTTGAGCTTGCATCTGCATTAGGAACATTCGCTCTAACTTTGAACCTGCTGCTCTGTGCTTAGCCCATGCCCCGCCAGCAGCCTACTGGTTGGAAGTTTCATTTGTGAACACACGCTCAGATTTTCATTAGTTCTAGTCTTCACACAGTCTGGAGGATATTAACTTGTAGGCTATTTTTTATAAGCCTGGGGACCTGTGTGGTTACAGTGGGCTACACAGCACCAGATCTGTGTTTCTCCATGTTTCGGCTGCCAGAGGGCTTCTCTCCTATATAGGTTTTCTCCAGATAGCCATCTAGCATGTCCGTAAGAGTCTGCTAAGGGGACAGGAGGGCAATGACTGATGTCCTACAGGCCATATGATGTCTACATACTCCTCTGTATGAGACAGACAAAAAGGTTTACTTCCTTGATGCTGAAATTGTCTTTCATGTAAAGTGTGTGTACAGAGCATGCGGAAGCCTTTGGTTCAGCCCTCAGTACTGCTCCGCCTTCCCGTCTCTTCCCCTCAGTGACACGACCCTAAGGAGGCACCAGCAGGATCTCAACTTTGCACATGATAAATTGAGGTTTGGGGAGAAAGACTACCAAAACACCGCCACAGTCAGGAGGCAGTACAGCCAAGCTCCGAACCATTCCTGCTGTGGGCAGTGGCTCTACAAGAGCCTTGTCCTGGGCAGGCTGTCCTGAAGATTGCTGTTTCCACCTTGTCCAGATCCCCTTCCTGTGAAACAAACACAGCGTACTCTCTGACAAAGGCTAGGTGCTAAGGCCTTGTGCTCCTCTTTCCTGTTTCTGCCTGTGGGGGAAATGAAAGGGAAGAAGAATAAAGTAGATCCATACGCTGCAGTAATCGGGTGTGCTTCTTGATCTGGGGTTTGACTTAATCAATTGTGAATGGTGCCTAGAAAATTGGATCCAAATTGATTATGACACTATGTATTGTGTTAATTCTTATGAGCTCGTTGAACTCAATATAGGTAATTATACAGAATAACATATGCATAATTAAGAAAGTGTTAGCCATGCTGTTTATGAAAACAGAACTATCCCTCAGTATGGTAAAAATCAATCATGACTGTGGGTACCACATTTTACAAACATACTGTGTGCTGCATAATCTGTATGCATTGTCTCCTTTGCTGTTTAATCTTTTGTGGGTTAAAAATAGCATCTTACAGAAGAAAAAGCTGAGGCTTGTAGAGTTTAAATCATCCCCTCAACTGAGATCAGCGATCCAAAGGAGTGGCAAAGGCTAGACTCAGCTAGGGAGGGAGAGTTCTTATCCCCACCTTTGTCTGGCCGACCCTCAGGGTAGAGAGCCGTGGTGCCCCCAGGCTGAGTGGCTCTAACAGGAGAGCAGTAGACGGTGAGCCACTGGCCACGGCTCATTTTTCTCTATTCCCGAAAGCATGAGACTTTGCTCTCCACGAGCTCTGCGAGACTAGAGCATCTGTGCCCCATTTCCCACACATATGTACATGCCATCTTCCGAATACTTCCTCACATTCTTTTTCTACTTCCTAATGGCTCCCTGAAGGATTCAAATGGCACACTGAGGATGTATAGAGCTTTTGTCTGACTCTTGTAGCTCCAAGTGGTAAAAAATGGAGGTGCAGTAGGACTTGGGGGTTCCTCATGCTAAAAACTCCAAGACAAAAGCCCTGAGCTGCAGCTGAGCAGATCACCCATGAATATTTTTTTTTTTTTTTTTTGGTCATAAACACTATGGCATTGTGTCATATTCTCCAGGTTCTGATTCACTTTTAGGTCTTAGTACCCCATTATTCTAATCCACTACACGAAGCAAAGAACATTCTAGGATGCCAGGTCTAGGGAGCAGTGCCCCGTTCCAACCAGCCAGACCTCACAACAGCAAGTTGTGTTTCAAAACGAATCAGAGTGTTTTGAGTCCTTTGAGCTTCACTGTCAGGATCACGGGATTTGGTTTGCACCCTTCTCCCCGAGTCATCCGTGAGGAGGGCGCACATGGAGACCGTAAACCCCCAGCGTGGCATTCTCTCTTCTCCCCAGAGAGCAGCATCTCCGTGGAGGTGGCCAGCAATGCCAGTGTCATCCTTGAGGGTGAAGACCTGCACTTCTCCTGTACTGTCCGCACGGTGGGCAGGTTGCAGGCCCGCTTCTCTGTCATCTGGCAGCTTGTGGACAGGCAGAACCGCCGCAGCAATGTCATGTGGCTGGACCGGGACGGCACCGTGCAGCCGGGCTCATCATACTGGGAGCGCAGCAGCTTCGGAGGCATCCAGATGGAGCAGGTGCAGCCCAACTCCTTCAGCCTGGGCATCTTCAACAGCAGGAAGGAAGATGAGGGCCAGTACGAGTGCCATGTGACAGAGTGGGTGCGGGCCGTGGATGGAGAGTGGCAGATCGTGGGAGAGCGCCGCGCCAGCACCCTGGTCTCCATCACGGCCCTGGGTGAGTGAGCAATAGGACCGTAGAAGGTGCTTTATTGTCACACTCCTTCCAGTCTCACTGCTGTTGGAGGGTCTGTGGGGGAGACACCAGTGACTAGAGTGCTTATATGAGGATCTAGACATGAGGTTCACCGGACCCGAGTACACTCTTGAGTAGGCTTGGCCCCATGCCTGTAATCCCAGCCTCAGAAGCAGATACGGGATCTTTAGAGCAAGCTAGCTACCAAGACCACACTAGTGAGCTCTGGGTTTGATTGAAAGACTGTGTCGTAGCTGATATGGTGAAAGAGTGATTGAGGACGGCTCCTGATGGCAGTCATGAGCCTGTGCATGCATATATATATGTGTGTGTGTGTGCACATGCAACCAGACACATAAAAACACATATACACATAAAAGGCAAATGAATTCTGATCGGAGATAATGGTATCTTCCGGAGGGTTTCACTGAAGGGACTCTGTGGTAGTATGGGCAGGGTTGAGGGAACTGACAGAAGATGGTGGGCCACGGGGGACTAGTGACATTGGTGGGCTGTTACCACCCCTGGGGTTGGCTGTGTCAAGATTCTAGACAGATTGGTACCACCAACCAGCAGGAGGAGCATGTCTGGGACAAAATTGGCCTAGAGAGGGGAGTGACTGGGTACAGGGACAAGTATCTCCTGTTCACAGAGTGTGTTGCCCAGAAGCTCACAGCTCAGCACCCCAAAAGTGTGGCTGAACGGGGTGGAGACCCCATTGCCAATGGTACAGTATTTGGGCCATGCCTTCCAGAGTCGTAGCTCTCAGATCAGTTGTTCCATTTAGGCCTATGTTTTTATCTCCTTCTCTGTAAAGCCCCCACTTAAGAAAATCATTTCCTCATTTGCCAGGGAATGAAGATATCTTGAGGTTTGCTGAAACCAAGTAACGTTAGATTTGCTTCTCACAGGCGATCTAAAGAGGTTTCCGCTCGTGTTATCTGCCCGATGCAATCAGTCCATTGGATTTTAAAAGACCGGCCTGCTACTTTGCTGGGAAGATAACTTACTATGGCAGGCCTTCTGTTTGTCAGAAAGCTTTGTCAGTCTCTATTTGCCCAGACTGTGTTACCACTTTCCCTCAGGTGGGGCTGGTGGTGCTGTCAAATACTAATAAAGATGGCAGCCCAGGGTGGATCTGCCCAAGACCATGCCCACATTCCCCCTTCCTAGACTGGGCTTGTATTTGCTTACTTCTCAAACGTCTCTTCTCAATTGCATGGTGATAAAAACATTATCTATGTGCTGTTTAACCCCCACCCCATGCCAGGGCTTCCCTCCAACTGCTTCTCAAAGGGGGAAGTCGCATGCCGCTGTTATGGGACCCCCTTGAGCTATTCAGGGTAACAAGGTGTCTCCCCACGAAAGGCATTGAGTAAAAACAGAGAAAAACAAACATGCAAACAGTAAGAAAACAAGAAGCTGCTCCAGGCCCCTGGCATTCTGTTATGGTGCCCATTGGTTAGACTGGCTCGCTGTCTAGGACTTGGAATGGACATAGTGTAGTGTAAACCCAGATGTAGCCTCTGTGTCCTCTCCCACTTCATTGGGGTTATATCTGCTGCCCGAAAGCTTCCTACCAAAGAAAGGGCTTGCCTTCTGTAGTCATTAGGTAGCTCAGATTCCGGTTTCTAGAAACCCCCTCCAGTTTCGATCATGGTCCCTGTGCCTATGCTTGGCACGGCTGTGAACCCAGGCAGGGGAGCTTGGGAGATGGCTCTGGGATCTGCTGCATATGGTTTGTCCCCATCCTGGGAGGTTAGGGGTATCCAGGGAAGGGTGAGTCAGGGTTGTTTCCCTAGAAGTAATTTTACGGTTTCAGGTTATCTGTCCTTGGGGTATTCTTAAATTCACCGCATATCTGGCAGCTCCCACAGCCAGGACGTGCTGAGTAGTACTCCTCTGGGATCCTGAGGCCAGCTCTGCTCACCTGACCCCCTCTCTGTTTCCTCTAGAGCTAGGGCCAAGGTTGTCTCACTAGTCCTAATCTTTTGCCTAAAGTAAGCAGTAAGCACGAATTTCTAGATTGCTTCTATTAGGTATGGATCCCCTCAGCGGTGACAGATGTGTGGATGAACTAATAGGCCACAGACCACTGTGACTGTGGAGGAAGACCTTGGCCATGTACCCTCTGGTCTGCATCCACTGTCAGGCCTGGGCACCATGGCTTCATATGTAAAGTCAGGAATACCCAGCGCAGGGCCTGTTCCTGGCATCCCTGATCTGTACCAATGCAAGACATGTATACCATACACTCCTGACCATTACAGCCACACAGTGCTGTCCTCTCCTCATTTCTTTTTTTTAAATTGAAGATCCAGAGAGTTCAGCAAAATTTGCCAACTTACTCTCTAAAGACTCCCCAGGGAAATCCAGAAGATTCTGTGCCTTGTGTTTTCCCTGCAGAGTTTAAAGTATTTTGTTCCTTTGTTTCTTAAACAAACTACCTATTTTCTAGACTATATATGATGGACTATTCACCCATTTAACCTTCACTAGAACCCTTTACAGAAAGGAAAACATAGGCAGAGGAGACTTAGAGCATTTGCTTAATACAGTGGTTCTCAACCTGTGAGTCACAACTCCCACAGAGGTCGGGTTTCAGACATTTACATTACGTTTCATAACAGCAGCAAAATTACAGTTATGAAGTAGCAACCAAAAAATTTCATGGTTGGGGACACCACAACACGAGGACCTGTATTAAGGGGTTGCCTCATGAAGAAGGCTGAGAACCACTGGCTTAGTGTCAAAGAGCTAGGAGGTGTCTTGAGAAGGTGATAGCTGCAGAGTTGGTGGTGCCTTTAGCCAGAGTGATGGTTCCTCTGGGCAGGGCCTAGAGTGAGGTGCACATAGATAGGTCTTTAGCCTGATTCTACCATTTGCTATACTTTCTATCAAGCCATTTATTTCTCTGCTCTGCACCCTGCAAAGGGGATAACAAGCCTGCCTGACCTTACAAGTGTTGATTTAGTAAGAGGGGATGAAAGCAAAGCCTCCAACACTAGGTTTGGCAGGTAGCATTCCGCACATACCGGCCACCATTACTTTCATGAGCATAGCCAATGTGCTCATCCACACGGAAGGAGCTATGAATCAGAGGTCAGGAGGCCTCCAAGCCTGTAAGGAATATTCCCATTGAGACTTCAGGACCCTGAGTTTAGGGGTAATGCCTCACCCCACCTCAGGTGTCCATCTACTGAAGACTAGGCATTCCTGTTGCATGTCTCTTAAAACCTATCTGAACCTAGATTTTGTTGGGGAATAGAGGAGAGTCTGTCAGCGTTGCCCACTTACCTATTTCAGGATGCCATGCACTAGAAGACCAGGGACAGGTATCTCTCTGGGTGTTGGATACATGCAGGGAAGGAAATTGGCTTTGGAACTTTTTTTTTCCTCTTAGTTTTGCACAGAATTCTGGGATTTCCAGGAATGATCCTGGCTGTGTGATATGAGTCACTGAGAGAGAGGGTGCTGGTGTCTTTCCCTGGAGAAGGATGCACTGTAAACCCACATGAGGATCTCACGTCTCACTGGGAAGGAATGGGCTGGGTTATTCAGAGGAGCAGCCTGGACCCACTTTGTGTGAAGTCTTAGGAACTATTGAGTTGAACCCCAACACAACACCCAAAGTAATAGCTTATCTGTGGCAAGAAGGCTTAAGAACTGGCCAGCCTATGCTCTGACTGTTAGCTTTGCCTATATTTGATAGCATACTGCCCCAGAAAAGCCAGATGCTGTCTCTGGTTCATGTCTCTGCTCTTCCTACAGAAACGGGCTTTGCTGTCACAGCTATCTCCCGGACACCAGGGGTTACCTACAGCGACTCCTTTGACTTGCAGTGTATCATCAAACCCCACTACCCAGCCAGAGTCCCCGTGTCTGTAACATGGAGGTTTCAGCCAGTGGGCACAGTTGAGTTCCATGACCTGGTGACCTTCACACGAGATGGAGGGGTTCAGTGGGGGGACAAGTCATCCACCTTCCGAACTCGGACTGCCATTGAGAAGGCTGAGTCCAGCAACAATGTCCGCCTGAGCATCAGCCGGGCTAGTGACACAGAGGCAGGCAAGTACCAATGTGTGGCAGAGCTGTGGCGGAGGAATTACAACAATACCTGGACAAGGCTGGCAGAGAGGACTTCCAACCTGCTGGAGATTCGGGTGCTGCAGCCAGGTGGGTACTCAGGCTTCAGGGCTTCTCTGCTGGAGGGCCCAGGTGTGTCTTGCAAGGCATAGAGAGACACATGAGTGTGTGCTTCCGTGGTATGGTAGGCCCGTGAAGATGCATGCTTATGTGATCTAATGAGACACAGGGGTGTATGCGTATACGATGCAACGAGGCATACAAGAATGCATACTTGTGTGATATGAGACATGAGACGTCTGTTCATATGACACAAGATACGAGTGCTTGTTCTTATCTGACACAGCATAATATATGAGAGCATGTTCTTCCAGGATACATGAGCCATGTCTGCTCATGTGACATGGTAAGACATGAACGGTGTATGCTTGCATGACTGGGAGATGTAAGGAAAGAAAGAAAAGTAGATTCTGTTCCCCAGCTCTGAGAAATTCAAATCCCCTACAATCCCTCTGCTTGGTGGATGGTTCACGTCTCGCTGCCTGTGTTTTCTTCCTGCTTGGATATTTTCCTTTCCTTGTTTGCATTCCTGAGTAGGTGGGAGACACTAGGTGGAGAACATTTATAAATGCTCTTAGCATATGACCCCTAAGAACAGGACATTGTCCTACCAACCCCAACACCATCGTTACGCTCAGGAATTCAGCAGTGGTATAGTTTTATTACCCACAATTCCCCATTTGTCCCAGCACTGTTCAATTTCCGTGCGCACCCTCCCACACACACGTCACCAACAACTCCAAGGATACCCACTTAGTGATCACACAGCACTTTGAGTTGTACCTTCCCTTTATACTCTTTTGATCTAGAACAGTCCCCAGTCTCTGTGTGTGTTAACACATTGGCATTAAAAAGTGAGTGGGCCACTCCAACCTTTAAACCCATCTCATAATCCTGGCGGTCACTATGTGCAAGGATTCCTGGTTCCTTGTTTAGATACAGGAACTCATGAGAAAAACACAAACATTGGCATTTACTGAGCTTTGGCCCCCATAGGTAAGATCCACCATTTGATTAGAATTTCACATTCCCCGGAAGAATTAAAGGGTAGCCTTAGGTCATGAGGCTGGTCTTTGGAGGAACCATGGGGGTCAGTCTTTTCTTGCCTCAGATCCTATCCTATGGGCTGAATTCCTTTCTCTTGTGTAAGCCAAGTGGCCCAGAAGGTGCTCATTTGGGGTTCACTCTGCAGCAGAGGTTTGAGGCCTGGTTTGAGGAGTAACTTGGACTTTCCGTCTGTCCTGGTGGCTGGCTGCTTTGGATGGAGCAGAGCCCAGCCTTGGGTCCTGCCCCCCTCTGGTTGCTCAGCCCACGCCCAGTACAGCCAGTGGTGATTACACCTTACAGAGAGTTTTGGTTTTTTGTTTTGCCCTGTCTTTCTGACCCACCCACTTTGCAAAGATGCTTTGAGCACGCTTCCTCCCGTAACTGCTATGATTGTGCCCAGCCTGGTCACTTCCGAGAGCCACAGACAGGGAAGTTCTCAGGAATGTCTGAGTTCATCCTTCCCCTTGCCTGACCCTGTCACAGAAGCCTCTTCTGTACCACATTTGGAACAAATGGGATTTAAAAATGTTGAGACTCTATCTGGCCAATTAGAGCCGAATTGGGCCAACAGGATGCTGGAGAAGAGGCTGTTCTTAAGTGGTGTTAGGGTTAATGGGGGGTTAAGCAGAGACCCCCATTTGATGTCAGCACTTGGGGAAGATGTGGCTTCCGCCCACTGCCTTCTGGAGTAGTTCCTCGTGATGGTAACTGTATTTCTGTTGTCTATCACTCAAGGTCAGTGTTTGAGCAGCAGTACCTGTCACATGGTTTTACAGTGACCCCCAGACCTTGCTTGTCATTGCCCTGCTGCTGAATAAGCTCCTACTGTTTGCTTGTTTCTGTTACTACTCAGAATCTAAGATTGGAGCCCTGAAGCACACATGCACAGCTAGTTCAGTAAGGTGCTCGTTGTTTGGATTCTGATTCAAACTTATGGTGACACTGTGAGGCACTGTAAGCCTTGACAAAGGCAAGTTAAGTGGCAGAGCCCAGCCCGGGGTGGAGCCCAGATTCCTTTGATTCCACCTCTGCCCTTCCCATCATCTTACTGACTTTCCTACTACAGAGTTGGGGCCGTCTGACTGCCTCATGCTCATGGATTAGAGGGGTCTAGGGAGGAGCAGGTCCCACTCTGCAAACTTGGACTGCCATTAAGAAGGCTGTATCCAGCAACAGCATCTGCCTGAGTGTCCACCTGGCTCTGAGACTGAAGTGAACTCGGGTAGAGGGTAGACAGCACCAGGGACTTCTGAGCATCTGCCACTGCCTTCAGGAGGCTGCTGGGCCTGCTTGCAAATGATCATCACACCGGGGCTTGTTGGCTGTTGACTTTCTCTCATTGAAGAAGGGGGAGGTGTCAGGAAGGGTCATGGAACCCTTACCTGAGTATCCTGACACCTCTTCCAACTAGTTGTATTACAGTTCTGCATTAATTTTAAGTGATTTGTGAACAGGGTAGAGGATATATGTAGCCAAAAGACTTAGGAGAGTGAACTCCGTTTACACAGCTGTGGTAAACCCACCATCCCTGCTAAGTGCAGATCTCCCCGTGTCGCTGCTGTAAGGTCATGCTCCTGTTATTGGCCTCTTGCCTATTGCTCTACCAGTAAGCCAGGTAAGGTCATTGGTTCTTCCAGGCAAACTTGGGTAGAATTGAATTCCCGTTTGTTATTGGGACATTAAGGGGGTGAGATGTTGCCTTGTTTTTCCTATGGCGAGAGTCCTGGCAGGAGCTGGCAGCCTGACATTTCCCTTGGAGACTGGGAAGAGCAAAGGAAAGTTGTGTGACTCCCAGCATGGCTGAGGAGTGAGGGAGAGTGCACCCCCTAAGTGTTACTGTCTTGTGCTAAGGATTTATGCACTCATAACTGAATACTTTCCAAAAGTTTTCTCTAGAATGCATGGGCTAGCACAGGTGCTTTCATCTGGGGGAAAGAAGCCTGAGTGCTGGAGACGTTTTGGGGTACTTGGTGTGTGTTATCTCCCTGAGTCTTTGCAGTAACCCAGGTAGAAGGAGCGTAGCTTCCTCTGATGAGTGAACAGTCAAACAGTGCCCCCCAACTCTGCCACCCTCAGCAGTGAGTGGGAGATTGGAATTCGAACCCAGGCATGCTTTAATGAAATGTTCTGGTTGTGGAAAGACTGTGACCCCCCCTGCCTTTTTTGAAACCGTGTAATCTCATTTATTCCTTCTGCATTCGAACCAAGACGTCCTTTATGGAACATATTTTTCCTTGCATGTCCCTGGTGTGCCAGAGCCTCAGCTGTGGTAGGATTTAAAATAACAGTAGCAATGTGTGGCTGTCTGCATTGTGAACACCTCACTTCTGATAACTTAACTTGATTTTTCCTTAATCCATGCAGGGTCAATGGGTATGTGGGTGCCTGACGCAGCCTACAGATAAGGACGCTGCCACCCAGGGTGAATAAGTTGCCTGGTGATTCATGATGAGTGGCAGAGCCAGGACTCAAGTCTAAACAGGCAGTCTGTCTGGCCCAGAGCTAAATTTTTAATTTTATCATATACTTTGTAGACGGTGAGCCAAATTTTTACTGACTTATGCTTTCTTCTCCTGCTGGCAGCCTATGGCACAATGTGCTCATGCATACGTACATGTGTGCATGTGTGTGTGTGTGTGTGTGTGTGTGTGTGTGTGTGAGGGGGGTAGGGAGAGAGGGAAAGAGAGAAACACAGGAAATGCAGGACTTGATGTACAAACAAGCATTGTACTCCCAGGGTACCCAGCACCGGGCACTTTCCTTGTGTGTCCGCTCTGGTTTGTCATCTGGATTCCCTGGGTCTTTGGTTTGTAGCATTAGGGACACAAAACATTTGGGTATCATTCATTGAGACATTTGTTGTTAAAGGCAGCACCAAATCTCTACCTCGGTCAGGTTCCTTTATTTCTTCTAACTTCTGCCACAAGGTGGCTCTAGGATCAGGGAAAACCGGGGCTGGCCTGCTTCCCCCCATCCCTGTGGAGCCTGCCTCTCCAAGCCTGGTTTAGCATCTTCCAAAGAGATGCCTTCTGCCCCTCAGGAATATCTTAGTGAATGTTCTTATCTGAGGAGAATGAACAAGGAACCCAGGCACCGGTGACTAACTCAGTCTGTTTATCATCGGATTCCACTGCCTCAAAGGCCTTTGTCCCATATTCTGGGTGGTCTGTACCCTGATTACTTCCTGCTGATCACTTCATCGAGCTCTCTGGTTAGCTGGTGTGGACACCTTGCTGTGGGGAAGTGACTTGCTGTGGATTTATCATTGGCTGCTTCCAGTCCACAGGCTTGCTACGGATCCTGTGATCCCCAAGGCAATCGATCAATTGATCGATCCATAGTTAGCCTCCCTTTCTGTCCTTGCTTTAGTCTAGTCTTATCCATTTGATTCAATACTGTGACCCTCATGGGGCACTGAGGCAAGACACGACCAGCTCAGTGTGCCCCATTCTCGTTTAGATTTTTCTTTCTTTCTTTTAGTTGTGAAGCATCATCTCGCTTCCTTCTGATTTTCTTCAGTTCCAAAAACACCCTCCAATTTCATGTGGCTAAATACAGAAGCAATAAGGGAAATGTCAGCACTCACTTTGCAAATGTTTATAGCCATCCCTTGGTCTAGCTATTAAACATTGTGCATTAAAATTGACAAAGCAATAAACAAGCCTCCAGGCGGACAGCGTCCGGTGGTAGATGGCTGTTTGTCAGTGGGTGTATTCTGCTGGGATCAGACTGATGGGCAGTCAGATGAATATTTAATGCCCTCTGCATGTTTCCAAATCTGACTCCTTCATGTTCTCTGCTGACCTGGCAGATTGGGCTAGCCGAGAGTCCAGGGTATGTGAACACGGGCTGTCCTGACCACGGAAGTAGCCCTGCATTCTCCCTGGACAGCCTGGGTTCGCCTCCTTCCAATCCCAGCAGCTTCTACCTGCCTGGTGTCTATGCGGGACAGAGCAAGCCTGAGTGTAAGGGCCTCGAGAGACAGTCTCATCCCTGCATCTATGTTTCAGCCTTGTTGCCATGGTGGCAGCAGGTGTCTGTCTGATGTCAGTGACTGGTGGCAGTCAGTGAAGGTCAATGCTCTGTCTGTAGACAGTTTGGGCAGGGTGTGCCTGGCTTCTCCCAATTTGCTGTTTTATGTCCCAACCCTTGCTGCTTTCCCTTCGCCTACTTGCCTGTGCCTCTGTGGGCATGTTTGAGCACCTGCTAGCACTGCAGGTGTGGGTGTGTCACACAGGACTTCAGTGTGGACTGCGGATGGGAACAGGGTTAGACCTTCCAGAATGGAGGTTGCGCCAGCACCAGGAATGGATGTATGGGAGCCGAGAAGGCCACAGTTCATTCTTGTTAAAGGTGAGGGTGAGCCACGTGTCCTGGTGGGAGTTCCAGTCCACCAGACCACTGGCTCTGTGACTGAGGAAGAATCCTTGTAAAATTGGGAGTAGTGTTTACTTGATAGGACCGGTGAGGAGAGCATAGTTAGTATTTGTAAAGAGCTTATGGTAGAGGATAACCTGGGATGAGAGTTTGTCACATCAGTGCACCCTAACCTGGGGAACTGAGACTTTGGTCATGTGTAGGTAATATGCCACTTTTAAAAGAGTTTCTTTCTATTTTTAACCATGTGTGTATGTCTGTGTGTGCGCACATAGGAATGCAGGTACTTGGAAAGTCTAGAGGATGGCGTCAAGTCTCCTGGAACTGGGGTTCCAGGTGGTTATGAGCTGCCTAATCTGAGCTGGGAACGGAACATCTCTGCGAGCAGTTTCCACTCTTGAGTGCTAAGCTGCCTCTCCAGCCCTCGTGCCCTCCTTTAAAATGACAGATTAAATGACAGTGTGTCTTTGCTAACCTGAAATTAAATAAAATTTGATACAGCATCTCTAGTCATAATTTTTAGACATCATCAGCTCCCCCAAGCCCCTGTGGCGCTTTTTGTTTGTTTTTGTTTGGTTTCGTTGGCCTCAAACCCACAATCCTCCTGCCTCAGACTCCAAAGTTCTAGAATTATAGGTGTGTGCCACCATACCTATCTAGGAGAAATGGATGTATAAACAAGGTTTTTGTAGCAAATGCATCCTTCCATATGATAACTTGAAGACAGGTGCAATTATGGCCAAAGGGACTGTGACTACTGCCCTAGCCGTAGAGTGACAGCCATTACAAAGCATGACTGAAGAAGATAAAGAAGAGGTCTCTCCTGGTTGACCCTATATATTAAAAACATGAAGAAGAGGAGAAAAAAGAGAGCGCTGTATGTACTAGAAAAGGAAAGTAGGCTCCAGGCTCAAAGGCAGAATTCTCATGAATGTCATTTGAAAATCACACAGGACACAGGACCGAGCTTTGCTGGAGAGAATTTGAGACATTAAATATCTCCCATTCCCTAAACCAATGTAAAAACCAAAAGACCTTCTGCCTCCAGATTCCTGTGTTGAGGTGGGATTGTATGTGGTAATGGGGAAGGGGACAGGGGGGAGTTGTTCCTGGGGGACAGGCCTGGGGGCGGGGCGTGTGAATGGGCCCCAGAGGGCTGTCAGGGTGGGGGGTGTCTGCCCTGTAGAGAACTGATGTCCCAAGTTCAGGCTCTCAGCTTGGAAGTGACAACTCTCTTGCTTTCCTTTCAGAGAAGCTGAAATGGAGGCTGGAGACTTGCCTTGAGGCTGAGGTCTGAGGAAGAGCTTATTAGGGACTTGGTAGGTAGGGCACGGTCATGCAGAGAAAGAACAGGAAGCAAGGCACGACAGGGACATGAACACTTCAGGTGCAGTAAGCTCATGAATGACAGGTGCCTTTTCCACTTGCTTCCCAGAGTGTGTGTGCATGTGTGCATTTTGAGTGAGGGCTATCCCCAGAGCTCCCCATTGTCCCCTAGTCTCCAGACTGACCTGATTTCCTTGCACTTGAAGGATCTTATCCACCTCAGCCACTGGCTTCCTCTGTCCCTGCTGTTCCTGTCATATGTTTAGAAAGAGCAGTTTCCCTTCCTTATCGTCATTCTTTCCTGACCTCTCCTCGACTCTCTTTTGCTCTTGCCTTGCTCTCCTGCCAGAATCTGCCACACAGAAGAGCCCGCAGGCTCACAACACCACAGGTTCCTTGGAGTTGCTCTTACCCCACTTCTGACCCAGTACAGTTCTAACTTGCCAGGTTCCTGGGCCATCCTCCAAATCCCATCTGAGAGCCATAGCGGGCAGGGACAAGAACTAGTTCCTCCTTCAGTCTTAGCCACTCCCCTTTCTGACACCATCCGCCACGCCTGACCACTGGCTCCTGCCCATGAGTACACAGGGAATTTGGCCCTGTTGCATGCTGTGGTTGATCTCTTCTTTTTCTTCTTCACCTGTAGGACCTCAGCTCATTCATTTCTCAGAGCCCTGCTCAGGGATCACAACTTTGTGCTAGGTTCTCTCTCTTTCATCACAGTCAGAATTAATGACCCCTCTTTTCAAAGATTAATTGGCTCTTTAATTCAATCACCTATTAGTTAATGTGATTAGCAATGATTGGGTCATAGTTCTTTTGCCCAGGCATTTGCACAAAGAGGAGTCCTTTTAAAATGGCTTTTGATGTGAGGCAGTTATGGTCGGGTTTAAGGAGAATCATTTACTGCAGGAGTAAGTGCCTTCTGCATGGGCAGTGCACACAGAAACTGATCCAGAGGAGGGGTGGGTCAGTCTAGGGAAGCAACTGCTGCTCTCCACTGCTGAGTCCTACACGCAGCCCTCTTCTGCCCATAGCGGGGCATCCTTTACCTGGTGGACAGATTCTCTTAGCTTTGATCCAAAGCCTGGGAAGAAAGCTGTCCAGCTACAGGGGGCTTCTGGGAAGGCAGTGTACCGTGTACTGCACGGGCCAGCATTACCATCCAGGCTGCCTGTCCCTGCTCCTGCTGCATTCTCTCTTCTCCTGCTGTGTGAGTGAGGGCACTGACCAAGCCTACCTTCTTTGCATTCGTTGGCTCTCCCAAGTTCACATGCTGAGCAGCCACACTCGGGGTTTCCATGGCTGAAGGCAAGTGTGGATCTCCACGAACCTTGTTCTGTTGGAGATGGTGATGTAGTAGGTCTGAGCATCTGTTTCTGAGAAATCTGCCCAGTGGATCTCATGCTGCTGATCCATAGAGCATGGGATTTTGGGGGGTTGTTTATTAATACTTTGTGTACATAAGTGTTTTGTCTGCATGTATGTCTGTATACTTTGTGTGTGCCTGGTACCAGAAGAGGGTATTGGATACCCTGGACCTGCAGTTACAAACAGTTGTGAGCCTCTATATGGCTGGTGGCAATTGAACTTAGGCCTTCTGGAAGAACAGCCAGTGCTCTTAACCACCGAGCCATTTCTGCTGACCTAGAACTTACTTTGTTCTATTTCATTTGTTTTGTGTATGTGTGGTGTGGAGAAAGTAGGTACTGAGATAGCATACATGTGGCAGTTAGAGGATAACTGTTGGGAGTCAGTTCTCTCCTTCCTTGGGTCCTTGGATTTGAACTTGGGTCTCCAGGCTTGGCAGCAGGCACCGTATCCTCGGAGCCATCTTGATGACCCTGTCTGCAATACCTTTAAAAAGTTCGGGTGGGGTAGGGTGAGGGGAAGCTGTGATTGGGATATAATGTAAATTTAAAAATTAATGAAAAAGCAGTTGTGTAGGGTATAAGCACTCAGGAGGCACAGGCATAGGTCTTGTGAGTTCAAGGCTAGCCCAGACTACAAAGTCCAGGACATCCAGGGATTGTTATAGAGAGAAACCCTGTCTTGAAAAACAAAACAAAACAAAAAGGAAAAAAAGAAAAGAAAAAGAAAAAAGAATTTCGGTTGCCATTATATTTGTCAGGAAGAGCTTTGAGCTTGGGACCAGGAATACAAACCACAGGCAGTGAGGAAAGCTAAGCGTACCTATTGTTTAGGGTACACTCAGCCTCACCCATAACTCCTCCAGAGCTAATGCGTTTGATCTGCAGGCCACTCTGGGTGAATTAGATACACACTGTTGCTGCTCCCATGTGCAGATGAAAAAACACTGGTCCTGGGGGGCTGGGGTGGGGGGCTGGAGTGGGGGACCGAGCTCACACATGCACCTTGCCCAGGGCAATGCAGAGGCGGGCTTGTGACTGCTTCCTAATGAGCTGTGGAGCCTCCTGACTCCTCCTGCCTTCAAGATGTGTCCTCCCTCCCGACCCCTGAGACGTGAGAGGAAATGCAGAGCAGATAGTAAGAGCTGACCTCCTGCCCATCTGTCAGAAATGCACCAAAATTCAAAAGTACCTCTCTCTTAAGCTCCCCAACACTTCATAATATTTTGACATGGGATGGCTAAAAAAAGAGAGCGAGAGAGAAGAAACTGGAAATGCTTTGAAATATTTCTCTTCCTTGGCTTGTGGCTTTTTGACCATGTGATGGAATAGAAGTTGAGTCATAGGATCCTAGTTTAACATATGCAGTTACTATAGCAATTGAGGTTTCCTTAGTAACAGTTGCAAAAATAATCTGGCCCCAATTAATAATACATTTTAAAGCTCTTTCTACTCTACACAGAACAACTGAGTTCATCTGGCCAAATACCAGATAATTCAGGTGGTGTCATCTGGTGATCGAGATCCATTTGGAAGTGGTGAATTGGGTTGGAAAGGGGTGAAAAGGGAACAGGTCGCTCCAGATCTCACAGGAGTTCACTCAGGTTAGCTGACCAGCAGGCCAGTGCCAGTCCGGGCTAGGATTCCCAGTGTGCCCTGAAGGACCTGTGTTTGAAGGATGGGGAAAGTGGAGGAACTGGCTGGTACAAACAGGTGAAACCGGAGCACGGGGCCATGGCTCGTCCTGATGTGTTCTCCATGGCTTAAGGTCTGTGTGTGAATTCTAAGGTCCTCCATGAGGGGAGAGTCTTAGGAACACGAGACAGGTCCTCCGAGATGCTTTTGTAGTAATGGTGCTGGCTCGGGACCCTGCTGTGTCTTCTCACTAAGGCTTTGAGCTTATTCAGAACATTTGTCTGTGTTACTGGACACACAGAGGAGCAGTCTGTGGCTGTCACTCTCCTTCTTTACACATGGGTCTTAGCCCTTGAAGCCTCTAATAAAGCAGGCCAGCTCACTGGCCAGAATCCCAGGGCACCACCAAGGGTCCAGTGGAATACCTGGGTAGTTTCTGCACATTCCAGAGCCTGGACTGCATCCTTAAGGATGCTCAGCAGGGCCTGGAGATGGGAAAGCTCTGGTTGTTCCCTCGTGTGGGACCTGTACCGTACCTGGGTCTTCCTCAGCTGGCGAAGTGGCACAGAATTAAGATGTGGGGGGCGGGGGTCCATTAAGAGAATTGTCTTCTCCTTCTCAGGGTAGTAGGAACACAGGGGCAACGATATATAGAAGATTCTCCAATAATTTCCGATAATCTCCGATAACAAACATACATTTTACTGGGGTTTGGCTTCTTGGCAACTCAAAGATGAACATTTGCTCTGTTCTGTGGAGCTGCCCATCTCTATTATTGCTCTCTGGAGTTGGCCCATCCCCATTGCTTCTAGGCCGCGATGGTGGGAGAGGTACGGCTGGTGCTGGCTCTGCTCTGACCGTCGCTGCCCTCACTACCTCAGGGCCTGTGCCGGCCTCCTAGACTGCCTGCCCCCACATCTTGATATCTGATTGGACACTGAGGGGGCCTTTTCTGGCACTGTGCTAGGCTGTGAGGTGCAGGAGGGAGAAAGCACACTGGCAGCAAGCTCTGTGAGGCTGGGGCTTTCCCACTTTCTGGGTGTCTCCTGAATAGGGCGATGCTTGAAAACATCTGCTGATTGGATGGAAACCTTCATCCCTGTTCCTGGGTGCTTGGGGTCTAGGGGAGAGGAGAGAAGGGGGGGCATCTGGGTGTCAGGAAGAGATTGAGTGGAAAGGAAAGGAGAATCTGGTGGGGAGGGGAGAGAGAAGACTGAACAGTGGGGCAGTGGCCAAGGTTCAGGGTAAAGTGTGTGGGTCAGGGAAGCTGGAGGAGCTGAGGCTAAGTCCTAGGAGATGAGTCAAGACAGTTGAGCTGGGGCCAAGTTCTGAGGGGCTTTGTGCTGGCCAAATGAATTTTTCCTTAGATTCTACAGACAGTTGGGAGCCATTAAATGTTTTAAGCAAGGTCAAGCTCTGGGCAGATTGGTATCTTGGCTGGGTGTGGTCAGTGGCACAGGGGGAGTGGACAAGGGACGGGATGTGACAGATGGGCGGCTGACACGGGGAGGTTTTGGAGGATGCCCATTCATGCTGTTCCCTGCTGGAACAGCCTTCCAGCTTACAAGTGAGCTTGGGACAGGCCCACGCTCCATGTCACTCCTTCTAAGTTGCCCCCTTCCCTTCACAGTGACAAAGCTTCAGGTGAGCAAATCAAAGAGAACCCTCACACTGGTGGAAAACTGGCCAATTCAGCTGAACTGCTCAGTCAAGTCCCAAACCAGCCCGAACTCGCACTTCGCCGTCCTGTGGTATGTTCACAAGCCCTCGGACGCGGATGGCAAGCTCATTCTGAAAACCACGCACAGCTCAGCCTTCGAGTACGGAACCTATGCCGAGGAGGAGGGCCTGCGAGGCCGGCTGCAGTTCGAGAGGCACGTGTCAGGGGGCCTGTTCAGCCTCACTGTGCAGAGAGCTGAGGTCAGCGACAGTGGTAGCTACTACTGCCATGTGGAGGAGTGGCTGCTGAGCCCCAACTATGCCTGGTACAAGCTGGCTGAGGAGGTTTCAGGGCGCACAGAGGTCACTGTGAAGCAGCCAGGTAAGACTAGAAGGTGTGGCCATTGTTGGCCCATGGGTTTCCTGCAAATTCTAGGGCATGGAGAGCTCTGTACCCCTCCAGCCATCCCCCCATACCCCGTATGCACACATGCACGCATGCATGCAGAGATACCATGGGTATGGTTGCAAGTGCATGGGCTGTCAACTCTGGTGCCCTGCAGGCTTTTTACTGGACCTGCTGTGGTCCTGATGCTGATGGGGCTCAGGAGCATCCTCACCTCTCTCATGGGAGCTTCTTCAGTGAGCTTCTGAGGGCAGCTGAGGTCTCCAGGTGCAGGTGACATCCAGAACAACAAGCTGACCTTCAAGCTTCAGTTCTACTGTTGGTGGTCCTGGCTAGACTGTTGGCATCCCTGGCTAGCTTTCTCCCTGGAACTCCAGGCCCCAGAACAATACATGACAAATCTCTGCTCTTGTTAAGTTAACATGGCTTCTGAATTCTTGTAGGGTGGCCTTCAATGCATTGTCCACCCATCTTCCTTCATGTGTCCTCTGTGTATTGTAATCATCTGTGCTTCCTTCAGGGCCATGTGTCTCCATCTTCCTCAGAGAGGCATTCCCACATCACTCTGACTAAAGTAGCATCCTGTCACTGGTTTCTCTTCCCATTGCCTTTACAGAACATAGCCCCGCCCATCCTGTTCATTTACTTATTCATATGTAAACTATTATGAAGCACTTCTTCATGTTTATACTTAGAACCCATTTATCAGCTCACATGTTATTTGTATATTTAAACACAAACACACACTCACAATCACGCTCACACATGCACACTCATTCACACATGCACACATGCATGCACACATACACACAAGCACATGCGCATGCAGATGCTCGCACACATGTTCACACATGGGCACACACACACATACACAGAGAGAGAGGAGGGGAGAGGGAGAGAGGGGGAGGTATATTTGTTGCCTGTCTCTCATACAGATGAAGCTCCTTCAGTGAGTACACAGACTTTGTTTATTCATCAGACTCCCAGCAAAGCCATGGGGCTGGGGATAGAAATCCAGATGTGGCCTGACTCATGCTAGATTCCAGGACACCATTCCCTCCGATTCATTCTGTGTTCTGAGATCCCCTCTGGCCACACGGTGACATTTCCTGATAACCATTTCTCCTGCATAGAGCACTAGGTCCACCTCTGAGAGGCTTCCTGTGGCCGTCACCACGACCGGGGTCCCGACTGCTGCCAGGCCACATTATGAACTCCAGGCTTCTCCCAACTCAACCACATAATCCAGGCAGACCTTGACCTTAAGATCCCCTGCCTCAGCCCCCAAGAAGCTGAGGGTACAGTCTGTGCTGCAGGGATTCTGAGAGCTGAGGGCTGTGGTCTGGGCCACCCATGCTCTCTTGCCTGCTTTGCCTCTGCCTTTCACCCCAGTTTCTCTCCGTTAGTATAGCACTGCTCTGGGTGCTCCGAGCCCACCTCCAAGGTCTCTACTCCCCAGTCTTCTTCCTTTTCTCTTTGCTTTGATGCCAAGAAGCTATTTCTGGGTCCTAAATATATTGGAGGGGTTTCCCTGTCTGAGGCTGCTGTGGACCCAAGTGAGACAGTGCAGAAGGCCGTAAAGACCTGTTGTGAGCGTGGCAGCATCTCTCCCGGGGTGAACTTTAGCACTGAAAACTCACGGGATGCTCACTGTGCCGGCTTTGGCTTTTTCGGTTGACTTTATGGTTTGCATCTCTCTCTCTCTCTCTCTCTCTCTCTCTCTCTCTCTCTCTCTCTCTCTCTCTCTCTCTCTCTTTTGTTCCTTGTTCCTCCTTCCCCTTTTTCTTGATGAGTCTTTGGGGGCAATGGGGGATCTACAATGAAATGCCCTCAGAGATAATGCCAGAGTTAGCATCTCACATGTATATTTTGGCCAGACTGTTGAGAAATAGGTTTCCTTCTTCGTCTTGTTTTTCGGCTTTTTGATTGCAAGTGCTCATCTATGCACTATGAAACACGCAAACAGCACTGGAGAGTAGCAAGGGTGAGCATGTTCGTCAAGTCACTCAGGGATGGAGGCCCCAGTGCTCTGCTGTGTGTTTACAGCATCATGGCTGTTGGCATCTACTGGTCCAGAAAGGGTCACCTATGATGTCGGAGGCATGCTATCAGCAAGAGCTATGGTCCATGATGCTTCTTCCACAGAGGAAAACCTTGTCTGTGGGTGTTTAGCTCTCTCAGCCCCATCAGTACTGTCTTTCCTTTGCTGATGTCACACTGTTCTCGCTCCACCTGAAAAGGAAGCAGTTTGGAGGCACAGCGCCCACACATAGTAAACTGTGTTCTCCTCAGCAGTTCCTCTGTGTTTCTGGCTCTGCGCAAGTCAGTCCACTTATCACATGGTCAGACTGAAACGTTTATCCTAGCCAGGTCTGGTGGGGAGGACCTATAATCCTTGGTCCTCAGAGAGCTGAGGCAGGAAGATCACAAGTTCAAGGCCTGCCAGGCTAAAGAAGCTCAAGGCTAGCCTAGGCAGTGTAGTGAAACCTTGCCTCAAAACTTTAGAATTGTTGGCGATTATACTACTTACTGTTCTGTTGATGTGAACAGACACCATGACCAAGGCAACTTATAAAAGAAAGTGTTGGATTAGGGGCTTCCTTACAGGTTCTGAGAGGGAATCCATGACCATCAAGGTGAGGAGCATGGCGGCAGGCAGCAGGCAGGCAGGGTGCTGGAGCGGTAGCTGAGAGCTTACATCTGATCCACAAACCCAAGGTAGTGGGGAGCGACGGGGGGGGGGGGGGAGGACAGACAGAGACACAGAAACAGAGATAGACAGAGACATGGACAGACAGACAAGACAGAGAGAGAATGGTGTAGGCTTTTGAGACCCCAAAGCCCAGCCCCAGTGACACATCTCCTCTAGCAAAGACACACCTCCTAATCCTTCTCAAATAGTTCTACCAACTGGGAACCAAGTATTCAAACTTATGAGCTATGAGGGCCTTTCTCATTCAAACCACGACAGTAATATTTCAGCTGTATAGTGCATACCTGGCATTTGCAGAACCCTGGTTCAACCTCAGCTTTACCTTTACTTAGAGAAGAGCTGGCACTCTGCCCCTGCCCACCCTTATCTTGCTAGTTACCTTGTCCATCAGCCACACACTGCAGAGGCTACGTTGTTCGTCTTTTATTGCTCATGTTTTTTTCTCCCCCAAACATCGGAACCTCTGAGGGTTCTAAACCAGAGACAGCTATTGCCGAACCCTAGGCTCCCACATGGCCAGGGATTCAACATACTCAAGGTACCATGCTTGAGAAACATGCCTGAGACCTCTCCTGTGCTCCACCTGTTCAGCTACCCTCTCTCGGGTGCTGCTCACTGCTGGCTGTCTTGCTACAGTGTCTCTTTCCTCCCTGTTCAGACAGCCGCCTGAAACTCAGCCAAGCCCAGGGGAGCCTGTCGATTCTGGAGACCCGGCAGATACAGCTGGAGTGTGTGGTCCTGAACCGCACCAGCATGGCCTCCCAGCTCGTGGTGGAGTGGTTCGTATGGAAGCCCAACCACCCAGAGCGGGAAGTAGTGGCCCACCTGAGTCGAGATACTACCTTCCACTATGGCGAGCAGGCTGCCAAAAACAACCTGAAGGGCCGGCTGCACTTGGAGAGCCCATCTTCCGGCGTGTTCAGGCTCTTCATCCAGAACGTGGCCGTGCAAGACAGCGGAACGTACAGCTGCCGAGTGGAGGAGTGGCTGCCCAGCCCCAGTGGTGTGTGGTATAAACGGGCTGAGGACACAGCTGGACAGACGGCCGTCACTGTCATGCGACCTGGTAAGGCCCCTAGTCTTCGGTGTTTTCATTCTAAAAATATTTCGGATGCTCGTATTAGTCACCTATCTCACCACAGTGACCAGGTACGTGACATGCAGCTAAGGGAGGAAGGGTTGATTTGACAACTCTGAGGCCGCAGGTTGTGCTCCAGTAAGAAGCAGAGGGGAGTGCACGCTGGTACTTAGAAGCTTTCTCCTCTGCCTTCTGTTCAGTCTAGGACCCCAGCCCGTTGGGTGATGCTGCCCAGACCCCAGGTAAGTGGGCCTTCTCTAGAGCCTTCTCTGGAAAATCCTTCACAGATGCGCTCAGCGGTGTGTCTCCTAGGTGATTCAAAATACGGTCCTCAGTATAATGAGGCTATGAAATTATTTGCAGTTAAGCATACGAACATTTACATTACACATCTGTATTCTAAATTCTCCCAACTTGTCTTCTCTGTGAGGGGAAAACTGTACATCTGGCTTGGTCCTCGGGTGATTAGATTTCTTAATTAGAATAAAAGCCAGCAATTCGTTAGTTACTCTAGGTCCCAGGAATATTTTCTTTTTAAAGCATGCGCTCTGATCAGAGAGGGTGACTAGTGTGACAGACGTCTTGAAGCAGGAGCCGTGTGCTGAGAAGCTCTGCTGCTGGGTTCGCAGTGGCCAAGAATTGATTCTTTAAGTGGCGAGCACCTCCAGCCTCCACTCGGCTGCGGTGATTCCATCGGCTCTGAGGACTCTTCCATGTGGCCTTTTGTTCCTCTCATCTCTATTGCTGCTCCCAATGTGTGCAAATGCGTATAATTACTGGGTGTAATTACTGTTAGATTTAACATATAATTAGAGCTAAGAAGAGTAGCATCGAAGCACCATTGATCCTTATCAGAGCAGAAAGGACATGGAGCGGAAATGAACTTGTGACCTGTCGGTGTGAACACTTAGCCTCGTGTCTTCTGTCTTGATGCTCACTCTGACGGTTACAAGTTCTTCTTATACTGGGGCATCCGATTTGAGCTGCCCTTGACCACGACTTATTGTGGTCCCAGCTGTGCTGTGTCCCGTTCATCCACCTCTGTCTTGGGAGAGGGGCATTAATTGCCTTTACCTGTACTTGCCCCTGCTGGAGGAGATGCCCCACCACCACCAGAATTAGCGGGTTTTTTTTGTGTATGTAGCTGGCTGTCCTGCTGCGGCTGCAGCTGCTTGTGACAGTGCAGGAAATGAAAAATGAACACACATACTCACACTGGGGGGACTTCCCCTACACCCCACCTCCCATGGAAAGGAAGGAGACAGACGGTTATGGAGAACCAGCTACATCCCTGCCAGTTGGACTGATGTTTAGTCTTCCTAAAGCTCCCAGGAGTCCGTTTCTCTGACAAGGGAAATGAATCTTGAAGGGGATTTCTACACAGCCGACAAAAGGAAACGCAGTGGCTGCAAGTGGCTGCCATCTTGCCACCTGTATGATCCCGATGAGGCCCCAAGCCTGAGACCCTGTATACAGTCTAGATCCCCCTCCATCTTTCTTTCCCCCATCTTGTTCATTTATGCATTAATTTATTTATAGGGGTGGTGAGACAAGGCCTCACTATGTAGCCCTGGCTGCCCTGGAATTCTTAGACCAGGTTGGGCTTGAACTCACAGAGATCGGCTTGCCTTTGCCTCCCAAGTGCTGGGATTAAAGATGTATTTACATTTTTAAATTTTATGTGTATGAGGTGTGTGTGTGTGTGTGTGTGTGTGTGTGTGTGTGTGTGTGTGTGTGTGTATGTGTGTGTTTACATTTATCACATGCCTGGTACCTGCAGCGTCAGCACAAGTTATTGAATCTCCTGGAAGTGGAATCAAGGGTGGTTTAGACCACTGTTTAGGTGCTGGAAATGGCACCAGTCTTCTGTGAGATCAACAGGTGTTTTAACTGTGGAGCCATTTCTCTGCATACGTCTTCTTCTTGTGATCCCAGGGGTCTGGCTTACAGACATGGGCTCTGGGCCAGTGTGGGCTCAGGCTGCCGGGCCAGCGTGGCAAGCTCTTTTACCTGCTGAGCCGCCTTTCTGTCCTGTTTTGTTTGTTCTGAGGAAATGAGTGAGTCCTTTCTCCCTTCTCTGTTCCTTGTCCCTCCGCAGACGCTGCCCTCCAGGTGGACACAGTGGTCCCCAATGCCACCGTGACTGAGAAGACAGCTTTCCAACTGGACTGCAGCATTCTGTCTCGATCAAGCCAGGACTCCCGCTTCGCTGTGGCCTGGTACTCCCTGAGGACTAAAGGCGGAGGGAAAAGAGGCAGTCTTGGCATTGATGAGCAAGAGGAGGAGGAGGAGGTGTCCGAAGAGGAGGACTCTGAAGATCCAACAGAGAGGACAGTCCTGCTGAGCGTGGGACCTGATGCTGTCTTTGGTCCCGAAGGCAGTCCTTGGGAGGGCAGGCTGCGCTTCCAGAGGCTCTCACCCCTGCTCTACCGCCTCACAGTGCTTGAGGCGAGCCCCCAGGACACAGGCAACTACTCCTGCCACGTGGAGGAGTGGCTGCCCAGCCCTCAGAAGGAGTGGTATCGGCTGACAGAGGAGGAGTCTGCCCCCATTGGCATCCGGGTTCTGGACACAAGTGAGTTTCCCCAGTTACAGAAGAGGGGTGTCACCATTGTCCCCGAGGTGTCTGTCATGTTAGCAGGAGTTGAGATGTAGAATTTGCCATACTTGCCCACACAGCTGACCCTCAGTTACCCATGAAAAACAAAACAAAACAAACAAACAAAAAAACAAAAAAACCAAGCAGGGCTAGGAGTGATCACCCCGACCTCTGACTGAGTCCATTTCAGTAAGATTTCACTGTGCAAGTGTCTAGCTTAGTGTGTCTTAGTTATACTGGAGAATGCCAAGTCAGTATGCTGTGAATTAGCAAGTATTTCTAGACTCACAGGAGGAAGAAAAGGGGAAAAGCCCGTTATTCATACTTCCCTCATGTTTCTGGGTCACTTGTATTTTAAGGGCTGACTTAGGGGCAGTTGCAGTAGATTTTGCCTGGTTACTGGGACCAGCCTAGGACAGAGCTGGGGAAGTTTGGAGGCAACAAGAGTAACCTGTTACCTCCAAATGGTCCCCAAACAGAGTTTCCATCCTGTGAGAGCTTTTACTCTGAACAAAGACTGGAGGTCTCTTGATTGACCGTCTTCAAAATGTAGAGTAGAAACAGTGTTTGAGTTAGTAGAGTCATGTCAGAATACAGACACCAAAGAATTCTCAAGTGCCCAACTTCTTTTCAGTTAAGATGCCCTACCTCATCCTCTCAATAGAGGTTCGGGCTTCTCAGCTCCCTTTCTGCCCGTTCCACCTTCTCACCACCATGTTAAGTAAAATTGAAATGTTTATGGGTTGAAAGTGTTGACCATCAGTAATTGGATATATATTAGCAAAGCGTGAGAGTAAACTGTGTGACTTTTTGCCATTCTGTACAATGGAAGGGAAGATAGAGAAAGCCCGAATGAACTATGCATTTGGTGTTGGAAACGAGAGAGAGAATGTTGAGGCCACACTTGACCTGTGGACCCACGCTGTGGACATCTGTAGTTAATTAAGCTTCACAAACATAGGAATCACTGAGCGAGCAGCGCTGACTGTCAGGGCTCCAGGTTTGATTCTCTTCCATACCCAGCTGTAAGTCCACCCTGTGGACCACAGACCCTGGACAGTGTCATTAGTCTGCGACAGTATATGAGCTGATAATGTTCAGCAAGTGCCTTTATTAGGACAGCTACTCCCTGAAGCAGGCAGGAAAGGAATGTGCTAGATTCCCTGAGTTGGAAGTCTACAGTAGAACTAGGTACAGAAAGCCGTGTTAGCTATCCTCTTACCATGTAGGAGGATAAGAAGGGATAGAAGTGAGCTTCTTACCCCGATGGCAGGGAGGGCTAGGAGGGTGTCTGGGGGAGCTTCATCAAGGCAGGTGGGCTCTCCAGAGCAGGGAGCAGGCCCATAGAGTCTAAGCTTTGCCCTCATGGTTCCTTGCTGCCTTCCAGGTTCCACGCTGCAGTCACTCATCTGCTCCAACGATGCCCTCTTCTACTTTGTCTTCTTCTACCCTTTTCCCATCTTTGGCATCCTCATCATCACAATTCTGCTGGTACGTTTCAAAAGCCGGAACTCCAGCAAGAACTCAGAGGGGAAGAACGGGGTGCCCCTGTTGTGGATCAAGGAGCCGCACCTCAACTACTCCCCGACTTGCCTGGAGCCCCCTGTGCTCAGTATCCACCCAGGAGCCATAGACTAAGGAGGTGCTCATGGCAGGGTCGGGTCAGGGGAGCCCTGTGGGCTTTTCCTCATTGCTTCGTGCTCTGTGATTGGACAGGCGACAGCACCCGAACTCTGCAGTTTCTCTGCAGGGACCAGTCAGACCTGGAACGTGTTGGAAGCTTCCGGTGACAGGAGATCACTGCCTCCGGGCGGCGGTCCTGGTTAGCTATTCACACCCAGGTGTCGTGATGCCAACGTCCTAGGTTCCTAGTTTTTGGTTTTGGTAACTTAGTGCGTAGCTCCAGGTGCCGCATCTACCCGACAGTCTATCTCAAGTTCTCAGATCGGTGCTACGGGGTTTCCTCTTCTGTGTAATGTACTCTTTGAAGCCCCTTTGGTCGTCTCCATTTGGATCCCATGATGCTGTGGAAGAGTTTCTCTCACAACAGATACGCAAGAGGATACGTCTTCATAGTAACAAGGAGTCTCTTCCAAGACATTTTTGTTTTTGCACATTTGGAAATGCCACCCGTGGATCAAAATACACCCAAACATTTTTTTTTTTTTTTTACTTTCTTAGCAAGACTTGAAAAATATGTGTAGCGTGGGCCCAATTTGTATCTTATCTCTTCCCTCAGTCGGAGTCGTTGGAACCACTTTATAGTCAAGATGAAAGCATTGAATTTCGCTTCAAAGGACTGCGCATGTGCAGAAGAGACCACGCAGAACCCCATTAGGAGTAGATGGTGTCCAGCCAGCCGGTCTGTCAGGGAGGCAAAAACGTTTCAGTCTCATGGGTCAAGGGCTCCAGATGGTACCCGGTTTCTGAGGGTTGCCCTGAGCACACCGACCTTTGTATTGAAGGCAATGATTGGAGGGTAGGGGGACTAGTTGTTGGCTTGACTTTGGCAAGTTCTGTCTCTTGATTTAGCCCCAAGCAGGTAGCTTTCTTCTGTAGGCGCTTTGCCAAATTTTCAAGGGGACATGTCCAGTGTCGCCAGAAGGGGCTGCCCTGAGCGGAGGGCCAAAGTGGCCACTGTGCACAGGTCCAGTGGACAGTGCTGAGCTATCACACTGAGCTTAGGGGAGTTGGGGGTTAAAAGGGGTCTAGAGCCTGGTGTTGAGAGTCTGGAGGAATACTTAACCTCTTCCTCCTCAGAGACGGTGAGGGCCTCCTCCATCGCTGCTCTTCCCGAATCTCAGTGCTGTGGGGATATTGTCCTAGGGATAGGACCAGGCACAGCCCTTTGCAATCGTTATTGGCCCTCTACTTTCAACAGATGACTCAGAGCAGGAATTGTCACTGTCCTTTGTTGGATTGTGCATGTGTGCACGTGTGTGTGTGTGTGTGTGTACACGAGTGTGTATGTGTGTATGCACGTGTGTGTGTGTGTGTGTGTGTGTGTGTGTGTGTGTGTGTGTGTATGCACGTGTGTTCAGGTTGTTTGGTTGTACTGGTAGCTTTTAATTTTCAGCCCACAATCCGAAGTTCACTGCCTCCATTTCTCTCCCAAATCCGTCAGTGGCCATACCTTTTCTGGGGAATTTGCATTCTGAGTCCCAAGATAGAGCTCCTTGGAAAAAGCTGCCCAAAATCGTGGAAGTAAATCTAATGAGAGGTTTCTGCAAAGCCTGGTCCTGAGAATAAACAGACAACGCAGACGCTGCAGGACTCTCAGGCCGTTGGGCAGATTGGTATGGGTTCTTCCAGGGTGTCTGCTAGGTGTAGGTCCTGTGCTGGGCAGAGAAAGGGAGGCAGGATGTAGCCTGACAATCCTCCCTCCTCCGTCATGGTCCCTTGTTCTCTGAGAAGTGTCCAGGCAGCACCACCTTAATCCCTCCTGTGCCTGCCCTGCTGATTCTCACTTTTGCTGCACGAACACATCAGAGGGACCAAATTGGCTCAGTCACGAAGAAAGAATGTCTTTTGTTCTGTTCCTTCGTTTCATGGGTGTGGGCTCTTGGTGGGTAATTGCTGACTCCTGAATTTTAGGCCGAGTCAGTGAGGGAAGATTGACTGCAGAGGGCTGGCCTGGATTAAGATTTCAGACCTGCTCTGGAGCAGCAGAAAACTCACCATGCAAGTAGACATGTGAAGCAACCGCAGGACGTTTGCAAGAAGCAAAGAAATTTATGTCAGTATTTTAACAACCACTTTTTGCGTGCATTTTTTGAGGGGATGGGGTATGCAATCAAAGGTTAAACTCTGAGCTTTCTATGAAAACAAACAAAAAAAGAAAAGAAAAGAAAAGGATAAAAAGAAAAGGAAAGAAAAAGAAAAGCCTAAAAAACCCTCAGGACCTCTCTGTAGCTGGTTCTATGAACACGTGTTGTCAGATAAATGGTCATGGTGCCCTCCAGTGGCTAACAGGCTTCACTGCATGTTGTCTGTTGGGGCTTTGGTCCTCTGAGTTCAGAGTACTCAGAGACTCCTGACATCTGTCCTCTCCAGTGTCACATTTATGAGAATCTCCACTGTGCTAGGCATGTCCCAGGACACTATATGACCACACCCTCTCTCATCCGGGTGTTTCTGTAGCAAGTTTTCATATTTGTTTCAAACAGTGCTGTCTCTGCATTCATGTTGAAGACAGAGATGGGATAAGACTATCCATGCATGAAGTAGAGAACTGTTGATTTGTTTCATTTTTTTAAAGAAGAAGCTATTTGTAAGCCACTGCACAAAGACGTTTTATATCCACTGCAGAGACCTGTAGTAAATTATGTTGACAATACGCTGTTTACATTTTCCGGAGTCTGATGTCCTGCCCCTCACTGAACCAGCCGCCTCCTGCTTCGGGACAGTGCTCGGTGGGTGGTCTCGGTGGGTGGTCTCGGTGGGTGGTCAGGAGCTTTGCTGTTGGCACTGATGTACCAGATTCGAGTTTTACAAGCTGTAGCTTTTCTATGCATGCCCTCACCCAGCCTAAATTATGGTTTTTTTTTTGTACAAATGATAAAAAAAAAAAAAAAAAAAAAAAAAAAAAAAAAAAAAAAAAAAACTTTCTCAAAACACTTTTTGCCACATGCTGAAATGTATCACAACTCTACACCTACCCAGTTAAGGGTGCAGCCCTGGAGCTGACACCTGTGCCCCTGGGGCCTGTTAGGCAGACTGGGAAGCTGGCGTTGCTATGGGCTATATGACTGTCTGTTCTTTGGTGGGACATGTGTGGTAAGAGGACAGCTCACCGGGGCCTCTGCAGCGAGACCGGACTGTCCTTCCCAAGCCCTGCTAATGTTCCTGAATGGAAGAGGCCCACGGGGCTCTTCCTGGCTAGGCCTTAGACAGGAGCTGGACAGTCCCAGGCAGTGAGACTTGGACACCAGTTATTGCTGTTAGTGACTGACAGCTGCCAACTGAGAAACATTGGAACTCTGCAGGCCCCAGAAGCGATCACACTTAGTTGGGTCTTGGCAGTTTATAGGCCATGCAGAGGAGCGGGGACAGAAGGCTAAAAGTAGAGATTTTCCCTCCCTTCCCTTTTCCTCCCTCACCCTCCCTTCCTCTCCCCTGCCTTCCATCTCCCTTCTCCAGCCCACCTCCCCAAGGCTCAGCTGTCTGCCTCCCTCTGGTCCCAGTTTGCTTCCTTCTTATCACCTCTCTACAGCTGCCACAAGTTAAGGCTGCAACTGCCTATCCCTCAGGTGCCCACAGCCATTCCATGTTAAGTCTCAGATGCATTATTTTTGCTTATGAGGTGGAAACGTGGCTGTTCATTTCTTAGGTAGCCACAAAATGGTTCCCGTTAAGTCTTACGCATTATTTCTTAATGATTCCCTCCACCCAGAATGCCCTATTTCTACCAGGAGCTAAATTTTTAAAAGGTAAGTATTGTGTAGTAAGATTACCCCTATTAAGCCCTTGGTTAAGTGACCATGTACCTGCTGATGAGGAAAATGACCATCAGTGTGTTTGGGCCTAGGCGCTGTGTCTTGTCACTATGTTCCAGGTCTGCTAAAGTCCAGGGCAACAGAAAGTGGCATGCCACAGTGTCGTCCAAGCTTCTTGGGCCACCTTTTCTTACCCTTCTCATCCACAGTTACCCACAGTGACAAGAAGGGAAGACTGGACCACACAACAGCAGTCACAGGATGAACACACGCAATCCTTTAAGAAGGAGAAGTAGAGACAAACCTCAGCATGTGAAGGGAGCTCGTTGGCTCTGCTGAATTCATTAGGAGGCATCGGAAGCCACTTTTGATTCATGGAGTCTGCTAGGCAGGGCCCATCAGCACATTCATCTAGAGATGTTTGATGGGGACATGGCCTTTCTCCTAATGAGCCGGCACTGGTCAGAGTACAATCACGGAAGGTCCAACAAGTCCATCCTCAGTCAGTACATGGGGACCATGACTCAAGGCACGTCCCCCGCCCCAGGAGTCAGGCAGTCCTTTCTGCTGCTTGCCCCTGACTGTACTGACAGCTCTTGCAGCTTGTCCCTAAACCCCATTCATCTCAGTCCATTCATGTGTGGGTAAACCCAAGAGGAGCCTTTAGACCTGGCCCTTCACCGTGTCTTATGTAAGCCATTCATTTTCTCCAAGCCACCTTGCTTGCTGTGAAGACAGAGGCAGCAATCCTGTTCCATCCAGCCAGGTGACATGCTTACCAAGCCCCCCCATCCATTCCCAAACACGTTCATTGTCCCCTTTTTAGCTCCAAGGCAAAGTTCTGACAGCTGCTTGGTACATGTAGTCTGGCCTCTCCTGCCTTTCTGACGGTCAAGGATTGGGTTCCCAGGATCTACCGGTGATGTAAAGTAGGCTTCATGGGGTAGGGCTTTAGTGAAAGACCTTTAAGATTTTAAGACTGGATTGAGACGTGACTCATGGACTTCTGTTCACATGCCTATGTGACTGGGCCCCGCATGACAGTAAGGAAGATGACGGCAAGAAGCGTGCTTCATGCTCACAACGTGACAGCATGCGTAGTGTCCATTTGGACAGCAGAGAGTCATGCTCGCAGAGTAAGTGTTCCCTCAGTCTCTCGGCCGCTCCAGGCCAAGCAGGATGCTTCTCTCTGCAAGAACGGGGACAGCCGGGAAGGAAAAAGGATCTGGGGGTGCAGGTCTGGGGTCTAGGGAGTGGAAGAGTCCAAGCCTTTGAAAGCTAAATCACAGCTGGGGTGCAGGAGGTAGCGGAGGTAGGGTCCTGAGGGAGAGTGCATCTGACAGCCTAAGCACAGACGGAGGTAGAGGAGCAGGGGTGTGGCTGCTGACACATATGCTTGCCCTGTGTTCCCTGGGGGTACTGAGTGAGAACGGTCTGTAGCCCGCACACTTGGGAGGTGGAGACAGGAGGATCAGGAATTCAAGTTCTTGGCTGGCGTAGGCTAACCAAAAACCCTATCTGTAAACAAAAAGCAATGAGCTAGAGAGAGAGAGAGAGAGAGAGAGAGAGAGAGAGAGCTCTTAAGAGTACTAAGATCAATTAATTCCTTAGACCTAGATGGCGATTGTGCTTCCAGTACCAGGGGCTCTGTCGCCCTCTTCTGGCCTTCTATGGCTACTGCACGCACATGGTGTATAAGCACTCATACACCCAGCAACAGGGCAGTGGGTAGTGCCTTGAGGATTAAGAAAAAGAAGTTTATGAGGCATTCCAGGAAATCCACACATTCTAGCAGTTGTCTCAAAGGGCCCCTTTTAGTAGTTGAGGAAAAAGTAGGAGGGGGATTATCTTGTGCAGACCGAATAATGAGGGGAAAAGAATAAACACCTCTCAATGGAATGATGCTTTTTGTCCTGTCACAGTGTCTGTTCAAGACCAGCCCCATATGCACATTTTTTAGGAGAAACAGTCCCAGCCTGATAATCCCAGGTCTAGTTGCCTTTATTAGGTCCATATGGTCAAGGATAAATGCTGGAGTTGTGGGGTTCAAAGGAAGATATTGCTGAGTTTTAAAACATGCTGTGGGTCCTGAGCACAGAGTGGTAGCTGGGGATGGAAGGCACCGAGGCAGGGGACTGGACAACTGTCTACTCGGGATGGAGGAGGAGTGTGAGCAGATCAGGGACTTGAAGGTCACTTGTGGCCACTTTCCCCCTGTCCTGGGCGGTGAAGTCCACCCTTATGGAAGAGGTCCCTGGGGCTCCGGGGGTGGGTGGATTTGGGTGGGTTCAGGTCTGGACGGCCATCCCTGCTGCAGGGGAATGTCAGTGGGCAGGAGCCTTTTTCAGAGAGGCTATCTCATCCTGGAGGAAAACCTTGACTAGGGGCTCATTCATTCTGTTAGGGATGGAGAGGGACTGAGCTCCTGTGCTGTTTGGGAACTTGCCCTATCTCAGAATCCTTCCCAAGGTACCTCAACTGTCCACCTGGTGTTCCCAAGGCAGTGACTCTCAAATCAACCCACCACACCTCCAGGACATAAACTGACAGCCATCCAATTGTCCAGTTCCCAGCCATTGCTCTGTGGTCAGGCTCCACAGAATGGTTTAAAACTCAGCCATATGAACTTAGCCACTCTCTGCCTTAGAAGTTGTGTTTTGTTTTGTTTTTCTTGTTGAAGCAGAGCTTGCTTCTACTGGGGGCACCTGAGGGGAGCTTCATTCCCAGAGATACATAAGCACTGTGTGCCTGTGAACTGGTCCTTCTCACCCAAATTCACTGCGAACCTGGTTTAAGTAGGGGAAACAAGGCTAGTCCAACCTATGGGCAGTAGGTAGAGGTTTTGGGGTGAGCCCACAACTTTGGCCAGGACTAAGGTGATGGGAATGCATTGTTTGCATAAGGACATGGTCTTATAAGGGGAAAGGAAGTTTAACCTGGCTACCACTGGTCTCCAGATCAGATTTCTAGGGTTTGGGCATTCCTCCATCCTCCTCTTGCTCTAGGCCTGTTTCCCTGACTGCACATCCACTCAAATTGGGGCCCTGCTGTAGGCCATAGAATTCCACCCAGGTCTAGCTTAGTGAACAAATGAATTTATTACCGTCACACACAGCATAGACAAGGGCTTCCTGGAGCATGGGTGGCTCAGAGGTAAGTGCATCACCACAAAGCCTACCCCACCGTGAAGGGTGATGGAGATCTGCATGCCCAGAGCCTCCTTCCAGCCAAGAGGAACTGTTTCCAGTCAGGGGAAGTGGCTATGGGACAGCAGGGTTTGCAGGAACCTCAGAGAAGGTTTCGGGACAACAGGAGAGTGATGGGCTGAAGATACTTAATTGTTCCCTCTATTTAAAACTAAACCTCATGTCAGGACCCTAGATATGGACTTAGGGGGTCACTGGACTCCTTTATTTGTTCCTCTTCCCAGTGAGATTGCATTGAATTAGTCTCCCATGACTTATCTTAAATTCCTTTCTTTCTGGCCTCTTCATTAGCAAATCCATGAGCTTTCCTGAACCCAGTTTTCTGGACTTTCCAGAACCTGATGTTGTACCCTAAAAACTTCTGTAATGTGTCTCCTTGAATTCATGAATCTGTTCACAGGTCATCTCAGCCAGCAAACCTGTGTATAACATCTGTTCTGCATAGCCATGAATGAAGAGTGTTTGCAACTGTTGTGGTCCCATTAGAGGTGTGCCCCCTGGGGGCCTAGCCTGTCTCCCCAGAAACCTGAAACAGTGTTGAGAAGCCCCAACTCTGTAGCTGGATCAGTATTTTCACCTTTGATCACACACACACACACACACACACACACACACACACAGAGGGGGGGGGGAGAGGGGGGGGGAGAGAGAGAGAGAGAGAGAGAGAGAGAGGGCGAGGGAGAGGCAGGAGAGGAGAGGAGACACAAGCGCTTAGGGTAGTAATTTTCCTTGGTATTTAAAAACTTCATTCTCAACTCAAATAGACTTGGAACCACCTGGGAGATTCCGTGGATGGGCTTTCTGTTCCCACAGCAGGCATTTTTACATCCTGAAATAAGCAACAGTAACCTCTTATGGAAAAGGTTCCCTTTGTAGCTGTTCTCAAGGACACAATGTTTTTAATAGCTGCTTGTTGTTTTTCCCCTCTCCCCATCACACAGCCAAGGGGCCAGCATTTGGAAAAGGGACAAAGGATCCTCTGGGCACACCCTGCATAGGCTGAGAGAACACATGTTGATTTATCAATACGATATCTATTAAGGAGTGTGTGTGTGTGTGTGTGTGTGTGTTTAATAATTCTATTGCTGTGTGAAGAATAGCCTGTGGAGAGGAGAGGGCCCCAGAAACAGCACTCATACAAACGAGTGGATGCCTGGACTGGCATCGGAGGAAGCAAGAAATGCCTGACTTTGCTGTGACGGCAGAACTGTCACTGGTTGGCACTGGTTGACTTCAAGGACATGCTGACAGGACCCAGCTTGTGTTGAGCAAGAAGCAAGCTGGGAGGGTGTGGTTCTCGAGCCACCTTTTCCTGATAAATGTAGCTCTCTTCCTCATCAAAGATGCTTTCTTTGTAACAGAGACCATTGCAGAAACCTTCAGCTGGTCAAAGTACAGTGAAGAGCCAATCCTGGGGTGTCCAGCCACAACAGAAACACCTACAACACAAGTCTGCACCTAAGGCTCAGAGAAGAGGGAGTGGACAGATCATAAGGTCCAGATGAATGTGAGGTCTGCCTACAATGGTGCCTAGACATGACAGGGAAGCTATACTCGGGATGCTGCAATGATATGGCTGCTTAAATAAGACACAGACAATTACAATTACAATACCAGTAAACATACTAACCTAACGTGACAAGGGGGAGACCTCATGGGATCCCCACCCTAGACAGGACTATAGGCAACTACCAACTGGAAAGGAAGGGAGGGTTAGTCTTCCCCACAGATGAGTCCTCTAATTGATTATTCAATACCTGATGTTAATAGGTTTCTCCACTGATGCAATAAGCCAATTCAAGCCAAATCAAGAGAATAAAAGGTTTATTGAGAGGCAGGTCTTCTGGCTAGTTCACTGATCTCACAGGAGGACATCAGTGGAGTTGCAAGCCTGGGCTAACACAAGGGCATTTAATAAGTGTGTGTGCGGGGATGATGATGTGTCAGCTAGGAGCATGAGGATGGTAAGGGAACTGAGCCCCTGGGCAGCTCCTCTCGGGTGGGCTGCCGGAAAGGAAGAGGTGAGAAGTGATGATATGCTGGCCCGGAGTCTTTTCTGTGTGGGCAGGGTTGGGGGAAGAAGAGCAGAAGGGATTTCTCAGCTTCTGTGGGGTCAAGGAGGGCTTCCAGCCAAACAATGTGGTCAGCCCTGAAGTCAGGTATATAAAAGCAACACTAAACAGGCTCAGCAGGTGGTATTCATATATGCATACACACACACACACACACACACACACACACACACACACACACACACACACACATATATATATATATATATATAGTATCCGTAAATGATTAAGAAAAAGGACCCCCAGATTATTTGAGGGCCTAAAATGGGGGGGACATGGGCAAGGCCCCCAGGAGGAAATTATATTTTATTTAAAAAATAAATAAAAGACAGGAGTTGTCCAAATGATACCTTATATGACATATAAACTGTTGTATGGGTATTTTTCCTTTCCTTTCCTTTTCTTCCCTTTCCTTTTCTTCTTGAGACAGAGTTTCTCTGTGTTGCTGTTCTGAAACTCACTCTGTAGACTAGGCTGGCCTCGAACTCAGAGATTAGCCTGCCTCTGCCTCTGCCTCCCAAGAACTGAGATTAAAAGCATATGTCACTACTGTCTGGCCAATTTTTAAATGTGCTGAACCTTATTCTTTGAAATATCTTACAAAGTCCATATTCTACTCAAGTTAACCTGGCCTTGACAAAAAATATTAGCACCTTGGTTGCCATCTACCACTATTTTTTAAGAGATGTATTTATTATATTTATATGAGTACACTGTAGCTGTCTTCAGACACACTGGAAGAGGGCATCGAATCCCATTACAGATGGTTGTGAGCCATCTTCTGGGCATTGAACTCAGGACCTCTGGAAGAGCAGTCAGGGCTTTTAACCACTGAGTCATCTCTCCAGGTTGTCGTCTACCACTTATCATCTCCCACCTTCCGCAGACCCCGATTATTCTGCTGTGGTTGAGCCCTGACTTACCAATTGTCTCCCTGTCCAGAAATTGAGTTCCTCGTACTGAGGAGCTGATTTCCTCTTTCGAAAGTCTCCCTTCATGGACTTGCTTCAGTTTTTTTTTTTTTTTTTGTTTTTTTTTTCTTTCATGCTATAGAGTGTTCAACGGGAGCAGGATAGTGTTTGTCAGTCCATCTGTGGTTAGTTCACACTCTCATATGACACATGTCCACATGGCTTGCTGTAGCCACATTCAGACAGCCGTGTGTTTTTCTTTAGACATAGTAATTCAAGTCAAAGCTGTTATAGCGGGTGGACAAGTAATGCTTAGTAGCAGTGAAATGTTATTTTATGCTCTGTATTGGACACCATCTTCTGTCTTACGTTCATTTCATTTAGTGTGTACCATGGAGGTCAGAAGAGGGCATCAGGTCCCTGTAATTGGAGGTACAGATGGTTGTGGATTGCCATGTGAGTGCTGGGAATCAAACCAAGGTCCTCTGGAGGACCAGCAATGCTCCTAACTTCTGTTCCTTTTCTCTAGCTTCCCATGCGTTTCTTTTCTTTCCTTTCCCCATTCCCACTTTCTCCAAAAATCTGACCTGTTGTCTCAGCTGGCCTTCAATTTCTGATCTTAAACTGTCTTTCTGTCTCAGTCGCCAAAGTACCCAAGGCTGTAAGTGCTTGCCCTTGCACTTGGGTGTAACATCAGTTTTACTGGGTGAAGAGAACAAAGCTCAGGCAGGTTAAGTACCTCGCACAACTTCACACAGCACATAAATGGCATGGTAGCTCAAGCCTACCTGTGCTTAGTTTTTCCCTCTCCATTGCTGGGGAATGGGGGTGTCATAAAACTCAGTGAACTCTCACAACTTACAAGACTTAGGGAGTTAAGGAACCTACAAGGTTTTTAAGGCCCCCTCCCCGAGATTATAGGCAGTGGAAATGACGGCTGGCCGAGGAGGTGCTCCATTGGAGTCACTTGCAGCTTGCCTATGAAGTAGATAAGTGTCCTCTGCAAGTATGAGGTATACATTTCTTCCATAAAAGGCAGTGTACAGGAGTATGGAGGTGGAGACTGTTCATCCAGAGCGTCAGGGCTCTTTCACAAGCTAGGTGTGGGCCAGAGGAAAGGCCTGTCAGATCCTGGTCCAGCACAGTGGGCTACGCTATGCAACATAAGCTAGTCCCGCCAAGACCAGTAGGGCTGAAAGGGAGGCACAGTAGCTCTACAAGAGCAATGGCACCCAGCATAGGAAGCAGAATGCATCATGGGAAAAGACTGGATTCAGAAGGCCAGATGGGGGCAGCGTCTGAGCATGCTGCCCTGGACCTTTTTAGTATCTCTTTAGCCAGTGCAAGACCAACAGATGCTAAAGCAGATCAGTGGCCTTCCATGGTCCAGTCACATGGTCCAGAACACACTGTGGAGGTGTTCTATTCCATAACGCTAATACTTGAATGCACTGCGGATTTGGAAAGCAGCTGAAAGAACAGCAAAAAACAGAAGCTAACGAGTTTGAGTGGGAACATCCCGTGTGGGTGGGAAGAGGCAGTCTCAAAACCCATACATTTAGGCAGAAATCCCAATGTCAAGGGTTAGTTAATCTCTCTACAAGTTTTAGCCATGGAGGCCCCCTGACGTCCCATAAGCCATAAAAGTTATTGCCGCGGTTATTGCTTTTATGCTAGGACTACTGTTGAAGAAAACGCATGCTTTGGCTGCGGGAGATCAGGCTGAGGCTGAGCTGATGGCTCCCTGATGGGTGGCATCTGTAGTAAGAGAAGGTGCTGGGCATACATCTGGGGGAGGGTGGTCCCCAGCTGCTGGGGGAGGGGGTCACCAGCAGTCCTTATTTTGGCCCTGGCTGCTATACCACCAAGACACCAGGAAAGATGCGCCTGCTCGGTGTAATAGGGCACAAAGGTTAGGAATGCAGTCAATGCCGTGCTGGTGGGATCTAAGGCTTGCTTCACAGGAGGGAACTTAAGTCTAAAACAGGAAAACAAGGCAAAAGCCTGTGGCCAGGGAGGTTGTAGGCCCCAGTGGGGAAGCCATTACTGTTTTAGTTAAATGGATGTGATATGCCTGTCAATTTGTCCTCTGATAATTAGTATTCACAGCCGTTGATTGCTGGTTTTGTCTGCTGGTTTTTGTTGCGGAGACTCATAAACTTGAAGAAAGAAACTAATAGATGTCTATATTACCCATTCCAAGCCTTAGAAAACATTGTGGGAGGAGGGACGGGAAGGATGTGTGAGCAGACAAGGGCTGGAGTGTTCCATATCTGTTTCCTCTGAACTGAAACATTTCTTCCTGGGAAGAGGAAAGAAAGGAAGGTTTGGAAAGTTACATGATCCACCCTCCCCAAGCATTAGAAAAGCAGCAACAATTGCTTCTTCTTCTTCTTCTTCTTCTTCTTCTTCTTCTTCTTCTTCTTCTTCTTCTTCTTCTTCTTTTTATTATTATTATTATTATTATTATTATTTACTTTCTTAGAAAAGAGGCCCTGGGAATAAATAAAAACACCACACCCAAGATTAAACAGACTCAAAGACTATACCACTTAATGGACTTCCGTGCAGTTAGAATTGGCATTAAGAGGGACGCTGTGGAGCTTCCTTAAACCTCACACTCTCAGTGTCAAACACATTTTATGAGCCTATTTACCACCAAAGCAAGACATCCACAACAGAGTTAGAACAAGAAACACACTTTACACACGTCTCTCGTGGGCTTCTTCCCAGGTCCTTTCTGCTCGGCTACAGGAGACTGTCCTTAGCTTCTTCTGTGTGGTGACCAGACACTTGTACTCGGGGGAGGGAGCTGCCCACAAATTAAACCACCCAACTCAAGCCTGTGAGTGAAAGCCAGACACAACTATTTGAAAAGAGTTTGCTCCCTTTTCACAACGGTACCAAGAACTCCGGGATGTAGTTTAGTGGAAGAGCACTTGCCCGCCACGCCCAAGGCCCCAGGTTCAGTCCCCAGCACTACAAAACCAAATGAAAACACATAGTGTTCTCCAGTATGACTGTGGTTTTCCAGTACATGCCTGAGTTTCCTCTGAGGTGCCTGATCTGAAGGTCTGTGCACGGTTTCCTTTGCAACAACTAAAAGCAAGAAGAAAGCAAGACGTTCCACAGATGAAATCAGAAAATAGTAAGGCACTCGGATTAATAAGACGGAAACATAAGCTGTGCACTATGGATGAGGTGTGGTACAGTTTCCTAACTAGGCACTGGGTGTCTAGAAAATAGCAGGGATTTTATACGATTTTAATAGAATGATCAATAATGTATTGAAATACCATGTATCAGACTTTGGAGAACAGAGTTTAAAAGCCTTGTGGAGTTTTAAATAGCTCTGTAAGAGTCATTTCCTCCAAATGTATTTTAGCTCTCTGCTCCCTTCCACCCAACGAAGGAAGAGTCAGAAGTGACCTCAAGCATGATTGAGCGTCTTGAAAGGCCAGGCTGGAACAGAGCAGTCAAATACAGATGTAATACGGAGCAGGTAAAATTAACTTTAATGATGTGTATTTATTTAACCTCAGTTGTGATGGTTTGTATATGCTTGGCTCAGGGAAGGACATTAGGAGGTGTGGCCTTGTTGGAGTAGGTGTGTTACTGCGGGTGTGGGCTTTAAGACCCTCATACTAGCTGCTTAGAATCCATTCTTCTCCTAGCAGCCTTCAGATGAAGATGTAGAACTCTCAGTTTCTCCTGCACCATGCCTGCCTGGACACTGCCATGCTCCCACCTTGATGATACTGATTGAACCTCTGAACCTATAATCCAGCCCCAATGATATTGATCCTTCTATTAAATGTTGTCCTTATAAGAGTTATCTTGGTCATGGTTTCTGTTCACAGCAGTAAAACCATAACCAAACAGAAGTTGGTACCAGGGACTGGGGTATTGCTATGATAGGCCTGACCATCACATTGTTTGGAGGAATGCGGTTTGGAAAGTAGCAAATCCACAGTAAGGCTTAATAGGCTATCCTAGTAGGAATGAGGAAGATTGTTTCTGAGAGTAATCTGAACAGTGCAGACCTGGTCTACGAGGTTTCAGAGGAGAATTTCAGTGTGCAGCGTAGAGACTATTTTTGTGGTATTTTGGTGAAGAATGTGGCTGCTTTTTGTCCTTGTCTGAAGAGTCTGCCTAAGGCTAAGGTGAAGAGACTCAGATTAATTGCATTGACAAAAGAAGTCTCAAAAAAAGCTGAGAGAGACTTTGTTCTATGTAAGTCTCATTTTGAACAAGCATTTTGAACAGACATAGCAAGCCTAGAAAGGAAAAATACAAAATATATGGTTCCAGTATTAAAGGGCACCAGGAAGTGAAATGGAGCTGAATCCTGTGTTCAAGTATATTAAACTGAATTAAGGGAATGGTGACCTTGGGGCAAGATTTCACTCACCTAAATTTAAGTCTAAATGTGGTAGTATAAGCCTTTAATCCCAGGAGGCAAAAGCAAGCAGATCTCTGAGTACAAGGTCAGACTGGGACTGAATAAAGTTGTAGGTGAATAAAAACTTAACTCCAGGCATGGTAGCACACACCTTTAATCCCGGGAGACTGAGCCATACAGATCTCTGAGTTCAAGGTCAATCTACAGAGCAAGTTCCAGGACAGCCAAGTTTAGGCAGTGAGGAAGTTGAAAACAGCTGGTAGTAGAATAAAGGGGACAGCTGGCCATGTCCCAGCCTCAGCAAAGTGCTGTGTCGCTCTGGCTTTCGAGTCAGGAATAGTGGGACCATTGGGACAAGTGATGCTGGTTATCTAGAGCTAAGAAATTAGCAGTGATTGAGAAGAGACCAGCATCACTGAGGTGAAATCTTCTGGGTAATGTTTTCGGAGAGCACAAAGAAGCTGTGTTCCAGAGACAGCCAAGGTTGTACCTCATGCTGCAGCTGTACTTGGTAATATGAAGGACTCACCCAGATGGTACTGGTTTTGAAGACATGAGTCACTGAGAGCAGTTGGGGCTCGGCACTGTGAGAGGCCGGGGAAGGCTAATGGTGAAGGTGCAGCCTTAGTTGCAGTTGATGGGCCGGGACTGAAGGAATCATGCAAAATAGTTGAGTCTTTGCACCATGAATAGAGCCTATGAGGAACTATTGGTGAAGCCTAGTTGTAGTGGAAGACCCCACCATATGCATGTTGCACATGTCAGTACCAGGATGGCCACCAAGAACAGCAGCAGCAGTGTATGGAGTCAACCAGAGCCTAGAGTGCTACAAAGGGCAGAGCTGGAGAAGTGAAACCAGCCCTTTGGAGGAGCCCAGAAGATCATGTGTAGATCCCAGACATTGGAACAAGAAGCTGTGAAGCTGAAGTTGACTTGGAGACACCAAGATGTTTAAGATGCCAGAGCTGAGGCTGGAGAGATGGCTCAGTGGTTAAGAGCACTGACTGTTCTTCCAGAGGTCCTGAGTTTAATTCCCAGCAACCACATGGTGGCTCACAACCCTCTATAATGGGATCTGGTGCTCTCTTCTGGTGTGTTTGAAGAAGCAACAGTGTACTCACATATATAAAATAAATAAATCTTTAAAAAAAAACATGCCAGAGACATGGGTTATCTGCTGAGAAAAGCTGCTAACAGGGAGTGGAAGCAGCTCAAGGGAAAAAAAGTTTGTTGCAATCAGCAAAGATAAAGAACGAAGTTGGAGATCTGAAGACTGCATTGACATCAGACATGGAGATGCAGAGATTGGAGTTTGCCCAGTTGATTTCCTGTCTTGCTTTGGGGATTACAGTTAAGTGATTGGATGAGTGTCAGAAGAGACTTTGAACTTTGTACTTTTAACAATGTTGAGACTGCTATGGACTGTGGGGGCTTTGAAATTTGGAATAAATGTCTTTTTATTATGCTATGAGTAGGTATGACCCCCATAGATTCACATGTTTGAATGAGCCTATGGGGGTCAGAGAGTGAGTGGAATGTGGTGGTTTGGATATGCTTGGACCAGAGAATGGTACTATTAGGAGGTGTGGCCTTGTTGGAGTAGGTGTATCATTGTGATCATGGGCTTTAAGACCCTCATCCTAGCTGTTTGGAAGCCATTCTTCTCCTAGTAGCCTTCAGATGAAGATGTAAAACTCTCAGCTTCTCCTGCACCATGCCTGCCTGGACACTGCCATGCTTCCACCTTAATGATACTGGACGGAACCTCTGAACCTATAATTCAGCTCCAATTAAATGTTGTCCTTATAAGAGTTACCTTGGTCTTGGTGTCTGTTCACAGCAATGAAAACCCTAACTAAGACGTCAGTCTACAACATTTTCTTTCAACATGTCGTTATTATAAGAAAACGCTAATGAAAGTTTTTCTAGTCTGCTTTGTTATATTAAAACCTTCATAGTCTGGAGTGGGCTATACATTCATACCTCATTCCAATTTGTTCTGGTGGTGAGTGGCTGGTGGCTGCTGCATTGGACCATGCAGATCTAAAGGGAACTTGAAATAGATAAAAATATAAAAGAGCCAAGTGGTGTTGGTGCACTCTTCTGCTATCAGCACTTGGGGAAGCAGAGGCAGAAATGAAAAAATCAAAATTCAGTTGGATGGGAGGCAAGAAAGCACAGAGGTGGGCAGGAGTGATGGCTCAGAGGTTAATTAAGTATATGCACTGTTCTTACAAAGGGGGGGCATTTGGTTCACAGCACCCACATCAGGTGGCTCTCAATCACCTGTAACTCCAGCTCTGGGAGATGTTGTGCCTTCCTGCCTCTTCAGGCACCTGCACTCACGTGCCTGTGAGCTCTCTCTCTCTCTCTCTCTCTCTCTCTCTCTCTCTCTCTCTCTCACACACACACACACACACACACACACACAAGTTATAAAATGAACCTTTTACATACTTTTAGAAAAAGAAAAAACAAAAGGACACTGATTTTCCAGCTCAGTTCTGCACAAGCCATTCACGAAATAGATTGGCTGCTAAGGGTACACTTGAGGCAAGCTTCCAGGAAGCCTGAAACCTACTGGGAGGGTAGATGGCTGCAGTTATGGTCTGAAACTGTGGAGCCATAATGAAATGGCTGAAACAGGCAGATCTCTGCCTCTGGCCATCAGAGAAAAATGAAATCATCAACTCAGACTGAGGGTAAAGTGATAAACTAAGACACAGATGACTCCAACCAAGGTGTCACTTAGCTTCAAAGCTATGGTCAGAGCTAGGACATCTGCTATGTCTCTGTCTGGCTGAGTGCCCCCTGTCAGCCCCATTCTGAGCTCAGTCTTTGTAGTGGTTTGAATATAAATAGGTCCCATAGGATCATCTACTTGAATGTTTGGTCATTAGAGAGTGGCATTACTTGACAGAGCTTAGGATGTATGACCTCCCTGGAGTAGGTGTGGCCTCATTGGAGTAGGTGTGGCCTTGTTGGAGAAAGTGTGTCACTGGGAGTAGGTTTTGAGGTTTCAGAAGCTCAAGCCAGACCCAAAGGCTCTCTTCCTGCTGCCTGCTGACCCAGAAGTAGAGTTCTCAACTCCTTTACCAGCACCATGTCTGCCTCCACACCGCCATGCTTCCTGCCATGATGACAATGACGAACCTCTGAAACTGTCAGCCAGCCCCAATTAAATGTTTTCCTTTATAAGAGTTGCTGTGGTCTGGGGGAAGGGGGGAGCTGGAGAGATGACTCAGTGGTTAAGAGCACTGACTGCTCTTCCAGAGGTCCTGAGTTCAATTCCCAGCAACCACATGGTGGCTCACAACCATCTGTAATGAGATCTGATGCCCTCTTCTGGTGTGTCTGAAGACAGCTACGGTGGTGTACTTACATATAAATAAATTAAATAATAATAAAAAAAAAAGAGTTGTGGTCATGGTGTCTCATCACAGCAATAAAACTCTGAGACAGTCTTCATCTATGGTGTAATGACTCTTACCTTCAGGGTGCTCTACCCCCCCTGCCCATGTGCTCAGATTCACCTTTTCTGCTCAGGTGCCTGCTGAGGATCACCCATGCTCTGTCGCAACACCCCTCATTTGTACTCAACCCCCCTCCATATTCTGCTTGTTTTTTCTCACCAGCACTTAACACCACCCATCACAGGAGATTCTAGTGTGTGTTCAGCAGCCCCTGTTGCACAGACTCCAAGAGCACAGGAGGTCTGTTTTCCTTGCTCACTAGTGTGCCTCAAGCACTAATTTTAGTGCCTGGCACATATGAGGGACTCCACAAACATTTGATTAATGAATAAAGAACTAAGACTGACTCTCAGTTTTGAGGATTAAATTAGTTGGTAGGTAAATCTCTTAGAACAAGTGCTTGGCACACAGTGAACTCTCTGAAAATGTTTGTGCAGCTTCCATGGTTAAACATTCCTTCTGAAGAGACTTAGCCGAAGTGTCACTGCAGTGGAGCTCTACAGAGCTTGGTGGGTGGAAGAAACAAGCTGCTCACGCCTGTATGAGTATAAAGACAGTGGCTGTCTTCTTTACCGTCTACATAGGCAGGGAACATGCACAGCCCAAACTGGGAACAACTCACTTGAGAATTTCTGGACTTACTAGGGCCAATAATTTATTATCCAATCAGGCCTAGATATCTGAAGGACAGCTGTTCCTGCTGTGTGGATGAGCAGATATGTGGAGGAAGACGTTGCTTCCCAGGTGGCCATTGCTTTGATTGTCCAAGAGAGCTTCTCATGGAAGTGCGCTCTGATGCAGACATGCAGAACAAGGAGGAGCCACTGTGTGAGCCCAAAGCTACAGAGAGGAGAGAGCTCCATGGGAAACAAAGCTGTCCCTCCCTGCCCCACCCCCAACCCCCACCCATGTCTGAGGGCTGGGATGAGACTTTAATCTGTGATGTCAATATCCAGAAGGAAATGGCAAGATCTAAACTACACAGTTGAGTGACGAAACTCTGGGAGACTTCTTGTTGTCCGATGATTTTTTTTTTTTTAAAGAAATAATCAGGGGAGAAAGGGTTTATTTTAGCTCACAGTTCCAGCTTACATTCCATCACAGCAGAAAAGGAGGAAGGGGGGAAAGAGGGACATAAAACAACTGCCCAGATGGTCTGTGTAATCAAGAACAGAGACAACACATGTGCGTACACACACACACGCACACACACACAAATACACGCACAGGAGCCAGTGCTAACTCGCTTGCTCGCTCGCTGGCACCTTTTCATTCATTCCAGGGTCCAGTTCATGAATGGTGCAGTCCACATTCAGGGAGGGTCTTTCCACTTCAAAAACTACATTAATAATCCTTCCTCCAACATGGGTGCTTCCATGGGGCAACACAACCCTCACTGAGAATTCATTGCTGGGTAATTACTTTTTTAAATATTTTTAAAATTTTTATCAATTTTATGTACATAACTGCTCCATCTGCATGTACAACTGTGTGCCAGAAGAGGGCACCAGACTTCATAACAGATGGCTGTGAGCCACCATGTGGTTGTTGGGAATTGAACTCAGGACCTCTGGAAGAGCAGTCAGTGTTTTTAACCACTGGGCCATCTCTCCAGTCCCTCTGGGTGATTATTGATTATGTCACATCGACAATTAAAATTTAAAATGAAGCGTCATAACTGCTTAAATCTATAGACCACAAGGAGCATGAAAATAAAGTTTTAATACTTACATCACTTATTTCTAAGAACAAACTCAAAGAAATCCTGCCCTCCAAATTTGGTAAGACCGGTTAGCCTCTAGGTAAGTAGCATGCAGTAACAGATTAAACCGATGGAAACGCTATCAGCTACAAACAACCTCAAGACCTAGGTGAAAACTGCCAGAGGAGTCTGTGGCTGGGGCTGAGCGTTCCTTACTCATCAACAGCATAGATAAAAAATAATCATATTGTCTAACTAAAAGGGTTAACAATTGAACCGCAGTTATGGTACAAGTCCTTACAAGATGAACTATCACAATGGGGGTGTTGTAGACATTTTTTTCTGAGGTAGGGTTTTACTATGTATTCCACCTGACCTGCTGACCGGTCTCTCTCACCCTGCTCCTCCCATACCGAGCCAGAGCAGGTAGACATTTTGATTATTTAGAAACTTTATGCAGAAGACATCCATTTATTAAAGTCATCCAGCAGAGCTGGATTTAAAAAAAATATATTTTAAGACTGATAACAAAAAAAAGAAACCATAATCTTCCAGGAGCTCTTAAACTTTGATGAGAAAAAGACAAGCATCTGACAGAAGACAGCAAAGGATGCGAGGAGATTGATCTCGGGAGAGGCAATGTAAACCATCACCAGGGAAAATGCTTCCAGCCCAAAGGTCAGAAAAGTGTATCTTCAAATAGCAACGAAAGGTTGCCGGTGGCCAGTAGCAAGTGCAAGGCACACACCAAAGGGCACCGGGAAAACGTGTCTCAGACATCACAAATGGAAATGGGAACTGTAGCATCTCTTTTGCAAGGAGGGCAGCAGCTTTTATTGAAAACACAATGTTGATTTGCTCTTTGATTCGGCAGCCCTAGCCCCACTCCGGGATCATCATCCTATGCATACAAAATCCATGCATACGTGAGGAAGGTCATGTCAGTCCCGGCGGTGAACAAAGCCAGCAGCAAAAGGCTGGTTTGGAGGCTGGAGAGGCAGCTCAGTGGTTAGGAACAGGGGTGCTTTTGCAGGGCAGCCAGGTTCAATTCCCAGCACTCACATGGCGGTCTGTAACTCTGGGTCCAGAGGACTCAATGTCTCTCTGTCCTTCTCAGGCACCAGGAACACCAGTGGTGCGTAGACACACATACAGGCAAACACCCACACACATTAGGGAAAAGGATTGCATTTCATCCACACAGGCCCATCAGTTACAATCCACGAACACCTTAGAAGATTAGATAGCTAGAGAGGTTGGCTGGCTTGGTGGGATTATTGACTATTGATGAGAATAGAGTGCAGAAGTTCATACCTTTAGCCCTAGCACTCAAGAGGCAGAGGCAGGCAGAACTCTTTGAGTTCAAGGCTAGCCTGGTCTATGTAGTGAGTTCCAGAACCATTAGGAATGCATAATGAGACCCTTTGAAAACACACACCATCTGGACAGCACAGTAGTGCTGGTCTTGGTCAAGAGGTGCTGGTGAGCCAAGCCCAAGGGCAAGAACTGTGCCCTGCCACTGGTCTTCAATGAGGCAGTGTGTGTGTGTGTGTGTGTGTGTGTGTGTGTGTGTGTTGTGTGTGTGTGTGTGTGTGTGTGTGTGGTGTGTGTGTGTTGTGTGTGTGTGTGTTGTATGTGTGTGTGTGTTGTGTGTGTGTGTGTGTGTGGTGTGTGTGTGTGTTGTGTGTGTGTTGTATGTGTGCGTGTGTTGTGTGTGTGTGTGTGTGTGTGTGTGTGTGTGATGTACTCCACCACCTCATTCCTCACCACCTAAGGCAGTCAGGAGAGCAGGCCCTGGAGTCATGGGAGCAGGTGAGCTGGCCCTATTGTGCATGGCGGCAGCACTCGGGAGAGCAGAGCCTGCATCTTACCTGGACGTCTACACAGGAGAGCCCTGTGGAAGGGGCACAGGTGAGCCAGCCCTGTGGGCAGAAGCACAGTAGAGCTGGCCTTTCACTCTGGCCCTGATGGCAGAGGCACCAGTGAGCCAGTCCAGAGGGACTGGGCGCCACAGTGGAGCTGGTCCTGAAGATACTGGCACACAAGAGCGGGAGAACTGACCCTGCCTCCTGCCCGTGGTAGCAATGAGTGGGCTAGATGGAACAGGGCTGGAGAGCTTGTCCTCGTGCCGTGGATAAGGGAGAGCTGGTGTGCTGACCAGCTCAGCTGCCACAAGTGTAGAAACTTAAGGTCCTGTGGAGAGTCTGTTGGATGGTGTCCTGCTGGGGCCAAATACATAAAGGGATGTTTCGTTAAGGTGGACACAGGTAACAGCTAAGGCAGACTCGTGAAGAAATGTTTCACTGAAGCAGCCACAGGATAGAGGATGTTCTGCTAAAGCAAACATGTGAAAGGACACGTGATGAGAGATTCTTTGCTAACGACACACACGCATTGGTCTGCCTTACATTGCAGAGTTGAGCTGCATTTGTCAGGACGCCATAGAGAGAAATGCACCAAAAAAACTCCTGGTGGTGTGCTGCGGCTTCTAGCTTCTTACACGGACGCAGGCTGATTGGATGCACGTGCTGAGACAAGCCACATGGAGGACACATGGTGTTTGGAGGTATAAATAGGACTCCCCGGGTGCTGGTACAGCCGGCTGTGCAAAGCTAGTGCGCCTTGAATCATTGCTGGTCTTTGATTCCCTGAGGGAGGCACAGCTGAGAACGGCTCCTGGTGTCCCTGATGGTCCCTCCTGCTGACTCAAGCCAAGGCTGAGGCCTGGCTGTCTCTGCTAGGTCGTGTCACCGCTGTTACTAACCCGACTCTACTGGACTGGATGTATTGTGAGGTGTTTTCGAGTGAATCGAGTTGCCGCTGCCTGCTGACCTGTGACCTAAACTGCCAATGTGCAAACAACACAGACGGGGGTTGCTCCAAAGAACCTTTCTAAATAGGTCCACTTCCCCCACCCCATCCTTTCTTTCCCACTACCTCTGGTGGGTGGCAGGCTACAAGGGAGGTTAAGAGTTTAAGAATCATCATTTAAAAATCAGGTTTGAAAAAAATTAAAATTACATGTCACTCGGGTCCCCTTTTCTACCCAGGTTTCTTTGGTCATGATATTTCATCACAGCAAAAGTGACCCTCACTAAGACATGTTTGTTCTGTCTCAGCTGTGCCCCATAAAGTCACAATGAACACAGAATTAGTGAGCCCAGAACCACTGCTCCTAAGGAATATAGGGTTAGACTCCCAGGGACCTCTGATCAAAGCATCTTCATTAGCCACCCCCTGAGCCCCGACAGCTCTGTTTCACACTTCTGTTTAAAGATGGATAATGTTGATTATCAACTTGCTGGGATTTCAGTCGCCATGGAAACAAACTCTGGGTATGTCTAAGGCAGTACATCCATAAAGTACATCCAGAAAATCTACTCTGAGGATGGCACCATCCTGCAGGCCTCAGAATGAATCAAAAGGAGAGAGCAAATTAAGGAGCACCCATCTCTCCCGGCTTCCTGACAGTCTGAGGTTGCTAAGTGACCAGCTGCTTCACCCTGCTATCATGCCTTCCCCACCATGACAGACTGAGTTCTTGAGCTGTCAGTCAAAGCAAACCCCCTTTCCTTCTGAAAGTTACTCTTGTCAAGTATTTTGTCCCAGCAATGAGAAAATCAATCAACACACACACACACTGTTGATTTACTAGTAAAGTGCTCCCAGCCAACCACACCACAGCTATTGCCTGGATACAGCTTGGTTAACACATGCTTTCTTAATAACACATAATAGTTTTCTTGCAGTTAGGGACTATCCATGCTTCAACACCACACATAGGAACTGTTGTAGTAAATATTAAAAAATAAAAATCGGTTTATCTCTTTACCGGCCCTGGGGTCTCACTCCTCAGGCCCGACCCTGATACGGAGCCAGGCGCACCTCTGGAGCCTGGTTCGAACCACCACAGCCCAACTTGTCCGTGCAACTCCCTTCCTTTGGCGGTTTATTACCGCCTGTTCTCCACCTCTGTCCTGGGGTATTTCTGTACCCCAAAATCCCACACAAACACAACTCTACAGCACAATAGCTTTTCATACAGGTTTATATGTTCAACTCTCAATCCACAAACCCTCTACACATTAAGATTACATCAAATAGACAAATATAAACTGCCCTTTTATAGATGCTAGATCTATAAAATCCTTAATATTCATAGCTATTTAACACCAATTAATATCACCTGGGTCTAGCTGGCTCTTGGGAAGCTTCATGTTGCCACGACAACCCTCACGTTCCGTCCTCTGACCTCCTCAGAGCTCTCAGCCCTCTCTACTTCCCTCGCCCTGCCCAGTCACTGGCTTTCCTTTAGTGTACTAATTAAAATGGGAAGGTTCAGTTGGAGTCACGTGACCAGGCAGCACTTCTTGGGGAAATGGAATTAACATTAAGATACAACAGCTTCAGGACAATCTACAAGGAACCATTAAGAACCACAAAATCAACACAAAAAATCATAAACATACAAAAAAGGTGGCACTAAATAAATTGACTGATACTTGTTAAGACAACAGCTAAGGGGGATAGAGAGATGGCTCAGTGGTTAAGAGCACTGACTGCTCTTCCAGCAGGTCCTGAGTTCAAGTCCCTGCAACCACATGGTGGCTCACAACCATCTGTAATGGGATCTGATGCCCTCCCTCTTCTGGTGTGTCTGAAGACAGCTACTATTTTATGTATATGAATACATAAAATAAATGAATCTAGAAACACACATATGTGTGCGCACGCACAAACACACACACACACACACACAAATCTTATCCAAGGGAGCAAATTTCAAGTAGGAACCCTGCTGGTATAGTGTGTGTTGGGGGGTGGGGTAGGGGGAGAATGCAGGTACCTGAATAGACCAGAAGAGGGCATCAGACCGTCTGAGGTTGGAGTTATCAGGCAGTTGTGAGCTGCCTGACATGGGTACTGGGAACCAAACTCAGGTCCTCTGGAAGTTTAGTATGGGCTCTTAACTGATGAGCCATCTCTCCAGTTCCCAGTATATGTGGCTTGTTTATTTTGTTTTGCAACAAGGTCTTGCTGTGTAGCCCAGGCTGGTCTCAGTAGTAATCCCCTGCCTCAGTCTCTCCAGGATAGCAGCGTGCCCTGTTTTGACAGTCTCTATTCTGATTAGTCTGACTAATTCCATTTCTTTCCGTGTGCTGTTTATTCAGGGCACAGGCTGCTGTTCACAACAGCTCTGTTGCTTGTCATTGTGACCAGTGTTTTTCTGTTTTTAAAAGTTGCAAACGCTTCTTCAGAAAATTAATTTCAAACTTAACTTGGCTTTTCAAAGGCTAGAAAATAAACGTCTCAAAGAAGGATTCAAAGTTTGACGTTTTAGGCAGTTGAAAAGAAACAAAAGCTTTTTTGTCTTCTTTGTTGTCTGGAGTTGCCAGGTCCTTCCCCAGAGCGTTGGCGCTCTGAGTCACAGAGTACTTTGTAGGCTTGGGAACACAGCCTAGTGATCCCGGGACTCATTCCAATGCCTCCCTGTGGCTGTGGTCTGTTTCTACACATAGTCTGCTTCTGGCCTGAAGTCAGACTCTGCCAAGGACCCTTCTCTCCTGCCTACTACTTGCTGCACTTCCATGGGATGGGGAAGGTGGCCGTCCAGGGATGACGGGAGCTGTACCGAGGTGGACTTCCCCAGTATTCCCATCCCCTTGGAGCACTAGGGGTAGCCACACACCTTGAACAGCTGGTGGCCTGGTCTCAGCCCATCCTTCCCTGCTGACCAGGAACCCCCTAAGTCTTAAAGGACATTAACCAGGATGAAAATGTGAGGAGCAGGTGATTCCCATCAGCCGTCACCAAAGCGGCATTGCCAGACCAGTTCTCCTGCACAGGAAACACTGCAGAGTAGATTCTCCATGAGGTAGTGAGTGGCATCTGAGACCCATGTTATTTCACTTCGGAATCCTACAGTCAGATTTACAGGCCAGATTTCAGCGTCCCCGGCACGCCGTGTCTATGTAGGGGCCACATGTGGTGACTTAATAGAATCAGTCCTGTTTTTATATTTTAAGTCTACATTTTAATCAGACTGGCATGGTGGCATATGCTTTTAATCCTAGCACTTGGGAGGCAGAGGCAGGTGAATTTCCATGAGTTTGAGGCCAGCCTGGTTTTTATGGTGAATTCTAGGTCAACTAAGACTACATAGTAAGATATTCTTCAAGAACAACAAAACAACAACAACCACACACACACACACACACACACACACACACACACACCTGAAATTAAATTTTAGTCCTTGGCCTCATGATAGACACATTACAAACGCTCGGTGCATAGAGGTATATAGTAGCTGGTGGACAGTCTATCAGTGGAAAAATCTCTGCTGGCTAGTTTGAGCGGGGCTATTTGGGAGCACTAGTACTCGGATGTAATTTCTCAAGGCACTGTTTCCATATTACAAGCTATAAATAGCACAAAGACACCTTCCCCCACCTTGGTAATGCAGTATCAGCCTGTTGGCTCTCCATTAAACAATATTAGAGAAGGCAGTTGAAAAAGTTTTTATCCAAGGAGTAAATGTTTTGGGAGAACAAATGTCTAAATGTATTTTTTAAAGATTTTTTTTTATGTGTATGAGTGTTTAACTCACATGTATGTAAGTACACTATATGCATGCAGTGCCTGCAGGGGCCAAAAGAGGGCATTGGGTCCCTTGGCACTGGAGTTAGAGGCAGTTTTGAGCCATCATGTGTGTGCTGGGAACTGAACCTTGGTCTTCTGAAAGAGCAGCCAGGAACACCTAACTGGCAAGTCAGGAGAAGTGAGCTCGTCAAAGGGGCTCTTCATGTCTGGATATAGAGACTGCTGAAAAACACCCCAGCCCCCAAGGTCTCTTTCACCAGCCTCTGGGGTCCCCTCAATTCTCCTCAGGCTGTGTGTTACATCTGTGAAGTAATGTTGCCCTTCATGGACATCTTCCTGGGAGGGACAGTTCATTAAACCACCTCATCATCCGGTGTCTCCTGAGATCTGGCATCCGGCCAGCCCAGACAATGCCTGGTGCCTGGAGCAAAAGAAAAATATGTGAGCCCTCACCAGCATATCTTTATGCCTCTTATTAATAGTTAATTGTTCTAGAATATTAAGGTAGCTTTAAAATATTGAAATGTAAGTTTATTAAGACTCCATTATTTTAAGTTTAAATATTTTATTTATTAAAAAGATGAAAACTAGCATACATTCAAATACTACTTTCCTGGCATTCATTAATAAAAACTTCAATATCCACTTCTTTGCTTATCTTGTTTTAATTAATTTAATCAATTAAGGACATTGCCATCTTTGGGGTTTTCTCCTGACCAAGTGCTGATGTTTAATGGTCTTTAATTAACTTTCATTCTATTGCAAGTGTTTTGAGTGATATTTTATTTTATTTTGTTCCTCATCTTTCATTGCATTTGCTGTGACCTTTGAAACTGCGGCATGCAGGTACTATACAGTCCTACCTTCGGAACCAAAAAGCAGCTCTCTGTGAGCTCAGCTGTGTCTGCTTGCAACAGACTAGTACATCTCAGCTTGTTCACTGTTTAGGGTCCCTCGAAGAAAGTGTGACTAGGAAGTGCCTTTGGACTGACTTGAGTTTCCAGCCACCTTTCCCAGCTGATTTTATTCAATTTTGCTCTAATTTCACATGCTCTTGGGGTCTTGGGGAAAGGCTAGAGTATATAGGCTGGGGAGTGGAGAAGCTGAAGGAAGGGGCTTGACCTCGACAGCCACAGGGAGCCATAACCCATGCTGGGTATAGATCCTCTGGTGTAGCTGCTTAAAGACTATTCAGTCTTGTCAGAAACTCCAAACCCATTGCCATATAAGTAATCCAGATTAACCCTGGGATTCCCCAGGGTCAACTTTGGGGGAATCCAACTTGGGTTTGTCACTAGAATCATAGAAGAAAGGAGTTGCCTTGTTCCTACCTAGGGAGAAAATTCTTGAGACAACAGGCTGGGTGACTATGTCTGAGATGTCAGCAAACCAGGACTGTGTCAAGAGGATCATAAATTCAAGAGCTGCCAGGGCTATAGCGTGAGTTCCAGGCCAGCTGGAGAACATTAGTGAAACCCTGCCTCAAGCCAAAAAGTAGGTGGTAGAGGACTAGGATCTGGTTTAGTGTCCAAGAGCCTGTCTAGTATATGTGAGGCTGCAAAGTCAATCCTGCTACTGGGAAAATGCTTGCTTTAAACTGTTATTCCTTTTGAGCTGGGGATGTAGCTCAGATAGTAATTACCCACATGCATGAAGGCCTGGGCTCCATCCCTACCACCTTAGAAACTGGGCATGATGACACACATCTATACTCCCATCACTCCATCACTTTGCAGGAGGACCAAACATTCAAGGTCACCCTCAGCTACAAAGTGACTTTGAGGCAAGCCTGGGCAACATAAGACGCTATCTACAAGTAAAATCCACAGGGTTGTTGATGCTTCCTTAAACCTTATGCCCAAGACAAATGTGTTATTGTTCATCCCAGCCCCAACCCTGCTAAGCAGCTCAGATTAGCACCAGTGTTGCAGGGAAGAAATGAAGGAATCCAATTCATTAGTCCAACGATGAGCTCCCCTATCCCTTTGCCCAGCACACACCAAGGGCCCACCATGTGCCATGTACTCTTGCAGATACTTGGGATCTAAGAACCCAAAGTCCTACAACAACAATCCACCTTGTGGAGCTGCCTTTGCTGAGGACAGCTAAACATTATAGGAAACAACAAGGCAAAGGTCCACAGGGAAGAAAGAATTAGGGAAGCCAGTAAAGAGTGCCAGGGGAGCAGAGGACTTACTGGGGACGGCAGAGAACTCTAGAGTTTGAGATGGGTGAACACTCCCAGCAGAGCCCTGCAGAGAGTCCTAGCACATTCACAGGGCACTGAGGAGGCTCTCTGCCTACCACACTGGGAAGCCCTCCACTTCCCCAGTGCTAAACATTTCTTACTACTTGTCTTTAGATGAGTGTGGTAGTTAATAACAATCACTATTAACTGGACAGGTCCTAGACTCAAAGAGACAAGCCTCTGGGCGTGTAAAGAATTACCTGTAGTATGCTCACTGATGTAGAAAGAAACAACCTAAAGATGGGTGGTACTGTTCCATGGGCTGGAATCCTGGCTGAGCAAAAAAGTAGAAATTGAACTGGGCACAAGAATTCCCCCCTCTCTGCTTTTTGGTTGTGGATGTAGTGTGACCAGCTGACCTCTTCTTCCCGCTGCCATCTCATCCACCATGGTGGACTGTTTCCCTTTGAACTGTGAGTCAAACTAAACCTTTTCTCTCCAAAGTTGTCTTGGTCAGGCATTTGATCGCAGCAGCGAGAGAAGTGGGCATCTCCCTGCAGTTCCCAACAAGGTCTGCTCTGCTCTGTGGCCATGAGCTCATTTCCTTCTTGGTTCCTAATGTATGGTGTGAGTTCTTCGAGTATATCCTGGGAGCAATAGAGAGTGGCAGGAGATACGGCAGGGCAAGGAATATGCAACTCCTTCACAGTGTGAGAGCTTTATCCACTATGTCAGAACAGGGGGCAGGGGGCAGGAAAACCTGGGCTTCAATCTTCTACCAGCTGAGAGAAATATGAACTCAGGTCAGAAATAGTTATGGAAGCTAAGGGGTGTCAGATTATTTAGATCTTAATGAGAACAGAAAGCAATATGCAGAGCCTTGTTCCTGCCCATGAAGTGGGTTCTTCCACAGGAGTCTGGCACCTTGTGGCAGGGTAGAGTCCCTGGTTCCTTCTCATTGCCACAGATGTGTCCAAGTATGAGAAATCCCATATGTCGATGCTGCGGTGGCATATCCCTTTAAGAACATTTGTCTCACTTGAGTCTCAGAACAACTTAGTAGGTCAGATGAAATCATTCCACCTTGTAGACAAGGGGACAAATGTGATGACGTGCGAAAGAGTATATCCAAAGTCACCCAGCATTAACCTGGGGTCTGAGTCTTGTCTCTACAGTGCATATCACCTGCTCCAAGACAGGATGGCAAGCATTTTGTCTGCCCTATCCACGAGAGACCTCCTACCCCAAAGGTGCTTCATCAGCAAAGTGCTGTGCATTGTATTGTACAAAGAAGACTATAATTTCTAGACCCCCCACACCACACTGTGGTTGTCAGCTATCCATTCCTATGACAAAGTGCCTAAGAGAAACGAACTTAAATGGCAGACAGGAGGATTGGAGATATGGCTGCTCTGCATGCTTGCCTAGCGTGCAAAGCCTTTGCTTTGATCTGCAGCACCACATAAATCAGGCATGGAGGCACACATCTGTAATTCCACCATTTATGAGGTGGAGGGAAGAAGCCTATAGTCATTCTTGGCTATATAGGGCTGTCCTAATTTCTACTTCAAGGGTCTACCCCCGAAGACCTAACTTCTTTTTCCTCGGCACTATCTCCTAAGGGGTCATTACTTCTAATAGTGCCTGTCCTGGCTGGGTTTTGTGTGTCAAGCTGGAGTTATCACAGAGAAAGGAGCTTCCCTTGAGGACATGCCTCCTTGAGATCCAGCTGTAAGGCATTTTCTCAACTAGTGACCAAGTGGGAGGGCCCAGCCCATTGTGGGTGGTGCCATTTCCGGGCCGGTAGACTTGGGTTCTATAAGAAAGCAAGTCGAGCAAGCCGGGGGAAGCGATCCAGTTAGCAGCACTCCTCCACAGCCTCTGCTTCGGCTCCTGCCTCCAAGTTCCTGCCCTGTGTGAATTCCTGTCCTGACTTCTTTAGTGATGATCAGCAATGTAAAAGTGTAAGTTGAATAAACCCTTTCCTTGCCAACTTGCTTCTTGGTCATGATGTTTGGTACAGGAATAAAAACCCTGAGTGAGACAGTGACGTAGGCTGTCTGTCCCAATACTTTCCACACATTGGAGAATAGTAAAAACCCAGCAACAGCATGATCTTCTACTTCAGCTACAGAGGCAATGACAGAGGCAGTACTGGAAGATCAGGAGGGCTTCCAGGTGAAGTTCTGCTTCCTGTGTTGGCTCACCAGGTCACATGACCTTGCACTCCCTGCTGCCTGCTGTGGGTGTGCTGGATGTACAGGCAGGAAGGCAGCCCACGTCACCACCATAGGCGGCTGAGACATCTTCCTGTTGCCGAGTATGCTGAGGCGGGCCGTGCTGCCGAGCCCCTTTTGCGTTTCCTCTGTGTGCATCCACGTCAGGTAAGCTGGTGAGATATGATTGCCAAAGACAACGAGCTGACAGCTTCACAAAGACTCACTGGAGGAGAGATGCCACAAAGGTGACTGCTGACGACGGGGTGTAGGCAAGACAACGGAAGAGATGAAGGGGACCGGCACACTTTAAAATGCTCCTGTGCTCCCTCCACATTCTCACGTCCTCTACAGAAGCAAAGTCAGAAGTGGCACGCAGGCCCTGGGGGTGGGGTGGCAGGATATGACACGGGAGATGCTGCAAGCCCTCAGAAGACACTTGCCCCCAGTGAAGATCTGGGCTCTGTGTTGAGATCTTGGTGAAGGGATGGGAACCTAAAGCCAGGCATGGTGGCAGACACCTTTAATTCCGACATTGGAAAGGCCGGAGCAGGGGGATTTCTTAGTTGAGGCCAGCCTGGTCTACAGATCGAGTTCAAGGACAGCTAGGGCTACATAACAAAACCCTGTCTCGAAAAACACAAAAACAGACAAAGAGACAGACAGACAGACAGACAGATATGTGAACCTTCATATACCTGTCATTTCAGGTAATTGGTAAATAAGATTAGAGCTCGAATTTCACATCTGTTTCAGTGCATTCTGTCCTCCCCTTTTCTTCCCCTCCCCGCTCTGCCCAAACCTGTCTAGCTAGCAGAGGATCCTGACATCCTTCCCCTACCCAAGTATCAGCCACGCATGGGGAAGGTCACATGACTTCATAAATGCAGTAAATTTACACTCAAGTTCTCTGCCCTTGGTCTGATCTCAATGATTCATAAAGTCCTGAAAACATCCGATGACATTGCCAAATTATCCTTTTAAATATCCGAAGAACAGTTCTACGCCCTCTGCTTTTGAAGGCTGTTACACCCCATGCATACAGCCATGGGTCTTTTTACTTCTGTGGAAATACTTAATCAGGAGGTATGTGCATTTAATATTTTAAATAACAAAGTAATAAAGCATTTACCTAGCACAGGACCCTAGGTTCTGTCCCCAGCACTGAAGGAAGGAAAAACTTGGTCCATACAGAATCATAACTTTTAGCTATATGCTGATGGGTAAGACTTAGGTGGTAATAAATATTAATCTGTTGCTATCAGAAACCATTCAAAACAAGCAGAAAGCAAAGGCTGAGAAGGCCTGTATACAATGTAGAAGAGGCTAGAACGTAAAAGAAGTATAAAATATGGGCAAAGATAGAAATTATGAGTCATGTGGTATACAAACTAATATGGTATGAAAATGTAAAGTCAGTTCAAAATTCAGATGCACACGTGTGTGTGTGCACACACACACACATACACACACATACATACGCACACAAACACTGCCATTCGCTGCAAATTTGCTGTGCGTTAGGTTCTATGCTAAGTGTATTGGTTCCCTCTCAGCCCTTCCGAAGCCTTGGCAGTTGCAGTCCTTGGTACTGATGGAAAAGCAGAATTATAGACCTGAGACAGCAGGGCAAGGTCAGATTCAGCTACTGTAGAAACATCATTTAGCTCCATGCCCCTAGCCTGAGACCGCAGAAAGGCTGTCTCCAGTGGGGACTAAACTGGTCCCATGAGAGCTCTGATTGAGGCTGGGTTCCGAGCTGGGCCTGGGTGGGAGTTGAAGAGGAAATGGGAAAGATCAGAAGTGCTGACATTGGGTGTGGGCACTTTGCTGAGGCTGCTCAGGGGACCCGAAGGCTGGATTCAGCCATATAAGGCTTCCCTGGGGCCTGAGGTGGGTGGGAGGGGTAACACATACTGTTAGCAAGGGTCTCTGTATCAAGTGACATCGGGTCAGCTGAAGTGAACAGCCCGCCCAGATATTGCCTCACGCCCTCAGCTGGTCATCACAGGGAGGTAACTGTCACAGCAAGTTTAAGGGTGGGTGTACTTAAGAGACTGTCACTCTTACTGGCTCCGGCCCCAGAGAGAGGGCAGAGCCTTGCTCTCAGTGCTCCTGCTCTTGCCGACATCCTTTCCCTGCCCCCATCAGCTTTCCCATGACAAGAGCCTCTTAGGACAAAACTCGGAGAGATCTAGAATGGCCACAGGCTGTGACCCAAAGGTGAAGGGAAGGGGGCCACTTCGGTGGCAGACGCCATGAATGCAGAAGTTGGTGTAGCTCCACAGATCACATGCCTGCTGCCAATCAGCCAAACAACAACAAAACACCCATAGTGTGTGTGTGTGTGAGTGTGTGTGTGTGTGTGTGTGTGTGTCTCAAGTACACTTACATAAAAGCAAGTCAGGAGGCCTCTTGAAGCCATCACATCGACCCTCCCTGCCTCACAGGGGCCATTGGACGTCCCAGAAAGCACGGAGGAGTCGGTAAGTACAGATGTCTCTGAGGTCTCAGTGCGATGGTAAGCTACAGCTCGCCCTTCAGGATGGTGTTGCTACTACATTGTGGCACGTTCTTCTCTTCCCCTCAAGAACACGATGATGAGTTGGGTAGACAAACACATACCTGTAATTCCAGCCCTCTGGACACTGAGGAGGGAGGATTGCCGTGAATTCGAGATTGAGTCCGTAGCAGGACTCTCTTAAAGAACTAACCAACTGGGGATGGAGAGATGATGGCTCAGTGGCTAAGAGCACTGGCTGCTCTTCTAGAGGACTCAAGTTCAATTCCCAGCACCCACATGGTTGTTCACAATTGTCTGTGACTCCAGTTCCAGGGCATCTGATACTCTGACAGCTTTACACAGACAGACATGCAGGCAAAAGGTCAATGCACATAAAATAAAAACAAATAATCATTAAAAAGAAAACTAACCAATCAGCTAAACAACAACAAAACACCCATAGAGTGTGTGCGTGCGTGTGTGTGTGTGTGTGTGTGTGTGTCTCAAGTACACTACATAAAAGCAATTGGGCTTCCCAGAGCAGCCCCAAGCAGGAGTGACCTGGGACATTTCCCTGCCTTCAGGTCAGTGGCTATGAGGCTGTGACAGGCCTCTGTGGGGCTGCATCAGCAGACCAAGACTCAAACCTTAATTATTTCGTGTGTGAGGATGCAGTCCTCTCCTGGACCTTGCTCTCTACATCTGTATAGTAGAACATTAGTGCCCACTTCCATGTGATTGCTGATAGTAAACATGAAAGAGTTGAATCGATGCCTGGGCACATCACAAGTGTGTACTCCTCTATGCACAGTGCACACGCCTGATACACGTGTGACTCAGCTACACCGCAACCCCCACTCTGGTTATCTCTCCCACCTTCCTCTCTCAGGTGACACCTAACCAACCATCTTTTTAATCTTCAGCCTCTACTCCCAGGCTTGTGCTGGAGATGACGTAGAGGTTGCCAGGTGGTGTCACACTTAGCAACCAGCAAGTGGAGGCAGGAGGATTTAAAAATTCAAGGTCATCTTCGGCTATATAGTGAGTTAGATGCCAACTTAGGCTGTATCAGTTCTTCTCAACCTTCCTAACGCTTCGACCCTTTAATACAGTTCCTCATGCTGTGGTGAGCCCCAGCCATAAAGTGATTCTGTTGCTAATAAGTGTAATTTTGCTACTGTTATGAGCCGTAATGTAAGTAGCTAATAATGCGGGGTATTCCACCCACAAAGAGAATGCAACCCACAGGTTGAGAACTGTCTGACGTGGAACCCTGCCACAGAACAAAAAGACACCGTGGGTCTGGTCCTCTGTGGGTAAGAAAAGAGGGTCAGAATATTCAATGCCAAAGTCACACACCCTGAAAGAGGCCCCAGGCAGGTGCTTCCTCCTGGTAAGAACACTTACAATGCTTTCCACCCGCACCCCCACTTCGCTGTCTCCTTTCAGTACCAGGATGTAAAGCCGCAGCACTCAGACCAACGGAGTGGCACTACATCTTCCTTTGAGATATACAACTGCCCCCCCCCACACACACTACCTTCTCACTAGGTCAGGGCTATATGATTGCAAAAGAGCTCATGTTATCATAGAAAATAGTTGGCTGAGAAAGAATTAAGAAGGGAGGACGGTCTCTTACCATCTTCAGCTGTCAACTAGACACAGCCCAGAGTGACATTAGGGAGACTCACTCCAGCCCTTGCCTCCATCAAATTGGCCCATGTCTGTGAGGCATCTCCTTGATTGTTAATCAGTACAGGAGAACCCAGCTTACTGTGTGCAGTGCTGTGTCTCAGTGTGAGGTTCTGGGCTGTGTGAGAGAGAGAACCGAGCAGAGATAAGAGAGAACAAGCCAGTGCACAATGCCCGTCCACAGTCTCTGCCTGACTCCCTGCCCTGATTTCCCTCAGGGATAAAGTGTGAACCAAAGAAACTCTTCCCTCCCAAGCTGCTCTTGGTCATGGTGTTCATCAGTGCAATAGAAAGCCACTGAGGGCGTAAGGATTTGGGTTAGACAAATCACAAGAATATGAATTAAGAGGGCACACTGGATTTGTGTAGTGGTTAAGTGAAGGTTTGTTTCTCCCCCAGTTTACTGTTTTCCAGGTGGGCTTTCGATTCATGAGCCTTCAGACTCAGCCTCCCCGGTGCTGAGATCACCAGTGTACAGCACCATGTCTGGCTAGTGGGGGCCTCTTTTACTCTGGAGTTTGGTCTGTCCCCTCTTCTCTCTGTCCATAGGCTGGTGTCATTCAGCTGGGGGCTGTGGCCCCCTGGGTCAGCAGCTTCCTGTGAACTTCCTTTCGTAATAGCTCATTCCAGCCCCATCTGATTCTTTCTTCTTGTCCTGGGAAGGCATGCGGGCATCATGTTCTGTTTTGAGGCTATATTGCCTCATGGAATAAGACTTTGCTCAGAATCCCAACCAGCCATGGTGGTAAGCATCTGAAATCTTAGCACTTGGGAGGTGGTGGCAGGAGGATCGGAAGTTCAAAGCCAGCCTTAGTCACATAGCAAACCCAAGGCTCGCCTGGGCTATGTGAGACCATGTAAAGGAAAAGAAAATTGTGCAGAATCTGCAACTAGTTATTCTTTTTACTTCGATGTGACTCTAGCTCACTCAGCCTTTTGACTCAGCTTTATTATCTGTAATACTTCCTCCTCCTCCTCCTAGACTGGTTACCCAGCTAACAAACCCAGCCACAGTACTGCCAGGGAAGGCAGGGCCATCTTCCCATCATGGAGTGTCTTGCCTGGTAAGCCTCCATTGCTTAGTCCTCTGTGTGGCAGAATTCCCTGCTGCCACTTAGACATTCTATGGTAGGAGGGGGAACAGACTGGGCGTAACCTCTGAAAGCATCATCACTGGGGGAGGGAATCACTCATTCTACAGGGCCTCAGCTAGAAGTACGTTCAGGATTAACTAACAGCAAATGAGGGTTGAGATCAAATGAGCTCATTAACATTTAACCTCTCAAGTGGCTGACCAGGCTAAGCTGCTAAATGCTTAGGGCACAGCAGTGGACACATGGGCAAAGGGGTGACGAGGGGAAATCTGGAAGGCAAAATGCTCAGACTTCAGACCTAAACCCCATGTCAAAGCTTTGACCCCTAGGGCCCTTTGGGGGGCCTCAGAGCACCGGACACCCAGCACCTGTAAGCTCTCAAGGCAGATAGATGTTCAGCAGAAAGCAAAGGGAACATGTATTTACCACAAGCCATTGCCTTCCTTTATGGTAAAGGTGAAGGTTAGCCATTCTCAGATCCATTATGTACAGAAAGAAAGGGAAGCCTCGCGATTGAGAACTTCTTCCTGAGGAAACACTGAGAGGACTCCATTCTTCAACAGGGGAGATGCTCAGGCCCATAGCTGGAATTCAGAGCAACCCGAGGGAGATATAGTCTGACAGCTGCTGTTTTCTGGTTAAATCCAGGCCTCTCTGGCCACGGCACTTTGACGCATAGGTCGGGTGCTTGTTGTTGGGCTGTGGGAGAGCTGTTTAGAGCTTCGAACTCCGAGTCACGTCTGCAAATTGGGAATCGCAGTGCCTGCCTCAGCGCTTGAAATGAGAGCACACAGGGGTTCAGCACACGCCTGTCCCCCAGGTCAGCGACTCTCATAAGGATGACTCTCGATGATTACATGGGAAGTGATCAGCAACAGGAAGTTGTGGACTTTTACCTCTGTAGAATCTTTACCTGTCAGATGGGACAGTAGCTCCCGAGCCTCAGGGACTGCTTCTGAGTACTTCTGAACACAAGGACTCAAAACAAGTGTCACCTGGTCCTTCCAGCCATACTGACAGTCCCAATGTGAATAATATTGGTAAACAATTAAAATATAGTAAAATGACAGCTTAGGTGGTGGTTAACACCAGTTATCCCAGTGCAAAGGAGGTAGAGGCAGGAAGATAGGGAGTTCAAGACCAGCCTAAGGTATACAGCAAGAACCTATCTCAAACATCCCTCAAACACCCCCTTTCAAACATATCCTCATTGAGGACAGCAAGTTAAAGGCACTTGACACCAAGCCTGAATTTGATCCCTGGGACACATATTGAGAACTGACTGTTTCATGCTGTCCTCTGCCCTCCCCATAAACATGCATACCCCCCAACACAAAATTAATAAAAATGCAATAAAAATATTTTTCAAATCTCCACAAAAGTTAACCATCCCAAACAGACAACACAAAACACCTGCTGAAACAAAGCTTGGCTGAAGGCAACTGAGACCACTTTCCAAATGTCAAGTTGTTGTGGAAGGTCAGATTTGTCGGCATATTGAACTCCAAAGCCTATGAAGGGCCGTGGAGCTGGCTGTGTGCTATGGTAGTGTTGTTAGGCTATGCCTGTAACAGCCTCTCCAGGCCACTTTGAAGAGAGCAACACTGTTTAGCCTTTCATACTAGAAGAGTTCCTCAAAGACTATAAAAACAGCTTAGGAAATTAGTGAGTGTCCTGGCTGTCTTGCTGAGCAGATGGCAAGAGAGGTGATACCAGAAATGGACACTAGAGGGCAGCCCACCCACACAGGTGATGTGGCAGCTGTTGAGGTTTTAGAGCAACCCTTTAACAAGCTGAGAAAGGCCTGTCCGAGCCCGGGGTAGTGAGACTGCTGCGGCTTGATTAGTCATGACTAACTGTTCTAGATTTACGGAAGCCAAACTTGGCTTTTAGCGGGCAGCCTCCTGTCTGCTAGCCTTCTTTCCTATGCACAGGAAGCTTCTGGTGACACCCGCTGCTAGTTGAGATTACTCGTGGGTGTCTACGTAGTGTGCAGTTGCTTCCTAAGTCTCTCTCTCATTCGACACTGAGAGCAGCTGCTGCTCTGCTGCTGGGTGGATCAAAGAAGTCCATCCAGGCTCCAGCAACGGCTGTTCACCAAGCCCTCTTCAGAGCGCCGATGTCTGGGCATGCTTTCTAGGTTTGCCCCTTGCCGGCTGTGTAACCTCGGGCAAACCGTGTCCTTTCTGGGCCTCAGTTTCCTCATCTGCAGAACAGCTGGGACTACTTTCAAAATGACTTCCAATGAGGGTGGAGATGAATGGCGTCTCAGTCAGGGTTACGATTGCTACAGTGGAACTCCATGACCAAACGCAAGCTGGGGAGGAAAGGGTTTATTTGGTTCACACTGTCCATCATTGAAGAAGTCAGTACAGGAACTCAGACGGGGCAGGAACGTGGAGGCAGGAGCTGATGCAGGGGTCATGCTGCATACTGGCTTGTTCCCCATGGCTCGCTCAGTCTGCTTTCTTATAGAACCCAAGACCACCAGCCCAGGAATAGTACCACCTACAATAGGCTGGGCCTTCTCCCACTGATCAATAATTAAGAAAATGCCTACAGGCTTGGCTACAGCCCAGTCTCATAAAGACATTTTCTTAGTCGAGGCTCCATCCACTCTGATAACTGTGTCAAATTGACAAGAAACTACCCAGCACAATGGGAAACACCTTCACACAGTAATACTTTGAATTAGTCACATTATTACTTGGAGCAGAGTTTAGCAAACATTTTCTTTGTTTTTTTTTTTTTTTTTTAAGATTTATTGATTTTATTTATATGAGTACACTGCAGCTGTCTCCAGACACACCAGAAGAGGGCATCGGATCCCATTACAGATGGTTGTGAGCCACCGTGTGGTTGCTGGCATTTGAACTCAGGACCTCTGGAAGAGCAGTCAGTGCAGTGCTCTTAACCACTGAGCCATCCCTCCAGCCCGAGCAAACATTTTCTATAAAGGCCACACAGTGAATGATCTGACAGTATATATAGCTGTGTTTCAATAAAACTTTATTTTAGTGTAATGGGCAACTCAGTGGGCAGTGAGTTGTGAGTATTGGGCCCAGGGGCTTTGTTTCAGCAACCCTCACTGCCTGCTTTGGGAAGGCCGGTGAGCCTGGAGTGGGTTCATTGACTACAAGGCAGTAAGACTAGGGGAGAACATGTCTGGATGTACAGGCCACAGTGACAACCTTGGATTGACATTTGTGTGCAATAAAACCCAATGTTGAACAGAAGAGAAACGTGACTGGCCTCAAGTCTGAAAGCAATCATGCTGGACACTGGATGGAAAGTAGCCAGGCCATGGGGTTGGGGTAGCAATGGCAGCATCTGGAAAATGTATTGACAGGTAATCAATATAGCAAAACCCAAAGTGGTGGAAACAGAGGCAGAGGGGGAGAGCAGTCTCTGGAGAGAAGAGCTTCTGTATTGTGTGGATGCACCACTTGTCAATAAAAAACAAAAAACAAACAAACAAACAAACAAAAAAAAAAAACAACACAAAACCCTATAGCCTATAGGAAAGGGTAGAATAGAAGGCGGAACGTCTGGTAGGCAGAAAGGATTCTGGGATAGAGCAAGGCGAGGGAGGATTTGGCTCCCAGAACGGAAGGAGGACTAATGGTACCTGAGTGGAGGTAACCTGCCTCGCGGTAAAACTTAGATCAGAATAAATGGGATATTCACTTATGAGCTAGAGAGAATATTCGAAAATTATGGTTAAGGTGTTTGTAAATTTATTTTGAGTCTCAGAGTAGGTATTCCGGGAGCCTGAGGACAGAAACAAAACAACCACCTCTTTTACAGCAGCCTTTCCACTGAGCCTCTGCCCTCTCCTCTCCGTGGTCTTTGAGAGTTCATGTGGAACCCTGGGGTACCTAGGAATGCAGCTTAAGTCTGAATGGGATGGTGCGTCTCTAAGGACTCATTCAGCTCCAGGTTCGAGTTTTTGTAATCATGCTTAGATTGCTTTGGGCTGGCCTATTGGGAGGAGCAGGCATGGCCTCCATTATCCAGGTCTTTGAAACCTAGACTGGCTTCAGGGTCTGAGGAGGGAATGGATGCTGACATTTAACTCTGCCCCCACAAACTGCATGTGTCGCCCCTATGGGGATCACAGGGTGAAGTTTAACCAGGGAAGCTCACTTGCTGGACAGGAACTAGGAAGTCACATAAATGGCCACGCCTCCTGTGGGGCATCCCTGGCTCTCCTTACCTTGTACTACTTCCCTGTGGCCCTGAGCAAGTGGTCTCCAAATCAGGCTGGCCATGATGTCATCCAAACTCCCATGCTGCTCCTGGCTAGATTCTGACTCACTTGGCCTGGGAATTTGCATGTGATATCTCTCACAAGGACAATGAAAGAGTTGCTAGGTTTGGGACCTGTCTCCTTGGCTGCCCAAGCTGCTTCCCTGTGTTTGTGTTTACTCCCAAATCTCTCCTGGGCTTAGCTATTGATGTGAGGAACCATTTGTTGTCTGATCTGTCCCAGGAACACATCCACCACAAAGATGCAGGACATCACAGATCACACTGAGGGACAACCCTTCCAGGGGGATCCAATATGGGTAGGATCTCCTGTCTAAGACCAGAGGAAACCAGACATTTCCAAGAAGTAGAGAAAGGGCAGGGAGGGAACATAAATTGTAATGAATACATGGTATTCCCTACCCCCACCTTGGTTACCAGGAAGAGAGACGTATCAACAAGAAAAGACCCAGAGCAATCAACTAAAATGATTTCTGAGTCAGACTTCTATCCTGGAAGCTGTGAACTTTATCCTCACAGTGACTAATCTAATATTAAGCCCCTTAACCTTCCTAATTGTTCTCTTTGGGTATCAGCTGGCTTCATATTAACCTTCCAGTCTTTCCTGTAATGCAGTTACATCCAAGTCCAGCTGGACCTAATTTAGAAGCTTCGGCAGATCTAGAACTTTCCTCTTGCTGCCTCCCCTTCCTTCTCCTCACAATCTGTAGGGTTTTCCATAGCCCGCTGTGAGAGACCACTTGTCTATAGTAGTACCTCAGAAACATAACGCATACTCTGGGGTCCCCAGCCACCTCTTATTTGACATAGAGGCTTTCAGTGGGAGACAGCTGCAGCCTGTCAGAACTGATGGGCCTCAGGTTGAAGCTAGGGTTCTGGTGTTGGGATCTCGTTCTATCTCTCCCACTGAACTCCTGGGTTCAGAAAGTGTAATAACTCTGGCCCAGATGTTGAGCAAGGAAACTTTTGGCCCCTGCCTGCCCTGGGCTCTTATTGGGCATGGAAAGACCCTTCCATCATTTCAAACAGCAGCCTGTGGTGCTGTCTCCAAGATGGCGAACCCATCTGTGGTGAACTGTGGTGAACACAGTCTGAACTGAATGCCGGACTTTGCAATTTTGCAGAGATAGCATATGGCTTCTTATGAAACTGCTTATGAATAACGAGACATAAAGACCTGCTCCCTGTGGAAGGCCACAGGGGTGCCGCCTTTCTCTTGGACACTCAGGAGAGAACACTAATAAGATGTTAAAGTCACGACTCTAACACCCACTTCATGAACTGGAGCTATAGAGGCCAGTTAGGAGGTGTATGGAAGGGCTTCCTCAGCTTCACCTGCTCTTCCTGAGATCTGTCCCCACAGTTCTCAGGCTCATATGGGGACATCCTGAGGAGTCCTGGCATGATGAGACAGGTGTGGGATAGGGAGCCCCGCTATAGTTCCCAGCAGCAACCAGGCCCTTGGGATCGTGTCTGGGCTGGTTAGTTGTGCATGTCAGAGCCCAAACTGGAATAACCGTGATGTCAAAATAGATGCTTCTCCCTGACACAATGAACTCCTCAGTGGTCCAGCTGCTGTTGTGTTGTCCTTGGTCAAGTGAATTCACTCCCATGCACATGGATGGAGCCAAGGAGAGGCTCCAAACAAACACAGGAAAATTCGAGGGTGTGTGTGATGGGAAGAAGGGGGTTGGAGTGAGTGGGAAGAGGTAAAAGAGAGAAATAGGAACATGGTCAAAATACAGTGTGTGTGTGTGTGTGTGTGTGTGTGTGTGAGAGAGAGAGAGAGAGAGAGAGAGAGAGAGAGAGAGAGAGAGAGAGAGAGAGGTGTGTATGTGTGTGTGTGTGTGTGTGTGTGTATGTGTGAGTGTGAGAGAATACTTTCTAAAAGCCACACTCAGGAGGCTGGGGTTATAGTTCAGTGATTGGTAGCTCCCTGATGGTGGCTGTATCAGGCCCCAAGCCATGCTTAGGGCCCCTGACGCCCCATCCCACACTACCCTGTCCTCCACGTAGACACTATTGCTTTTCTCAGGCCCATGCCTTGGGTGATGTAGGCATTTCCATAGCAACCAGTTGTTCATTCACAGAGACAGGATTCTGACTCCAGGTGGGTTATAAGAGGAGCGACACAGGAAACTGCTAGTGACAAAGACCTAGTTTTCTAGAGAGCCTCTGTGCAGACCAAAGATGAATAGAATGAGATGAGCAAGTACTAAATTTTCCATGAGGTCTCAGCTGTTTGCTCAGACAGCAATAACGATTTAATAGGCTCAAAAAGACAGCGCTGGCGAGGGTGCCTCCAAATAGCCCGTGGGTTGACGAGAGTAAAGGCAAAGGAGGGGCCTTGGGTTCTTAAGACAGAAGAGGAGGAGCACTGGCTGCACCCCTTTATGCAGGCCTGCATCCCCAGCTGGAGGAGGCACCTCATTGGTCTTGAATACAGGCATGCTAATCACCTTCCTGTTGTCCTGTCTTGTCATGAAGTGGTTTGACTGTTCCATGCTCTGGTTCTGTCTGGTACAGAGGCCTGTTTAAACAGTGAGAATAAAATGTGTCACTCTGAATTGACTAACATGCCAAATGTTTTATTTCTTTTAAGCTGTGCTTGTGTGTGTGTGTGTGTGTGTGTCCACCATGCCTGCTCCTGTCAATGTTCCTCTATCACACTCACTGTTTTTTACATTTTTGGCCAGTATTCAGGACTGAACCCAGGACCTCAAACAAGCAGCTGGTCAGTCACACTACCCCTGAGCTATAGCCTCAGCCCACACATTGTTTTGAGGCAGAATCTCTCACTGAACCTGGAACTCCCGTCTCCAACTTGGCTTTATATGTGCTGGGGATTTGAACTCAGGTCCTCATGTTTGTGCAATGAGCACTTTACTTACTGAGCCATTTCCCCAGCTCCAAATGTTTTCAGAGCAGACCCAAGGTTATTTATCATCCATCATTTCAACATTTGATTAATACTGACTGGCCACCTGTGTGACAGTATTAGGCCTTAGGAATAAAAGTAGAAAGTAATGCTACCTTTAGGGCCCTCACAGCAGGATGGGGAAAGGGCAGGAAGGCACAAAGATCCATGGAGCCCAGGTTGATATACAGGTGTGATCAGAGATACCCAAGTATCTGGAGAGGTGGCTTTATACACCAAATGGACCTAAAACTAAAGTGGAAACTTTTTGTTTCTTTGGAAAGTTAGTTATGCCAAATAATGTTTTGCTAGGGCACACAGTTGAAAGGATGTCTTTGTACAGCAGACCCATGAAAGTACCTGAGATGAAGGAGTATAAATCTGACCCCACAGACAGTGGGAGAGGAGCATTGATTTGGTTTCCTCGACCTTGTTGTTCTCTACTGGTGACATGCATGTATTGGGTCGCCTTACATAGCGTTGTTGAGCTCAATGTGTGTGAACATTGCCGTTGAGAGAAACTTGCCCAAGAACTGCTCATGAGACTCCTGTAGCAGCTTGCTACTTCTGTGGCCTCCCCTTAGGCTGGTTAGTGTCCATGTCTGATGTCTGCCTCCGGAAAAAACTGGGATGTGCCTGCCGCTTTGTGTGCACTGTTTGCTTGCCTAGAGGACTGGTCTGCAGCTGCTGATTAGTATTTGGTGTTTGCTATGTGACTGAACTGCTGACAGTGATAGAGCTCACCCCCAAAGAACTAGTGCTGAACAGGTCTTCCCCATATCCTAATAACTTCCACTACTCTGCTGGGTTGTAGGCTAGAGGAGAGGTTAAACCCTTCTTAAAACTAGGTTGCAAAAAATTTATACCTACATAGGACTAAAAGCAAGAAGCGGCAAGTCTTTGTCTCCAGGATCTCAGAGTGGCAGATAAGATGCTGGGGTAGCACTCTGGAATCTTTGTTGTTCCCTAAGATCAACCACACAGAGAGGAAGAGGATAAGATGAATGGGGGGGGGGTGCTGTGGGAAGAGATTTGAGGCCATCGTCATCACTAAGGTCTGGGGCAAGGCTGAGAGGTGGATGCCTGGGGAGGAGTTGTAAATACTAAGAAAAGAGATAAACCTGCTTGAGGCCTGGAATACTTGGTTGGCCTCTGCTTCATCCTCCTAAAGTTGGCACAGGGCAAGGGACTGTTCTAGGGCAGGGCATTATCAGCACCCTTACCCAGGAAGGACTGGGGAGAGGATTATGTTCTAAGGCCAAAGGTGAGCTAGCCAGCCATCCGTGTGCCTTCTGGATCTTGATAGAATTATAGGTCCATTCTATGGTCTCTCCAGTAATCTCTCAGGGAGTATATTTCTCTGTCAATATGGACCCAGGATGACATCTGCAGTGGCCACATGGTCTGGACGAATACTTTCACTCCTGGGTATTTACATTTCCTCAGCTACAAAATGAGATTTGGTGATAAGCCACTGATCTCAAGGGCTGCTCTGAGGACAGGCTCTCAAGTGACATGAGGCAAAACACCTTCAAGGTTGATGTGTCCCTTCTACTGTGTTAGTGCATTGGGAACTTCACACTTAAGACCTAAGGGAATAAATATCCATGTGCTCTTTACAAGTAAATACACAGATTGGTCAATGGAGAGGAGAATCTGTTCTCTCCCGGCCTGTGGGGGAGTTGACTGTGCATACTGTCTCCGGATGTTTGATTTCCTGAGCCTCCCCTGAACAATGCCACCACTGTCCTGGCATCCCTAGCAATCAGTCCCATGACAGCCAGGTTCTTGTCACATGTCATTTTCCTGGAGTGAGTCACTGGAGAGCCAAGCTGTAGTCATAACCTTCAGTGGAGGGAGGTGAAAGTGGCCAGGAAGGAACAGAGTCCAACTTGGCTTCCTGTTTCCTTCCTTGGACATTTCACCCCAGGCCTTGACCTTGCAACTCAAGAGAGTAGGGCCCTACGATGAACCCCTTAAACTAGTGACCTGCCTCTGACCTCCACACAAAGGGCCTTTCAACCCCTTGCATCTTATCTCTTCCCTTCTAATCCAGCCCTTGCAAGTCTGAGGGAGACTGGAGCTGTTAGAGTCCTTGGTCCCAAAGGGTAACCAGGAACACTCTTGGGTTCCCTCCCCAGAACAAGCAGAAGTGACTCTGTGCACTGGCTGCATGTCTTCCTTCATCCAGTGTGAAAATGTGCCATCCCGTCACCACAGACTCAGAGCAGAGCTCAGCAGCACGCACATCTGTGTGTGACCGTCATGATCTAACTCCCAGGGTGAGAGGTGATCTCGGCAAGGATGATGCCTTTCCCGGCAGCTATGTATCTGGGCGAGAGGAGGTCAGGTGGTAACTGGGACTCATGAGTTCACGCTCCTCTCTGTCTGTGTGACTTTGCGGTGCGACTTTGTACACTCACCCTTCTCTACAACAGGTTCCACATCTGAAAAGTGATTTATCTCCATATCTTTAGTTAATTTGAACATTTCCATTATTCCAAGCTCTAGTTTTCTTGGCTGCTAAGACACAGAGTCTTACAAATACATCAAGTGAGACATAACTGTTACTGCCTAACTGTGAGCCCTACCTACACTTCTTCCTTCCCTTTCTTCCTCCTGCTTTCCCACTCCCTCTCTTGTTTCCCTCTTCCCCCTCTCTTTCACTCCCTTCTCCCCTTCCTTCCTCCTCCTTCCTTATTCTCTCTCTTTGTTTCAAGACAGCATCTTGTGTAGCCCAAGGCTGGCCTTTAACTCATTCAGTAGGTACAGAGGATAATACAAAGTTTCTTATCTTCCCGACTCCATCTCCCACATTCTGAGATTACAGGCACATGCCACCTCGCCCTATGTGCTGCTGGAGACAGAACCCAGGGCTACATTTAGGTAAACCAAGTATGCTATTAACTGAACTATAATCGCAACCTGGTCCTTGCTCAAAAAGGAAACCAAGATTTAAAAAAAACAAGTACGGAGAGATGACAGCAATCTTTACCCATACCGACTCTACGCCTCTCAGCTTCCCATCTCCCCCAAACACAAGCCCAGAAGGGGTTCCATGTTGGCAGACCCTAACATTTGTGTATTCAAAGAGAACCCGAATGCTTGTTTCCACGGCGATGTAAACAGCCTTGTCGATTTGGTGAATCCCAGCATTCCCAACAGGGTCATTCCACGAGCCATACGTATCCAAGGTTGTTTGACATTTTTCCTATGTTTTTTTCTATGGTGCCCTGGCTTTACCCTGCCATCCAGTTCTTCAAACGCTCTCTGAGACCCCTGAGGAGGCTGCGCTAACAATATTACTGTGTACAAGCCAGCACTGCTACTCCGGGGAAGCTTGCTTTCCAGTGGGGAACAAAGAAGTCCTTGCCATCCAGCCCCAAGAAAAACAAAATGCAGCTTCCGGGAGGAGGAAGCTTTGCTGCTGATCCTTGTGAGGTGGGTAGAGTTTGTAGTTTTTGCCAAAGGAAGAGACTGTGCCAAGCCCAGGGCAGAGGTGCAGGAGTAGAGGTACAGCGAAAGGCACTAATAAGAAAGAAACACGTGTCCTTTGGCTGAGCGGAGCTGTGAACCTCGGGCTGAGGCAGAGTTATAGTCTCCAGAATGCCAGGACCTTGGGCTTGAGGGCATGAGCTGGCAGTTTCCACCAGAGCCATACAGTGATGGGGTTTGGGTCCTAGGAGAGCAATGGACTTTGAAGAAGCGTGTGTGGAGTTTGAAAAGTCCATGGGACAGCACTACAGAAATCCCAGGCCTCCAATCCACGATCCCTTTTTCAAGTGGCCATCAAGGTCAGTGGAGAGACCAATTAGTTTGAATATAAAATGACCACTCAAAATAGTGTGCGTACACGTGTGTGTGTGCAGGCTTTGTGTGTGTGTGTGTGTGTGTGTATGTATATATGTATGTATGTATTAATGTGTGGTGGTAGTGGTCTCAGTTGTTAAGAGCAAGTACTGCTCTTGCAGATGACCTAAGTTTAGTTCTCAACACCTATATAAGGCAGCTCACTAATACCTGTAACCCCAGCTCCAGAGTGTACCATACCATTTTCTGACCTTACTAGGTATTAGCAAGCAAACAGGCACACATATCACAAACACACACACACACACACACACACACATACACACACACACACACATACACACACACACACACACACACAATAAATCCTTAAAACAGGATTGTGGATTGGAAGTTTAATCCCTAGATTGTATCAATGCCGTGAGGTAATCAGATCTTTCGGGTACAATCTTATCAATTAGTTAATTAATCTCTTGATGAGTCATAGCTAAATAGACCATTGGCAGGTGGGATCTAGTTGGAGGAAGTGGGTCTCGGGGGTGGGGGTGAGCCTTTGTAGAGTATAGCATAGCCCTTGTCCCCCCCCCCCCATTCCCAGTCTCTCTCCCCTCTCATTTCCCTCTCCCAGTTTTCTACCTTCCACACACAGCCCTCTGTCTCCCTCACTCTTCCTCTAGTTGGTTCTCTGTGCATTTCTTCCCGGCAACTTTGAAGTGAGCAGTTCTCCTTTACCACGCCTTTCCACAGACCTAAAGCAGCGGACCAGCTGTCCGCAGACAGAAACCTCTCAAACTAAAGCACTCTAAATATTAAGTTGTTTACCACAGTATTTTGCCAAACATGGAAGGTGACAAGAACTGGAAGGAAGGGGCAACAGTGGTCAGCATGAGGCAGGTAAGATGCTGCAGTTGGGACCTAGCAGCCTTCCCACACTGCACTTGGAGGAAGGCGTATCTTGCTTTGGGATGGGACATTGTTTTACAGAGGTTCTTGAGGGAGCTGAGCTGGCTTGGGGGGAACTGACCTCCTAGTATTTACTTTATTGAAAATAGAACCCTTACATTTTAGCCAGATGTATGTATTCTACCTGTATTTCTTATACCTACATGAAGACACATACCTACATATGGCTCATGACCTGACTTCTAGAAATGAGTATCCCCATAGACTAGAAGGCAGATGCTGATGGCTGAGGCTCCTTGGGTGTCTTGAACTGTGAGGTCAAACGCCATGCCTAGGATGGAGCCATAGGACCCTGGCTCACAATGAAGCTTTCCTATACCTGGTCCGTACTGCTGAGCCCCATGTCTTTATTGACATGGGAGCTGTCTTCTCCTTCTGCAACCACATGAATCCAGTCTCAAGTCTATTTAACAAAGCACAAAGAAGTGGGCCACGCATTCTTCCAAACTGTCTCAGAAGAGAAGAGTTTTTTTCACATCATCTTCCGCAGGTCTCAGCACCTGAAAGTCCCAGTTACTCATCTAGAGACTAGGGTGTGAGTGTAGAGTCTTGGAGATAGGAGAGTTACATTTTCTAGACTACTGTGGCCTATAGACAGTTCTCCAGGGCACAACAAAAGTTGTCCTCTCTTGTAGGAAAGCTCGTGTCCTTTATGTCCCCTTGGCTCATTCTCTTGGATGGACACTCCTCCTGTTTCCCTGGATCCTAGGCTGTCTGCTCCTAGCTGACATAACCTCTCTTTGACTGGCTGCAATAAGACAAAGCTGGGTGTTGTACATGCCTGTAATCAAGGTAGAGACTCTGAGTTCAAGGTCAGCTTGGGCTGCATAGTGAGACTCCCCTTCTGTAACCAAAGTAGGGACACTGGTTCTCGAAGTTGAAATTAGATGTGTGCACTGCCCTTTGTGAACCGGGCCTTGTAAGTGACCAATGGCTTCCATACAGGAAATCTTTAGGGTTGCTTCTGAGGTTTGTACTGTTCAGCTCCTTGATGCGTTTTCAATTCACGATGTCGCATAGCATGTGATCCCTGTAGGATGCCTCAGTCCCAACTGAGGAAATGGGGGATGGGAGTTACAGAAGAGATAGCCAAGTATAAGGCTAGGGTAAACGTTTACAGGTGACAACTGGCTTCATTTCTGGTTTTGTTTTGTTTTTGAGACAGGGTCTCAGAATGTCGTCTTGGCTGTTCTGGAACTTACTATGTAGACCACACTGGCCTCAAACTCTGAGTTCTATCTGCCTCTATAGTGATTAAAGGCATGTGCCACTACACCAGGCATGACACTGGTTTTAGGAGGGAGTTAGCAGGCTGTTTACAGAGCTTCTAAGGCTCCAATCAATGGCTGATAACATCTAATGGGTGCTAAGTGCTCGCCTTGGGCCTGTTAATGTCCTAGCCCTTCAGTGCCTTACTTTGCTGCTAGCATTCAAGGCGGTGGTAGAGGGGGACCTAGAAGCTGGAAGGGTAAGGCCATCTGCCCAGTGGCACAGTTGATATGTGGGAGAACTGTCACTCCAGTTCTCCCCCCTCCCCCTCCCCCACCCCCTGCTCCATAGCTCTCAACTGCACAGGAGTTTATTCTTAAGGACCCTGAAACAGTTTCTTCCTTGTGCGCTCCTTTTACCGGGATGTATGTTGCCTCCCTCCTATCAGAATAGATCTCTACATTTCCTATGATATGAATCCCACACTTGGTGGTTGTCTAAGATCACTCCTGCCAACAGGAATGTCATCTTCCATTTTGTCCTGGGGTCCGCTGAGGGCCTTGTGCGTGCAAGCTTTTCTACCACTGTGTGCCTCCCCTGGTTCTTGGCTTGTTTGAAGGTTGACAGGGTTTCTTGTAGTATTGACAGATGAGCTGGAGTGGTTTGGTAGTTATGGAAAGCTCTGACTTGGGGCATTTGCCAGTTCCCATCATGTAAATATTGCTGCTGAGACCCATTTCGAGCTGACAACGCAACCTGTAAAAATCCTGACTAATAATTGAAGGTGGTGTGTCAGGTTCTGGAGGATCCGGGCCCAGAGACTTCGCAGCATTGAAGAGTGCCAATCTGGGTCCAAATTCTGGGATCCCAAGGCCTTGACAAGCTGTGCTCTGGCCCCAGATTGCCAGCCTTCCAGGGTTCTTCCTGTAGTGGGATGGCGGGTTGGGGGGGTGGGGGATGGGGCACAGCCAACTGTGCTGGATCCCGTGGAGGACAGACATGTGGACAGCAGGTGGCAGCACTCTCATGGTCAAAGCTGTGCATCACCGCCTAATGAGGGGCCTTTGTTCTGAGCCAGAGGCTGTGTCACCAAGAGAAAGGCCCCACAGGGCAAACTAATCAGCCTGTCCTTAGCTGACCTTCACCTCCTGTTGCCTGGTAGACCGGTCCCAAAGCCTGACAGAATGAGAGCCACTGAAGCAGATAGTGGGGACAAAACACACACACACACACACACACACACACACACACACACACACACACACACCATCACAGCAGGGGTTCCCAGGCTCCTGGAAGCATTTCTCTTTTTCACCTGCTATCCTCCATAGACCTTATGTATCCTCTGGGGTGCTTTCCTGCTGGGGTAACCAGTTGTTCCAGTTTGTCCTGGACAGTCATAGACTAAATAAGCAAAAATTCCTTCTCCTGTTCAACCCTGTGTGTGTGTGTGTGTGTGTGTGTGTGTATGTTTCATCCTTGAATAGCATCTGCTCTTACAGAGACATTGTGACTTTTGCTGTAGGCACGGTCATGGTGGAAAGATGTCTAGGTAAGGTCAGGGCTGGCCCAAGTCCACAGATAGGATTGGATGTCATTCCATTTTCAAAACTTGTCCCACTCCCCCCTTCTTTTTTCTCCCAGAGGTCAGGGCCCAGATGCACGAGAAGGAGCCCATAACACTATGTTCCCCCTTTCCTATCTTTGACCTCCCTCTCCTTCCCACACATGCAGCCTGGATCTTGCACAAAGTCCATTGGTCATTTAGCCCTCCCAGAGTGTAGCCACAGAGGACTCTATGTTCCAGGGCTGAGTGAGGCCACTCACAAGAGGCAAGGTACTAAGAGGTGGGGAGGGCAAAGCAGGCTGGAAACCTCAGAACAGGACTCAGTCCTGGTGTGGTGTGACACATCAGCTCCTATCACTCTGGTACCCTCGCCCTCTGTCCACCACTTCCTTTCCCTCCCAGTGGGCCCCCTGAGCTACAGCTGTGATGTTGGATGAAGGCACGCAGCTTTTCTTAAACCAAAACCCAAGCAAAGGATTCTCTGCTCCTCATGCTGGGAGTAAGGACAGCAGTGTCGCTAGGACTCATGCTCTGTACAGACTGTCCTTATCCAGTCTCCCGGCTTATCTCATTTAGCTTCTCCTGGCACTTGCTCTGGTGGCCATCCTGGTCTTGCGTCAGTCCCTAGGGGCTTGGACTCCCTCCTGTCAAGAGTGTTTGCTCAGTTCCCTCTGCCCCTCTGCTTGCTTGAGAGTAGTGGGAGGTTGAAAAAGACACTGAAATTGTGCCACTGAAACTTTGAAAGATGAGAAGGGGGTCACTACGGGCCAAGGCAGAGACGGTTGTGACACATTCCAAGTGGGGTGTCAGATCTGTCACCCACCAGGACAGAGCATTTAGAAATAGACCTTTCGAAGGCTTCTGGCTTCAACCAGCCTCTTCACATCAAACTCAATGGTTCATATTCCATTCCACTGGAGATAAGTTAACACAGCAAAGTCCTATTCTGGATAAAAATTGACTGTGCAGGTAACATCCTGCTGACTCTAGTTTCCTGACCAACGTTGGGTTGGCTAGATCCCTCCTTGGAGACTAAGGACTCTGTGATTTTTAAATAAGAAGTACAAAGGCCTGAGGCCTGGGGACACGGCTCAGGCAGTAAAATATTCAGCCAGTAAAGCATGAGAACCTGAGTGAGACCCTCTACGGTCCACCTTAACAGCCAGGCACGGAGCCACACCCCTAGGCTTCCAGCTCTGAGGAGGTGAAAACAGGAGGGTCCCTGAAGCTCACGTGACAGTCTTGTCAAATCAGTGAGTTTCAGTTCAGTAAGAGACCCTGTCCCCAAGAGACCCTGTCCCCCAAAAGAAGGTGGAGAGTAACAGCAGAATATCTAACATCGATCTCTGGCTCCCAAGCACCTGCATCACGGAGCCACACCCACATCCAACCCTTGCCACGCCCCCAGAAGCATGGGATGTTTCGTCTGCTAGGTAGTGGCCAATGGATGTTGAATTTGTTAAAGAAAAGCTGGGTTTGTGAAAAGGACTTCACCAAGCATACCAAACTTTAGGTTGATTGCCTAGATAAATGGGCTAGAATACAATCTTCAGAGTCTCAGTGGGACAATGACAGCCCTTACTAGTGTCAGAGGCCTTCTGCTCCATCTTCATATTGTCTGATGCTCCACCAAAGCTTCATGAAGGACACCTGGAAGGTGCCACATAGGTATGGAGGCATCGCTGGCACCAACCCCACATCTACCCTATTGACTAGAAGAAGCACAAGCTTCTCAGGCTGCTCATGGAAAACTAAGTTGGGAAGCTAATGAATGGTGTTGAGAAGGATGGAAGGAAAGAACCCAAGAACCTCTGGGGTTTGGTTTGTTGTTTGCTTCTTTTTGAGACAATGTCTCTTTACACATCCCTGGCTGTTCTAGAACTCACTATGTAGACCAGATTGGCCTTGAATTCAGAGACCTGCCTCCCTTTGTCTCCCAAGTGCTGGGATTAAAGACACATGTCACCATGCCCACTGTTCTATCATTTTAAAATATTTATTTTTAACTGAGTGTATATGTGTCTGTCTATGTGTGCATGTGAGTACAGGTACCCACAGAGTTCAGAAGAGGTTGTCAGACCCCTGGAGCTGGAGTTAAAATGATTGTATTGTAAGCCACCCAATGCTGGGAATGGAACTCAGGTCCTTCCTCCAGACAAGCAGTATAAGTTCTTAACTGATGAGCCATCTCTCCAACCCTTGCTCTGATTGGGGGGAGGGTAATTTAAATTAATGTATTATTATTATTATTATTATTATTATTATCATCATCATTATTATTATTATTATTAAGACAGGATTTCACTCTGGCCTGAAACTTACCATGATGTTCCTACTTAAGTTTCCCAAGAGCTGAGATTACAGGTGTGTACCATAGTACATGTCAAGTTCAATCTCTCTCCCTCCCTCCTTTCCTCCCTCCCTCCCTCACTCCTCTCTCTTGTGTAGACAGTATCTAGCTATTTAATTCAGGCTATTTAGTTTCAACCCTGTTGTCTCAGCGCCCCTCGGCTGGGATTTTGGGTGTACACCACCATGGTCTGTGGGGCCCTAATTCTGCCGCTACATTTCTAGGTGGCTGAGGTCCTCTGAGCTGCCTCTCTCCACCTTTGTTCCCGCCCCCACCCAGCCTGTCCTTCCCACCTGACCTTCTGCTTTGCATTAAGAAACCCCGTACTACTCAGAACATGGGGTTCTCTGGGTCCGGGGAGAGCTGTGCAGGGGGGAAGTGAGGAGCAGGAGGAAAAGGCTGCTCTGCTCCTGTCCGGAGTACTCTAGGCTTCAGCCTGTTGTCCACGAGTGAGGGAACAGGTTTGTAATTGATAGAAGTGAAGTCTTGATGGCTGGATTTATCCATCTTTTTAAGTCCCATCCCCTTGACTTGTCCTGCCGGCTTCAATAACATCCCCCACACACCCCACCCAGCAGCAGAGTTCACTGGGTGCTGGGCACACAGAGGGCACAGCAAGGGACACAGCTCAGTCCTGGCACAATGAAACGTGGGCTGTCATGCATGATGGAAATTTACAGACACCCTTCTGAGAATTTGGAAGTGTCTTGTTTCAGATACAAATGCCGGGGATCGAACCCGGGGCCCTGTGCATGCTGGGCAGTAGCTCTACCATTGGGTACTGGGGGCGAGGTGGGGTCACCAGGATAGTAGAAACTGTTGCCTAAACAGTTTTCTGCCCTATCAAGCTGCCCGTGCGTGGATCCTCACAGGCGAAAGTCTGCCGTCAGGAAAGCTTGCCCCTTAGCACTCCTTCCTCAAGGGAACAAGCAGAGGCCCAGACAAAGGTTGTGTGGGTGGGGCCAGGATGTAGGTGACTCTGGAACAGTCCCTCCTGCAATGGCCATGTGGAGTCAAATTTCTTTACCAGTGGCCTTAATGAGGGCAGAAAATTAAATTCTGAAGCTAATTTTGGATATAGTAATATAATTTAAAATTTGCATCCATCTCATTGAATACAATTTAACAATAAAAAAAAGACAAAATATTGACATACACTTATTATCATATTCAGCAGCTTGGCAATTCTGTTGAGCAAGGAAAGCCAGTCTCAAAAAAAGTCGCATACCTTATGGTCTCGTTCTGTTGTATTTTCGAAATGCTCAAATTCTAGAAATGAAGAACGAGAATCCTCTTAGCAATCAGGGGTTGAGGAGAAGGGCGGGGCGTGGCTCCAAACAGCCGTCGAGGTGACGGTCTCAGCAGCTGTGGATCTTGAGGCGAGGTGACGGTCTCAGCAGCTGTGGATCTTGAGTGTGGTTACTCACTGCTCAACAGGTGATAAAGTCTCAGAAAAATTGCACATTTATAGAGAGGAATGTGATTTTCTTGTGTACGCATGGGGGTGTGTGTATGTGTAAGACTGGCCAGGTCTGAGTGAGCTGCGGATTGCATAGCGCACTATAGTTTTGTAAGGTAATATTATTTGAGAGTTTGGGCAAAGAATATGCAGGGACTTCTCTGTACTTTTGCATGTCTATGGCAAATACATAGTATATAAAACTTACCTTTTTAGTTGTTTACACTCATAGCACCATTGACTGGATCTTGAACATTCCCCTAAAGGCCTATGTGGTGAAGGCTTGGTCCCCAGCCTGTGACACTACTGGGACTTGGAAAAACCTTTGGGCATAGGGGTGGAACTTAATGTAAGGAAGTTAGGTTTCTGAGCTGTGTCATCAGAAGGGATACTGGAACCCTGGTCCTTTCGTATTTCTTTCTACTTCCTGGTCACTATGAAGTGAACGGTTTTTATTTTCTTTATTGTTTTTTATATGTGTGGGTGTTTTGCCTGTATGCATGCCTGATGCCTGTGGAGGCCAGAGAGTGTACTGGATGCCCTGGGACTGGAGTTAAACAGTCAGTGCTCCTAACCACTGAGCCATCTCTCCAGCCTCATGAGCAGCCTCCTGCCACACACTCCTCATGTTCTATCTCTCCACGGGCCCAAAGCCACGGGGCAGAGTAGGCCGGTCTCACCCAGGAAGCTCTGATAGCCTACACTGTGTCCAGCCTGGGGAAACCTGAGGGGGTGGTGAGGAAATGAAAGGACAGACACACAGACACATGTACAGAAAAGCTGGGATCAGATAGGCCATGTTGGATCTGATGGAACATACCAGCCAAGCCCAGCAACCAGAACCTTGGTGGTTTTATTATGTATACCACAGGAAGAGGGGTCAGCTGGCCGGCTAGGAGGTCTCTGCAGGGGAGCAGTCCGAGGCTGCAGTCATCTGGAAGGAGGAAGCTGCTGGTCCTAGTTTGCACACACTGGTCACTGGGTTGTATGCACTCACACTTGGACCAGAGGGAGGCTTGCCTGGTCTCATGGGACTGAGGCAGAGTGTCCTTGGCATGGCTGTGCCTGTGTCCATGATACACATTTACTTGGGACATCCTTGGCTCCCCACAGGCCTGGACCAAAACCTTCCCTCATGATTCTCTCGGGTATTTTGTTACAGTAACGGGAAGCTGACTGACATGGGTGGCAATCATATCTTCAGATTATTTTGAAATAAAGACTACCAACCATCTCCAGAACCCTTCAATCCCTCTAAACTGAAAGTTCATAATCATAAAATCCTGTTTCTCTACCTCCTGACAGCTCTCACTCTGCCTTCCATCTTTTTTATCTTTCCTTTTCTAGGAACCTTGTGGCTGGCGGGTTTTGCTTATGTCAATGTCTTTATGCTATGGTGTGTCAGACATGTTGGCACCCTGAAACCTGAACCATACCCCACCGTGAATCTGCCACGTTCTTTTCCTCCATCCACCCACTGATATTCATTTTACTTTTACTCTCTAGCTCTTGTGATCCTTGTAAAATTTTTTGTGCAATCTTTTGTGCACTTAAAATTATTCCAAAACGAAATGTTAAAGAAAAACATAGTCAGAAATAAATTTCACAAATTGACCAAACCTTTCCTCTGCTCATCACATAAACTAGAGAGTGTTCATGATCTCTGTGCAGGTCATTGGAGGGCGGGTGGAACTTGAATTTTTCTTTCTGGTTAGGCAGGTGAGCTTGGGGAGTTCGGGTAGCCTCGATCATCCTGGCCCATGGCTAGAGGCTTACAGTAAGGGGGAGAGGAAATCCAGGGCCCTGTTGAATTTCAGTAGACAGTGGGGATTCACATGGAATTGGTTGTACTGAAAATGTAGCATAAGCAGATAGTGATATTTAGCAGGAAGGGGAAGCCTAGGTTTGGAAGACTCGTTTACATCACTGGTGTCTTTCCTACCGGCAGTTTGACATCAGACTCTCAGTACACCAATGTCTTGTGGCTCTATTGTACCTTCACACACAGCATATATAGTGCCTAATATAGGCACATGAATATCCTGGAATGACTGAGGGGACCCCCTCCTCTACAGCCTAAGGGGAAGACGGGAGGACTGGGCCCCACTTCTATTTGTGTGTTTTCTGCCCCCTTGGGAGAGGGGAAAACCCAACCCTTAAGGAGTCTACCACTCACACCCCAGTACATGGAAGATAAAGCTAAGAAGTGTTCCAGACTCCTCAATCTCAGAAGACCTCGTTCCCTTTTCTCTGCTGGGGGCTCAGGCTGGTGATGCCAGCCTAAGGGCAGAAACATGGCGCCCTCCCCACCCCTGCTGCTGCTGCTGCTCTCTCTTTGTTCCTTCTTTGGCTCTGCCCATCCTCCTCCTCAGTTCAAACTTCACTTTCCTGCTTGTGTCTCCTGTGAAACCGAGTTGACATATTAATCATTACGGAGCAGCTGAATGCTCCACCGTGCTTCATTAATCCAGAAGAAAATACCGTCAGCTGGGAAGCGCTGAGAGCGTGCCCATGTGCCTCCCCGGGGCCCAGGATCCTGGAACTGCCTCCGTTTCCATGAGTAACAAAACAGAAGGCCTTTATGAAAGGCCACAGTGACCCTGGTGCTGGATAGACATGGGAGGCTGAGAATGTGGGTGGGCTGCCATCCCTGAAGGCAGAGGTCATTCATCATGGACCCTGTCAGACCTTGGGCTGGTCAAGGACTCCAGTGGAGGCCAACTTGTAAAATCCCATTAGGGTTGCCAAGGCCAGAACAATGTGACTTTAATAAGGTTAAAGTTTGGCGGGTTTACAACTTTTAGGATGATAAGGTTTCTAGTCACGTGAGAGAAAGAGCTAGAGAGGGTCTGAGTAAATTCTCCTGGTCAGATGCTGGGGTGTGGTCCAGCCTGGCCCGGGGCCAGACTCCTGAGGCTGTCTCCTGAGCCTGGGCCAAGCTTCAGAGTTGTACCTTCTGCCCTGCACGTGGACAAAGCCTGTTCTCCCATCTCTGGCCTCTGGAACTGATAGAGAAATGAATCTGGGTGGCTATTTTCAGACACAGAGAGTCCTTGGGACAAACTGACTTAGATGGAAGCAAATGCCCTAGTCAAAGGTGTCACCCTGCCCTTCGACATCCCCTGTGCCACCCACCACAGTAAGGGCACGAGGAGGGGTTATTTCTTTACCATGTGAATCTTCTCATTACTGTCTTCTGGCATGGGCTACTTTCTTGCCTCTCTGGGTCTGTCCTTATTTCTACTGTCTTTTCTGGAAAAGCACTCCTAACCATGCCCTTCTTTCCCACCTGAGGGAGATTCACTGCTCCTGTTTCAAAGCTAGAGAGCGTGGGACATGCTTCTAGAGAAGTGTGCATCTCTTCAGGTGGTTCCACAGAAAGCAGGACACCTGAGACTGAGAGAACCAGTTCCTAAGGAAGAACGCTTGGTTCATGTCATCTGAAGTTTCAGTCGTGCCTCATGGCCTTGGGTCTGCTGTGAGGTAGGATGGGGGCAAGAGCATGCTGTAAAGAAACGGGTGGTAACTAGGAAACAGAGAAACAGGAAGAGGCCAAGGTTCCAGCATCTCTCCGAGGACACACTCCAGTGATTTGATTTATATACACTAGGATCTGCCTCCCAAAGGTTCTACTGTGTCCCAGTAGGATCCCAAGCTGAGGACCAAGGTTTCAACATATGGTTTTGGAACTTATCCCAGCTGTTCGGCAAAGATCTAAGGATGCTGTCAAGGATGGGCTGGCAGATGCCTCTTTGAGGGTGAGATGCAGCTGGTGGTACAGGCCTATGACCCCATTACTTAGGAGGCTGAAGGAAGAAGACTGAGAGATTTCAAGGCCTGTCTGGGCTACAGAGTGAGTTCTAGCCTTGGCAACTTACTTGACCCTATCTTAAGACTGTAGGGGTCCATACTTGGCCACCCCGGCCTTGTTTGACCTCTTGAGTATGGAGTTGAGTGCTGAGCCCACACAGAGACCTGTGAGCTTAGACTGGAACAGTGACTTGCCAGACTCAGAAGACAACTTTAAAGTCATGGTCTCAACTAGATGGATCATCTTTTACTGGTAAAAAAAAAAATAGTATCATTTCTAAGTGGGTCACTTGTTTCCTGCAGGTGAAATTGTCAGCATATGTCACAGTGTGTCCATTTATGTCAACTTCAGATACAGTAGATGGTCAACATTTATGTCTGGGACACCATCAGATTAATTTGTTTAGAAAGTTTACAGAGAACTCAGATTGATAGCTTTGGTGACAGTGCTTAGCCTGTTGTCAGAGGCAGCAGGATACCCTTTAGAAATACAGAGATTCAAGGTCTCTGGCCCTGGAGACGTATGCTAGCTACCAGAGATGCACGTTCAAGGGCAGAGGACACAAGGAATCCTTGCTCACATGCTGGCTGTGCATTAACAGGTGGAGCCATGAAAATACAGACATGGCATATTTCCATCAGAGACTAAAGTACATCTGGGCGTTTCCTCGATGAAACACAGCAAACCAAAGCTGGGGGGTATATGGACTGTGGTTCTAGATCATGGTACACAAGTCACTCTGGGCTCACCGGCTGGCGAGGGTTAGTGAAACAGGCAGTTCAGGGAAAGAGTGGCCCTTGGGAGACCAACCTTGGCTATACTGTTGTACAGGTCTCAGGGACTCCCAAGATCACTTTCTTTTGGGTACAGAGCTGGAGTTCTTTTGCTCGGCCCAAGATGGACTTGAACCATCATTCTTTCTGTGGTGGAGCTGGGTCTCTAGTTAGGCCTGGGACCACTCCCTCCAAGGATCCTTGTTTGATAGGCTTAAATTCCCCAGCCCAGCTGCTTTTAACCTGTGAGCTGTGACCCCTTCAGAGGTCGAGGTTGAATGACCCTTTCACAGTGGTTGAATTTCAAATAACCTGCACATCAGATATTTACACTGCAGTCCAAAACAGTAGCAAAATTAGTTATGAAGTAGCAATGGAAATACTTTTCTGATTGGGGTCAGCACAGTGTGAAGAATTGTCTTAAAGGGGCCCAGCATCAGGAAGGTTGAGAACCACTGCCCTAGCAACTTTGGACTGAGGTGGGCCCAGATTCTCGCTTGCCCTCAGCTCAGGACCACACTAGGACCTCTGCGACTCTCCAGGCATCAGGACTGTGGGTGGAGGGCTGATGATGAATGGTCCCATGTCACCTCAGCTCCTCAGTATTCAGCATCTGAGCCCAGCAATCTAGGGAACAGGAAATGCTGGGGGCAGTGAGTGGAGTGGAAGGTGGGCCCATGTCACTACTAGGGAGGGTTGTGGATTCTCCCCTGTGCTTGTCAAAAACCTGGACCCAGAGTAACCTTCAGAAGGTCCTAGGGAGGCACATGAATGGGGATCAACTGTCAGATGAATCTTTGGACCAAAGGCTCTCCTTGCCAGGGGGAAGGAGACATTCTTGTGCCTGGCCTTCCTGACCCCTGCGTTTCCCTCAGCACACCCAGATAAGCATTCTTCTTTGCCCGCCCCCCCCACCCACCACTCCCCACTTGTGAAAGAGGAGCGTGACTCACATCTGTGGGGAAGGCAGTTAGGTGAGCCTAATTCAAATGCCAGGCCAGATGCAAATACAGGTTTTTCTATGAATAGCAGCCCAGTTGTTCCCTGGAGGCTGAGCTGGTGCCTTCTCATCCAAAGTACATTTGCGCTTTTCCAATTTATGAGCTGAACCCTGGGCTGCCTACCTTTGGCCCCTCAAGGCCAGTTCTGTGTTCTTTGTTCCCTAAAGTCTCCCCGGAGTGAAATATTAACAGGTGGTAGGGCTAAAGGACCTGGGAGCTTCAGAAGGCAGGGCTGGAGAAGAAAGAATACCTGGAGGGTGTGCTGTTCACCGGCCTGGAATTTTCCATTCCTCTTAAGCTCACATGACCAGAGCAGTGTTTCCTTAAAGTCACAAAACTAAGATGGCTGCAGGGTAGCCCGGGCTAAATAGCTGGACACTGACCACAGCTGTTTACAGCCTTGTGGTTACTAAGGAGACAAAAGCTCCGTGGTGTAGTGTGGTGGAAATGTTTAGACCTGAGCGTCAGGAGGCCAGGGACTGGCAGTGGATGAGCTCCCAGACCGTGTTTCCCTGGCTGAAGGCAGCACCAAACCCTGTTCTGCTCTGACAACAGTGGCTGAGCTCCATTTATTCTGGGGCAGGGGCTGTATTTCTTTGTGACCTCCAGGAGGTGATTACGGTCAGCCTTCCTCCACTTCGACTTCGTGCCTTCCCTACTCCTGACTCTCCATTCTTGCTTTCTATCCGTACTCCCTTCATTTTAAGGCAGAGGACTAAGCCAGGCTACAAGTTGGTCACGTGTCTTTGAACGTCAGTGATTCACCTTTGACACTTTCTAGGGCTGCTTCTTTTTAGCCATGTGACCCAGGTCTAATTATTTGGTTTCTTTGGAGATCAATGTCCTCCCATATCACGGGGAAACTATGTTAGGACTTTTATGAGACTTATAAACTAGTACCTCATACACAAGGACTGTGGGAATATGTCAGTATCCTTTTAAACTTGAAAATCGGCATGGACAAAGAACTCATCACTCTACGAAGGAGCTCCCTCTGGACTCTCCCTATGAATGGGGACATGGTGCCTAATCAATGGGCCTTTGGTTCCTTTTCCTTGTCTCAGTGCAGGGCATCTGCTAACTAAGGACACCTGGTGTAAGTGGTGCACAGGGTGCTGATGAGTTATTAAGAAGTGTTTGAAGCAGAATGGTTGGTGGGGGGGTGCCTTTGGTTCCAGCACACAAGAGACAGAGGCAGGTGGATCTTGAGTTCAAGGCTAGCCTACTCTATAAGAGTAAGTTCCAGGACTGACTACTCAGAGAAACCATGTCTTAAAAAACAAACAAGCAATAATACCACATATATAACATCTTAAAAAGAAGAAGTGCTTTGGAAGCAGATAAAACAGAGTTTCGAATGTGCCCTATCTCCTAGCACAGTGGTTCTCAACCTTCCTAATGCTGTGGCCCTATAATACAGTTCCTCGTGTTGTGTTGACTGCCCCCCATAAAATTATTCTTGTTGCTACGACATAACTGTAGTTTTGCTATGGTTCTAAATCGTAATGTAAAGACCATGTTTTCTCATGGTCTAAGGCAACCCCTGTGGAAGGGTCATTTGACCAGCAAAGGGTTACGGCCCACAGTTGTTGCTCCTGCTGTCTTAGTAGATACACGATCTTCTCTCCCCTCTGTCTCACTCCTGATGTTTGTAACACAGGGACATAACAAACCCTACTCCATTAGTGTGTGGTGATGATTCACTGTGACAATGTGTGTAGGCACCTGTCTCAGCGTTTAACAGCAAGCTGTATAGTAAATATGGCCTCCCGGGCAGCACCGAGGTTGGATGTCCCCAGAACCTCCAGGTCACAAGCATCAGGCTTGTCTGGGCATTCTCCACAGAGAGCATGATATGGATCGAGTGGCTTGTGGCTGCAGTGGTTTGTTTGCTCCTGGCTCCCATCCACAGACACTTACTGGGGCCTCAAAAGCCCATTAGGCACTTAAGCGTTCAGTACTCTATGAATTTCCCAGCAGAGGCAGGTCTTCTGCTGCTTACATTACAGATTCCTCCTACAGTTTACTGTTTCCCGATACCTAGTGCTTTCTTGCCCCCATTGCTTGGTCTTGGAGACCGGCCATGTCCTAAAACTGATCTCATGCTATCAGCATAGGCAAGGAAAACAATGGCCTCTTCATGGGACTTTGCCCTCCATAAGCTCAAGTGTGTGTGTGTGTGTGTGTGTGTGTGTGTGTGTGTGTGTTTGTGTGTACCTCTCTCAGATGAATGGGAGAAAAGTTCTGGAGTAAATTCAGACTGGAGGGGGAAGGGGGAGTGAGTTGTTGCCTGTGCCTTTGTGATCTTAATCATGATTTCCTGGAGCCTTCAATTTTCTATTTTAAAGCACTGATGTTGGCCCGTGTCCAGTTACTTTGCAGCCTTGGGGAGTGGACAAAATGGTACAGACACAGACGTGACAGTCAAACCTCAGGTCTAACCTCAGTTCTGTCCACAATTGGCTATCTGATTGGTCAATGTGACAGTTCACCAGGGCGTTCATCGTGTGTGAACAGTGTGCAGTTGTGCAGTTGTTCACTGGAATTGTGCAATTGTGATGGGAAGGAGTGGCGTATACTGGTAGCCCCAGCATCTCAGGGGGTGGAGGCAGGAAGATCCTTTAAGCCTGGGAATTTGAGGCCAGTTTGGGCAACACAGTCAGACTGCATCTGTTAAAGGGAAAGGGAGTTTAGAGAGAATGCTCAGAGGGTAAGAGTACCTCCTGCTCTTGCTCACAACTGCCTGTGATTCCAATCCCAGGGGATCTAACACTCTCTTGACTTCTGTAGGCTCCTTCATGTACATGGTAGTCATGAACTCACATAGGCTCAGGCACAAACACATAGAAATAATTGAATGCACATATAAATCTTAAGAGAAAACAAAATCAAAATTAAAAAGGTCATGGATTACAGCATAGACATTGTGTCTGGCGGGCAGGGCCTCTATAGTCATCCAGGCAAACATGTGGTTCTACAGCCTGTTGGTGAGGTTGACACTTGAGGGAGGAGGCAGAAGACATCTGTAGAAGAAGAAAATCCGTTTCCCACAGGGTAACAACCAGGGGCCCTGGCCTTTCCTGCCCAGGTTACTGCACTTCATGGCAGGCCTGAAAAGTTTCTCCCACTGTAAAGCAGGCTTGTGATGGGTGGAAGGGTGAGGAGGTTGAAAAGCCCAGACTATGGAGAGCGCACAGCCAGGTTAGGCAGAGTAGAGTACAGAAAGTTCAACTGCCAAGGGAGAGAAAGCCTCGCTGGGAAGAGAAGATACTCAGCAAGCAGAGACCCTTCTAGCTGGGCATCTTGAGCCTAAGTGAAGGCCAATGTAGGACATCCTCCCTACAGAGGGAGCAGAGTGCCCCTTGGGATGTGTGTGCTAACAGGCAGACCCCACAGAGCTCCCAAGACTCTGTATAGAAGTGCAGGGCAGAGGGCTTTGTGATCCAAACAAATAATTGTATTTTAAGGCAATTTAGATAGATGTTCCTTGACTTTGGAGTTGTACTCTCCTCCCCTCTCCCCCAAATCAACCAAACAAACAAAGAAAAAAAACGCATAAAGTATGTTGAAAATATACATCAATACCGCACCACACCTATACTTCCTGGTCTTGGCTTAGCTGGTCACTGCACTGTAGTCTTACTTGTGGTCTTGGGACTAGCTGGTGACTCTGGTGTGTTGTTTCTACCCACTATTTTAGACTATGGTGGTGTCGGCCAGTCACACTGCAGAAAATCAGAGGTCAGAAATTCCAGAGTGATTCTCTTCAGTGAGTCTCACTTCCACATCATTGTGAAGTTGAAAGATTGCAAGTCTTACTGGACAAGACTGCTTTATGGCAAAACACACAAACAAACAAAAACCTTTCAAGCCTGCCATGAAGTTCTGTACCCCAGGCAGGAAAAGACAGGCCCCTGGCTGTTACCCTGTGGGAAACAGATTTTAATCTTCTATAGATGTCTTCTGCCTCCGCCCTTAAGTGTCAAATAAATCATCTGGAGGGACCATGTGCATTCCAAAAATGTAAGTAATGTGTTATAAACAAACAAATGAGACCTGAGGTCTGTAGAAATAGCTAAGCAGTGGCTAAAGGCATGTGCTGAACTTGCAGAGGGTCTGGGTTCAATTTCCAGCAGCAAGTACAGTTCCAGGGAACCCAAAAGCTTCTTCTGACCTCTTCCAGCAACAGGTACGCCCTTGGTGCACAGGCATCTATCTGTACGGGCAGAACACTTTTACACAAACAAAGAAATGAACAAAACCACAAAGTTAGCATCCGAGTCCCTCCCTCAGAACAGCCTCAGCTGAGCCCTGTTGAATGTTAGCTTAGCAACTGAAGGCTTTGATTTGGTCTCACAGTTTTGTTTATTTTTTTAAAGATGTATTTATTGCATTTATGTAAGTATACTGTCTCTGTCTTCGGACACACAGAAGAGGGCATTGCACTGGATCACATTATAGATGGTCTTAAGGGTTTGCATTGCTGTGAAGAAACACCATGATCAAAGCAACTCTTATAAGGACATTTAATTGAGGCTGGCTTACAGACGCAGAGGTTCAGTCCATTATCATCAAGGCAGGAGCATGGCAGTGTTCAGGCAGGCATGGAGCAGGAGGAGCTGAGAGTTCTACATCTTCATCTGAAGACCAATAGGAGAAACCTGGTTTCCAGGAAGCTAGGACAAGGGCCTTAAAGCCCACATCCACAGTGACTGTCTTTTTCCAACAAGGCCACACCTCCTAATAGTGCCACTTCCTGGGCCAAGCATATTCAAACCACCAAGAGATGTGTTTGTGTGTGTGCGTGTGTGCGTGTGTGTGTGTGTGTGTGTGTGTGTGTGTGTGTGTGTGTGTGTGTGTGAGAGAGAGAGAGAGAGAGAGAGAGAGAGAGAGAGAGAGATCATCTTCCCCTCTCTTTTCAGCCAGGTATTGAATTGAAGGTTGGGCATTCGCCCATTTTGGACAATTAGTAAACATTTATCCTGCTCTTATGGTATCACGGTGAATAGAAAACAGGTCATTTAAACAGGCCCTAACCTGGAAGTGCTCCAAGCCTGAAGAAGGACATATTAGAACAAAAGTGTGGGTAGGATATTGGGGGATTGTGAGGGGTTCAGCAGGCAGTGTACTCAAGTGTCGTCTCTGATGGGCCATCAATACAGGGAAAGCTAGTGTGAGGCAAGGCTGCTGAGTCCAGCTGAGGGAGGAAGGAAGACGTTTCATGCAGAGGCAAGTGTGTATTAAGCAATGGCTCCCTAATGTTTACCATGTGCCAAGGGCTAATGGGACCATGCCCTCGACCGCCACATAGGCTATCTGAATAAATTCACAGTCCATGCAAAAACAATGGGCCTTAGGTCCAAGTTGAGCTTCCTGACAAGGGCGTCTGAGTCCTCACTGGCTAGATGACCATGGGGAGTGTGTGTCTGGTAGCCTGCTTTCCCTCCTACAGGATTCGTCGCATGCCTGTAGTCTCCAGGGTCTTGTTCGTACCCCCACAAGGCTATAAGCTCTGTGACGCAGGGATGAGTCTGTCTTGTCTACTGTTGTGCCCCACGGCCCAGAACAGAGTGGTTCACGGTAAATGCTCAGTAAAATATTTATTCGAGGGATGAATAATGAATAGGTGGAAGTAAAAGCAGTCAGGCCAAGGGGCTGCCAAGACACTTAGACTCCAGAATGATTCCCTGTATATCCGTTTATTATTAAAATCGGTAGCTTTAGACATATAATCAAAGCCCAGTGAAGGCTTTGACATTTTATTTTTAATTGACAGAGAACAAATTATACTCAGTATGATAATCTGATGCAGTCAATAGGAAGCACTGAATTCTGGGTAACCAGCATTTCCATTTTCTAGAAAATTCCTCATTTCTTTGTATTTGGAAATATTTTTTAACTCCTTCCTTCTTGTTTTTGAAAAAAAATTATATTAAGTCACCCCATCTTGCTATAGAACACTAGAACCAATTCTGCATTTTGGTACCCACTATCCAACACCTGGTGTGATTCCTTTCCCCCATCCACTTCTCTGCCTTGAGTAACTAACTATATTCTATGCTCTTCCTTCCAGGAGACGTACCTACATAGCTTCCATGCATGGAGGAAAGCAATAGCTCATGCTTCTGCCTTATTTTACCTAACTCGATGTCCTCTGGTGCTATCCATTTTTATGCAAATGCCAGTATTTCAAAAAGATCAAAGCCACACAGTGAGATGGCGTCACCCGGACTGCACAGCTATCACAAAATCAATGTAGAACACATGTAGGCAAAAAGGCAGAAAAGAAGGGGGGGCTCTTTTACATGGCTGATGGGAGTATAAATTAATATAATTATTTATGGAAACCAGCATGGAGGTCTCTGGAACAAAATAAAAATAGAAATGACCCAACAACCTCTACTGGAGATATATCCAAAGGAAATGCAATTATCCTAGATAGAGGGTCCTTGTGATCCCGTGTTTATTGTCCCACCATCCACAACATCTAGGATATCAAACAAGGTTCCTATCAACAGATGAAGAGATAAAGAAAACCTTGGCTATAAACATAATACACACACGTACTAGTTACTTTCCTGTCACTGTGGCCATCACACTTGACAGAAACATTTTAAAAAGAAAGTTTTAAGTTTCTCATAGTTTTCAAAGAGTCTCGATCCGTTAAGGCAGAGAAAGTGTAGGGACCAGCTTGATTCATGACGACAGGAGTGTGTGGTACAAGATTATACAGTCTTCATAGTACATGAGGCTGGAGCAGCACAGCTGGAAGAGCTAGAAGTCCTGCTAAGAAACAGCTCCTGGGGGTTGGAGAAATGACTCAATGTTAAGAGCACTGACTGTTCTTCCAGAGGTCCTGAGTTCAATTCCCAGCAACCACATGGTGGCTCACAACCATCTGATGTGAGATCTGATGCCCTCTTCTGGTGTGTCTGAAGACAGCTACAGTGTACTCCTATAAATAAAATAAATAAATAAATCTTTAAAAGGAGGTATTAGAAAAATGCCCAGTATTTTAATACAAAGAAAAAGAAACATCCTGTGCATGATCTTAGGCAAAAGCCAATAAGATATCTCTTTACTTTTTATAAATCTCTGGTCAAGTCATTTACTATCTCTGGGCCTTTTTTCAATGTCAATAGTAAGACTTGGTATGCTTACCTCAAGACAGAGACTTGAAGTTCAGACATTAAAAACCACAAACACCACAGAAATATAAGGAATTACCTTCATTGTTATTAGCTGGCGCCTTGTCCTACAAAAGAGGTAAGAACAGTAATCAGTCAAGGTGCAAACTGTCAAATGTCTAAGCACATAAGGGTGACTAAGCAACTGGCCCTTCACAACTTCTGCCAGAACCGAAGCCCAAAGAGCCGGGAAATGGGACAGCCTTCTGAGAGCAAGCAAGCACTTCTGCCTCTGCTGGATGTGCTTCTGCTCTTTGGTGCACAGTCCACCAAAGGCCCTGTTATGGAAGGATCCTGAATATGATGGGAGCCTAGGAAACAAATTCTCAAGCTCCTGATGAGTGTCCCATCCAGCTGTGTTGTACTGCTGTGCCTCTAAAATCTGAGGGTGGGAGCTTCTCAAGTACCCATCCCTGGGTCCCTGTACCCCGGAATCCTGAGTCTGTTTCACACATACTGCAGGTTACAGAACAAAGACCTTTTGAATTCTCTCTGGTCACAGGCTGTTTTAAAAAGGAACTTCTTCCTCTCAAGGTTACATCCAATCAGAGAGATGAAAGTAAATGGGTGATTTAAATGGGATCAGCTCACATTGCAGCCAGAGGCCATGCTGACATCTGTGGTCTGTGTTGCCAATGCAAAGCCCATTTATGTCTGGGCCCCATGCTGCCCCCAAGGATCAGGTTGATGTCTGTGATCTAAGCTGCCACCAGAAACTAGATGGAAGTCTGTGATCTGTCCTCCACCAGCTTCTATGAACGAGGAAGCTTCTTTTGAAGTGCTATGGATGGCTACAGACCCATAATTGAGGATGAGATACATTGAAGGCTTCTGTGACACCCCCCCCACACACACACCCCAACGCCATCCCAAGAAACATTCCACACAGGAAGCTGTTAAGGAGCATCCTTAAAAATTGTGATAGGGTGCTGACATGTAGCTCTTCACAGTTGGCTTCTGGTGGGGGTGGAGGAGGACATATTGTTTAAGGGACTGACCTACTGGGAGTTTGACCACCTTCCAGTGAGTAAATGGCTGACATAAATTAGAATTGGTTGTTGTTGTTTTGTTGTGTGTGTGTGTGTGTGTGTGTGTGTGAATGTGTGTACCTGGGAGGAATAGGAAGTGAGTGTGATCCAGGTACATTGTACATTGACCTGTATATAAAGAAAGTGTACCATGCATGTGGATCACTATGTGAAGGCACGACTATGGTCTGTAAATATCAGAGCAAATCCAAGTAGCCGAATCTAGATGTTTTATTCAGGTACCAGACAGCATACATGGGGATGATGGATTGGCATAAGCAGAGAACTGGGGCCGGATCAAACAGACAAACAAACAAACAAGCAAAACAACAACCACTACCACCACAACAAACCACTCTGACAGTCTAAAAAAGTTATGGAATGATTTTACATGATAAAGTAAGTCCACCAGAATATCCATCCACTCCATGGGAAAGCAACCAATGAGTTCTCTCTCTCTCTCTCTCTCTCTCTCTCTCTCTCTCTCTCTCTCTCTCTCTCTCTTCTCTCTCTCACCTTCCCCCTTCCTCTCAGTTCCTCTCATACCTAAAGTTTTGTTATCTTAAGTGCTAAGAATCATAAAGCTTCTTTTAAAAAAAGATACACTTTTATTATTGACTGATGGAATGTGTGTGTGTGTGTGTGTGTCAGTTTATGTGTCTTAGTGGGTATATGTATGAGGAAGGAAAGGGGAATCAGCTCCCCTGGAGCTGAGATTTCAGGCAATTGTGAGCTGACTTTTGTGGGTCCTGGGAATCAAACTCTGTTTCTTTGCAATAACAATGTGCCTATATGCTCTCCTAACTACTGAGCCATCTCTCCAGCTTGCAAAATGTGTTCTTATAAGCAATCTTGGGGCTCATGGAAAGCACTCAGGGCAAGAGCTAACCACTGGAGATGTGAATATTTGGAACGTCCCCAGGCAGCATAGTCTCACTGGACCTTTGTGCTGGGTGTGGTGATAGTTCCAAAGAAGCTGGTGTTTCTTCAAAATGGCCGGTGCCAGGCTCTCTGACCTGCCCCAGCTGCTCAAGTCCAGGTAGTATTCTCTGGAAGAGAAAGCAGACTCCTTGAGTCTAGATTAAGAGGAAACAGGAGCCTGAAATTTGATCTTCCACCCACATGGTGGTTTTTCCTCCTCCAGCAGCTTCTGGGTGTGGCCTGTAATTATTGTATTGTTGGTTTGTTTCTCGTATCCCATGTAAGGAGTGCCAACGTGAGCTAAAAACACCCGACAGGCACAAACCTGTACAGGTATGTTACCTGGAAGCTCTGTGTGAAGGCTGTGCATTCTCCCAATTCAGACCCCACCATTATCTACAAAGACCACAGGGTTTCCAATGCTTCCAAAAGTATAATCAGGGGGCAGTCAGCAGTCAGTGGGAGGAAGGGTTTTATGTGGTGGATCTTTCAAGCTGATAAGAGCTACTGACCAAAAGCACTTATAATGGCACCATGCCAATCCCCTTAGAACCCTCTTCCTTCCTCTTCATCATCATCTTCGAATGGGTTCCTCCCTACCACTGCACCCCACCACCTCAGACATCACAGCATCATCATAGGCACTGCTGCTACCGTCTTCATCCCTACCACCACTGTCACCATCACAAGAACAGAGACTCTTCTAACGTTATGTGATAAATGTTTATGAGCATCACACACATCTGTCTTCACCCCAAAGAGTACTCTGCACGAGACTGCTTTCCTTTAACACGATGAAGGAACCAGATGATGCAATATAAAACGGAAACAGCTTGACATGGTGGTGCACACCAGGTGTCCCAGTACTTAGAAGGCCGAGACAGGAGGATTGCAAATGCTAGGCCAACCCGAGCTATATAGTAAGACTCTGTCTCAAGAAAGAAAGAAAAAAAAAAAAAAAGCAGAACCATAATTCTGTTAAGTCTTTGAAAATGAACAGCCTTGTGTCACACAATTAAGGGTTCAGAGTTCCTGTAAAACCAAACACACGCAGATATAAAGGAGGCTCAACTTTATTCCCACACTTGGATAAGAAAAATAAGGGCCTGGTGGATGCAGGCCTTGTGATTTGGGTAAGTATGTCAGTGGGTTTGGCCTGAGGCCATGGCTAAAGGGACCACTCCAGACTGTGCTGTCCCACACAAAAACCAAGCAGTTCACACTACTGGAGACTTCAGGCTTGAGACTCTAGTGACAGACCAAGGCTATGAAACTCCATAGTAAGCCGGAAGACTTGGTTTTGGAAGCTATAAAACTACTTAAGCAACAACTGTCCTCAGTCCCTAATTACACCCTTTCTGAGGAGGTCTGGAAGGGCTCTAGGGGCCTCCTGGCTTGTAACCAGCTCCACTTAGGTAAGCGCCCTGTGCAAACAAGCCTCTGGGGGCCACAGACAAGTAAACACTGACACTCAGACACAAGCTAGGGAATAAAACAAGTGTCTGCAGATCCCGGAGTCAGGCAGGAGCCAGCACGGCCCTGTGCCAAGGGAAGGGATCCCAGGAAGTTTGCTGATTCATGGGGGAACAAGCCTTGTGAAAGGAGAGAGGCCAGTGCAGAGAATGGGTGTGGGACCAGCCGTTTGGAAAGGGGTGTGGCTTCCTCAGAGTAAGGGCTGGGATAACAGAGAGTGAATTGGAAGAATGAGGAGGCATCCCCCTCCCCCCAGCAGTGTGCAGCAGAGCCGCTCAGTCCCCCTAAGGAGCTGGCATTGTAAGAGGCAGGATGAACACGTGCTCACCCCTTTGTGTCTCTCTCGGCTGGCTGTGGCTGCTGAGGATCACTCGGTATTGTGATTTAAGACCTTTGCCCTGTACCATAAAAATGGCTAAATGGCAAATGTTATGTTTTATGAATTTTACCACACACAAACCTTGGGATTGGTTAAAGGGTCTAGGTGGGATTACCCCAATAATAGGGCATCAGTTTTATATTTATTTATTTTTATTTTAGATGTCCCAGTTGTTGGGATTCTGTAAACCCCACCTCTCAGTTACCTAGTAACAGCCAGGTATACCCCACCCCTCAATTACCTGGCAGTAGCCAGGTATGCTCCGCCCCAGTGACCTGACACTATAAAAGGGGCTGCTTGCCCCTCCTCTCTCTCTTGGCCTCTCTTGCTCTTGTACTCTTGCAGCCTTGCTCTCCCACTCCTACCCCTCCTCTTCCCTTCCCTTTCCCCCTCTCTCCCACTCATGTGCTCATGGCCGGCCTCTACTCCTCTACTTCTCTCTCTCTCTCTCTGCCTCTGCCACCCTCTTAACTCTCCCATGACCTGAATAAACTCTATTATTCTATACTATACAGTCGTGTGGCTGGTCCCTCAGGGAAGGGATTCCCAATATGGGCCCCTCAGAGGCATCTCCCTTGCCCCCTACTCTCTTCATCCTTCCCCTAACACCAGTACCTGCCTGTATGTGCACCACATTCATGCTTACTGCCCATGGAGGTCAGAAGAGGGTGTCAGACCCTCTGGAACTGGAGTTATAAACAGTTACAAGCCACCATGTGGGTACTGGAAATGGAACCTGGGACTTCTGCAAGAGCAGCCAGTGCTCTAAACTACTAAGCCATCTCTCCAGCCTCTAGAGTATTTATTTTTAATCCATAAAAAATTAAAATAAAAACAAGTTGAAAGTAAAGTCTTAGTAGGAATATTCCTAACACACGAATTGGAGAATGCATGAGATACTTTGGTTGCGTTTGATTCGGGACTGTTTTCTGTTTGCCGGCTTGTTGGTTTCCTTGGCTGCACAGGGGATTGACTCCAGGGCATTGTGCAGAAGAGGCAGGCACTCCACCATTGAGCTGCTGCCCAAACCCTGAATTTAGGGATTAGGTTTTTAATATATGGACTTTGGGGGAACATAGCCAGACTGTAGCACTTTCTAAGTCTCCACGGGAGCTTCTTGCCCCAGCTTGGCAACCTTCCTGGCTCACCTTTTCTTCTGTCCTTGCCTGGTAAGTCCTTATGGAAAAACAACAGGGCCCTTCCAGTCAGCAAAGAAAACTGCCGACAGTGCTGCAGTGACTGGGAGGAGACCCTTCCAACCCTTTTAAAGCAGCCACGGGCTCCACTCACCTCCTTGCCCTGTTTTCTAAAGGGAGTACATATTAGTTTTCTTTAAATTTTTTCCCCCAGTGATCTGTGGTTTTATGCAGAACTGGCTATCCTGGGGGCTGACGATGAAGGGAGTTTCCAAAATACAAACCCCATTTTCTACTGACTTCATCATGACCGCAGCCATGTTCCTGCAAGAAAGATCTCTAGTAATCACAGATGAGGCTTTATACCACAAGAGGAGGTTAAGTAGAGGCCTGTCCTGTGGCGAGTGGGATCACCTGCAGTTCTGCAAAGATTTTACCTGTCTACAATCAAATGGCAGGCAGGGAGAGAACGAAACTCTGCAAAGGGCACGGGGTTTGGACCCAGCTCTGCGGCTAGCAAGCCTTAGTATCAAGCTAGGTAAACTAGCTGACCTCTGACCTTCAGTTTCCTTACCCACAAGAAGACATTAATCATGCCTGTTTGGAAGGGATACTGTTGAGGTTTATGTGTGACTTCGTTGTAAAGTGCTTGGCACATAGTAGGTCCTTCTGATGGCCATTTTTGTGACCTACTGGCTCTCTTCTGGTTGCAGTATTAAAGAGCCTGCTGTGTGCCCTTTGTTCCCTATGGGTCCTCTCCATTACCAATAATGGCTACCATGCCTGCCACGGAAAACAGAGGCTGACAATCCTGTGCTTTATGACTTAACCAGTAACCCTCCCAATCAGCCCCGCCCCACCCTGTGTAGTTAAAAACCAACAACAACAACACAGGCTTGAATCTCCATCTAACCCCTCTTCATACCAGAGACACCACAGGAGAGTATTCTGAGACCCAGACTCACACATCCGAAGCTTGCAACCAAGTCCCTACATAGCCGCATATAGTCTCTTGCTCCTCATCATCCTTCTCTCGCCTGCTGGGCACTGATTCTAGGTGGGTGCTCATATACAGCGCCGGGGATCAAACCTACAGTTTCAGGATGCTGGCAAGCACTCCCTCCGGCTAAGCTCCATCCCAGCCCTGAGGATTCTCTTCCAGTCACTTCTCCACTCCTGGGCTATGGGGGTTCCTCATCCCTCTTGAATTCAAGGCCACTGTTTAGCAGTAAGAACCACAACATCCCCAGTTATATTTGAATTTCAGATAAAAAGAGCACATTTCGATGCATGTTTTCTGTGTAACATTTGGAGTATAAATACACTCAAAAGAAACTCTTCATACTTCCAGGCATTCGTTGGAACCCATAAGTATTCTCTGTTCCCCAGGGATGCGGCTGGGCACACCAGGTGCTGCTCAATTTTTCCCTCACAAAGCTTTCTTCTCTGCATTCAGTGCCCAAGCACTGTCCAGCTCAGAGGCGGCGAGTGTTCACTGGGCGGGTGGGTTTCAAGCAGCCAAGTGTGCATTTTCTTTAAAAACTGAAAATCCATGCATTTATTTCTGCTGAGGTCTGTAAATATTTCATCCGCTGTGCCGGTTCAATCAAAGCTCCCGGTTCCATCCTGTTGCAGCTGGCCAAGTGTTTGACGTGCTCTGCTTTTAAAGCACATATTTATTTAACTTAATTGGCTGCTAGCCCATCGTTTGGAGATACCTGTCACCTCGATGAGAGTGACAAAGGAACATTTGTGCAGAACTAGCCCACGGGTCACCTCTGGCTTTTAGAGGCTCCTTGGCTTATGGTCCTTCTTAACACGGCCGAAGTTGATTGCCACCCCTTCCCCTGCACTAAAAGATGTTAATCTGATGAATCCCCATCTTCAGTGGTGGGGAAGGGGGGACAGCAGAAACACAGGAGATGAAAAGCAAGGGCAACTAAAGGGCAAGAAGTTAAGGTAGGCTGCAGCCAAGGGTAGAGGTTGGACGCGAGCCCATGGATAGTGAAGCAGATAGGTGTGGGTTGCCGTGGGGCTATAGGAGGCTGGGCTGACTCCTTGATTGTGGTGGGGGAAGAGGCCATCTGGGGGAAGGATTAGAACAGTTCTTTCCATCAGGGGACCTTTGCAGTGTCTGGAGCACCCACGTGCTTGCCTCCTTCCCTAGAAAAACAAAGCCAGAATCACACCTGTATTTAGGCTTGCTACCACCTGCTGTACCCAGCGTTTTACACTAGACCCTACGTTGTGGTCAGGGCTTCCTGGGTTTGATCCTGGCTCTGCTACTTATTAACTAGAGAAGTTACTTTGTCTCTCTGTGGCTCAGCATTCTCCTGTATAAAATACAGACATGTCTAGTGTCTGCCTCAGGCATATGGGTAGATGTGCCTGAAGTTGCTAGGATGATTAGGGCTCATTTCTGTCAGATGCTTAGAGCAGAGCCTAAATGTAGTAAGTACCAAGTATATATACATATATATATATATATATATATATGTATGTGTGTGTGTGTGTATGTATATATGTATGTATGTATATATGTATGTATGTATATATGTATATATATAGTGCCATATATATGATATTATATTATCACCTATAGATGCATGTATGCATGAGCCCATGAATGCACAGGGTCAGCTAGTTCAGTCACAGCTGTGGAGGTATAAGCTCTTTTGTAAAGCTACCTTTAAAGAGAACTCAGGAAGGGCCTAGTAGATGTCTTTTATGAATCCTTAGCATGTTTGTGTTGATTTCTGTCCTTTCTCAAACAGGCATCAGCCATGAACTTGTTGGTTTGGGACTCAGAAGCCAAGTTAGCTCTTTGGTAAGTAAGGGGCCATGAAATGCAGCTGTGTCCAGTGTGGTGTAGATGAGACCTTCAGGGTTGGAGGTGGCTGCAGGGACTAGATTGGGGAGGAGCCTCTCTTCTGGGCAAGGTCTGGAAAGGCCGGAAGCAGCACCAGCATGAATGATAAGCCCACATGCTCTAGGCTGCCTCAGTTCTTCCGGCCTCTGGAACTGACTGCCAGCCAGGATGTTGGTATTGCAGTAGCCAGATGCCTTTCAAACAGGCTACGTAGGAGGGTGTTACCTCTTAAGCAGTTCAGGCGGGAGAGATTTTCCTCTATTGCTCAAGGCAGTTTAGTTCTAGACCCTGGGACAAGGGACTGAGGGGCATATTTTACACATCAAAGCAGACCTGACCTCCAAGTTCTCCCAGTATCCTTTAGTCCCTGCTGGACATATCCTGCTCCCAACATTGAACTCACCCCAGAGGCTCCTCCTTATATCAGACATTTTTGGTCTCTCCCTCTCCCTCCACCTTCTTCTTTTTCTCTTCTTTTCTTTCATTGTGCATTCCTTTTCTCTTTTCTCCTCCACCTTTCCCCATGACGACTCCCCTGGCTTCAATCCTTGGACCCATCGAACTTGACTGAGTGCAGTTTCCCAATAAGCATACCTTTAATATAATCTAATCTGGCTTGACATTTCACAGGCAGCAGAGAAAGAACCCATCGAAGGCCAGGTGTGGAAGTGGAGAACTATTCCTTATCAGAAGGGCTGGAGGGAATTTTTCCGGGCTGGGATCTTTTAAGTCCAAACAAAGCTAGATTTGAGTGACTTGCCAAATCGAAGAAGACAAATAAAGGGTCCTAAATATGGGGTTGGGGAGCCACTTTCTTAGAGTTCTTTCCTAGCATGCATGGAGCCCCGAGTTCAGCCATCAATACTTAGAAACCAGAGATGAAGGTACACACCTGTGGTCCCAGCACTGGGGAGGCAGAATCAGGAGGACCCGAAGTTTAAGGCCAGCCTTGCACTTGGTAAGTTCAAGACTGATGTACACTAATGAGACCCTTTAGCAACAACAACAACAACCACAAAAAGTGAGGTGTCCAGTGTGGAATCGGGAATGAAGAGCCAGATAACATCAGAAGAACAAATACCGACTAAAGGGACACTTGCTCTCAGTGGCTGTGGACACTGCAGCTCATAAGCCTGCTGAGCTCTTGGCAAGATGCTTAAAAACACAGAAAGCCAACTGTCCACCTCCTGAGATCAATGCACCAGCTCTCTGCTCTGCTGGCCTACTCATGTCTATACACTGAGAGATGACATCGCTGGAACCCAGTCCCCAATCTGAATAACAGAGCCTGTTGCTTGCTTATTATTTATTTATTTATTTATTTATTTATTTATTTATTTATTTATTTATTTATTTATTTATTCTGGTTGGGATATAAAATGTCTTGTTACAGGCCCATATATTGACCACTTATCCCCTGGCTAGGGTTGCTGTTTTGGGATGTAGAGTCTGGTTGGTCACCAAAGCAGCCTTTGAAAGTTTTAGCCCCACCACTAGCTCTGGTGCTCTCTGTTTTCCTGCCTCACCACCATCATGATGCAGCTGCTCACACCTCTGTATCTTGCCTTCCATGTTGGGTTGTGTCTAGTGTCCTTTTTAAAGACCAAACAATGTTTCTTTTTTGTTTGTTTCTATGCAAAGACCTTTATTTTAGAATGTTAATTTCTTTTTTTTTTACTTCTTTTTTTAAAAAATTGGATATATTTTATTTAGATTTCAAATGCTATCCCCTTTCCTGGTTTCCCCTCCTTAAAGCCCCTATGCTTTCCCATCCCCCTACTTCTATGAGGGAGCTCCCCCACCCACCCACCCTCTCCTACCTCCCTGCCCTGACATTCCTGGACACTGGGACCTCCAGCCTTGGCAGGACCAAGGGCTTCTCTTCCCATTGATGCCCAGCAAGGCCATCCTCTGGTACATGTGCTGCTGGGTCTGTCCATGTGTACTCTTTGGTAGTGTACAGGTAGAGTCCCTGGGAGCTCTAGTTGATTGGTTTTATTCTTCCTATGGGGTTGCAAACCCCTTCAGCTCCTTCAGTCCTTTCTCTAACTCCTCCATTGGGGACCCAGTACTCAGTTCAAGAATATCTGCTTCTGTGTTTGTCATGCTCTGGCAGAGCCTCTCAGGGAAGGCTTCTTGGTACCAGCAATATTGTCTGGGTTTGGTAGATGTATATGGGCTGAAACCCCAAATGGGGCAGTTTGTGAATGGCCTTTCCTTCAGTCCCTGCTCCAAATTTTGTCTTTGTTTTTCCTCCTGTGAATATTTTTGTTTCCTCTTATAAGAAGGACTGAAGCACCCACACTTTGGTCTTCCTTCTTGAGCTTCTTGTGGTTTGTGAATTGTATCTTGGGTATTCTGAGCTTTTGAGCTAATATCTACTTATCAGTGAGTGCATACCATATGTGTTCTTTTGTGATTGGGTTACCTCATTCAGGATGATATTTTTTAGTTCCATCCATTTGCCTAAGAATTTCATGAAGTTATTGTTTTTAATAGCTGAGTAGTACTCCATTGTTGTAAATGTACCACATTTTCTGTATCCATTCCTCTGTTGAGGACATCTGGGTTCTTTCCAGATTCTGACTATTATAAATATGGTTGCTGTGAACATAGTGGAGCATGTGTCCTAGTTATATGTTGGAGTGTCTTTTGGGTATATGCTCAGGATTGTTACAGCTGGGTCCTCAGGTAGTACTATGGCCAATTTTCTAAGGAATCTCCAGACTGATTTCCAGAGTGGTTGTACCAGCTTGCAACCCCACCAACATCCTCACCAGCATCTGCTGTCACCTGAGTGTTTGATCTTAGCCATTCTGACTGGTGTGAGGTGGAATCTCAGGGTTGTTTTGATTTGCATTTCTCTGATGACTAAGGATGTTTAACATTTCTTTAGGTGCCTCTCAGCCATTCAACATCCCTCAGTTGAGAATTCTTTGTTTAGCTCTGTACTCCATTTTTAATAGGATTATTTGATTCTCTGGAGTCTAAATTCTTGAATTCTTTGTGTATATTGGATATTAGCCCTCTATCAGATGTTGGATTGGTAAAGATCTTTTCCCAGTCTGTTGGTTGTCATTTCGTTTTAATGACAGTGCCCTTTGCCTTACATTGGAGTGGCCAATGTAACTAACATCAATGTGGGCACAGGTGCACAGAGAGAGGATGGGTTTGAAAAGCACCCCTTTCCCTTGAGCCGTGGGATACCACCAATTATTTCATTGCTACTTTATTATTGTAATTTTGCTACTGTTATGAATTGTAATGTGACTATTTGATATGCAGAATATATAAAATGTAACCCCCCCATTGTGTTGAGAACTGCTGGTCTACAGCATTAGGAGTTGGCTTTCTTTTAATCTCATTGTCCATCAGAGATGCTTGTTTGAAGGAGGGAGCTGTGATGGCTATTCTTGGTTGTCAAGCTGACTATATCTGGCATGAACTACAATCCAGAAATGGAGGGCACACCTGTGATCTGGATCTTACAAGACACAAGTTTTTGATCCAGATCTTGAGGTGGGATGACACAGGCTTTTGATCCAGATGGACACTCACCTTTTTAATCCAGACCTCGAGGCACACCTTTTGTAAGACCCAAAATGAGTGTTATTTATTTAAGGCTCCCATGAATGAGATGAAAGATCAGGGATCAATGCAAAAGCAAGAGTTTTATTAGTTCAGTGCACAGGAGTGACTTACATCCTGAGGAGAGGAACCCCGAGTCCCCTGTTAGTATAGTTTTTATACTCAGTAACGGATGGACTACAGCGGTGGTGACTAAGCATGCAAGTACTGGTGGGTTAAGTTGACTTTTAAATCGATTGGCTGCTGCCAACGTGGGCTGCATCTAAGGGTCTATGCCCTTCATTCCAGGGCTACCCAGATAAGGTAACTCCCCCTGGAAAGTGTTGTGCCAGGGTCATATCTTTTCTCCTTCATTCCAGGGCTACCCAGATAAGGTAGGAGCATTGCTTGGAGGGTGCAGGACCTCAAAAGACCTTTGTGGGAGAGGGGAGCTGTAAGGAGGGTGTGAGACTGTAAAAAGCCTTAGTTTAATCTTTAATTTGGGCCATACCTACTGCTGGAGGCCTACATATGGGAAATAGAAGAAGAAAGAATTGTTTGTTCTTCACCTGCTTGAATTCACTTTGCAGTCCATTCATTGGAGCCTACTTCAGGATTCCAGCTTATACAGAAGACCAGCTGAAACACCCAACCTCATGGGGGCTGAGCAACTACTAGATTCTTGGACTTTCTATTCACAGTTGCCCATGATTGGGTTAGTTGGATGTTAGGGACATCCTTAATGTTCACAGGAACATGCAGAGTGATGACCTCCCCAGGCTGTCCTATTGTTGGACTGTACGTAAGAGGGATAAAGTAACAGAACATTGGTATTCCACTGGGCCTGGCCGGCTGCATCCTGTGCCGTCAGCCCCACAGCCTGGAGAGCCACAGATGACAGCTGTGAGACATCTGTTGTGGAAACAGTATCAGCTGGTTCCTCATAAGCCTTCTGGGATGTTTGCCTTAAAGTTCCATGAGGTTGAGGATTGGGTGTGAAGGGGCATAATTATAGTTTGTGCTATAAATAAGTCATCCTGGGCAACTGCTGTCCCACTGACTTTCTGGATGGGAACATAATGGTTGAGAGGGTTAGGCGATCTCCTGGAAAGGCTAAGGTCTCTTTACTCTGGCTGAGTTCTGCTGGCACTCTTCCTCATTCCTGTGACATGTGAAAGTCCCCAATGGCACACACCTCCTGCCTACCCCCCCACTTCTCATGCACATCTTATCTTTCAAACGATTAATATTTTATCACTTACCAGACCTGTCTCAACTCAGAGCTACTCACTTAAAGCCTTTTGACATGTGGCTCTTTGGATGGAGGAGGCAGTCTGGAAAGACAGGTGGAGTCCCAACCTGCTATGGACGGTTCTGGGATGCTTGCCTTCCCAGAGTGGTCTTTGGCACTGGCAATGTTACAGATATTTAAGAGTGACAATTTGCAACAGTGCATGAAGAAATAGCAGGTGACCTGGGCTGGTATTGAGATATGAGCTACTACCCCACTCAGGGGAAATGGCAGCAGCTAACACAACCACCAGCAGCTAACAGTGCAGTGACGTTGTCCTTTGGAATGGGCATGCCACATGTGGGAACCTGTCTGACAACACCCAATCATGTTTGGAGAGTAAAGGATTGGAACGAATCAAAAGTACATCAACTGCAGAGGGCTCGGTGGTTAAAGTACTTATTGCTCTCACAGAGAATAGAGAGTCAGTCCCCAGAACTCATATGGGGCTGTCTTTATGGGTGGGCAAATAGGTAGGTGGGTTCATAATCTGATGGTATTATTTGGTCATGGTGAAGGGTGAGGAGACCTAGTTGACGGCATACCCGGAAGAGATGGGTCTTGTCCTAGCCTCCATCTCTCCCTCTCCCTCTCCCCCCTCTCTCCCCCTCTCCCCCCTCTCTTCTCCTCCTCCTTTCCCTCCTTTCCTCTCTCTCCCTTCCCCTCCTTCCCTCCCTCCCTTCCCCTCCCTCCCTCTCCCTCCTCCCCCCTCTTCTCCTCCTCCTTTCCCTCCGTTTCCCTCCTTCCCTCCCTCCCTCTCCCTCCTTCCCCCCCCATGCCTAACTAACCTCTCTCCCATAGGTGCCTGTACATGAACTCCCAGCCTTGAGTCTCAGCTTAAGCCTCTTGCTCTGCCTGTCAGGGTCTAGAGCTTTGGTTCAAGCCCGCTAGTTCCATTGCTGACTCTACCGAAGTCTTACTTTCTGGAATTTTCTCTAGTTTTTATGTCTAACTGCTTTTTCTTATTCTCATGTCCATCTTGAGATCCAGAGATACAAGGCCAGAACGTAGCCTTGGCCCTGTCTATGCAGGGACACTAACCATCTGCACATGGCTGCCTGTGTGCTTGCTGTCTGGCCCTCTCTCCTCCTCTGGGGTTCTACTGAACTTTGGGTACAGACCAGGCCTGAACCAAGAAAGCTTCCACACAGGCTAAGGCAGAGACATGGACTCAAGGTCTGCTTTGTGCCTAGCTAGCGACTGTCCTTGAGATGTCCGGGCCTGAGGTCGGCAGGATAAAGCCTTGCCACAAAGCCACGTGGAGTGTCAGGAGCCTGCTGCAGAAAGAGTCTGCTTGAGAGAAAGGATGTCCTATGAGAAGTGCTTCCAGGGGCTTCCCTGCCTATGGTGTCTGCTCAGGCTGACTCCTTTCTCCCAAACCTCCTTGAAGAAAACAGTTGATCTTCCTTTTCTCCCATCCTCCCCTGCCTCTTCCTAACTCCACTGAGGCTGGATCTAGGTCTACCTCAAGGCAACGTGAAGAGATTAAGCCTTAGAGTTCCCACTGGCTATTGTCACTGGCAGTGGGGGCTTCCTGAGCAGAGTCTACTCCTCCCTCACTGGTTGCAGTCTCTAGTAAAGCTGTTCAAACATGAGGTTCCAGGTCCTTTCCCCGAGTGCTGCCCAGAGCATGGGATTTCAATCTCCATTGCCTGGGTTCTCTGTCAGGTGGGGGTTGTTTCAGAGCAGGACAGATGGAGTGAATGAGGTGAGGGTTAAACCCTGACCCAGGGGGAATATGCTGGGCCACTGAAGCCAGCCCTCCACAGGGTCTGCTCATCTCTGAGCATCACTGATAAGACGAGAACCAGAAGCAGGAGCTCCAGTTCCCCTCCACTCCTCCTCTGACCTGGGTCCCAGGAAGCAGCCAGGAAAGGAGGAATGGTGGCAGTCTGTCCTTATGGGCCTAGGAAGTCATGCTGGGTCACAGTAAGCCTGCCTCCAGCCCTGTCCAGATCTGCTTCTGGTCAGCTCACCTGCCTGTGACGCAGATGACCTTTCCCTCTGACCCCTTTTCATCTGTAAAATTCTTGCCCCACGGAAGACATAATACCTTAGGAGGCTGATGCAGGATTGGCTGACACACAGCAACTACAGACACTGCTTATTATAATAATAGTTAATTGTTGTTTCCATGAGCCAGAGGTCTTAAGAGATGAGCACAATCCATCCTCAAAAGGGAAAGAAATATTGAGGGGGAAAAAATCTTACAAGTGCCTAGGCTTGTGGTCCATGTGTGTAATTTCAGCACTTGAGAGGTAGAGGCAGCATCAGGCAGAGTTCAGGGCCAGGCATAGCCATAGAAGGAGTGTGAGACCAGCTTGGCTACATGAAACCCTGTCTCTCACATACACAAAAGAATTACTTTGTATGTGTGATATGTGTGTGTTTGTGTGATATATTGTATGTAGATGTGTATGCATGATGTGTTGAATTGGTGTGTATGTGGTATGTAAAATGTGTGTGTGATGTATATGGTGTGTATTGTGTGGTGTGTATGTGTATGTAGTATGTGTAAGTGTCATATATATGTGATATGTTCATGGTGGTATGTGTGTATGTGTGTGTGGTGTGTGTGTTATATGTTGGTGTGTACATGTATGATATGTATGTATAGTCTGTCTGTATGTGATATGTTGGTATCATATATTATATGTGTATTGTATGGGTATGTGTGATGTGTGCATGTGTGATATGTGTGTGTGTATGTGTGGTGTGTATGTATGGTCTGTGTATGTGTGTGATATGTTGGTATTATATATTGTATTGTGTTGTATGTGTATGTGGTGTATGGGTGTGTGTGTGGTATGCGTATGTGTGTGTGTTGTGTGTATGTATGATCTGTGTGTGTGTGTGTGTGTGTGTGCGTGTGCGTGTGTGAAGGTCAGAGGTAGATGTTGGGTGTCAGGTATATTTTGATTACTCTTTACCATATTGTTTTGAGACAAGGTCTCTCTCTTAACCTGGAGATCATGGGTTTGACTAGGCCACCTGGGCCAGTAAGCCTTGGGGATCCTCCTGCCTCTACCTCCCCAGTGCTAGATTGCAATCAATGGCCATCACACTTGCCCCCACTCCCCCACACACATAGTACTGAGGATCACTCAGTTCCTTGTGTTTATGAAAACACTTTGCTAATGAACCATCTCCCCAGCTCCAGCATCAGTTTATGTGAGGTCCTGTATTCTAGACTTTTTATTTCTCAGAGCTATAAGTCAGTAAGTCCTTGAGATCCTTTTATTTTTAGGGGAAAAAAGTTCACAAGCATTGAGCCTCTATATTCCCTACCCCTGCTACAGTTTTGAGACAAGGCTTTACCATGTAGCTCAGGCTAGCCCCAGACTCATTCTCCTCATACCTCAGCCTCTGGAACACTGGAATGCCAGGCACACACCTCCGTATTTTTTTCATTTTGCATTTAATTTAATAACATTTAAATGTATGGTTCATAATAATAAATTTAATTTAATAGAGTTTTAGTTTTTTAGTCATATTTTAAAAATGAGAAAGCTGAGGCTCATTAGGTAGAGGCTGCGTGTCCCAGGTTTTCATTTAGCTTTTGCAGGGAGCCAGGTCTCAGGAAAGCTCCATCCTTCCTATGCCTTGTTGCCATAGTGAGTGCTTCACAGCTGCTCCTCCCAACATCCCTGGGGCCTCAGCCACACTCCCCTGACCCAGTGCCACCCAGGGCTGGTGAGATCATGTCTTCCAAAGGCGTCACCTTGGCTCCACTTTGCAGTTAGACTGAGTCTATCATTTCAGGAACCTCAAAGTGACAAGTCCCAGACACCAAGATTGTGAAAAATCACCAAGTCTCATTGGGATCTTAATTGCATTAAGTCACCAGGCAGCCAATACTGGGTACAGCTACGTCTCTGAACAGGACTCTTGATGCTAACACCAATGCCATTGCTTTCTTTTGGTCTCTCTCTCTCTCTGTCTTGTCTCTGTCTCTGCCCCCCACCCCCCAATTCTTAGGTAGGACAACAGAAACTCTCAAAAGAACAAGAGCCCCATAGAATGTGGATTCATCACAAGAAAGCTCAGAACAAAATACTTTTTTCTATAGTCTGAGTGAGCCTCCTGCCTAGTTCCAGGGCTGTTAGTGGAGCAACAGGATGCAAAATCTCAGGATGTATTGACAATGCCGGAGGACCAATGCCGGGCCTCCGGTCAGCTGGGAGAATGGAGCTAATGAGCATGGGAAGAGGGCAGTTCTCGGGTCCAGCTTGCTGAGAGTATAATTCCTCAGAGAGCCTCCAGAGAGCAGCTATGGTGAGCAGAGGGGCATAGGTACGTCTGTGGTGGGCCAGGAGGGGCTCTCCTGCAGAGCATGTCTTGGCTTAGCATTTCCTACTATCCAGCTGTTCACATGCCACTCAGCAACTTGTTCTAGAGCATCCCTTCTGTGCTGGTTCCGAGCCCACACAGCATTCTTCTGTCGGTGCCTGCAGGCCCGGGCCCGTTCACCCCATGGAGTAGTCAGCATTGCTGCACTCTTCCACTGGCTCCTGATGCTTCTTTAGATTGAAGACTGCATCTCCATCACCTCTGGCCTTTCAACCAGTCAGGCATTTGTTACGCATGTGAATCAACAAATCCTGCATGAGTACGAAAGTGGCCAATGCAGAGATACTAGATTTGGTGGGGAGGGAGCAAGTACCTGTGCTGGTCAAGATGTGAGGACTGTTTCTCTTTTTCTGAACATTTTTTGTTTGTTTTGCATTGCTATTATTGCTGCATAGGGTGTTATGTAGCTCAGGACTCAAACTTCCTATGTAGCCAAAGGTGACCATGAACTTCTGATCCTCTTTCCTCTACCTCCCAAGTGTTGGGCCACCATGTTCAGATTTAAGTAGGATTGGAGCTCAAATTCAGGGCTTGATAAACCCCAGACAAGCAATTTAAAAACTAAGCTGCATTCCTAAGTCCCTAGGCAACTTTGAAAGTTTGGGGAGTTGCTTATGCATAGACAACTTAGACCCCAAAAGATTAACTGTTCTCACCAAAGAGCGAGATGGTACCCTGTTATCCTTCTAGCAGAGCCAAGATGGATGTATCTTGGAACAAGCTGGGGCTTTATGTACCCCTCCTCCTGGTGTGAGGTGTTGATGTGGGGCTTATATGTGATTGCTACCCCCAATTTAGAATGATACAATTTTCTTAGGAAGAGCAAACAAGATATCAAAATGACTCCCTAGACACATCTTTTCCTGTAGCTTGTTTCCGGCTCTCAGTAGAATGACAAGAAGCCATAACATTGAATAGGTTTTTGCACTGGTATCTTCCTTTTTTGCCCCCAGTGATCCTGAGGGTATAGGATGAAACATCTGCTTAGCCTCAACTTCACAATACCGAGTCTCAGCCCTCACAGTCAGATAGTCTACAGACATAAACTCTCACCTAGGATTTATTCAGCATATATACCTTATGGAAAGAAAAATTCAGAGCTGGGGGCGTGGCTCAGTTGGAATAAATGCTTGGTGTTCAAGCAAAAAGGCTAGAGTTTGATTCCTAGCATCCATATTTAAAAAAAAAACTAGGTGTGGCATGGCAGCATGAACCTCTAATCCCAATACCAGAGAAAGGAGGACAGGGGTGTACTGGGGCTCACTGGCTGGCCAGGCCAGCTGAATCAGTGAGCTACAGGTTGAGTGAGAGACCTCTGTCTCAAAAATATAAAGTGGTTGAGGAATACATCTGTAGTACTTTGAATGGGAAAGGTCCCCATAAACTCATATGTTTGAATATTTGATTCCCAGTTGGTGGAACTTTTGGGGAAGGATTAATGGGTCTTGCTGGAGGAGGTGTGTCATGGTGGTGTGCCTTGACGTTTCCAAATCCCATGTCATTCTCAGTTAGCTCTCTGTTCTCTCTGCTTTGGGCTTATGGATATAGACGTGAATTACTGTCTCTGGCGGCATGCCTGTTGGTTTGCTACCAGACTCTAACCATCTGAAACTGCAAGCTTCAGATGAATTCTTTCTCCTACAGATGCCATGGCCACAGTGTCTTATCACAGCAATAAAAAAGCAACTGAGAGTGTTGACCACTGACCTCCAAACACGTGATGCACACACGCAAGTGCATCCCTGCACACACTGAGAGGGAATTTTAGAGCATTCTGTGTCACAACTACACACGTGGTGGTGGGTTTCTTGGGGTTTGATTTCAGTCTTTGATGAGCTGAAGGTCTGTAGCTAGGAATTGCTTCTCCAAACTCATCTTCAGTACTCGAGTCTGGAGATATAATAACAGAGGTGCGTGTGTTTCCGTATTTCTCAGGGTTTACAGGAACCCGTGATGCAGAACTCTCAAGGATATTTTTAGCCATTTCCCCCAAAGGACAGTGGGCAGAGCTGGCCATTAGTGGTAGCCACAGAATGAGTCAGGGGCCTCAGTGAAGGTTTGAAATACAGCCATCCTGCATATTAAGGAGTCCTGAGGTGGGGATTCCAGAGAGGGATTTGCTGAGAACCAATGAGAAACGACACTCAAGACGTGGAATCCAGCTCCTGAGAGGAGATGAGTGGCCTTCTATACACAGACGTGCCCTCCTGTCCTGGTGCAAGTCGGCCAGGAAGTCACTGTCCCCCTAGCTTCCCCAGTAACATCTGAAATTCTTCTAGAAGATATAAAATTCAGGGAAAGAAGATAACCTCTGAAATGTAAATACATAGAATGTCCAATAAAAATGATTTAAAAATATAAAGTTCAAAATGCTGGTGATGCTAATGCGATACTTATATCTGTGTTCATGAGTACCATGTAAGTCACTTGTGCTAACTTAACTCATGATAAATGCTTACAGCAATCCATGTAGAACACCATACTGGCTGGTCTTGTATGTCAACTTGACACAAGCTAGAGTCATCAGGGAGAAAGGAGCCTCAGTTGAGGAAATTCCTCATCCCCTACCATGAGATCCACCTATAAAGACATTTTATCAACAAGTGAGAAACAGGGGAGGGTCCATACCTTTGTGGATAGAAAGTGTCATCCCTGGGCTCGTAGCCCAGGATTCTATAAGAAAGCAGGCTGAGCAAGTCATGTGAAGCCAACCAGTGAATAGCATTCCATGGCCTCTGCATCAGTTCCTGCCTCAAGGTTCCATCCCTGCTTGAGTTCCCGTCTTGACTTCCTCCAGTGATGGACCATGATCTGGAAGTATAAGCTGAACAAACCCTTTCCTCCCCAACTTGCTTTTTGGTCATGGTGTTTTTGTTGTAGCAATAGAAACTCTAACTAGGACAAGCTGGTACCAGAGTAATGGGGTATTGCTGTGACAATCACGACCATGTTTTGGGGAGGATTGTGGAAGGACTATTGGAACCTCAGGCTAGGAAAAAAAAAATTGCTAAATGTTTACAACAATCCATGTAGTATATATGCCCTGTTCATATTTTGGTTTACATAAAAAGAGAATGAAGATCCAGAACGTTTTCTACTGCATTCAGAGTACATATGTGTGCACACTTGCACACACACACACACACACACACTATATATATATATATATATATATATATATATATATATATATATATATATATATATATGTCCCTGGGTGTCCCAAGGGGACATGTACACAGTCCATTTTAGCTCATAACTAGCCACAGGAAACTCTTCTGGTCCTTAAAGCCCTTTGTAAAAACTGTTGTCTAGCTTGCCTGGAGCCATGGACTGTTTTCTCTCCAGCTGAGCAATAACAAAAGATGATGAACTCGCCGACTCGATGCTCCCTCAGGAGCCCTTCTTGGCTATGCTGTTTACACAGGATGAGATCAGAGGCTCTGCTACTGACCCTGGGTGGACGGAGAGTCCAGCAGAGCACCACAGGGTTCATGGCAGTAGCGACAGAGCCTGGCGGTGGCTGGGAATATAGTCCGTTTGGCTAGGGCTTGGAAGAGTGGCTCAGATTTCCTGCCTCAGTGGCTAAGAGCAGCTCTGTGGTACAGCGCCCTGTGTTCTCAAAAGGGAAGAAAGGAAACTAGATGCAGTTGTTTGCAGACTCATTTCCCTCCCTTCATCTGCTCCACTGACACAAATCTGTGGCGTCTAAAGTAAAATGCTGGCATGCCTCAGATCTTGTCCTGAAAGAGAACAAGTCCAAGTGGGAGAAAAAGTAATGTGGACAATGGGACAATGGGTCTGAGTGCTAAGAGCCATGGAGAAGGACTAAGTGAGGTATAGTAGAAGTTGGAAAGACACAAGGTTGCCTCAAAGGGAAGGAATTCACAAGGGCTCCCTGAAGGAAGGGCTGTCTGAAACATCTGGTTATGTAAAATATTTGCACAAACCACAGCATACAGCTTGAGGAGTCCTCACGAACCAAAGTAAACCTGGGTAGCCAGCACCCAGGGCAGAAAACGAGACTGGCCAGGCATGATGATGGCTCACACCTTTAATCATCCCAGCACCTGGGATGTAGAGCAGGTAAATTTCTACTCGTCCGGGACCAGCCTGGGCTATGTAGTGAGACCCTTTCTCAAATAAGAGAAAATGAGAGTCCTAGACTCCAATTCCTGCCCACTCCCAGGCAGCAGTCCCTAATTCCACTGTCTTAGGGGTTTGTTTGTTTGTTTGTTTGTTTGTTTGTTTTTGTTTAAAGTCACCTTGACACAAGCTGGAATCATCTGGAGAGAGAAACCCGAAAGAAAATACTTCCATTGGTTGCCTCTAGACAAATATATGGGAGCATTTTCTTGATTGCTAATTGATAGGAGAGGACACAGACCACTGGGTTGTGCTACTGCTGGGTAGGTGGTCATTGGCTGTATATAAAAGCAAATTGTACAAGTCATAAGGATCAGGCCAGAAAACAGCATTCCTCTGTGGCTTCTGATTCATTTCCTGCCCACAGGTTCATTCCCTGGCTTCCTGCTCTCGAATCCTTTCAGCAAGGACTGTAAGCTATAAGATGAAAGAAACCCTTTCCTCTTCAAGTTGCTAATTGGTTATGGCGCGCTTATCATTGTAATAAAACCCCAACTAAGGCACACACCAAGATGTGACTCCAAAAGCATTTTGATTTACCATTTTTGAATTCAACGTAGACAGAAGTCACTGCCTATGAATTTCTTGGTGACTGAGATGGAGCTGGAAGAAGTCTACCACAGGGCATGGAAGACAAGGCAGAGTATCTTAACAGAGACAGAACTGAGGCACATGGGTGACACTCAGCTGTCAGCACTGATGAAGGGAAACACTCAAGGTGGAGAAAGAGGCATGAGATGATGGAGAGAAGGAAGTGGGAGGGGCTAAGGAGAGCCTTCTATACCTGGCAGAGGAGTTGACCACCTGGAAGTCCGGGATTTCTGGGTGGGTACCAGTTACTTGTTTATCTATTATTAGTTACTTGTTTCTTTGTTGTGGCCAGATGCTTGAAAAGAAGTAACTTAATGGGGGAAGGATTTGTTTTGGGTGGCGATTCAAGAGGAGAAACACTTGGTGATGGCAGGAGGGTGTGGCAGCAAGACTGTGAGGTGGTTGGTCACATTGCATTTGCAGTCAGGAAGTGGGGAGAGATGAATGTTGGTGTCTGTGCCTTCTGCTGTTTGCTTTTTTGTATTCAGTCCAAGATGCTAGTCCATGGAATTGTGTCGCCCACACTCAGGATGGGGCTTCTATCCCCAATTAAACCTCTCTGGAAACTCCTGGAATGACCCATCTCTGCAGGTGTCACCTAAATAATTCCAAATCAAGCTGACAATGATTAACCATTGGTGGGTCACCTAAAGATCATAGAAGCACATCAGAGATTCCAGTTTCTGACATCCTTGGGTGACTCTAATAGCACAGTTTAAAGCCAGTCCCTGGGGCCACAGGGAGCTGTGAGGGCTTTCAGCAAGACTGATGACTCATATTGACTGTCAGCTTGACAGGATCTGGGATCATTTAGGAGACAAATCTCTGGGCATATCCATGAGGGAGCTTCTAGATTAGGGTATCTGAGATGGGAAGATCCAGTCTCACTATGGGTAGCTTCCTGGGATGGCCTGGGGGCCCAGACTAAATAAAAAGGAGAAAGTGATCAGATTAGTATTCATTCCTCTGCTCCCTGGTTTGAGGTTACATTGTAGATACAATGTTACCAGCTACCTAAAGCTCTTGCTGCCAAGCTTTCCCTACCACGGTCAACTGTGTAACTGCAAGCCAAAAGAAGCCCTTCCTTAAGGTGTTTTTGCCAGGCACTTTGTCACAGCAACAAGAGAAGTAACTGATACTACAAGGCAGTGGCAGAGTCTTGAAAGATGATGTTGGCCTGTCTGTATCCACAAGGTTGACGGGGAGGGATTTTAGGATGTTGTAGTGGTGGTCCAGAGATACCCTGGCCTGAAGCAGAGAGGAGAGTATCAGAGGGTGCTTAGGAAATAAATTAGCTAGATGTGCTGGTCACTAATCAGATATGGATGATGAGAATGTAGAATGACCCAAGGAAGATTCCCTGAGCTTCTGGCTTGAATGGACTCCACTGAGATGAGCAAACTTTGCAGACAGGAAAAGCAAGGTCAGATTTTTGTCTGATTCACTTATCAATAATGACATCATACAGGCATCTCTACATATATTTGTGAGAACATTTAGTCATTCAGCAAACATTTGAGAAGTACTGCCTAAAATATATCTGACACTGTTCCAAGCATCAAAGCCAAATGAGGACAAAAAAATGAAAAATTCATCATGTTTCCCAAAAAATATTGACCTTTTGCTCCTTCCAGCTCACTACATATATTCAAGGAAACAGTCCTTGTTAGCTCCCAAAGAGGCAGACATGGGTGGGTCATGTGGAAGGAAAGAGAAAAGGATGGAAAAGAACCTTCTAGTTATGAGTGGTGGTCTTTGATATTATTAGAGTCATACCATCAAAGGTCTTTGCCACCACACCCAGCACATTATCTGTATTTTTATAGAAAAGGAATCCTCTCAGGACCCAAGTACTTCATCCTGAGACCCACAACTAGTAATCTCATTGTGAAAGACTAAAACCATGCCTCTCTGCAAACCAGAGGAAGGAATATCAACCCCTCTTTGTCATAGGAGGAAGATAAGAGAGAGGCTTAATTCAGGGCCCAGAGTTGACTAGCAAGATAAAGACAAAGGCAGAGATGTTGAGGCAGGTGTTTGCATTTGCCAGCTTGTGGCTCTGCTCTAGTGACACACATGCAGCCATCGCCACCTGGGAAGATACGGTTGTTGGAAAAAGATTCAAAAAAGTCAGCCTCAAGGTCAAGTGTAGCTGTGGACTGTTGTTTAGCTGAAGAGCTACGGATAAGACACAGCAGGAGGAAAAGGAGAATGAACTGCTGTTCTATACTTTGCCCAGGTAGACTTCGGGCTGTTTAAAGCACAACCTTGATCTTGGATGCTGGATTTACCACTTTAGGAGTTGATTTGGTCCTGGGGGAAATCTGCAAGTGAGGTAAAAATTAGCACAGCCATCTTCAGCGCCGTGTGATCAACAAAGTAACAGAGATTTGCTTTGAGAGGGGAGGAACAGGCATCAAGAAGGGCTGAAGGCCTCCAGAGCCCTTCCTTGGAAGGATTAATTGAGCTCCCGAAGGATCCTATTACAGGGGTTATCAGACTTTTGCTAAGGAGGATGTGAGAGATTGGACTGTCCAAAGTATGGGAAGTGAAGTCAGAAAAAATGGAGGGCACATAGAACAGGGCTTAATAACCACTTGCTGACACATGCTCTCAGAGGGCCTGGGATTCTTCATCTAAGCATACATACTTACCAACTTGCAGGGCAGCAGGAGGGCATACTCCATCCCATCCCCCTTCCCAGGGCGCCCTGTCTTTGCTTTGCCCTTCACTGACTGGGGCTTCCTGCTGGTCACTAATCTCTCCCTCCCAAACCCACTGGCAACTAAGAGCACTTGGAATCCTTAAAGGGAATGTGTGTCTAAAACAAAGCCTAAGAAGAGGCCTACAGACTGAAATGCAGGGGTGCAACTACCAGCTGAGCCTGCTGTGAGGCTTCCCTCCTCTGGGCAAGCCTCTCATGGCACCAAAGCACCTGGCTGGAATAAAAGCTAGCTGAGTCAGGTGTATCTCCTGAGACCCAAGGATGGCATTCCCAGCCTTCCTGCTGGACAAATGGGCCTCTTTCCTGTGAGTATCATCCTTTGGCTATGTTCCTTCTTTCCCAGAACTTCCTGGTGGCAGCCCTTGGGTTTAGCTGATGGAAGCTTTGTTCATTCCATTTGCGGTTCTTTGTGGAGTGGGCAGACATTTGGGGAGTACAGACTGAAACGCTTCTTGGGATCCCACAACTACAGATCCATATATGGCACCCAAGGAGAATCTTGGAGGAACATGGCCAGGGAGGGTCCCATGGTCTCTGTTTTCACCAGCTTCACCACTACCGTCATCCGAAAGGCACATTTCTTCTTTATCTGTTATTTTATCTCATTATTGAACGAGAGGGTCAGTGGATGAAACCTTTCTCAGAGTTTACCATCACAGAAACATGGTTTCAATAAGAAACCATGGAAGAAAAAGGTAGTGAAATAAAGAACTTACTGGCCTTCGAAGGTTTTCGTTTTTGAGACAAGGTCTCACCTTGTATCCCTGACTAGCTTGGAACTCTCTGTGTAGACCAGGCTGGCTTCAAACTTACAGAGAAATGCTCACTTCTACCTCCCAAGTACTGGGATTAAAGGCATATGCCACTAAATTCTAAGTATTTTTTAAAGGCCAGACTTTAATGTCACTCCTTCGGGAGCGCCTTCTTGGTTCCCAGAGCTGGGTCAGGGGTTCCCATACCAACCCAAGAGTGCTCTGTTTCCTTTCGTCAGGACCTACTGTCGTCCAGATTAGTTACCTATTCAGTTGTGCTTCCTGCCTGCCAGACACTCCGTGAGCTCATGGGGCGCAAGGCCACTGCCCACCTCACTCACATGTCAACACCCAGCTGAACCTCAGTCATGATACTCATTAGATGAGCCAACTGCCAATATTAACATCCACGCTCTCCAAAATATTGGTCATAGGCAACATGACTGGATAATTTGTGGATTTAATCAGGAAAGATGTTTCTAGAGAGCTGCAAGACTCAAGGCTGTGGTGCAAGTAGATATTAAACACTCATTACACACTCATACAATGCCAGCCCCTTTGTTAGCATTCAGAATATACTGAATGGGAGGAAGTATGGCCCACACTGATTTAGCTTACCAGGTGATTCCAATTAAAATCAGGGGATTGGAGAGATGGCTCTGGCAAAGTGCTTGCTGAGCATGTTTAAGGATCTGAGTTTGGATCCCTGGCACCCAGTAGATACCAGGCATGGCAGCACACACCCATAACCCCAGCACTAGTGGTCAGAGACCGGCAGATCCCAGGGAGGCCAGGAGGTCAACCAGTCTATCCACAATAGCAAGCTCTAGGTTAGTAAGGAACTTTGCTCCGAGAATAATGAATAAAGTAGAGAAGCAGTTGTGAGAGATATGTGGTCTAAGACCCTGACTTCCATGTTCCTGCCCTGGTGAGTACATTTGCACATGCTTGTGTGCACTCATGCATATAACACACACACACACACACACACACACACACACACACACACCACTAAACTCATAAAGATTCTCAGCATTGGAAGGCCTCAGGAAATGCTAAATATTATTGGAAGAAACTAGCAAATGCTTACTAAAGGACAAGACAAGAGTTATGAAGGGCGAGTAGCTCATGCTAGAGAGAGCTGCTAATGGTTTGGAAGTGTGGTGAAGGACTTAGCCACAGGATGAGTTGGAGCAGGGAGGCAGAGGGGGGTTATGGGGCAACCCCCCTTCAGAGCCACTTCTAGGCAGCCAAGACAGTCATGTTGATGCTCAGGAAACCTGAGCAACATCAGGAGTTCTAGGCCATCCGGGGCCATCCAGCAAGGCCCTGTCTCAGACACCAAGCAACAAGAGATGCTGTGTACCAATGTTTATAGCAGCCATATTGATATATTGATAGCAGCCCAAACCTAGGGACATCCAAGATGTCCTTCAATGAGTGGTAAAAACAAGAGGCGACACCTCTCTACCATTGAACTACACTCAGCAGGGAGCTCTGGAATGATGGAATGTCCTGAATCTTCCTTTTGGCCATAGTTACTTGAATGGCCAATTCATACACACAATGACTTGGGCCCATCTCCAAAGAGTTACACTGGGTCAAAGAAAAACAAAACCGAAAACCCAAACAAAAACACTTAAATAGAGGCATGTTAGTGTTTGCTGGGAGCTAAGGAACAGCAGGGTGTAGACATGGAGGGGGCATTGGGGGAAGTGGGCTCCTTGTGACTTATAACAGTCGGTTTCTTGGTTGTTTTACATGATTACCATTGGGGCCATGGGATAGAGGCAAACTCTCTATGGATCTAATTATACTTACAACCAAATACAAGTTTAAAGGACTGCATGTGGGGGCACTTTGTGAGGTGTTCCAGACAAACACTGTGAAGATGGAGCTTGGATCCAGACTTAGGAGTGGCTTCAGGTGTGGCTGCAAAGACACAGTGTGAGGGGACTTTTCTGTACCGATGGGACATTCTGAGTCTCTCTTAAGTCTACACACACATTAAACTTTGTAGATCTGTACACCCAAAGAGGAAACTTTAATATGTGATTGTTAACTATGGAGAGACATTTAATAGCACATGCATCTGCTTGATATTCTGCATAGCTTGGCTGCACAGTAGCCAGACACAGCAGCTGTCACTATTATCACCATTGTCATTGTCATGTTTACTGGTTATTTATAGTCGATCGTCACAGTAGCCTGTGAGGCAACGGTTCCCAACCGTCCTAGCACTGTGACACTTTACCACAGATCCTCATGTTGGGCTGACGTCCCAACCATATAATTATTTTCATTGCTACTCCATAACTGTAACTTTGCTAGTGTTGTGAATCGTAACATAAATGTCTGATGTGCAGGATGTCTGGTATGCAACTCCCGGATGGTAGCAACCCCCAGGTTGAGAACGCCTGTGAGAGGATCAGGGCAGGGACTATAAACCCCATCTTATCCTGAGATCAACCAACTCAAGCCTCCAGGCTTGGCTGTAAGTCTGTTACCTGCTGAGCCATCTCACTGGCTCCACAAGCCCCATCTTACGGTGAGAACATGAAGGGTTAGAGAGGATAATCTCTCTTCCAAGATCTTACAGTGTGAAGTTGTCTTCCTTGGAAGGAGAAGCAAGTTTTCCAACCGTGAGCGGATAAGCCTAGGAGGCCAGGGGAAGTGGCCATTGTGCTATTCAAAGGATGTTTTTGTTACGTTTAGAGAAAGATGTACTTCCCAAAGTAGCTGAGCCATCAGCGGTCCTGCGGTGTGACTAAGGAGGGTGGCAGGCAACACCCTGGGGTGCTTTATCTGTTGCATTTGGCTTTGGCACATAAAACAAATTGCTTTGGAAACCATTAGTCAGGGTTAGGAGTCAGTCTAGCGACACATCTTTCTTCCAAGGAGCCGCCTGTCTCCCTCTGGTCCCTCTGGGATGTAGTCTAAGGCCTGATGTGAGGCTGGAAATCACAGGGGAATAGTCATCACACAGTAGGTCTCCTCCTGTTCTGCAGACATACTGGCAGTTTGGGAGAGTGTCAGAATATACCCTCTGCCTAGAAGCTCTGTCCCCCAGAAATCCACTGGCACTACCCCCCCCCCATCCTGTCATCTCAGTAAGGCTAGTCAGCAGAAAGTTCATAGAGGTTGGGGAGTTTATGCTTTTGATGGCTTCTGTCCCTGATTCTGTCACTTTACTGAGATGTGGACTGACTCTTGGCCCCTCAAGCACCTGAGTTCTTAAATTCTGACCTCTGAGAGGACTGAGTCTGTAGCTATCAGAGACCCCTGTGAGCCTCATGCACAGGGCTGAGGCCAGCTACCCACTCTGTGCTCAGTGACAAGGGGACCCACAGCACAAGCAGAGTGGGTACTAGAGGGACTGCCATATCATCTATCTGATCCATAGCTTCTGACAATGTACGCTGGGGACATGTCCACGAAGGACGTCACTGAGGTGGGGGAAGAATGCACCCGTTGTCTGGGCCCAGAAAACAAAGGCGGGTCTGTGCACACGTGGGCACTCCCGGCCCTGGCTGGATCAGCTGCTCCCGTTTCCTCCTTCGCCATCACAATACAACTACAGAGATACAGCCTGCCCTCAACCCCCGCCCCAGGAGATGGGATTTCTGCCCACTGGGTGCCTGCTGAGCTTAGCCAGCAACTCCAGCCTCCCAGCCCCCTTGGCTCCTGCCGAGTCTAGAATTTCCGTTGCCTGCCTCTCCCTGACCTCATTTGCTGCACCCTCTTGTCTTCCTTTTCTCTTGTCCTCCCAGGCACGCGTGTGAGGGGCAGATCCAGGGTGATCTGCACTCTGCTGATTACCAGGGAGCCAAGACTGGAAGCCGAGTCCTTATCTGTGGGTGGTGGCCAGCTGTGGTACAGTGCCACTCCGGTGCTGGGGAACAGCAGCTGTCCTGGCCTACCACCCTCATCCTAGGACACTAGACAAGGGCCATTTTAGTCACAGTCCCACTGCCCAGCATGGGGACAAAGTGGGACCAGGGTGAGAGTGCCTGAGATGTGACCGTAGGGACTCAGCATTCCAAGAAACAGACCAGGTCCTTCGGCCCTGTGGGTCTCAGTTTCCTTGTTGATAGACATCTAGGAGCACATTACTATACGAGGGCTGTTGAGAGCTGACTATGAACCTTGAAGCAGTCCTCAGCATGGCTCACCGAGCATAAACCAGTAATACATCAGCACCCAATGTTCTTTATTCACCAGCTGCTCGGTACCCTCTACTTGTCCAACACTTCAGTATGCTTGGTAAGTCAGTGAAGGAAAGACAAAATTCCCTCCAGCATGTAGGTAACCTCCCTCCCATCCTTCCTTCCTTCCTTTCCTCTCTTCCTTCTCCACCCCTCCTTCCTGCCTCCTTCCTCACTTCCTCCTCCTCTTCCTGTTTCTCTTTCTTCTTTTCACAGGTTCTCACTTCTAAATGGAGAAAAGGGGGCACTGTGAGCCACGTTCAATGAAAGGGCACAGGGTACATGAGAAGGTTGTTGGAGCTCCGGGCTGGGAGAGAGGGCTCCTGCATCAGGCACCAGGAGTCAGAGAATGGCAGGGTTGAAGCCCAGGACTCTTTTTGGAGGAAGAATCTTCTAGACAGCTTACCTGTTGTATCCATAGATTGGGAGGAAGCCCATTTCACTGCATAGGATGCAGGAGAAAGAACTGAAAGATCAGGGTAAGGGTATAAAGGGATCTGATACCGTGAGACATTTGAAGTAATATGTTATGTCTGCACTGAACACCCAACAGAGTGGCTTACATAAGTGCTTTGGGTGCCAGCAGCTAGGCTTCCTTACAAGGTGTCAAGGTTCTTGAGTCCCCCAACAGGTTCTTCTAATTATTCTTGGTGTGTGTGTGTGTGTGTGTGTGTGTGTGTGTGTGTGTGTGTGTGTGTGTGTACATGGACTGGGTACCCTCTCTCTTCCCACCCTTCCTATCATCAACTGAGATCTCAGCAATCTCTTGCCATTCGCTCCCTGGTTTACCTGCAGCATTCCAGGCAGGCCACTGTGACCTGGCAGCCCTGCCCCTTCCCACACCAACACTGAGAACATGCTGGCTTTCTTATCTCTGTCCTCCTCCTTGACCCCAGAGGCCCTTTCCTGACTGGGGTTTGTTCCTTTTCTCTCGCTTGTCTCTACCCTGAATTTAGCAAACACCCAACCCACTCCTTCTCTTGATGGGTATGTAGAAGATTCATCCCTACAACCCAAATTCTTGCAAAAATTCAATAGATCCCCAGGGCTAATGATGGTCCTCCCTTTCTGGTCCCACTATGTATCTTAAATATTCAGAAAAGGAAGTTGACAGGGTGGATAGTGTGCAGAAAGCTACAAGGTTAGAGGTACCCTTTGATTTGGGAATTTCGTGATTCATGTTTTAGCCAAAGAAAATAAATCCAATTAGAGAAATACCCCACATAGGCCTGGAGATGTTCAGTTGATAGAGTGCTCAATCAACATGAAGGAAACCCGGAGGGATCATCGGCCTGTGCTCCTAGCACTCCGGAGACAGAGGCAGGATGATCAGGAGTTCACGGTTATTCTTGCTACTTAGGGAGTGAGAGGCCAGCCTGAGCTACATGACACTTGAGAGAGGGGTTGAGCCGAAAAGAGAGTGGACATTTAGAAAGTGTGAAGTCATTTATGTAAATAAAAATGTGTATCTCAGAAATATTTATAATGTGGAACACAAAAATGGTAGCAATGACGAAGTATTTGCTAAGAACCAGGCATCATTAAGTTTTTACTAGTATTATTATTTTATCCAGTCCTCTCCCTGTTTCTCAGAAGGAACAATGATTATCTAACCGAGAGCTACAACTGCCATGTGTCCAAGTGAGGTTCTGTAGAGGAACAGACAGATGTATTTTAATATATTAAAAGGGATCCATTGGACTTGTGGGTATATGTGAGATCGTGCCATATATTAGATTCAAAGCATATGCAGTCTGATGGAAATGCCTGCCCAGGCCCTGCAGGCTACTGTACCTATTTGGTTAAAAAGCCATTCTATCATTCCATCAAACTATCTGCTTCAGGATGGTGGGGGAACATAGTAGGGCAAATGAATTTTATAATAATGATGCACAAACTTAACTGTAAAGTGGGCTCCCAGGTCAGAAGCAATGTTATGTGGAATACTGTGAAGGGGGCAAGGCATTCATAAAGCCCATGGATATTCCCTTCATAGAGGATTAAAATGGGTGTGCACGTGTGTGTGCATGCGTGTTTTATACACACTTGTTAAAACACCCTTACTGCTACTCTGGACAAAAGAAGCAAAGGCCACCCTCTGTAGAGACTTGGAAGTGCAGACATTTACAGAATTTCACTTGAAGCTTCCTTCTGACCAGGGAGTGGAGCTCAGACAGAGAAAGGAAGAAGACAGTAGCCATCTTAGTCAAACTTAGCTGCTGTCCAGACATTATCTTGTAGTGGTTACAGATTGTAGCTATTTTTGGAGAGTTTATGGCCAGTGCGGGAACTTCATGTATTTGACTATATCCCAGGGTGACTTAACACCAGGTGAATGTCAGTCAACTCCCCAGCTGTCTAAACTCTAAGTTCCTCTGGAAATCATTCTTAACTGTGGCAACGTGGTAGACACTATAAGAATAGGCGAGTGATGGTGGTTGGTTTGGGAAAAGAGCTGACATGAAATTACACTTCCGAAGTGAGCTTCATTAAGAGTGGGTCTCAAAACCATGGGAGCTGTGATCTGGCCTCAGGGTGAGAGGATATTATAAATGGGAAGAGAGAGAGAAGATCTGGGAGAAGCCCTAAAAGAGGTGGCTGCCAGCTGCCATACGTGGGGTGATGGGACATGCCCAGCAGGAACCTGAGAGGGCATAGGAAAGCCTAACAATGTCCTTTGAGGGTGACAGGACAGCCTGTAACACAGGAGGCATAGAAGGTAGAACTATAAATAAGGGCTGTGAGGCCACAGCATGTCATAGATTCTTTATGCCTCAAAGAGAAACCTGCAGTAGGCGTGGCCTGATCCCTTCAGGTTTGGGGATCTGGCTTCTTATAGTGAGACTCCATGAAGCTGGTGCCTCACATAAGTTATGGAGGTGTCCTTTGCCTAGCTGTCCCATTTTTCTGAAACAGCTCCTTTATTGAGGATTTGGTTTTGAACAGTAAATCTATTTTAAGTATACCAACTGCCTTGAGCCTTTGAATCTCTTCATCAAAACTAAGCCAGGGGCATTAGACATCTCCAAGTTAACAGCAGGTCATCTTTTGACCTGTATGTCAAAATTAACAGCCAGCCACTTAAATAAACTCTCGGTACCTTCTCTTTTTAACAAAAGTTATTTATTTATTCTTGTTTATTATTTGCTTAATGTGCGTGTTAATGCATTAATGCATGTTCTATCTGCATATATGTCTGCATCATGTGCTTGTCTGGTAACTGTGGAGGCCAGAAGAGGGAATTGGATCCTTTGGGACTGGAGTTAGAGATGGTTGTGAGCTGCCATGTAGGTGCTGGGAATTGAACCCGGATCCTCTGGAAGTTCTTAACTTCCAATTAAGCCAGTGTTCTTAATCACTGAGCCATCTTTTGAGGTGCCCCTTGGCACCTTTTAATTTCATGAGCTACAACACTAAACCTGAGATCTCTGCTTGGTGAGCCGTATGGATAAACTCCTCCTGGTCTAGTTTTATGTTCTTTTGAACACTATTCTGCTCCCTCAAACCCATATTCCCCAGGTTTCCATTTGAACGGATTAGGAAGCTCATTAAGTTCTTTAGGGTATAGAGAACCTCTTCTTGGACCACACTTCCTATATAGGATTAGGGGCAGACGTGGGTGGACACCGTTTGGGCTCATAGATTAGTGCTACTTTCAACACTGGTCAGTGACACTTCACTCTGCAGTGGGCACCAGTTAGTGCAGAGGCTTTTAACTGGCCAAAGTGGTGACAATAAACGACTGTTTAGTGCTCAGCCCTAAACAAGACAATCATATCATTTATTTACCCACCAACATTCAGGGAACACCGCAGAAGAGGAGGCAAAAGGAATGTAAGAGCTGGAGGATAAAGGGGAATGCTAGAAGATGCTGGCCCTGTTCTTCATTTCTTGATTAAATTGCCCCTTTCCTTCCATAGCTAAGCCCAGTTCATCTTCTTTCCCTTCCTACCTGCTCCTTTACCCTCTGTTCCTCAGACCATCCAGCATCAGAATATGGCTCGTGCCCTCAGAGGCTCCCACTGGACGCTATTCTTTGTTACAGTGTTACCCACTCAAGCTCATCCGAGGCAGCTGTACCTCTCCAAGGCAGGTTGACTCTTTTAACACCCAATATAATTACCAGCGCTTTTAGGATAAGCACCCCAGGCCAGTGGTTCTTCACCTGTGAGTCACAATCCTTTTGGAGGTCACCTCCCAGATCTTTACATATGATTCCTAACAGTAGCAAGATTACAGTTATGAAGTGCCGACAATATAAGTTTATGGTTGGCGGTCACCCCAACATGGGGAACTGAATTATAGAGTAATAGCATTAAGAAGGTTGAAGACCCCTGCCTTAAGCCCTGGCAGGCTCAACAGGCTAGGCTCTGCCACCCATCCCCAGTAAACCAACTGAAGAGAGATGAAAAGCAAAGAGATTTAGTCAATGTGGGCACACTGGGAAGAGGAGCAAATAAAGGGGTCCTCAAGTGCATCTTCTTCCTTCTACATCAGGTTCAACTGCAGACAGAGGCCAGGAGACTCGGCTAACAAGCAATGGGGGAAGTGTGCCTGTGGGGGGAGGGGTGGTCTGTGCAGGAAAGGGAGGGAAGAGGGACAGACAACACCAAGGATGACAACATTAATTTAAAGAATTAAACAAAACTGGCATCCTGCCCGGCATTGCCTCACATTATGTCAGCTGGCAAGGTGGTCTGGTAAGTCATCAGCCTTGTGTACAACCCCTCCCTAGGAGGCAAGGTCCTCCTCTGACTGTCATCGGGGCTTCAGCCTTTCCCTTTGAGTCCCTGGGCCTGTTGTTTCACTAGTCTGCTAAAGGAAGGGAGAAGCAGGAACCTTTTACACCCCCCGCCCCCCATGATTACAATGTAACAATCTGCATCATCTCCTGGGTTCCATGGGTTGCATGTAGAGAACTCTCCAGTGTCTACCAACGATGGCCTGGACCTTTTCCTTACCTATTGGGCTGTGCATCCCAGAACTCCACATGACAAGTTTGAAACTCCACATGTGCTTGTGAAGATAGCATGTCTCTTTACAGTACCCCCTCCCCCTTTAAAGCCTTTAAAGCCATTCATTTGCGTGGGGTTGCTGTGTTTACTGCTGTGTTTATCTGCCTTTGAATCCCCCTGTATCTTTCCTCAGGTCAGGTCCACAGCTATTAAACAGCAGCAGAACTGCCCACCACCTTGAGAGCAAGTTGACTGTTCTTCGGTGTCTAAGGACTGTGGAGGGAGTAAGGGAAGCCCAGAGAGCCCTCTGCTCCTATGTTCTGTTCAGCTGAGCCCCAGGTGAGCTTTCTTTTTTAGATCTTCTTGCTTTTCTGCATAAAAACCCTCCCACCCTTAATAGCTATTGACAAGTTGCAGAGGGTAAAGATGGATCTTTGAGCAGAAAGCTGTTTCCCTTGTGTGTGACTTTCAAAGGTCTGCTGTATGGGCAGCGGCAGTTTGTTTTCCAGAGGGACACGTCTCCACATTTGTAATGACAGGCGCATGGAGTGGGACTCCAGGCCCTTGGCTGGACACTAGGTGACAGCTAATTTTCATAGAAGGGAAGATGAAATAAGAAGTCTTTAGACTGCAGTGTCTTTGTCTGCCTGGTCTCAGATAAAACTGAACGAAGCATTTGCCTTGTTTAGGGGTTGTTAATGAGCTCGTTCCTGTATTTTGAAGAAATAGCTTCTTGTTTTAGATCTCCAGGGTCATACCAGGATTGTCAAATGCCTTTCGATTGTTTACCTTTGGTTGGGGATGATAGGATGGTTCAGTGGGTAAACATGCTTGCTGCCCAGCCTGTTGACCTGAGTTCAATCCCCAGGCCCTTCATGGTAGAAGGAGAGAATCAACTTCTGCTCAGTTGGTTACTTGTTACTTTATATCTCTCCTTAACTGCAATCAGATTCTTAGCTGGCTCACAGAGATGATAAGTGTATCCATTCTTTTAAGTGAAGCTCTGTGTATGCTTGAAACTATGTATTTTATTTATGTTTACCTGATTAATTACTGATTCTGCAATGAAGATTGTCACTGTAAGATACTTTCTGAGAAACTTCTTAGATTCTCATTTGCTTCAGAAAACAAATGAAGGGAGGCCCTGGTCCTGTGTGAAGGAGAGTTAGGAAGCTTCTGAACATCCTGCTCACCGGTACACCAGGGTTTGGGAAAAGCACACTGGGCAAAGAGCTTGCATCAAGATCAGGCCTGATGTGGGAGATCTAGCTCGGGAAGCCTGATCACCAGATATCATGGAGTCTGGCAAGATGGAGTCTCCCAAGAGCGTGCAGAAAGCTGCACAGATGGTGGAACAAATCCTGAAGTTCATGGGGATTACAGAATATGAGCCAAGGGTTATAAATCAGATGCTGGAGTTTGCCTTCTGATGTGTGACCACAATTCTAGATGATGCTAAAATCTATTCAAGCCATGCTAAGGAAGCTACTGTTGATGCAGATGATGTGCGACTGGCAATCCAGTGCCGTGCTGACCCGTCTTTCACTTCTCCCCCAAGAGAGTTTTTATTAGATATTGCAAGACAAAGAAATCAAACCCCTTTGCTATTGATCAAGCCATATTCAGGTCCTAGATTGCCACCTGATAGATATTGCTTAACTGCTCCAAACTATAGGCTTAAGTCTTTACACATAAAGGTACCTGCAGGAAGAATAAGGGTTCCAATGCTAAGTGTTGGTTTAGTTTCTAATAGGCCGAGGACTCCCACACTTGCACGGCAACTCCACAAGCCATGTCTGTTTCACTAACATAGGTAAGCTGACGTCCCTCACAGGGCAGAGGTTTACAGTGCAGGTGCCTGCTTCTCAGTCCCCTGCTGTCAAAGCTTCCATTCCTGCAACATCAGCAGTTCAGAATGTTCTTATTGATCAGTCAGTAATTGGGTCCAAAAACATTCTTACTATTACTAATATGCATCACAAAATACAGCCAATGAGTCAGCGAACGCACTAAAAAGAAAATGTGAAGAAGATGATGATGATTATTTGTAATCTAGCCTTGACACATGCAACTTGTAGGCCGGGTCTTGGATCCATTGTACTGAAGTTGAAAAACCATGTTAGATGTTTAAAGCTATACTTTAGAAAGTGGTATTTAATAAGTATACTTACTATGCTTTTTTGATTGAAATGTTCAGTTTTACTAGAACTAGTAATGGTTTTTTATCAACCTTTATGCATAAAAAATAAAATTGTTATTTATCAAGTTTGAAAAAAAAGAAAAGAGATGAAGACCTCAATTCAATTTTTATGCCAGAATAAAACCTTCGTAAGGCCCTAGTACAATTCTCCCATGTCCCGAGTGTGTGTGTTTGTCTCTCTCCTCCCTCCTTTCCTCTCTCTTGTCTCCTCTCTCTTGTTGGCAAACCTCCTCTGCTGTCTCCCCCCCCCTTCTTAAAAAGTATTAGATGACAATTTATTTATTTTTAGTTTATGGGTATAGTATTTTTGTCTGCCTATATGTCTGTACACCAGGTGTAGCATGCAGTGCCCCAGAGGCCAGAGGAGGGTGTCCTATCTTCTGGAACTGGAATCACAGACAGTTGTGAGCCACCATGTGGATGCTGAGACCTGAGGGAGGGACCTCTGCAAGAGCAGCCAGTGCTCTTAACCTCTAAGCCACCCGTCCTTTCCCCACCATGTCCTCTTTGAACTAAATTCTCCTTTGAAGTTTTCTATTCCTCGTGGTGTCTGATCTCTGCCTCACTCTCCAAGGGTGCTGATGGTTCACTTACTTCTGATCCTTTCACGTCACGCCCTACAGACGACTGAGTGACACTTGGAACCGCAGGAGTGCAGTGTTTGCTGGGGTTTGATTTTAAGGACATTTTCAGTATGACATGATGTGCGTCTCAGGATCGTGAGCTGTGTTTGAATTTTGAAGGGACTTTTCTTCAGGTGATGCTGTGGTGCCCCCCCAGGTAGAATGATACACATTTTGGTGGGGAGAAAAGCTTGAAATCACAAGAGGCTTTGGCTGAGTTTCCTATTACAGCTGTAACAAATGCTCACAAAGTTAATGACTTAAAACAAAAACACACCAGTTTACAGCTTTGTAGGCTAGAACTTCACCATGTGTCTCACTGGGCTAAAGTGGAGGTGCCAACAGACTTGCTTTTTCCTCCTCCCTTCCTTCCTCCCTCCCTCCCTCCCTCCCTCCCTCCCCCCCCCCCTCTAATAGAAAAGAATTAGATTACCTATTTTCTCCCGTGTTAGAAGGCCATCTGTATTTTCTGTGCATGGTTTCTTTCTCCACTGTCAAGGCAGAGTGTGGCTTCTCCATAACTGACCACAATCAAGTCTCTGACTCTCTTGACCTCCCTCCTCCCCTCTAAGGATTCTCACAGTGACCTTGCCATCTTTATAGCCGGTATAACCGTCTCGTTTGAGGATCATCTGATTATGAACTTTAATACCTTAATCCCCACAGCTATGCAAGCCTCATATTCACGAGGTCTGTTAGAATGCAGACATCTTTGGATATCATCACTGTGACTGTCAACCCTAAAAATAGAAGTCCCAGTGTGACAGGGCTTGTGAAAAATCAGGGGTAGGAGGCGACATGAAAGAAACCAGTCATAAACTAGCTTCTTCTGAGCTGTGACCTTTTCATGTTGTTCATTAGACAAAGGGGCCAGAGAGCAGCAAGTGAGTATCTGCTGTCGGGTTGATATCGTGGCCATCCAGAAGCACGTACAGAGAAGGTGCTGTCTGTACGGTCCACGAGGAACACTCCTCAGGGCATCCCCTTGGAAGGAAAGGAAAGCTGGAAATAGTTGGGGAGAGAGGAAGGGGAGGGGGAATAGATTGCAAAGCAGTCTCAAAGAAGACACCATTTGAAGCTCTGAAGGGAGTAAGGAGCCAGACCTTTGTTGAAAGCACTGGTGTCAGGATGCATTACTACAGTAGTTGGTGTTAAAATACATCATTTTCTCTACCTTCTCTGCTCGTGGTGACTGAGCACCAACAGCCTGCTCGCGGTCCTCACTGTTTGCAATGTGGAATTAACACATGTGCTGTAAATATTAAGAAAAAATAAACACACAGAACTGAGCCTTTACCCAGGACTTGGGTGATGGCATCTGTTCCTCTTTTCCCACAATAATACATAGGAGGTACTGTAGTTGGCAAGTACTTTTTGTAGCTTTTTTTTTTTTTTTAAATATAAAATAAATGTAAGGAAACAGAAGACTGACACCGTGTGCAGGGAGAAGAAAGGAGCCAGTCAAGCCAAAAATCCAGCAAACAGTAGGGACTGTGCCAGGGCCTCTCAGGTGCACCTACCCTCTGCCCTATCTTTTATTTGTGATTGTGCCCTCCTAAGTTGCTCTACCCAGGAAACTATAGACACACACACACACATCTAGATAATGCAAAAGAAGCTTAGCACAAGCAAACAGTGGTGTCTCTGCAAGCCAGCCCTGCTAGCCAAGGGAGCTCTGCAGCCTCTAGGTAAGGGGTGGGGGGTGGGGGGGGAGTTAGCTTCCTGTAAACGGCTGACTTTGGGGCCTGCTTAGGCCAGCTGCTCCCTTCTCCAGTAAATCAAACTTTAGAGTAGAAAAGGAAACATTGGCACACTTCTACCTCTGCCTTGCAGGGGAAGGAAGAGTCTTTGCCTTGGGTTTAAAGGGCACTGAAGTGCTTGCCGGCCACATGAAGAAAGCCCTTTGTGTGGTAACCATGGTGCCTGCCCTGTAATCTCACTTAAATCCTTTAACCCTCAGGGTTTTGTCCACTTTACATATTGTGAAGGAAAGGTGCAGAAGTGAAGAGAAGGTCCTTGTAGGTTCCAGGGAGTAAGCAGCGAGGCGGAGAGTGTGAGCCTAGTTCATCTGGAGGACCTGCCCCCAACAATGGTGTTTCTCCATAAAGGTGTCGGTTCTTTCAGCAACGTGCTTTCAGAGCCTTCATTTCCAGGGTCACTAATCAAGCTTTTGGGGAGCATGTATTCTAGATACACCCATTCTTCCCGAGTAAAGCTTTTCCCTAGCCTTTTTATTTTCTCCATCCCTCCACCCCAGAACAGAAGGGACTCTGTTTTTTAGGAATATGACTTGTTTATGGGCGTGAGGGTGCTCGCTTGCCCGTGCTCCTGCTGGGAGATATACATGCACACCAAAGGCCTGCATTCTGGAATCAATTATTTTCTTCTCTCTTAAGGCAGAGTTTCTCTTTGGTGTTTCTGTCATGTTCCTTTCTCCAAGCTAGCTAGGCAGTCTCCTGCCTCTGTGTCCTTCTTACGGTAAAACTGCTAGGACTACAGATGTGCACCACCTTATCTGGCTCTGTCCCAGGTCACCAGGCTTACCCAGCAAGCACTTTTACCTACTGAGCCATCTCTAGCCCTCCCTAACCCTTTATTCATTATACATATCTATACTGTATCTATGTACATAATAGATGCTGTTGTGTGCGCAGAACTGTGTTTAATTGGCTTCGCTAAGCAAATCCAAGGATAAGTCACACACTACCCAAACCCTCAAAGCCAAAGCTGGGAGCACATGAAAGCCTGGCTCCACACTGGTATGGTACTCACACCTGTATCCTGCCCACAGGTGGGCCCAGCCTAGAGAACACACTAATTCTTGTCTGTGTTTTCCCCTTTCCGTGGCTCCAGATGTTGTATTTAACTTTAATGGGTGAAACACTACGGTATAAATGTGGCCATATGTCAGGTATGCATGCACACGCATGAGCACCCATGTATTTATGTGTAAAAGCCATCTCTCAGTGCCAGCTAAAAATACCAAGTAGTTTGTCTGTGCTGGAAATTGAGGGCACCATATGCTTGCATTTCTAGGTCTTCCTAAGAATTATATAATTGGCCCCCAAAGCCAAGAGGGCAGGATCAGGGCCAGCTGTGGGACATACTTCTGATGGGAAATGCCAAGGAAGGCCTGACCTTTCAGAGAACTACCTTGCCAGCCCATGGAATGTTTCCAGCCTTTGGCTTTAAACAACAGCAGTATTCAGAGGTTGAGTGTTGTGTTGAAAGCAATCTGTCCCCTTGCTTTGTCTTGGGGACTTATCAAGGTGAAGCCTGGTCCTCCAAGGCACTGGATATCCAATTTAGAGCCGGGCACAGTTGTCAGAAATCTTCCCAGTCATCTCTAATTAGCAGGCTCTGGGGTTCTCCAGGGTCACACAGTCTAGGCAGAATGGAGATAGGCAAGAGTTCTAGTCTCCCCACTTCCAGAAGAGTACCCCAGAAAGTCATCCTGGGAGAAGAGAAGCAGAAAGGTTTTCTGGGAGGAGAGCCATGGGAGGCAAGAAAAGCTTATCAAGAGCTCCCTCTGTGCTGGCCCTCCACAGATGGGAGAATCTGATTGCTGCAGACCCACTGTGGGCCTCTGCAGCATTCTTCCCTAGAAAACCCTCCCCCATTAACCTCTATCTCTGTTCTCTGTTACTTGACTAAGGCCCCAGTACAGAGATCTGGGACTGTAATGGATCGTGGACCACTAGTAGCATATATGTGTTTGGTTTAGTGGGTGGTATTCACCATGTTCAAAATACAGAGAGAAACTAGATTAGGCTGGGATAGGGTGTAACTGAGGGCATGAGAGGGAAATGAAAGTGTGGCCCCTGCTATCACTCTGTGGCTCTTACATTAGGATCTAAAAAGTAACTTTTTGTTTTCCTTTCAGGACTAGGGGATGGAACCCAGGGCCCAGGGCATGCTAAGCAAGCACTCTACTGTGTGAACGAAGGGAGCATATGGAATTGTTTACAGGTGAAAATCAAAGTCAGAAAGAAGCCATGATAGAAAGACATAGCTAGAGGAAGCAAGATAGACACGACGGCAATGATCAGTCAGAGTAGATGATCACCGATGCATATCTGCTATATAACCATCTATGTTTCCAAGTCCCGGCCAAAAATGTTTTATAATTTAAAAAATTAAAACCACACACAAACACAGAAAAATGTTCATGTTTCAAAAATACATTGAAACAGCAACAACAACACCAAACATCAAGGGAGCTAAAGAAATAGCTCAGTGGTTAAGAGTGTTTACTGATCTTACAGAGGACCCATCTGGGCTCCCAGACCCCACACGGCAGTTCACAGCCATCTATAACTAAGGTTCCAGAGGATTCACTGTCCTCTTCTGGCCTCAGTGACTCTGCACACAAGAGGAGCACAGGCATTCATTCAGGCAAAACACTCATCCACATAAAATAAAAATAAATAAGTCTTAAAAAGGAAGTAAGACAACAAACCACTTGTGCCTCTAAGTCCAGGAGATCCGGCGCCCTCTTCTGGCCACCATGGGTATCTGAACACATGTGGTAGACATAATCTCATACAGGCACAAGCACATGTTACATACATACTTTTTAAAAATAAGATAAATATCAAACCAAATCGGTTATATGTTAAAATACAGCACATAGCACAGCACTAGAGCGCTTGCTTAGCATGTGCGCAGTCCTGGATTTGATCCCTAGCAAAATTCAGCAGCTCTCCCTATAAGTTATAAGAAAAGAGTGAGAGTTTGGCAAGATAGAGAGAAATAGCGAAAAGAACTGGAGAAAGATTTGGTCTTCCAAATTCCTTCAACCCCTGTTCCCCATCACTTCAGACTAGCATACACCCAGGGGGACCAAGGTACACTGGGCAGGCAGCCAGCAGGGGCTTCCCAGACTCCACCATTTTTTCTCAAGAAGCCTCCTTTCAGTCCAGTCGCAGGTCTAGCTCTTCTTTTAGAAGCAGCCTTTCACACATGTACCACACATCATCTTGGCTCTCTCTCCCCTACCATACTGGGTAGCAGGGTTTGTGCCTCTGTGTCCACAGCCTGTGACACCAGTGTATTCGGTAAGAACTGTTTAGTGAGAGACAGAGTTTGTGCTGGTCACTTGTTATCTGTGTTGCATTATAGTGCTTTAAAGAGGGGAGGGGCGCTTTCTCCATTTGACCAACAAGAGAATGAGGTCCAGGGAGGCCAAATATCTTAGAGTCACACTATCAAATGGAAGTTGAACTGGGATCCAGTCTGTTCACAGAACCAGAATTCTCAGTCACTGTACCTTATTGTCTTGAGGGAGGGATGGAAGCCAGAGGAGTTTAGAAGCCCTGGATACTCCCAGGCCAAGCAGCAAGCTTGATGGTGTAGGTTCTGGGTGTTGTGTGGCTGAGAAGGGAGGGCATGATCAGAGACATTGAGAAGGAAAGAGATGAGTGTAGCACAAATAGCCACAGATGGCTTCCAAGTGATTGTGGTCCAACCCAAACATCTTCCCTAAATACACATCTGGTGATGCTAAAGCATCTAGTGATGTCTAGAGATAATTTCAGTCATGGTGTGGATGAGGTAATGTGCTGGTCAATCTGTCCTTGACTGTCTTGAGACATGGGTAGAAGGTTGGTAATAAGACACCTCTGGGTGTCTGTGAGGATGTTGCCAGTAGGTAGGGGAAACTGCTCTGAATGTGGGTAGCATCAACCGCTAGGCTGGGGACCCAGGTGGAGTAAAAGAGAAAGAAGGAAGAGGCCCCATAGCACAACGTGATGCCCTCTCTATGACTTGTAGCCATGTGGCCACAAGTGGAACAGCTTTGTCCTCCCATGCTCTTCCATCACAAAACACTGCCTTGCTATGAGGATCAGAACCTCTGAAACAGTGAGCCAGAGTGAATACTGCCCCCCCATCTCTCTCTCTCTTACACACACACACACACACACACACACACACACATACACACACACACACACACACACACACACAGAAAGAGAGAGAGAGAGAGAGAGAGAGAGAGAGATGATGATGATGACAACTAGCTTATAGAGATAAGAGGGGTGGTGGTAAACATGGCATAGGATACAACAGGAGAATCCTCCACAAAGAATTTTCCTAAAGCAAGGCCAAGACTGAAAAAAGCCTTCTCAAACCATTCTTTCTTGTTTGCTTGGTTGATGTTTTGTTTGTCTAATTTTTGAAGATATGCCTATTGAAAATAGAACTTTAACTTTAACTATAGCATGAGAAAGACATTGACAGTATTTATTGCATATTAATCTTTATTTACTGAGTGTGTTATGATCAGTGCAACTAATTCTTAAATGAAGGATATCACATTAGGTACTGTTGGATTTGATAAATGGCGTAATGTATAATATAGTATTCACAGTTAACACACACAAAAATGAGGTGAAACAAATGATTACACCTTTTAAATTTATGCACATTTACTTTGTTAAGACAATATCTTAATAGAGCTGTTTCATGGTATAAAAATATCTTGCCTTCTAAATCACTTGAAGAATAATTGGCAAAGGTCCCAGTGATATCCATTTAAACAAGACCAGCAAACCCTTTCCCTCTTTTGGGAGAAATATTTAAATAGAACTCAGGTAGTTAATTATGCTTTAAGGTAGCTTAGATTGCCATGTGTTAAAATTCTGGGAAGTACGTTACCATACAATTATACCCATCACAGTAAGCATATTGGTTTATTCAATGCGGACTAGCTCTTTTCTCTCCCTTTATTTCTTACCTTCTTCATTTATAATATAGCCACATATGTCATTTGTAAGACTGCAAAATACCAAGTCTAGTTGATAAGGGAATGGGAATAGAAAATTTTCACAAGATCCACTGTAGGCATACATCTTTTGCAACCTTCTTTTAATAAACACTCAACCTTTCCTTTTCCCACCACTCACCAGAGGTAGTGGAAGAGAAAAGCTATTAGGATATGGGGGAAGTAGATCTGTTTAGCAAAAGTTCTTTGGGGGTGAGCTTGATCTTTCTCAGCAGTTCAGCTCTGTAGCAAACACCAACTACGAACCAGCAGCTATTGTCCACTCCTCTTGGCAGGCAGATACCAAGCATGAACCAGCAGCTGTCGTTCAATCCTGAAGATACTGCAAGGATTGCCAACCAGCCTGAGGTGAGGCTGTGGAATCAGCAAGATCCTGCAGGATCTTCACGGGCAGTTTTTGGGTGAGTTTTTCTCAATGTTGGTGTTATCACAAGTGGAAATCAACAACTCTATGTAAGGTGAACCAATACATACATGAAGAATATCGGGGTGGAGCAAACCAAACTAATGCTCAATACCTGTCTCCCACTGTCTATGGGGTCATATTTATACTCCTTTATAACAGGCCCTTTTATGAGTTTGCTGTAACAAAACATTCTTTCTCCTGTGACTGCTCCAGCAAAACATACTTTCATCTGTGTGTCCCAGCAAACCATCATTTGACATAACCAACTTTCCAAAGAAACTAGAAATTTCCAATCCACACAACAAGCTATGGGCTACAATGGCTGCAAAAGGAGAATCAGTACTCTCCTGAGATGAACTCCATCATGAGTGGTCAGTCCTCAAGCCATATGAAGACAGGCACAGGCAACAATAAGCAGATTCAGCATGTTGTCCTCATACACACTTCCATGTCCCATATGCATATATATGTAAAAATAATAATTATAGAAGGAGAGGTCATGGATTTGATAGAGAGTAAGATGTGGCTGTCTTGAAACTTATTATGTGGACCAGTCTGAACTCAAACTCATAAAGATTTGCCTTTATCTGTCTTCCAAGGGCTGGGATTAAAGGCATGTACTACCATGTTCTGAAAAGGGTGCAATTTTCAAAAAAATATATTATTTATTTATGAGTGCACATAGTGTGCCTACCAGGTGCTTCAGAGTTAGAAGAGGACATCAGATCTGGAGCCAAAGTTACAGATGGTTGAGAACTATCAAGTGATTGCTGGGAACTGAACTTGCGTCCTTTACAAAAGGCACAAGTGTTCTTAATGGCTGAGTCATGTCTACAACTCCCCTTAAACCATTCTGTACATGACATATGCTTCTGAAATTCCATCCACTCTGTTTCCCTGAGTGCCAGCCTCTCAGATTCCAGAGGCTCTGAATACCAGGACTTGGCACACACAGGGTGCTGTAGCTGGGCAGTCTCATGCAATGGCATTTATTTGATAGTTTGCTGCAGCCACTTCACCGCATTTCCACTTTCTGGCGCTCAGTCCCATTGGTGTACAACTAGTTGGCATTTTACAGCTACTCTGGGACAAAGTCCATTTTGCCCAGTCTGTGGCATTTCACAATTTCCACGGTGTAACTACTCCAACCTTTGCCAATTTCGCACTACCAAGGTGGAGTTTGCTGGCTTGCAAAATTCATGAAACGAAATAAAACGAATGAACTGCTGCTGGTGCAAGCCAGCTCCCCCATCCCACTGTTTAGTCCTGAGTGTTTAATCTTCTACACTCTCTCTTCAGCCACAAGAAAGCTTCATCTACTGAGTCAATGGCTTGGTGAGATCAAAGTTGACTCTTCCTTCATGGGATAGCGCGGCACACTTGAGCATTCTTACTCTGGGAACCCCACTCTCACCTAGTAGCAACTCAGGACTCAGCCACCTTCTGTTCTGTGGTTTCCCCTCCTTCAAGGCAGACTTCAAAGACTTCTAGAAGTTCTGGGATCACTTGGGGAGCTTAAAAGAAGTTTCCTTCCCTGCCTCCTCCCCCTCCCTGAGCTCCTCCCCTCTCATTTTCTGTCCCCTCCCTTCATCCCTTCCTAGCTGAGGTCTCAGTGTGTAGCACAAGCTGCGTCTTGAACTTCCCACGTAGCCCACAATAGACAGCTTGAATCTGCAATCCTCCTGCTTCAGCTGCCTAAGTTCTGGAATTGCAGGTGTTTACCATCACACATGGCTAAGAATGCCCACAGGTGCTTCTGAAACTGGCAGACTAGATACAGTTTTGAGAGCATTGCCTTAAGGCAAAGAAAGGTTCTTAATATTAGCTGACATCCCCTGGGAATTTTAATCAGTTCTGAGGCCTGGCTTCCACTTTCCTGGGCTAAATTTCTCTGTGTGGTTTCAGGGTGCAGTAGTACTGCTGTTTCCCCCACCCACCAGTCATGCAGCTGTAGGGTTTGGTGATGTAAGCATTGCTCTAAAAGGCACAGCTGTTGAGGATGTGGTTCATAGCTGATGGATCCAGTCACAGAGGTGGGGGGTCATCCAGTCCTGGGGACTCTGCCTTTATCAGTGAACTACTCTGTAGATAGATTCAGAATATGGTGCTGTTATGGAGAGGTGGTGGAAACTTCTAGACATGGGACCTAATTGAAATGGCTCAGTGGTTAACAGCACTGACTGCTCTTTGAGTTCAATTCCCAGCAACCACATGGTGGTTCACAACCATCTGTGATGGGATCTGATGCCCACTTCTGGTCCATCTGAAGACAGCTACAGTGTACTTAATAAATAAATAAATCTTTACAGAAAAAGAAAAGAAAAAAAAAATAGGTGACGGAAGGTGTATTCTTAGGGGTTGGATGTTGCCTTTCGTTTACCTCAATCTGTATCTTGTCAGCTGAGGAAGGCTGGTTTGGTACTAAGTGTGTCCCTCTGTGTGACAAGAACACACCTTGATCTCTTACCCACAGCAATGGAGTCAGTTGGGAATTGGAACCCTGAATCCATGAGCCACAATAAACCCTTCCTCCACCGTGTCACAGGGTTAGTCCATTACTGTTATGGTGAGAAGCCTGGTGGCATGCAGTCAGATATGCTGGAGAGCTAGCCGAGAGTTCCATATCTGAATTGTCAGACAGCAGGAAGAGTCAGTCACTGGGTGTGGCTTGAGCATTTGAAACCTCAAAGCCTGCCCCTCCTTCCTTCGACAAAGCCACACCTACGCTGAGGCCACACCTCTTAGTAATGTCACTCCCTAGAAGCCTATGGGGCTTGTTTTCATTCAAACCACCACAAAGGGACTGTGGTTGGGCCAGGGAGTAATATATATGTTAGCTCACATCCCATTGCCTCAAAGAGTCCCTTGACCGAACCTCCAGGAAGTTGGGAAATGTGATTCAGCTGGCTGTTACAGACGAACAGGACGTGGCTGTCTGGTTGCTATCATCACTGCTTGTCTGGGAACAAGTACACCTCGGCGGATCTCCAGATGGGGGAACTTACAAGTATTTGTTCTACGTTAGAGTGCGGGGGGGGGGGGAGTTCAGCTGTAGGGTGAGCAGGTTAGGGTGAGACGGCCAATGGCGACAAGAGATGTTTTCTACCCATGCCCCGATGGAGCCCATGTTGAAACAGACAGTGCTCAGCACTTCCCCATCCACTCGTCATTTTCCAGACTTCAGTTTCTCACTGTGAAGTGTCCACTTGCATCTGTTTCATGGGATTCACCATGATAAGCCACGGCGGGCAGTGCTGCAGGCAGGGGCAGCTGCTCCGTGGATGTTGGCTCCCCTCCCCTGTGGGTACCAGGGCTGAAGCAGATGGCCCGAGGATGCACACACACACGGGGCAAAGAGCTGGCTTTGAGGCTTTCACTGTCTGCTTTGGTGGGGGAGACACACCAGAGAAGACTGTAGTAAAGGGAGAGTGTATGTTTCCAGGGCAACGGTTGGCACCCATGCACTTCCTGTCTGTCACTCCAGAAAGTTTTAAACCTTACCGTAGGTTTTTAATGGAGCCATTTATTCCTATAAAAGGATTCTCTGAATATTGAGTAGCCGCTTTAGACATTTCGGCTTTCCTACACACAGATTACACTGAGTCAGAGCCCTAAATGTAGAAAAGGAAGGGAAGGGAGGGCAGAGGGGACAGGCAGGAGGGAAGAGGAAGGGAGGGACCTGTGCCTTTCAGAAAAGCTGGTCTGAAAGCGACAGTGTTTAAACAAAAACCAAAACAAAACAGAAATGTCACCATTATGGGCTTTGGCAACAACAGAACAAAAATGTAAAACTGACTACTAGGGGCCAGTTAGCAACGCTGAAGCCCAGAAGCTGTCCTCTGCAACTCATAGGAGGAACCAGACCTGCCGCCTTCACTGGAAAGCCCTGTGGCCCAATGGGAGAGGCAGGCTGAGCTGCTCTGGATTACAGCTGCCTGCCTTCTGCTTCCCGGTTACACAAGTAGCACCCTGATTAGTCAGGTCCTGGGGGCAAATTCATTTAGTAACTGTTCAACAGCCCAGTGCTCAGTTTCCAAGAAACTTTCTGTGCTCTGGTTTTAATGCCAGCTCTAACCTCCCCTGTTCTTTGTTTCTCATAAAAGCACTGCCCTTCTCTGGCCCTTGGCCTCAGCACTGGCTCTCTACCACACAGTCAAAACTTCCCAAGCATCTGGCACCCGAGAGACAAAGCATTAGCATCCCGCATGCCACGCCCAAGTGTCCTGGGTATGGGTTGGGGAGGTGGATGTGTTCCCTTCAGCGGCTTGTCCGTGGTATGGCACCGGGAAAGTCACCTCACATCTCTGAACTTCAGGCTGTTTGTTTCACCAGATGGTTATTATTTAGGACATCGCTGACTGCTGATAAATGCAATGAATTGAGTTCCACTAAGTAGGAACACCAAACTTTCTCCCTAGTTTTATCTTTAGTGAAGTGGGGTTAGGGAAACTTTTTATCTTTTAGAGAGGCCCAGGCACTTGGCAAGCCCTTTCTGTAGTTTATTGGATCTTTGCAGCAACCTGTGAGGAGCACTTTAGAGGTAGGGAGGCTTGTGGAGCCAGTGACTTGCCTAAATGGAAAGCCGAGGAGCCAATACCTGGATGCCTACCCAGAGATATCCCCACCTCCAGATGCATAGGAGAGGGGTAGGAGAGGGGGAACTTAGCACTTAGAGAGTCCCTTTCCCATAGGCCTCTGTGTGTGTGTGTGTGTGTGTGTGTATGTATACACAACAGGAGGTCCTGTCCCTGTGAACTTCACAAGATGCTGTATTTGCACCTTGGGGGAAGCATAGTGGTTTGGGGGGAATGTGTGATTCCTCCCCCAGATGTGCCCTTTGCCTTCCCTTCTGAGCTACATGGCACTCTGGGCAAGGTCTCTTTGCCCTTCTCTTTGAGTAGAATTCTGGCCATTGTGTATGATATGCTTTCGCGAGGCACTGAGCTGAGCAGAGTTCCCAGTGATGGGTGACCACATAACACACTGGGAACTGTGGTTAGAACTGGGTACGAGGCACAAGTCAGCCACATGATGGGCCATCCCGTCCTCACTGGGGAGAGGGAGTCTTAGAAGATCCAGTGATATCCAGGTCAACCACAATGCTTTGGAACCCAGGCCAGTCCTGGGTCCACTACCCTTACTGATGTCTCTGTACCCCTTAGAGGATCTTCCCTTCTTCATGACTTTGACATGATCCCCCTACATTAAATCCAGACCTAGTTCTAGACACCTGCTCATTGATTCCAAACTTCAGTGTTGAGAGAGAGAGGAACCCCAAATCACAGGCTGCTGGCAACCTGGGCACAGATCAGATAGGCTAAGCTCTTCCCTTTGAGAAACAGTGGCACCAGTGAGCATCCGATTTGAAGCTACGGCTGCCCAGGCATTATGTACTTCTCTGTTACATACTATAGTTACACATATTTTTAATTATGCAGTATATGTATATATAGTATATATGTGATACACATACACACACACACACACACACACACACACACACACACACACACACACACACACACACATAAATGAGAAGCCATCCAATTACTAAACAGTCGTACCTGAATCTGGGCTATTAGAAAACACAAAGCCTGTGTTCTCAGCCACCTTACTGGTGCCCACATCCTGGTGACTGCCTCAGCATGGGAAGAGGTGTCTGTAGCGCCAAGGTTTTGGCTTGGGCAACAGGTGATGGATGCATCACTGTCCAGAGTATGTCCATTTTACAGGTACTTTGCCTTTTAAATAAACTGCCTAATTCCTGTGAAATGTTTAATTCCCGCATACATGAAGATGTCAAAGATGCAAGTGGATTTAGGGAGGAATGATCAGATTAAAGGTGTAGATCACCCCAGTGGAATACAGAGCCAGGAAAGAGAAGGGCAGAAGGCTATTTCCCTGAGGACCAAGGAGCTAGAAGCCACGAGGGGCTTGAGTGAGCCAAGATGGCAGCAGGAGAGAAGCTGCTCTGGAAGTGAGTGATACGGTGTGTGGCCTGTGTGTTGCTGAGGCCAGAGAGGATTAAGGAGTGTCCACGGCTGGACGGCCTGCTCAGTGTGATTTCAGTCACATGGTTTCAGTGGGCTGCTGTCAAGGGGAGATGGAGGAAGCACCTTCTAATTGGGAAATGAAAAAGAAGTCATCGTTCTCCTTGGGTTCTCGTTTGTGGCCCAGGAAAAGTGTTCAATGGCCACAGGAAGGGGTGGGAGCTCAGGATGTACAAGGCCAACAAGACTCACACATTCAAATGCTGAAAGGATCAGTAGAGGAAGCAGTGCATGGGCCTTGGGGACCACTCAAGAGAGTGGTCAGGGAAGGCTCAGATGCACATCTGTAAGGTACAGAGAGTTGGCTGGCTACTGACGCCATTCTTAGCAACTGTTACTATGAGGAGATTCTTCATAGGCTCGTGCAGCCTGAGTGTGAGGAGTTGATGGCCTAGTGCTCAGTTTCACAAGGGCGGGAAGCCCCAGCCACTAGAAGCTTGCTCTGAACGGCAGGCTACTTAGCTTCTAACTTAGCTTCTTTTTCTACATCAGAAATTTGACAACTTATCCAGTGATGAGTAAATCACCTAAGAGAAAGAGGCAGCAATGTCCTGGTGGGCAAGGGGTAGAGGCTCAGAAGCCCTTGTCCCTCTAATGTGCTTTCTAGATTGTAACAGTGGAGGGGCTCTAATGGCAGCAAGCTGTCCTTCTAGGGAGGGCCCGAGGTATCAGGCTGAGTTAAATCCTTAAGTCTGTAAATGCTCTTCACCTTCATCACCATCATTCACTCTCACTGGCCAACACCCTGGAGTGACAGAAAATGAACCAAGTGTTAAGGTTGGGACAAACAAACCTGGGGCACTCTAAGCTCACAGGGAAGTCTCCCTTAGAGGAGACACCCTGGAGTATCGCATCAGCCTTGGTGGAGAGCCTTCTAATCCCAGGGTTTCTTCTTTCCTCACAGTCTCTATGTTGCTTTGAGAGACAATTCTTGTTGAAGATGACTTGCTTGCAAGCATTCATCAGCAAAGAGCTCAAGGCAGGAGATGGACAAAAGTGCCCGAATCAGGCTTGAAGTTCTGGTGGTATAAACGGGGAGCATGTGGCATCTGCTTCCCGACCCACACTTCAGAGCAGCACAGAAACATGATTAATGGGCTAGACTTCTCAGAAAGACACAGATCATCTAGTAAATGAAGGTCACTATTCGGAACCAGAGGTGAACACAGCTTGTTATACTTCCTCGGGAGTGGCACTGAGAGCCGGAGTTAACATCCCTGCTGAGCTGAAGGCCCCTGAATGCAGTACATGCTTTCCCACGTGACCAGAGGACACGCAACCTTTCATCTTTTCCTCAAGGCCCCCTGGCACGTAATCACTTCTGCTGTTGCTGGCGCTACCTTAGGGAGGAATACATGGACAGAGTAGCAGACCACACAGGCCTGACAGCCGTGCGGACTTTCCCATGGAGACAAACTGACTCTAAGGCACTGGAGCAGTGCTGGGTTTGGAGAGCAAGCAGGAAGGCCTGAGGGACTGAGATTTGCAGACGCCTTGGCTGAGGTCAGGGATTCACCCAGGTAAAGCGCTCTTCACTAAGAAGCCAAGAGCCAAGGAGCAGATGGGGTTATGGGTATGGTAACCAGTGTGCAGGAAAATAGGTCAGGGCAGCTCATGTATCTGAGGAATGGAACAGCTTCCTCTTGGCCCCTGGCTCTCAGATGTGGGTGTCAGTCACCTGGGGAGCTTATTAAATACACTGCTGACAGCCTTGTCAGGGCTTGGCTGCCTTTCCTAATAAGGCCCAGGAGATGCTTCAGAGCTGACGGCTTAGGGACCCACCAGTGGGAACACCACACCGCTTGTCACATACAACCTCTGCCACAAGGAGTGACAAGCACTCGAAGCAAATTCCATTATAATAGCCATCTTTATTTGTAAAAATCCAGATATAAAACGTAATCTTTCAGTCTTTCCAGGTTTTCCTTTTTTACAAAAACAAAAAGGCACATATAAACCTTCCCCGCTGTCGTTCCCGTCCACGGTGTTTGTCAGGCAGCCCTCCCCCCGCCCCCCGTTACAGCTACATGCTTCATTCCAGGACGTCTGGATCCCACATGCTTTGGTGCTTTCCTACCAGGGTAGAGTTCCGAGCTCCAAGACTTGAAGTACACAAAGAGGGGGTGGGGTGGGTGCAGTGTGTGGCACAATGTTCCACGGTAGGCGTGCAGGGCAGTGGGCTAGTAGTAGGTTTCCTTCTCCACCCAGCCTGAGAGAGGGAGAGAGGGACAAACATAGTGAGTCCTCTTTTGGGACAAACCCGGACAGTGACTTCCTAAGGATAATCGTGTGTGTGTGTGTGTGTGTGTGTGTGTGTGTGTGTGTGTGTGTGTGTACATGTGTGTATGCATGTGTACCTGAAACCTCAGATGTACCTAATTAGCTCTCTCCAGGAATACTGTGTAAGTATTAGGCTTAAGTCAAGGCTTCCTTTACATTTGCACTGCACTTTTTTTAAGGTCTTAAAAACCATGATGTGTTTCTACCTTAGCTCAGCTCTGTCTGTGGAAGCCATGTCTGTAACCTGACTTGGGAGGGTGTCCAGACCTGCCTGTTGGCCCACTTACCGCCGGGGCGTCGCCTGATGATGAGCTTCCGCACCTCGTCATACACGAAGATGAGAAGGGAGTAGGGGAAGGCACAGAACCACCAAGTAGGTCTGGAAATAAAAGCAGCGGCAAGTCAGACATACTCAAACCAATTCACAGGACGACAGAGAAAGCGCACATCTCCAAAGTGACCAGAAAACCATCAGACAGTGTGGAACATGGGTACCCTTAACTGTGGATTCATTTACAGAATTAAACAAACACCCTCCCCCCCACAAAAAATGCAGCTTTCACTACACTGCTAGGTCCAGAGGCACAGAGGCCAGCCTACATTTTATGCAGGAAGCCTATTTGCTTTGAGCTTCCCTAAGAATCTGACTGAGCGGAGAGTGCCTGAACATTTTCTTTCTTCCTTTCCTAAAGTGCTTAAGCTCCCAAGTGCATTTGTCTCCCGTCTTGGCATTTGCAGACAAAGCACTGCCAGTGTGGGTAAAAGCCAGTTTATTCAGACCCTGAACTTGGTCTCTGATCATGGAATTGGGGAGGACCAGCTGAGCCCTGACAGATGACAAAGGTCTTCTGAGGGGGAGCCTGCAGGGTGGCCTCCTGTGGGCACCAGGCTTCCTGGACTACAGCTCCTGGATAAACAAAGGAGGAAGGATGGCCCTGCCAGCTTTGCAGTCTCCGCCCTTCCTATGTGCCCTGAACAGCAGTAGGAAGGTGACCTCAGTGCCGTAGCCAGGAACATAAGTCCTGACCAAATGGAGGAGAAGCTACCAGGAGCAAGTCAGGTCACAAAAGTCAAGGTGCCCAGAAAATGGTAATGTCCCGAGGCTCTATTTTTCCTCACTTGAACTTCCCAGAGGCTGTGGGGCAGACTGTGACCCCTCTGATCCTCTCTCATTCAACAAAGCTCAGGCCAATATAATCCATCTTGGACGCTTACATCCTGGACTCTATACGGAGTACTATGGAGCCTGACACAGTAACCAAGGAAACTCATAAAGATTATTATCTGGAGAGCAGAAACAGCAACGCCAACAAAGTGGAGTTGCAAGGACTCCAGTCCAAAGGGACTATCAGGATTGACAGATTGGGTGGGAATACTCTTACTAGAGACGTAGGTAGAGAGGGGAACAGTGAATGATTTTGGCCTTGGACAAGCTGGAAGACACACCCTAGATGCCTGCCCCACCTTGCACCATAGACTCTGATTATATACACTTGATGAGGCCAAAGTGTTTTCATTCGAAGATGAGATCAGTGTATGGAAGTGTTGGCAAGAGGCCAGGAAGAGAGATGGTCCAGAGGAGTCTGAGCAATGTCAGGGCCGGGTGGAATTCAAGAGACCGATGCTCTCAAAGGATCTTAGGTTGGAAGAGCGCTGTGTTCTGAAGCTCAACATGTTTAATCAAGTTGTAGCTGCTCAGCCTCAACCAGTTACTGGACAGCAGCAATACATGTGGAAGTTTCCACTGGCTTCCAGACTTTTTGGTGAGCACTGCATACAGAAACTGAGGCCTAAGAAAAGAGCAAAGTCGTCTGCCATGTTTAAAGCTGGGCTGCTTCTGAACACAGAGCAACTTGGGAATTTAGTTTCTAAACTGCAGCCCCACTCACAACTGTGAGGTCGAAGGAACCACAGATTCTCTCCAACTCCTTTGGAGTCTCCACAAAGGTGGAGGTGATATGTGACTAGGGCAAGCAAACAGGACTTGGGCCTAGGCCTCCAAGGCCCAGAGCAGCTCTAGGTGGCTCTAAGGACAGCTGGACTTTACAGGAGAGGACCTGAGGGCTCAACAGACTGCCGCTGAGCAATTTCAAAGACGCAGTCACCTTGGGCCAAATCCTTGGCTCTGGCAGGTCTAGGTTTGCTGGTCTAGGTTGTTGGCAGGTCGGGCTTTCCTGTTTTCTAGTGAGGAACTAGTACACACACCACCCGGAAGCCAGGCAACTTACACAGGACCAGGGGAAAAGTCACACAAACTGTGTTCCACACCTTTTGGAATGCAAGAGGCTCAACTTACTTGAGGGGATACATCCTAAGGGCCGCCCCCATGCCAGGGCAGTAGGATAGGAAAGCAGCAAGGGCTGTCTCTTCAAAGAGGCCAAATATTAAGATCTTGTTCCTAAAATTCAAGGGAGACAAAAGTTTACAGGTTGCGAATACACATTTTTCTCCTAGCGCTCGCTTTGTGTTAGGTAGCAGTATGAGTTGTGGGCTAGATCTGAGTGGCAGGACAGGGGAGGCTGAGCATTCTTCTCTGCCAGCACCGAGAGCAACATTGTAACACCCTGACACCTACAAAGTACAGGCCCGAGAACTGCAGGTGGTGGGGAGAACTAGGAACCAACAAAAAACACGAAACCTTTAAGCTTAAAACTTTTTAACCTTAAAGTTCTATTCACAGGTATCCTGACATGATGTCGAATGCTGAACTTATTCTGAAGGTTTATGTAAAATTACTAGATCCTTCACAACTTACTTCATTCCCTGCTGGAAGACAGAGTTCCTTCTGGTCTTGCAGATGACCAAGTCAGCCCACTGCACTACCACGATACTGACGAAGAAAGCTGTATGGCAGGTGAACTCCACAATCTTCCTCTGCTCGTAGGTCTGAAAGGTGAAGCAGGTACCTCAGCCCCAGCTTGCAGTTAGTGGCAATGCTGCCCAGTCCTCAGGGTTGGAGGAGCACTGGCTTCCACCCCACAGTGAACAGGATTACTTACCCACTGCTGCCCGTAGCTGTCCTCCACATCGTTGACCCAGCGGTCATCCCAGGTCTCTCGGATGCCCAGCAGGTGAAAGGGCAGGAAACCGTTCTCAGCCAGAATCACAAAGTAAGTGAAAAAGCCTCCCAGGGCCTGGATCATACCTAAGTTGGAAAAACTCTGAGTGTTATGGCCGCCCATTTTTTCTTGCCATCCAATCCAGCCAGGAAACCCATTTCCCAGGACAGAGTCATCATTCTCTAAAAACTAGGTCTTCCTTAAAGATACGGGGCCTTGCTGCCAGGGGTCAACTGATGAACACAGGTCATAGTTTCTATGCAATGCTAACTCATGCCTTCTCTAGCAAGTATTTGTAGACCCAACCGCTGGCCAGATCCAATCATTCATGGTGGCTTTCACCTGGTTCTTTTGAAGGAGACAGGCATTAAGAAATAGGGTTTTTGGATTTCCTATATCCCAGCTCTCCTATTGACTGCAGTCTGCTGGAGCAGAAACCGGTGGGAGATGGGATTAGGAGAACCGTCATTTGGAGAGGACCCATTGAGCAAACTGTCAAACAGATAGGGTTTGATGATGACAAATTCTCAGTTCCATGAGACAGAGGGATGTGGCCCTCTACCCACCTCTGCCCCAAACCAGGGAAAAGCGCCTAAGTTGATAAGCACAGACCCAGGCACTGATATTGCACAGGGCTCAGAGAGGAAGGTTGCTACCACTGCTTAAAGAACTACAGTTTTCACATACTAGTCAAGCAGCTGAGGACTTCTTCCATGGTAGAGACTCCAGTCTGGTTCCCATCTTCTTCTATTGCACACTCAGAACTGAACCCAGAGCCTTACTCTATGGCTGAGCTCTCTCCTCATCCATCACTCTCCAGTCTGAACCCTGTCACAGCTAATCCCAGACACCATATCCCTCCAGGCCCTTCCTAGCACCTGCCTCACACAGGGACAAGGCTCACCGATCTGTCCATAGGCCATGCTGATCAGACGCTCGTTCACAAGTTTGTCCGTTTTGGGATTTCTGGGCTGTCTCTTCATGATGTCGCTCTCAGCCTGTTCATAGGCCAGGGAGATGGCGGGAACCTAGCGGAGGTGAGAAGGAACAGAAGTGGGCATTAGGAACTTTTTATCATAAAACTCTTGCTCCACTGAGAACTTCTTTTTCATATGTCTGACTTGCAGGTGCCAGGAAGACCTGGAAGCACCACACGGGATGTCACCGGAACTTGCACGGTTATGACCCTTCACGTACCATGTCAGTGCCCAAGTCAATGCAGAGGATGGTCACGGTGCCCAGGGGCAGAGGAATGTTTGCAATAATAAATATCAAGAAGGGGGTGATTTCCGGAATGTTACTGGTTAGGGTGTAAGCAATGGATTTCTTCAAGTTATCAAAAATCAGACGACCTAGAAAAGCAAGATTGTTTTTTACTGTACGGCTTGTAGAGACAGGCAGATGAGAAACTGGACACAAGCTTGCTAACTGCCCATTGGGATGAGCTGTCGGTGAGCTTAAAGGCGCTCTCACCTTCTTCTACTCCAGTTACAATGGAGGCAAAGTTGTCATCCAGAAGAATCATGTCAGCAGCTTGCTTAGACACATCCGAGCCAACAATCCCCATGGCAACCCCAATATCTGCCTTTTTCAAAGCTGGAGAGTCATTGACGCCATCTCCTGTGACGGCCACGATGGCACCCTGTCCAGAGGAGGAGATGGGTAGGTTAATAAAGCACAGCAATACACAGCAATCGCGAGCACAGTGATAGTTAGAAATCAGGGGAGGGTCTTCTGGCAACCTACACTCCCGCTGAAGGCAGGAGGACCCATTCTGCTGTTTCAAGGGCTTAGTATGGCTGATTTTCTCTTCCTTCTGGAACTCCCCACCACACAAAGAGCCTGTTCTCTCTAGTTGGGGTCTGCTTTCCCTAGACCCCAGAGCCTGATGCCTCACTGACCTGCCGCTGGCAGCCCTCCACAATAATGAGCTTCTGTTGAGGAGAGGTCCTGGCAAAGACAATCTCTGTGTGGTACCGCAAAATGTCATCCAGCTCCTCAGAGGTCATGTCCTTCAAGTCACTGCCGTGTACTACACAGGCCTTGGCATCTCTAGAATTGGGACCAAGAAAGTAACAAAGATCACCTGCCCATTCGACAGCACTTCCAAAACAACCAAGACCCAAATGTTCAGCTATTTATAGACTGTCACACAGATCACCTCATTCAAGGCTCACAGCCACTTGTGGGAGGCCTGCTTGCCACCTCCCCCTCTCCCCAACTCTATCAGATAGACTGGAATAACAGATACATTTTTTAGAAATGGTGGAGCTGAGAAAAACCCTTTCCTAAACCCAAATTAGGGTGAGGAAGCCCAAGACCACACAATGAAAACAAAATTGATGTCTCCATGATATGCTTTGTAACTAGTGTGTATGCTCCTGGAGGCATGCATGTGTGCAACTTGTGGATGATGTGTGTATGTAGAAATGCACGCCAAGCCACACATGTGGAGGTCAGAGGACGACTTAGTGGGATCATTTCTCTCCTCCTTTCAGATGGAGGCTCACACGGCAAGCATCTTCACCGCCTGAGCACCTCACCCACCTTCTATTACCCACGTTCTACACTGATGGCCTGAACAATTCTCATTTATTTCTTCAGTGTGGAGCTGGAAACTGGACTAGGCACGAACGGCCCGGCGGCTAGTTCAGACTATTTGTCACCTGACTTCTCCATTTCCAAGCACTCTGAACATCTCTAAGCCTCTACTTCCAAGTTCAGCAAGTGGGATCCCTTCCCAGCCTATTACATCATTACAAGAACTCAGAACAGCAAACACCACGTGTGACTTCTCCCTATGAACAACAAGGTCACTTTCTAGTAGTGCGGGCGCATTCCCTACTCCCTTGGTGCAAGCCAAGAAACAAATCAGTCCAGAACCAAGAAGGGACTATACTCAAGCTTCCTGCCATACCTGGGGTTCACCTGGTTCACTGGAATGTTGAGGCGGGCAGCAATGTCTTCCACAGTCTCGTTCCCTTCTGAGATAATGCCCACTCCCTTGGCAATGGCTTTGGCTGTGATGGGATGGTCTCCTGTGACCATGATGACCTGAAACAAGAAACTGAATGATCTGCATCAACTCATTAAAAATATAAACATGTTATTTACAGAAAGAAACCACAGCCCAACACCAAGATCTTAGGGCACATGACCATACCCACACTGCATTATGTTGTGTCTCTTTTTACAGAAACATAAGAATCACATTTTTCTAAGACCATCAAAAAGAAAGAAAACCTAATATTGGTCGGACTATAACAACGTGGTTACTGGTGGTTCGCACTTTCATACTTGTCCAGTTCTGAAGGACAACTATAGATTTTATTTTGATTATGTGTGTATGAGTTTTTGTCACGGGGTGGGGACAGCTCACCAAGTGCAGGGGTCCCTGGAGGTGTCAGAGCCCCTGGAGCCCGAATCACAGGTGGTTGTGAGCTGCAAGAGCTGGGTGCTGGGAACCAAATCCAGGTCCCTTAACCACTAAGCCCATGTTCCTAATGTTTTTTTAAATATATAGAAAAATATCCTCTAAAAGAAACAAAGTACTGAAAAGATAATTAATATCAAGCTTCTCAGTGTATTCTCGTGAGCATGAAGACAGGAGAAGCATCCTCAGAGTAAATGCAGCACAGTACTGAGCCTCTCAGAAAAAGACAGAGACTGAATCACTGAGAAGACAGCTCAGAACAGGGGGCACACCACTCACTGCATTTCCAAATTTAAGCCTCCATCCTGTCTTTCTTTTACTTCATTTGTGTTTCTTTATCAAAAAGTAAGGTGCTTCTTCACCTCCAACTGCATATCTGCTCTTTACCCAACATTTCAAGAGTATCTGATCCTTTAGGGTTGCACTTAAGGCTTTGGAAATGAGATGGACAGACACTCGGGGGTGGGGGGAGGCTGCCTGGACCAGGACAGTGTTCAGACCAGGAACCATGGCTCTGTGACGGATCCAGCGAGACAAACAGGCCCTACCTTAATCCCAGCACTGCGGCATTTGCCCACAGCATCAGGGACAGCAGCTCGAGGAGGGTCAATCATGGAGATAAGACCCACGAAGCAGAGGTTATCCACAGGGAAGTTAACTTCATCAGTGTCAAACTGGAAGCCTTCAGGAAACTGTTCATCAGGCAGAAGGAGGTGGCAGAAACCTACAAGGGAAGGTAAGTACCTATTAGGTTTCCAGTGCCATAGGCAGTGAGGGTCAATTGCAGTCCTTCAAACCATCAAGTTAAATGTCAAAGTTTAGGAACAGTACGGAGTCAGTGAAAGACCAACAATGGTCAGAGGACAGCATCCACCAGAAAGAATTAACTAGGAACAGAATACTCAATGTGGGGAACACTGGGTTAACACTAGCTTTTAGCACCATACCATTAGGATGCTCTTCTGTCTAGGTACCTTATATGGAAAACGGATATCGTCTCTTCCTATCTAGTCATTGTTACCGAGCACCAGTGTGGGCATTCATAGGAACTTCTCTGAAGATGAATGCGAACAGACATTCTGCTGTAACTGCATCCTATGGCTGTATTATTTTAAGACATAAGACATTCAGACTTTGCCTTCAGTACTGTGTGACAGTCACAACGGTCTGTTCAGTGGGACAGATGACACGGTGCAAGCTAGACCCTTTTTACTTGGGGTTGGAGAAAGCAAAAAAGCAAAATGACCTTAGAGAATAGTAAGTAGTCTTTCTGTTAGGTAGACATGGGGGAGAAACTGCCTATGGGTTAGTTTTGCAGGAAGGTGTCTGACCCAGAGAACTAGACTAAGTGGTTGGTTCTCAGTTATCTCACTAGGAACAACCAGATAATGCATTTGTTGCCCAAATAAATTGGACAGAGGGCAAAATAAACTTATGAGTCTAGCCTCAGCAGCTGTCAGGTTATGACAGACAGCATCCTGGCTTTTTGGTTTGCTGCTGGTTTTATGAGTAGAATGGTCATTTCCTGTGGGCCAAGAACAGTCAGTCATCCCAGATGTTACTTAGGCACACCAAAAACTAACAGATTTTAATTAAGCTTACAGACCATGGCCATAACAATGAGGTTAGATATTAAACTGCCACCCCCAACTGTTGCCATACAGAACTGAGAATCATGAAGCAACAGGTCAGCAAACCATCAAGACTGTTTGCCAATATAACCATTATTTTTCCACACCTTCTCCTTTAAACAATGTAAGGCATATAAAATAAGCAGGGTGGCTCCCCTCAAAATTAAGAGGAACATCCAGAGGACACAGAAATTGCTGCAGCTGTCTGACAAAGCTGTGCTCAGGAGCCACGGCAGTCACCCACATACCTAGCACACGCTCTCCAAGGCCTCCCAGCTCTAGGTAAGCATTCTGAAAGGCATCTTTCAGCTCTTCATCCAGTGGCTGCTCCTTGCCGTGGAGGAGGATGGAGCTGCATCGGTCCAGGATCCTTTCTGGGGCGCCCTTCATCACTAGCAGGTGCTTAGGCTCAGATGTATTTGGGTTCTTGTGAATGGACAACTGTGAAGTATTCAGAAGGAAACACTAGGTGTCTGCATGCGGCAGTTCAGGGAGAAAGAGTAGGCTTTCCTATTTACTATTTATAGTAAATAACTAGTTAGTATTTACTATAAAGCAAACTAAGATCTTTCCGAACCTCTAAATATCTCATGATACATGTTGAATGCTACAGAAGGAAGAAAGCACTTGCTGTATGCCCAAGTTCACGTGTGAACACACATCTTACATGTGCATGCTCACAGTGACAATCATGAACTCTTAGAGAAGCAAGAGGCTGGTCAACACTTGAGTACAATCTCCTTTCTCTTCCAGCCCCCAACTCCAAAGTGCCCAACAACATTCTGAGGGAGGTTTCATTTCTCCTACTGATATTCAAATAAAAGGGGACCCCCAAATTTAAAGTCAGACCTTGTGGAACTCCCCCTTTCCCCGTGTGAGTGTCCCTGGTCGCACACCTGGTACTTGTTGGTGGAGTTGAAGGGAATTTCCACTATCTTGCTGTACTTCTCCCTCATCTCCATCACGGAGCCACAGCAGACTTCAATGCATTTTAAGAGCGCCGACTCAGAGGCATCTCCCGCTACTGCCCGCTGAGAACAGAGACATCGTCTGTTAATGACCGAAGGCTGATTCACAAGGCATCACTGGGAAACAGAAAACTCTGGATGTGCTCCAATCTTGTCAGTGGCAGAGAAAACGAGTGAGAAGTGCCCCAGGCCCCAGGTTAACTCCCTTCCCGTCCACGTCAGCTTCAGGTGAAAGGGCACCCGGAGGCATCATCAACTCACCTCCCTACCTCCTGCGGTCTTTACCTTCCCCTGGCCTGCTAAAAGGCTCACAACACTGTTCACAACTGAACACGGCTGGTTATAAGTATGGAAAAGCAAAAAACCAAAGATTTCTAGGACCACTCATTGGCCCAGCCTTTAAGATAAAATGTCGCAGGGTTCAGAGCCAGGCTCAAACCACCAAGGGCGAAGCGATGGGCGTGGTCCACGCTCTAAACCTAATTCAGCTGTGCAAAACCAGCTGGGCTTAAAGTTTGTGAGGTGGAAGCTGTTTGCAGCCCTAACAGCAGCATAATCAGCTGGTAGTTTAGTCGCTGTCTGTGCTTTGGGGATAAACACCTACGTTTTCTATGATCTACCCAGTCATATAGCCACACGACTAACTGTTTTGACCTACTAAGCATTTCTCCTGTAAACAACTTTTACACAGGTGAATATCTTAGGCCTCTGACAGGACAGGCAAGCCTGGACACGCAGGTGAGCAAATGAATTCTCACAAGGACACTTGTGTAAGAGGGACGGTGGTAATCACTTGAAAAGGGGAAAGAAAAACCAACTATGGAGCAGAATAAAACTATTTACAGAAACCTTGACAGGGAAAGTGACGCTAATGTTTTCAAAGCTCAACTACCCAAATACTTCAAATATCTCTTGATAATTTTCCCTTTTTCTTATTTTGGCCAAGAAAGATAGAAAATGCCCACTCTGAGGTAAGACAAAACACAGAGCAGCCATCTTCCTGTGACTCCCAAGATAAACATCTTTCTTAAACCAACTCCAACCCAACTCTTCAGAGAACAACAAAGCCCAACCTCACAAGACAAGCTGCCTCAGTTATACTTGATTTGGTGACTGGGTTTATTTTATATAGAGAGCTCCCACAGCACCTGGACATCTGTAACAGTGGCACTTGAGCAACACAGTAAGGCCCAGCCACCTCAAACTGTATGAGTATTCCAGGAGGCTGAGAACGTTGCCTTGATCTTATTTTTGCATCATTAGTAAGCAAGCTAAGAGCAAGTAAGATAAGGGAAATAGCTAAGCTATTTTAAGAACATAAATGGCTTAAGGGATTTACTGGAACCTTGTGTATCTCAACATGCAAACACAATTAGAATTGTAAGGCAGTTTCACTGGCACCCTGGTCAGGTGCTGTTACAGCACACAAACTGGTCTATAGAGGCTTTTCACCAAGACTTTACTCTCTTTCCTCATCTTCCTCCATCAGTATGGCCTGCGGCTACCGAAAGCACTTTGGAGCTCTAGGCAACACAACCTTTGCTATATGGAGTGAAGATTCCCACAAAAGATCTCAAGAATTCTGCAATGAAATTCTTTTTCTACAAAGGTGCTGTTTGAAAAGAATGCTGGCGTTCCCAAGTTCTAACCACGCCCTTATCCCCACCCCCACCCCAAACAACCCAAACAGGCCATAACACTTCTCAGGAGCATACCTTAAGAATAGGCAGGTTTTCTTGGTTAGCCTGAAACACTGCCCTGTTACAGAGGCCAGCAATTCTGGACAGAGCGAACCAGGTGGCTGATGTCTTGTCAAAGGAGACACCTGATGGAAGGAAACAAGAACACATGACAGAAACATGATGTGCTGACTTTGACTTTTTAAAAATTAATTTGTACGTGTTCGTTCTCTGTGTATTCGTGCATACTTGCAGGAATTTATGTGTGTCGTATGTGTGCAGGTGCTCAGAGAGGCAAGAGGCAATTCCCCAGTGACTGGAGTTATAGGCACTTGTGAGCTGCCTGACACAGGTTCTAGGAATCAAACTCAGGTCCTCTAGAAGACCAGCAAACACCCTTAATGCTGAACCATCCCTCCAGCCTCAAGATTTGTTCACTTTGAAGACTGTGCCACATTATCAGTTCTATTAAAGCCCCATAAAAATCTCAAATGATGCATCCCACTTCCTAATTAAAGACATTAGCTTCGAATGGTTCTTAATCATGTGCATAGGGCTAATTAATTGTTCTACTTTCTTCCTCTTCCTCTCTCCACCCAACAATAAGTATTAAACCAAAAACCAAAACAGTGTCATGGGCTTTAAAAAAAAAAAAAAAAAACAACAAGCAAGCAGGGAGGGCAGGACGGCTCAGAGATCAAAGGCAGCGAGATGGTCTGAAACCTTCACAGGAGAGAACAGACTCCTGCAAGCTGTCCTCTGACATCTACGTGTGTGCAATGGCATGCCTGTGCCCGCATAGGCACAAAAATAAATAGGCCAAGGAGAGCAGGACCATCGGCATAAGGTGGGCTCCAGTCTTACCACTCTGATTCTCTGTGGTGTCAGCTTCATGGATTTGATTGTCAAACCACATGTGGGCCACTGTCATCCGGTTCTGAGTCAGAGTCCCAGTCTTGTCGGAGCAGATGGTGGATGTGGACCCCAAGGTTTCCACAGCTTCCAAGTTCTTCACCAGGCAGTTTTTCCTTGCCATGCGTTTGGCAGTGAGCGTCAGACAGACCTGCAGACAGGACAGGCAAGAGGGGGACATATCACCCATCTAAGCAGGGTACACAAACTCCACTACATCTTAATATAGAAGAAATCTGTTCAAAATTCAACTTCTCCAACCTTCTCCTGACGTTATTATGTCATGAAGATGGGGGGGGGGGGACTTCCTCCCATCTCCAATAAGCAGTATAATAAGAAAACAAAACAGAATTTATCAAGGCTATTCCTCCACTGCCCTGAGCTAGATTACATGATAACTTAAAAGCATAATGATATGCTCTGGGGTTTCTGATAAACCTGTGCTAATGTTTTCTCTGTCAAAGTTTACCATGTGACATGGAACCGAAGACTGCAGACATGAAAACAGGACATAAAGATAGAAGCTGGCAGCTCGCTGTAGGAGGCTCACGGCTGAGCCCTGCACACACACAAGCCAATCTGAGCGATAGCAACTGCTGCTGCCCACAGGCACCTTACCGTGACGGTGGCCAGCAGACCTTCTGGCACGTTGGCTACGATGATACCGATGAGGAAGATGACAGCTTCGAGCCAGGTGTACTCCAGGATCAGAGAGAGAATGAAGAAGGACACCCCCAGGAACACGGCCACACCCGTGATGAGGTGGATGAAATGCTCTATCTCTTCGGCAATGGGGGTCTGGCCGCCCTCCAGCCCAGAAGCAAGCGTGGCAATTCTGCCCATCACGGTGCGGTCCCCAGTGTACACAACGATACCACGTGCAGTTCCTTGAGAAAAGGAGTGTGGGAACGGCGTCGGCCAGAGCCAGAGGATGTGCTCGGTTTCAAAGAACACACATGTAGATTCCTGTCCTTTATTTAAGCAGAATCAGCTTTCTGGGTTACTTGCTGTCTGTTTTAAAGCAGCAATCTAGTGACGGGACTGGTACACACTGCCAGGAGCACACCAGCCAGACTGGCCTACTGCTACCATCACGGAGCATTGTGAAAGAAAAATGTCCTGGGCTTTCCTGGCAGCAGGTGAAACCTCTCTGCTCTGTGCTGAGGAAAGCTGTCTGAATAGAGCCAATGAAACGAGGAACTGTGCCCTGTCCCCCACCCCTGACCCTCTCTCCTTCCGTTAACACCTACAATAAATAATACTAAGATACGCCAAAGAGTGCCTTAAATAGCCCACCTTCAACACAGTTGGTTGAGAAGAAGGCAATGTTCCTGGTCTCTAAGGGGTTCTCATTTGTGAAATCCGGGGACCGAGTCTGGGGTTCTGATTCACCAGTGAGTGAGGAGTTATCCACCTGTATGTGAAGAAAATAGCACCAAGTGATTCCCTGGTCTCACCATGGACTCCTGTGCCCATTCTACAGAGCCAAGCTAGCCAAGAGAGGTCTCTTGGTTCACCTACCTTGCAGCCGTTTGCAGATATGATTCTGAGATCAGCAGGGATGCGGTCTCCACCTTTGACTTCCACCAGATCCCCCACAACAACATCCTCTGCATTGATGCTCATTTTCTCTCCGTTTCGAATCACAAGGGCTTGCTTCAGAAGGGAAGATGGTTGACACCATTAGATGGAGCCCAACAAAGCAAGGGTAAAGCTCAAAATTTAGAAAACCAAGTTACAAAGGCGCTTATCCTAAGTTCCCTGGGTCTCCAGCAGAGATGTCACTCATATTTATAAAAACACTGCAGCTCAACAGTTATCCCAGCGCTATCCCCATTAGACACTGCCCTTGCTCTCAGAGACCTCTTAGACAATGCCACTTAATACTTGGACTATCTTAACGTCACATTAATTTATGTCATGAGAGCTGTCAATCTCCCAAAATGGAAGGATAAAGCCGTGGGTACCTGAGGAACCATGTTTTTGAAGGATTCCATGATCTTGGAACTTTTTGCTTCTTGGTAATAGGAGAAACAGCCAGTTATGATGACTACAGCCGACAGCACCACCCCGAGGTACAGCTAGAAGGAAGCAGACAGGTTAGGCCCCAGACGGAATAGTCAGGTACCTTAGACTGAATAAAAAACATATCTGGGGTCACAGCTTCAGAAACAGGGAGCTCATGTCTTCACATTTCTCTCTCCAGAGCCTGTGTGCAGGAGGGTCAGAAACAGAATCAGTTACAGATCCCTGGCCACTAACTTAATGAGCCTTTTCAAATATTCTAGGTGAGTTTATTTCTCCTACCTCATGAAAACAGTATCTTTCCAAGAACTTCTAAAGAACAAACTTTTCTAGGCAAGTCCAATACACCTAAGTGCAGAGCTGAGCTGTGACATCGACTATTGGGAGCCAGAGCCAGGCTAAGACCCCAGCAGAGCTGCTGGCACCCTCAGGCAGACACCCTGTGGAATGACCCATGGCAAAAGAGGAAGGGACAAATGTGAGCAGGGGTATAGGAGACCACAGTGTTACCGTAACTACCCAACTCACATCGTCGTTTGGAGGTTCCTCTTCTGTAGCACTTCGGATGCCATAAGCCAAGAAACAAAGAATGGCTCCAATCCACAGTAACATGGAAAAGCCTCCAAATAGCTGCCGACAGAATTTGACCCATTCGGGAGTAGTGGGAGGGGGTGTGAGGGCGTTGGGGCCGTCCCGGGCCAGGATCTCAGCGGCCCTCGCAGGTGTTAAGCCCTGCGGAGTAGAGAGGCGTACATCAGACAGAGCACACCAGCGTTTGTAAGTCTTCATGCTCTTCCAACAACGAGACATCCATGGAAGAAACAGGCTCTCGGCTGCAGAGCCAAGGTGAAGCCTGGCTAACTCCCTCAAAATAAGCAGGGAATTCCAAAAGACAAACAAACCCCATTCCCTAAGGAATCCATCATACCCTAAGACCTCATTTAAAACTCCTTTTAAAAGGAACTGGAAAATCTGAATCAGGTTGATTCCCCACCCCCCAAGTTTTATACCGTAAAGATCTCAATTTTAACTAACCGGTCTGGTTTTGCAAGTTAGGAGCTTTCAGAGTACATTGATTCTATAAGGGGGAGGAGAAAAACCTAAAACCAGGAGAGCAGGGAAATTTTTCTGCAGGAATCCAAGTCTTACTGAATTAACAGCCAAGTTGTAAGTACAGAACCTCATTCTCACAATGGTAATGAAAACACTGGCGCAGCAGCAAAGGGCTCACCCACACGCATATTTCAGCTAACTCCTGGGAAACCTGTCAGTTTAACAGTGCTCACTGGAAGGCCAGTACACTGCAGTCTGCATGGTCTAATGGGCCTTAAAACCCGTCTCAGTGGCAGACACAAGACTCACACCAAGGGGAGAAAACAGGATTACTTTTGTGCTACTAAAATATTGGGTTAAAGAGAGACAGAACCCATTTCAGTCTAACGTGTGCTTCTATGGGTTTGCTGTGTGTAATTTTTAACATGGGTGATACTAGTAACTGTGAGGAAGGAAGAAACAGCCAGAGAGAACCAGCGAATTATTCAGCATCCCCATCGGTTTCAAGTGCCTGCTGCAGTACCCACTGTTAGCTCAATAAAACAACAGCCTAACATCTGAGCCCCATCAACACCCCAAGCACTGGATTGGGGTCTTTAACTAGCCTGCCTAACTTAATGACCATCTCTTACAGGCTACTCACCCCAGTTTACAAAGAAAGGGGCCCACAGTGCCTGAGTTGACTGATTTGGAGTCCCAGATAGCCCACTGACATAAGAGTCCAATAAAAACAATAAATAATGGGAGAGATGCTTAGGGAAGGCGGCCTTGCCACAGTGGGCAGAGGGTCTGAGTAAAGCTGAGGCCCTCTCTAAGCACAAAGGCCTCAGACTGTTCACTGAAACGGTGACGTCCACCCAAGTTACTGTACTGATTGTAACAGCCACAGCAAATGCCATCTTTTCTCAGACTACTTCTCATAGCGGTGGTAGAAAACTTAAAGAGATACAAAACACATTTTTGGGGGAAGGTGTGTTTTGAGATTTGTATACAAGTTGGACCACAGGGTAACAAAGTTCTCATACACCACCATGAACCAGGCAGAGAAAAGTACAAAGACACTAACTGCTAAACATCCGGCTAGCTGCTGTATGTCTCTAAGTTTTATAAACATAGACAAATAAAGTGAAGGAGCCTGGCTTTGGAATCACCTTCAAAACCTGGTGCTCTAGAAAACAGAGAAACTAACGTCTACTCCAACAAGGTGTCGGGGAAGAAACGGAAACAAGCCCAAGTTCTGTACATGTCACATAGCCCACGGCAGCTGCCACACGATACGCTGAGTAAGGTCAGACTTGTAAGATGGAACAAAATACCGCAGGGAAAACTATGATTTGATATGGCAGGCTTCAAATGAGTACCTACTCGGCTCAAATCTGTTCCGTATTTCCGATGGAGTTCATCCAGGCTGAGTTTATGGTCGTCCTAGGGGAAAACAGAAAAAAAAAAAAAAAAAAAAAAAAAAAGAATTATACACCCTAAAAACCAAAGGAAAAAAGCACTCACATTAATCATCCTTACTTTGCTCATCAATGAAACCTTCTCCCCACAGCTGCCTAGGCTAAGCATCAACCCCATGACTGTCTATTATCACTTGCTAAACTGAGTCAGAGAAGCCCAACACCTCTCGGATGTCTAGGACAGTGAGTGGCTCCCAACCTTCCTGATGCTGCAGCCTTTTAATGTGGTTCTTCACGCTGTAATGTTCCTCAGCCATAAAGTTTTTTCATTGCTACTTCACAACTGTAATTTTGCTATTATGAATTATAATGTAAACATCTAATAAACAACCCCTGTGAAAGGATCATTTAACCCCAAACTGGATTACAACCCACAGGTTGAGAGCCACTTGTCAAGATGGGGACCTCTCTGTCTAGGTCGGCTATAGATGGGGTAGGCCACAGAAGCATCCTTAGAGAAAAGCAACTGTGGTACCAAGAACACTGCCATTGCTTATGGAGGGGAGACAAAGACCTTGTTTAACCCTTTAATAGCTTTAGGATGAAGACTCTTCAGCATTAACCCTGTCAGTTCTCTGCCCTACACAGGGTACAGAAGCACACACGCACAGGGTAAAGTGCAATTAATCCTTAAGGAAAACCACACAACCAGTTTCCCTCCCAGCACTCACCATAGACACTTCCTTCTTGAGTTCGTCCATATCCCTTTCTTTCTTAGCCTTCTTGCCCTTTTTGTCCCCATGTTCTGATACAGCTGCGGGCTCATACTTGTCTCGTCCAACCTACAGAAGGGAGAAAGAGGAAGGGAGAGAGAAGGTGAGCTCTGTGCAGCAGGTGGGAACTCAAGGTTGTGCAGTGTGTGTGTAAGTGTGCGCGTGTGCAGGCATGCGTGTGTGTCAGAGGGATGGAAGCTGCAGGGACACAGTCAGTTGGAACAACCACTGGGTTAACATTCAGCACAACACAGCCCAGGAGCTTATACTGCGCAGCACTTAAACAAATCCATTGATGGTGGATTACTGCCACCACCACTGAAGGCATCTTGTGTCCACCCTAGGGTATTAAGAACAATGAGGAAGTTGTAAAAGCTTCAAACAGCCTTGCTAGGGCAACCTGCACTTGGGGTGAACAGTGGCTACAATGTTAAAATCAGTCTTCTGCCTTGCCCACTGAAGGAATGAAACCATGTTTCCATTAGTAATCTTGAGGCCAGTCCAGTGCCTAAGTCTGCACTGTCAATCGGGCTAAAATCCTGCTGAAGTCCTGCACCTTGCTAGCCACCAGTTAAAGAAGTTCGAGGGAAGTCACCAACTCCTAAGGGCCAATTTCCCTTTCTACAACATAAGAACAGACAACTCTGTCAGCATTTCTGAGGACTTAATGGTACATCTAAGCACCAGTCACTCTGTGACATGATTTCATGTCACAAAATTATTTTCACCGCAAAGTCACTATGCATAGTTTAAGCGCCACTAATGTTCACAGAGATGCTAACCACATTTTTTTTTCAGAGAGAAAGGAAACCTCTAAAAGTCCCTAAAAAATTTTAAGTAAGCCACAAAACAAACCAAAAAGAAGAGCGAATGAAAGAAAGGGAGTCTCCACCCCATTCTGTAACCTAAAATAAAATCTCCCAAAATGAAAGGCCCTGGAAATGTTTTGACACAAGCAGGATGTAGGAAAAGCGTGTGCGTTATCACATAATTCACAGGGTCCACCTACGCCTCTCAAAACTGGAAGGATTTTTAGAGAAAATGTTGATTCTATAGTTTAAATTTAGACCGTTCCACTCCCTCACCATGTTAAAGTGCTTGAGTCGATCTGTATAAAACCAGAACTTGGTTCTCTAAAGTCGGTCCCTCAAGAGGCTGCCTCCCAGGGATGGGCTGGGGCAGGGAGAGGCTGATGCTAGCCCCTTGCCTTACAGTGACTGCTTGGTGATGCTGTTGCCATTATTTTGTGGGTCTCTCTCCTAACTTTAAGTGATACGTTAACAGCTATTCAAACTATACCCAGGAACTCTCCTGTCTACAGTTTTGTTGTCCCAAACGAAAATAAAACCCCAAAGTGTGTATTTCAGTCAGTCATAGTAAGCAGCAAACAAAATGCAGCATTCACTTGACTTTGGAAAGCTCCAAAGAGAAAGCCTGCTCAGATTAGTGGGTGTTGGAGAAGTGGGTATTTGGGACGTTTTCAACACCATGTGACTTGACAAATGCGTTCTTCCTTGAGAGCAGGGCACTTGGATCTTCATCTTATCTGCAGTGGAGCTGGGCAGAGTAGAGGACAGTCAACATTCCTCTCATTCCCCCCCTTCGGAGTCAGCGCAGCTCCGAGTGGAGATCTGTGTGGAGTCAGGATGAGACACCGCTACATGCACTGAATAAAAAGCAAACTAGCAGGCTCTGACCAGAGATGAGCGCATGTCTCTCTGGATCTGACGGGAAAGCACAATGCTGTAAAGCCATTCCACACATGCCAACTCAGGGATCCTTCACATATGTGGCCAGATTAAACTGAATTTTTTTTCCAAGACAGATTTCTGTGTAACAAACCCTGATTGTCCTGGACTCCCTTGTGAACCAGTCTGGCCTCTGTTAAGATCAAAGGCGTGCACCACCATGCCCAGCTTTAAACGGATTTTTTAAAAAAAAATATACCCTATACAAGCCAGTTCAGTTTCATGGAAATACACTTTCATGAGGAGCAGTGTTAGAACCCCCAGCCTCACTGTCTGCGTGCTTTGGTTATTCTCAGACTTCTCACATTCTCCAAAAGGGAGAAGAGAAATATTGGCACAAGCCAGCCCTCCCTGGACACCTTCCAAAGTCTTATCAGCCATCACAAAGGCAGTGTGTTGCCTGTACCTTCACGGCTATTGAGAGTAAAGTTGAGGAATCTACATTTCCTAATAGCCAAACCCCTTTATAAATTCATGCTATTTAAGGCACTTTTAAATGGGGACATCTGTAAAAGGAACATGGAAAGTATTAACATACAAAATCACTTCTACAAAAATCTTCATTTTTCCAGTAGGCAATGTTTGTTTAAAAGAACTAGGCAGCTTATCCGATCAGTTCTTGCCCACAAGTAAAACAATTTAATGTTAGTTCTTCCTGGTGCAGATCAAGAGATTCTTAGGTTCCTATGGGCACTAAGAACTGTAATTTCAAAGCTGAAAAAGTATGCATTTGTGGTGTGGGGTAAGACAACATTTTCCTTATTTCTTTTAAAAACAAAGGCCACAGCAGGGAGTGGTGAGGTGTTCCCTCCATTGACCTCCCTGCTTGTTTGGGCACCAGGCACAGAACTTCTCCTTTTAGAAGAAAAGGAGATCAAGATCATTTCTTTACTCAGCACCAGAGTGAGAGAGCTGTGAATCTGGAAGGGACATTCAACAGGCTGTGCCACCCTCAAAAGGGCAGCTAGTTAAAGGGGAGTAAGCTAGGTTACTAATCTTTTCCATTCTAATTCGAGAACTAGGAAGTCAGAGCAAGGCATTGTTTACTCCATGACACTTCAAGGCTGGCTGTGTCATTATTTCAACCTGTGTGTCCTCCAGATTTCACCTTCCCAGAGATTCCCAAAGCTACCTCATGCTTTGGACATGAGGAAGGCATGCTGGGGATGGAAGGAGAAAATCCTGGGCAGGAAGAACAAAAGGCAACATATACAATATGACTTCATGCCGGCCCTCACAATAAGGGAACAAGAAATCCCTGTGACCTTTTGGAGTGGAAAATGTTCCTTCCTCTTCTCCAGTTAATGCATCACTTATAGGAGGAAATGTGTTTGGGGAAGGTAGAAGACAGCTGCAAATTTACCAATAATTACAGTAAGGATGAAGATCACACACCCACACAGCTCATACACATACTTTCTCACACACACTCAGACACACTGCCACACACTTACACACACAATTTCTCTCACACAGACAGCAGTGAGATTAAATAAGGATCGTCCTCCCCAGTAGACTGCCACTTGAGGCCTACACAGGCACCAATACTGCCTCTGCTATGTGCCCTCCAGAGCAACCCACTAGCACCCAAGAGTGCCCAAGGCTTTCACTCACCAGCAATACCTCTGGTTCTACAGCCAGAGAACTCAGGAGGCCCTTTCCAGGCTTCTGAAGTCACTTCCGAATTGCCAAAAGAGTACACGGAAGCCTAAGATACCCATTCACTTTAGCCAGGTCAGTGGATGGTGCTTTTAATTCTGGCCCATGTCATTCCTCTGGCACTGCCACTTGCCAGCTACATGTCCTTGAACAGTCAGTCTTAGACACCTGCTTTGTCATAACTATTAACTTGCCTAACAAATTCTGATAGTTTGGTTGGTAGATTCTGAAAACAGAATACCTAACAAAAGAACCCCCACATTGTTTCCAGAACTGAGAATATAGGCTTTTGAAAAGCAAGAGGCTACAAACGTGGCAAACTAACTGCTCCAAATGTTGCCGATTCACAGCTGGCCAAGAGGGTTGTGGAGACAGCACCTTCAAACTCAATTTGGCAAACTCCAATTTGGCAGGGAAGTCAGACACAGCTTGATTCAGCTGACACAGCCTGATTAGGCTCTGCCTAAATTTGGCCAACTGTTAGTATAAAGTGGGGGACTATCCCCCAATTTTTCTGGTTTTGTAGCAAAACCTCAAACTCAGCTCTGTCTGTAAAGGTCCTCTGCACAGCCCTATACAAAGGTCACTGTGATAACCCAGTCATTACTCACATTACGGCCATTTCTTGATTCCTATAGAGGTAGCTTTCAGAGACAAGTTAAAGAAAGAAAGTATCAATTTGGCCTAGTTTGCTACATCCCCAACTGATCCTCAGCTTAAATGGTTTAGTGTAGGTTCATCTTTTCTAGCTGGGGACCTAAGGGCTGCACCAAAGCCTGGGCTAGATGAAAATGGATAGACAGTAATGGTCCTTTAGCTGTTCTCCAGTCCACAGTAACAGTTTTGGAATAGAAATTCTCTGCAGAGGAGGTAACCAAGGGGAACCCCAACTCCATACAATGCCGTATGGTCCTCCTCTCCCTCCTGAAGACTTACATGCTGAGGAATGTATTCCTACATAGCCAGAGCACTAAGAACCCAGTTTGGTATCTAAACTTGGGCTGTATCCATCAGCCACAGCTCCAGCCACTGGGTTTCCCCATCTCATAGGAACATCACCTAACCTGCCTCCCCAGTAAGTTCCTCAGCCCTGTCAGTCCATCCTTCCTGCCACAGAATGTACCATGACCATTTGAAAAAATAAAAATCGTAAAGTATGTGAAGAATCATTATATTTTTGATTTTCTTCCTCTAAAAGGTATTTTGTTCTACTTACTAAAAAGCACTAGCCCCATGGGACATTTGACCTCTCCGAGAGGCCAGAATGAATCAAATCATGCCCTAAAACCTACCACCTGTCCTCCCTTAACAGCCCCCCCCCCGCCCCACCCCATCTCTCTGGTTGGAGATAGAATAGCTTATAAAAATGGAGCCAGCAGTGCAGAGCAGCCATCAGCTTCCAGGAAGTCCTGATCACTCTTTAACAGGCGGTGCAGAGCCTGGGAAGCAAAGGGACTGCTGGGTTGAAGAGGGCAAAGGTGCTGAGGGCCTTCAGAAACACAGCTTGGTGCCATGGAAGCATGACAGGAAGCATGCAAACAGAGAGGCTGCGCACCCCAACTGCCCTAAGGCTCTGAATAACTTCAGGATAGCAGACTGGAAAGATAAACACCAGGGCCCACGGATGACAAAACGTTACAGTGATTACTAGTCCTCAAATAATGAAGGCTCCAAAGATAAAACCTGAGCCACCATCCATCAACCTTTCAAATCACCATCAGGGAATATGAGATAGTGTTATTAAATGGGGTTTGAGGAAAACCCGCTAAGGGACAATGCCCAGATGCATGTCACTGTAAAGTCACAAACAACTAGAGAATGAGGTCTATGGGAATTAAAAAAAAAAAAAACAAAAAAAAAAAAAAAAAAAAAAAAACAAACCTCCCTTTGGCTCAGAAACCAATCAGGGTGAATGTGTGTGCATGTTTCCTCTTTCTAACCCACAGAATCTGTTACCCCAAACATCCAACAAATACATGTTAAGAACGTCCTATGGATTCCTCACAGCAGATTTCAGCACAGCTAATGAGGTGAGTCATATGTAGAGAACACTCTCTCTGACTCCAGCCAAAGAACATACTTCCTCTCACACTCTCAATTCAAGGCAGAGTGAGAATGTTCAGACCCGGCTCTGCTGTTAGTCCCTGCCAAATATATGTATAAATGAAGAAGTGTTCAAATATGTCACATTGTAACCTTCCCTTTACTTCACATTAGTACCCACTAGCCATCTTCTCAGAATAGCCTAGAATTAGACAGAGCTGGAGAAACAGTCTGCCCAGTGCTTTGTTATCCAAACCCAGCCACTCTGATTACTGTGAGCCCATCTGATCTGACACTCGGATTTCTTCTTCAGGCTTGCTGGCTGGCAGGGGGCCCTGGGTACCAGTGTTCTAGTTGAGAAACCACTGTCTCTTCCTAAGACACTTTCAAAGTTAAAAATGACCACTGATCATATGAATGCTAGTGGAAAGTCTAAGATACTGCTGATGGGACTGGCCTGTCGGGCAGTAGTGGAGTATCCAGTCATACCAGTGAATACCTCCCTTTGAGGAGCAGTTAACAGCATCTCTCACGTTTACCCTATCTTTAACATTTTTCAGGGGAAAAGGAAATTGTTCTAGCTTTGAAAGGGCCTGGGACTGAAGAGCAGCAGTTTGTGAAGGTCTGTTTGTCTTCCAGTCCCAATGACTTAGTAAGCCCCAGCAGGAGCACCCTACCACGGGACCTGCTCCACAGACTCCACTTGATCCTCGGGGTGAGGGTTCTGCAGCTGGCCAGACCACAAACCAGAGCTTGAAGGCTTTGCTTTTTAAAAAAACCTGCTTGTCTTCAAGTGAAGCAAAAATTTAACTTAGTTCTTCATCCAAAGTCCTTCAGGGCTGTTTAGTTAATGGTTCCCTCTCATTATTGAGGTACTCCTAAAAGAACAGTCTGTCGAGAGGAGAGAGTCACTTCTCTGTGCACTTGTTGCTAAGTAATCCTTAGGCGTTGGTTTTGAAGAGTTCAGGGATGGATCAGAGCGAGTGCCAAGTCTCTGCTTTAACACTGGGCCTGCTCTTTATTCTTAAATGTGATTTTAAGTTTTAGCTCTGATCTGGATAAACGCCCTGTTAGATCTTTATAAAGCTTTTTTGGGTGGGGTGGGGGGTGTTTTCTATCATCTTGGGTTTATAAAGAGCAGCTTCTCCATTTCTTACTCTTCCACCCCAAGGTGAGTCACCATTGTTACAGATTTGCCAGCAGAGAACGCTACAAATTAACAAACAGCCAGCAGCCGGCCGCCAAGAACATACAGACTTATAATGGGGGAGGGTAGAGAAGCTTCCAGGCAGGGAACTGTTTCATTTTTACACTGTGTGACTGGCAGAGAAAAGGTGGAAACAACTCCACAGCCTCTTCTGTTTTGCCGGGACATACAGAACTAGTCCCAGTGTGACCTGTAATTGCCTTACTTGTTCCTATCCAGGCTGGGACACTCTCCATTGGGAAGACTCTGCCTCATAGTGTTTTGAGTCTAAAGTACTAGCTTTACAGCAGCCAGTGGGGATTTAGTCACACTTTCGAGTTTAAAAGGGCAGCTGATAATGTTACCCTACAACCAAGATCCCTGCTGACATGTGTACCTCGTGTCACCTCCACTAGGGCTCTTTCCCTGCCTGGGCTTTAAATCACTACCCATAAGCTGGGATTTCTTTCCTCAGCATCTAAGTTAATATTAAACCAAATTCAGAACTGAAATGAAAGGCTAGGTTAGACCCTCCCTTCTCCCACCTTTTATAAACTTTAAACAAACCAAATCTCCCGCATTTCTAAACAATTATGATGTGCACCTTTGGTGAGCTAAACATTTGTGGGTGGTAGGCCTCATGAGGATTTAAGCCGAATCACTGGCAAAAACACTGAATTTAAAAAAAAAATCCTATTTTATCCAGGAATGATTCAGCAAGCTGGTCCCTCATTTTTCTTACCAAATATTCAGGACCCCAGTTTTGAAAAGCTACAAAGAATCAACAGGAAATATCACCCACACCTAGACCCCAGACGGCACTTGAGAAAAGGGGTGGGGGTGGGGAGATCTCGATGACCTTAGAAATTAGCTGCCCTTAAGCTTCTTGGTTAACCAATTATCAACTGGGCTTTAGTCACCGCCCCACCCACATTTTAATCCTCATGTGGAAAAATCCCAACATTTCAGTATGAAATATTCCTCTGACCAGTCTGCCATTGTAAGTCATTGAGAAAGACATGCACTCATACTCGAATGCATGCAGGCAACTTAGCATCCAATTTATCAGAGTACTCCAAATACTAAGTACTCTAGACATTTTTAGGATTCATAAAACACGTAGGTTGAACTGGAGTAAATTCTCAGTTGAACTGTTATTGTATCACTTCAGTGTATGTCCCAGGCCTAAAGGCATAACTCTGACTTAAACGTCTTCCTGGTTTATTATTATTACAAACACCTCAGCTTCTTCTGGGGAATAACTTTAGAGTTCTGCACACAGAATGATGCTTCAGAGGCAGACATAATGTGTAAGCTTGAGAGCAACAGGTTGTTCAGCACCTGTTGTCACTAAACAACCGTTTGACCTTGAACGAGCCATTTCACCTTCCTAGGCTTCCGTCTGTCTTTGTACTCCCCAAAAGCTGCTCAAGCTCTCCAAATGACAACGATACTTTTTGAAGGAATAGGAGATAGAAGACGGGGCTTTAATGAGTAAATGGTTTATAGGAACGGCTTGGGTGGCACATAGGATGGTATGACATACAGATCCGATTTCCATCGTGGGAAGAGAGGCCAGGAGGGTTATCAGTTCTCTGCTATGAAGCTGCAAAACCTGACCCTGGGCACTGCCAAGGTCCCTATTCTCTCTCTTCCAGGCCCATGTCTTATAATCATCTCTTTCAAGTCTCCAAAGAATGTGCTTCCCTCCAGCTCCATCTCAGTGTACACCCAGGTGCCTTAGGACCTGCCAAATGTCTACAGCTCGTCTGCTTGGTCAGTCCCGAAGAAGGTGGAGTGGACTCTCCCACCTGTATTCTCAAGACTGGTGCTTTTTCAACCCAGGAACTGATATTTTCAGGGTTTTTTTTTTTTTTTTTCTTTTTGTAAGTTTTTATCTGCTGCCAAGAGGTCAGGAACTAACTCTTCCGAGGTGGATATCAGTAATCGAGGTGGGACCTCAGCATTGTTCGTGCCCCGAATCCCTCATTCTCTTAGGGAACTGCTCTTGGGTGAGACAGCAGTGCAGGAAACCCAGCATGGCTTTTCTAATACCATCAACTGCCCAGTCTCCAGCCCTTTGTTAAATTGACAGTACCCTGCGGCCCTGGAGAGTCAGCCTGTCCCCCTTTAAGAATCGTCCCTGACATAAATCCCCTCCCCATCGTTAAGACGACAACACCAGTTACCAAAGGCACATCCTGTTATGGACAGTGGCCCATTTTAAAGCTCTCAAAAGTATACCTTAAAGGCTATCTTTGGGCTGTGAAGTCACACCCTTTCTGGCACCAGCTTCGCTGGGCTGGTTCGGCCGAAGGGGAAGCCAGTTTTTTTCCTTTGGGGGAGGGCGGTCGCCTCTGCGGGGAGCTGGCCGAGCCCCAGCGCCTCCAGGAGAAGGGAGTCTCGACCCGGAGACTGCCCTCGCCGGCGCCGGGCCGCGGCGAGAATGGCCACCGCGAGGGGGCCCTGGCGGAGCTCCCCGGGGGAAGGGGAGGAGCGCTCCTTCCCCTGGGCACGGTGGGAGGAGGGAGAAAGGAAGCGCAAGGCGCGCGGTGAAGGCGACCGGAGGGCTAAGGGAGGGCAGGCGCCGGGCTCGGGGATGCCGCCCCGGGTGCTCCTCCTCCCGGGTCGCTGCCCGTGCTCAGCACCCGCACCTCCAGTGCCGAGAGCCCTGTCTCCAAGCCGCTTCCTCCCGCGCCCCGGGCTCGCCAGACACTCACCCCCTTCCCCATGGTGGCGGCGCTGCGGGCCCCGCGCCGGGTCCTGTGGCTGGAGAGTAGAAAGAGGAGAGAGCAGCTCCCGGCCGGGAGAGTGGAGCCGGGGGAGCCGAGAGGCGGGAACTAGGGCTGCCGCGGGAGGAAAGAGGGAGGACGGCCCGCGCCCCGGACCGAGGCCGCCGCTGCTGCCGCCGCTGCTGCTGCCGCCGCTGCCACGTGTCCGCCTCCTCCCGCCGAGGCTCCGCGCCCCAGACCCAGCCGCAGCTCGAGTCCGTGCCTCCTCCTCACTTCCTAAAATATGCAACCTGCGTGATGGCTCCGCCCACGCGTTCACGTCACCGTTACCGGAGCAACCTGACACCGGCTCCAGCTGGCTCCGCCTCCGCCTCTAGCCCCTCCTCTCCGGGCCCGGACCACGCTTGTGGCTGCCTGTCCGGGGCTCCCAGCAGGAGGGCGCCGGGGCTCAGGGCTCGAGTGTCCAGCTCTCTCGCGGGCTACGGAGCGCGCCCGCCTGCAGGACACCGGGGACTTGAGTGAGCAGCCTGTGGAGTAGGGCGCAGAAGGTCTGCAGTGGGTGCGGCGCAGTCGGGGCTAGCCCACTTGCTCAGCGTAGCTTTTCTAGAGCGTCTGGAGTCACGAGGGACTGGGGTTGGACAGCAGCTGCGCGACCCGGAGGGACTCCTCTCTGCAGATCCAGGCCGGCACCTATCTGCGGATGGTGCCTTCCCTTTGATTCCTTCATTCTGGGGTCCTCTTACCACTTCTCACTCCATTGCTAGAGAAATGCTTCAGAACATATACACACACTCGCGCGCGTGCGCGCGTCACTTACAGGTCCCTTTCCTTATGACCCCAAGTGACTATCAAAAAAGGGGGAAAAAGCAGTAAGACAATTCATTCACAGCACTGTATGAATGGAATCTTCTTGCAAAGGAGGGGGGGGGGCGTTAACCTGCTTGTCGGAGATTCTCCTTTTTATTGGTAGAGAAACTTGAAACCCAAAGAACAGCAATCTTTAGTAAACGGGGTAGCTTAAGCGTTTTTGAAGAACGCTCTGCAACTCTGCACCTTCCAAGAGCAAAGCCCCAGGTCATCCACCGCATCTGTGATTACCTGGAGGGGCTAATCAGTCTCACTCCCAACCAGTTTCATCCCACTCTTGGCCTGGCAGAATTGCAGGGCGGGGCTTCCTGTTTCAGTGGCTTAGCAGTGCCATGATGGCTGAAAGGAAACATTAGAAACAACAAAGTATCATCCTCATTACCATCATCATCATCAAAGTCAGGAAACCAAGCAATCTGGGAAAGCGCAGGATTCAGAGGAGAAATTTGATTTCCATCTCTGGAAAGTCCTAGGAGAAGCAAGGAAAACATTAACTTCTTAGATCTAGACCCATCAACTTCAAGCATTAGTGCTTTTTGTAGAATGTGGGGCTTGCAAAATATAGGGGTGGGGGGAACACCCAAACAACTAGCCACTGTGTTATCGGTTCTTCCACAGAACACTTCTCAGCACTCCTTAGAAACAACTGTTGCTTATACAACTGTTGCTTATAGCAGAAGGCAGCCTTTATCTCTTCCAATGATCTACAGACTTGATTAAATCAGTTCGGGCCTTGGCCTGGGAGAGAAGATGAACTGTAGGCAAAATTCAAAAATCACGATTCTGGGGGAAAGAGCCCCGCCTCCCGCCCACCCCCCTCAATCCAGAGCACTAGAACCAGCCCTGTTAGTTCAACTGGAGGCCACAGTGTGTTAGACTTCAAGTGCATCTCTGCGCCTGGCAGATCAAACATCACTGCCGCTGTGAGGGATTGTTGCTGAAGACCTTACTTTAAGATTAATTACCCATAGGCCCTGATCTAAATGGGAAAACACAAGTAAAATATAGAAAACGAAGCCTGAGCTCTGGTCCTCCTTACTCAGCTACTCATTCACCAAGATAAGCCTGATAGGTCAGAGAAGTCTCATCGCCACTGCTGCTTCCTTGCAGCCATGGGGTGCTGACAGTCTCTCAGGAGACCCTGGGTTTCCAGTTGTGTTCAAGGGTGGAAAGAGGGCAAAGTATGGACATCTAATTGAATCCTGTATTTTGCTCTTGACTTCATACAGTAGTTTTTAATCTGTCCTGGGGTTACATAGCTCCAAATGGAAAAGTGAAACCACTCCCCCTCTGTGTGTTTGGTGGAGGGGGGGTGTTGGGGGGTTGAATTTGGAAACTTAAACCAACTTAAAACTTAACTTAAACTTGAAATTCATACTACCAACTACCCATGGAAAAAGTAATGGAAAGACTCCCGGCCTTGTTGAAATGCAGAGCTATGGATGTGGGTAGAGAACCAAGTAAAGGTGGTGGTGGCACATGCCTTTAATTGCAGCACTCAGAAGGTAGAAACAAGCAAACAGATCTCTGTGAGTTCGAGGCCAGCCTGGTCTACAGAGCAAGTTCCAGGAAAGCCAGAGCCACACAGTGAATGAAATCCTGTCTCAAAAAACCAACAACAAAACCAAAAGAAAACCAACAAAACCCCACCAGAACCAAGGAAAATCAAGTCATGGTAAAGCTGGAAGTGTGGAGGTCTCAGGTGTAAGAGGTACAACTTCCAAGGAAGGTGACTGCAGGTCTTTTTTTTTTTTTTTTTTTTTTTTTTTTTTTTGAAAGAGATTTCTGCAGCTATTCTCAGGCGAGATCTCTGAATGAAATCTTAGAAACCAAGGATACGGTGCTGGAGAGATGGTTAAGAACACTGACTGCTCTTCCAGAGGTCCTGAGTTCAATACCCAGCAACCACATGATGGCTCACACCATCTGTAATGGGATCTGATGCATTCTTCTGGTGTGTCTGAAAATAGCAACAGTGTACTTACATAAAATAAATAAATCCTTAAAAAAAATCAAAGATGCACATGCCCCTTTCTTTATGATGACGAAATGAGATTCGGGGAGTAATGAACACTAGACCTCCCTGCTTCTTAATCTAGCAACTCTTTAAAGCCGCTAGCTTGGAGCATAGTTAAATGGATGGGCTCAGACTCTGCATTTACAGACCTCAGGGCTGCCGGGTGTGGATGCCTCCAGGAGGAGGCTCTTATCCCAGCTAAGAAGGATTGACCCAATCACTGTGAACAGAGTCAGCAGATGTATGAAAAAAGATGATGCAAGTCAGGGTTCTGAGCCAAAAACATTAGCACTTAGAGTGAGCACTTGCAGAGTTGAATAAACACAGCATTGCAATTAAGGACTTTAGGAGATGGCTTAGAGCCCACAGCTAATTAGCATTTTCTATAGGAAGCAAATATTTGGTCCATCAATGAGCTAGGAATTTGGATGATGAGATTTTCCTTGGCCTTGCTTGCCCTAAAGTTAGCATGACAACATTTATAAGGCTCCCTCGTTCTGTTTTCCCATTCCCAGGCTCCCTGAGAAAGCCCTTCTTTTCCCTTCAAACAGTGTTTATTGCCTGAAAAGTTCTTCCTAGCTCTTTTCTACCCCTCCAAGAAAAACCCATCTCTTTTTTCCTGTTTGACAGCAGATAAATAGTTGCCTGCCTAATTTTTAATTTTAAAAAAATCATACCTACTTTTTTTTTCTTTTTAAGGTGCAGGGCATTCCACAGCATACACAACAACCATTTGCAGAAGTTAGTTAATTCTCTTTCCACTCCCAAGGATTGAACTTAAGTTGTCAAGTTTGGCAGCAAGCACCTTTACCCACTGAGCTATTTTACCACCCCATTACTGCCTACTTTAAAAGCCCAGTCCATGCACATAGCTAGCCATTCCAATTGGCAAAGAAATAACTTCAGCTCCTGTAAGCTTTCCTCCCAAATTACATTTTCTACTGAGCCCTTAATTCCTTTTGAAAGATCTTTGGTATATCCTCACGTACTAATGGTTATAGAGGGCTTCAAGTTGTACCTCTGGGTACGTTGAAGGTTCAGCATATAATTGGAGACTGCCAGAGATCACTGCCAACCATAACAGTCTAAGTTTTAGGTCCTTTACTTACCATCCTTCTAATGAAACTGTCACTTAAATAATTTACTCTCATTAAGAGCAGTATTTAAAAACAAAGCAGTAATAAAGGTCTTTTATCTGTTCCTTCTGTGTTCTACTTTGGCTCCTGAATTTACAAATCAGGATCCGTTTTCTAATGTAGAAAGACACTATAAGAGTATATTTTCATCTTAATCCCAGGTGTGGGATGTGGGGCTGCTTCAGATTGTCTAGAACAGCTGACAATGATCTGCCTTGTGCAGGGATGTGATTGTGCCAGTGGCAGATAGTTTCTGTGATTGTGTGGTGTTTGGAATTTTTGGGAACTTTTCAGTGGGTATATAAATGCCAGGGCCCCAGAGGTGGTGGGTTGTTGGTTGGTTGTTGGTGATTTGTTCATTGCTATTGGTTGTTGTTGGTTGCTGTTGGTCAAGGTTTATTGAGTAGTCATGGAAGAAAAAGAAGAGGAGGAGGAGGAAGGAGAAAAAGAAGGAAACGAAGAAAAAGAAGAAGACTAAATTACCCCCAAAGGAACTAGATGCTCCTAGTCATCAGGGAGTAGTCTAAGGATAATGTTACCTCCTTTTCTTTGTATCATTTTTTTCTTTCCTATCTAGTGTTAGGGCACTGGAAGGATGGAAAGGGGGTGGAAAAGAAAAAGAACCCACAAAGTAGCAAATAACAGGCTACATTCTAGCACTCACTACCCATGATTTCTACTCCCTTCATCTCAACCCCAAACACTGTGAAACAGTATAGCATCTTTGCAGTGAAAAACTCATTGTTTACACAGGTCAACACTGGTTGGGGAATACCAAAGAAAAATCAAACCACAACAAGAAAGTGGTCTGGGACTTAGAAATACTCTATTCCTAGAGTTTCCTCTTCAGCCATCCAGATATGCGGTGTCAGGCAGGGTAAGCATGGGCAAGCCCTGAGTCTAGAAGAGGCATCAGGGGTGACTGACTTCAGGAAGGTAAAGCTATGAGGAAGCAAGTTCCATCCCTGGTCCAGTTAGTTCACTATTCTTGGCCTGAAAATCTTCTATACAAAAACAACCAAAGGTGGTGTGTGGAGGTTGGTCCTACTGAGAGCAATACTCTCCTAGAGATGCCAAGATGCCAGAGCTAGGAGTCAGAGAATGCACAAATTTTCTTTTTAGGAAAGAGATCCTTAAGAGGAGAGAAGGCAAGGCCATCTTGGTGTAGTTTGATTCATTTATAAAAGTCTGGAAGCTTTAGTAATGGTCATAGAAGCAACAGAAAAGTAGGTCAGGTGCAAAAATAGTAACCAGCTCAATTCCTAACAGCTTATGTTTAGCCAGGAGGCTTCTTCCATTTTAGTGGTGAAGGACCCCCATGTGTAAACTCTTACAAGGAAGTCCCTAGTATGTGTTCCCTCTTCTACTTCCTCTCTCATAAAGAGCGTCCCCCAACCCATAACTCTGGTGCTCCTGTGTTAGTTAACAGCAATAAGAACCATTGTATTAAAACAAAACAAACAAACAAACAAAAAACTCCAAAACACCTCAAAGCAAAAACAAACAAAAAACCCTAAACATCCCCAGAATAACTACTACAGGATCTCCAGGCTTATTACAGAGCCTGACTCAATGCCTGGTGCTAATGTGTAAAGACCAAATGGGATTCTCTCTCCATCCTCAAAGAACTGAGCATGAAGCACGAAAGAAAGACACCAGAGGAGACAATTAGTAACATGGTGAGAGGAGTTAGATCTCAAGTCCCCAGAACACAGAGGAAGAAGTAGCCAGCTCTGCCAAGAGACAAGAAGCATCCCTGGCTGGACCTTTGGAGACAGATTCAGAAGGACCAAGGAAACTAAAATCAAACACAGCACGCAGGTAAAATCTTCAGGATATAACCCTGGTCTGCTGGACAATGAGCTATCAATTCATAATGGCTGGAGCCTGGATCAGGAGGGAGAGGAGCGAGGGTGGAGGGGTGGTTATCAAACAACCTGTTGAGGATTTAGAAGTCATCCAAGGGCTTGAGCTTCATTCTGGAGGCCACAGGGAGATGTGGCAGGGTTTTGAGAAGGGGTGTGGCTTTGCAAAGATTTCTTTGGCAGGAAAGAGAGTGTGCTAGGTTTCCACAGCCAGTCTGCTTATCAATGCTCCTCCAGCCCTGTTGAATTCAGAATCTCAAGACATCTGCTCCTCCCTATACCTTTCTGATGGCCTACTCATTTTATTTTAAAACACATACAGTATCTCTTAATTTCCAGCATCATCCCTGCTATCCACTGCTTCCTTCCAACAGTGCCTTCCAAATCGCTAAGGATGGAAGAGAAAAATGAACTGGACTTGAAGCATACATTTCCCAGTCAGTTAACATACAGCCCTCTAATTCCAAAGATGGCTCAATTTTCTGGGAAGATGGGGCATTCCCCCCCCACTGGTTTCCTGATACACATTGTTAAATGAAACTCCCCAATAGACCAGAGGCTTTCTGTTGTTGGCATTGTCAGAAACCAGCGCTTAATGCAATTGCAGTGACTAAAGAAAATCTAAGCCACCTGGCAACCAATCTCACAGTAAAGATTGGCATTATAGGGGATAGAAAAAAGAAGAGTCCACATGAATGAATAATTTATTTTCAATTGCCCAAAGAGCTCAAGTTATATCTATCCCTTGTGGCAATGCATCTTAGCGTTTTGCTTTCTGGAGAGGTTCCTGCCAACTTGGTGACATTTGATACTTGATTGCAGACATGGCAGTAGAGGTGGTGGAGACAGTGGTGATGGGGATGACAATTAGGGGTCTAAATGCCGGTGGGAGAGATGAAGGGGATGGTAGAGATAAAGGTGGTGGTGGTGGTGGTGATAATAGTGAAAATGATGGAGGTGCTGGTGGAGGTGACAGATGCAGATGATGGTGGTCCAGATGCAACTAATAGTGATGTTCACAGTGGCAGTAGTGATCAAAACAGTTCCAAAAGTGTAAAGAATTAGCTGGATTCTAAACACCTACTCAGCCTAAGTGATATAAGGGCTCAGGTAGGAAGGATGAAGGCCCACCCACACTGACGTAAAAGAAGAGTGAGTGCTAGCAGAATCTACTTCTGCTCTGACCCTCTTAGTCCCTACGTCCAGCTCTCACACAATAAACAACTCAGCTGCCGACCCACAGCTGGCTGGTTCCACCAAGTCAGATGGGTCACCCAACACCCTGCCTGTCCGATAGCTGGTTATTACAGAGCCTGTTAAGAACCAGGGGAAAAAAAAAAAAAAAAAAAAAAAAAGAACCAGGGAATAAGGCCACCCAAATGTTGCAGCTGCTGTCCAGACTAGACACCATCAGAGTAAGGAGCCTAGAAGCCCAGGGTCCTCACTGTAGGGGCTGATGCCAAATAGCCTAAGGGAGAAAAATACTGTCCAATTGTCTCCAAATGCAGTTTAAAACCTATTTTTCTTTTCTTCCCTCCAAAAGAAGATGCCATCTGCTAATAAAGTTGCTAATTAGCCGGAGAAAGCTATTCTATCCTCCTAAGAAAGGACCCAGGAGGGAGCTGTGTTACAGGCAGGTCACTTGTGTTCCAGGAACCAGCAGCCACGCCAGGCAGGCATCTTGCTTGGGGCCGAAGCTGCAGGGAGCCAGCACAGGCCAGGGGACACACTTCCCTCCCGCAGCTCTAATCTCATAAACCAGAAGTGCTCAAACTCAATATATTCTCTTCGCCCTCTCATTTTTCATAATGGAAAAAAAAAAGCCACTGTGAAAGTTTTGAATTAAGAAGCAGTTGCCATCTGGGTAATTGAATTCTGCTTGAAGCAGGCCACCTGGTTCACATCAGCTGCTCTTGGCAGGTAGAGAAAGAAGTACCAGCACAAATCCTGCCTTGACTTTTAAACACAGGCTTGCTCACATTCCACGGGCAGTGGAGAGACCTTAATTTCTAAGCAGCGACAGCCGCCTTATATCATGTTACCTTGATGCACGGGAGATTTCCCTGGCTGCAGACAGTTGAGAATTACGGCACAAATGGTTGGCTTTGTCAGTTCCTGGTCACACGGTCCCTTTTATAAACCCCAAACTGAAACGCCAGTTCCCTTTGGCTTCCTGTTTGGACATCCATGTCAAAGACACACAAATGGCTTAAATCACCTTGCTCTCCTTGAAGAGGCAGGGAGTTGAGTGTTTGCAGTTTTGGAATCCTGGAGGAGGAGTGGGCAGCCCTGAGGAATGTCAGCCTCCCCTACCCGGCTGATTCCTAGGGAGCTGCCCACCCCTGTTCGCCAAGGGAGCTGGGCTTCAGTAGCATGCAGAGCATGAGGGGGTTGCAGCCCAGATCCCCCTCCCACCTCAGAACTACACACTCAGAGAACACAGGGATCAGAGTGCTAACTTTGTGGCTTCCCAACCAGGGCTGTCTGGGCCAAGAATGTCTTGTATTTACATGAAGTGACCTTGCGGATGTCAAGAGGAAGGGTTGGTGAGGACAAGAAAAGCAAGGAGCAGAACTGCTGAGAACTTGGATGGCCAGGAGCAAGTCTTGTGTTTCAGCCTGTTTCTTCTGTTCCTGCAGTGTCCACAGCAGAGCAGGGAGCAGCCAGGCATCTTGTGCAGACAACATCTGGTTTTTAGTCAGAAGAGGGCCGCTGCACTGGACGAAGCTCTTCCTATAGGTTTGAAGTTTGAGGCTTTACAAAGGAGTTTAGGGAATAAGAATCTTACAGCAGGAATAACCATCCCAACCTCCTTCTGCCAGACAAGATAAGGCTGAGGGGGTAAAAGGGTTTCCCTGCTGCCTTCACAGTGCTGATGCCTAATTGCAAAGATTCCCAGCCACCTCCAGCTTCCTCCTCTGTAGGGCAAGTAGGAAAGAATCAGCTTTGAGGTCAGAAATGTTTTGCTTCTAAACAAAACAAAAAGAAAAGAGGGTTATCTAAAATATGCAATTAAAAAAAAAAAAAAACAAACACCCAAATCCTTTAAGGTGGAATTTTCCATGATGGCCTGGGTATTGATATAGTGCATATTAAAAGCCTCATTTCTCTAGAGAGATGTCTCTACTAGGATAGTGGTGGTTTGCAGGGTGAGTTCAAGGCTAGCATGGGCTAACTAGCTAGACCCGAATCTCAGAAATAGAAAACAAAGAGGAAACAAAGCAAAAAGGTGAGTCAGGTGTGGTAACCCACACCTTCAATCCCAGCACAGGAGGCATGAAGATCTCTGAGTTCGAGGTCAGCCTGATCTACATAGAGAGTTCCAGGGTGTCCAGGACTACACAGAGAGATTCTGTGTCTAGAAGAAAAATTCCTTCCTTCTTTCCTTCCTTCCTTCCTTCCTTCCTTCCTTCCTTCCTTCCTTCTTTTCTTTCTCTCCCTGTTACACACATATGGAGTTATATTGAAAGGTATACGTAAATGCACACAATAGTTTTCAACTGTATAGCATTCAAAAAAGCATCTTTCTCATTTCAACTTAATGTGAAAGTAAAAGTAAGTTAAAAAAAGTTGCAGATATTCTAGGTTCAGGGACCATAACCATTAGGACTAGGGTGCTGAATGACTTTAATCCTAGAACTCAAGAAGCAGAGGCAGGGGGATCTCTGTGAGCTTGAGGCTAGCCTGGTCTATATACTCAGAAAGAGTCCTCCCTCCTTATTTCCTTGGAAGATGCTTCTCCCTACAAGCATAGAACCCTGGGCCCCACCTCACATCTTCAGGGATGTTCGCCACGCTGCTGGGTGCCTTTGCTCCCTTCCACTTTAGAGCCTCTTTTCTCTCAAAGAAGGAGCAAACCAGAGCCTCTCAAGGAGGATATGGCGGGCAGTGGCTGGGGTGAGAGGTGATGGGAGATATGATTGGCACATATGTACTGGAGCTTGGGGCAGAGAAGTTGGAGTTATCGAGAAGCCTGGTCTGGTCAGTACCAACTCCTAGCCAGCCATTCTCTGATGCTCTGGAAGTTTTGGATCTCCCCCTTTGAATCTAATCAAGGATCACTTGCTCAAATTTAGAGAGCTGTCTTAGTGTCATTTCATCCATAGTGCCTTGTCCTGGAGCATTGAAGTCCTCAGGTTTCCCTCACAGAATGAGTTTTGTCCAGTCCGCCCTTTTAGCATCCAAATAAAGCAGTGGTTCTCAACCTTCCTAACGCAGTTCCTCATGTTGTGGTGACCCCAATCATAAGATTATTCACTGCTGCCTCATAACTGTAATTTTTGCTACTGTTATGAACCATAATGTAAATATTTGATATACAGGATATTATAGGATCCCCAAAGGGCTCACAACCCACAGGTTAAGAACTGCTGATCTAGTTGCTCACATTTTAAACCTGGGAGAGACTGCTGTCCCTTTATGCTCCTTTCTCTTGACAAGTAGACAGTATTAAGTATGTGTTCCTGCTGCTGCGGCTTCCATTAGCCTTGCTTTCCCCTTTATGCAGAATGGCCTCTTCTCTGGTCTGGAATTGGCTAGGACTCCCCATCTTCCTACAATGGGATCCATGCATGGTGCCCAGGAGATCAAATCCTATTCTTTGGAATATAGGTGTTCTGGATAAGTTTCTGGATAAGGCACAAGGAGGCTGGAGGAGCCGGAGGGTCCCTGGATCCCAAACATGAGAGCTGCTTTCTTTCTTTCTACACCGTTTTGTTTCAACATAGGTGTCAGTCTGGTATTCTTGTTAAAGGTTGTTTTATTCACAGCATCCCACCAATACTAAAAGACTGGGTTATTGTAGGAGACTCACACTGTGATGTGGAAGAATGCTATCCCACAGCCTCTGTGAACATCAAGAAAACAAGGTTCTCTCAGGAACTTCTTCTGGGGGTCATGGAGACATTGGGGAAATATAAAATACTGAACAATACTTCCTTCTCACCGCAATACATTTCTGGAAGCCACATGGAAAATCCTAAAACTGATCTTCCCCATGGGATCTGTGTTATAATTGGATGCTGCATTCTTGACCAAAGACTTGGCATCAGATAAATCACAGATACTAAATATGTCACAGAGGCAAAGACTCACAGTTTAAATCGGTAGTTCTCAAACTCAACTGAGCATCAGAATTGTCAAAGGAGATTGAATCAGAAATACCGGTGCCTAGGTTCCATCTGGAACCTGCTAGAGCTGGACTTCCATGGGTGGGTCCAGGTAACCATTTTTTTTTTTCTTTTTAGATGACTGCATCTTTATTTATCAAGAACCAAGGACAAATAAAGAGAAAAGTGTCACTGGCACTTAAAATATTAGAAGAGCCACATGGAAAAACATGACAAGGGAGGAGGAAACTAATATCTAATGCGTTTAATTAAATCACATTTAATGCATAAAATGCAACAAATAAAAACAATTTGGATGAGAAAAGAAGGGGACAAGTTCATTTTGATTCTCTAAGGAGAAAGTCAGACCCAGCCCCACCCCATTAGAACAGTGAACCATTGCTTTCTGTATCCACGGTCCAAGGCTGAACTGGTCAGGGTACCAATTCCCAAAGCTGATGAATAATTATTGTATGTCCACAAGAAGTCCCTGGGAAATAAGTCTTGGTAGCTAGGATTTGTCGAGGAGTCTTTGAGAACGAATAGGCACAGACCCTGTTCTCAAGTAGTCTCAAGAAGAAAGAAGCATGGTGTCACTGGAGTTAGGCATCTAATCATCTGGAAGCGTGGGAATTCTGCTTGAGCCACAACAGCAGCTGCATCTGAAATTGTCCTAGCCAGATACACCATTAAAAGCCGGTAACCATCTTGAGTTCTTCCCTTCTCTGGCTACAGCTCACAGGTGTCCGGGCAAAGAGGAAGTCCTTCCACCCAGGCTGTCTCTGCCAGTGCATGGGATGTGGGCTGGGAGCTCTGCAATGTGGGGCAGGAGCAGTTTCCCTTTCAGATTCCAGCTCTTGAAATGAACTCTGTGATTACAGGCAGGGCAGTTTTACAATGCTCAACGCCTCGGTATTTCCCTTCTGAAACAGAAGGGCAGAGCAGATTCCCCATCTACCTCAAGAGATATGTGAAACTCATTTTCCCCACAAAACTATCTCAGCATTCTTTTTTTAAAATTAAACAAAAAACAGAGATAAATGTAGAGATTTTTAAAAGCATTTTTGCATAAAACTAAACGAATGTATTTTTGTCGGTACTTGAATTTTTTCAGAGGTTTGATAGTATGCACTATCTGAGCATTCTTGGTAACATTTTTAAACTTTAAGGGTGATGTCTACTGACCAGAATGGTGGAGGAATTGTTACAAAAGGAAAATACAATTCACCCATAATTCTACCCAGAAGCCCATAATCATTTTAAGTATAATAAAATAAAATGAAAACATTCTCTATCTTTAGTTTTTAAGGCTTTTGAAAATAGAAGACCTTAATAGTGAACATTTCTGAATGTCATCATAAAATATGGCTTAAAACATAAAGACTTACGGGTCCAGATTACTCAATTTTTGACATCATAGTTTATATATTTGTAAGAAGGAATATAATATGAACTTTTTAAAATGCAGGAGAGAAAATAATATACTTTTTCTTTAACTTACTCTTATTTACAGCAATATCCTAATTTTTTGTTTCTTTGGTAGGCGTGAGAAGAGAAGCCTCCGTATAACCCACACTGGCCTGGAACTCATTTTGTGTATGAGTTATGTTGGAGTGAGCCACCAAGCTTGACTGCAGGTTGGTTTTTGTTGTTGTTGTGTGTTTTGCTTTTTCATGCAGACAACAGTTGGAAACAAAGTCAGAAACACAGAAAATGAGATTAAAAAAAAAAAAAACAAGGCAGTTTTCTTTTTAAAGGTCAGTTCATTTGCTTACAGGGAAACAGAGAGCACACAGTAATTGCTGAAACTGCTTTCCCACTGACTTCTTGGTGGTGATTTTTATCTTTAACACCTCCTACTGGTTTGCCTGATAGTTTTAGGGTTATTTTATTTTTTTCTTAAATTCTTTTCAAAAAATTTTTACTAATTATGGGCCACCTTTTTACTTCCCGGCTTCTTAATTCTCCCTGGGGGTGGGAATAAAACTAGAACCTGATCTAACGGCACAAATCTATAATTCTAGCACCCCAGAGACTGAAGCAGGAGGATATTGAAGTCAGTTCAGGCTACATGATAACTTGAAGACTCTGTCAAAAATAATTATTACAACAATAATGATACGGAGAGGTATCAGCAGTGAGAAAAAAAACTCTTGCACGTCTCTTTGTACGAATCCCTTTCCCACAGCCTTCCCTTCACATGCAATAAACCGACCTTTACAGAGCTTCACAACCTGCTGTATGACTCATGCATCCAAGGTCACCACTACGGGCCTTACAGCTCTCCATACTTAGGGGTAATTATCGAAACATAAATCAGGAACATGTGGGTTCACAGGGTGTTAAATCAGGGCTGGAACGCCTTATGAATAAAGTTCCAGGAGATGAGGTGAGATAGACCTTAACCTAGAGGTTGTTTCTTCCACCAAAGCATTTGATAGCAGGTTCTAGCTGTGACTTTAATTTCCATCACGAGGTCACTATTTGAGGAGAAGAAGCAAGAAACTGCTGTATGGTGCTTAATTCTTCGCTGTCAGGCCGGTGGGTTTTAGAATCACCCACAAGTCAAACCTCTGGGCGTGTCTGTAAGGAAGTTTCCAGAGAGGCTTCACTGAGGCACATTTCAGTGGGCTGGAGCTGATTCAAACGGAGAAACCAAGCTGAGCGCCAGTGTTTGTCCCTCTCTGCTTCTGACTGCAGACGATGCCCCGTGGTCGGCTGCCTTCCTCCCTCTGATGACTGCACCCTTGAGCCAGCCCAAAGAAACACTTCTTCCCTCGAGTCACGTTCAAAGAAAAAAGTGACTAACACAAGTTGTTACCCCATTTCTGCTAGATATGGGCTCCCTTCGTTAATCAACAGCATGACACGGACTGAACATCTACTCTGCCCTGTAATGAAGGAACAAGGAAGGTGTAGGAACCAGACGGAGTCGGTCCCGAAGAAATGCTCGACAACAGCCCAGATGTGAGTGAGCAGAATAACGCATGGTGACAGCCCAGTGAGGACCATAGAGCAGAGGACCCTGGGGCCAAGAAGATGTTTGCCCCGTGGTCAGGGAGGGCAGCTTTTGAGGAAGTGATTTGACATCGTCCCTGAAGCCTGTGCTTTGTATCTTCTTGGCCCATTTCTTGGTATCATGGCTCTCACGACTTGATCTTAGTGCCTCTCCTCCACCATTTCAGCTGTGGGACCCCAGGAAAGCTTCTCGGAGACTCCCACAGCAAGCCATATGTTATCCTGCTACTTATAGACCCACACTCTATAATGGTTCTTCATTCCGGCACCGTCATTATAGAAAGTAGGATGAAGTTGGCGTTGAGAGTGATTCCTGTTTGCTTCAGCCACAGTAATCTCCTCTTCATTTTCTAAGGTTCCAGTTATGTGTGGTCAATCATCATGAGAAAAGATTGAAAGGAAAATTATAGAGATAAGCAATTTAAATAACTTTTACCATAGTGTATGGCTTTATGGTTCTATTTTCTTATTGGTAATCCTTCGCTATGTCTGCTTTATAACGTATTTGTCAACATTAAGATTTGTTCATAGGAGAAAAGAGTGCATATAGGATTTGATGCTGTCTGGGTTCCAAGCATCCACTGGGGGTCTTGGAATGGATCCTTTCGGGTAAAGGGGGCATGCATCTTTTAATATGCATGAGGTTTACATCTCAGTGCAGCTAACTTCATTTTACTATTTGGGATTCTGCTGAAATTATCTCTCTGCAGAGGAAGAGTATCTCACCACCCACATCAGCTTCCTCCTTCACCCAGCACAGATTCCCAGGAAATAAAGTTCCTTAGACTTTCTAGAAAGTTCAGAGACATGGATGAGAACTTTGCTCTTTAGTCATGATTCATGAAAGCAGCTGTTATCTGTACATACCATTATCAATTGTCTTTGAGATCCCTGACTAGAGTAAGCTTGGTCATCATTTCTAATCATTAGAGATAGGTTGGGAGTTTTCAATTCATTTCTTCTCTTTATTGAGGATAATTTAAGTATCTGTTGCCTTTATATTAAAATAGCCATTACTGGTTCTCCTTACCAAGTCCTATGAAAGACACATCTCCTGGGATTTTGTGATGGCTTATTACTCTATGTTAGGGATAAAGAAGGTGAAGCTCAGGTGAATCAGAGGCTCAAAGTCAAAGATAGAGGGAGAAACATGTGCAAGTCTTCTGACCTCACTACATGGGCTTGCAGGCTGGAGCTCTCTACCTTTCTTTTACACACGGCATTTACTCACATTTTGAGGAAACTGAGGTCAAATGTAACGTGTACGTATTCATCTTTATAAAGATTTGTTTCACTGGGATCACTGATCAGAAATGAAACCTACAGTGGATGTGTTTATGGCATAAGTTAAATATGATTACAGACGAGGAGGCATATCCCTCATGTCTTGACTTCTCTCACCTCTAATATAACTCTGAAGAGGACACAGAAGTTCAAATAGAGCATTATGTCATCCATAAACTTACATATGTGTAACCAGACATGATACTTTTATTGTGAATAAAATCATTATTTATAATGGCAACAAGTGTCAAATTTTTAGCATTATACTAACAAAACACAGGACTGTAGCTCCATTATTTCTTAACTAAAAAAAAAAAAAAAAATGATCTACACAAGTGATCAGGGGAAATATAGTATTACTTTTGGGAAAATATAGTATTACTCTAGTGGCATTTGTCACTAGATTGCTTTATAGATTTCACTACAATTCAAATCAAAATCATAGCAGGAATTTGTGAGATTGTGATAAACTCATTTTGAATTTTTCACGAGATTAGCAAAGGCTTTTGAGTAATCAACTCTGAAAAAGAAAATCACTGGAATGGGAGTACTCAACTAGTGAATGAGACATTTGAGAAGGATGCCATAAGGACAGTTGTGAAGTTCAGGTGCAGAACAGATAGACCAATGGAGAATCCTTAAAGAAAGATCACATGAAGAGCAAGTCACTGCTTGTGCTGCGGCTCACTGACATAACTCAGCACAACAACTGTGGCTGTGACCACGTAAAATCAGGAAATCTTCAAGATTGGGCCACCTGACCACAGATGCTCCCCATGGGGGAAAAGGTGGAGAGGACATGGGCAAGTTCATTCTACCTTCATTTGAGACTCCATCTTTTTCTTCTGGGAACTCCCAGCCAGTTGTATGTAATTCTTTCTCACCTGCACATGGTCTTGGGAGTACATAGTCTGTGATAGTCTAGGGGAAGGGAGTGACTCCATACATGCAGCAGTGTGGAAGTCACCCATCATGGACATTGGGAGTGGCCCTGTGGTTACTTTGGAGTCATTAATATGCCTATAAATAATCCCTCACCTATACTCTGTAAGTAAATATAAAGTTATTAACTCACCAATTTGGACTTTGGTGGAATGGAGCTTGGGTTTGTCATTGGTCCATTTCTCCAGAGAAAGAGTTGATAAAACAGTGATGCACAGATTGACAGGTATGGCAGATGGACAGTGTGGAGGTTTGAATGAGAATGGCTCTCATAGGCTCATGGATTTGAATGTTTGGTTTCCAGTTGGTGAACTGTTTAGGAAGGGTTATGAGACGGAATATGGCCTTAGGAAAGGATGGGTGACACTAGGGGTGGGCTTCGAGGCTGCAAAAGCCTAGTGCAGGTTCCAGTCTCACTTTTTCTGTCTCCTGATTAGGGATCAGGATGTAAGTGCTCAACTATTGCTCCAGTGCTATGCCTGCCTACCTGGCTGCCTACTGCAAGTTCTCAGCCATAATGATCACCAGCCAACCCTTTGAAACTATAAGACAGTCCCCAGGTAAATGCTTACCTTTATAAGTTGCCTTGGTCATGGTGCTTTTTCACAACAATAGAGCAGTAACCAAGAGGTAATTTGGAATATGCTTTGGAGAAAGTCTTATGTGAAGAAAAATACACAGTTGACGTCCTACCTTGACCTATTCACAAACAACCTCAAGTTGGATTAAAGTTAAAATACAAAAGGAACACTCTTAAGCTAATAGGAGAAAAGATTGGGTTATCTGTCTGCCCTGGGATGGCAGAGAAACTCTTAAGTAAAAGCTCTAATCACAAGCTTTCAAGAAACAAATGGTTGAATTTCAACAACAATCAGAAGTGAAAAGACTTGAGTCCAGTGAAGGACATCCTAGACAGAGTAGACAGTGACAAATGGCTGGTGACACTCTGAAAAATAGCTGCGAGGAATGAAACCTTTAAAGTATCTGTAGTAGCATGCACAGAGAATTAATGTCAATCAGCAATAACAGAAAATTGAAAGAGTTTTAAAAGGACAGTAAGAGCTGGAGACAGAATTGGCTGACATGCTTTCTGTGTAAGTACAAGGACCGGAGTTTGATTCACAGAGCACGTGTGAAAACCTCAGGCCTGGTAGTGAGGGATTGATTGTAACCCCAGTACAGGGAAGACAGATACAGGTGGTCAGAGAGCCTAGCCAAATCGGCAAGTTCTAGCCACTGCAAGGCCTTGTTTCAATAAAAACAAGGTGGGCAGCACCTAAAAAATGATACTTAGGATTGACTTTTGGCTTCCACATGTACACACACACACACACACACACACACATACACACACACTCTTACATACACACACACACTCATATACACACACATACACAGACACACACACAGACATATACACAGACACATACACAAGCACACACACAGACACACACAGACACACACACACTCACATACACACACTTACATACACACACAGACACACACACATACACATACACACATACACACACACACACACACACACACACACACACACACGACATTGGGCAAGTGTGGGGCAATTGGTGGGTGGTAAGGAGTACCCTGGTTCTCAGTTGAGATAAGTGAAGCCCCAGTTAGTTAAACGAGGTGGTAGGAAGCTTCCTACTCTCCTGAGAGTCAGGCCTCTTCATGGCACTATAAGCACCGCACTGCTCTCTTCCGCAGTTGAGGTAGGCTCAGCCATGCTCCAAATTCCTCCTCCGCAGGTGAAGACTGACCACAGGTCATGTAAGCTCCAGGCAGAAGCAGAACCGCCCCCAAATATCTAGACAAGGTCTTCCCAAGCCCTCAGGCCAAGCCAATAGGAAGTGCCTGTTGTCAGACTCTGAACCATTTCAAAAACTGTATATATATGGGGGCTTGCTCAAGAGTAAAGATGTGCAAGAATCATTCCACTGTCTGAGAGCTTCTGTTATAAGAACTGTTAACATTGCTGTTTGGGAAGAGATTTCCTCTCCTGAAGCTTCTTGCACCCTGTGCTGGAGCCTCCTGCTGGCTTGGTTCAGCCCAGCCTGGTGCCTTGTGGCAGTGGTGGAAATGGGGGGGGGGGAGCAAGCCAGACCCAGCAGCAGAAGAGGTGGAGTCAATTCCCCCTTCCCTGCTTGCCTGAATCCACGTGCCCAGCAGGACCCAGCAGCTGAGGTGGCAGGAGCCATTCCCATTTCTGACTAGAGATCTGTGTGAGGCTTCTGGCACCAAGCTTGGATCAAAGTCCCACAGGCAAGCATAAACAATTTGCATATCCTATGAAGAGGTGATGTTCACCAGGATCAGCAATCACAGGGGAATGCCACAGGCTACTACTGAGAGGCCACTTCCCCTCATGAGCCTGGCAAAACCTATGCAACCAGTCAGGAGTAAATATTGTAGACTAAAAGATGAAACCTGGCCTCTGAATACTGCTGAATACTAATTTTCTAGATGGGAGTGGTACAGCAGATTTTACAGAAATGACATGTCCATGAACCTATGGTAATCACCTGCTTGTGGACATACCCCAGAGAAACTTGTCACTAACAGAAACTGCACAGTCCTCTTTGTGAGAAGTTTCTCTGACATCTAGAGCAGTGCAGACACAGAACATTTATAGAGATGTTTCCAAAGTGATATTTCAAGGCAAGCCTGCACTCTGAAGTATATAGATAAAAACTTCTGGTGTGTGATGGAATAGAATTCAGAATGCAAAAATATAAATTAGATTTACATGTAGCACATGGATAGTTTCATAAACAATGTTTGAGTAAGAAATCAAACAGGACTTATAGCCCGTTTGATTTACATAATTTAAAACATAGACATACACACATTCCCTTAAGAATGCACATTTGCCTAAACAAACACAGGCAAGCTGGGCTGGGAGACTGAAATACACTAGCCTCAGAGCTGTAGTAGAGAGAACCCTAGGGACTGAGGGTGGCAGGTTCAGTTGTCACCTTGACACTCTTAGGAATAGAGTCTCAGTTGAGGAGTTGTCTCCTTCAGATTGGCTTGTGGACATGTCTTTGGGGGCATTTTTTTTTTTTTTTTTTTTGCTAATTGATGTAGAGGGGCTAGGTGATGTGGAGGTGCTACCATCTCTAGGGAGCTGGGCTTGGGATCTGTAAGATAGGTTGCTGAAAGTTAGCCCAGCAGTGGGCCTCTGCTTCAGTTTCTACCTTCAAGTTCCTGAATCTAGCTCCTGCTCTTGATGATGAACTGTAACTTGTAAGCCCAACTGATCCTTTCCTCACCATGTTGCTTTTGGTGTTTATTGCAGCAACAGAAAAGCAAACCAAGACAGCTGGAGGAAAGGGTAGGAATTAAACAAAAGTCGACACCAACTAAGAAGCATATGCTGAGGAGTGTCAATGAAATGGAACGACTCCGAGTTTGGGAAGACCCCAGGGACTTCAAGAAAGATATAGCTTATGGATGAACTATGGGTAAAGAAATCCATACATATGAGGCTGGAGAGCTCAGTAGTGAAGGGCACTTGTTCTTACAGAGGATCTGGATTTGGTTCCCAGCACCCTCATGATGGTGTATAACTATCTGTAACTCCAGTGCCAGGGATAAACCGATGCCTTCTTCAGGCTTCACGGGTACTGCACACACATGGTACACATACACACATACAAGCAAAACACTCACACACATAAATAAGTCTAAAAAATATTAAAAGACATTCATGCATAAAGGTGACAATATTACCACAATTGCAAGAAGCACTTCCCACTGAGAGTGAGATTGGAATCAAAATGTGATGAAGGGGTTGGGAGTAGATATGATCAGAATGTGTTGTGTATGTGAATGAAACTGACAAAGATAAAACACAAGCTAATTTTAAATGATAGAAGGGCATGTCTTACATTAGATCACATTATCTACATGCTTGCTCTCCTTGCTAACAGAAAATTACATTAATACTGAGTGGATGGAAATAATCACCTGAAACAATTTTCAATGTGTTAAAACTGTGCCCCTATGTTGAAAAATGAAGCTATAAAGCTGTATATGCCTCCAGCATTTGTTTTAATTTTTGAAACACTTAAAAAGAAACTCATGTATCATAATTGAATGCTTGTGTAACTTATGGAAAATAGCTTCATCTTGATTCAGGAAAGACAAAAATTATAATGGTGAAATATCTACCCCTTAGGGACTAGAAATGAATCATTGGCTAAACTCCTACTGCTGTTCCAGAGGACCTGGGTTAGGTTCTGAGAACTTGTCGTAGGCTGCTCACAGTCACCTGTTTGTTACTCAGACTCCAGGAGATCTGATGGTATCTTTTGGTCTCTGAAGGTATTTACATAGACACGCACACACACACACACACACACACACACATGCATGCACATACACAGGTACACATATACTCAGACACATGCATGTGCACATAAATAATTTTTTAAAAAATCCATCTCTTGGATATTTCTGACATGCAGAAGTAGATTATTTAAGCAAGAACAGATGACATACTATTTTACAGGTGACAATACTGAGGTAAATCAGAGGATGAAATTCAGTAGGGCTAAGCACTAACTCCAGCTCTGAGTTTCAACTAAATCAGTGGCTCAGTTGAGAATGAGAGAGGCCAGCTCCACAGTGGTCAACAAGACCAGGATTGTGCAGCAGTCTCCTTAAAAATCAAAAAAAAAAAAAAAAAAAAAAAAAAATGCAATTGTCCAGGAAAACGCATCTTCTGACTTCCTCGAGCTTGAGTTCACATCCCTGCCACACACAAAATAAATAAATGTGAAATCATAAATGAGGTGGAACCACAAATCTGGATACTGAGAGTAGATTAGCAGGGCACATTCCGGGTTATGTGTGTTTATGTGCACTGAGGAAGACCAAGGGGAAAGACTCTCTTAACCTCCAGCAACATTTTCGAGTCTTTCCTATCTGATATTAGCTGCATAATTCACACTGCTTTCCTATTGCTTCAGAAAACAAATTGTACCAACCAAATGGCCTAAGTAACAAATTTGTTATTACACATTGTAGAAGTCAAAAGCCCAGAAGTCCAGGGGTGTTCTGGGGTGTTCTGGGATGCTCTGGGAAGGATCCATTTTATTCCTCTTTCCAACTTCTAAAAACTGGTGGCTTCACTGGCTTTTGACCTCTTTCTCCATCTTCCACATAGCATCTTTTCTCTCTCCTTTGTTCCCATGTGTCTGTCTCCCCACCCCTTCCCTTCCAGCCCGTCCCCTTTGCTTTTGTTTCTCTGTCTTCTTCCCTGTGTCCATCTCTCCTGCCCTCCTTTGGGGTCTTCTAATAATAATTAAATTTGATCAACCTTGATAATCTAGGATTATCCGTATTTGAGGGATCATTTGGCTAATCACATCATTTAAATAATTTTGGCATGTAAAGTTACATATTCCTAGGTTCTGGGGCCCTGGAACCTTTGGGGGAGACATTAGCCAACCCAACTAAGCAAGTCAGCTCTATCACAGTTCCTCTTTGTGCAATATACTAGTGAATCCTTGTGGTTTTATATTTTGTTAAATCATAGTAAGGATGTGTATACACACACACACACACACACGCACACTTCTTTCCCAATGATGGCCCCATAGACTTATGTGTTTGAATGCTTGTGAATGGCACTATTAAGAGGTGTGGTCTTTTGGAGTGGGTGTGGCCATGTTGGAGGAAGTGCATCACTGTAGAGGTGGGCTTTGAGGTATCATATATCAAGCTACATCCCCTGGGGGGGCTCTCATAAATGCTCAAGCCAAACCTACTAAAACAGTCCTCTCCTTGCTGCCTGCAGATCAAGATGTAGAACTCTCTGCTGGTCTGTCTCTAGTACCATGTCTGCCTGTTTGGATGCTGCCATGCTTCCCACCATGATGATAAATGGACGGAACCTCTGAAACTCTAAGCCAGCTCCAACAAAATGTTTTCCTTTGTAAGTGTTGCCATAGTCTTGATGTCTCTTCACAGCAATAAAACTCACTAAGACAATGCCTAAAGATGTCTCAGGGTTGGGAGGGGTTCACTGTAATCTGCTAATCTACTTGCTTGTTGTGGAACAAGAACTCTGCTAGGTTCAAAAACCTGTGAGTTACATGCTGCTTGTGTAAAGGTGAACACAGAAGCACTGGGTATTCACAGAACCAGCCAGGATTAGACAGGGACTACAGGCCTGGGCAGTGGGGTCCAGGAGCCTCAGTCCTATAATGCTGGTTCATTGACTTCAAGCCAACTCTACTTTATAATTGAAAAACAAAGCTCATTATCACACATTGAAACATTGTTTCTCTCTTCCCCTGTAACCTTGCTCTTGCCAGTCAATCTAAGGAAATACCTGGGATGGCATTTTTCCTTTTGTAGGAACTATAGTTTATTTCTGAGTGATGGGACTTGGGACATTTTTGTTTGCTTATGTTTTTTCTTCATCGTTTGTTCTTATTTTCTCCTGGGTTTTTCCGATGAACACAGAGATGTGTGATATTGTTTATCAACTTGACTCAGGCCATCTTTATCAGATGGTTCTAGTTTGTGTGGGGTGGCATTTAATTATGCATTGCCTTGCACCTCCCAGTGGCTGATGACAGTGAATGCCTCGTGTTAATTGGCAAAATGCATCACTTTTATAACCACTCAAAGCAGGCTAGAGATTTAATTCAGATGGCAGCATACAGAAAGCCCGCACATAAGAACAGTTAGGATTCTGCAACTATACCCATAATCCTCATACTTAGGAAGTGGAGAAAGGAAGGTTGGAAATCCAAGGTCATTTTTGACTAAACAGGGAGTTTAAGGTCACACATGAAACCCTGACTCAAAACCCAAAAACAAAACCAGCCCAACCTCAACACTGAGAAATAGAAAGATTTTGACATCTACTATGGTATGTTCCCATCCAGATGACCTTTGACCAACTGGCTGCAGTAAGTGGGGCTGCTTATGCATTTGTTCTACGTCTCACTAGTGCTGCCAAAGCTCTGGGCTAACTTCTGCAGCAGCCACATCGCGCCACTGACTAAAATAAAACCGTCACCCAACTCACCACGGGATTTCCGTAGACTCTGCATTCTCACCAACACTCTTTTGGATATTTGGCTTGTAGCTCTCACAATAGATATCAGATAGCATCTCACTGGCGTATTGATTTCTATTTCCGTAATGGTTAGTGCTGTTGAGCATCCTCTAATGTGCTTGCTGGCTATCAGCACATCTTCTTCGGAGAAATGTCCTAGTTTGCCTTCTGTTGCTGTGATAGGCACCATGTCTAAAAGCAGCTTGGAGAGAAGAGGGCTGATTCCTCTCACAGCTTACAGTTTATCAAGAAGAAAAGCCAGGGGAGGAACGCAAGTCGGGAACCTGGAAGGAGGGACTAGAGCAGAGGCAGTGGAGGAACACTGTTTACTGGCTTGTTCCCAATGTCTTTCTCAGCCTGTTTCCTTATACAACTTAGGCCCACTAGCCCAGGGGTGGCACCAATCACAGTGGGCTAAGACCACTCATAACAACTATTCGTCAGAAACTTGTCCTCCAAACTTTCCCAATGGCCAATCAGATGGAGACATTTTAATTGATATTTCCTCTTCTAGTTGTCCCTGTATATATATGTGTATGTATATACGTATATATTCCTTCATTTTTGTAGATTGCTCATTCTCTTTCTTAATACTGTCTTTTGATGTGCAATTTTAAAAATTGAATGAGGTTTAGTCCCAGTACTTGGGAGGCAGAGGCAGGCAGATCTCTGTGAGTTCAAGGCCAGGCTGGTCTACATACTGAGTTCCATGCTACCCAGGGCTACACAGTGAGACCCTGTCTAAAAACCAAAACCATTAAAGAAGTCTCATTAACAATATTCGTTTACTTTTATTTTATGTGTATGAGTATTTTGCCTGCATGTTTGTGTGTGTGCACCACGGATGTGCAGTGCCCAAGGAAGCCAGAAAAGGGCACTGGGATCCTTAGGTTGGAGTAAGAAGAGAGTGAGTCACCATGTGGGTGCTGGGAGTGGAACCCAGATCTTGTACAAGAGCAGCCATTGTTCTCAACTGTTGAGTCATGTCTCCAGCCTAAGAAGTTCTGTTTTTCTACTAGATCATGTTAGAAAACCACTGCTCCACTCAATGCTGTGAAGCTTTGACTCATTCTTTCTCTTTTAAAAAAGTTTTATTTATTTTCATTTCGTGTGCATTGGTGTTTTGCCTACCATATATGTCCATATGTCTGTGTGAGAGTTTCAAATTCTCTGGAACTAGGGTTACAGATGGTTGTGAGCTACCATGTGGGTGCTGGGAATTGAACTTGGATCTTCTGGAAGATAAGCCAGTGCTCTTAACCACTGAGCCATCTCTGCAGCTCCACACTCATTATTTCTTCTAGATGTATTATGCTTTACTCTTTTGTTACAAACATCTATCTGTCTGTCTGTCTATCTATCTGTCTGTCTGTCTATCTACCTATCAATCTATCTATCTATCTATCTATCTATCTATCTATCTATCATGTACCTATCTTGAGTGTGTGTATGTGCACATGCACACATGTTTACATCATTGTGTATGGGTCAGAGGACAACTTGTGATAGTGGACTCTTTTCTTCCACTCCATGAATCTTAAGGACCACACTCAGACTTGGCAGCAGGTTCCTTTATCCATGGAGCTATTTTGCTGGCTCCTTGTGAAGTTTTAAGTTTTACATTTAGGTCTTTGGTCCATTTAGAGCAAAATTTTTAAATGTAGTATTAGGCAAGGGTTCACTTTTATGTTTAATTTTTTAAAGATTTATTTATTTATTTATTATTTATTTATTTATTATAAGTACACTGTAGCTGTCTTCAGACACACCAGAAAAGGGCATCAGATCTCGTTACAGATGGTTGTGAGCCACCATGTAGTTGCTGGGATTTGAACTCAGGACCTCTGGAAGGGCAGTCAGTGCTCTTAACCACTGAGCCATCTCTCCAGCCCCTTTCATCTGTGGGAATCCAATGCGGTTTTCCAGATACCCGTTGTTGAAAAGAATGGTACTTTCCCATTGAATGGTTTGGTTCAGTCTTTAGGCACTTTCTTGTGATAAGACATGATGGTCAAAGCAGCTTATGAAAGAATTACACTGGGCACTCATGATTGCAGAGGGTGAGTCTATGACCATCAAGGTGAGGAACATGGTGCTGGAGCAGTAGTTAAAAGCTTACATCTCACCCACAAGCCTGAGTCAGAGATCCAGCTAACTGGGAACGATAGGAGTCTTTTGAAACCTCAAAACCCATCCCTAGTGACACACATCCCCCAATAAGGCTAATCTCCTAATCCTTCCAAACACTTCTATGAACCAAGAACTGAGCATTCAAGTATATTATCCTATGGGGGCAATGATCACTTTAGCTACCACAGTATCGATGTCCAAAATCATTGGTTGACTCAGTGGTTAAGAGCACTTACTATTCTTTCTGAAGACTCAAGTTAAGGTCCCAGCACCTACATGATGGCTCACAGACATCTGTAACAACACACTCTTCTGGCCTTTGTGGGTTTCAGGTATGTTCAATGACACACGTGCAGAGGTTGACCACGACTTCAGAAAAGTGGTTGTCTCCCCCTAATATGTGTGTGTCAGGGATCGAACTCAGGTCATCAAGCACTTTTACCCACTGAGCTGTCTTGCCAGGCCATGTAATTGAGTTTATAGATTCGTCACTATTAGTATATATATGTATATATATATATATATATATATATATATATATATATATATATATATTTTGTTTTGTTTGTGTGTTGACTTTGTGTCCGCTATTTTGTTGAATCATTGGTTAGGGATAATAATGGTTGAGTCTTTATGGTTTTCTCCATAGATTATATACTCTGTGCATTTATTCCTTCTAAATTTGGCTGCCTTTCATTTCATCACTTGAATTTCATGAACTATATTCAAAAGAAGTGGCAAATGATGAGCCTCGTGATGTTGTTCCTGAAAGAACGAGTCCATCCCTCGATGAATGTGGGGCTGGCCGTGAGTTCTCTTTCTGGGTAAGGTTTCTTTTACATTAACATAGTCTCCCCCATTTCCTAGTTTGTTGAATGTTTTTATCATTCAGTTGGGTTTATTTTTGTTTATATTCTTCTGCCTTGAAATCACCAGCTAATTCTTTTCCCCACCATCCACTAATGTGGTGTGTACATTGATTTTTATAGGTTGAAACAGCCTTGCATCCCATAAACAATCTCATTTGCTTGGCATATACCCTGCTAAGCAAAACTAGTCCTTCAGTGGGACACAACGGTCTGTTCTTAATGAGGACACTGGCTCACAGATTTCATGCATGTGCTTTAACGCCAGAGTACCAGTGGCCTGTTATCACTTCTGTTACTACTGTGACAAAATCCCTAAAATCCACTCATGCTAAGGTAAGATTGGTGGCTCTCTGTGCTTCCTAACTGTGAATGGAATGTGTCCTGCTGTGCCGACCCTGCTGCCTCAAGCTCCTGCTGCCAGGCCTTCCCCAAGGTGGTGGACTGTACCTTCAAACTGCAAATCCAAATAAACCCACCCTTTCTTAAATTACTTATTTTTTTTAACTTTCTATTGATTCTTTGTGAATTTCACATCCTGAAGCCCAGTCCCACTCATCTCCCCGTCCCTTCATATTCACCCTCTGCCCTTGCAATCACACACACACACACACACACACACACACACACACACACACACTAGAAAACATCTCTTTGCGAAAGCTGCGGTGTGTCCCCCATTACACCCCTCTGTCCACACGTCTTCACTTGCAAATGTTCCTTGCAATGAGTCACTGGTCTAGTTCCAGGTCTCTGGCTTCTTTGACACCATCAACATGGAATCAGCACCCAGACCCCTTCCGGTTACCCTGTTGTTGCCTGGTGTCATGGAGATCCTGCAGCTTTGGATCAGCAGGACTGGCCCTTTCACGTGCTCCAAGAGTTCACAGATGATACAGATTTTGAGGTGGGCCAACTCAAAACCCTGGCTCTGGGCATGGGCACTAGTTGGTCGGCCTGTGAGCTCTCTCAGCAGGGCAAGCTCCCTTGCACTGCAGTTGCTAAGCTACCCAATCACAGCAGACAGAGAGAGGGTGGGGCCAGCTCTCCTGCCCTCTTGCCTTTGGGGCTCACTTACCTGCACCTCAGCCTCCAGAGCCAACTCCACTGTACTATTCAGTTGAGGTGTTACAGCTGGCAAAGGGCTGAGCCAGCCTCCCCCCCCCCCCCCCGCTCTCACACTGTCTGGGCAATCCCCCCTGTACCTTCACCATCAGGGGCAGCTCCATTGTGTCACCCAAGGTGCAGGACCTGCTCTCCCCACTACCACAGTGAGGGGCTCGGAAGTTCGCCTTCTCTCATGACCCAGGGGCCAGCTCTCCCAACTACTGTAGGCACTGAGGTGCGGGGGGGTGGAGCGAGCATCACTTCTGGACCCGTGCCATCTCACGGCAGGAGCGTGGTGGGGCTAGCTCTCCCTCACTCTTGCCCTCAAGTCTAGCTCACCCACGCCCCTTCCACCAGGGTCAGAAGAGGTGCAGGGCCCGCCCCTTCCTCCTCTCCGGTGGGAGGTGGGGTTTTCCAGAGTTGCGAAGAGCCGGGCCAGTTCTGCACAGCCCTTGGCCATCCGTGTGGTTCCAAGAGGCTGCCAAGATCAGGTATGTCTCCAAGGCCTCTAGTGTTAATATGAGCCATGGACATCAACACGTTCCCCTGCCACTGCATGCCCATGGACCCAAACATGGCCCTCAGCGGAGACATAGTACAGGACTTTACCATGGCTTCCGGTGTCAGGGCTGGCTACTCACAACAGACTATCCCTCCTGTCTCCAGTTCTGTCTCCCCACACAATGCTCAAACTGTTCCACTTGTCTTTCCCATCTGTCTACCACACATTTACACACTGAGCGGCTCTTTCTGAAGGTGAGCCATGAGGCTGGGAGGCCATTGGATGACCTCCTTTGTCCGTGTTGCATTGCATGAAGGTAAGCAGGCCTCTGGGTGTCTCCAGTGATGTGGTGGCAGGCGTTTACCCCCTCCTGTGTAGAGGGAGGCCACTTGTGTCTATGGTCCACTCTGCCCCTGGTGGAGTGCAGGTCTCTGGGTGTGTTTTCTTACCTCTGCTGTGATGCAGGACAGCGGTTGGCAGGTCTCTGGATGTCTCGGGACTTTACTTTTAACCTCCATTGTCATCAGCATAGCCCTCGGATACTGTGATGACCTCCTTGCCACTGACCTCAGCGCAGTGGCCAGGGGTCCTAGCACAAGGCAAGTCAGTTCTTAAGTTACTTCCTGTTGGGTACATGACCACAGTAACAATTAAAATAACTAGTACAGTAGGGCATTAGCTTCAGTTCAGGCCTCTGTTCTGAGCACCTGAACTATAAAGACAGTCTGTCACTAGGCTTGTCCAACTGTATCCACTTGATTCCACAAGTGTTTTTACTTAATACAAATAGAAAGTCAGGCTCTAACTTCCGAGAAGCCTTTTCCTCTCCAAAAGTAGCTCAAGCTGTTTAGCACAACAGTGGATACATTGTGTCTGCATCTTCCTTCCTGATGCTCGCCAACCCAATCTAGAAATCCCCATTGACTGTGCTATAATTCTGCATTCAATCTGTCCTCCCGTGGACCAGCATTCCCTCTCACCTCTCCGGATGTTTCCTCATAGTCTATGATCTCAAAAGACTGTTCAGTTCTCATAGATGCCTGTTCTCGTGGCCTAAGTCTCCAGTTGCTTTTGTTAAAGATGTCTTCAGCTTGTCTTTGAACGTTTATGAATTGGAAGATTCAGGTGACTTTTAAGGAGAGAGTTCAAAAAGAAAATAGAGACCATATTTAGGGGAGAATGTATCGCTATTTAGATAAGCATACAAGTAAGTAAGAAAAGGGTTCCGGTGGCCTTACAGGTCACCATACTTGACTTCCCACACTTTAGTGACTGCAGCCAGCAAGCTTATTTTCTGGGTTTTTGGTCCCATGAAGGCAGCTGCCACACTTGCTCTTTCTTGTTCTGGCTCCACATTTGGGGCCGGGCACCATGTTTTAGGGGCACTTATGTGCTGACCTGCTCTCAGCAGGGTCACTTACCATAGACACAGTGACTCAGTGGCACCCACCTGCAATCCTCTCAGAAGCCTGTGAGAACATTCTACTGACTTTGAGAATTAAGGGGAAAATAAACATGGCTAAATACCGTGGGTGCATATCTTAGCAGTACAATCAGAAGGTGCAGCTTTTTACTTTGCTGTCTTTGTTTTTATGGAAGAAAAGACATGGAAAACAGAAGGAACTGGAACCCATCAAAGTTCTAACGTAGCTGGGATTCAGTGGAAGTTCCCATGAAGCGAGAGGCTTCTGAACAGCCTTTTGGTTTATGCTTAAAGAGTTCAGAGAACTCTGCCTCGTCTGTCTAACCCTGTCTCTTTTGACTCCAAGACAAGAAGAGCCCCGAGGTTGTTCAGACTAAACTGAAGATAAGTTTAAATTTAAGAGGCTCTGACTTCAAACATGGAAGATAAAATGAGAAAAGAAAGCAGACAGCCTGCTCTAATTCTATCCCAATCAAGAGTTGATTTCAAAGGACTATTTAAAGTACCTGGTGCGTGAGAAACACAAAACTCTTTTTTTAAACCTGCAGGGACATGACAAAAAGCCCAAAATGAGACCTTTCCTTCTCAAAGCGTTAGCTCTCCTGTATGTGCAGAAGGACAGGCTGTGCAGGGAGGACAGCTCTGTTTTGCCTTGTTCCCCGTCAAGGGATGGCACGTGATGTTATGCTACCTGGCCTTTCTACACATTCTTTCCTATAAGCATTTTCCTAGTGATTCGGGCAAAGTTGCATAAATACAGCCTCAAAGTGAGGGGGCTCCCAAGGGCCTTGTATTACCAAGCTGGGTGGATGTGTTGATGGGTCAGGATGGATGGAGAAGACTTGGGAGGTAGAGAGATGTTGCTAGGCAACCAGCTCCAGGGTCTTTGTAAATGTAGGTGCATTTTATCTGAAGCAGCAGCTGGCAGACGTCACCTTCCTCTGTCCCTGTCTGCTTTTCCCAGAACTAAGATCCAGAACCCAGTTCTCAGCCAGATTCTGGGTGGACACAGAAAGACAAACAACCTCAGGACAGCATAGATCTGGTGGAGACGCAACCTTTGCATTCAAACCAGGAACATGGGCAAGTTTATTTAATTCCCCTAACACTTCGCTTTCTTGGATATAAAATCGAGGACATACATCTTTTATAGGAATGGTGCGAATATCTGAGAAAATGTATGCAAAGGACCCCGTCTGGTACCAGGAATACAGAAGAGGCTCAGAGGCAGAGTGGGAAGAGCGTGGGCTGGGGCTCCAGATTGCCTGTGTCCTCATCTCAGCTCTGCCACTTCGCTGCGGGACACAGTCATAGCCCTCAGACTTTCCGTCTCTGGGGGCCAATAACAGTATTTACCTGTTGGGGCTATTTTGAAGATTAGACGCAGCTTAATGCAGCACGCACAGTCAGCACTCTGTAGACATCAACAGCTGTTGGCAGCACTATGCATAGTGTGTCTTCAGAACAGGGGAGGGTTCTAGAGGAGCTCACATTCATGAACTCCTCTTCTAGGAACTTTCCAGCTTAGTAGCAAAGGTAGTGGAAGAAACTGAGACTGTGGTGCTGTGGGGGTGAACAGAGAGTTTAGTAAATCTGGATTCTTCCGGGAATAGTGTCCCTTTGGACAAGTTACTTAAACTCCTTTGGCTATAATAAACTGTTTTGCTAGAGGGGTATACCAAGGATGCTTAATTAGTGCTTCAGGCCTTGCTCAAGTTCCTATCAAGTTGAAGCTGCAGTTTCCATGTGGGACTCAGGGTCCTCTCCAAGCCCATAGGTGTTACTGGCAGGATTAGTCTCCTTGTGGCTATGGGGCTGAGGTCTCTGTTTCCTTGCAGGCTAATCAGCTAGTTGAGCTCCTGGTACTGTCAGCTCCAAAAGCCATATTGTGTTCATCTTATGGTTCCTTCTGTCTTCAAGCAAGTGATGGTAAGTGGTCCTCCTGCTTCTTCTGGCACCAGCAGAGGAAACTCTCCGTAAAGAGTGCATGCGCTTAGGATGGGCCTATCAGGTAATCTTTCTGAAAGTCCATTTATCAGGAACCTTAATGACACGGGCAAAATCTTTTAGAGAAGAACCAGTATTCGTTCTGGAATAAGTAGAAGGGGGCTGTGAAGGAAAACCAAGGCTAAGAATGTTGAAGGTGAGATCTCCTACAGATGTCCTTTCACACCCTTTCACACATGCAAGCCTCCATAAGGAAATACCTCAGTGGGGTAACTGGTATGCAGGTAACTGGCTCACAGCTCTGGAGGATTCTGAGATGCAGGTGGCAGCATTCAGTGTGGTACGCCTCACTCTCTGCTTCATAGGTCAGGCACAGCCTATCACCCAGTTGCCTCCCAAAGCCCCCACATCCTAATAATGCCACAGTGAGGATTTGGTTTCAACATATGAATCTGGGGAGGGTACGAATTATCAGCTTCCTATCTTCCCTAAATCCAAATAATAACCCTTAAATTCTGTGACCCAAAAGGAGAACACAAGACCATTCTTTTCTGTTCTTTTTAGGTAACAATTACCAGACTGGTCATGAAGGGTGTTGTTATTAGCAGAGCACAGTATGCTCTTGGAGCTAAATGTACGAATGAGCCCGGAGCTATCTCCTGATCACAGGAGGAATCCACACATTTGTTCATCAGGCTCAATCTCTGGGCATGTTTCACAGTGCAGAATGGTTTTTACATTACTGGTGGGCAGACTCAGCAAAAGGCTGACTCAGTGTATTTATGGATCCCATAAGGGGTTCTTAATCAGCTCTTCAGCATTACCACGCATGTCTCTTGTTCAGACTCCAGCAGGACTTTATGTCCTTACCACTCATTTTGTTTCAGGAGGGCCCATCTTTGGTTTCAGCTTGTCAGAACCCTGTAGGAACGTTGATTCTCTTCTTTAACTCTCCCTCCCATCTAACTAGACAATTCTTGCAAATATAATGGACACGTTTTCTTTGGATTTCTCCAGTTAGTTCACTAAAAATGTTGCACGAGGCAGGGTCAGTTTCAAAGCCCTAAGGTATGCACCTCCTTTCAAGTTGACGACAATTTAATCAGCATGTTTCAAAGAAGGATTGCTTGACTTGCGATGAAGCAGCCCTCACCATGATTTCTCCAAGCGCATTACGAAAGGCTTGGTGCAGGCAGTGCTTGGCTGAACAGAGTAAGCCAGTAAGTACAAAGCCATTCAGCCATACTCCAGGGTACGAAATGCAAATCTTTTGTAATCAGGTCTCTACAGATGTCAGGAAAATCCTCAGAGTTTATTGATCACCCTCTGATATTTTCTGAGTAATTAACATCTGAAATGACTCTCCCATTGGTCTGTAACTGGCAAGTCCTTCCACTTCTAGATGTCTGGATGCAGGGCAGAAGCGAATGACAAACTGTGTTGGTGGGACTGTGGCTGAGTAGCCTGGCTCTTCTCCATCAGTTGTTTTTACTTGAAGTTTTCCCAGCTCTCCTGACTTACTACTTACTCTGGGTAAACTGAAGTTACCTTGTTGATTAGAATGGATCGAGGTCTCTAATAAGCTGGTGTTGCTAGTTAGCCTCTAGGGTTTTCCTCTTATGGGAGATCGGAAGTCCCCAAGTCTCTTAACCTGTGACAATGTGAGAACACATCTGGACTTCTGAGGTTCCTAGGTCTGTGAACTTAAACAGGAAGAGAGTAAGGAACATTTTCTCCTTGGCGTCTTCAAAGGGAGGATAACGCTCGTTGTCTCCCCACATTCTCTCCAAACACCACAGCCAGTTTGCATGACCAGTAGACTGAAACAGAAGTCAGGGGAGATGGGTCAGCGCGGTACAGTGTTTGGTGCTAAGCAGGTGGACCTGAGTTTAGATCGCCAGCACCTGTGTAAGAAGCCAGGCACAGGCGCATGTGTCTGTCAGCCCACAGACACACAGAACCTAGAGCTCAGTGGCTGGTGGGTCCAGCTGAATCGGTGAGCTTCAGATTCCGTCTTAAAAACTAAAGTGGAGTGCAACTGAGGAACACCACCAGTATCAACTCTGGCACACACACATGCACACTTGTACCTACCCACATGAATGGAGCCCCAACTTCACGAACACTCCAGAAAGTAGTTTCAGTGTTCCACTTTGAAGAAGATACAAATGTCGTTGTGGTTCTGTCTTGGTTGTTGATTGACTCTGAACAGTCACACTGGGACAAAGGAGCTGGCCTAGAAGCATTCTGTACGAAGACCCGTGTGGTGAGGAACCAAGACCAATAAGAAACTTTGACAAGTTATATTGGGGTTCTGGACAGAGACACTGTCACCCTTGGGCCAGGTTTCAGATGGCTCTAGTTCTCGATGATATCATTATCAAAACGTCAGCAGAGACCCTGTGACCACAGCACCTCAACACATCACTCAAGGGTTCCCAATCCTTTTAGGATTCATGAGACAACAATGGTGGATGTTTTGAGCTGGTAAATCTTAGCATAATTTGTTATGCAGCACTAAATAGCTTCCTTGCCAGGAGATGATTAAATGATTGAATTTCTAGAAGAGAAATGGATAAGAGCTGTTTCCAGAAAACAGTGGAAGACTGATGAGTTTCTAAGACTAAAGCCTTGCAGGAGAGTGCTAAATCCATACAGGGATATAATTAAGAATAAATGTTCTCTTTTTACTCTCCTTTTTAATCCCAGCCACGACAGCTGATGTCACGTTGGGTTTTATTTCAGTTCTTTTCCTCAGCAATTATAGCCACACAGGCACAATTACAAGTCCTGATTTATGCATGTACTGTTTGGCAAATTTTATTTTGCTATTTCACAATATATCATAGCTTCCTCCCATGCCAACAGACCTGGCTCCAGTGTAATTGCTCTAAAAGGTACATTGTATCCCACTGTGGGGCTCTGTAATCCATTTAAGAATGACGTCATCTGCATTAGTTCATAACATCTTACTAGTCAGTGTGTTTATCTAGTTAACTACTAGATAAACTAGGTAATGTGGTACTACTAGGTGACTAGATACTAGTTAGTTACTAATTAGTGTGTTTTTGTCATTGCACATGATGCTGTAATAAACATCTTAGAGGACCCCTAAAATAATTCTATAGGATAAATTTCTAGACGTGAAACTGAGAATGAAGAGGCGTGTCTATTAGAAGGGTTGATAGCTGATACCTAATTGCTCTTTACCAATGTTGGCTTACTTCTTTTTCAACCAACCTTCTCACACTCTAACACCACATCAGCGATATTCTGGGCATTATTATTATTATTACTATTACTATTATTATTATTTATCATTATTATTATGGGGGATAAGTTTGTAACTTGTCTCCATTCGCATATTCATGATGGATAAGAAATCCTCACCATTTAGACAGTTATTCCATAAGTAAGAAGCCATCGTTTTGGATGCTTTAACAAGTCTTTGTAAGAATAATTTTGAGTTAGTTATGGTGCATCTGGAGATGGTTTTATGGGTGTGTACTGTTTGGAGTCATTATGTTTCTAGAATTTGTGGCTTCATATCTCTTGTCCAAATCTGAGACGCTTTTGGTTATTACTTTCCAGTCATTTTTCCTTCTCATTATTCATGTTTTTCTTTCGCTGGGACTCCAGTGGCAGATGCTAGAGATGCTGCCATCATCTCAGTGACCTGGAAGGATCTCTTTCCTTACCTTTACCTCTCAGTTACTCTGCCAGTTCTTATTAATTGTATGATTTCAGTTCTATTTTTGGCTCCAAAATTCAGATCTGGATTGTCTTCACAACGTCTATCTCTCTGTCAAGACGGCGCATCTTTCCACTCTCCCTTCTTAGAATAGTGTATACAGGCTTCCAAGTCTTCATCATAAATTGCAGAATCTGCATCTTCTCTGCTTAAACAGACTGAGACATCGTGGTCCCACACATGCTCAGAGATGCAGCTAAAGCGAAGCATCCTTCACAAATGCCCACATCTTTAAGAATACCTTATTTTCATTGTGATGGGATGGCATATGCACACATGTGGAGGTCAGAGGACTACCTTGTGGCCTTGCTTCCTTCCTCCATATTTATGGAGGTGCTGGGAATCTAACTCAGGTCATCAGAAAGCTAGCCCTTTACCTAGTGAACCATCTTGAATTAAGATTGTAAGGGAAATTAGGTTTGTTTATGTGCTGTTTCTAAGTTATATTTTGTTTATGTCTGTCTGTCTGTACGTCAGAGGACAATTTGTGGACATCAGTTCTCTTCGTCCACTCTGGGTCCCGACGTTGAACTCAGGTTGTCTGGCTCTGTGGCAACTGCCTTTACCCACAGAGCCATCATACCAGCATGCCTCAAACACTTCAAAGGATTTAAAACACCCTTGGCTTTGGGTAGAAAGGGATGTGATACCGTGAGAGTCAAAGGGATATTGTATTGCTGCCTTTGAACATAGAGGAAGAGGCTGCCCAGGAAGGTGATGGGACCTTGAACATGTGATACCTGGAGCCAACATGCTTCCTGTCTAAGGTGACAATGGAGACTCTGCAGACAGCATGGCTAGCCCCTGGAGCAGCATCTGGCTGTGTGCCATGGGGGATGTATCCATATAGATCCAGCTCTGGCTGCTCTCCAGTATGTGTATCAGCTTGGAGTCTTCATCTTCACCTTCCTGCTCAGAAGGAGGCCTCATAGGCCCCCTCACCATCTCAGCCTGGTTGTCAGCTATTGTTGACCTTCGATTCCAAGCACACGACGAAGGGTTGCAAGGCTGGGGTCTCAGCATAGAAGAGGTTCCAGCTAATACCCCTCATAGGTTCCTGCTGCAGCAGAGATTCCAGAGCCAAGAGAAAAACCCCATCCAAGTCCCAGTAGAGAATGGGGATCTGGAAAAACAGAGCTTTTCTGTCTTTCAGTGGACAAAGGCTTTGACACTCATTTATGGATACCATGTTAAAAGGAAAACGTAAGGAATGGAAAGGCCAGTTGGCCCGCAGCGAACTGTTTAGTGGTCTAGGCATGCAGTCCAATAGCTGTGTAATGGGAACTTTAAATAAGGCTAAATGTGCATTTCACTCTAGAAGAGTCTTATACTTTAGTAAAAACAACTACACACTAGACTGGTTCACATACCTAAGAGCTGCTGGGGACTGGCCTGGAGATATTGGAAAATGAGGGAAGAGGGGCTGGGAATTCCCAAGGCCATGTTTCCCATCTAAACACTCTAGATACCTGGGGTGGGGTTGTTGCTTCATGATAGAGCACTTGCCTAGTATGCAAAAATCCACACACCAATGGCAGTGTTACTCAACAAAACCACCAGGAAGAGGCAGCCAGCAGCTGTTAGATGGTGGTCTGGAAGTTTCTTATGACATCATGGGATTGTGAGGCTGCTGTGTAACTTGTCACTCCTCTGTACTTAACACGTCCCCACCCAAGCTGAATGGTGACGCTAGGGGGCAAACATTCCTGTACGAGGTAGAGCTTCGCACCTTGGTAAGCCCAGTGCTTCAGGCATATGAAGTGTGAATTCCAAGTGACACAGGGCCTGGAGAAGAGCCTGTCACGGTGCTGACTCAGGGGCTGGGTCTGGAGTGTTCAACAAAAGCAAGCATAGTAATAAAAGGCCACAGTGCACCAATGGAGCAGAGACCTGGGAAGATGCACTGTGCTTCCGCTGGACTAAGGTTGATGCCAAATTATGATCAGGGGCAGAGGATTAGAACAAAGACACCAGATACAGTTGTGCTGCTCGTGGAGAAGTCTCGAGAACTGAGGACATTGGCAACTACTGTAATATTTTCTCCTGCTCCACGCCACACCAGAACTTTCCATATGGTCTCTGTTTAGATATAAGATTGAGAATGATATCAGATGTCCCTGGAAAGGGCTGTGCTAAACTGCATAGGACCACCTGGGGCATTTTATATGGCTAGCTGTGTAGAGTCACTTCTCGTAGGCAGACATGCTTCTGGTAATACTTCTGCACTTAGACAACCTCCTGTTGCTCAAAGGTTCTCCTAATAGCTTAAGCACAGGACAGAGACCTATACAGATAGAGGTCCCAGAAACTACACAGCACCAACCAAGTGAAACATTCTACCAAGGGAAAGAACCACATCCCAGAGAGTGAAGGAAGCCAAGCCCCTGACTCACCATAAGAATATGGATGTAGTTGTGTCGCAATTTCTACCTTCAAGGAAAGTTTGTTAAAGACATGGGATGTTCTAAGGGGAAGTGAAATATCTCATTCTGCAGGAAAGCTCCTTGAGTTCAGGAAATAAACCACTTAATAACTTTAGGCAGTCCTGAAACTGACCAGATATACTGGGGCCTCCCACCCCAAACACATAATTTGTATAGACTGCTAAGAGACAAAGGCTCTGTTGGCTAGACTTCCAGCCATGCTGCCTGAAAAATATACCAGATCAGGTTCTTTATAACAGAAATAAATTCTAGAACCCAGGAAAGTTTGTTTCCTAAATCTCTCCCAATTAAAAAATAAAAAAAACAACTCCCTCTCCCCATTTTAAGCATAGCGAGGCAATCTAGAGAGTCTAATGCTATGCTTGCAAGTTAATTATAGGTTCTTCAGTGGCATGTGTAACCTTGGCTTTTAATATTTCTGGAGTGTTGAGTATGGAGCCGCAAGTGGGGTTGCTGATACAATGTGCTTAGAAGCAGGACAGTCCTCTCCCTTTCCCAAAGCAGAACACACTAATTTGTTTTTGGTGTGAATACTAAGGGTACATTCATTCTGGAGGAGATTAATTTAGACTGGTTGTATAATTGGACATCACTGGCATTATTCATGGTGGCTGACACTGAATGAGAGAGGGCATCCATGAGCACAGCTCAACCAAGTTCTTGTTGGTTCGAGGTTTATATAATGAAGGTTTGAGAGACCAGCCAGCAGCCTATTCCTGGGATCAGAGCAACTGGCTTATCTAAAGGATCACTTCAGCCTCGGCCCAGGGACCTCCTAAAGCAATCAGGACAAATACTGACCAAGTTTCCAGCCATCCTGGTCTCCTCCGACATTTCCCCTCAAACCTATGTGTACACATGAAGGGAGCTGGGGGCAGGGCACACACTTAGTGGTGCTGATCACTCAGTTGTTCAACCGAACTCAGAGGGGTGAAGGGGCCCAGAGCTGTCCTAGAGGAGACCCGGGAAGTATTGGGAGATGCTGAGCTCTGAAGGGCACTAGGCCTACCCTCTGGTCATGGTACCCGGGAGACAGGATTTTTCTACCCCAAGTACTTGTATAGATTTTCTTTGAGAAAATGTCATATAGCAGCAAATATATTAAAGAAGGTTCCAATCCTAGTGATGTTGAGTCTTTCCTCATTCAAACTGTAGGAATTTAACCAGCACCTCTCTGTTCCTAAGAAGAGTGGCTCTTTCCCAGTTCTAGAGTGGGTAGTAGAGAACCATAAGAAAGGGACCCCTGGCTCATGTGGCGGTATACATCTTAAATTCCAGCATTCAGTGGGCAGAGGCAGGGGCATCTCTGTGAATTCAAGGCCAGCCTGGTCTACATATCAAATTCTAGGCCTGGGTTACACATCATGAGACCTTGCCTTGAAAACAAACAGAAACTAAAAAGAAAAAAAAAAAGAAGGAAGGAAGAGAGAAAGAAAGAAAAATAAATTCTGCCTTTCTCTTTGTCCTGGGTTTCTAAATTAGGCTGCTGACTGACAGATGGATGACCACGCCCACCCAGATTACTTAGGAGCCTAAACCACAAAAGGGGGGGGGGGATCAGCTTGAGCTCGCCACGCCTCCCCCCTCTTCAGAGCACTGGGGCCCAGAGATGGCCTTTGTCCCACTTCTCTCTTTTTCACGGAACACTGCCTCGAGAAGCCGTTTCTTTAGGTTTAAAGTTAAAGCCTTAAACATGTCAATTGATAATTAGAATAGAAACAAATTCATCTGGAAAGTTCATGGGCTCAGCCGGTGAGAATAATATGTTCCAACCTCAGGTACTTAAAACCCTGAATTCCATGGCTCCGGGCATGCCCAGGTGTTTACCGCTGGCTGCCCTGATCGCTGTCGGCAGTCGGGCAGCCTTAGATTTGTTCCCTGTTTCTTGGCCGCCCCCTCCAGTGGTAATAAAGATCTGCCATGAGATGAGATTTCCATCCGTACACTGTGTTTCCATTCCATCTGACTGAACATTTCCTGGGCTTGCCAAGCCTGTGACAGTCCTGTCAGCGCCCCAGTCAGTAGTCTTTCTGAACCCCCTGGTCTCTGTGAAATTAGGATGGGGCTATTTCTCCCAAGTGGTAAGCCTAGTATTTCTTCCCGAGAAAACCCTCTGAAGATGAAGATGAGCAAGCCCCTGACATAGGTGCCTTGTCTTTTACAAAATACAGCTTATGGATGGATAAGAGAAGAGTCTCAGTATGAACCCGTGCTAAAAATTCATCTTTTAGGTTGGGCAGTGGTGGGTGGTGGCTCACACCTTTAATCCCAGGTGGATCTCTGTGAGTCTGAGGCCACCCTGGTCTACAGAGTCAGTACCAGGACAGCCAGAGCTACACAGAGAAACGCTGTCTCAAAAAAAAGTTATCTTTTCATGAACGAGAGGAAGAAAATGGAAAATTACCTTCTAATAATGTACCTGCAGCTTGCATCTTTGCAAGCACTGAATTTCTAGACCCTTTTCCAGTGGGGAGACCCTTGGATGGTCTGCAATATGATTTTTCTCCATTCTTGTGGACTAACTCCCCGCTGTTCCTCCATTGTCCTGTTTCACATAGAAATGGTGTGGGCTCCCTTTTTTCCATAATCCTTAATACCCCAGTTTTCTCTGGGCCATGCCTTGAAGCTTTGAGCTGTTTCCCCAGTGGGCTAGACTATACAGAAGCCTGTAGGAGGAAAGGTGAGAGTTCAGAGTTACCTGGTGCAGGTCCCTGCTTGTCTGTGGAGATTTGGCTGAGCCCTGGATGGTAGGTCTGGCAGTATGAAATAAGATCTGTGTTGGTTTCTTGCTTATCTGAGGTAAGAGAACTGTGGACTGAATTCATTATTATAATGACTCATGGTTCAGCATCTTCCTCTCTATGGAGGATTTCTGAGCTAGGGCAAATTCAACAAACTTGCTCCTAATAAAACCTGCTCAGAGAGCTCTTCCTTGAGTGCAAATAGTTGTCCCTCCACTTCCTTCTCCAGAGACAGTGACAGTTGAGGGATGGGAAGGACAGTGCTGTGGTGGCATTCACCCTGTATCGGTATCAGCCAGGACATGTGCTTGCAACACCCGGTGGTCTGCTGGCACTATTGGCTCCTATGGCCTAAACCAGCCAGTTGCTGTGCCGGACAGGTCTCTGTCGCTGCCATTGGCTAGGGCTGACCCTGACAATCACTTACTGCACAATTGGCCTGTATGTAGATGGTATGGGAAGAGGCAGCGCAGACCGTGCCCACTTCAGCTTTGTTGGCGATTGCGTGTGAACACTTTTCTGCAGAATTTTATCTTCAAGGCTTCTCTGACCTAGCTCATCAAGTTCTGTGAATATAACGTGTCTTATATATGTTAGGGTCTGCTATATTTATGTTTCCAGTCTCTCTAGTTCATTAGATTCATATATCTAATTACTGTCTAATGTCCCTTTGTGGATGGGTCGAGACCTCAAGTATAGCTTTTCATTCTGAAGCATGTCCACCTCCTCCCCTCTGTCCCCCCTGTCTATTGCTTCAAGGCTGCTCTGATGTCATCTTTTTCTCTCCATAACAATCCACACTGAGGGTTAGCAGCTATTAAATTTCTATGAGGGGCTTAACACTTTGACTCTATTGTCTTCTTACTGGCTTTGTTTTCTAATCTGTTCAAACATCCTGTAAGGCTTGATCCTGGTAAACACTGTTAAAATGGTGATGTTCAGGCTTCTAAACCGGAATCCCCGTGGGTGCGTCCAGCAGTCTGTGGTTTGATGATTTCTCCAAGTGATTCTGGGATACAGGAAGTCTAATGAACCCTCTACTACGGAGCTTCACCAGACTGCACTGGTGGTGACCAAGAGCAGGGCTGGGGCCTCAGCCCAGAGAAAGCCCTTCCTCTCGAGTACTTGGAAACACTGTCTCCCAGGAATGTAAAAATACGGTGGTAAAATGGACAGCACTGGAGGGTTGGCAACGTATGGCTCTGCGGACACAGGCATATGCATTGCTAAGCTTTAGGGAAATCTCTTGGAAGCACACAGACACACACACCCCTAATACTATCTTGTCTGGCAAATGACGTAGACTCCTTAGAGCAATGGTTCTCATCCTGTGGGTCATGACCCCTTTGTAGGTCAGACATCAGATATCCTGTATAGCAGATATTTACATTATGAGTCATCACAGTAGCAGAAGTTACAGTTATGAAGTAGCAACAGGGTAACTTTATGGTGGGGGGGGACACCACTACACAAGGATCTATAGTAAAGGTGGCAGCATTGGGAAGGTTGGGAACCACACTGCCTTAAAGCGACATGGCGCTGAGAGGCGTGAGCTGTGGGGGATTGTTCCAGGTGTGTATTTTGTGTTTGTGATCACCCAGATTTTCTTCCAAGCCAGCAAGTGTCTTAACTCTCTAACTTAGAAAGATGTCAGTAGAACTTAGGGGTTTGGACCTCTGGTACTTAGCCAGTACTTAATTTTTCTTTCTAGTTTCTTAAAATTTAGGGAGATGGCTCAGGAGGAGAGGTACTTGGCTGCCAAACCTGGTGACCTGAGTTTGATCCCTGAGACCTACAGGGTGGAAAGAGTAGACTGACCCTGACCTGCTACAAGTTGTTCTCTGAACTCCACATGCTTTGCATTGTGACAAGTGTGCCCCTTCTGTGTGCACGCACACACACACACACACACACACACACACACACACAGAGAGAGAGAGAGAGAGAGAGAGAGAGAGAGAGAGAGAGACAGACAGACAGACAGACAGACAAATGCATTTTAGAAAGCGTCTTCCTTCACTAGGCTGGCGGCAGAGTTTGATGACAGTGTTGCTTCCCTAGCATACAGGAAGCCCTGGGTTCTACCCCTACAGCACATTCTGGGTGTGATGGGTGATGGCTTCCTACTGGTCAGCTGACAGGAGTGACTGACTAGGCGATGCTAGAGACCAGAGATCAGCTGAGGAGCCCTCGACTCCCCACTGTGATGGAAAACACCAGCAATGGCTTCCAAGCACACTGTTTGAGACAAGAACACTGAGGCACAGACTGTTCTTTGTCCTGACTTCTGACTTCCACTCTGTGAGTATTAACAACTTTTTGTAGAATTTGGAAAGATGCAGGAGGGACCTCCCCAACACACTCACCTCTAACAATAAGACTCAAACAGAAATGTGGTGTTTCCTTCCATCCAAACTAAACCCCAAGTCAAGGTAGCAGTAGCATCTCTGGCTGTAGTCAAACCTGCCGGTCACTTAATGTCACATCCCAGCTATTGATATCTGGAAATACCTGTCACATTCATTTATGTCAATACTTTGGTACTTCTGAAGCCTGCCTCATGACTGCGTCGCCTATGTGCTCATGAAGCTGAGGGATTATAGTAGCATCAGTTGTGAACATTCAGAGAAATTTTGACATTGTTTCATTTGTATTTTGATAAAATCTATCCCTTCTGTAATCATATATATATATATATATATATATATATATATATATATATAAAATTTATGCATTAAAAACTTAATAGATTAAGAGATTGTCCATAGGCTCTGCCAGTTGCTAAAGAGACTCATGATATTAAACAAATGAGCAAGTAGCCCTGAGGATGGCAGGCTAGGTAGAATTTAGACCCGGGAGGTTGGCAGGGCTGGACAGACTTCATACCCAGCTGCCCTGGTGCTAATACCCATCTTATTCATGCCACCTGCCAACTTGGTCTGTTTTGGCCCCAGGCTAGCAGTAAATTGACGGTCATTCTGTCAGTTCTCAGAACTGTAGCCAACCAGGGCTCAGGCCATCAGGTAAGTGGAAACGAGGGGGCTCCGAACTGCCTTAGTCATTTGAACCAAACCCCTGAGTTCCTTTTCCCATTACCTGATAGGGTAGATTTCAAAATCGGCATCTGCATCTCTAATATTTACCACATCCAATAATCTTGGTTTCTATTCAAGCACCTAAAGACAGCTCAGTAAATATTTATGGGCAGTTGGCCTGTCCCGTGAGTCAGGCAGTGGGGGTGATGGGAGGAAGAGACTAAGGTTCTGATTTCGGTGGACACAATGTAACAGGAGAAGAATGTAGGCGGAGCCTATATTTGGGCATCATGCTTAGCATAAACCAGAGAGCAGATGGAGATCAGTGGTGGGATGGATTCACTCTGAGAGCTTGAGATGGGGAAGCCGAGGAAGAGAAGAAATCGCTGGGGTCAGGAAAGGAATGTAGGGCGTGTGGATCTGAGGGACGGAGGGAGCTATGGCCCTCGTGCTGAAAGACAGAGCATCTGGAAGGATCCGCTCTGTGATCCAGTCTGTGCACTTCATGCTGCTGGAGAAAGTAGAGGAAGATTTGTCAGGAAGTGCCAAGCACAGAGATATTGCCCATGGAGACTAAGGAGGCTTTCTCCCAGGGTGCAGGGCAGTAAGGGACAGGTTTGGATGAATTTTCGGCAGGGTGTATAGGTTAACTGTGTGTCTAGCTGTTAGGTAATGAGCTCTTCCTTTGCCCCTCCCTCCTTCCTTTTCCTGTTTAAGTTTACATATGGGAGACAATAAGGCTTAATGCAACCTTTTGGAAAGAGACCCTCAGGGTTGGAATCTCATTCAGCACTGCCTTTTCCCAGCTGTGTGACAGAGCAATTCCGCTGTCCTTTGTTCCCATCTGTAGATTAGGAGTACAAATACCTATCTCACAGGACTGAAAGAATGAAACGAAATGGTTAACTATAGGCACCCAGGGTGGGGTTAGCACAACACTTGCAGCACCCAGTATAATGTTTGTAGCATGCAACATAGAGCCTGTAGTACCCAACAGAGAGCACGCAGCACTTAGCTCAGGGCCTAAGGCACTTAGCACTGGCTTGGAGTATTCATTACAGTGCTTACAGCATTTATCATGATGCCTGTGCACTACTTGGCACCGGGCTTAAGGTACTCAGCACAGCGCCTGCAGCACTCAGCACAGGATGCCCAGTGCGGTCCAGGAGCTATTATTTATCCACCATATTTTATATTATGTTTGTATTTCTCAAGCCCTCAAATTTTTCTCAGACCCCCCTCCCCCAGTCAAGACACCCCCCCCAAGTACTATTTCTTTGAGCTTTACTGTATATATTGCCTCATTGGCCTCTGGTATTTCATTGAGTCTGTTTTACAAAGAAGGCAAGCAGGACACAGTAGAGTTGGATGACAGACAGATCAAGATCACTTTCTAGCCACAGAGAAAAGCCAAGGCCGTAGGTGAAATTTGCAGGCTGATTCTTCATTCCACTACTAGGGACATTAGCGTCAGGGAACAATTAGGTAAGTAACGAACAGTCTGTTCTCTGGGTCTTTAGCAGATTAGCCTTTATCAGTAGTTTTACCACATAAAATGTTTTATGAGTTTGCCTTGCAGTGGAGAAACGTCAGGCTTGGAGTGCTGGGGTGACTTGTGAATGCAGACTGATTTTACTTGCTGAAGTCTTTCCTGAGTTTTCTTTCATAAGCAGATTTTTTTTTTCAGATTTGGGCATTGACGACGAATCTTCAGGACTGAGGAAACTGGGATTGACTCTGAATTCGTTGTTCAGTGAACTGCTTTATGTTTAGGAATCTCTGTACGTATGGGGAGCTAATCCTAAACCCTTAGGTCTGGGCAGAGGTCATAAGAGAGATGAATGTACACAGACTACTGAGTCCTGACTGTATTAACCAAGCATAGCTTCCCTCTCGCTCTCTCGCTCTCTCTCTCTCTCTCTCTCTTTTTCTCCCTCCCTCCCTCCCTCCCCCTCCCTCCCTCCCTCCCTCCCTCCCTCCCTCCCTCCCTCCCTCCCTCTCTCTCTCTCTCTCTCTCTCTCTCTCTCTCTCTCTCTCTCTCAAGTTCTCCTCTTCTTCTCTGATACCCGAAGAAGAGCGTGGCACAGCTTTTATTGGGGCATCAAGTGCAAGTAGAAGAGGTTCTGACTGTTGGGTGTGACCGTGTATGACACATGTCTATGATCCCAGAGCACAAGAGGCAGAGGCACTGCACAGTGGGTTAGTGACCGACCGGCTGTACATAGTGTGACTCTGTCTTGACAAAAGAAAATGAATTCCGACAATAGCCTTCCGTGAGTGATGTGTAAATGGCCCTAATCTGAGCTGCTGTCACCTACACATCTAAAATGTGTCCAGGATATGTTTGTTGTAGTAAGGTTTCTCTCTGACTCTGCCTTTCTGTTTCTGTCTGCCCCTCTCTCTCTTTCTATGTGTGTAAGAGAATATCTTCTCTGTCTCTGTCTTCTCTGTATGTGTGTGTAAGAGAATATCTTCTCTGTCTCTGTCTCTCTCTGTGTGTATGTAAGGAAATATCTTCTGTGTCTCTGTCTTTGTCTCTGTCTGTCTGTCTGTCTCTTTCTCTGTGTGTGTGTATAAGGGAATATTTTCTCTGTCTCTGTCTGTCTGTCTGTCTCTCTCTCTGTGTAAGGGAATATCTTCTCTGTCTTTGTGTCTGTCTGTCTCTTTCTCTGTGTGTGTATGTAAGGGAATATCTTCTCTGTCTTTGTCTTTGTCTCTGTCTGTCTGTCTGTGTGTGTAAGGGAATATCTGACAATAACTAACTTTCACACTTCATTCCTAAGATGCAGGGTACTGTAGACACATAAGAGGCTGAATTTCAGAGGGGCTCCCATTTCACTGTGAAGTGAAGCAAAGAGGCCCTGACTGGGTGGCTATGGTGACAGGGTTACTGTTGATCAATATTTAAACAGAGGCTCCTGAACAGGTACACGCACGTGGAGGAGCACAGGTGCTGGGCGTATCTGCATCTCTTTCCTGGGGCTCAGTTGCAAACATCTGTGAGAGAACAGGTTTGTGCAAATGAGGCACAGGGAGCCAACTGACCTGAACTCAAATGTCTTCCCTGCAGTCCACAGACTTGGAGCTAGATGAAAGCACCAAGTGCTCAGGTCGTGTGCTGAGCTGTGTACAGGGACTGGCTGGAGGGCCCGGGGCACTGTTCACTTTATTTTCAAGGGCTGGCTACTTCCGATTGTTTTTTCTTTAGTATTTAGAGTGAGTTTCAAATCTCTCTCTTACTTTTTGTGAATGAACTTAACCTTGCTTGAGTTCTTGCCATCATAGACCATCAGGGCTTTTGGCCAGCATGGGTAGTAACTGCCCGCCTTCCCACGGCCGACATTCATTTCGAAGTAACGGCCTTTGTGGTGACTGGTACATCGGAAGACCCGGGTCCTAATCATCTTTTCCCCTCTAAGGCAAGTAAAACTAATAGAAGACTGATTGAGCCTTCCCTTCTGCTTCTACACTTGTGACATGAAAATTGTCCTTGCTCCATTTACCCCGTAAGACTTGGTAAAGATAAACGAAGACAGTATAAATGAGGTGCTCAAAACACTGAGAAGGGAAACAGAGTGACGGGGAGTAGATGTGTGTGACAGCAGAGCTTAGTTGCTTTGGACTGCACTCGTGCAGAATTCATGAGCACCCAGAGGGGGCATACAGAGGTTCACCTCTGCCCTGTTACAGAAAGGGATTTATTAAATAATTGAACACCATGAAATAATAGATGAGAGATATGTTTAACCCACTTCTGAGAATGATCCGGCTTTACACACTTAAGAGTGGTCATTTACAAATTAAAAATTCATGAGTCACTCCTGTGTTCTCTCCAGCAAGCCCTGGCATACCTTGGGTTAGCTCCACTCAGCTGTGCAAATCGGAATCAAAAACTGATCGGACTTCCAGTGAACCGTACCCCCACCATTTCAGCCTGGGTTTCAAGTGCGGCTCTGTGGTACAGCATTCGCCAGCCATGCACAAGGCCCTGGCTTCAATCCCTAGCATCTTGAAAAATCAAACAAATAACAACAACAACAAAACAAGATTTAGACATAGATATGGTGGAACTGGCTCCAAGTCAGGAAGATGTCTGGATTCTCACTATCAGACAACCAAAACCAGGACTGAAACAAGAGTATCTGCTGTCAGTCAAGGTTGCATTGTGGGTCAGCTTGGAGAAGGACTAAAGCTTGCCCTTACTCTCTCCCCTTAAGCAGCCTGGGCTGACCAACGAAAATCATCCATGACTCCTGATGTGGGAGACCCCTGCAAATTTATATAAGTCAAGAGGTTCAAATTGTCATGTTCTCTTTAAGAACACCCATAAAACTGCTCAAGTTATCATGAGTTTGTGCATCCCACAAGCCACATCTGAAAGATGTCACTGCAAAGACACAGTGTGGAGCGGGATGGGGTGGGGTGGCATGTGCCTTTAATGCCAGCATGATGGAGGCAGAAACAGGTGGATCTCTGAATTTGAGGCTAGCCTGGTCTACGTGGTGAAGGCTTGACTCAAAGTGAAAATAACAAAGAGGACTTGTGTGGCATGCTGGTGGTATAATGGTGGAGTTGCTAGGTGTGCTCAGAAAGAGTGCTGAGCTTTTACTGCACATGTGTAAAAATGGAGTCCTATTGAACTTACGCATCTCTGATTCTCTGGCTTTCCAAATATCCAGCTCGCCAAGCTGTCCAAGATACACCACCATTCTTAACAGAGATCATGGTTAGATTAGCCCATACTTGAGATCCCAGGTCACATGGAGAGAATACTGAGGTTCGAATAGGAATGGCCCCCATAGGTTCATGTATTTGAATGCTTGGTCATTAGGGAGTGGTACTGCTTGACAGAGATTGGGAGGTGGCCTTGCTGGAGAAAATGTCTCTCTGTGGGTGGGCTTCAAAGTTTCAAACGCTCAAATCAAACCCAGTCTCTCTTTTTCCTGTTGCCTTCAGATCCAACTGTAGAACTCTCAGATACCTGTCCAGCACCATGTCTGCCTGCATACTGCCATGCTTCCCACCGTGATGATAATGGATGAAACCTCTGAAACTGTAAGACAGCCCCAATAAAATGCTTTTTTTTTAATATAAGAGTTGCTGTGGTCATGGTGTCTTCAAACAAAAATATATGACATGAACGCAAATTCAAAGTAAGATAAATATAAATCAAAGGAGTTCTGTTGTTTTGCTTTGTTATATTAATGTTCCTGGGGCTGGCTCAGCGGTTAAGAGTACTTACTGCTGCAGAGGACCCAGGTTTAGTTCCCTGGCACATGTCATCAAGTAGCTGACACCATGTCTACCTTCAGTTCCAGGGGGTCCAACACCCTCTCCTGGCCTCCACTGATGCCTTTTCTCAACTCTGCACATTCATACACAGACACATAAACATAATTGAAAATAACATGTCATTTTTAAATGTGCGGTTCCTGTTTCCTTCCATTTCTCTATGTGTGACCTTGCACAGAGATGCAGACCCACCAGTGATGAGTAAAGCAAATGTGGGTTTTGCTATTGCTCCCCTTCCTCCATCCTTCCCAGGGCAGTGAGAAGGTTGGGTGTAGGGATGAGAAGCTTTAGTACTACATGGTGTGGGTAAACCATCACACACACATATCAAGAGTCACAAAGACTGGGAGAAGGATTATAAGAAACGAAGTGTTCTAAAGGTGACAGAGAACACATGTACTACAGAAATATTTGATGAGCTGGCTGACACAGCAGTGCACGTTTTCCCTGGAGAATGGTTTGCTGCAGATTCTTTTTATGTGTGCTGGGGACAGTTGTGCATGTGCAGGTCAGGGGACAGCTTGCCTGGCTTGGTTCCCTTTTACCATGTAGGTTTTGGAGATCAAATTTAGGTCATCTGCCTTGGCGACAGGCATGTTTTCCTGCTGAGACATCTCCCTAGTCCTTGATTATCCTTTCAGCTGATTACAGTCCTACTTAAAAGAGAAGGCAATTTAATGTTTTTACATGGTGGATCAGAATTTTGTTTTAAACGTGTCTCTGTGTGTGTGTGTGTGTGTTCACGTGTGCGCTTGCACACATTAGTGAAAACAGATGCCACAAAGGGTAGAAGAGGCATCAGGTCTTCTAGAACTCAAGTTCCAGTTATGATATGGAGTGATCATTCGTATAGATGCTGGGGACTCAGGACCTTTGCAAGAACAGGATGTTTCTCTTAGCCACCAAATCATCTCTCTAGCCCCAGATGTTTTTTATTGACGATTTTATTGTGTTTTAGCACCTCATCTTTTCATTGGTCAAGTCACCTTTATCTTCATGATTATATTCAAATCTGAAAACCTTTTATCATTTCTATCATGAGTCGACATGCCCCTTGTTCTGTGTGGGATCCACACCATGCAAACAGGAATTCCCATACATTCTGTTGCTTACAACACTCATCCTTAGGAGATGCAGGGCTCAGCAGTCAAGCGACTGCCCTGGGTTTGATCGCTCATACAGTAAAACAACAACAAAGCTTTTTCATTCTTTATGGTTTCATAACTGCCCTTTCAGGTTTCTTCTTGATAAGAAGAGACTTCTGGTCTGATGAGGCACGGAGAAAGCAAGATTATCATCTTTCCATATATTTTTTGCCTTCATACATTTCTGACTTGATTTTTCCTGGAGTCTCCAGTGTGTCTAGTGATGAGCACTATGGGGTGTATTTCATTTCCACATAACCTCAGGCCCAGAGTGCACCAGTGGGTGGGCTGAGTTGGTGCAGTGGTAAAGAGGAGTCTTCTAGAAAGCTATTCCTCCTCTGAATGACTTGCAGTAATGCAGTGTGTGAAAAAATGGCTGTGACCCACATGAACACATCTCCATGAATGCAAACACAAATGTAGTTCTCTACTGCAAGAATACCCGGAGGACTCTATATGATCACCTCTCCCAGAGAGAGAAGGGCGACCAGAGTGGGAATCAGGAGAGTGGGGGTGGGGGATACTCAACCAAGTACTGTTAAAATTTTACTCTTCAAATTCGAAATTGAGTTGATGAACCTGAGAGCATATTTACAAATGGCGTTTAGGGTTGCTCTTGCTTCCTTAGGAAGATCGCAAAAATGAGGGTCCCTGAGGCCACGCTTCAGAAACCTCATGGTGAAAGGGGGTCTTCATTCCCCAGAAAAAGAAAGAGTTGCAGCCTTTGGCACTGCAGAAGCAGCCATGAGGCTCATGGCCACAGGGAAGGCCAGGGATATTGTCTAACAAACATACTGAGGCATCTACAAGTATGGTGAATTGAGGGCCAACCATTTCATTAGCAGGTTTAAGCAGAGGTAGCTGCAGTTCTGGGCACAGTAGCAGGTCCCTGCTGCTTTGCTCTGGGCTTGCTGTCACTGACACTAATTGGGAGTAACTGTGCCCTTTGCTCTTTACAACCAAGCGTTTATGTGCTGAGACATTCTGGAGAAATTGACCCACAACTCACTTGAAATGACATCACCAGGAAGCAGCCATTCTGTCATGATTAAAACAGCTTTAGGAATAAACTCAGGATGCTGAACACAAGCTGATGTATACACAGAATAAATACTTGACATCAACTGGGATCAGTGGGATGTGCCACCGTACGGGGCTGGGCATGCCCGTTCCTACCGATGTTTGGTATATGAACAGTAGAGACATTGGGAGAGAGGAAGACTGAAATTTTTGTCTAGAGGAGACAACCCTTTAAAAATAAAACTAAGCTCAGAAGCTAGAAAGAGGCTGGGTAGTGAGATGGAAGTGATAGATAGGGCCCAGATTAATTCTCTAAGGGCCCTGAGTGTGGCCAGGCCTGAAGCACTATTTGGCTTCTGCTGAACACAAGTACATTTTGTCCCGGACATGGTAAAGCCAGTTTCGCTGACTTTCTGCTCACTGCAGCGGGGAAGAATGCTGATTGATGTATGGGAGAAGCAAACCAAGGCAAGAGGGAGATTTGAATCCGTTACCATAGTAACCACGGCAGGGTCAAGTGAACAAAACTACTTGGGAGATTGGAAGTCGCTGGGACTCTGTTCTATGGCTTGGTGCAGCAGACAAAGACTGGTCAGGGATAGGCTCACACTGGGGACACATTGATCAGGGTTTTACTAATAGCTCATCTGCTTACTATTTTCATAAACCTGAGGTCACTGAACTTCATGGGTCTTAGCCTTCCTTTCTATGGACTGGGGAAGGCAGGCTTACCTGGCCAGTAAGGGGGTATGCATGGGCTTCCCAGCACATGATGCTTTCAGAATACCTGATCCTTCCAGGCACCATAGCAGTAGATATCACAAGTGCTGCAATTTGAAATATCTACATTTATTACTAGCATTCTTGGGATTTTCCCCCCTCCTTACCACATTTTCATGTAATCTTCTTTCTTGCTATTAATCCTGGAAGATGCTATTCGGATGGTAAGGGCTGCCGTCCTGTGAGCATACACTTCATTCTCAGGTTTTCCACCTTTAATGAAGACAGTAATGATTCAGAGCATGGCGAACTCTGGTTTGACTGTGTCCACACAATTGCCTATGGGCTGGAAGTTTGACCCTCAGTTTCACTCATGAGTAGAGTGCAAGCTTGATGTCAACTTGACACAAGCTAAAGTCACCTGAGAGGAACCTTAATTAAAGAAAATGCTTCCAGAAGATCCAGCTACAGGGCATTTTCTTAATTAGTGATTGGTGAGGAAGAGCACAGCCCATTGTGGGTGGGACAATCCCTGAACTGTATTGTATTGTATAATACTGTATTGTCCTGGGTTGTATAAAAAAGCAGGCTGAGCAAGCCATGGGGAATAAGCCAGTCAGCAGCATTCATCTATGGCCTCTGCATCAGCTCCTGCCTCCATGGTCCTGCCCTGATTGAGTTCCTGTCCTGACTTCCTTTGGTGATGGGACTATAATGTGGAAGCGTAAGACAAATAAACCCTTTCCTTCCCACCTTGTTTTTGGTCACGGTGTTTTACTATAGCAATAGTGACTCCTGTCATGGCAAGTGGTATTTATTTGGATCTGGAGCCCGTAGGAAGGAAGTGGTTAGAGTTAGATGAGGTCACTTGTGTGAGGTCCTCATGATGGGATTGATGGTTGAATAAGACGAGAACAGACCCAATCTAGTATGTTTGCTATGTATTACCTGATGAGGCCTTTACTAGAAGTGAATCAGATACCAATGTCAGCCTCTAGAACAGTGTGTGTGTCTGTGTGTGGGTGTGTGCTTGAATGTGTAAAGGCTGGGAGTTGATGTTGGGTGATTTTCCCCACAGCTCTCCACTTTATTTACAGAGGTAAGGTATCTCTCTGAAGAAACTGGAGGTCGCCAATTCCAGCTAATCTTCCTAACCAGCTTGTCCCAGGAAATTTGTCCCTGCCTCCAGAGTGTGTTGAGATTACAGCTGGCTGCATGTCTACTTGGCTTTTACAGAGCTTTGGGGGATCTGAATTTCCATCTCCCTGCTTACAGGGCAAGTTATTCATTGAGTCATCTTCCCATCCCAACCTTTATTTTTTATAAATTAACTAGTCTCATTTATTTTGTTATAACAACATAAAGAAACTAAGACAGAGCACGTCACTGGTCAGTAGGCATGAACTTAGAGATCCAGCATCTGTCTACACCATTAGTTTAAGCCAGGCCAGAATAGTGTGTGATGCAATTCTTGGTGGAGGGGAATCCCCAATGGAATTGTTCATAGAGTTTTTATTTCTCAGAAAAATTATGAAAGGCATACTATTGTTTTGAACTTTAAATCATAGTTACTTGTGTAACTGAAGAATCTGCCAAGTGTCTCAGTAGGTAAGAGTATAAACATCCTAGCCAATGCTCCACCTGAGGATATCTACAGTTGAAGTCCCAGAATCTAAGTAGGATAATGTTCCTGGACTTCACACAGCCTGGTCCCAAACTAAGACTTCAGAAAATGTTCATATTAAATAACAAACACATAGCTGTGGAATTATGGAACTAGGGGCTGAGAGCCATGTGAACTGAGCTTTTCTTTTCTTCTTAAGAACGTTTTCAGACTAAGCCTATCCCTCGTCACTGTCATCCATGTGAGAAGCACAGATACCCATTTCATAATAAGAGTGCTGGAAAAATGGAAGCAGTTTATTTTACAGCCTTGCAAAGTTGGGTGTCAGCCTAGAGCAAAGGCAAAATGGCTGACATGCTGATTTGGCACAGAATGGTATTTTAATATTTCTAATTGCATTTCTCTGCCTCCCGAATTCTTCATTGGCCAAGTTCTTCAGGGATGTATAATCTTGCAGGTGTCCACTATTATGCCTCACTTAGAGTCCTCATCTTATTGGCTTGGGGCACAAAGCCTTATCTAGTGTGTCTCCTAGGGCTCAAGATTCCCTTCTTTTCTGGCATGTGGGCTAAATCACATAGCAGACTGCCTGAAACTTTTCAACCCTTGGATGAACTGAGCATGCCTAGACAAGCAGGCACCAGCTGCCGGCTAGGGAAGACAGGAGCCAAGTTTCTCCTGCTTCTCTGTGAGTCTCTGGTGAGTTCTAAAAGGTACCTCATACCGCAGGGGATAGTAGTGTACTAAATAAATCATTCTGGTTACTGTTATTCTCTATAGTCTACCTACTTTATCTTGTATTTGTTTGTAAAGCTCAGAATTGCTTTTTGTTTGATTATTTGTTTTAAGAAATTTAGAGGATCCAGAGAAATGACTCAGTTGGCAAAGCGTTTACCATGTAAGCACAAGAACCTGGATCACGATCCCAGCACCCACATACGAACCCCACACATTTCAGCATAGTGTTTGTAATAGCAGGAATTGGAGGTAGAGGTCTGATGACCCAGGACCTGTTAGTCTAACTGAATCACTGGGCTCCAGGTTGACTTAATGAGAAAGGGACAGAAAAGGATAAAGGGGCATATCTAATACTGTTTACACACACACACACACACACACACACACACACACACACACACACACACACACCACTGAGGAAAAAGGAACTTGAAGCCACAGAATTCCCCTCTCACCTGAAGGTGTTAATGTCATATCTATGGTTCTCAAGTAGAATTAAACAAGACTTTAAAAAAAATAACCACATGTATTTATTATATATGTGTGCATTTGTGTACATGTGTGCCCTGGCATTTGTGATGGTGCTAATAACCTTGGTTGGCAACTTGACTACATCTGGAATCAACTAAAACCCAAGTAGCTAGGCACACCTGTGAAGGATATTCTTGATTGGATAATCTGAGGTAGAAAGACCCACCCTAATATCTAAGGTATACAAAGAACTCAAAAAGCTAGACACCAGAGAATCAAATAACCCTATTAAAAAATGGGGTACAGAGCTAAGCAAAACGTTCTCAGTTGAGGAATATCAAATGGCTGAGAAATATCTGAGGAAGTGCTCGACATCCTTAGCCATCAGGGAAATGCAAATCAAAACAACCCTGAGATTCCACCTCACACCAGTCAGATTGGCCAAGATCCAAAACTCAGATGACAACAGATGCTGGCGAGGTTGCGGAGAAAGAGGAACTCTTCTCCACTGTTGGTGGGGTTGCAAACTAATACAACCACTCTGGAAATCAGTCTGGCGATACCTCAGAAAATTGGACATAATACTACCTGAAGACCCAGCTATTCCACTTCTGGGCATATACCCCAGAAACACCTTAGTACACAACAAAGATATATGCACCACAATGTTCATAGCAGCTCTATTTATAATAGCCAGAAGCTGGAAAGAACCCAGATGTCCTTCAGAAGATGAATGGATACAAAAATTGTGGTACTTTTACACAATGGAATACTACTCGGCCACCAGAAACAATGACTTGACCAAATTCTTAAGAAAATGGCTCCATCTAGAGAATATCATTCTGAGTGAGATAACCCAGTCACAAAAGAACAGACATAATATGCAGTCACTGATAATGGGATGCTAACCCCAGAGGCTCGCACTGCCCCAGAAACAACTCACAGACTGTATGAAGTCCAAGAAATAAAGAAAACAAAACAAAACAAAACAAAAAAAAATCTTTATACAACAAAAAACGTTGACTATTTCCATGTTACATTTTGTTTTACATGTACTTTATGCTCATTGTAACTATTAAGTTTTCAATGCATACTATCAAACCTTTAAAAAAATCAAGTACTGACTAACAAATATATTCATACAGTTTTATGTAAAAATTATTTTAAAATCTGAAAAAAAAGTACTGACAAAAATGTATTGTATAATTTTATGCAAAAAATGCTTAAAATATGTACATTTATCTTTGTTTTGTAAAATAAAGTTGTTAAAAAAAAAAAAAGAAAGAAAGACCCACCCTAAATTTGGGCCACACCTTCTGGTAGCAAGCAGCTCACATATAAGAAAATGGAAGATGGAAGGTTTTGCTTGTCCTCATCCTTGTGGGCAAGCTCATCTATTCTGTTGCTGGGGTGTTTCCTTGTTGGTGTTAGAACCTAATACAGCATGTGTGTGGAGGTTGGCGGATAACTTCTGGGAGTCAGTTCTCTCCTCCCACCACGTGGGTTCCAGGGTTTGGACTCAGGTTTTCAGGCTTGACATTGGGTATCTTTAACTACTGAGAAATTAGGCCATCTTAAGACTAATATTTTAAAAACATTAGTTACATAATTAGTTTAAAAGTCCTTTGAATTTATTCTGGACCTGCCACTTACAGAGTGTTCAATAGGAGAGACCCTGTCCCTGTGCACAGTTCAGGTAAAGAATTCTAGGAGAGGAGGCAGGTTGGCCATGGGAATAAAACACAGTGACACCATTTGCTTTAGGATTTCCAAGGCAACTCTTATAAAGAAAAACATTTAATGGGGGCTGGTGTAGTTTCAGAGGTTTAGTCCATTATCATCATGGTGGGAAGCATGGCATTAGACAGGCAGACTTGGTGCTGGAGGAGTCAAGAGTTCTGCATCTTGATCCCAAGGCAGCCAAGAGGAGACCATCTTCTACAGACAGCCAGGAGAAGGGTCTCTTTGGCATTAGAGGGAGCTTAGGCATAGGACCTCAAAGTTCACCCCTTTAGTGATGTATTTCCTCCAACAAAGCCACACCTACTTTAACAAGGCCACACCTCCTAATAGTGCCACTTCCCATGGGCCAAGTATATTCAAACTACCACACTTGCCTCGATACAAAGGCTTTTCAGCATCCAGATATGGGTCTGCATTATTACTCTGGGGGTGCAAAATAAATAACATAGTTTCTGGCCCCAAGAATCTTAGAGTCTGAACCACATAGATAGAGGTAATGCTAGCCATTAAATATGTATTTTAATTTTTTTTCTAGTAGTCATATTTAAAAAAGCAGAAAGTAATTTTAATCCTGTCTTTGACTTTGCCAATACATCTGAAATATTATCTTTGCAGTAAAAATGATCCTGATGTCTTACACTTTCTGCGCATTAGGTATTCATATCATCTAGAATGTATCTTTGATTCATGACATATCTGTTTCAGATTAGACACTTCAAGTGCTCATTGCTGATCATGGCAGGTAGATAGCCTGTGGGACAGGGAAGATCCTCAAGGAAGGGAAGTTCATAAACTAATCACTTTGGAGTAACTTCATGGTAGCTCCATGGGTGGGATATGTGGGAGAGAAGAGAAGGGGAGAGGCAATGTGGGAACAGAGGAAGTGGGCATGCCCAGGGAGAGCCAAACTAGATGGTAGAATAAGAGACCTGAATGCAGGCTCAGGGGCATTGAGCAACCTAAGCAGGGCCCAGCAATATCTTAAGAACCTGGAAAGCATAGACTTAAAAAGCAAAAAGTCAGGGCTGGAGAGGTGCCGTAGGGGTTAGGAACATGAACTACTCTTCCAGAGGACCCAAGTTTGGTTCCCAATACCCACATCAGGTAGCTGACAACCACCTGTGACTCCAGCTCCAGGAGATCCAATGCCTCTTGTCTCTATGGGCATACTCATATACCCCCATATATAATTAAAAATAGATGTAATAAATCTTCTTATTTTGTTTTGTTTTCTGCTTTTGGAGGCAGGGTTTGTCTGTAGAGCCTTGGCTGTTCTGTAACTCACTCTGTAGACTAGGCTGCCCTTGGCTGGCCTTGAGCTCACAGAGATCTTCCTGCCTCTGCTTCCAAAGTGATGGAATTAAAGGCCCCCATACCACCACCAATAAATCTTTTTTTCTTTTTATAAAATGAAAGTCTTAGCAGGTAGAATAAGACAAAAGTAGTAGAGAAACTAGAGAGAAGGGGCTGGAACCTTTTCCCTCAAAGGTGAACCATGGTCGTGCAAACCTGAAATCCTGCCCTTCGGAGATGGAGGATGGAGGATCAGTTCAGGACTAGTCTCTGCTACAGTGTGAGTTCAAGGTTGTCTTGGATTGCCAGAGGCCTTGTCTCAAAAACAAACAAAAGGTAAGCTTCGAATTGTATCAGAAAAGCAAGCCAGTTTGCAAGATGGTTGCCCAGTTAGCGACAGGCAGGGTAGGTTTGGCACTGTGGTGCCACACCCTCTTTAGCTGTCTCTCCACACAAGGAAACGTATGTCTGGTCTGGTTGGAGACTGTAACATGAGACTCAGTTAAGAAGCATCAAAGAGTGCCTGAGTCCTGCTAACTGCATGTCAGACCCCTTCCTGGAAGTTTCTTTTCCTAGACACTAACACCAGATACACACCACCATTGAAAGGATATCTGTGCCTACCAACCAGGGAATGGACTCCCTGAGTGCTCAGCAAGAGTCTAGGCTGTAGTTATCTGAATTAAAGAACTAAACACAAGCTACTGTGAGACCCTGGACCGGTCATCTGCTGTCTGTGGCCTTCTCTACTCTGAAAGCTGGAAGATGCCACAGTGACAGAGGTACCTGACCTCAGCAACTGCTACACACTATCCTAGTCCCCAAGCCCCAGAACACACAGGAGCCTGACCACTCAGCACCCCCAGTCTTCCCAAGTGCCTCTTTGCTGAAACTGAAAGAAAGCTGGTTTCAGATACTACAAACTCACCCTTTCCCTTACTCTGTTGCTGGTTCTTTAAGAAACACAATATTGGCAACAAGGGTTATGCTTAGAACAACTCCTGGGAACTGGTTGATCCAGTCCAGTGAGAAGCTGGGGGCACCTTCAGCAAGGGCCAGCCTTTCCTTACCTGGTTGTTATTCCCTTCCTGGGCAGCTGCTCCTACCAGCCAAGAGTCAGGTGGGGTCACGGGAGAAGTCTGAACCAGCTGAGGCTGCCTGGGACAGCTCTGTGGATCCTCGCCTTGGCAAGGCTCACTGGGGCTTTAATAATGCAATAAAACCCAGCTTCTAAGGCACACAAAGGCTTTTGGAAAGCAAGAGATAAAAGGGACTTTGTTCTGCTCCCGCTGGGAACAGTATACATCCATAGGTGTTCCCACAGACTCTGGTCCCTTGGTGGAGGCTGCTGCTGGTCCCTGCTCTCCACATCTTGCTGCTGCCCAGGAGCTATGGATGGCTTAGATTGCAAACAGCCCCCAGAAGGGTGCTTTAAAAAGCGCACGATGACAAGCGCGGGCTGGAGAGCCAGGTGTTTTTGGCTGCTCTCCCACTTTCCTCCGAGATTGTGGGTGGGATTGCTGGTCCTGCAGGAAGCTGTGTCCACTTTATCAGAAAGCCACTGTGGGCTCAGTGTGACCCTTAATGCAGTCAGAGCGTGGGTGGCTGCAGAGACAAAGCCATCTTTCCTCTTGCCCTGCACTGAAGCCTGCATTTTGGTTGCTGGAGAGGCAGCCAGGGCCACACACCACAGGGAAGCCCAAGGTTTACATCTCATCTTGGGACCCTGTGTAGCTCAGCATCTCTCTCCCTTTGCTCCCCTAGCTCACAGGCTTGGCTTTATGCAGCTGCTTTCTTCACAGTCATCTCCCTCTATTTTATCCTTTTGAATAGTCCAGACCATTCATGGGTGGTAGACGGCATTGACCACAGAGTGAGAAGCAGGAGGCAGAGGGTAGGGGTGCTTAGGTCATAGAGTGCTTGCTCTTGGGCCTGAGTTCAGATCCCCACAATCTTTGTAAAAGCTCCGTAGGCATATCCAGCAGAGACAGGTGGATCCCCAGTGCTCACGGCCAGCCAATTTAAGTGAGAGACTCCATCTCAAAAATTAATGTGAAGAACAATGAAAAGTCAGCCTGGCTTTCATATGCACGTGCACACACACACACACACACACACACACACACACGAACACTGTCCACTTGGTATACTTCTCTCTGGACACATATATAAACAAGAGCCAGGGAACAAACGGACAGGGCCAAGAAAACATAGCTGGGGGACTCAAATCCTGAGCTCATTGCTCCACATTCAACAAGACAATGCTTCATTCATTGCTCATGAGGGTGGGCCTTAAACTGTGAGAACAGGGAATCATAATCTAAACTTCTCTACATTGAAAAGGAACCCTGTAGTGGTTGTTCAACAAATTGTATGGCTTTGGTGCTATTTGTTTATGTGTGTGTGTGTGGGGGGGATATACAACAGGATATTTAAATATATTTATACATTGTGGAATTACCTAATCAAACACACATTGCTTCATACAGGTTTCATTTTTATGAGGACATTTCAACAGCCAACCTGCTCATTTTTCCAGACTGTAAGATATTGCAGACCACTCAGCAGTACTCTTGAACTTGTTCTTTCTAATTGTATATACCTATGACCTCCTCCCCAACCCTCAATCCTTCCCTCTAATTTTTGACCTATACCTACCCCCACTCCCAGTTCTTTCCTCTAACCTTTGACCTACACCCTCCACCCATTTTCAGTCTTTCTCTCTACCCTTTGACCTGTACCCCCCTCCCCAGTCCCCTCTCTAACCATTCAAATCTTTGGCCACCATCATTCCTCTCTGTCCATGAATCAACTCTTTACATCCCATGTATGAGTGAGAAGAGGGCAGGTTTGTTTTGTTGTGTCTGTCTTAATTCACATAGAATAATTTCTCCTGGGCTATCACAAATTCAGGATTTGGGGTTTTATGTCTCAGTGGTATTGAAACGTGTACCACCTTTTTGCTATTGGTTCATCTGCTGACAGACACTTAGTTGCCCCAAATCTTGTCTGTCTACAGTGAACAGGGCTATGGTAAGTGCAGAGGTCCCTTTCACACTGACTTTCCTTCCTGTGGTAGCTACTCAGTAACGTGGTAATAAGCAACACAATTCCTTTTTCTGTCTTTTGGAGGACTTCCACGCAGGTCTCCCTAATAGCTATACTCATTTGCAATATGGATGAATTCTCTTTTTCTCCCTAGGACTCCACTCCACCTTCATTAATTACCTGATGTGGAATGAGAAATGCAAACTCCCTTTTGTATCTTCTTGGAAATGTCTAGAGTTCCTCTGTTCCCCGTGATGGCTCTGCCCCTAGACTTGGGGACCAAGGGTTGCTGAAATGGGTCTTCATGTTGACAAGGTATGAAAATGACAGCAGCTACAGAAGCCCCTGGGGCAGAATGTCATGGGTCTAGACACAGGCAGCATCTAAGAGGCTAACAGCCTTTGTCCTGCCCAACCCACTGAAAACCAATGGTGCCTATCTCAAGATGTTGGAACCTCTTCCAGGCAGCTGAAGAGCTCCATGGTTGTCATGGCAGCCTGCTGGGTCAATGCCTTTGGCTTCTTCCTAGCTTCTGGGCATTCTGGGTGAAATCTTCCCAGTTAGTCTGGCATACAGTTCTGGTTCCGACTATGCTCTCACACATAGTCATATGTGTTCAGCCCATCACTGTTGGCTATGGATAAGCATGTTCCACTGTTGAAATGAAATGTCCTCCACACCTTCAGAATTTCATACAGCAAACAGATGGCATCTCTGTTCTGTTCCAGACAGCTGAGGTTTCCTATAGCCTACGGTACCAAGCTTAAAGTCTTGATGCTGTTCCACAAAGTGTTATTTTTTGGCCTTGTCCTTGATTCAGTCATCTATATATCAAATACTAGTTTGACCTAACATTAATAAAGACCTGACATGTGATAGTCATTTTTATCTCCTACTGTAAGAAGTCCTCTTTGTGCCTTCTCATTCCTCCTGGCACCATCCGGGTTGACCTGGCCTCCTGGAAGGCTTTTCTCTTCTCTTTCAAACTGAATCTGTGTTAGTGTCGCCCTTAACTGTCAATCAGTTACCAGGAAAATCGGAGTGAGGTGTGGCTGTCAGACCGCATGCAGGCTTAAACTGCAGCTGGCAGGACATCAAATTCCCAACAGACCCAGTGCAGGCTGCCTCGAAGCTCTTATTCTTTTCCTTATGCACGGCCCCTTGCTGAGCCTCTGCTCCTCTCTTCCCTCCCCGATTCTGCCCACCCCACAGTTTCTGTTTTCTAACAGAGTTGGTTTTTCTGTGGCTTCAGCTAGCCTCAAACTCTCTAGTCCCACGTTTACTGCAGGAAGCACCTGCTCCCAGTCTTTGGGTAGCTGCCTGTGGTATCATTTTGGCTTCCCAAATGGAAGAGTTCAGGTTCCCAAAGAGAATCCAGTCTACATAGTTCTTTGTATGCTGGTCCAAGTCATGGGTCTTAGGCTGCCCAAGTATGACCCATGTCTGTGGCTTAGTCATTCAATCATGGCTGCTTAAAGATGACCAAGGTTTGTCTGTGGGGACTAGAGTTGCACAAGAAGTTCTTGTCTCCATGCAAGTAGTTTTGTGTGTGTGACTCTGTTAAGACAGCTTTTAAGGCCTGTCTAAGGTCACACCCCGTCTCTATTTCCCTTCTCATTCTTTTCTCACTGGTTTGCTGCCCACAACTGAATTCTTAATTATTCACACTGGGGTTGTCTTTTTAAACTTAGACATCTACCCAAACAGATGCACAAGTCACAGTGCGCGCACACACACTCACACACTCACACACACACACACACACACACACACACACATACACACAGCAACGTGACTCACTCAAAAGATCATCATTCCTCAGTGATGAACCCAAAGGTACTGAGATGAAATGCCAGATGAAGAACACCAAAGTGTACTTGTGGAAATGAACAATGACTCAAGGGGACAAGCAAGTAAATGAATAAAACAGGGAAATAAATTAAGGACCTGGAAAAGAAAACTGATTACTTAGATGACAAAGCCAGCAAAGGACAAGATTTTTGAAAAACAAAGAAAGAAAAATGTTGGGAAAAAAATTCAGTGACTCAAATAAAAGGCAGAGGAAATAACTAGTCAGGGTTGTCAATCATCAACGGACTAGACCACCCAGAAATGAAAGATAAGGTTGGGAGAAATACTTCATCTATAAACTGACAAAGATGTGAACCTTACTATAGACACCCAAGATCTTGGACACAATCAAGAGAACAACTCTAAGAATGCACAGGGTAGAAGAAAGAACCAAGATAAAACCTAAGGCAAGAAAAGTCACTGAGACTATAGCAGAAAAGTCTCCAAATCTAGAGAAAGAAGTGGACATCTAAACCCAGGAGACACTTAGAACTAGGCATGACCCAAGGGGAACCTGTTACATAGTACATTGTACATAGTACAATAACAAACATCACAAAACAAAGAAACAGAATTACAAGGTGAACAAGAGAAATGATAACTCAACTGTCAGGAAAAATATGACAGGTTAATGAAAAGAAAGCAGCAATACGTGTGAGTTAGATATCAGACACTTCAGCAGGAACCCTAAGAGCAAGAAAAACACAGAACAACGATTCAAATAAATAAATGCCAATCCGATGTCAATGATATTAGCTTTCTAATTAAAAGACATATACCTGGCTCATGTTGAATTTATATTTAAAAACTTATGGTTTGGTTAAGAAATGCCCTCTGTGGCCTTGGGCATTTGAATACTTGATGCCTAATTGGAGGCGCTTTGGGGAGGTTTGGGTGGTACACAGCCTTGCTGGAGGAAGTATATCACTGGGGGTAGATTCGAAATGAAAATCCTACAACCACATCCTACAAAATCCTACAAAAACAAGTTTGCTCTCTCTGCTTCATACTTGTGGTTGAGATGTAAGCTCTTAGCATGGCTGCTGCTTGCTTAGCATACCTCCAGATGTGACAGAGTTATCCTTCTGGGACCATAAACCCAAGTAAACTCTTTCTATTAGTTGCCATGGTTATGGTTGTGGTGTTTTGTCATGGCAACAGAAAAGTGACTAATACAAGATATATGGCATGAAAGTAGAACGGAGATTATATGGAAGGGGGAGTCTATAAAGATAGGGCAGAGAAGCAGTGGGGGGGGGTGATGGGGAAAGAAAGAAAATACCATAGTGTCTTTCATGCAGACTTTACCAACTATACATGTGTGAAATGTGTGAAAATAGAACAGTGGTTCTTAGCCTGTGGATTGTGACCCCTTTTAGGGGAAGGCCAATGGCCCTTTCACAGGAACTGCCTAAACTCATTGGAAAACACAGACAGTTACATTATGATTCATGACGGCAGCCAAAGTACAGTTATGAAGTAACAATGAAAGTAATTTTATGGTTGGGAGTCACCACAACACAAGGAACTGTATCAAAGGGTCTCAGCATTAGGAAGGTTGAGAAGGGCTGAAACAGGAAAATTGTATGTTTTCTACAGGAAAGCAGGGGTGACTATTTGGGGAAGGAGGAGAGCAGAAAGAAGGGTGTCTGGGACAGGGGAAGGTGAGCAATTATGAACAAAGTACATTGATATCCATGTATGAAAAATATCACAAAGGAACCCATTGTCTTGTGTGGTTACCGAAGGTTGATGAAAACAGTAATGCTTTTGAGTTAGACATCAGTGGACACCTAGATTATCCAACAACCACAAGAAAGACATTCTGCCTACTCCACAGAACAGACCATGTGTCCTGCTTCAAAATACGCCCCAGTACTCTCACAAGAGAGAGAAGCCATCCAAGATATTTTCCTGGATTACAATGGAATGAAAATCAAAGTCAGTAATAGAAGGAATTTGGGAAATTCATAAATATGTAGAGACTGAGCAAGACATTGCTAATCACCCAGTGGATTGAAAGAGAGCTCAGAAAGGATGATGGAAAACAACCCACAGATACATGGAAGCATTCTGAACCTTGTGTGTGTGACTAAAGCATCACGGAGGAGACCCTTAAGTATATACTATAAAAATGAGAAGATGGCTCAAATCAATACCCAAGAAGGAAGGGCTATCTAGAGGGCTCCATGGTTAAAGGTGCTTGCTGCCAAACCTGACACCCTGTGAGTTCCATTCCTGGGACCCACATGGTGGAAAGAAAAAACTGAGTCCTACAAACTGTCTTCCGATCTCCACATGAGTTTCATCCTCACTTGGACCCAGGGTGGGAGTGACCCTAAAGGAGAGTGAGAAGAGAAAGTGGAAATTAGGGTTCTTTGTTTTGACCTTGAGTGAGTGACCTTGCTTCTCTGAGCCTCAGGTTTCCTAGAACACAAATGACCTTAGCCCCAGCCCTGTCAAAGGGTCCTGGCAGCAAACACCAAGTCAAAGTGAATGTTCACTAAGTGCCACACAAACATTAGTCTTCACAACCGGGGTCTCTCCAGCTCAGTGGCAGGAGAGACAGGTTGTGGCAGGAGACAGTGGCATCATCTCAGGATACAAATTCACAAGAGCTGGTACCTGCAGTCCTCCTGTGGTTGTTGCCTTTAGCTGCCTGGGGACGATGGAGCTGAATCCATCTTCAGAAAATGAAGAATGCTGTTGTTGTGTTTGTTTACTTTGCCTTCCTTTTGAGAATTTTTATTCGTGCGGCTCATTATTCCACTGTCTTGCTTTGGCTTATTTAGCTGTGTAGCACATTGTATGTGGAGGCCAGCCTTTAGGCAAACATCAGTCGCTGGAGATTAAAGTCTTACACTACTGAGTATTCCCCCGACTGTCCCCTTAGAAATGAAACAACACAGACAAGATACCATAATGCAGGATTATGCTGGAAGTTGGAAATTGGCTGTATTGAAATACTGTTATTCATTTACTTACTGTTTTAGAGCTTCTACTGCTGGGATCAAACAACTCATAGGTGTAAAAGGGCTGACAACGAGTGAGTCTGGGGCTCAGCCCTACCTGGGACGTCTATACTAATGTCGCCTTCTCTAGATGCCCCACCAAGGCTCACAGAACATCTCGGAAGGGGTTGGGGTGGGGAGGATGGAAAAGCCGTGGGGCATATACCAAGCACATATGGGTGACACTAACCAGACTCAGTGGCTTATTAAAAAGAGGGTGGGGCATGGAGTTGGAAGGAGACAATGATCAAAAGTAACTTGAGGAGGAAGGGTTAATTTCATCTCATAGCCCATCATGGAGGGAAGTCAAGGCAGGAACCTGGAGGCAGGAACTGAAGCAGAGGCCATGGGAAAACACTGCTTACTGGATTGTTCTCTATGGCTTGCTCAGCCTGCTTTCTTGTAAACCCCAGGATGACCTGCCCAGAGATGGCACCACCCACAGGAAGTTGGACCCTCCCTCATCAATCACTAAAAACGGAAACAAAACAAAACAAAAAACATGCCTCACAAACCCATCTACAGGCCAATCTGATGTAGGCATTTTTTTTTCCATTTGTGATTCACTCTTTCCAAATTGCTCTAGCTTGTATAAAGCTGACTGACAAACACACAAGCGCTCTACCAAAATATCTATCTATCTATCTATCTGTCTGTCTGTCTGTCTGTCTGTCTGTCTGTCTATCTATCTATTTGCAGTGCTGGGTAAAGGAGTATATTGGTCTTCATGGACACATTAAATAAAAAGGTAGGTCTAATGACCACCCTTAGCCACAGGGCTTTAAAGTATATTATTAGCTGGCTTGTTTCTGATGATGTCAGATGGGCTTCCAAGGGTTTACAGTAAAGCTTGACATGAGCGTATTCAGTTCAGAAATGTCTAAAAGCAAGAGAAAAGGCATGTCTGGCGAAAGGTCCCCAGGAAGTAGAGAGACAAAAGGCTGTCTCAGGGCTTCATGTAAATGAGGACTGTGGCAGGGATGAGGGACAATGAAAGGAGAGTTGCTAAGCCTCAGTCTGGCTGGCTATAGGTGCAGAGTGTTGGGAGGAGAGTGAAGGCTGGGATCCAGGGAGGAGCTATTAACAGTATTGGGCTGGGATACAGAGTCAGTATGCTAGCCAGCAGGAGCACACAGAATCGCAAAAGAGAGAATTATGTTTTTTTTTAAGGGAGGAATTAATTTACGGACAAGTGGGGTGAGCTCTGTAGGAAAAGCTGGGTAAGGTAAGAAGCCAGAAAGAACTAAGAACATTCTTTTTGTTCTTCACAGGATGGCTCAGTTGAGATCACAAGGACAAGGAAGCCATGGCTTCCCTCCTGTGACTCACACATTCCCTTCTGAGTGTTGCCTCTGGGTTTCATAATTTCTCGGTAGAACCTAGATTTCTTTATATTTTTGGTATCTCCCTCTTTTCTGTGTTCCTTTAGATTTTTTTTCTTTTCTTTTAAGTTGTTAGCAATGACTAGGAGCCTTTTGTGAGGGAAATCTGAGTTATCTTACTGATCCAGGACCTGGGAAACCAAGGCCTGTTCTTTCAGTGAGGTATCTGGCACGCTCAGCCCCAGTAGCCAGTTTCTTGCTGGGAAGCTTTCTGCCTTGGGACTCTGGGCCAGAAGGTCACTTCCCATTCATCCCAGAAGCCGGTTTCTCTCCCCCACCCCCTCCACTTACCGGTTGAAATGATTTATCATTTAAAAGTGATAGTGCAGTTTTTAACAGGAGCCCCTCAAAACCTGCTTTGAATGTGTTTGGTTGTGTTTACTAATGTCATGCCTATGCGCATCTGTTGTGGACGGCTGTTTGTATTTTGATGCTAATTCTGCTCCCTAAAGAGGGGTGTCCGGGTGCCCCCCCTCCATAAGGAGCTCTGTGATTTTAGGTGAGATCTTAATTTGTCAAATAAAGGCCAGAGCCTGTGATTGGGCAGTGGAAGGGAAAGACAGAACTGGAAGTTTTAGAGATGGGAGAGATGGAGGAAGAAAAGGAGGACGAGGCTGTGGACGAGGCTGAGGACGGAGGGAGAAGAAGATGAAGAGGTGGAAGATGGAGCAGACTGCATGGCCTGGAGGAGCTAGGGATTTTATAGCTGGGCCGTGGAGCAGTGTAATGCTATTTCTGCCCAGTCTAGGCGTGCAGCTTGTAAATACGAGTTGTGTATTCTTTGCATGGGCATATTGGGGCTGGGAATTTATTGATATAAATCTGTCTGCTATAAGTATAAGTCTCTAGTGTTTTCCTTTCATGGGGCTAGAGAGAGCTGAGTGAGACCGGAGTGGTTGCTGGTGTTCTGTAGACCAGCCTTGAGAACCAGAGCCAGATAGATGGCTGCTTGGAGCTAGCCCTGGGGGCTGAGTAAGACCACGGTTGATGGCATCTAGCTGGAGAAAGTATGGGTTATTTTTAAAATTACACGCCACATGTGTCCATTGGCCTGGTGACTCCACTCCTTCTATATCAAAATGTCAGTTCTTATAATTAGATTACTGGCAATAAATTATTGATAAATAAATATATAAATTGAAGACATCCCAGGTGCCCTCTGTTAGTTGAATGGGTAGAGTAGGGCATAGTCACATAGTGGGATATTATACAAGGGGAACCAAACATCTCCAACTACACACCAACAAATATTCAATGAAAAAAGTCAAACTCAATAGCATCCTTACTACATGACGCCTGCTCACACTAAAGGGCGAGAGGTGTTACATGGAACCAGATATGAAGGGTCTTTGGGGATTTTGCTACATACTGTTAATTTATCTGACTTCTGCTTCCCTGGATGTGTTCTGCACATGAAAATTAGCAAACTGCAATACATGTGTGTTTGATGTACGATATAATTAAAAAGTTAAGTCTACATTTGCTGATGTCAAACAAAGTCTGTTAGTTTCACCTGCAAATGCTAAAGGGTGTTACTCTAGGTGGGGCTGGCAGCACAGCTAACTGACTCTGATTCTTGCCTAGATATTGAGACATACCTGTGCTAGCCAGTGCTTACTGAAGGCTGGCTGTAGGCACGGTCTGTCTCAGGTGCAGGCAGGAAGAGTGTCTTGGCTGCTGGGAATTTAAAACAATCATAAAATGGCCTGGAAGCCCATTGCTTTTTCTTATGTCTGTGCACTGGAAATCTTTTACAATATCAGAAGAAAACCAGTTCTACCTAATATACAATCTCTATCCTAGACCTTAAACAATTGCCAGGCAACTGTTGAGCCCCACTGGGGCAGGTGTTTGGCTCCACTGGGCCATTCCTGTTCTGCCCTTGGAGGGTCAGCAGTGAAGATGCCAGCTCGGATCTTACAAGTTTGTGCATTGAGTCGGGGACTGAGCCTAGTCCTTTGGATACAAGTTTTATGTAAACTTTGTAGTCTCATGGGTTAGGTGTTATCCTGGGAGCAGGAACCAGCAGCAGCCTCCTCAGAGCATGCCTATGGCCCCTCTGGGACTCTCAATTTTATCCCCTCTCAAAAGTTTACAAAATTCCAAAAATAAACTATCTGTAACTGGAAGGGGGAAAAAAAGCATACCTCTCCTAGTGCATGAGACAAATCACAGTCACCTTCTGTAAAGCAGCCTCTTATCCCACACCTGCGGTTAAAACAAAACAAAAAAAAATATTTACAGAACATAACTGGGATTCTAAGAAAATAAGATTCTCCCTACACGGGAATGATACAAAATAGGATTTGCCAGTAAATTGTTCCCAGAGGAGGCAGGGCAAAGGAGCCTGGCTACTCATAGACTTGGTTCCTATTTGGATACCTCTGATGGGGCTAGAAGTGAGCGCCTGGCTTCTATGTCCAGGCCTGCGCTGACACATCCCATATGTTATCTCTCCATCAGCATTCCTGGAGTGCTGGTGATCTGTGCTCTCCTTTCTGCCCTCTTCTTGCTTTTGCCTTCAGGTTCTTGTGTGTTAGGAGTCGAGAAAAAGTCATCTAGGGTTGGGCTAGGAAGCAAACACCAGCTCTCCTCTTTCTTGTCCAGGTAAGTCCTAAAGGGGGCAGGCTTCTGGGTCTAGCCAAGGAGAGGAAGAAAGATGCTCTGTGGAGGGTGGGTGGGGTTGTGGCAGTGACTGATAGGATGTTCAGATCCCATCTGAAGTGACTGTAAAGCTGGGCCTGGTGGCTCAGCGATGTAACCCCAGCTCCTCAAGAGTCTGAAAGCAGGAAGATCAAAAGCCCACAACCAAATATAAGACCTGTCTGAGTAATTTAGTGAGATTCTGTCTTAAAAAAACAAAAAATCAATGTAAAAGCCACCAAGCTAACTCACTTCCTGGTTCTGGGTCACTTCCTTCATCAGAAACATATATTTTTTTCTTGATATACTATCTCTGTGTCTGCTTTGTGTCTCTGTCTAATTCTTTGTTCCAGGACCCAGGAGCCTGGACATCCAAGTGGGTGCCCACTGAACCCCAATAATCACTAGTGTCAGTTGATGAGACAGCCAGTCAGGGGGTTTCAAGAACGCCCTTGTAATGTACATGATATATGAAGTCTTACCCTTCTGTGGGCCCTTTCGGCTTCCACCCTTCCTCCTAGCTCTAGTATATTCTCTTAATCAACTTCCTGCTTCAACAACAAAAGCCATGAAAGGTAAGAAGGCAGGGCCAGGATGGAGAGCAGCCACGGAACATTTGTTGAATGTGCAGGAAGTCCTGGGTTCCCTCTTCGATGTCACGGAAGAAAAGATTTAATACTAATCCCGGCCAACAGGGCCAAAGGTTCCTCAATGGCCTGGAGAGTCTGGGCTAGGAAGCTGAGAAGCACAGCCCTCTGCCTGGACAGAGTGCTACCACAGAGATTTTGTGAGAAGTTTATACCAACGTTACAGGAGGCCCCTGCAGTCTGTTACAACCCATACAGAAGCATCACTAAGCCTTTAGAGATGCACAGCTGCCTTACATTTCTTGAAGAAAAGTCACATTTTCATTAAAGGTTATGATGCCAATGGCCCTGACCTGGACTGAGGTGGTTCAAAGGTGATGCTGAGGAAGTTAGGTCAGGAGGAAGGGGCTGGTCCTCCCCAATTCCCTTAATCGAGACAGGTGCCAATGTATTTACTTTGTTACTGCATTACAGAGAAAATGGGCTGTGCTTATTTGGCAGTTAACTTCAGGGGGCTGCTGCACTGGGAGAAGCCGTCTTTGCTTTATCTACTGAGTGTAGACACCTCACTATGTGATTGTTTGGGAGGAAGGAACGTGGTCCATATGAAGATGAGACGAGTCACTGGGGTGGGAGGGAAAGGTGACATGGCTGTGAGTCCACACCTGAGCACAGAACTTGTGACCTCTTAGACCTCCCACTGAGGTGTTCCCATCACCTAGCAAGTTCTCTTTGAAGACTCTTACACTGCAGTTAGGAATCGGTCCATGGCGCTTCTGAGTTACCCGAGAGGGTACAATAATATGTTTGAGTTACTAGAAAGACACAGAGCTTGGGGGTGTTTGGGAGTGTGCTTAGTGCTCTATAGGAGTCTGGTTGTTGAGGTGATAGTGGATGTTTACAGGGTGAAGGATGGAGGTAGGTTGTAGGTGGCCAAGCACTTGAGAAACCGAAAATTCTGGGTTTCACTGACTCCCAAGAGAGAATCTTGCAGGGTCTTGGATCCTGAAATATATAAGAAGCTAGAAACATGTTGAAATAAAATTCAGGCTATATATTTTTCAACATTCCTTTTCATTAAACCTCTGTTCCCCGGAACAAACACAGCAGATTCTCAAAGCCTGAAGGTAGCGTTAATTGAACTCCACATGGCTGAGCAAGAGGCTCTTAATGAGATCTGTGGTTTGAGGGCCAGAGCCTGGGCTTAGAGAAAGTGGGCAAGGAGAGGAATAAGCTTGCAGGGTACAATTCTCACAGGTAAAAACGAACTAGCCAGCACTACCCCCAGAGAGTTCTGGGAATTACCACGCTTCTCCCAACATGAGAGAGAAATTCAATTTACTGACAGGTAGGAAACAGGTAGGTGAGGTAATTTTAAGGTCTTGGGGAGTAAAGAGTTGACCAAAAGGAGCATTTTAGATTCTGAGTACACTTCCAACAGCCCCCAGTGTAGATTTGATCCTATCTGCAATTATGTTTGTATCTGGCTTTACCCTGGGGAACTAGAGGGCTTGAAGACTTCTGCAAGAGTACCAGGGCTATGCTGAACTTCTGACAAGAAAAAAAAAATAATGAAAAAAATGAATAACTCACTATACCATGAAAACCAAAGGCTCACACCTCCACAATGTGGAAAAAAAAATTAAAAAACCTTTCTTCTTGGAGAACTTAATGGGCATGTGACAAGAGCCATGGTTGGTCCTTCTGTGACCAGGGTGAGCCCAGAGGCTCACAAGCTTTAGACTGCTCAACTCTGGGCCCCAGGCAGTTATGCACAGTTGGTTATCAGGAGACTAGGCCACAGAATGTAGGCTCATGATAACTTTTCACTACTGGAAATACACATAGAAGCCTAGTAGGTTTGGTTCGCGTGCATTATACTGGAAAATTGTCATGCATTTGATATTAAGAAGCTGACTCTGGAAGCAAGGTTCTCCTGTCCTAAACATGTTTGTCTCAACATGTCCCCTAAAGCCCCTTGTCTAGGGATTCCTCTCCCTCTTTGCAACCAACTCTGTGACACAGAGGGAAAAAAATAATAAAATGCTCACTCAGTGAAAACTTTGCATCCTTGAGAACAGCTAGAAGGCAGACCATTGCTAAAGGGTTACTATTGTTTATCCCAGACTATGAAAATGTTTTAATGAGAAGACCAATTGGTAGCTCAGCCCTGGAGAGAAAGCTAACTTGAGACCTTCCCCCCACCCCAGCTGGCTGCCTCCACTTCCCTGACTGGTTTCTGCAGGATGTTTGAGCTCTGGACCTGATGATACCACTTCTATCTGTTGCTCTTTGTTTTGTTATTGTAGTTTGATTTTTGGAAGCCTCACCCAAGGGGCCCCTCTGCTCTACTAGAGACTCAGTGCTCTCTGTGGGGAACTCTAGTTGGCCATCAGAAATGGGCTTCCTCAGCTGATTTCTGTTGGATGTTTTGAATATTCAATTCAATGATATATTGCCCCCTCTCCCCTTTTACCTTGGCTTGCTGTATACTTAATAACCTCACTCTCAAAACCAAAAGTAAGGATGTCATAGTCTTTCTCTAGGCTGTATATGATAAGCTATGGCTCACAATCTCAATCCCAGGCCTCAGAAGAACAAGACAAGGAGAATTTCTGTGAATATGAAGCCAGCCAAAGCTATGTAGAAAAATCAACCCTATCTCAAAATAGAACACACACATGTGGAGAACACATAGATCTCCCCTATTTATTCTCTGTTTGCATGGTCATCAAGTTTCAACTGGCTGACCAGTACCCCCTGTGAGTCTAAACTGAGTTTCACAGTCATCTGCTGTGAATTTGCCACCCCCTACCTTTTCCTTCCTGAAGAGAGATCATGCCTTGGGAAGAGAGCCACAGAGAGGCCAGGCCTTCCCACTGTCTGAATCTGAATCTTCATGTCTGACGTGTTCCCTGAACACCTATCTAATGAGACGTCTCCCTTCTTCCCTGCACCAGGCTCTGTGCTTAATAGTGTATAATCTGGTAGAACTGACCAGAAATGGCCAGCTCTAGTACTGTCTTACAAATGACGCCATGAAAGTACAGACTCAATATTTGCCTAAGGCTGGAGTCTTATAGACAGTGGAGCAACAATTCAAGTCCAGATCTTCAGCTCTTGGATCTCATTTCCTTGTCTCTCTTTCTCTCCCCTGGGCCAAAGTCCTATACCTCTCTGCTACCAACAAAGAAGTCCATTCACTGGTCAAATGTTTCTTGAGCATTTGCCCACCATGAAGGCAAATGTGTGTGGATTAGGGGTTATCAAACTTTTTTTGTATAAAGTACCAGACAGTAAATATTTTAAGTTTTGCAGCCATGTGGACTATCATAATGACATATGTCTGCTATTATAGTTAAAAAGGAGAATGGAGTGATTGGGTGTGGTTGTGTTCCAATAAACTCTATTTACAACCTCAGGCTGTGGTCTGGATTTGGCCCATAAACTGTACCCCTGCTCTAAGTACTGGGGTTATGATTAAACATTAAAAACAAAACAAGAGCAAATCCTTCTCGTTGTGGAGCTGACATGCCAGAAAAGGCAAACAACTACATCCCTGGCTGTTCTGGATAGTTTAATGTCAACTTGACCCAAGCTCATCCTAGAGGAGGGAGCCTCAACTCCTCAAGTGAGAGAAAAATACCGTCATAAGATCAAGCTATAAGGCATTTTTAAAAATTAGTGATTGATGAGGGCAGGGCCCAGTCCGTTGTGGATGGTGTCATCCCTGGGCTGGTGGTCTTGGGTTCCATAAGAAAGTTGGCTGAGAAAGTCATGGGAGCAAGCCAGTAAGCAGCATCCCTCCATGGCCTCTGCATCAGCCCCAGCCTCCAGATTCCTGTCCTGTTTGAGTTTCTGTCCTGACTTTCTTTAGTGAGGACTACAGCTTATCTTTTGGTTATGATGTTTCATCATAGCTTTAATAACCTTAACTGTCTTAGAGGCACATGATATTGTCCTAAACCTGAAGTTGGGGGACTCACTCTTGCTTATCTGTTTGAACCATCCTCCCAGGACAGTGCTTCCTTCCAGCTCCCCCAACTCTGAGTTAAAGGATCAGGAGGAGGTACCCACTTGCCCACCACAGAGGGCCATTCTTGTCACACAGACCTTCCCTCTATGTCCTCCTGTCTACTTGACCTACATGACCTAACTCTGTCCTGAGAGTAGACCTCAAATGAGTACCTCCGACTTGTGACAACAATTTCTTGGGCTCACCACAGTGATTCTGATTCAGTTGGAAGTAAAGTCCAAGAGTTTGCACTTCTACCAAGTTCCCATGTGACACTAACATCTGGTACCTAGACCTTTCTCCGAGAACCTGAGTTCTTTGGCAGTAAAGAGGAGATTCAATATTTTCTCTCATTCGGTTCTTCAGGCCTCTGATCGTCCACATTATATTCCTCTTAAGTCCTTTTCAGGCAAAGCCTTTGCCCCCTAACTACCCTGATTATGGCCTGTAACATATGGCGGAGCAGAAGCACGAGGCTACAGTGCCTGTCGCCATGAGGATGCTCACTGCAGCTCCAGAAGCAGTGACAATATTTCTCAGTTCAGGGCAGATGGCCCAGTGTGTAAGAGTGCTTGCTGTGCAAGCACTAGACCACGAGTTCGAATCTCCAGCCCACATGTAAGAAGTTGGGAATGGCTGTGAAGGTATTTATAACCCCAGTTGGTGGCAGAGACAGGAAGATCCTTCTGTCTTGGCTTGCTGGTGACCAGATGGGATGCTGGTTCAACTGGAGATCCTATCTCAAGAGAATAAACCGGAGAGTAATAGAACAGGACACATGGTAGCCTCCTTGTGTACATATAGGTGTGCAATCATATAGGTGTGCAATCATATAGGTGTGCAATCATATAGGTGTGCAATTTTGCATTTTAGTAGAGACTACAGCCCTCCTCGGCTCTGGACTCCTCTGAGACATACTGACCATGCCCCTTTCTAGCAGTCTTCAAGATTGGCCCCTCACATCCACTGTACGTGAAGTCCAACTTTCCCCTGAAGGCTCCCTTGCACTCTTTTCAAGTTATGGACAGATTTGATGCCTTCCCCATGACTTCCTTGGCTTCTATCAGCTAAGTTCCTTCCCTTTTCTCTAGATCTGTGAGCAGAATGCTGTTTGGGGCCCTCACAGAAACTGTTTGCAACCCTACAGAGACAAGCCAAGCTGCCTTTCTGTTTCTGGCTCTCAGAGGCAGTTGTGGCTTTGAGACTTCTGTAGGAACCAAGAGTTGAACAGGCTCAAGCCCACCTAAAGTGTCTTGAAATTCACCTACTGCTCTGAGGTAAAGACCTCAACCACAGGAGATCTTTAGCTCCTGGCACCTACTCTTGGAAAAGTTAAATGACCACTTTGTCTGAGGCAGTCTCAGCAGCTCTTCAGTTTAAATAACAACCACACAGCAATTCTCCATGACGGCTCCTACTAAGTGCTTTTCAGTCTGGAGAACACATAGAATCAGTGTAGGGAATAGTGTGAGGTGGGTTCTGTGGAACGCAGCTGGTGAACATCTGCATAAAGGGATTGACTTGATGTAAGGACTGGGGGGATGAGAAGTAGGGTAGCTCCCGCCACATACAAACCAAGAGCTTGAGTGTTGGGAACTGCCAGATTAGGGTAGGTGTGGGAAGTTCCAGGTTCATTGGAAAATTAACTCAGTGGGAGAGAAAGTACTGTTTAGATCACAGCAGACTTGGTTTGCTCTGTTTGTATGATAGTTACTTGTCCTTTCGAAGCCCCCATAGTTATTTCCAGAAGAGGCAGTGCATAGTAGGGAAGTATCAAGATGTGGAGTCAGTCAGACCAGCATGGGATTTAATCTTGGCTCTGCGGTGCCCTTTGCTCCTGTTTCTTAATCTCCCAGTCTTTTAAAACCATGTAAATAAGGAGAGTATCTCCCCACCCAGAACTGAGGATTAGCACACGACAGCATTCAAAATTCTGATGTTAATATTATATACACTAATTGCTCCAGAATATTAACCCAATTGCTTAACATGAATAACAAGCCTTCAGTAAAGGTTGTGTGATTAATTAGATGCTGCCGGCACCATGTTCCAATTATGGCTTACAGAGAACCTGGCGAGGCATGAAATATGAGGAATTTTTCTTTCTGTTCTCTGCTGTCTGGGTTACATATAGTGCTTCTAGAAGCTTAGAGTCTAAGACACGTGTGAAGTCTAGAATTCTAAGAAGAGCCGAGGCGTGGTGATACTTACGTTCCATTATTCAGAGGCAGAGAGAGAGGCAGAAAGGCAGAGAGAGAGAGAGAGAGAGAGAGAGAGAGAGAGAGAGAGAGAGAGAGAGAGAGAGAGAGAGGCAGAGGGAGAATCTGAAAGTTCAATGCAAGCCTGGGGTACATATGAAATTCCAAGTCAGCCAGGTATACATAGTGAGACCCTGTTTGCTTGTTTTAATAACAATAATTCCACAGAGAATGCTCATCGAGACACAATACACAGAGGAGTTACTGTCCAAGGCTGTGCACTGGATGAATGGTAAACCTGCGCTAGGCTCATTCTACTGGAATACCATGCATATTTTCCTCTTGGCTTCATGTGCTCTCTCTCGTCTGAGCTCCTGGCCATGTTACCGAAATTGTTTCGCTTGTCAGTGCCAAAGCCACCATGACCTTTGCTCTGCAGAGAACAGATGCAGGGGGGAACTGAGGTAGAGTAGAAGTAGCGCGGGGAAGGGAAGAGGTGCTGCACAGGCCTTCCCTATTCATTTCTACCTGCCACACTTCATCTGCCATCTCACACATCTCACGTGGAACCGCCTGCAGGTACACACACTGGAAGCACCTGACTCCTCATCTGCTGGGTCACAGACAGCAGACTCGCCCTCACAGAAGAACCGGGTCCCGTGGAATCGCCAGACTGCTCAAAGGACAGCCATGAGCCTTTGCGTATTTGATGGTCTAACTTTTGACTGTTATCCTAGTCAGCCTTCCTTTCCGTCCTCTCCCCAGATATGCATCTGCTCTGCAAATCCATTAGTACTCGATGGTAATGACGATGTGGTGATGATGGTGATGGTGATGACGATGTAGTGGTGGTGATGACGATGTGGTGGTGGTGATGGTGATGAAGTTGGTGGTGATGATTTGTAGGCAGGCATCCCTGCCAAGCAGGAATTTCATCTCCAGGTAAAGCTGAGATCCAGAAGCTTTGGACTCCCAATCAGCAGTATTTATATCCTCACTACTGCTTCAACATGGTTTCTTTCCTCTACTCTCTTCTGCAGTGAAAGTAGGTCCTAAAGCAGAAGGGAAAAGCCTTCTGTCATTGTCACTCTCAGATGAGTCATTGCCTGGTGAAGTACCTGGCACACATCAAGAGCTTGGCGCATGATACCAAGGGTGAGGTACAGAAACCTTCCTTCCACCCGGATGCTGCCATTTGGGAAGGCGGCTGGAGGAGGACCTGGAGCCAGGAGCCACGGCAGCCTGAGGGATGCAGAAAGAGGATGCTTCATACAAGACTGACGTGTTTGGTGCAGGGATAAATCACTTCCAATTGCTAATAAAGAAGCAGGAGATTCACTCAACATCCAGCTTTATAGCTGGTCTGGTCCTGTTTATGCAAGAATATCTGTCTCACCAAGTAGAGAGAGCTATACCTGGGCAATATAAGGAGACTCTGTCTTAATAAACAAAACCAAAACATTCAAAATGCTAGTATTCTTCATAACAGAGTTTGGCGGGGAGGGAGTTGAGCTTTGAAGATGTATGTATGCATCTATTTAATGTGTATGATGGCTTTGTCTGCATTCACACCTACAGGCTAGAGGGCATTGGATACTATAGGGCTACAGTTATAGACAGTTGTTAGCCGCCATGTGGTTACTGGGGATTGAACTCAGGACCTCTGGAAGAGCAGCCAGTGCTCTTAACTGCTGAGCCATCTCTCCAGCCTAGGAGTTGAGTTTTGTTTATCTTTGAATAATTTTGCAGAGAGGATATCTTCCTAATATCCATCTAGCCAACATTTCCTGAGAGCTTTTGAGCAGTTAGTCCAGTGCTGAGAACTCACCATGATGATATAGCACAGCATGGACCTATGTTAAGAGTGACTTACCATGTCTGCCTCCACACCCACCAGTGCCAGGGTAACAGGGTTCAGGGACAGAGGTGTACAAGGGTGTGGTGGGGATACCCTTGGGACACTAGCCTAGCCTAAGGCTGCACTACAGGACAGAAAACATTAAAAACACAGGTCCAGTCAGTAAGTGCCAAGGCCTGGGAAGAGGGCCACGGTGGCAGGTGTATTGGGAGCTGCCAGGAACTCAGTGTTGCCAGGGCAGGAAGTGAAGAGGTGAGAGGCAGTAGGCAGCCTAGAGGAGGCTCGGAGGTATCCAGGGCAGATCTTGGAAAGCTACTAAACAGCAAAATGTGTACTTGTTTGTTGGCTTATAAAATCAATACAGACATATGGGACAAAAGGAAGGAAGGAAGGAAGAAAGGAAGGAAGGAAGGAAGATGGCAGAAGAAGGGGGAGGGGGAGGGGGAAGGAAGAAGAGAAAGATCTAGAGAAGGCAAAAGAAGATAAAACTAAATAATAACAAACTTTTCTTTCCTTACCCATCTTCCTTCTTCTCCATAAATGAATTTTACAGAGTTTCTAAGTTCTTTCTAGGAAAGAAAAGTGTGTGTAGTAGATTGTGCTGGCTAGTTTCATGTCAAATTGACACAAGCTGTAGTCTTCTGAGAGGAGGGCGCTCAACAGAGAAAGATAAGATTGGGCTGTAGATGAGCCAGTAGGGCATTTTTTTAATTAGTGACCAATGGCAGAAAGCCCAGCCCATTGTGGGTGGGGCCATCTCTAGGCTGGTGGTCCTTCAGCTCTATAAGAAAGCAGGCTGAGCAAGCCATGACAAGCAAATCAATAAATAGCACTCCATGGCTTCTGCATCACTTCCTGCTTCCAGGTTCCTGCTCTGTTTGAGTTTCTGTCCTGTCTTCCTTTGATGAATAGTGATGTGGAAGTGTAAACCAAATAAACCCTTTCCTCCCCAACTTGCTCTTTGCTCATAATATTAATAGTAGTTTAAACTAAGAAAGAATGTTCTAATATTTGTTTTTTTTATTTATCGCATACAATGTGTACTGTCCTGAATTTGATAACGTAGACTTCAGTTTAGTTTTATGCATTACAAGTTATCTTAACTCAAAACACACAGGTTACGACATTGGTCTTAAGAACTATCAGATTCTCTATTGTATGAGTGTCCAGTGAATTGTTTTAATTCCCTCCTGTTTCTGGACATTCAGGTTGTCTTTAGTTTTTGTCTATTACAAACATTACTTCAATGCACATTTTTGCTACTGTTTTTATTCATTGAACATTTACTGAGTGCCTTTGTACCAGGCACATTTCTAAACTATAGTAGTAACATGTACTACTTACTCCACCTGAAGGTCTCTAAAAACAGAACATGGGAGTTGGATTCAGGGGAATATGTCCCTTCGGTGTTGAGGGATTGTTCCAGAATGTTCGCTGAAGTGGTTGCAGAAGTCCTTACTCCTCATATGCATGGCTGAAGATGCAGCTTCATGTAGGGCGTTCACCCAGCACGTGCCAGGCCTTAGGTTCAAATCCCAGCTCTAGGAATAAAACTGTCACATGCCAAGGACTGTTTTGCTCATCCTCACAAGTCTAGATATTGCTCAGACATGAGAACTTTTACCAAACCGGTAAGCAAGACCCGTATTCGTTATTCCCTTGACTGATTACTTCTGAGCGACAGTGGGTAGCTTTTCTTACTAAGCATTCTATTTCTTTCCTGTAAACTTCGTGCTTGGGCAATTTCCCACTGAATGGCTGTGTCCTACAGTCTTCTGCTTGCTCCTTGGACATCAAGGACATCAGCTCTTTGTCATATGCATTGCAGACACCTGTTCTGTATAACCCTTCCTCTTGGGCTCTGTTCATGGTAACGTTTTTGCAATGCTTTCTTGTAAAGATAGTGTTCAAGTTGCATCTTGAAGGATGAATCATAACACTAATTACTGGCACCTCTGTGTGCTTCAGACATGCTGAGCTTGCTTCTGAGAGGTGAATGACCTATTAACTCATTTAATCCCTCCCTCCAAAGATCATTTAATTTTTCCAGCAACCCCAGGAGGTAAACCTACAACCCCCTCTATTTTAAGAGAAGAAACAAGCAGGTGGTCAGGTCAGGGAAATAACTTGTCAGGACCTCACAGCAGGTGAAAACATGGGCAGGAATCAAAACCACCAGGAGCCATTTGCCAGGCAGCATGAACACACTGGCAGAGGCTTGAAGGTGCCAGCCTGAGGCTAGGCACACACTGGAGAGAAAAGGCTAAGAAAGATGGCGAACCCAGGGCAAGGGGTTCTCACTTGGTCAGAGGAGCCTAACAATGAGTTTCTATGAACTCAGGGTCTACGCCTAGACCTCCTATTACTTCACTGCCTGAAGAAAATGTCCAGGGAGTTGGAAGGACAAGAAAACACGTGCCATTGTGTCTGAATATACTCGAATGGCATAAGGCAGGTGTCTTAGTCAGGGTTTCCATTGCTGGAACAGACACTGTTACCAAGGCATCTCTTATAAGGACAACACTTAATTGGGGCTGGCTTACAGGTGTGTGAGTACCTGCGAGTTCTGCTTTGTCGTTCCTTATCGCTGCCTTGGCCTGTGCGTGTTTGTCTCACCTGCAGATGACTAAAGCTAGCGGGGATAACTGAAGTTTCAGAATGTTATAAAGATGCAGCTGCAGAGGGGACAATTAAATGAGATAAGCAGGATGAGAGTCTATAAGAATCCAGGGGAAAAAATCCTGTGGCCGAGGGTCGGAAAGTTCCACCCTGCAAAACCCTGGAGGGAGACTCCGAGAAGAAAGAAAGATTTTTGAGATAGAGGATGAGGGTGAACTTAAGCTGAGCAGTCAGAGAGGAGTGTGGCCCTTTGAAGGGATTTAGTGAGAGTCCTGTCCCTGCTGTGCACTGACCAGGGTGAGGGCTTGTTAGTATGGAGGGAACAGGTGCTACGTCTGTTTCCCGGGGACAGGCACCGAGGAGACTTGGTCCTTTAATGGCATCCTTGAAAGCCTGCAGCTATGGAAGCTGGCTATGGCGAGACCCAGCAGCAGTCAGGTAATGAAAAAATTGCAAATGAGAGATTTTAGAGGGCAGGGTCTCTGTGCTTAGAGGGCAGAAATCTTCTTGTTTAAAGGGCAGGGGATTTCCTGCTTTAAAAAAAGAAAAAAAAAAAAGAGAAAAAAATGATGGGTGTCTGAGTTCAGTGGATCAGTAAAGGCGTCAAACAAGATACACAGCCCTAAAGTAGGAAGCCACTTCCATTGTCCCACTGTACCTTCCGGCTACTGCATGCTGGGAGCTTAGGGAGCTTAGTGGTTGAGAAGATACTAGGAAGGCTATAAGGCATGGCTAATCCCCTCCATGGCAGCTCTGTGATATAACAGGCATCATATCATGTTTCACACTGGCTAGATCCTACCTGGAGCAGGTGGGGTTTTAAAGACTATTTTAAGAATTCTTACTATGCCGCACAAAGGGCATTTAACCAAACGTACAAAGCCTTTCGAGTTCAGAATTCAAGAAAGTGCGGGGGAGTCTCTCCCTAGAAGACTAAAAGCTTCCAGGGAATAGAAAAACTTTCTACATTTATTTGGAAATGTACCAAATAACTCCCTGTGCCTATGGGCCTAGTGGTACAGGCCTGTAACTTGGGAGATTAAGGCAGAAGAATTAAAAGCTCAGGGCCAGTTTGGGCTAAAGAGCCAAACTGGACGTTTTGGACAATTTAGTGAGATCCTGTCTCAAACTAGCAAGGCAAATGGAGGGGTAGCTCAAAGATGGAGTGTTTGCCTAGCATGTCTAGGCCCAAGCTCAGGCCTCAGTACAAACCAAACAACCAAAGAGCAAAGATAGATAGGAAAAGATCTGTGGTGAGAGCACATACTGTGCGTGTAGTGATTTAATTATCATTACCCACATTAGGTGGTTCCCAACTGCCCATAAAAATATAGTTACAGGGGAATCTGGTGCCCTCTTTTGGTGTCCAAGGGAACCCGTGCTCATGTGTATATACCCATACAGACGCATACGTATAATTGGAGAATGATTTAAAAGGCAATACCATGGGCAGAGAGATGGCTCAGCAGTTAACAGCATGCAGTTTAGTCACCAGCACTAACAACTGCCTGTAACTCCAGCTACAAACCTACCATAACATGTCCTAATGCCACACACACACACACACACACACACACACAATTTAGAAATAAAAATTGCTTAAACAAGACCCGAACAAGGATAATATTGCCAGACACTCTAACATGGAAAAGGGAACTCTCATAGCCCTAAGCCCACACAAGAAACTACGGACAACTAAGAAATGCCTAGAGCGTGAAAAATAGTCTTCCCTAGTGAAAAGCTCCCAATTGATTATCCAACTTATCAGTCCTGAAATCATATACATACAAGCAACATTATATAGATTGTGCTGTGCAAATTGTAATTCCATACTTAGGAATATAAGTATATGCATATATATATATGATTTTTTAAAGTCCAAAGTTTTAAAAAAATCTGAACAGAGAAAATAATAAAAACAAACATGCATACAGGACAGCAGGACCTTTGGGGCTCAGAGATTTCCAGAAATTCTATCTTTAAATATTGCAGTTACTGTTGTTTTATCTACTGTTGCTTTTCTCTCTTGTCAAGTGCAGCTCCCAATCGTAACTTCACAGGAATCTTATAAAAACTATTCGGAATAATATCAAGAGCACAAACCAGTGTGAAACCCATAGGAAGCGCTGAATTTAGTTTACTGTGGTGGGTGGACTTATTTCAAAGGCATTAAGCAAGTCTATCCCTGAGGATGTCTGTGTGTCTGCAGAGGTGGTATGGAGAGAAGCTACCACTGGATAGACGACTGGGGCGGAGCCTCAGTGTTTCAGCCATCACACGAGCTTGCGGTCCTGATTCCCCATTTGCCATGAGGAGTGAGAGAGGCAGAGTGTTCTCCTCGCTGTCAGGGATTTGAGGCACAGTATCATTAGTGTGACTTCTCAAGTCCATGTAGGTATATGTCTTCCTCTTTGTCTATGTCTCTCGGGCCCCGTTCTCACTTTAAGAAAGCTTTCACCCTCAGCTTCAGTTCATATGGTTGGACTGAGTCAGATTCCACTTCCCAGATCTCAGTTTAGACATGACCCTCTTAACCACGTCCTTTGTTCACAGACATGAACATGACCCCAGTCAGTGCAGTAAAAGCATCAAGTTTGTACTAAGACCTTAATGGAAAGCCACCTGCTGAGCCCTGTCAACCCACAGAATCTAAAGAGAAATGACATATCATGGCTTCATTACAGATCACTAACGGCTAGCTGGAACTGAACAGTGGGCCCAAAGAGAACCCAGCCCCAAGGTTAGCATCCACTGACACCCTGCAACAGCACCAGCAGTGAGGAACACTTGTGCTAAGCAAGAAACACACAGGTGGAGGCTCAGGGGCCCTTTCAGCCATGTATCCCTCTCTCCTCCTCAGTGATGGTGACAATACACCCTCTTGCACATCACAGATTTGTTTTGTTCTTTCAGGCAATTTACCTTCTTACCTATGCAATCAGATACACAATCAACACACCATGTGTATTGGCTGGTTTTGTGTCAACTTGACACAAGCTGGAGTTATCACAGAGAAAGAAGCCTCCGTTGAGGAAATGTCTCCATGAGATCCAGCTGTAAGGCATTTTCTCAACTAGTGATGGGAGGGTCCAGCCCACTGTGTGTGGTGCCATCCCTGGGCTGGTAGACCTGGGTTCTATAAGAAAGCAGGCTGAGCAAGCCTTGGGAAGGAAGCCAGTAAGTAACATCCCTCCATGGCCTCTGCATCAGCTCCTGCTTCCTGACCTGCTTGAGTTCCAGTCCTGACTTCTTTTGGTGATGAACAGCAATGTGGAATTGTAAGCTGAATAAACCCTTTTCTCCCCAACTTGCTTCTTGGTCATGATGTTTTGTGCAGGAATAGAAACCCTGACTAAGACACCATGATAATAAGATGATTCTCAAGGGGTCAATCCTTGTCTAAGGGAAGTTAAATCTGGAAAGACTGTTTTTTAGGGAAGCTCTTCTTTATAATTAAGTTGAAGATTAGCAATATTCATTAAGACCTATATTTACACAATCTGGAATCCCCATAAGAATTTCCTTTTTCTGTTGCTCTTGCTCTCTTACCTTTTTCCCACTCTGTCCCTTCTCTGTCCATCCCCCCACTCTCTCCCTCTATGTGTTTGTGGCTGGCCTCTATTCTCTTTCTTTCTCTCTTTTTTTTCTCTCTCTCCCCACTACCCAACTCTCAAGCCCTAAATAAACTCTATACTACAAAAAGAGAGAGGAGGAGAGGGAGATGAAAGGGGAGGAGGAGAGAGGGGGGAAGGGAAGAGGAAGGGGGAAGGGAAAAGCAGGGGAAGGGGAGGGGTGGGAGAGAGGGAGAGGGAGAGGGAGAGGGAGAGAATTTTCTCTGGACATTGGTAAGAATTTACTGTGATGTGTGTACAAGAAGTTCTCTGGAGAGTTTTGTAGTAAGGTAAAAAGATAAATTATCTATCTAGATGGAAGTGATTGATAAATTGTTTTCTATTCAGATGATGTGATCTATGAAAACATATGCTATGAAACGTAAAAAAAAAAAAAAAAAAAAAAAAACAGATGTATAGATGACCATAAGAACACAGGGAAACAACCCTCCCACTTAGGAAGGCTCCGGGTTTCCTATCCCATAGCAGAATTGCTGTCCTATAGAGTCATGCGATTTTTCCTTGTCCTGTTTTGTGCTTTGCCTATTTTTTATTTTTATTTTTATTTTTGAAGACAGAATCTCTGTAGCCCAGGATGACCTCGAACTCCTGATCCTACTGCCTGTGTGTCCCAAGTCTTGGGATTACATGCATGTGGCACCATGACATCAGACTCTTGAGGTTACTTTGCTCTATTAAAAATGTTTATGAATAATAGACATGAAAGTGTATGTATACATTTCTCCAAGGTTGGCTTTGGGTAGGTGGGAGATAATAGTGGGGCTTTGGCACTTCATTTTGTGCCCTTTTCAATGTGTTATTTAATCAAATGCTTGTACTCTCTGTGCATTTATAAATATTATGTGGGGGCTAAATTGTGGGTCATAGTTTTATTCTTTAAATGTTCCTGCACTTCTTTCTTTTTCCTTCCTTCCTTCCTTCCTTCCTTCCTTCCTTCCTTCCTAAGATTCGTCATTTTTATTTTATGTTCATATGTGTCTTGATGGCATGCATATATGTACAGTATGTTCATTCCTGGTGCCTCAGAAGCCAGAAGAGGGTGTGGGATCATCTAGAGCTGGAGTTAGAGCCGGTTGGCTCTGGGCTACACTGGGTGCTGAGAGTCGTGCCTGGGCCCTCTGCCAGGGCAGTGAGTGCTCTTACTCTGAGCTCTGTCTCTGGCTACCCTGTCCTGGTTGTCTAAATACTAATGCACGGCTTTAATTTTTTCCCCCCGAGGATTCCCATGAGCATAACCATACCCAAACCTAAGTTTTGAAGCTTCTTCTGGTCAAGGTACCCACCTTCTCACGAGAATCATTCCATGTCTCCCGCTGCAGAACTCCCTCTAAGATATGCTTGTCTCTGCTTGCAGTGCTGACACTCTTGAGTGAGCTCATATTTTTGGCCTCAGTGCAGTTGGTAGAATGTGGGGTTGGGGTGGCAGGTGGCTGTTTGCCTACTTCCCTTTGATCAGCCCCTGCCAGGTGCCCGCCACTCCACCCCACCCCGCCATCATATCCTCCTGTGCCCTCCTGCATGCCAGCTCTCAGGGGCTGCTTAGAAGAGGGCTATGAATCAGCAGCTTTTCCTAAGGCAATGTTGGCTGGGCGCCAGCACCAGCCCTGCCTGGCTTCAACTGGCCCACTTCAGCGGTACCTGAGAAGAAGGGTCAGAGCCACCTCCCAGGTCTGGAAATGAGTCATCCTCTTTGGCTGCCCTGGGGAGGCAGATGGTCCTGCCAAGGGAGAGGATTTGGGGACTCTGAACTGAGGGCCTGGCATCAGTGAGTGAAGAGGCCTTCGTGTGAAGTTTGAGGAGTCAGACATGACTCTCCCATCCTACCCTCCTGTCTGCCATCCTATTGAATTGAGGGTCTTTCCCTCTGTTCACAATCCCTTCAATCATAGTCCCTCTGCCTCTTCTTGACTGGGGTCTACAGTTTCCAGAAGCACAAAGAGGGAAAGAATGAGCCAATTCCTATAGTAAGTGGCACAGATTTTCTCACCACCTTCAGTATTGCTTCCACAGAGCAGGTCGGACTAAGGGACTCTAACCTCTCAGACCAGGCACAGCTGCCACTGAATTAGAGCTAACCAGGCCTGGAAACAGCGGTCTTCTTCAGGAGCTTGGGTGTGGTGCTCCCACTGGATGGAAAGCAGTGCTCACTCATTTCAGTTCTCACGATTTGGCCTCCAAAGCAGCCAGTCCAGCAGGAGGATTGCTGCTCTCGGGAGATTTTTGTGCTCCGTGATTTCACTGGTCTTGAGCTGGAGGCAGAGACCCATCTGTATTGTCTTTTGAAGCAAAATCTTTTACAATGAGAAACACCATAATAGCATAACACAATATAAAGTTTCCCACCAGCAGCTCCTGTCTGGGCACCTGCAGAAAAGAGGTATCCCAGCTCCCAAACACCACAGGGTAAGGATCGCAGGTGCTGGGGTAACCAGACGTGTGAGAAAGAAGACAGTTAGTTGTCTGGGCTGTCTTGAACTCTGTAATGCTAGAAGCTGGAACAAGTCAGTGTGGTGAACATTCTCCCGTTTTCATAGAGGGCAGAAATGAAGGTCAGAGGCATTTCAGGATTTTCCAAGGTCAAACAGCCAGTCGCCCTTGATGCCTCTCCCTGGATAGATGAGTGGACCTCACAGTCTAAAGAAACAAATACCTCTTCAGTTAGTGAAGGAGGGCCGCGAGGGCTAAGATAGACTAAACATCCTGCCTCTTGGTGCTGGGAGTATGACCCAGCCTCACCGTGGTTCACAATGGGGGCTCTGTGCCAACAAGATAGAAAAGACAAGTTCCTACCCGAGGCTGGGCAGATTCAATCTCTGCCCTGATCTTAATTCCCATGAAATTCTATAGCATCGCAGTGAAAGAAAAGGCCAGAGGTTGCACAACCCTTCCAAATTTCAGAGCCTGAAAGCTGGGGACCTGCTCACTTGTCATTGTGTTGTACCCCACCCCCACCCCAACCCAACCCCACCACTCCCGTCAGTGGAAGATTTAACTTGTGGAAAGAAAGCTCCATCCTTTCAAGCTTTCATACCCTGGCCTCCAGGTCTTTCTCTGAGATAAGTTATCTGGCTCAAGGATTGTGTGGGGCTCCCAACCCACTGGGCCACCTTCTTCCAGATAAGGACAATAGTTGCTGTGTTTACTGAAGGACCTTGAGAGGTCTGGCTTTGGGCCCTGTGGTTACCATGACAAAGCTAGAATGGAGCCCCCCTGGGACTCAGCTCTGGGCAAACTGTGATAAAACATCAATTTTCCAACAGAGGCAACTCTCAATTATTCATGGACTAATGGCTCAATTTGAGGAGCCTCTACTGGTCCTTTCTTTTATTCCCCTTTCTCTGCCAGCTGCATTTGGCTCTCCTCCCTAGTCCACCCACCAGAGGAGGGATAGGGAGCAGTCAATGTTAGGGCCTGTTAGTGATTACGGTACAGGGTTTGTTTTAAAGGCAGGTTGGTCAGAAGGTGAATGGTTTTGCATATTCTTGCTAATCTCATTCCCATAGACAACTTTCTTGAGTGTTTTGGTCCCCCAGGCTTGCTAAGTCTTCTTTGGAGAAATATAGACTGAACTCCAAACAGCCAGAGCCACTGGGAGCCAGACTGAGGCTAGACAGGTTGGGAAGAAAACTGTATCCATCCCTTCCTATCAAGGTGTCTGTGTGTGTTTACTTGGCTTCTTTAAAGGTTTGTCTCTAATGAAACATGCTAGAAGTTGGGTTTTTAAGGTACACAGAACACTCAGGTTTTCCTCTCTAGATTGGCTGGAGTTCTATATTCCCAAATCAACCACAGTTAGCAAATAGCACATGAAAACTCACTTTCAAGATACACTAATTCACAAGCATGTGTGGAGGCACACACCTGTAATAATAGCATCCAGGAGGCTTATGCAGGTTACTGGCGAGTTCAAAGTCAGCATGGCTATATAGAGAAAACTAGCTCAGATTACAAACTGAGACCCTTTCCCAAAATACCAAGGGATACACAGGGTTCGAGACCTAGAAATGCAAGAAAGTACATCCATATACTACAGCAGTCCAAGGTTTAGAATGGGTTGTATTCTCAAAAAAAAAAAAAAAAAAAAAAAAAAAGATTTTTTAAAAAGGCTACTGTGATACTATTATTATCACTGTATTATCAGAAAAATGTCAGGTGCTGGATTTTCATTTCTGTACTATCTTTTTGTTCTCCACAGTTACCCTGACTCTGTAGGCAGAAAGAAAAATGGAACTTAGAAAAATGATGAGCTCCAGGCTGCTGAGGGTAGGTAGAGAATAATGTCTGGCATTTGACATCAGTTGGCAGAGCTGTAGTTCCAGACCCACCATATGGCTCAGGGTAATCAGAGGCTCACGCACCAGCCTGTTCTGTTGACCCAGATTCCATCTCCCCTGCCAGCAAGACCTCAGCAATGGGACCCGGAATCCTCATTCTCCTTCCTGTCTCCTTCCATGCATCTTGACTCCCAAGGCCTGCTGAACTCTGCTGGACCATCCACCCTACCCAGCAGTGACCAGTGTGCATCACGTTTCTCTAGGATCTGTCCCCTTGGCATTGGTACATCTTATACAGGCATTTGGCTTTGTGTGTGTGTGTGTGTTTGTGTGTGTGTGTGTGTGTGTGTGTGTGTGTGTGCATGTTTGTGTGTGTGTGCATGTGTGTGTGCATGTTTGTGTGTGTGTGTGTGTGTGCATGTTTGTTTAATCTCTTCAGAGTATAAACTGCACACAAAGGGGCTCTTGGGTGCACATAAAGCTGGTAATACCTATTCTCTGGTTGGTTTATGTTGGAGGGGTGGACATAGGCCTTACAGCACTTAATGCTGAGCACATCATAGATGCTTGGCGCCATTTTTGGTTGAATGAAGGAATACTTGGCATAAAGTAGGCTGAGTATCTATGATGCACTTTTTGTACACTACCTGAGGTGAATTTCAGAATAACTTTATAAAGACAATGTTATTGTCTCTACCTTCCACACAGCCCCAGATGACACAGCTAGTGAATACTGAAGGTAGGGCTCATAAGCGCCAGGGCAGGAGACTAGTGGCACCTAAGGACATTAGCTTGAGACAATCATCACCCTTGGAGACATCCAGGAGGTAGCCATTCCATAGGAGAACAAAGGACTAAAGTTAGGCCAAAACTAACAAAGTATTGATAAGTGGGGCTAAGTGTCCTCTTTGGCAGCCCCAGGAACAATCAGGTCCATTGGGAATCTCTGTCCCCAGACCCTGATCTGGTTCTGCTACCAGGACCTACCTATTTCAGACAAATGACATCAACCCCACCCCCATCCCCTACCCCCACTGTAGTATCAGAACATACGGAGAGAGAACACCCTGAGACTGTGGGAACTCTGAGGGTGTGGATAGGAGACAATAGGGTTAGAAGAATTAACAAAGAAACCTTTCCTTTCCAGGAACAATGCCCTGCAAGTGGGCCTTGAAACATTTATGGAGTAGCATTTTGTTATTTTGGTTTGGGGGCCTGGAAACCTCTACAAAATATGGGAGGTGCTAGCTTATTGTTGCAGGAGAGACTAGACCTGCCCCAGGGTTTCCAGGCCACCCAGCCAGTCCCTGCTACCCCTTCCTAAATCTCCAAGCTCACTTCTCCTCGACCCTTTACAATGTTTGACATTGTAGAGCTTGTCGGAGACCCCACGACCTCCACGGTCACTTCCTGCCTTTCTGAAAGACTTTTCCTACTTTGGATTCATAGCTATCACCTCCTCCTCCGAGAAGCCACTCAGGGATGCCTCTCTTCAGTCTTGGGTAGGTGTTGGGTCTCTAAGGTGTCACTCAGCCTTGTCCCTCTTCTGAGAGAATCTTTACAAGGGTTTGTTCTTGGCTCCTGCAAACTGCCACTGGCCTACTGTGTGGGGCAAGCTCTGGTAATGTAACTGAATGAGAACAGCTACCAGGTTGGTCTGTGCGTTTGAGTGTCTGTGTGTCTGTGTGACTGACTACTCTCTCTCCTTCCTTACCTGTCCTTCCTTTCCTGTTCTTCCTTCCCTGTCCTTCCTTCCTTCGTCCTTTCATACATTAGTTAATTTAACCCTACAAGGATTGATGGTGCAAACAGGAGTAAAAATAGAAGATTATGCCTATTTTTAGAATGTTTATTTTAACCATTGTGGTATCCCATTTTTTTTTTTTTTTTTAGGAGAGACGAAGGCACGGTCTAGTCCTCACAATGAGGCAGTCTGTCCCCTGAGCACACAGACGTCACTACCTCCCCTGCCTCTCCCCTCTGCTCTCAAGCCTTGCTCATTCTTGCCTTCTCAGGAATGCCACCACTGGTCTCAGCTCTTTAAAATTACCACTCACTCCCTGTCACATTTTCCATGAGCATGTTCCTTACCCTCTGGCCCACACGGCTCAGTCCTGTCCTCCAGCAGCACTGAATTCTGCATGTGACTGTCTCCTTTGATTTTCCCCATTTCTTCTCAACTGTTCTTCCCAGCGAGGGGTGCTGAGTGACAGCTCTTTGGCCTGTGTCCTGTGTCCTTTTCTCTGCCACTCTCTTGTACCCAGTGACTATTAGGGACCTGATAACAATGCTCAGTAGGGACACACTGGTGCTCTGAGTGACAAGCTACGTGCAAGTCCTGCCATCTTTGGTCATCGCTGCTGCTATCCACACATGCTGTCTGCCGCTCCCGCTAGACAGGAGTCACACAGCAGACAGCGCCTGGCAACATTTTGGTGTAGTGTATAGTTCTTTGTCTTGTGGTCTGTAGGCAGGACCTGGCCTTCAGGTCTCTGAGTCTCCGGACTCTCTCTCCCACTCTCCCTGTGACTTCTTCACTCGACCCTGGAAGAAGGTCAGTAGGAAACACCTGTTGGACTGAACTAGGAAGAGATAAGAAATGGAATATAAAGGCAAGTCCAGGGAAGAGAGGCAGGGAATGGACCAGGCAGCCAGGCCGGGACCTCAGTCCCCATCTTCCTTTTTCTAAGGACTTGCTTGATGAGCCAGCAGCTCCCCCTGGAGCCTCACACCACCGTTTGAAGGAGCTTGCTAAATTGGAACATGAGGGTTTGGCGGTCCCTGATTGGGTCCTGTGTACGCCAAGAGCCAGCCAGCTTTTCTCCAGCCTTTAATTTTCTCACCTGAAAGACTGAAATAATAATTTCTGGCCTTCCTATGGATCTTGATGTGGATCACTGTGGTTTCTGGTGGTCTTCACAGGTGACCCCTGTGAAAAGGTTATTTGACCTCTGGACAGGGTCGCGACCCACAGGTTGACAACCACTGCTTTAGCGCTTCTGTGCCCAGAGCCCCTCCTGTCCCTTCACCACCGCAGCGGCCCCAAGCTGGACACGGGTTGGCTAAGTGTGAGACTCATTTTGTTCTCACTCCATCCACAAACCTTGGTGACCTGACTCCTAAACTGAGGGCAATGCTACTTAATTAGAATGCTGCGGCAATTGAAGGCGCCTTGTGCAAAGCCCTTGGTGTTCAGGAGCACGTACTTTGTGGTCTTGAGGTCGTCTGTCTGCAGAGAAAAAGGGAACAACGACAGTTCCTGGTCGCGTGAAGAATCCTATCCTGGGACGACCATTTTGCTCAAGAGCATCCCCATCTCCCATCCCTATCTTCCTAGAGTAGGACACATTGTATAGAGTTCCATTTCGACTCTAGTTCAGGTTCATTCAGAATTGTGTGCCCAGTCTCCACCCTGTTCAGCTAGAACTCTGTGTCCTTAAGCAGGAACTCCTGGTTCCTCCCTGTCCTCATCTCCTGGCAACCATTGTTCTGTGAATCCACCTCTGTGACTGCCCTCACCCCAACTAAGTAACTTAGTCCACTCAAGAACTCACTGTGTAGTTCAGGTCATTCTGAAAATCATTATGCTGCTTGTGCAGGACTCAAACTCTTGACCTTCCTGCCTCCGCCTGCCCTGCGCTGTGGATACAGGCTTACTCCATCCCTCCTGATGGCTCTATGAGTGGTGTTTCCTATTAATGGACTCATATACCATTCAGTATTTTTGTCTCTTCATGATTGGCGTTCTTTCAGTGTAATGCTCTAAAAGTCCATTTCACACATAGTTCTGAATCCCTTTCCTCCTTTAAGCTAAACATTGTCCTATATTTCACATGGGTTGCTTGCACACTAGCTACTGAGAATGAAGCTACTACAAATACCAGGCACTTGTCCCTGGAACTGTTTCAATTCTCTGGAGTATATTTCATGGTGCCGGCCACATTTTATATTCATACCAATCGCACACAGGCATTTGAGTTTCTTCACGTTCATGGCAAAATTGGTCTCTGTTTTGGTTTGGTTTTGGGTTTTAGGTTTTGGTTCAGGGTGTTTTGTTGTTTGTTTGGGCAGCGGTTCTCTTGATGGGCACCAGGTGGTCACTCTCTGGGGAAGCTTCTCTGACGAAGGACAGGCTGGGAGGACAGATTTTCTGAATGCATTTCCTAATTCATGCATGCTCGTACCCAACCCTCCTCAAATCCTGGTGCCGTAACGTCACAGGCAAGAAAGCATTTTGGCACAGAGCAGCCTCGGCAGCAGGCACACAGCTGGGGAAGTGGCATTTGAGCTGAACCCTAGGCCATACAGAGGTTGAAGAACTGCCCTCTCGACATCCACAGGGTTCAGAGGACCAAGGTGAGAGCACTCCTTCTTGATTCTTTAGAACTGACCCTACCCTGAGGCTCTGCCCAGCGGCCTCTCCCTCACTTCAGCTGCCCAGTGGCTGTGGACTGTCTGAATAGGAAACACACAAATAAAATAATAAATTTATTATTTAACTGAGGCCCAGGTGCATCTGTTGTAGCATCGGGTGCTGTTTATGGATACAATAAAACACACTTCCAGCAGCAGATGGTTTCCTTCAACTCCTAAACTCTGTGTGAGAGGGGCAGTTACATTTGGCTAATAATGTCTTTCCAAGTCTAGCCTGCTTGCAAAGAAAGCCATTAAAAAATTAATTAATTAAAAAAATCATGCACTGGGTTGGACTTTTGCCTGATCTTTGACTAACAGCAGCAGTTTGAAGACTTTCTCCTGGCAGCAGCTGGGCAGGGATACTCAGACACTCTGGCTTTTGTACTGTGGGAGATAAGGCAGGGCCAGCCTGGCAGGATCCCAGCCGGACAGGACCGGCCCCATTCACCTGGCTTGCAGAATCAGCCACATATTTTACTGGAAAGCCTTTGTCCCAGGTCTGGTAATCTTAATTGCACCTTGGGGCACCACTGATCAGTAATCTCGAAGTCATTATATAAGTCTTGGGAACCTATCAGGGGTGCCCACACATTGACTCTAGTGTGTGCCCTTTGGTCACAGGGTTAACTATACTTATCTGTCACGTGCTTGTTTTGCTTCTCCCTTACTTCAAAAGGAACATCACACTGTGACTCAGTCTTGTGAGGTCAAGTGGGAACTGTAACCTCAGCAATAGGCAAGGAAAGGGGCAAGCATGGGGCTAGCTCTCAGCAGCAACCCAGAGCAAGCAGCAGGGGAGAGGCTTGGGCTGGAGGCAACCTCTGCTGGGTCTTGGTGCTGAGGGGGGCTTACTTGTGAGGTCCAGAGCTGATACAGTTTAGAATAGAGTTGTGTAGATATGACCAACCATCCAAGAGCTTAGAAATGCAATGGGATAAAACACAGAGCTGTGTGGGCAGCTGGTGACACAGAAGGACCTGTCATAGGCACCAGTGACTGAGGGACACAGAGAGGAACAGCATGAGAACATTGGTCAGAATTTTGACTCATTAATCAAAAATGCTAATTCTTTTGCATGCCTCATGGGAGATTTAAAATTGGGGCTGGAGAGATGGCTCAGTCATAAGAATGCTTGCTGCTCAACCTTAAGGACTCGAGTTCAGATCCCAGCATGCACATATGTTCACAAATGGCAGCTTTAAACAGATACAATAACATCTTTTGACCTCTTCGGCTACCACACACATGTGGTCATATAGGCACACATGCACGTAAAATAAACACGTATTAAAACAAAACAGAAAACAAAACCAAGATTTAATTAGGCGTGGTGACTCACATATTTAATCCTAGCACTCAGGAGGCAGCAGGGGTAAAGGTAAGTGGCTCTCTGGGAGGCTAAGGCCAATCTGTTTTATCCAGTTAGTTCCAGGCCAGCTAGAGGTACACAGTGAGACCCTGTCTCAAAAACAGAACAAAACAACGCCCCAAAACAAAAACAACAAAAAACAAAGGGAAGACAACTCTCTGGGATGCACACATAGATCAGGGTATGTGTACTATACCAGAGGTTGTAGAGTAAGTCACTGAGAACATTGGCTGCTAAGATTTATTCATTGGGTTCTGTTCTCAGATTCACATGTTCCTTCATATAGCTTAAATATTAATGTCTAAAGAGGGAATATAGTAATGTTATTGCAAAGTTCTATGCATGCTTGCATACAACACCCTAACCAGACAGCTGCTAGCTTGCTCATGTTGTAAGTCAAGACAAGAGGACATAAAGTATTTGGGAATAAGGCTGGTCAGTTAGATGCAATCAAAGCAAGCTGAGCTTTGGCTAAATGACAATCCACACAACTCTTTGTGGCGTAGGGACTGTGCTGGCTTATGGAAGTAACGAGTCATAATTCAGAGTCATCACTCTTTCATGGTTAAATGGGATGGAATTAGATTTTCTTACTGCACCTGGCTTCTTCCACCTTACTCAGATTGGACTCTGGTGGCTCTATCTCCCAGCATGCTTTGCCCCCCCCCCCCCCAAGGAAGATCAGGAGAAGAGGTGGGAGGCAAGAGCAAGACTAGAGCGTGAAAATACTGGGCTTCATATTTGGATAGCTTGGGGGTGTGGGGGGGGCGTGGATTCAAGAAAAAGAGGAAAAGGTGCCTCATCTATTTCAAGATGGTCTGAAACTGTTTCAAGATGGTCTAAAGCTGAGTCACTTTTCTCAGGTTCAGCTTCTGTTTCAGTTGCAAATTCTACAGTACCGTGGTCCTGGAGAGAACTCACGGGCTAATTTACCCAGACACATCTTTTCCAGCTCAGTGAAGATTGCCTAGTGTCTCAGAACCAGCTAGTCACAACCCAGATCGAAACCTTCACTTCCTCCCTCCGGACTGCCTGGTCTCCTCAAATGGGCCTCCATATTGTTCATTTCCCAGATCCCTCCAGTAAACCTTTGTCGCTGGCCTGAAGGGTTTTTAAATCCAAGCCAGTGCTTTTTTTTTGGGGGGGGGTGGCAGACAGCAGGAGAGGCAAACACCTGGGGAGTAACAGGATGGGCCTCCAGTTAATTTACCACTTCTGCAGAAACCAATTGGAACCAAAGCCTATCTTGGAGGAGTGTGCCCCCGACCTGCCTAAAGCAGCCCTGAATTCTAACCAGAGTGCTTAGATGGAGCTAAAAATAACTGGCTAATCACCACCAGGAAGAACTAACAAGGCCTCCGAAGAAAGGGAAATGTCTCAATATTCCTCTCTCCGGCAGCTGCCCTCCAGCAGGGATGCAGGCTCCTCCTGGCTGATAATTAGGCCGCAGAGGCTCTGGAGCCTGGAGGGACTGGAGGCCTGGCCCAGACCTTCAGGCAGGTTAGTGGCAGGGTCATTTGGGGTGAGGTGAGTTGGAAAATGGTAAACCCAGAGGAAATGAGCCACCAGGAAACGGTCTGAGGAACTGAGCAGTCGGTCCTCTTCTGGTTAACAGCCTTTCTTTAAGAAGGTAAAATCTTTCCTTTAAAGAAGAGTGTTTTATTCTGCTCTGATCAGCTGCCCCCCCCCCCCTTTGAAGATCTTCCTTTCTCCTAAGCAGCTACCCGCTCCTGAAAACATTACTGAGGTCTACACCCAGGCTGTTTGGAAATGACACCTCCTTGACAATCTTCTCTAGAGAGGACCAGAGTATAGCACTGGGACTGACACTTTGGAAGAATGACAAGAGAAGCCTTGGGTTCTCTTGCCTTGCAATTCCTAACAGTAGCAAAATTAGAGTTATAAATGTATCAATGAAAATGATTTTGTCTGGGGGTCCTTGCAACACAGCAGCTGTATTATGGGGTTGCAGAAGGAAGACTGAGAGCCACTGGCCTAGAGTTCTTAAAGAGTAGGGCTTAGGAGCTGTTATTACAGGTCGAAGGAGGCAGCTGAAGAGAAGTGCGGATTGTTTTCCAGAGACAGGAATCTACGTGCTTACTTCTTCCAAAATGTATGGTCAGCCTTCAATAGACAGCTATAAACAGATTCACAAAGGAAGTGCTTGGGATTTCATCCTTAAGCATCCACCCCTTGGGTGTGCTGGCCAGCAGGGAAGGGATTTTTCCCTCTGGGCTGTGTGCTTGGGAAGGGTCAAGCAGGTGAGGAGGGGTCTAGCGCTGCTTCACCGCACATGTTAGCTGTGGGTAAATAGGAGTTCATCTTTTCCCTACAAATACGGTTGCTGGGATAGATCGAGGAGCAACACCCCAATCTGACTGAAGACACGTCAGCTGGCTGCCCTGCAATTTAAATCTTAGCAGAAGCAGAACCTCGGGCTCGGCTAAGGACGGTAGTGTTTCGCATTCATGTCCACTTCCGGTTCTTCCCTTTTCTGAGAAAGCATCGCTGTCCTGTTTCCTCTGCTCTGTATTTAGGTCCCGGGGCTCTCCAGACGGGATCCCCCCCACACGGCCATGGCCCGCAGACAAGGGAGCCACATGGGGGCTGAGTTCTGGAAGCCTCTGGGTCTATGTTTGCTTGTCTTTTCCCACAGCCAGCCTGGTCCCCTCCTGCAGTTTGAGTCACATCCTGGTCTCCAGGGAGGAGATGGGCTACTCTTCTGCCTGAGGCATTGAAGAACGCCAGACCGAGTGTTTTCTTGTTTATCTTTATCCACACGATTTAAAATTCCCAGACAGCGTAATGACACTGAAAGAGAAATGAGCAGAAATCACAGTTGCTCTGTCACCCACCAGCTCCATGGTGTTGGCAAGTTAACTCCCCCGAGCTTCATCTGTGAGGGGTAAGAAGGAAGAATTATCCATTGCTTCCCAGGGCCATGTGCAGCCATTCGGAACAAACACTGGGTTGTGAACGACTTCATCTCCCTCCGCTGTGGGGTTAATCCGTGTTTGATTAATAACCTGCTGTACCATGACCTTCATCTTCTCTCTTTTGGTTTAGTTTTTCAGGCTGATACACTTTTTACCCTTTTTAGAGTTTTGATAAAACTGATGCAGATGCCGTCACATGAGTATTTCCTATGAATCTGTCTTCTGACCCACGAGCGGTACTTCCTCTAGAGTGTTTGTAAAGTGGGACTGTGGTACTGTTTCAGTTTAGCCCTCTACTTGGAATAATTTAATGAGACTTACCATGGTTATCGGGAATAAAATCCTTTTTATTGCTAAATAGTATTTTAGCCTGTGGTTGTGTCATGGTTTGTCCATTTGGATTGCTACTGAGAAAAAAAAATGGCATTGTCATTAGTATACAGGTTTTGTGTATATTTTTTAAAGGGTGGGGGCAAAAATATCTAGGAGTGGAAACACAAACAGAAACTCAATGAGACCGGGTTCTTGCTGTTGTGAAGATGACAAGATGGTGGGGGATGGAGTGGCAGGTTATCAACAGTTCCTCCATGAACGTGCTTTCTACAGTCACTGTGGTGCTCTGGACAGCGCAGGGAATGAGGCTCAAGAAAAAAACAACATGCTATCGGTGGACTGTGTGCCCGTGCGTGCATGTGAGTGTGTGTATGTGTTGTGTGTCTGTATGTTGTATGTCTGTATGTTGTGTGTATTTGGTGTTGTCCAAGGATGGGACAGGAGAAGGGCACAGCAGAGGGTAGGATATCCTTGGGACAAAGCTGTTAGTGCCTCTGACTCAAACAGTTCATTCTCTCAACTTCCTTTCCGCTGTGACCTTTGGTTAGGAATTGAGGTCTTTCTTGCTGATGGCGTTCCTGCCACGTGAGTGTTCTACACAGAGGAAGGTGTCCTCCAGGAGCAACCAGGAGTTAGCACCAGAGGGTAAGATACTACAAAAGACGTGGTACCGAGGTGGGACCAGACGCACACAGAGCCACACAAGGGCAGCCAGAATCTGTACTTCCTTCTCAACGCATAACCAACTTGTTTGTGCAAAGTTAGTTACCCTCTTCCTTGCTTTGCTGCTTCTTGCAAACATCTGGTGGTTTTATCTTCTGGGTGGAGCAGGTCAGAACATTCTGTCTTGGCAGGATGCCTCTTTTTGGACAGAGTTCAAAAAGTGCTCCGTCTGCTGCCTAGGGTACTGAGCACCTGGGTGGTGCTGTGGAAACCCAGGTTCTCTCCGGTTGTTGACGCTCTTGGAGGGAGGCTGGAGCTGAGAAGCACTGGGCAGGTAGCAGTTCCTGAGGCTGAAGGGGACGAGCAAAGTCCTGCTTCTGGACTTGCGGAAACCAGTTCAGGTAGACTTGCCATTTACCGAGCCCAGGTATTGATGATGCTTACCTGTAAATCCCAGAACTCAGGAAGTTGAGGAAAAAGTTCAAGGTCACTGTAAGCTACGAGTTCTAGGCAGCCTGGGCCATTGAGAAATTATAACTATGTAAATGATAAAAGACAACATTAGCAAAGGTTTTGTTTGTTTTTGTTTTTGTTTATTAACATGAGTTGGTCTTATCGTTCCAGCATTTAAAAGCACAAATGAGGGGCTGGAGAGAGGTTAAGGACACTGGCTGCTCTTCCAGAGGTGATGAGTTCAATTCCCAGGACCCACATGGGGGCTCACAAGGGTCTATGATGAGATCTGATACCCTCTTCTGATGGACAGATGAACATGTAGACAAATCACCCCATGCATAACATACAAAAGCACCGACGTATTGTTTGTAACATGAGTCGTGGCATTTGCCTTAGTTTCTTTTCTTTCTACAAGTTAGAGGATTTCCCAGACCCAGGATAGACCATGATATCCTGCAGCTTCTAATGCATCCCCGCCTCGATCCCTCTCCTGAAGCTTTTAGGTTCAGTGAGAAAGTATGAATCTAAAACCCACGTCCCCATCCTTGTGGCTTAAATGGAACAAATCATGAGAAATAGCTTCTTTAAAATGACCCTCCCTCTGTTTCTATGGTCATCATGCCTGACGTCTTACACCATCTCGTATGAGCTTTCCTCGGGTACAACCAACAGGAACTTCACATTACAACCTTGTGAAATGATCCTACAGTTGTCCTCACTACATAAAGCTGGGGGGTGGGGCAGGTGGCTCAGTAGTAGAGCCCTTGCCTTACTAGCATGCACAAGTCCCTGGATGCCCCAATATGACTCCCTCACAAGAAAAGCTGGCTACCTATGACTGAACTTTTGTTGAGACAGGTTCTTGTGGAGCCAAGGTTATCCCCAAATTCTCTATGTAGCCGAGGATGACTTTGAGCTCCTGATCCTCCTGCCTCCGTCTTCCAAATGATGAGCTTCAGACATGCACCAGCGTGCTCGGTCAACTACTCTCTGTGCCTACTCCTCAAGTCTGCCATCCGTCTTTGAGTCAGCACATTCTTTTAATCACCTAGCTGATTTCTTCCCAGCAAGCTATTGAACTCTGGCGAGTGCTTAAGATAAATCAACGGTACCTAAGATTCAGTGTTGTAGTATCCTGGGAACACCCAGGTGTGAAGTTCACAATTCCTCTCCAGATTTCTTTTCAAAAATGTCAAGTGCCCAGAGGTTCAGTGTTGGTTAACCTCTCCTGCTATATCTGCACTCACATTCTGCCTTAAAAAGAACCAGGTGACTCCTGCTTGTCTTTCAACACTCAAGTGAAGACCTTGTCTTTTCAAGACATGTCCCCTGCCTGCTACTCCCCCAAGCTCCACAGTCACATTTTCATTCCTCACTCCATCCACACCAGCTAGGGGCTCAGTCAACAGATTCTCCATCCCCACCCCCAGCTGTATTATCTTTCTCCGAGCAAGCAACCCATCTTGATGCTCCCATGAGGGTCTTGTTTGCATCTGCCAGTGAACATCATAAGAAAAATCTATGTTGGAAATTGCCTGTCTTTGTAGTGTGAGGAATATTTGCAGCTCACACTTACTCGAGGGCTTGCTTTGCACCAGATAGCTGTCGAGTCCCGTGTGTAAATTGGCCCCTTTAAGTTTGACAGTGACCCTATGCAGACGCTGCTCTTCCTTACCGAGCTATCTGATTCTGCTCTGTAGCCGGAAGGGCTCTAATTTTGGGTGAATGTCAATTTCTTTTCCTAGTAACTCACAGAAAGCGCTGTCCCACTCGGACTAAAACAATTACTCTAATTCCATTTCTCAGAATGATCGGGTTCAGCCCTAAATGGGACAGCTATTTCACTGTCCCCTCTGAGGCCCCAGGAACATTGCAGAAAGGGTGGAAACCAATTACTATAATCTCATTTCTCGTGGAGTGACTGGTTTAGACATGGGCATGTAATACAATTCTGGCCAATATGGAAGGGAAGCCTAATGGGTAGAGAGCAGGGGTACTTCTTGCAAGTGTGCAGATGAAAGACATTTTGGTGATGATTTTGCAGCTGGAAAGGTGTATTGGCTGTTTCCTCATAGCTGACAAAAAGCCTGACAGGAACAATTGAAAGGAAGAAAAGCTTATTTTGACTGAGATTTCTAGAGATTTGGGAACATCACATAAGGATTCTCTGTGTGAGTGCAACTCCACCCATGACCGTGGCAGAGAGGTCACAGAATGTTCAGACTAGAGCCACAAGGGTCTATGCCTTCAAGGACTGTCCTCAGCGACCCGCTTTAGAAACCTCTCAAAATGATACCCAAACCTGGGACCCAAGCGCTCCAACACGAGAGGCTGCAGGGGATGCATAAACCATAACTGCGGTAACTAGCCCGAGGGCAAAGATGCATAAAGAAAATCTTGGAAGCAAAAAATAAAAAGTAATTGACTCCATCGATTACTGAGGTAACTGGCCCGGGACTATCAGGAGTTCTTTTTATGTGAAGAAACATATTTTTCTTATTTTTCAAGTAGAAATAGCTAGCGGCCTCTTAATCACTGAAAAATCCATTAGGCTATTTTATATTAATTTTGCAAGTAAGGCAGTCGAAGTTCATCGAATTTAAGTAATTTATCCAGATTCAATTGCCTGTGAAAAGCTAATCTGGCCCCAGGACTTTTACATATTACACAGCGCTCACGCTCCGAGAGGGACTCAGTCTTGCTCAGGTTTTATAATTACTGCTATTATTATTTGGTGCTACTGTTTTGAGACAGTCTTGCTTAATTTTTTTCTCTTTACATTCGAGAATCATTTACAAGCACACAATGGAATGTGATCACACTGCTCCCGTCCCTTGCCAACTGTTCCTGTATTCCCTTTAACACCCACCAAATAAACGTCCTACCCATTAGTAGACACAGCCCAACCTCATTTACATTCACCTCAAAGCACAGGACTTAGGACCAAACAACTGATCTCAAGAGATGGAAGTTTGAATGTCCTGGTGATACAGCAGTTGACGATAAGGTTGGGAAAAGAGGGAAGGGGCTGGTGAGGGTGCATAGGACCATCTTCCAGCGTCTCCCGTGGATACCCAGGTGTCCCCATACAGACAGAAAGTGAGTCTGACAGAAGGATTTGGACTTGGATGTACCATGCACCTAGTTGAATGATTCCAGCCAGCCTAGCCCTGCTGAGGGCCAGCCACCAATGATGGTCAACCACCAACGACAGCCTTGCCTACAAGTCCATCTTCATGGTCTTGTCAACGAGGCATTCCAGTTCTTTCTCCTGGTTGTTTGGGGCTCAGTCTACAGCGGCCATCACACATGCTTTAGTGTTTTCACAGTCCTTGTGCCAGTAGTTGGCCTCTGCCAGGAAGAAGACAATCCGTGTTCCTCTTTTCCCACTGGGCAACAGCTCCTGCAGCAGTGTGATGCCTTCCAATGCTGTTCCTGTATTCAATTCACACTGGGCACCGTGCATACTCAAACTGTTTGTTCTTGGAGACAGAGCTGCCTGCTCAGACTGAAATTTCCAAATTTCCTGGATCCCTCAGACACCAGCACATTCAGCCTTTCTAGCCACCACCCCTACAAGGCTAGCTTCACACCATGTTTCCTTCTGGGACACAGGCTGCATGGACCAGTGGCAAGGGGAGAGTTGTTCTGTTTTGGCGGGGGGAGGGTGTTGTTTGTTGTTTTATTTAGTTTTTGAAGGTTTGGGTTTGTTTGTTTGTTTGTTTTAATTTTTTTTTGGTAACCCACTGAGTTCAGTTAATGCTGTCATGTGTGAGTTGATTGTGGGCAACTGCTGGAACACAGGAAAACCTACCAGTGGCCATACCTCATAAAAGAATGACTCTTCCTTCCTGTCAACAGTCCAGTGCCAGTAACTCTTCAGTAAGGGATGGAACCTGGAGATCATCTTTCTCTTCTAGGCTGGAGTTTGGCTGTCTTTGTCTTGTGTAGGGTGACCACAGTTACTGTGAGTCTGTGACATCGTTAGCTGTGTCATGTCCAGAAGAAAGCCTTTCATAGCTCACCTCCCAGCCTCTTGCTCATGTATTTTTTCCCACCTCCTCTTCCTTGATATTTCCTGAGTCTTGGAGGTGGTAGTTAATATAGATGTCCTGTTCAGGGTTGAACACTCAGTCTCCTTTCCTCAGAACTCTGACTGGTTATGCATCTCTCTGGAGACTTCTAGCCAGTGTGGGTGCAGGAGACTGCCCACTGTGGGTGGGGGAGTTTCTCTGAACAAGGCTGAGAGTAGCCCACATCCACAAGTATAAACATGGATATTTAGGAGTCAATTTGACAACAACCATTTAACAGAATAATAGTACCAGATTCTAGGCCCATCAGAATCTTATTCTTTAAACGAGACTAGCGTGAAGCTTGCTTTGTAGCCCAGACAATCCTTCTGCCTCAGTCTCCCAAACACTTGGATTATAGTTTTGACTTGGCACATTCAGTGTCTTTAAGTCCTTATTTCTAGCACAGTATTTGGAATGTAATTATTGTCCAGCTAGCAGGCTCAGAAAGACAGCAGCCTTATGTGAAATCTGAACTTTGAAGTGTTGTGATGTGAATCTGAAGTGTTCCTCTGTCCATCTTGCCTCTGCCTTCTAAATATCTACCACATCTCTATGATGCCATCAAATTACAACTTCCTTAATGGACTGTGAAGAAGTCATAGCCCTCATGGTCCAATCACTTTCATGCTGGTGTTCATGCCTTTAACACTCCAGCTGTGCATATGCAACATCATTTTGAAAGGAGAGCGCAGAGCTAAATGCAGAATGGGTTCTCCACTTAAAAACAAGTACTTAGGGAAGTGTTGGAGATTTTTGTTTGTTTGTATTGTTTTTTTTAAGTTTTTATAGATTCAGCCACCCAGTCATACAGAAACCCCTACCTGTGAGTGAAGGGAGACAGGGTATATCTTCCGGCAATAGAACTCAACACATCATCAACATGGTATATTTTTTCAAGCATTAAAGTGCAAATTTGAAAAGGACATAGAGTCTTATACCAAGGGTCCAAATAGCTGCTCAGAGCAGGCAATGTGTTGGTAGGGCTGGTGTTCCTCCAAGGAATCCCTAAGAAGCTATTCCACAAAGCTGTGACAGTGGAATCTAAGTTGAAGTACCCCTTTGCCCCCTGAGTTTAGAGATGCCAGAATAATGTGATATTTACCTTGGAAAACTACAGGCTTGGAGTGGAGCCAGCCTAGGAAAGAGGACCCACTTTTCATAGGTAGACCTAAAGGGGCAAAAATACGCAAGTTTCTTAGAGCCCAGAAGATTTCATCATAAGCCACAGATACTGGACATGAATCAATATGGTTTGTTAATTGCCCTGCTGTGTTTTAGTTTTTTTTGGTCAGATCTTAGCTGGCTGTGCTTGCCCTCCTCTCTGTTGCAATGGAAATATCATCTCTGCCATCTTTTATTGGAAGTATGTAACTTGTTTTGTTGTTTGTTTTTCTTAATATTGCAGGCTCTCAAAGATAAAATTTGTCTTGAGTCTTGAAAGTATCACTCGAAAGTATCAGGACTTCTAAAGATCATGGAGACATTTAGAGATGGACTAATTGAGTTTGTGATTAGGAGAACTTTGAGGCAAGGAATAGAATGTTCTGACTTAATCTTATGGGTTTGGGTGTTGAGGTGATAAGGCTGGAATTTTGAGTGTTAGTCTTCATTGTCAATCAAATCCCATTGTGATGGGATTTATAATCACCCTGGAAACACACCTCTGAACATGCTCATAATGTTGTTTCCAGTAAGTCTTAACTAATGATAGGAGATCCAATTGAATGTGAACAGCAGTGTCCCATGGGCTGAATAAAAAGAAGTGAACTGAGCACCAGTCTTCCCCTCTCTGTATCCTAGCTGCACAGTGTGACCAGCCGCCTCACACTCCTGCTGTCAAGCCTTCTCTGCCATGATGGTATGTACCCTCAAATCATGAGCCAAAATAAACCCTCCTCCCTCTTCACCTATTTTTATCAGGTGTTTTGTCATAGCAGTGAGAAATGTAACTGATATAATAAAAGGCACACCATAAATTTGATATCCATTTCTTCTTTAAAAACTTGGCAAGCTAGAAGGGGGAAAACCAGTTCCTTAATCTTGTAAAGTATATCTGTCAAAAATTAACGACGAGGAGCTGGGGAGATGGCTCAGTGTTAAGAGCACTGGCTGCTCTTTCAAAGGTCCTGAGTTCAATTCCCAGCAACTACATGGTGGCTCACAACCATCTGGAATCTGATGTCCTCTTCTGGTGTATCTGACAGCCACACTGTGTTCATAAAAATAAAATAAATACGTCTTAAAAAATTAACGACAAGTATCTAATTTAGTACTGAAGGATTTAAAATCATTCTCCCATTTACAATCAAGCCAATGGCTATTTCTTTACCTGTTGTGTACTAGAAAGTTTGTATAGGACATTAATGCAAGAAAAATTAAGATAAAAAGAAATAAAGAAATATTGTTATTTATAGGAAATATTACCTACACAAAAATGCAGAGGGGGTGTATATAAATATTGTGAATACTAATAAAAATACTCTTCCTGGTTGCTAGATCAATGTGCAAACACATATTGCATTCCAGAATGTTTGCAATGATTGAAAAGGTAATAAAACACCACCTTTAGCAGCAACAAAATCTGTGAGCTTCCTGGAATAAAATCCACAAGAGAGACATATATTAGACTATTATGAAAAAATAAAACACAGAATTTACTAAATGAAGAACTGAAGAAGATGATGAGTTGGCTTAGATTCTTATAAAAGTTCCAGCTCTTCCCAAATGAAGCTATGAATTCTCTATGAGGAGCAAGAGAAGGCTTGACACAGGGTACCTCAGTACTCCATATATCACTATAGTAATAAGGCTTCAAAAGTATTGGGTATGAGGCTTCTCAAACTTCATGTTCTTCTGAAGCCCTTGGGAATCTTGTTAATCATGGATCCTGATTAAGAAAGTCTGGGTTAAAGGTTGAGTCTGTATTTCAAATGACCTGATGCTAGCACAGCTGGTTCATGCAACACACTTTGAGACTATTACTAGGCAGGCAATAACTAAAAGAACAGACCAGAGAGCCCAGAAACAAGTTTACATACTTATAATAGCCTCTGAGTAAGAGTGCATGACAGGTTAGTATGGAAAGTGAGGTAGGTGAGAAATTGTGCTGACCTAATGTAAGGAGGCACACAGCACACACAGAGACACAGACAGGGGAGGGAGAAGTGGGGAGGAAGGAGAGATAGGAGAGAAGAAAGGGAGAAGACAGAGACAGAGAGACTGAGAGACATAAACACAGAGAGACAAAGACACACACACTCAGACAGACAGACAGGCACACATGCACAGAGAGAGAAAAAGAGAGGGGGAAGGGAAGGAAGGATGAGGAGTAGGAGGAGGCAGAAGAGATGGGAGGAGGAAGAGGAAGAGGAGGAAGAGAGATCAGGGAAAATTGATTCATCCCTAGAGTCTTCAGAAGGAACATGTCTCTGCCCCTTCCCTGATGCTGCCTATTGAATCATCTTGGGCCCCTGACTGCCAAGACTATAGAAGAGTAAATTTACTGTTTTAAGTTCCTAAGCTTGTGGCTATTGGTTCAGAGCCTTGGGAAACAAGTACCCCACATGAGAAAGGGCACTGCAAGACTAAATGAAAAAATTAACTACAGATTTGAAGCAGTTTTCCAAGTATAGATCTGATAAAGGGTTCAAATTCAAATGCAGATGTCCAACAATGAAACAAGTGGCCCACTAGAAAGACAAGCAAAAGGATATGACAGAACTCACAGGGATGCCTTAGAGGCAAGGGCCATCAGAAAGGACCACAAGCTCACTAACCATCTTGGGAGCCCACTAGAACAGTGAGGTACCAATTTTTATCCATCACAACTAAAACATTAATCACAGAAAGTTCCCTTTCTTTAAAGATTCATTTATTTATTTATTTTTATGTACAAAGTCACTATCCTTAGACACACTAGAAGAGGGCATTGGAATACATTACAGATGGTTGTGAGCCACCATGTGGTTGCTGGGAATTAAACTCAGGACCTTAGGAAGAGCAGTCAGTGTTCCTAACCATTGAGCTATCTCTCCAGCCTGCCCATAGCAAGTCTTAATGAAGATATAGAACAAAAATTACCTTCATAAAACTCTGGAAGGAGTAAATGTGTTTTCAATGTCTTTATGAAAACATTTTAATAACTTAGCTGAGTAAGCCTGAGGGCATCCCAGAGTCTGTGACTCAACAGTTCCATCTGTGGGCTTTCAATAAACATTGTGGTAGCCAGGGAGCAAAGGGGTTTGGGGACTGGACACCAACCACCAAGAACATATTGCCAGTGACCTATTCCTCTAGCAACGCTCTACTCCCTGACACTTCTCAATCTAATCAAATTGCCAACTAAGCATCACATGCAACACAATATATCTCAAATGTATAATTTGATGTATTTTATCAAACATACAATCTTAGGATATCTCACAATGATCAAAGTAGGGACATATTTATCACATCCATAGGTTTCCTTACATCTTGTTAGCCTGGCTCTCCAATGTTGCAGTAAATATTAAAAAGTGACTTAGCCTTTTATCTCTTACTTTGCTGGCTTCCAGGGGACCATCTGGCACTACAGGGATCTCTAATTTGGCGCTCTATGCTGCCTCTAAGAACTCAGGCATGGTTTACTCCCCCACTCCTGTTGCTTCTGTCCCGGGTGGATACTACTGCCCCAATGTGTTCCTTTCCTCCACTGCCGGTACAAACATGACTCACATTCATTAATTTATCAAACAGGTTTATATGTTAAATTCTCAATCCACAAACACTCTACACAATAAACTCACAACCAGAGAACAAATAAACTGCCCATCCAGAAAAGATAAATTCGACCATAGAAATCCTAAGAAGTAATCATAACAACCTCATCAAGCTAGAGTTGCTCTCTTCTGCTCTTCCAGCCTCCCCCCCCCCCGCGCCTACCTCTTCACTGTCCAATCATGTATTGCTTTAACATAAACCTACACTCCAGTGCCCGCCCACCTGTGCCCAAGTAACCATTCATCTGCTATCACTATGGATGAGCCTGCATTTGCAAGGGTTTTATATAAACGGAGCCACTGAACATGCATTCCCTATTCTGACTGTCTTTTTCAAGCATGTTGTTATGTGGTCTATTTGGTTGGTAGATAAAATTTCATTCTTTATGAAAAACACAATCTGCTTAGACATTCACCTGAGAGTAAATATCTGGACTATTTTCAGCTTTTTTTAAAAAGTGTGAGCGTGTGTGTGAGAGTGTGTGTGTGTTTGTATGCACTCAGTTATGCCTGCATGTCTGTCTTTAAAGCTCTCCACTTGAAAACAATTATTCTTATTTTTACTTATATGCATGTTTGTATCTCTGTGTGGGTATTTGCACATAAGTGCAGGAACCCGTAGAAGACATAGGCTTTGGGGTCCCTTACATTAGAGTTATTAGACTTAGAGGTGCTTATGAACCCCCTGATATGCATGCTGGGAATTAACCACCCATCTTCTGCAAGCACAGAAAATTCACTTAAGCATTGAGCCATCTCTCCAGCTCTTTTACCACATTTTTTTAAACAAGAGTCTTTCACTGATGCTGAGACTCTTCATTTTGACTAGAGACCAGATGACCAGCAAATCCAGCTTGCCGTTTCAGCCTTCTTCCCCCAGCACTGAAGCTACAGATGTACATAGATCCTGGCTTTACATGGGTTATGAGCCATCTCCCCATCTCACTGCCAGATTTTGACTACTGCAAACAAAGTAGCTTTGAAGACAGGAGTGCATATCTATTTGTGAACATTGCTTCCTTTCCCCTTCAGTGAATTATTGAAATACTACGGCTGGATTAAAAGTGGGTATGAATATAAGTTTTGTTTTTTTTTTTTTTAATTTTCCATGATGGCTGCCCCATGTCATATTCTCAGGAGCAGAGTACCAAACATCACTTATGACATTGTAGCAATCTGTGAGTCCTTGATAGACATTTAAATCTTCAACCCATTCTCCTGGGAAAACTGATGGAGGAGGTCTGGAAAATACCTAGAAATCTGAAATCTGAGTGCTGAGAGTATCCTCTGGGTGATCAGACTTTTCTCTACAAAGCTGAACCTAGAAGTCTTTGGGGATCTTGTTCCGGCCTGTGTCAGCAGGTAGACACGCACTGCATCAACACTACAAAATGTGCACAGACCTTTGTATGATGGGCTCTGCCATCTGTCTGGGGTTCATGGAAGATAGTGGATGTGATAGTGACCCCTCCAAAAGATATGCTCACCTCCTAAGCTTGAGAACCCAAAACTGTGACCTTCTTTGGAAAAAGGACCTTTGAGATGGAATTGAAGATCTTGAGAAGACATCAGCCTGGATTTAAGATCGAAGTTGTCCTAGCTTTCTACTATTGTGATAAAACACCATGACGCGACTTGGAGAGAAAGGGGTTTATTTGGCTCACATTTCTGCAACATAGTCCTTCATCAAAGGAATGAGCAGGAACTGAAAGCATAAACCCTGATGCAGAAACTAAAGCCATGGAGGAACACCGCTTACTGGCTTGTTACCAATGGTTTGCTCAACTTCCTTCTTTAGACACTCCAAGACTACCTGCCCAGGTGGACTGGGCCTTCTCACATCAACCATTAGTCAAGAAAATTCCCCACAGTCTTGCCTACAAGCAATCGGATAGAGGCATTTTCTCAACTGATGTTCCCTTTTCCTAGATATGTCTAAATTTGCGTCAAGTTGAGAAAAACCAACCAGGACAGAAGCCATGCTGCTAGAAGCTAGAAGAAAGAACACTCACAACTATCTTTCTTCTAGAGGCAAGAGATCATCTTCCCTGGAGACTTTAGAGACAGAAACTGACCTCAACTTGCACCAATGGCTATTAGAACTGTGAGAATGTATTTATATTAAGTCACTCAACTTTTGGGAATTGGTTTTTACAGTGGAGACTTGAAGATCAAAAGCATGGAGTCAACCAGGCATGGTGATTCATGCCAGTATTTCCAGCACAGGCAGGATGAATGTTGCATGTTTCATGCCAGTCTGAGGAGTCTGAGTTATGTGTGAGATCTTGTCTCAAAACAAAACCGAACAAACAAACAAAAAGCATATTCTTTGTTTTAAGATAGGTTCCTTTCTGTAGCTGGTTTTGACCTTACTGTATGATCTAGGTTAGCCTCAGACTTGTGATTCTTCAGCCCTAGCCTTCCAAGTACTGGCATTACAGATGTGTGCCCCCACAGCTGACTGGATCATAATTCCCTACACCCAATATTTGTGTCTCTAAGACAGAGACCTTGGGACTAAGAATATAGTATTTGTGTTTGCTGAATCCAGGAAGGCAATGCAATATTGCTAAATAACTGAAAGTTGAAGACAGATTATTGAGAACAAGTAACATAAATTATAATCTACTCATGCTATGTACAACCATAGAGTGCTTTCAAACAATGAGTTACATCCGTGGGCACTGGCGTGAGAAGTGTGCCATGACAGATTGGGAGTGAGAAAGCAACAGTCACAAGGCCAGCCAGAGGACCAATCTTATGGGAAGTTACTGTTTTACAGTCAGAAATGATTTTTCACTAAAAATACATTTGACTGAGAGAAGATGGAGGTGTGGAAAGAAAACCAATTTGGTTTCTGGCATGGGTCTTGTTTTCTGAGAGTAATTATAAAATGTTTGTATGTGGGTAAGTAGTTGTCTTATTAAATAGGTTTGTATGTTTATTATCTCTCTGTATACTTTTTAATGTATTTAAAACATGTCTGACATAGAAAAATCACAAATTCAAGGACATACTGGTTATAGGCCAGTAGGGCTACATAGAAAGATTTTGTTGCAAAAACAAAACAAAACAACAACACCTCCCTTACACACACACACACACATGCACACACATATACATGCACATACACATGCACACACACACACACACACACACACACTTAGAATTTTACTGATCTAAATTGTTAAGATCACTTAGTACTTACAGGGGATGCTGAGAGAATAAAAGAAACAAGTTACTGCCTTTTAAACTGTTTTCATTATTTTTAAAATTACATGTGAGTACATGTATATGCATGTTCATATATGTACAGGTGAGTGCAGGTGCCCTCAGAGGCATCAGATCCCTTTGGAGCTGTGATAACATGGTTGTAAGCCACCTGATGTGGGTGCTGGGAGGGAGGCAAAGTTGGGTCCTCTGGCAGAGTTACAAATCCATTTATTTATTCATTCACTTTACATCCTGATCGCAGCCCCCATTCCCATCTCTCCTCTCAGTCCCACCCTTACAAATTCCTTCCCCCATTTCCTAGAGAAGGGGAAGCCCCAGCTTGGGTACCACCCCACCCTGGGACATCAAGTCAAAGCAAGACTAAATGTATCTTCTCCCACTGAGGCCAACCAGGCTGTCCAGCAAGGGGAAGCAGATACAATGGCAGGGATCAGAGTCAGAGACAGCCCCTCCCCATACCAATTGTTAAAATACCCACATGAAGACCAAGTTTTACATCTGGTACAAATGTATAGGGAGTCTAAATTCTCGCCTCTGAATTATTTTTGGATGATTGAACTTCCATGGGCCCAGATTAGTTGACTCTGTAGGTTTTCCTAAACTACTATACCCAGAAAAACTCTCAATCACCATAGATGGAGCCAGAGGGGTAACAAGGCCTCTTCACAGCTCAGCCATCTTCCTCTCCAGATCTATATTTTATAAGATCTATTTTTTTATAAGAAAAAAAAGTTCATTGGTACAGCTTTTCGTATATGTAAATCATTTTTTTTTTTTTTTGTAACTGAAAACACATTTCTAAGCCAAACATTGTGACACTTGCAACAGGAAGCTGGTACGGACTGTAAAGGAAGACCCTGACTCAAAAAAAAAAAAAAAAAAAAAAAAAAAAAATCAGCCAACCCCAAATGCCCATATTTTGGAGAATTTCCAAGTAGATGGGAAGCTACCCAAAGAGAAGAGGCACATTTGCTGACACCCACTATCATCCTCTCTTTTGCTATTCAGACCCATGTGTGCTCGACTCCCACCTACCTGACCACAGACATATTACCTGCCCACTTCCTGTGCCCATTTTCCAATCTCTGCTTTAGTCATTTGTCTCCTGATCCCTCTCCTGCACCCTGTCCCCTCAACCTGTGTCTGCAGGCTCTTAAGCACATCCCCAAAGCCTGTGATTCTTACAAAGTTCGAGAGGTTGAGGGCGTGGGAGCAATAGTGAACTTCAGGTCGGTTCATGTTAGTGACTCCATTTCCCTGGCTGGACTGTAAGATCCCTGGGAAGGAAAAGATGTAGCATTAGGGGCTGGAGAGATGGCTCGGCAGTTTAGAGCCCTGACTGCTCTTCCAGAGGTCCTGAGTTCAATTCCCAGCAATCACATGGTTGCTCATAACCATCTATAATGGGATTGATGCCCTCTTCTGGTGTGTCTGAAGAGAGTGGCAGTGTACTTGCGTACATAAAATAAATGAATGAATCTTCAAAAAAAAAAAAAGAAGTGGCATTAGAAGAAAATCAAACCCCACCAATCAGTGGTGGCACATGCCTTTAATTTCTGCCTCCCCTTGGGAGGTAGAGGCAGGTAGATCTCTGAGTTTAAGGCTAACCTGATTAACATATGAGCTCCAGGATACCCAAGGCTACAAAAAGAAACCTTGACTTGCAAAAAAACCAAACAAGACAAAACAAACCTTCAATACCCAGCAGACCCATCATATTCTTAGGCAAATCATCTGGAATGTTTGGGACATTGAGATGAGCTAGTCATTGCTCAGGGCCTCAGAGCAGAACCTCACCAGCTCTCAGCTACAAACTCTATGTGTCAAGGCACCGGGAAAGCAAGTGTACAGTCCCCTCCTTCAGATTTCTCAGCCCAGTGCCTCCAAGATAGGGCTTGCTCCATTAATGTTTCATAATGATAAAAGTAGCTTGTCTTTCGGCCAGCACGTTCATTAAATAGAATTTGTATTCATTTTCCATTAAAGCTTCACCTCCTCCAAGTTTAAAATAGAACTGAGAATTTGCTGTGTTTGAAATATTTTGGTTCCATTAACATAATCTATCAAATTAGGAAACTAGGAGTAATGAGAGCAAAGAGGAACCGGCCCACACAGTCAAGTGTGGAGTCAGGCAGAGGCATCAAAGGACATGAGGCCCCACAGTTAGGACTAAAAATGATTTAGAAGTCATGGCAGGAAGAAGCAAAGGCAAGCACCATCTCTTTCTTTTTCTTTCATTGTTGTTTCTTTATGGTAGGGGTCACCCCATGCCTGGGATGTGAGGCAATCATCCTACCTATAAGCTTTACCTCAAGCTTTTTATAGCTTGGTGGGAAGAGCTCAGACTTCCCAAGGGCAACCTGAACTTGTTCTCCATAGATCAGAGACTGCTGCCCATGGACTGGGAATCTGGGTCAAGCCAGCCTCAGTTTCCTGCTCACTAAGGTGACAACATTAATTTTGAAGACGTAATACATGTGAATGCAGTTTATGTAGAACTAAGCCAGCAAGGCATTTGCAATGTTCTGGATGGTTGGCCTACTGATGGGGTTTTGAGTCCTACATTCTCAGTCTGAAAGACGGGAGTGTAACTCCGGCTCCAGGTCAGAGCTTCTGACCTCCAAAGGCAACTTCACACTCACACTCACACACACACACACACACACAGAGAGAGAGAGAGAGAGAGAGAGAGAGAGAGAGAGAGAGAGAGAGAGAGCTGGAGAGATGGCTCAGTGGTTAGGAGCACTGACTGCTCTTCCAAAGGTCTTGAGTTCAAATCCCAGCAACCATATGGTGGCTCACAACCATCTGTAATGTAATCCAATGCCCTCTTCTGGTGTGTCTGAAGACAGCTATAGTGTACTTATATACAATAAAGGGATAAATCTTTAAAAAATAAAAAGCAAAGATATACTTAAAAAAAATAAAGCACATGTGAAGAAGCAATGATACTTGTAGTAGAAGCCAGGTATGAGTCTTTCCAATGTATTATTCTATACAAAGTTGTAAGGTCTCTGTAGTTCTTAGTATATCTAAAGTGTGTAAGGTTGTGTTAAGAAGATGGGAGCTTCTCTGACTCCAACGCCGTGCAGCTCAATGAGGGCCCCTGCCTGGTCCTTTTTGTAGATTCTGAGGACGATGGAGAGTCCGAGGCAGCCAAACAGCTGATCCAGCCAATAGCTGAGAAGATCATCGCCAAGTACAAAGCCAAAGAAGAGGAGGCGCCACTGTTGTTCTTTGTGGCCGGAGAGGATGACATGACTGACTCCCTGAGAGATTACACCAACCTGCCTGAGGCGGCACCTTTGCTCACCATTCTGGACATGTCAGCCCGGGCCAAGTACGTGATGGATGTAGAAGAGATCACCCCAGCCATTGTGGAGACTTTTGTGAATGACTTCCTAGCAGAAAAGCTCAAACCAGAGCCCATCTAGTGGGCTCTGGCCTCCTGAGACAGTATTTAAGACACAGTCTTCTCCCTTTCCTCCCCTCTGCCCTTGGACTTCTCCGGCGTGTCCTGAATCACACAACCCAAGTGTCCAACTTTTGTGGTGCCTTGTTTCTGCATTAACAACTCAGCTAGCACCCAAGGGTGTGCATCCTCACAGTGGCAGCAGATCCTACCGTGTTTGGAGACGGCTTGGGATCCGTGAGGATGGCGTGACCAGCTAGCACTGAGACTGCCACCTCTCCTGGCTCTTAGTGGAGGACCTTCCAGGGTCTTCTGCAGGGCGAGCAAGCAAGGACAATGAATTGAGGCCCTGACTCTTGACTCTGGGGTCAGTACACACACCCCAAGCCAGAGGGAACTCTCCTGTGACACCCGTACCTGTGGGAGTTACAGAGGAAGGGCCATGGCTTCAGCGGACATCAGCTGAGAGCTGTCGGCAAATTTGCTTTGTCAGGACATAATCTTTCTTGGTCTGAGGGAAAACCAGCGTGTCAGTGGGTTCTTGGGCAGGGGAACCTCCAAATCTATAAGGAAACTTGTGGGTGTTTGTTATGGTGAGAAAATGAATAGCTGAGCTAACAGTTCAAAAAAAAAAAAAAGAAGATGGGAGCTTAAGTTACAACGTTTCATCTGTGCATTGTTTCTCTGGGTTTCAGGAGAGACCACCATATATTTCTACCCATAGGTGGAGTATGACCCACGCCTCCCATTGCTATGACAGTATATCAGCCAAGGAGCTATTTAAAAGGATGGAAGGGTTTTAGGAGGTATACAGTAAGGCAGGCAGGGTGGCAGGAATGTGAGGCAGCTGATTGCCAGGAGGGGGAGAGAATGAACGATGGTGCTCAGCTTGCTTTCTCCTTCTTCACAAGTCCAGTGCCCCGAGCACATGGGACGGCACTGCCCCCATTAAGAGTAGATCTTCTCTTTTCCGTTAAAGCTTTCTGGAAATACCCCCAGAGATACGCTCAGAAGTGTGGTTCTGTGATGACCATAAATCCAATGATGTTAATGATAAAGGCTACCCATGATGGGTACTAATGCATATCTGGCTTGTTTTCAGCTATAGCTCTCTGTTGCTTTTGATGGTGAAAAGCACTGCTCAGGGTCAGGTTGAGAAGATTTGATGGTTACAGAAGAAAGCTGGAATGGATTCTTATAGTGGGTTGAATCATAATTCCAAGAGGGGGAGGGGAGGGGAAGAGAAGAAGCAGGAGGGGGAACAGAGGGGGATTAGAAAAGAGAGAGAGAGAGAGAGAGAGAGAGAGAGAGAGAGAGAGAGAGAGAGAGAGAGAGAGAGAGAGAGAGATTCCTGCTCTTGGGATTTGTGATTGAAGCCTTATTTGAAGAAAGAACCTTTACTGGGTATAATTAAGCTAAGAATCTCAGATAAAATTATTCTGGGTTATCAAGAGCCATAGAAAGGCAGAAGTGGGCACCCCAGTCAAAAAGCAGAGTGGGGTTTTGGGCAGATAGTGGAGGAGAAGGCAATGTGAAGACCTATACAGAGATAGGGAGGATGGGCCTACAAGCTGAGAAATGCCAAGGCTAGGCATCGGACATCAGCAGATAGAAAGCAGAACATAGATTAGATTTTCCCCAGGGTGCTGTGCACACAGAGATGGCGGGTGAGTTTCTAATACTTTAAGTCATTGAGTCAGCAGCAACTTCTCACAGCCGCCCTGAAGTGTGCATGGTTCTGGATGCACGTGTTTAATGGAAAAGGCTTCTGAGAAGAACCTATCAAAGATTCTCCAGCATCCCTGGTCTCTCACCAAGTGTTTCCCCGGGGCTCCCAGGCATCTTGATCCCTTGGTCTGCCTCTTGCTGTATTGCAGACTCAAAGGGACTGCCCTAGTTTCTTTTCTGTCCAAAAGCAGTTTAGGGGAAGAAGAGTTTATTTTGACTTACAGGTTGTAGTCCAAGACTGAAGAATGTTGGGGTAGCAAATACTCGAGGCAGACAACATGGAAGGATGATGCTTCCAGGATCTCTTATTCATGGTTAGCTAGCTTTCTTTTATAGGCAGGATCACCTAGCCTAGGGAATGGTGCTGCCTGTAGTAGGCTGGGTCCTCCTATGTCAATTAACAATTAAGACACTTCTAACATGTTCACAGTAGATCTGATTTAGGTAATTCTCCAACCAAGGCTTTCTTCTCAGATGAATCTAGAATGTGCCAAATTGATAAAGCTATCAGGGCAGTCACGTTCCTTTCTAGACATAGATATATAAAGAGTCCAACACATTCTAGTCTTCCAGTTTCTCACTTGCCCAAGCTCAGGAACTGAATATCTCTAAGAAGGTGTAATACTGTCTCTATGATTTTTGCCTCATGAGGATGTTGATCCTGTTTCCCAGAGCAGAGGGTTGTCTTTGCAGTTCCATGCTTGTACCAGTGGGAGGAAGTACTGTATACATGCATGCACTGTGAATAGATCTAGCAAAGATCACTTGTGAAGTCTTCTGGGAGTAAATTCTCAGTATATCATCTGCTTACCGCCTCCTGAGGCTTTCCAAAGCCCCCATGCCTCCAGCCACTCAGGGACACCATGTCCTTTTAACATCTGTGCAACTCTGACACCCACAAAACAAGCCTACCTCATAGCCATCACTCAATGGCTTTCTCCACTGCAAGGGCTGTAGTAACTAGTACTAAACCAGATCAGCAAATTTATCATGGGACCCAGTGGACAAATGTGACTCGAACAGAGGGTATGTGGGTGGATTCAAAACTCAGTGGAAAGTCTTCACCAAGTGAATAAGCCTTTAGCTTTCTTCCTATATAGCCTTGACCTATCCAACATTTTAATAAAGTAGAGGGGCAAGGCTTTGTGATTTGGTGAACAAATGTATTTGCTGACAGACTCAGTATCTTAAAAATGATGAGCCATGACAAACAAGACAAGATCAATAGGACAGTCACCACTGGTTTTAAAAAGTACGCCACATTTTATGGTGAGAAATCACAACTGGCCCACTTTGTCTTCTTCATGAGGCCACGGTAACAAGGCATCAGTGATAGAGCCAAAGGTGCCCTGATTTGGAAGGACACATCTGAGTTTTAAAATACTGTGTAGTGCCCCAAAGTCCAAAGAGCATGTGCAATACAGTCATAGTTCTGTGTTGACTACATGTTGAAATGACGTTTTGGATACTGTAGGTTAAATAAAACAACCAAAACTAAAAATAATACAATAGTGAGCCACACAGGTGAGAGGTAGGTCAGCTGTACGGCATGGCAGCTAAGTTTTAGTCACTCTCACCTCCTCCTTCAGTCACTTAAAAAAGGAGCTTAGGCTGCTTCTGTACAAGGTGCAGAGTCTGGACCGAGGTTGAAGGCTGGTCTGGAATGTTCCTTCCTGGTAGAACAGAACTGTGGCTGTAATGTGGTTCACAGTTATTGAGAGACATGTTCTCATTGGCGGGTGCCCAGAGAGAGGTCAGCTGATGTTTTAGTAGCCTTGTCACCTTGGCAAAGAGACTTGGGCCATATCCAAAGAATGCTCAGTTTAAGCGTATGCAGATGGAGGTGTTTGGTGGGGTGACGGCCCAAGTTTTCAGAAAGGGAACAAAAGATCAAGGAAATAGTTACAGAGGTCAGATTGATATTCGTCTTTAAAAATCAGAGGTATACAGCAAGGGGTGGGGTGGGGTGCTGTTCTTTGAGGAGGGGACTCCTGCATTCTAGAAAAAAAATCATAATCCCAGTGACCACCAGGGTGGGTGAGTCTGAACTCACTAGCCGGTTGATTTCATTTGATCTTTCTTCATTACTGGGTATGGCTTCCCTTGAAATCACATGGTTGATCAAAAAGACAAACTTTTCCTTAAGAAAAACAGCCACTTTTTCCCTTCGTTTGTTTGTCTGTATATGTGTGTCTGTTTGTGTGTTGTATGTGTGTGGGGGGTTGTGGGGGCAGTATGCATGCCTGTGCATTTACATGTGGCCAGAGTTTGGTATCATGTATCTTCCTGTACCACTTTCTTCCTTATTTTCCTAATTGGAGTTTCTTGTTGTTGAACCTGAAACTTACCATTTCAACTAGACCGCCTGGCCTACAGTCCCTCAGGATCTGCATCTTCCTGTCTCGGTCCCCTATCCCTCTTCTCCCCAGCACTGGGCTTTTTACGTGGGTGCAGAGAGCTGATCTCAGGTCTTCGAGTTTACACAGCCAGCACTTTAGCTACTGCACCTTGTCCTCGGGCCAGAAAGTCCATTCTTAATTTAATGGGTTCAAGTAGCACCATGCTTGGCTTCAAAACTTATACTGAAGGAATCTCTTGGATAGTGGCATATTAATTCTATTATTTAATTAGAAATATTTTTGTTTCAGGTGACAAATACCTAACTCAGATTGTTCAGCAAAGAGGGAAATATGCTCACATAGCAAACATAATGTGCTCATATATGTGTCTTGAGCACAGAGGTTAAGTAGGTCTCAGGCATAGAAGTCAGAAGTGCCCTCTTCATGTCTGGATTTTGATTCCTCCATCCACAGCTCATGGGTTCGAGGAGCCTTTGGCTGACCACCCTGACTGGCAAGGCAGGGAAGAAAAGACCTAGAGTTCTTCCCAAGGAAGAGCTTCCACTGGTCCAGCCTGTGGGGTTCCTGTGGTTGTTCCTTGGACAAATCACCATGGCCAAGAAAATAGGGGCTATCACTGTCCAGACCTGGGTAATTTTTTTTCATTATTTTGGCTCTGAAAAATGGCTGTGGTTAGCAGTCAGACCAGCACCACATGGATCTGTAAGGAAGCACCAGGAGACAGGACAATGGGCGTGTATTACAGTGCCTATCACAGAACATTCTCCTACACAAGATTTCATGGATCCTCCCTAGAACCCTGTGAGGGTGACTAGTGCATCCTACCTAGCTCTGTGGTCCTCTTCATCTGACATGCTTAGCAGAGGGTCTTTATCATCCAGTCACAGCCTGCTATAATTCTGCCTTGCTGCAGTTGCCTCTGCTTAGCTCCTGATGACAAAACCACTCTCTCCTGAATTTTCTGATAGGGAATTTCTGGGGAGTGAATTAACATTATACAAAAAAGAAAAAAGAAAAAGAATTAGTCCTATACTCTGAGGGAGTCACCCTCTCAAACAAGTGCCTTCTTCTTTCCCATCTTTTTCTGGTTCTTTGTCTTTTGTGGAAATCAGAGACACCATTAGGAAAATCAGACAGGTAATGTTGGGAAATACACTGCAAGGTCAAAGGTTGGGTGGGAGTGCTTGCTAGTAATCTCAGTACTTCAAATGTGGAAGGAGCCTAAGGGAGTCTAGCCTGGGCTACATAGCAAATCCCAACCCAGGCCAAACAACATAGTAGTGGGTGGCAGGGAATTTTGTTCTGAGTCCAAGTTCTTTTCACCTTGTTGTTCTTCTACTCTTTGCATATGGTATTTGTCTACCACATCTGCTTTCTAGGCCATAGGAGGGAGAAGAGCAAACAGAACTTACCAAGGCTCAGAGCTGTGGGAGTGGCAAACCAATGAACCCATGCCAAAACCTGCCTAACTGGCTAGAAACATATAGTTGGCTTAGAGACCTAAGGTAGAACCAAGCATGACTAAAACAAAAAGTCACATTCTGCTATACTTATAGATCAGGGTCTAGCCCATTGATCATCAGGGAAGCTTCCTCCAGCAGTGGATAGGAGCAGATACAGAGAGACTCACAGCCAAACATTAGGTGGAGCTGGGGAACCCCATGGAAGAGGTGGAGGAAGGATTGTAGAAGTCAGATTTGAAGGACACCAGGAGAACAGAGTCCACAGAGTCAGCTAAGTAGGTCTCATGGAGGCTCACAGAGTCTGAAAAGGCAATCACAGAGCCAGCATGCATCTGTGCCAGGTCTTCTGAATACATGCTGTGATAGTTTAACTTGGGGTCTTTTGTGGGACTCCTAACAGTGGAGTGGGAATGCCTAGTCCAGATTTAGTATGAGGGATTTTCCCTAGTCTTATTGCATCTTGGTATGGCATATTTGTATACCTGGGATACTTGCTCTTTTAGGAAGTGAAATGAAGGATTGGGGAAAAGGGAAGACAGGGGGTGGACAAGGAGAAGTAGAGAGAGGGGAGGCCGTGGTGGGGATGTATTGTAGAAGAGAAGAATCAATAAAAAGGGAAAAGAAGAGTCTCAAGTGAAGCTAAACTTGGTGGTCTACACCTTTATTCCTAGCACTCAGGAGGCAGGGACAGGAGAACCTCTTCAAGTCTGAGGCCATTCTGGTCTACACAGCAAGCTCCAGGATAGCTTGGACTCCATAGAGAGACCTTCCAAAACCAAAACAACAACAACAAAAAAAATCTCAGGTGAGTGTTCACCTTTCCTCTACCTTTCTACAATGGACTAACCCTCAGGGTCATGTCTAGCTGCAAAGGAATCCAGTAAATGTAGCTCTAGCTAGGTCATCATGTGTTTAGCAAAAATTTACCACAAATGAAGGGCTGAGCTGCAGGTGGGGCAACAGCAATGTCTGCTATGCTAGTTATACACCGCATGGTGTCTAAAAAGAGCTGCAGAGCAAGGGTCCTACTTTGAGTGATAAAAAGCTTACTCTTTGCTTCCTAGCAACAACATGTGGCAACATAGAAGAATAGATAAGAGAATGGGGCAAACACCTCAGAAAACTCAGACAGGAGGGAGAAATGCCTTAAATTTGATATAACCATCAGAAGAAACCCTTGATATGGTTGGACTGGGCTTAAAATATGGCCATATTTACACAGAATGGTGACAGCTGTAAAGAAAATTGCAGGCTTCAGAGTTACACGAGGGCTTCTTTGGTTACCCCTTCCTGGCAGCCCGCAGAGCCCTGCATTTCTGTACCTAGCTGCTCTAACATCTTCTAGCTGCCAAACCTCCATGTCCTCCTGCTCCTGGATCCTCCAGTCCTGCAGAGCCAAGGACCACATAGCCTAAGAAGGCAGGCTAGACTGTGAGTCAGAGCAGGAAACCCGGGCTTAAGAACTTCTCAGTCTCTACCACTTCCTGAACTTTGCAGCTCACAGAGCACACTGGCCTATAGGAGTTTACTTGACTCTAATCTCACTTCAAGCCAAAGCAGCTGGCTGAAGTACAGCACCAGACATAAAAATGGATTGAAAGCTGAAAGCGCTGCTGAATAGAAAACACAACACCATGATGGCAAAAACCTTGTTTCAAACCCATTAGCTCAAAGTGTGGAGAAAGAGTCTAGGCTGAAAAGTATCTTTATGGTTCATATAGCTGGAAGGAAGTGAGGAGCAAGTTATCAGTGGTGAAGATTGCCAAAAGACATGAAGAACCCAGGACAGGACAGACTTTCAGTGCCGAGCACTCGCAAGGAGCATTGGGCTTTGGTTAATTTTGAACAATGTCTTTTTTATTCCAGCAGGTCTGCCAGGACTTCTGCAAGGCAATTCCACTTTTTGTTAGTTATTTGTTTGAGCTTTGGAACAGTCTAAAGAGTAAGAAATTGCTAAGCTAATTAGTTAGGGGCCTCAGGGAGTTCTCATGATTAAGACTACACTTGGCCAGATGGTGGGGAGTAGGCAGGTCTGGTATTGAGTTGCAGACTGAACTCATTTTGGTATTGAAAACCTTTCTGGTCCCTTAAAATTGACTTCAAAGTTCAATAAACCAGATAAATGCACCAGGACTCTGGTGGCATTCGGTTGTGTCTGCCTGATTCCCTTCTCACCTTCCAAAGCCCCTTTAAACTGGCACTGAAAAACTCTCTGAACTTGCTGATGTGTAGAATCTCTTCAACTCCTATAGAAAGCCACATGACGAATATCTGGTTTGGAGTTTATTCTGTGTTAAGTCCCCACTTTACAGATGTCTATGGAACTGAGCTGCAGATACAAAACAAATGCATTTATCTATCTATCTATCTATCTATCTATCTATCTATCTATCTATCTATCTATCTATCTATCTATCCCCGTAGTCCTGAGGCTCTGACCCAAGGCTTTATAACATGCCAATCAATGATTCTATAACTGAGCTATAACCCAGTTTCCATGAACATACTTAAAAAATGTGCATAGGATTTTTTGCCTAGATGTCTGTGCACCATGTGTATTCCTGGTGCCCTCATAGGCCACAAGAGTCGGATTCATGGAACTAGCACTGCAAATGTACACTTTCAGGTAGGGTTCTGGGAATCCTACCTGGGTCCTTTGAAAGAGCACTCTATGTTCTTAACTACTGGGCCATCTTTCTAGCCTACATATACACGCTTGCTCTGATAGTGATCTTCCATATATATCATTCCTTGGTGTTAACATTTTCTGTTTAGAAAGTTGTAATTCAACAGCCTTGTGTCTTAGTTAGGATTTCTATTCCTGTTAAGAGACACCATGATCATGGTAACTCTTATAAATAAAAACACTTAACTGGGGCCGGCATACAGGTTTAGAGGCTTAGTTCATTATCATCATGGTGGGAAGCACGGTGGGGTGTAGGCAAACATGGTGCTGGAGGAGCCAAGAATTCTACATCTGGATTGGCAAGAAGCAGGAAGAGTGACACTGGGTCTGGACTGAGCATGTGAAATCCCCAAGCCCCTCCCCCCCCAGTGACACATTTCCTCCAGCCATGCCCCAGCTCCTAATAGTGCCACCCCTATAAGTCTATGAGGGACATTTTCATTGAAACTGGCATACCTTATTTTCTGTGTGTTTAGTAATCTTTATCCTCACAAAAATTGGAAGCTGAGGACCTGTCTTCCAATGACTTTCCTTGAAGCCTCAATAAGAGACCTTGTTACCAGTGTTCGTATCTTCTGGGACCTGAAGCTTGGAGGGGGAAAGTGACAGTAGCTGAAAAATTCTGTCAATCAAAGTGGACAACTCCATCCTGCATGCTAAAGTGGATGTGTTGTGTTAGGGATGCTGTTAGCAGAGTCAGACACCAGACATTTGTGGTAGTTACAGATCCAGTCAAATACTTGGTAGAGCTTAAATCCCGTGAATTTATGCAAAGGTTAAGCATTCAACACCCATTGGGTCTCTAACTATGCCAGAGAGAATGGATGTAGAAAAGAGGAGCCTCGTGTGAAATGGCTTGTTGAAAAAATAGCACCAAATAATGCTACTACTAGAAGCCTGCACAGAAAGCAGTCCCATAGCTACTCTCTGAGAGCACATTGGATACTGCACAACAAGAGCAAAGAAGAATCAAGAGAGACTTCATAAATCTACTCTAATGATACCCCAGGCCTTTGTGGATAGCACTGAAGTCTGGCCAGAGGAGAGAGGCCCTGGTGTAAGATTGTCAGCTGCTGCTGGCCCCAGCTGCCTGTATTCTGAGAACAGACATGATTGACAGGAAGCCTGGAGCCTGTTTTTTCACCTCAGACACACTCTCCCTTCACAGAGGGAGGTTGCCTGACATTTGTTCCACCTGTCTGGCTTAACCCTCATTCTCCATGGAGCTCAACCATTGGTGGAGAAGAGCTGAGATTCAAGAGAAGCAGAAATAGCTGCCTCTCCAGGATGGAGAGAGCCAGTGGTGGGCATGTGAGTTAACTGATAACAAGAATTACACTGGCTGGGTTCAGGCACAGGTTGAACACATGGCTCAGTGGGTTCTGGTCATGGGTCTTTTCCCATCTGACTTTCTCAAATGTTCTGAGATTTTTTAAGATGCTGTCTTAGTCATTGTTCTATTGATGGGAAGAGACACCATGACCAGTGCAACTCTTATAATAGAAAGCACTTAATTCTCATTCAGACCACCACATTCCACCCCATGACCCCCATGACTATATCATAATGAAGAAAATATATTGAGTCCAACTTCAAAGGTTCCCCTTAGCTTATCAAAGTCTCCACACTGTTTAAAAGTCCAAAGTTTCTTCTGAGATGTTATGGCAACCTCTCAACTGTAACCCTGTGTAAACTCAAAATCAAAACACAGATCATATATTTCCAACATACAAAGACATTACTATTCCAAAAGTTAAGAAAGAGAGCAGTGTGACCAAAACCAACAGGGCAAACTCTAAACTCTGTATCTCCATGTCTGATATCAAAGTGTTCTTCAGAGGCTTGAGAGATGGCTCAGTGGTTAAGAGCACTAGCTGCTCTTCTAGAGATCCTGAGTTCAATTCCCAACAACCACATGGTGGCTCACAACCATCTGTAATGGGATCCAATGCCCTCTTCTGGCACAGGTGTATATGCAAACACACCTTTCTCGCTCTTTCTCCCTCTCTCTCCCTCCCTCCCTCCCTCCCTCCCTTCCTTCCTTTCTTTCTTTCTCAGGCTGGTTCCACTTCCTGTTATCGGCTCTCCTCAGCAGGTAACCCACTGCTCTGGCATCTCCAGTATCTTGCGGTGTCCGGGGAAATTCATACCACACCTTCAGAGCTTCACTCAGTGACATCTCCAGACCTCCAGGCAAAGAGACATCCTTGACACACACCCAGGCCATGAGATCTCCTTAGCCATGGAGAGAGCTTCCACACCGCTTTCTTGTATCCTTGACTCTAAAGCAAGAGCCATGTGTTCAAAACTCCCAAGTTCTGCTGCTTAATGGGGTTGTAGCCTGGTCCCCTCCTTCAATGACATCTGTAGCAGCTTTCTTTTGTGGGTGGGTTTACTGACTAAGTCTTTCTTTAATTTCTTTTCCCAGATTGGAAGTTAGACTGGGCAGGGTCTTGCCTTGAGGTCAGTACATAGCATCAGTCTTGTCCTTTTCTCTCCTTGAGCACTGGACTTAGCTTCATTACACTTCCTGGTGCTTCTTTTCACCTCAAACTACATTTTATTTTTCTCTGTCCAACTGGCTCCTTTTTGTTATAGATTTTCATGAGAGTGACCACTAATAACCATGGACACAGTCAATATTAGGCTGTCATGAAATTTCCTTTGTCAATACCATTAATCCAAAACTCTTTAATTTGCCTCAGACAGACATTTAAGACAAGGGCAAAAAGCAGCCACATTCTTTGCCAAAATACCACAAGAACAGTCTCTTGGCCACTTACTAGCATTCTTCCCCTCTGAAACTTTTTGAGCTGGCTGCCATAATTTACATCTCTCTCAGCACCACTGTTGTCCATGTTCCCACTAGGATGACCCATTAAGCCCCACTTAAAGCATTCAAGTGCTTTGCTAGTCCAATGTTTCAATGTCAACCACAGCAATATGCCACTCCCTGGTACCAAATTCTGTCTTACTCACTGTTCCATTGCCATGAAGAGACTCTTATAAGAGAAAGCATTTGAATGAGAGCTTGAGAGTTTCGGAGACTGACATTGTTATCATCATGTCTGGGAGTATGGCAGCAGGCAGACATGTTGAGAAGTACCTAAGAGCTACATTCTGATCCAAATGTAGAGAGAGGGGGAGAGGAAAGAGGGAGGGGGAGGGGGGAAAAGAAAGGGAAGGGGGAGAAGAAGAGGGAGAGAGATTGAGATGGGTCTGATGTGGGCTTTTGAAACTGCGGTGCCCATTCCCGGTGACATACTTCCTCCAACAAGGCCACGCCTGCTACAACAAGCCCACACCTCCTAATCCTTCCAATCTTTCCCAAATTGTGCTAAACCCTGATGACTAAGCATTCAAATATATGAGTCTATAGGGGCCCATTTTTATTCATACCACCACAGACAGGGTCTCTCTCTCTCTCTCTCAGGGTAGCTCAAGTTTATACCCACCAGAATGCTTGGCTGTAAAGACAACTGATCTCATGGGAAGCCAAGGCAGCTAAACTTTTGGCTCCTCCAGGGCAGGAAAGAAGTCAAGGATGAGAACCAGGGAGAAATGTGCTCACTGTCTCTCACCATCACCATGGCTTCAGAGTGCTACTGTCTCAACCTATTAGGGAGGCCCTTTCCCCTCTTTCTTCCTATTCGACCCCCTCCTCTGCTCCCCATGTTGCCCTTGGCAACACCTATAGTTTTACACTGACTACAGCTTCTAGTGAAATACCCTTGCTACTGGTTCTGCTCGCCATTTGTAGTGGATTATCTTATGTTTAAGCCTGATTGGATGGAGATTCCCTTAGGAGGTTGTGAAAGCACACCTCAGAGTATGTCTGAGAAAGTGCTTTTAGAGACAATTTAGATCCTGAGGGCTCAGACCTGATCCATCAATGGATTCAAACTTTGAATAAGCCATTGGAAGACAGTGGAATTGGAGGATGGGGTGGAACCTAGTCAGAGGAAATGCATTGCTGAGGAGTGAACTGTTGAAGGGCGTGTCTCTGCCCCCACCTCTTCCCATCTTCACTCTCTGCTTCATGGCTGCTGTGGGGTGAGCAGCCTTTTCCATTCTTCTGCCTCACCACAGAGGAGGAGGAAGCATGGAGCCAGTTGACTAAGCCACAGCTTCCAGTAAACCAAAGCAAATTCTTTCTTCAGGCCTTCAGGTCACAGTGACAATTGGCAAATATAGCTTTACTCTCAGCTTCTTTTACTACTTCCAAACCTTCCAGTCGTTTCTATATAATCACTCTAAGTTCCTGTCTGGCCATGGATGATTTGCAATATTGATGGCTCGGCTGTTGCTTCAAGCAACCACAAGTTGGCCTTGGTTGTACACAGGTCCTTTAGGGGAATGTCCCTTGGTAGATGCTGTAAGCTGCTTTTAGCCCCCTGGCACATATTCATGCACTTGCCTTCTTCTCACTTTCCCAAGGAGGAAGCTAGAAATACTGATCACATCAGAAGCTTCTGACTAGTCATGGATTCTGCTACCATTACAGTCTGAGTAGAAGGGACTTGCGAACTACTCTGGAGCTTAGGTGGTCTCTTTCCCAGCCTGACTTTTTGTCTCCTGGACAGTTTGGCCTATGTATGGTTCATGCTGAATACAGAATCCTTCCACTGGAGGTGACTGCCTCTAATTTCCTTGCTGCTCTATTCTTTAAGTCTATTCTGGACTTAAAGAGCAAGTCTGGTGCCTTTCAGCTGTGATGCCTGGTGCTGAGGATGTGGCCTGGTGATAAGTGAGAGACCCCCAGGTCATTCTCCGGTGCTGAACAGTGGAGTTATGCATTGTTAGATAATAAGATTTTTTTTTTGGCATCTTTGAATGAACTACATACCCCAGTTCCTGCAATCATTTCTCATATGACTTACATTTGAGCTATTCTAGCACCCTAACTATTCTCCGTAGAATGTGGTCCCATTTGCCTGTGTTCTTTTTACGTTGTAGCCCAAAAGAGAAAGCAGTTCTCTGGATGTGGGCTAACAAATTCCCAGCCAAGTGTGGGGAGATTGCTCCCATCCAGATTTCCAGATAACAGCATCCATTTTGTACACTTTATTCTAAGCAGAAGCTGCAGCCCCTGGTCATGTAATCGGCCATCGGTAACCTTTTTGTTTCAGATTATACATATTGTGAAAATTTAGTCACCTAAAGACAATCAAGATAAACATGTACATGAACATGTACACACACACACACACAGAGAGAGAGAGAGAGAGAGAGAGAGAGAGAGAGAGAGAGAGAGAGAAGGGGGGAAGAAGGGAGGGAGGGAGAACTTGAGACAGGTTCTCATATCTCTCAGGACACCTCAAACTCACTATATAGCAGAGTATGCTGGATAGTTTTATGTCATCTGAAAGAAGGAAACTGAGAATAGGCCTCCTTAAGATCAGGCTATAGCCAAGCCTATAGAGCATTTTTTTAAATTAGTGATTGATGGGAGAGAGTCCAGCACATTGTGGGTGGTGTGATCCTTGACCTGGCCATCTTGGATTCTATAAGAAACAGGCTGAGGGAGACATGAGGAGCATGCAAGTAAGCAGCACCCCTCCATGGCCTCTGCATCAACTCCTGACTCCAAGTTCCCGCTCTTACTTTCTTCAATGATGGACTACAGTGTTGAAGTGTAAGCCACATAATCCCTTTCCTCCTTAACATTTTTTTTTCGGTCATGGCGTTTCATTGCAGCAATAGAAACTCCAAGACACAGAGGATGACCTTGAATCTTAGGTATTGTCACCTCTACCACCCCAGTGCCAGGATGACAAGTGTGTGCCACTAATTCATTTACATAGAATTGAACCCAGGCTTTGTGTGTACTAAGCAAGCTCTGTACCAACTGAACAGCAGCATCTCCTGCCAAAAGCTGGGACAAGGAGAGGAACACAGGGAAGCAGGGATCAGTCCTACGTATTGCTTCCATTATATACAATCCAGGAAGAGCAGGGGGCTGCCATGACAGTTCATGACCTTCATAGAAAAGTCCCAAATGTAACATGTACCTTGTTTCTCCAGAGGTCTTGGGGTAGCTATGAAGTAAATTATTCCCACTTCCTTCCGATGGCACCCTAGACCTACTTTGTCAAGCCCTCCTATTATTGAACCCCACTCAAGGAAAATGTCTCTATGAAATCAGGCTGTAGTGAGCCTTAAGGGGATTTGTTTTATTAGCATTTGATGGGAGAGGGTTCAGCCCACGGTGGGTGATGCTACCCCTGGTCTGGTGACCCTGAACTCTATAAGAAAGCAGGTTAAGCAAGCCATGAGGAGCAAACCAGCAAGCAGACCCTTCCATGCTTCTGCATCAGCTTCTTTCCTGTTTGAGTTCCTGTCCTGACTTCATTCAGGGATGAGCATATATGGAAATGAAAGCCAAATATACCCTTCCCTCCCCAACTTGCTTTTATCATCTGTCATCACAGCAATAGACACCTTAACTAAGACTGAATCTAGTACTAGTGAGGCTAAAGGCAGAGGTTTGCCTGAACCTAAAAGTTTGCCCTACTGAGCTTTTTCAATTTGACACAGTAGAGCCACCTGAAAAGAAAAGTCTCAAGTGAGAAATTACCTTGATCAGAATGGCCTCTGGCATGTCAGTTGTCTTGATGGTTGAATAGGAAAGCCCCGTCCACTGTGGGCAGCACCATTCCCTCAAGAAGTGGTCCTGAGCTGCATAAGAAAGCTAGTTAATCATGGCCCTGTGAATGAGTCAGTAAATAGAGCTCCTCCGTGGTTTCTGCTTTAAGTTTTTGTCCTGAATTCTCTCAATAATGAGCTATGACCCGGAAATGTAAACCAAATAAACTATTTTCTCTTCTGAGTTGTTTTTTGTTTTTTGTTCATGGTATTTGTTAAAGCAACAGAATGGCAATGAGAGTGATTCAAAGTCAGCCTGGTCAACATAACAAGACACTGTCTCAGAGGAAGGGAGGCAGGCAGGCAGGAAGAAAATGGGACCTTGAAGAGTGTAAGACTTATTCAAGATTTCATGCTGGCAACTGACTGAGCTGGGATGTGAATCCAGGGTTCTAATGAGATGCCTCCTAACATCTCTCCTCTTGTGCATCTAAGTTGTCAGCTCTAAGCCCCACTGGCCACTTTCTAACCCTCCCCATACCCTTTGCACAAACAGCTAACTCTCCTCATACCTGTAATTTGCATGTCACTGTATTATTTCCACTACCCCTCTGCTGTAGAGGACAAGAGGACACTGCTCGACCACTTATCAGTCTCCTGTGATGGTTTGTATATGCTCTGCCCAGGGAGTGGCGCTATTAGAAAGTGTGGTCCTGTTGGAGTAGGTGTGTCACAGTGGGTGTGGGCTTTAAGACCTTCATCCCAGCTGCCTGGAAGCAAGGATTCTGCTAGCAGCCTTCAGATGAAGATGTAGAACTCTCAGCTCCTGAACCGTGCTGTCTGGTCGCTGTCATGTTCCTGCCTTGATAATAATAGACTGAACTTCTGAGCCTGTAAACCAGCCCCAGTTAAATGTTCATATAAGAGTTTCCTTGGTCATGGTATCTCCTAACTACAACACACAACACACTGCTTACAGCCTGTACTGTGTCTGGCTGAACAAGGAAAGGACCAGTTCACAGACTTGAGATGTTTAAGCCTGGACGTGCTCTGCCCAGCTTTCCCTCCCATCCTGTGCTTCAGGGAACGTGGTGGACCGACAACCTCTACCTGTGGCCTTTATCTCCAGCATGAGATTTGCATTTGCCATTTGCTCTGTCAGTGAGATCATTTTGTTCTGTGTAGGTAAAGATGGGCTGCAGTTCACCAGAGAAAGGGGGGAGGGAACAGCTCTTCTTCTGTAAGGCAAAAGTGTCCAGGAGAGCTGCTAAACCTCAGTAACACTTGCTTGCAAATAACTTTCTCCCATTTCTCATGTTTTTCATAGGCTTAAAGCAGGTTTTGTTGTTATTTTGACTTTTGTTGTTTGTTTGCTTCTTGTTTTGTTTTGTAACAGGGTCTCCCTGTGTAGCTCTGACTGTCCTCATCGACGATGCTGGCCTCAAACTCATACAGACTGGCCCACCTCTGCTTCCCTAGTGCTGGGGTTAAAGGCATGTACCAACAAGCCTAGCTTTCTTTCTTCCCAAGTTTTGATATGAGACCTGGAGAGGTTGTGAATTCAGCCTCTTTGTCACCGTTTTCACCATCTGTCTGTTCTCCAGCTTTTCTTTTCAGGTTGCCCAGCTGGTGATATCAGGTGGTGGCCCTTTAAACTCCTTCTTTCTTAGCTGGTTTTAAAGTAGGTCGAATCGTTCTTAGACGATGTAAAATTGACCAACTTATCGATGAAAAAGTCTCACAATCATTAGACGCTAGGAAAAACTCAAATTGAAGCCATAATGAGCTATCACCTTATTCCACTGACACTGACCATTAAAAATAAAAGAGAAAGTCCCATGGGATGTCAACAAGGATGGGATAAATGAAATAGTCAGACCAAATTCTGCCTGCCTTCCAGGAGGCCTGCCAGCACCAGGGACACCAACTAACCACCCCTCCAAGTCCTTGCCACCAACTCCCCAGAAAGCACACCCAACAGTGCTAAACTGTCCCCCATACCCTGCCCTCTGTTTCCCACCCCACAACTCTGCCTGCTTTTTCCAGAGGCCCCTGCACCAGGGATCCTAGGCCATGCTGAAGACCTTAAAGGAAAGTTTAGCACCCAAAACCCTAGAGGCCACACAGACCTCAAAAACCCCAGTGGAGACACACTATTGGACCTTAAGACTCACTGGTCACCAGCATCCTGGGTTATTAGGGTCAGAAGAAAGGGGAGAAACAGAAGCCAAGGGGGGGGGGGGTAACATCCAAAACTCACCCATTCAACAAAGACAAATTTAAAAATCAACATCTGTGTTCAGGGTGATTCCCCTCAGACACGATCAGAGATGCATGTTCTGGGTGATTCTAACTCACCCACTTCACTTAGCAGTGAAGATTAACCATCATTATCCCTGACCATCTCTGAGGCTGGCGGCCCTTGGGCTGTGGAGTGTGTAGCCCCATATGGTCCTCCCCAGGGCAGTCCTCAGGAAAGCTTCCTTCTCTCCCAGTTGGAAAGCAACCCCAAAGACTTCCAATGTGTTGAGATAGATGCTCTGCTTTCCCTGGCAAATTCCCTTGGAAATGCCTCTCTGTGCGGTGTTCTTGGCACAAGCATCTAGAAAAGGGTTATAATAATCATCATCCTGAAGCCTTAAATACAGTCTTTGGTTCTGTAAATACCATAATGATAGACTTGAATTCTCAGTATGAGGCATGATTGTAGGCACTGAAGCTTAGAAACGTCCTGGGCATGGAAGTGAATGCTAGTCTTATTTATGTCTGGGATCCAGAAAGAAAATGAAGACTTTAAAGGCCAAATTATACAGTGTTCTCACAGAACACAGGAGCATCTCCACGAAGGCATTTCTGCGATGAGAACACATCCCTGTGGGGCCTGGGTACCAATGCAACATCAGGATGTATGTGAATTTGTTAGTTGCCTAAAGCAGAGTCGAAGATGAGGCTAGAGCAAATGGGTGGTGCCTCCTTGGGTCCATTATGGACTGCAGTTAAAAATGTTTGTGGCTGTTGATGAAATGGGCACATCCTAGATTCACATGATGTCAAGGGGTTGACCTGCTAGGGCTACAAAACTATGGTCCTTAAACTTCCTTGCATTTGCCATACTCCCTACTCTTCAAACTCATCCTTTGAGCCCCACCCAATGACTCCTGAGGCCTCATCCCAACTTGCTCTCAAGAAATCAGTTAGGCAGGGCAGGGCCTGGTGGTGCACACCTTTAATCCCAAGCATGTAGAAGGCAGAAACAGAACTCTGTGAGGTCAAGTTCACCCTCATCTATATAGTGGGACAATGTCTAAGAAAGAAAGAAATCTCAACACCTGTTTTGAAGCCACTAGGATTTTTGTTTTGGAATGCAAATGTCCTTGCAGAATTCAAGTAAAAAGATACAGTTTTTTGGGGGGAGGGGTGGTAAAGGGGATGGCAGTTGGAGGGATTGCTCAGTGGTGAGAGTCATTGCTGCTCTTTCAGAGGACCTGAGTTTGGTTCCTAGCATCCACGTCAGCCTGCTCACAACTTCACCTTCAGGAGCAAACACCCGCTTCAGCCTCTGAGAGACCCTCATTCATACATAAACATTCAGACACATAAATACTTATAATTATATATTTACAGTTTTATATTTTAAATATTTTTCTTTAAAACTAAAAAAAAAATCATTTTATATATGTATATGAGTGTTTTGCCTGTGTGTTGGTCTGTTGTCCAAGTGATGTCTGGTGCCCATGGAGGCAAGAAGAGGACATTGGATCTCTAGAACAAGAGTTACAAATGGTTGGGAGCTGACATGTAGTTCTGGCTGGAATTGAACCTGGGGCCTCTGAAAGAACAACCAGTACTTTTAACCACTGAGCCACCCCTTTACCAACATAAGTGTTTATATGTATATGTATAAATAAATATATATGCATAAATATATATCTATCAAGTATTTTGATCCATTTCTCTCCCATTATCCACTCTTCTCTCCAATTGCCATTCTTTGTCTTCTCCCTTCCCTGTCCTCCTCCTCCTTCCTTCCCCTCCTCTGCCTCCTTTTTCTCCTTCTTCTCCTCCTCCTCCTCTTTTTTTGTTATACAATGAGTTTTATTACAGTTGTTTACAGGAGCACAGACAAAATCTTCCTTTTGTTTGGCATAAACCCAGTTAAAAGATATCAGTTGTGTTTTTATAAATCACACCTAGTTTGTAAAGCAGGTTTTTCTACATTGCATTCCTTAGACCTGGATAAATAGCATTTTTCTAGGGGCCTTAGGTCAAAAGTGGATTCCTTATGAATTGTCTCATCTTTTAGGAATTTTCCAGGGTAGCCTGTGAGTCTGTCTGTCTGTCAGGAGCACGCACAAGAGGCTGGTATTCCTAGGGTGTGCTTACCATGTTGGAATACCCAATATCCAGAGCAGGAGATTGCTGCAGTCTTCCTGAGAGACCAGGTCAGAGAGACCAGCCTGAGAACCACTGCCCTCAGCGGATCCTTCAGAGTGGCTACATTGTAACTATTTTAACAAGGTCGCTTTGTGACATGATGATTGTAAATTTATTATTAGCAGCAAAGGGAGCCTGAGAGACTCCTGGTGATTAGTTCTAGCAACTGACACTGAAGAACTCACCTTGGTCTGCTCAGTCACCTGTAACAAGATCAATGCCCCTCAGGTCTGTGGGGTATTGGTTCCAGGACCCTCCTCATAGACCATGGCTACCGAGTCCTTTATCTCAAATAGCACAGGGGTTGGAGGGCTGGCTCAGGGGTTAAAAGTGCTTGCACTGTTCTTGCAGAGGACCTAAGTTCTGTTTCCTGCTTCCACATCACGTGGCCCACAACTATCTATAACTCCATCCCCAAGGGATCTGGCACCTCTATTCTTATGAGCACCTGCATACATATGTGTGCACACACACACACATACACACAATTAAAAATAAATCTATTTTTTATAAAACCTCAGCATTAGGCTAGAGAGATGGCTCAGTGGTTGTGAGAACTGATTCTTCCACACAATAGCTCACAACTGTCCATAACTCCAGTTCCAGAGGATCCGAAGGACTCTTCTGACCTCCTAGGCACTGCACATGCGTGGTGCAAATACATACATGCAAACAAAAATGCTCTTACTCATAAAATAAAAATCAATACATGCTAAACAGTCAGCATCACATGTATATACAACCCATGTGTGCCTGTATAATTTAAATAATTTCTAGAGTATTTCTAATACCTAAAATAATGCAGATGCTATATAAATAGTTGTTACATGTTACATTTAGGAAAATGTGATAAAAGAAATGTGTACACACACACATACACACATATACACACATACACATATATACACACACATACATACACACACATATACACACACACTATATATATATATATGTAAACTTCCCCCAAATCAAGAAGATTTGGAGTTGGTTAAATTTACTGACTAGAGGGCTGGCAAGGTGGCTCAGTGGTTAAGAGTCCTGAGTTCAATTCCCAGCAACCACATGGTGGCTCACAACCATCTGTAATGGGATCTGATGCCCTCTTCTGGTGTGTGTCAAGACATAGTGCTCATATATATAAAATAAATAAATTTACCTACTAGAACCTGTAGATATATAAGGATAGCTAAACCACAAACTGGGTGACTTCAGCATCAGGCATTTGTTCTTACAGTTCTTAAGCCTGGAAAATGCAAGATCAAGATGCAGGCAAATCCATTTCCTGACTGGGTTCTTTTCCTGGCTGATCTCCATATCCTCACAGACAGAAAGGGAGGAAGCCAGATCTCAGTCCACTATCATAAGGCCTTCCATCCAATGTGATAGAGACACAACATGCTGGCCTCATGTAACCTTAGTCACCTCCTGCAATGCCTCCATCTCCAAATATGTCATAGTGGGGATCAAGGTCAAGGTCTGTTTCCTGCTTCTACATCAGGAGGCTCACAACCACCTATAACTCCAGCTCCAGGGGCATCTGACACCTCTATTCTCATGGGTACCTGAGAGGCATATGCTCTCTCGTATGTGCACACACAAACACATACACAATTAAAAAATGAGATAAATCTATATTTTTATTTAGCAGTAAGTTTGAGGTTGCAAAGACAGAGACTACTATTCCAACTAAAGTATCTGCACAAGGCAAACTTTACTGTCTTGACCAAGAATGTATACTGGGGAAGACAGAACACACACAGAGAGGAACTGTGTTTGGTTTTTATTCTGAGTCAGGCCTTTTCACCCTTGGCTGGGGCCTCGCCCCACAGTCGTAATTCAATGGCTATTCAGAAGAACTGATGCACAGAAATGAAGAGAAGAGAAAGGAGTCACTCGGTGGCATTGTCTGTCAGTGGGACAACACCCAGGTGGTGTGCTCAGCCGGGTGTCTTCTGTTGTCTACAGATCATGCCGTGGAGTGTGGAGAAACTGAGGGAGGAGGGAGATGAACCAGGCTGACACATGTCCTTTTATTTAGCAGAAGTCAGAGCCCATGTGGGAGGGACAGAATGTAGCTGATTCTCAAAATCTACGCACTTAACGTCCTCAGGCACATCACATCTAGAATCTGGGTGCGCGGCTCAGCATGCAGTGATGGAGAAATGTCCGTCTATGTAGAGGGCCTGGATCACCTGGTGGGTAAGAAAAGAAGGGAGCAAAAAGCACAGGATTGGGTCAACATTGCCCAGAGGCCAAGGACACCCACAGACAAGTCTCTAGTCCCCTTTGTTTCTTGGCCTAACCTAGAAACTGCCAAGATTTCCACCCTTGCTCTCCTTCCGGCCCCACCCACCTACTGTGCTGCAGCCTTTGTCTAACAGCCGTGGGTAGCAACACCCTTCAAAAGCTCAAGGGACATTCTTCCTTTGTCCTGCTCCTACCGGCCTTGGTTGTCCCCACTTAAGACTTTATTCTTCTAGCTGTGAGTCACTACTGCCATCCTGTCTGGCGTTTTCTTGCTGGGAGAGAAGAAAAGCTGTGGAACGAGGAGGCTGGGAGAGGAACTCCAGAGGCTGAGGTGGTTCCTTGTGGAGCTCGGGAACGTGTCATGCGCAGAGGAAGGAATTGTTCCTCTATAGGGTGAGATGGACCAGATTGCTGCTCCTGGCATTCTGGTGAAGTTACCCACCTCTGGGAGTTTCAGCTTCCTGATTGGTGTAAAAAATCCCCAGTCTCCTTCACATGGTTCTTTGAGAGAGTGAGGGAAATGGTTTCATTGTAAGCTTGGCAGTGCCTGGCATGTTAGGGTAGCCCCTACTCCTCACCTCTTCCTTCTCTCCTTCTGCCTTATATTCATTACTTTTCTTGATACTATGACCAATAACCCAACAAAAGCATTGTAAGGGAAGAAGGGCTCATTTTGGCTCACAGTTTGGAGGGTGACAGCCCATCGTGGTGAGGAAGGCATGCAGCAGGAAGTGATTGCTCACAATCTTCAGGGAGGAAGCAGAGAGAGGTGATTGCTGCTGCTCAGTTCCCTTTCTCCATTTTAAGGACCCTCCCTGTGGGATAGTGCCATTATCCTCAGTTACATCTTTCTGGAAGTATGTTCATAGACATGGAAATGCGTTTCCATGGTGATTCTAAATTCCATTCAGTTAACAGTGAAGATTAACTATCTTGCCGCTCCTAAAAGGAGAACAAGTGTCTCTAAACAAGCGTGCATCCTCAGACAGGCTGGGCAAATTTCCACCATGCCACCACCATGGACCCAGAGGGGAACAGGGACATACGGGAAAGGACTTGGAGGACAAGTGATCACCCTGCATGAGGGGAGGGGGAGGGGAGGGAATATACTCATCTATTCTATTCAACGCTGTGCTTTCAATGATTTATTCCTCATCTCAGACTCAAGGCAAGAATTTAAATCCCACTTAAAGGCAGCTCTTCTCATGATTTGGCTCCATAATCATCATCAATATTTATCAGCTCAGGGACTGCTTCCAGACACCATAGATCTCCTTCAGTCTGGAAAGCTGAAGGCTGAGAGGGGCTACTGAGAGAGACTCCAGGCTCCCGGGGGGACAGCTACTGCAAAGGGAGCAACCGAGCCCTGTCTACCTGGTTTAGGAAGGACTCAGTGACATTCAGATCATGAGGGCATTGAGGCTCAATGATGGGAAATGATGTTCTGTTCTTTTTGAGAATGCCATACGCAAGAGGGAGTTGGGTGTGACTGCAAAAAGAGTGCAGAAAAAGTTCCAGGCAAGTTCATGGTTGGCTGACCTCTGGGAGGGGCACTATGACCCTCTGAGATTGCCTCGAGGAGGGTCACCTGACATGTTGCAGGACTCGAAGAAGGAGAACCCTGTATCCTCGGGCCTTGGGTTCTGGCCCCATGACTGGCTAGTCATGTGCCAATGGTTTGCCCTTGGTTATGTCTCACATTTGTGATTTTCCAGTGCTGTTAATCTGAACCTGGGGAGGCATTCCCAGAGAAAAGGGCTTTTCAGCAGGGAAATGGTCTCTCAGGCCATTGGGTTTTACTTGTCCTAAACTCTGAATACCTATGCCTTCTTCAGCAGCAAATGCACAGGAAGTATTTCCAATAAAGAGTTGTTGTGGGCTCTACCCTGAACAGCTTGGTGCATTTGTAATGGGACTTGGAAATAGAAACAGTTACAGTGTTAGAAACTCAATGGCTAAGCTGTGTGTGTGTGTGTGTGTGTGTGTGTGTGTGTGTGCTTCTTTCTAAATTTTTGGCCATGTTGAGGGCTAAATCCAGGGTCTTGTGCATGCTAAGTAAGTGTTCTATCACTGAGTTACTTCCAGTTCTTGAGTTGTTTATCTTTAAGTCAAAGAAGCACCTAAGGACTTCTGGCTTACTCAATTATGCAACTAAGTTTTTGAGCATCAACTCTGAGCCATGGGCTCAAAATATGAAAATGATTAAAACAATATGGCTGCCTGTTGAGAGTTTATCATCTTCTAGAGACAACAAGCGATCGATCGACTCCAGTCCAGTAGGTGATAGGGAGAGTGGGCAACCCAGAGAATGCCAAGGGCAGAGATGAACACAGGGTGCAGACAAAGAGATAAGAGGAGGCCATCCTAACAGAAAGCAAAGGAAGGCTAAGTTCTGAACCAAAGAGCATAGTGCAGTGGCCTGAGAACCTAAGGATAGGAAAGAGACCACCAGAGCTGGCACCCAAATTCTTATAATGACCAGGCGACAGATACAGTGGGGAGGTACAGATGGGTTGACAGCAAAAAGTGTCTTCCATCTAGGAGGAAGGTTGTCTGTATTAAGGGGGAGGTTTAGAAAAGATCCATTGAGCTGTGGAGGATGTCTAGGAAAGCCAGGCAATGAAAACATGATGTTCAACTCAGGTTCTATAGGTTCCATTTTTTCCCCTCTGTCCCATTGTCCTTCCTCCCATGACACTGACTTGAACCACACATCTGGCTCACCTCTCAACATTACATCATGACTTACATAATACTCCTTGAAGTGTGTGTGTGTGTGTGTACACATGAACATGTATATATGGGGTTTATTAGAGTGGTTTGCTGGCTAGTTCAACAGTGGCTGTCTCCTGACTGAAAGGCAAAGAATCTGGTAGTTGTTCAGTCCTGAAGGCTGGATGTCTCAGGAATTCAAATCTCGCTCTGGAGTCCTGGAGAGTGGCTAGTCTTCAGTCTATGTTGGAATCCTCGGAAGGTTCTGATATACAGGACAGTGAAGGCAAGCAGGCAATCAAAAGCTTCCTTCCCTTATGTCCTTTCATGTGAGCTCATACTAGAAGGTGTGACCCAGATTTACAGTGGGCCTCTCTCCTGCAAGTAATCCAATAAGCCGATCCAGAAAACCCCTCACAGGAGTGCCCAGCAGCTTGGGTTTTAGTTGATTCCAGATGTAGTCAAGCGGACGGCCAAGATTAGTCATCAGAGTACATGCCTTGTGTTCTATTAGGCATCTCTCCCAGGATGACTTTAGTGGTTTTTCGTTTCAGGCCTCAGCTCTTCTCTTTCAACAGAATCGCATGCTGCAGTGCAACAACCGATTAACGGAGGTGCAGCCACTGATGTGACAGGCAGCTTGAGTTTTACCCATGCCCACGCTGGGGGCACCACTGAACTCTACGGTCGAGGCAGGTTACCACCCCTACCAGGCTATCTCATATCCTGACCTGGTCAATATCCCACCCCAGTCTGCTCTCCACCTCTAAATGCTTCTTCTGCCATCATAGAAAGGGGATGGTGGACCCTTGGCAATCATCTGATTTCTTTCTCTCAATAGTGTCTCTTGCAGCAGGCAGTGGTCAGGTAAGTTCTACTTTTCATTGCTACGAACTACTTCGTAGTGTAAATATACCAGTGTTTTTAATTATTAATGCATATTAGGGCTTTTTCCCAGAGTGGGGCTATTACCAACCGTGAAGGGATACCATTGTATGTGTACACAGAACACTGTTGGATGTGTGCCTCAGAGCATCATTGAAGGTCACAGGGTGGACACATGCTCAATTTTAATAAATACTGCCTGTCTTAGGGTTTTACTGCTGTGAACAGAAACCATGAGCAATGCAAGTCCTATAAGGACAACATTTGATTGGGGCTGGCTTACAGGTCAGAGATTCAGTCTATTATCATCAAGGTGGGAACATGGCAGCATCCAGACAGACATGGTACAGGAGGAGGTGAGAGTTCTACATCTTTATCCAAAGACTACTAGCAGAATACTGACTTCCAGGCAACTAGGATGAGGGTCTTAAAGCCCATGCCCACAGTGACACATCTATTCCAACAAAGCCACACCTTCAAATAGTGCCATTCCCTGGACCAAGCATATTCAAACCATAACACTGCCAAGATGCCTGGACCCATGGAGATGAGTGTGGAGTGTGAGATTAAATATTTCAGCTCAGATGCTTCAATAGAATACAGTTTGAGAAGAACGCTTTTAAACATCCAAGGAGAACAAGTGCTTTCAGGAGTCCTGGGCACTTCAACCATTGTTAGGCAAACACATATCCTCTAACCACTGACTTTCATTGTGTAGACAATTTTTTTTATCTAGTTTTGGCTATGGCTAAGTTTTTAAAGAGAAAGCAGACACACTCCCTTAAAAACAATTCTAATTTATGGTTATCAATCATTTTTGAAAGGCCCATCTGCTCACACATGGATTCATGACTTTACCACTCAGAATACAAACGGGATTTTTCCTTCTGAGGACTAGTGTCACTGCTATACACTGTGATGCATGTGCCTAGTGTGTCTTAGGAGGTGACATCAACTCAATTTTACACTTGTTTCTTCATTCTTCAGGGATGGAGTAACCAGCAGCTCTGTGTGAGGCATTAGAAAGACGAGGCACTAAAGAGAAAACTCATAGATGTGGCTTCTGCCCTCTGAGAACACAGTTCAGAATACATGAATACAAAGGTCCCAGCTGCCTAGGCAAAGTTTAGAGTCTCACACTTCATTCCAAGTATCCTGACTAGGCAGTGGTGCACCAAGGTAGGTGGCATTTCAGCCAAGGGAGCTTTCCTAAAAAGCCCAAAGACAGGAAGTCACACAAGGGCAGGTTGTTCTTCTAAAACTCCTTGAGGTTTCTTTTCACATAGCCTTATAGGCACCTGCCTCAGTTGCCTAGAATTCAAGCAAGGTGATAGGAGACTAGGGTGGTACACTCAGTCAAGTGCTTGCTGTGCACAGTGAGAGTTCTGGTCCATGCTGAAACCCTAGCACAGTGGTAAGCCTGTGTAATCCTAGCTTGCAGAGGCAGAGACAGGCAGATCTCTGGAGCCTGCAGGCCACCCGGCCTACCTAACCCTCTCCTGCCACATACACACAAGTTTTCTGGGCTTAATGAAATTTGCTCTTCCAGGGAGTTCCAGGGGGAAAAAAGTGCACCAAAGTCAAAGAATCTCTTGGAAACTAGGAATTCTTGGCCAGGACTTGTTTACAATCTTTCTGGTTATAAAAATCATAGGAGGTGGTTGCATCGGTTATGTGTATTACGGTTGTGACAAGGACACTCGACCAAAGAGTGCACAGTCTTGAGTGATGCCACCTGCCTCAATTTCTTTTCTTACTGTTATGACAAAATACCTGATGGAAGCAACTTAAGGCAGGCAAGTTTGGTTTGTTGGTTTGTTTTGTTTATTTTTGGCTTACAGTTGAAGGGGATACAGTCTATCATGGCAGGGAATGTGTGGTGGCAGAAATGTGAGGCAGCTTCTCAAATTGTACTTGCAGTTAGGAAGTAGAAAGTGATGTAGGCCACTGCTCAGCTCCTTTCTCCCGAACATAGTCTAGGGGCTGCAGTCTATGGAATGGTGCCACCCCCATTTAGGGGAGGCTTTTTCATACCACTTAACCCATCCTACAAACTCCCTCATAGACATGCTGAGAGATCTGTCTCTAAGGTGACTCTAGAACAGCGGTTCTCAAACTTCCTAATGCTGCAACCCTTAATATAGTTTCTTATGTTGTGCTGACCCTCAACCATACGATGATTTTGTTGTTACTTCATAATTGTAATTTTGTTACTGTTATGAATCACAATGTAAATATGCAAGATACCTGATATATGAAAGGGTTGTTCAACCCCTCAAAGGGGTCATGACGAACCACTGCTCTAGACCTATTGTAATAACTATCAATATTAATCATTACAATAGTCTAGAATGATGTTGTCTAGGAAAAATAAAACAAAGGCTTTTAAGAGGAACCAATTGAGCTCAATATTAGGTCTACATATATAGTGGTCTGAAGTGCCAATTGTGACAATGACCTTTCTGGACCCCCAGCATGGAAGAACATCTCTGTGGGTAGCCACTAAATGTATGAATGTGACCCTGGAGCCCAAGAGCATCCTAAGCTGAGTTATGTATAGGGAGAGAGTAGAAGTGGGACGTGGCCATTTAAAAACAAGTTTCTAGTCATACACAGGCTGTAGCTGACATTACTGGCTACATGAAAAATAGTGAATTTTTCATCTTCCTTTCCTTCTAGATTCTCTTATTATATTTAAATTGTTTTATTTTTAATTATGTATCTCTGAATTTATGTACATGAAAGTAGGTGCCCACAGAGACCAGAGGTGTCAGGTTCCCTAGAGCTGGAGATGCAAGTGGTTCTGAGCCAATGATGTGGATGCTGGGAACTGTACTCTGGTCCTCTTCAAGAGCAGTACATGCTCATCTTAATCCCTGTGCCCTCTCTCCAGCCCCCACTTCATTAAGTTTGTGCATGCCAGCTTCTGTGACATTCTGACAAGGGAAATGTTCTGCCTTGGATGTTCTGCCTCAAAGGTCACCTGGACTTCTATTCCTAGGAGTAAGTCACAGCATCATGACTCCATGGGAAGGAAGCAAGATAATCTAAATGACAAGTGTTATGGTTCTACTCCCATGAAGAGACACCATGGCCAAAGCAACTCTTAGAAAATAAGTTAATTTTCCTATTTTTTTGTAAACTATAAATTTACTTTATAATAATAGAAGCATAAATCCAAAAGAGAATAAATATAAAATACATATAAAGGAAAAGTAAATAATAAAAGAAAAATCTTATTATAAAAGAAATTTAATTGGGGACTTGCTTATAGTTTCAGAAGTTAGTCCATTATCTTTATGGTAGGGAACATGGTGGCACTCAGGCACGAACACATGATGTGAGAGAAGTAGCTGTAGCTGAGAATTTTACGTTTTGAGATGTAGAGAGAGGGAGGGAGGGAGGAAAGGAGGGAGGGAGGGAGGGAGAGAGAGAGAGAGAGAGAGAGAGAGAGAGAGACTAATTGGGCCTAGTATGGGATTTTGAAACCTAAAGCCCACCACCATTGACTCACTTTATCCAACATGGCCACACCTTCTAATCCTTCTAATCCTTTAAAAGAATTCCACTCATTAATGACTAAACCTTGAATGGCAGCTTTGGGGCTTCTAGGTGGCGGGTGGGTGACAGAGAACAGGGAAGAATGGGAAGCAGCTGGTTGAGATGCTTCCTGTCGTTCTCCATAAGCAGATGTCCAGCACTCCTTATGGAATGGAGTTTGTCACATATGAAGCTTTGTAGGTTAGTAGCATAGCTTCTCTGGTTGCCTCCCATTTTAGGGATGATGGTGTTGAGGGCCAACTGCCAGGAAAGAGAAGGTGTTGTCCCACTAATCTTGCTTGGATTATTAACCCAAACTTTCCTCTTGTCACAGATCGTGAGTCACACAGTGTTCTCTCCTACTCTCTTTACCATCTTCCCTAAACCATCTCGGGAAGATGATGAAATTATCAAAGGCGTTTTGTACCCAACCCTAATGGACGCTAGTTTGCATGGTTCTTGGGAGCTATAGGTATGTCTGTCTTAGAGTTCTATTGCTATGATAAAACTCTCTGACCAAAAGTAATTTGGGAACGAAAGGGTTTAGTTTACTTACACATTCTGAATCACACTCCATTGACAGAAGCCGAGGCAGGAACCCAAGGCAGAAATCTGGAGGCAGAAACCATGGAAGAATGTTACTCATTGCCTTACGCTCCATGGCTTGTTCAGTTTGTTTTCTTTTATACTCAAAAACTACCAGCCCATGGGTGGCTCTTCCTATTGTGACCTGGGTTCTCTCACATCAATTACGAATAAAGAAAATGCCGCTGTGCTCATCTATAGGCAGGTCTTATGGAAGCATGTTCTCAAGTGGGCTTCTCTCTTTCCAAATGACTTTAACTTGTGTCATGTTGACAAAAACCTAACCAAGGTAGTGTTTTTCCTCTTTTCCCCACAGCACTCAGCCCCCAGCTACCTGTAAGACTCTCTGAATACAGGTGAGCAGCTACCCCAGAGTCTGCTTGCTCTCCAGACTAGTCTTCTCCCAGGAGCTGATGTAGCCATTGGCAGGGAGTCAGCACTGCAGGTCATTGATTTCAGTGGTTCAGCATCTTGGTCTTCTTATGGATCTGCCTCTTTCAGATTAATTCTAATAACTTTCTTGGCACAAAGACTGGAGAAAGCATTGCCAAAGTCAATAAGCAAGTTCTTGCCACCGAGGATGATTTTGGTTTCAGTGTTTCTACACTCTTTGGGCTATGTTGTGTTCTCTCTTCAGTCTGTCCTCAGATAAGATAGTTCACACTGTTGGTGCCAGCACACCACTACCAAGAGATGAGAGGCAGAGACAGGAGCATCTCCTGAAGCTCACACAACATGCCTGATGTGAGCAAGGATGAAGAAGGTCTGTCTCAAACAAGGTGGGAATATATCCCACATGGAGGGCTGTCTTCCAACTGCCAAATGCTCACCATGGTGTACATGTATGCCCATGCACACACACATATGTGGCAAAGCGGTGGTGAAGAGAAATAGTCTGCAGTTCAAGATCCTGTGCAAGTTGCACTGATACTTATGAGCTGGGCACACAAAATCCAAAGACTCAGCCGTGAAGCTAGTGTGGAGGAAAGGCAGCTCTCTACAGCCCACACAAAGCCAAAGCGACAAACCCAGCGGTGTGTGAACAGAGAACACCAAGCAAATTGGAGGCCAGAGAATCATGTAGGATATAGAATGCTGCCCACTTAAAATAGACATAAGAAAAAAGCCAACCTGAGGACGGAGCAGATTCCCATGAAGTGTCAGGAAGGTATTTCAATGAAAAAAAAAAAAAAGATTAGTTTTTATACAAGCATGCAATGTATTTTAATCACTCTTTCCATAACCTCTCCCAAGCTTACCTTCCTTCCCTAGACACTCTGAACTTTAAAATTTTTTTAAAATAGTTTCAATATTTTTAAACATTTTCAAATCTCACTTTCTCTGTCTCAGTTTTTACCTCTCTCTTTCTCTTTCTCTCCTTACAATGTTTCTTTATTTATTACTGGGATCTGCATGCCATTAACCAAGAAAGCCTTCTGATTTCTGTCCCACTGAAGTTCAATTTTCCATGCCAGCTGTCTCATATACTAAGGAAGTGGAACCTCCAAGCCTACAGCCTTATACAATACCCTAGAAAGTTTTTTTCCCTGAACACCATTGCCTCAGACATTCTGCCACCCTTGGTGATTCTATTCACTAATCTCTGGGAAACTCGAATGGGTCCTTGCAACTCAGTGGTGAAGAAGTAGGCCTGTCCCATGAAGACATAGCAACACTGAGAGAGAGCCTGAAGGGAAGACTGAGAGATGGGGACCACAGACAGTGAGCTGGGACTGACATACCCATCTTGATGATCATGAGGGATTTGGAGTAGATCCACAGAAAGAGAGTCAAGAGGCTGGGGTGGGGTCAGTGGGGGGATACTGAAGAGCCCTTAAGACAGGGCAGACAGAGGGAAGGAACATCAGGAAGACTTCAGTCTCCCTGTCTCCTGACCATTTTTTTTAAATCATACTACCTACTAAGCACAGCATTACTAAAAGACTCAGAGACAGTGACTCTTGTGATCCAGTTGGTGATTTTGTTTTCAACCAGTTGCCAAAAAAACTCAGTCCATGAGTTTAAGAATGATGTTTGCTTATGCAGAATGGGATTTTTCTATTGCTTGAATCCTCAGGACTCTCAAACATGTTCTCACTGGGTGCACTCTTCTTGAATTCAAACAAGTAAATTCAATTAAGAAACAAGAGCCATCCTGCTGTTTGGATTTACTGGCAATTAGATTTCTCAGCCAACCTTTGCAGTTCTGTGCAATTTGTAATGATCTTAGCCATCATCCTCTTGGTGCTTGAAATGACCTCCATTTTAAAGAGATAACATTCAGGCTTCAAAGAAATTCAAATAAGATCACATGGATAACTCTAGATTGTGTTAAATTGTCAGTTACAACCAAACACCACAGTTGGCTACCAAGAGCTTCAGTTTTCCATCAAGTACATTCCTTGGTGAGGCCATGGGCTCTCCTCCACTGGGCCTCATTCCCAACCCTAGTGCCTTGATCTTTTGACCAATTGTGGAGATTTGATTCTCTTTGCTGGGACTTAATTTATAAAGAGACTTGAAATTGAATTCTGCATAAGGAAATCGAATAACTCATCTGCAGATGCTTCTGGAAAGACTTTGTAGGTTTTTTAAAGAACCACAAGAAGTATGGACTTCTCTTTTCTGGCTTTGAACATGTTTGCCTAGGGAAGATCACCAGAGGCCAGACAGCCATTTTGTGGTTGTGACAGAAAATTCCAGGATTTTTATAGAGGGTCATTATTTCTTAATTTATTTAACTTTAGAGTTGTCCCACTTCTAAGCATCACATTAAGTATATCACTGGGTATAGTTGTGGTTGTTGCTGTTGTTGTTTGATTTTTGAGACAGGGTCCTGCCTTGAAAAACTGTAAAACTGTGTACCCGGCTGACCTGGAACTCACTACAACTGACCAGGCCGGCCTTGACTTCACAGTGAGTCACTTGGCTCCCCTGCCAAGGGTTAGGATTAAAGGTCTATGCTACCACAACAGACACGACAGGTTTTACTAATGCTTCTGTAATGTTTTAATGAGAGTTGTTTGCAAAAATAGATTAACTAACCCCATGCCATAGGATCACCTTCCACGAACCCCCTTAAAAAACTGGTTTTACTGAATTTTGTTTTTAGTTTTTTTTTTTTTAGTGTAATTACTTATACAAATGTTTTGCCTACGTGTATACATGTGCACCAAGGGGGCCACTGTCGCTCACAAAGGTCAGAAGAGAACATATAGGAATTATGGATGGTTCCAAGTTACCATGTGGCAGCTGGGAATTGAACCCAGGTCCTCTGGAAGAATAGCCAGGGTTCTACACTGCTAAGTTATCTCTCCAGCCCCAATTTTTTTTCTATTCTTGAGATGACCCCAAAGAATTAAGTATAAAATATAAATTCAGTGTCTCAAAAGATAATTTTTGGTTTTAAGTTTTTGAATAAGTATCAGAGACCAGCTATGGGGAAGCAGAGACATCTCTTATGTCATGGCAGGTATCAGCAGTTATCCCGTGGTCAGCAGCATCCAGAACCCCTGCATGTACTGACCTATTTTACCCACCCAGCAGCCTTACACAGTGGGTACAATTTATGGGTCCATTTTCTGGATGAGAACACCAGGATAAAGGTGCTCATCTGGCAAGCCAGCATCCTGGGATTTGAATTCAGAGCTGACCTCTAGGACGCAGACTCTGAGGAGTGAACGTTTACTGTGTTGAAAAACCTCTCTGATGACAACAAACTAGACACTCTCCCGCTAAAAATAAGAAGGAGATCTCGCTTGTTTAAGGTTTGTTTGTTTGTTTGTTTTATTTTAAACAATGTATATGTGTCTTTGTGTGGATTTGTGCACATGAGTGCAGGTACCAGAAGAGGGCACTGGAGCTCCTGGAACTGGAGTTCCATGCAGTTGTGAGCTGCCCGACACAGTACTGGCAACAGAACTCTGGTCCTGTAGAAGAGCAGCCAGTGTTCTTAACCCCTGACTCATTTCCCCAGACCCTTTTATTTGTGTTTGTTTCCTAAGACAGAGGCTGATGCAGTATTTCACTCTTTTTTTTTAAACGACTTTATTTTACAAAACAAAGATAAATGTACAGATTTTAAACATTTTTTGCTTAAAATTATACATTTTTGTCAGTACTGTTTTTTCAGACATTGAAATAATTTTTACATAAAACCATGTGAATATATTTTTTTAGTCAGTACTTGATTTTTTTCAAGGGCTTCACTCTTGCCTGGAACTCAGAACGATAATCCTGTCTCAGCATCCTGAGTACAGTTGCAGAGAGAGGCTGCGCGCAGGTACTGTGCTTAGCGACGCTCACCTTCCAAAGTTTCAGATTGAAACTGCAGGGGAAACAAACCCAGCTGCAGCCTTTCCTATTCGAGACACAGCATTTTCTCAGTTCTGTGCAACAAAACCAACTCACTCAACACAGTGGCCTGGGAGGTAGCAAGAGCCTGCGGCAAGCCCCGGGGCCCCTGTATCATTAAATGCTTGTATTCATTGAATTGCAGATAGACTTAGTGACAAGAAACCGTTACCAAACTAAACTTAGAAAAATTCTCCACTGGTGTCCACAGTTGTATTTGATGGACATAGACTTGTCTTTCCTGATCTGAGCACTGACCTCAAAAAACTCCTGCAGTTAGAATAAAACAAACATTAGAAAAGCAATTAAGAGCAGTCAGAGGTATTCAGTGCCCAAACAAAGAGGAGTCTGTCTGTCTGGCATCACCAGAAGGCAGGAGGCGGATGGTGCTGGCGATGTCTGGCAACTCAGCAGGATTGAGGGCCAACAGCTCTGAGCCTTTAAGAAAAGGTCAACATTGGTGCAGCCAACACTGTCCCCCTACAGGCAAGAAAAGGAGGAAAGCAGGGGAGACACCGACCCCTCTGAGCTGCCACAGAAACCCCTGCGTTCCTCTCATTGGTCAGACTAGCCAGTAGTCAAGTGCAAGGAAGGCTGGGAAGGTACTTAAGTCCCCAGCTTCATACAGAGGTGAGTGTAAACAAGTCAGGAGAGGATGCTAAGCCAGCACAAAGATAACAAAGGCTCTCCTTGCTGCTGTTAATGTTCGAGTGCTAGAGCCATGCTTAGGTGCTCACTGTGTGCACTCAGCACTGAGCTAGGATTGGCTGTAGAAGTTTTCCTGCCTGAAAGAATTTGCTAGATGAGCTTAAAAACCAATTTTTTTTTTAGTGTTAAAATATTATAGAAAATTCTCAGCTGCGTGTTTGTGTGTGTGTGTGTGTGTGTGTGTGTGTGTGTGTGTGTGTGTGTGTGTGTGGTGTCCACACAAAGAATTGGATCACTAAGGACACTTCAAACTCTATAGTTCTCTGGTTCCATATGAATAATTACAAATAAGTCACTCTGACCCCCCACCTCCGGTGCAGTACCCAGTGATCCATGTTGCAGCAGAAGTGATCTTTGTATTGATTTGATATGGTGGGGGCAATTGGAATGTGGACTGTCAGTCTTTATTTTAAGGCTGTCAGTGCCACAAGCTTAAGAAACAAGGGCAAGGTACGGGGATGTGGCCATAAAGATAGAATAGTTGTCCAGCATGCACAATTCCCTGGTCCCAAACCCCAGAACCAAAGCAGAAAACCCATATCCACTCCAAAGGATAAGTCTAGGAAATGAAAGGAAAAATTATACTCAATATAATTTTTCAACAGTTGTTTTCTCTTAATAAGAGGTTTATTTATTTACTTTTTTGGTTGTATTATACTATTGATTATGCATATGTTTCTGTGTACTGTCTATATGAAGGTGCCCAAGGAGGCCAGAGGGCATTAAGATCCTTAGGACTGGAGTTAGAGCAGGTTGTGAGCCACTTAGACATAAGTGCAGGGAGCCAAACCTGGGTCCTCTAAAGGAGCAGTACTCTTAACTGCTGAGTCATTTTTCCAGTCCTATTTTGCAATCAGTTTTTGGTCTTATTATCTCTCCTCTTAATCTAAAGGCTAGGACTTTGGAGATAAGGGAACCACATAGTCCATTACTTTCATGCTTCTGGAAACCATTGATATCCACTGATGAGATGAATCTGTTTCTCCTTCTGGAAACAGAAGGAGGGAAAACAACCTGTACCTCCATCCCACAGCAACAGCCCCCCCCCAACTTTCATCACTCTCACCCTTTAATACCTTTGTAACAACAGGGTGCCCCCTCTAACCCACTTTTCTTCTTGAAATGCCAAGAACTGAGAGGAATGTTAATTCAGCTTCCCTGTCTGGAATACAGATACACTCTTAGTACATACCTTTAGTTCCTAACAACGTATGTGAAGTTAGTTTGTAGAAGAAAATGTCTATGTCGGATAGCAACGTCTAATTGAGAGACAGACAAAGTGATGAATCGGGGAAAGATTTGACAGAGTGAGTCAGAGATAGGATATTCACAACTCTCATAAGAACAGCACAGGAAAGAGAACCTACTTAAAAGCAGTACAGAGTGTTCAGTTGGTTTGATTCAGTGAAATTGGATTCAGTACAACTAGTTGGGAATCAATGCAGTGCAGTGGTGTTAAATTCTTTTCTGAGTTCATATTGCTCAGTGCAGGTCAGCAGAGGCAGTTGAAGCCAGAGAATAACAAGGAGCCAGAATATTAGAACAAATTTTTAAAAGTAAATTTGAGGCCAAGCAGAACAATTCAGTGAGAAGCTGAGAGAAGCCAGATCGAATCAGTCAGCTTGGAGAGGAGTTTGGAGCAGAACAGCTGTGTCAAACTAGCCAACTATAGTTCGGAGAGAACTAGAAAGGATGATCTGGGAAGATGGAGACTAAAGGGTGATGCCTGGTGCTTATCAGTCAGCCACTCTAGTTCAATTGGTGAGTCCCAGGTTCAGTAGGAAACACTGTCTCAAGAAACAAGATTAAGAGTGATTGAGGAAAATGTCTGATGTTGACATCTAGCCTCCACAAAAGCATACAACATGTCCACATTCACATGTGTACTTTCACACATATGACTATATAAATACATGGCCAATAAAATAGCTAAACAAAAGAGTCACACTCATCCGTATTTGCAGTAAATATCTACATATGGAAACCAAGTATGTTTACAGCTAAGCCTTATAGATGCCAGAATGTTCAGCAGGCTGCCAGATACAAGACTAATATACTGAGAAAAGCCAATAAGCAAGTCCTGAATATGAACCACCCATGGTTCTGCTCTCTCATCTTCCACATCTAATGGTTACTGAATCCACTTGAGTGCACATATTTAGTATTTCCAGAATGCATCAACATCTCACCACTATCTCCCTAAGCCAGGCTACTGTCATCTCTAGTCTATACCAGAAACTTTCAAACTGGACTTTGTCAATGTAGTTCTATCTCACGTGTCCCTCAAATTGTATCTGGAATTGTCTTTCAAAGTTATTTGCCTACTTCAAAAGCTTCATATAGCTCTTGAAATGGATTACCAGATCCTTAGGTTTGTAAAGCTCTTCACTACCTGTCCCTGCCAACTTTTTCCTTGTTATCCCACACTTCCTACTTGAGAACTCCAGCCATCCTGGATCCATTCACATTTTCAATGTGCCATTCAAAGCATCATCTCTACCTGGAGCATCCTCCTTTCCTTCACTACCCCTTCTTCTTCTGCTCCTTCTCTCTTTTTCTTAAAATGATTTATTTTATGTGTATGAGTGTCTTGTCTGTCAATATGTTTGTGTGCCATGTACGTGTTTGGTGCCAGAGCAGAGAAGACACAAGATTCCCTGGAACTAGAGCTACAGGAACTAGTACAGATGTTGTGAGCTGCTGTTGAGTCATGGGAATTGAACTCAGGACCTCTGGAAGAGCAATCAGTGCTCTTAACCACTGAGCCATCTCTTCAGTCCCTGCTTCTTTAGCTTCTCTTCCATTCTCAAGCTTTAGGTTGACCCTTGCTTCCTCTGAATTCCCAAGCAAGGTGAAAAGCCCTGCTGGCTGCATTCTCAGCTTCCTGCCGTCCTTGCCTCTTCATGGCACTGGACATGCCTTTTGCTATTGTCCATTAACCCTTTCTCACCATCAGCCAGTGACAAGCTCCACAAAGGCTGAGAGTGCGCCTCATTGTATTTTTAGTGCTGAGACCTGGTAGGTGCTTATCAAATAGGTATGAATAATAATTCTGTACCCTTCTCATATGGCTAAAAAAATGGGCATTGGGAAGAATCCCTAGGCCAGGGTGAAGACAGCCAAGGCTCTAGCCGTGGGTCACTGCCCTGCAAGAGCCACCACAGAGGGGCCCAGCTTAACCACATCCCCAACAGCTACAAATATGTTATGTCTAATTTTAGGACAGAGAGCACTTAGGATGCCAGGGCTTATAGGGAAGGAGTAGGGAGCCCAAGAATAAAGAAACAGGTCTGCCTCAGTGTGTCATGAACACTGGATGATTCAGATGTCCCTGAGAGGTAACACAGCTTCCTTTTATTTCTCAGCACCTCCCATGAGTGGGATAGCTTATTATCCCTAGTTGTTGATGAAGCATATAATTTTTTTCTATGGATTTTAAAATTAGTTCCTAGAGGGTTTCGTACAATGTATTTTGATAATAACACCTCCTACTCACTCCTCCCATATCCACCTCCACTTCCCTACCCATCTAAGGTATGTCATTGGTACAGTTGGTGTTGTCTATATTCTTCTGGATGTATGGCCTTCCCATATGAGTGTAGTAGGCCCACTGGGGACCACGGCCTTAAAGAAAACTGACTCTCCCTCACCCAGCAGCTGTCAATTGCCAGTAGTTTCTTAGCTAGGGTAAGATTTTGTGCCCACTTCCCACGTCTCCATGCTGGTATGGCTTGTGATCACCCAGGTCTTGTGCTTGCACAGGTCTTGTGTATACTGGCTCAATGCTATGAATTCCTATGTCCAAGAGGGACATGATTCTTAGAGTAGGTAAATGATGTCAAAGCCACTTTCTGTAAGAGACTATCCAGCTTTTTCCACACATGACCCAAATACATGACATAAAGACTGAGGCATGTTTATGTGAGTATAGGATTTTATACCCGGCTGTGAGTTTATCCAATAAATGGATCATCCATCTTACCAATAGTCATTTAACAATGGCATCTGAGCCATCCAACCATTCTAGGAACCGAGAAAACACTGAGCAGAAGCTGAGCAGATGATAGTACTGATGACAATAGTAATTTTCCCAGTTTCTTTTATTCACTCAATACCCCTCAGTCTTCTGCAAATACATCTTCAGTGTCTCTAATCACACAATTCTCTGCTAGGTCAGGAGAGCACCGTCCGGTTACGTCCCCCCTGTTGATGGTTATTTGAATGATTTTCAGTTTCCTAACATCTTAAGCAATCTTTGGCCAAGCCACTTGTTTGTGCACATACACATAATTGTTCCTCCAGGTCAGACTTCTGTAAGGAGAGCTATGAAGGTGAAAGGTTGTACACTTTTTCATTTGGTCAGGCACAGACCTGCTCCTGCCTCCTGGTCTGCAATCATGCTGTCTCCTGGTCACACTCGAGAAGGTTGTCTCCCTTTGGCCTCAGCCAAACCAAACCTTTGAGACAGTCATTGTGGTTCATACCTATAATCACTGTATTTGAAAGGCTGAGATAGGAGGATTACCAGGAGCTCAGGGCCAGCTTGCTCTGTGTCGTGATTTTCAGGCCAGCCTGAGCTACAGAGTGAAACCTCATCTTCGAAAATGCCCAAGTACACCAAGCTGTCAGTCTCAGGTTGCTAAAGTTCTTTTTGCCATTTACACAACTCTGACTGCTGGTACGGCAGATCTTCTTGAGGGTTTGTTAACATGCCTTCCTCTGTTTATTTTCTAGACTGCTTCCTCTTCTTTGTCATTCTATAGGAACACTGTACTTGTTTGTGTATCAGCTCTTGAATCAGAGATAATGTCAAAAGGGTTTAATCCCAACCTGTCCCTGGGAAAATAACTTTATAGTTGATTTGTTTCCCAAGACTGTTAAATGTTGCATAAATGATCACTTACTATTACAACTCTTACGTTTATTGACTTACTTGTTTATTTAGTGGAGTGGGGTGTGAAGCTTGTGAAGGTCAATGAACAACTTGCAGGAGGCAGTGGTTCTCCCCCATCCCCTGGAGATTCTAGGAATTGGGAGTTAGATCAACAGGCAAGTGCTTTTACTCTCTGAGCCTTCTTGATGGTCTACTTATGTCTTTAAAAGGTTTGGTATTTAGTTAGAAAAAACTTATTCATTTCCAGATCTATCTGTCTGTCTGTCTGTCTGTCTGTCTGTCTATCTATCTATCTATTTATCTATCTATCTATCTATCATCTCTATTATCTATCTCTATCATCTATCTATCAATATATCAATCAATCAATATATCTATCTACCTACCTACCTACCTATCTATCATGTCATCATGAAGTCATTAAAAGCAGGTCACTATTCCATGCACTCGTTAAAACTAGATTCTTCTGTATTTCTTTTGGTAACCCTATTGTCATTATCATTTTACAAATAGGCTGTTAATTTATTAGGAAATATTTCCAGGTAGAGTGTAAAAGTGGTAACTAATGTTTTTTTACAAAAGGAGAACAGATTTCCTCGTGGCAGGCTAGGCTGGGAGATAAGAGCGACTGTGAACGCCATCACCAACAGCTGATTTCCATGTATGAATACTGCTGTGTCTGTTTTTAGCTGCACTGCCGCTGAGCCTGCACCACATTGTTTTAATTACCATAAATTTGGAATATACTTGATATCAGGCAGCACAAGATTTTCTTAACTATTCATGCCCAATAGATGAGTTTTTAGAGTCAACCCAAACTGATTACACACTTCTATTGTCATGTTGATGGACTATATGGGACATGGACTAATGTGGGCATGACCCAGGGCTATTCTATAGTATAGTTTCCATGGATCACATCTATGTTGTTGATTTTGGTCAGAGCCTTTATCTTATTTCTATTCAAGAAAAGTATAGGTGTACTGGCTAGTTTTGTGTCAACTTGACACAAGCTGGAGTTATCACAGAGAAAGAAGCCTCAGTTGAGGAAATGCCTCCATGAGATCCAGCTGTAAGGCATTTTCTCAACTAATGATCAAGGGGATAGGGCCCAGCCCTTTGTGGGTGGTGCCATCTGGACCTGTAGCTCTGGGCTCTATAAGAAAACAAGGTGAGCAAGTCAAGAGAAGCAAGCCAGTAAGCAACATCCCTCCATGGCCTCTGCTTCCTTACCTGCTTGAGTTCCAGTCCTGATTTCCTTTGGTGATAAACAGTGATATGGAAGTGTAAGCTGAATAAACCCTTTCCTCCCCAACTTGCTTCTTGGTCATGATGTTTTGTGCAGGAATAGAAACCCTAAGACAATAGTTTGTTTGTTTGTTTTTTTCAAATGGATCCTGCATAGCTCTTGCTAAATGTATTTTAACTTGAGAATGGTGTGTAGCTCAGTGATAGAGGCCCTGCCTGGGATGTTCAAGCTCTTGGTTTGATTCTCCAATGAGTGTTCTGGGTTCCTAGTAATATTGATTGATAGGTGTGTTGGTTAGTTCTTTGTCAACTTGACACAAGCGAGGGTCATCTGGGAAGAGGGAACCTCAATTGAGAGAATGACTCCATCAGATTGGCCTATAAGCAAATGAAGCATTTTCTTGATCAATTGTTGACATGGGAGGGCCCAGATCGTGTGAGTGCTGCCATTCCTGAACTTATTTTCTTGAGTTGTATGGAAATGTAGGTTGAGCAACCCATGAGCAAGTCAGTAAGCAGCACTTTCCCATAGTCTCTGCTTCAGTTCCTGCCCTGACTTCCCTTCGTGATGGACTATAAGCTGTGAGATATGAAGTAAACTAAAGCATTTCCTCTCCAAATTGCTTTGGGTCATTGTATTTATCACAGCAACAGAATCAAGTAAGGACATCATATAAAGCCTTTGTTTTACATTATAGCTACTGACTGAACATTGCTGGTATGAAAGAAAGCTAATACGTTATTTGGGAATCATCTTTTTTTCCCTGCATTTTATTTTGTGCTGGGTATTAAATCCAAGACCTCATGAATGCTATGACTCAGTACAGCCCCAAACCATTTTTAATTGACTAAGTGTGTGTATATGTCTCTCTCTCTCTCTCTCTCTCTCTCTCTGTGTGTGTGTGTGTGTGTGTGTGTGTGTGTGTGTTTTGAGACAGGATCTCATTGTGTAGCTTTGCCTGGCTTGGAACTTGGTATGTAGACCAGATTAGTCTTGAATTAATAGAAATCAGCCTGATTCTGCCTCCCAAGTGCTGGGATTTAATTAAGTAATTACTCTTTTCTGAAGAGAGTTTTGATGCTTAAGCTGACCTGGAACTTGTAGCAATCCTCCTGCCGTAGACCCCTGAGAGCTGAGATAATAGGCATGAGCCATCATGGCTAGCTGGTTCAGTTGCTCCTCTTCGTGCGTCCAGGTGGATGGCTGTAACAGACAATCTGCATTGTGTGAACTCTTTGATCTATCATAACCACCCTTTTCCATCATAACCACCCCTTTCCATCATAACCACCTTTTCTATCATAACCACCCTTTGAAGGACTCACTTCTATTGTCGCTGTTTTGTTTTTTTTGGTTTTTTTTTTTTGTTTTTTTTTTTTGATGGAGAAACCAACTGACCCACTGAAAGCTATGCCATAAAGGCAGTGTGTCAGTGCTCTTGCTGTACTACGTTACTTACAACATGTGTGTTCCCGCTGTACTACGTTACTTACAACGATACACTTACGTCTAACACCGAAAGGGCTTGTTTCCTTTTTTCTCTTACTCTTTTTAGTGCTATCTTGTTGAAAACCCTGAAATTTGATTGACAAAAACATCTGGTCCTATAACTAGGCAAACAAGGCACTTACTGTAGGTGCAGAATTTCGTGAGGCTTCCAAAAGCTGAATACTCAGAATAGAAGCATTTTAATGAGAGATCCTACTATTTCAGATCGGAATCAAGGACAAATCACTAATGATATTAATTGGAATTTGCATATTTTGTTCTTTAAGGACTTTTTAATGTTAGGTTTAATTTTAAATGTTGTTTTACAGATGACATAAAGGGTCTTTTGGCATGTGTGTTTTAAAGGGTCTTTTGGCATGTGTGTTTTTAGCGGGCATGTGTAGTTTTATCTGGCATGAATATTTTTGTACCTATCTATGGTGGTTCTTGAGGTTGTCAGCTGTTCCAGCTTCTGTATTCTGGGCCAGTAGGTCTTCTCTTTCAACCTTATAGTCCACCAGCTCTGAGTCTGTAGGGAGCTCCCTCACTGGCAGGCAGGCTTCTTCTGTTTCCTGTCCACTAGACTATTTCTCCCATGCATGAGTTCATGTGTGGTCCACATGTCCTTCATAACTCTCTCTGCCCACTTTCTCCTTTTTATTCGGTTCAGGACCTCAGCTCATTTCATACTGCCGCCCACACCCCCCAAAATGTAGAATCTCCTGGTTGGGCATGTCCAGAGATTTGTTTCCATGGTGATGCTAAATTTCATCAATGGACAATCAAGGTTAACATTATACAGGCGTGCAGCACCACCCCAGTTTATAGAAGGACTTTTACGCTTCTAGACAGATGGAGTCTGTCGTGCTGGCAAAGCACGGGACAAGCAAACTGGACAACTGGGGCAGGAAGAGGAGAGCTCAGATCCTGAACTGCAAGCAGGAAATGGAGAGCAAACCCGGGATGGCACAAAGCTTTAAAATCCCAAAGCCCTCCCCCAGTGACATACTTCCTCTCGCAAGGCCACACCTCCCGAAGCTGCTCAAGCAGCACCCCACGGGAGGTCCAATAGGGACCTGTTTCCATTCAAACCACCACACCTGGCTACTGCCATTTTATTTTAAACTCCTTTATTTTCCATTAGTCCTGACTTTCAGCGACACTATTATCAACTTTAGCAGGTTTCCTTCCCTGGCAGTCTAGAGGAATATGGCTCACACTTCCCCATGGCGAGGGAGGCGTGGCTAGGATTGCCATTCAATTGCCCGGTCGGTCGGCCTCCTAAGCGCTTTCAAGGTATTTTATTGGAAACCACAGGAAGTTCTCCCATACAGCAAGGCTCTGCAGGGTAACTTCCTTCTGCCTGGTCTCCTGGGATCTGAGTGGTTGATGCAGGAAGACAATGACGGGACTTGTGAATAGAACCCCCCCCCCCCTATCTTCTCATGACTTGGCTGGCTCTCTTTCTCCAGAAGGACTTGCTGATTGGATTGCCACCAATATACAAGTAAGGCCTTTGTGGGAAAGAACGCCCTGAGTGATGGGGAGACTCCCAGGTGATGTAGACCAACACCAGGCGAACTCCTTAAACAGATGACCAGCAAATGAGTACAGCATTCCCATCCTGCCAACATGCCCTGGAGGGCTGAACGATGACAAGGAACGCGAGGCATGCTCACCAGTGAGAGTATCTTAAGTAGAGGGAAGGGTCAGGATAAACAGAGTGATAGCAGTTGCAACGCATTCAATTGGAAAAATATCACAACGGTGTCTTTTTAAAAAGAGATTTCCACATTGTATACTGGGGTACATGACAGGAAATTCAACACACCTCCAGAGACACACTTCCTTCTCTTTCTTTTCCATTCATAGTCTGTTGGCTTTTCTATGTTATAAAGGGGCTACTGGGCCTCTAGTAACTGTTCATATTCATAGCAGGGAAAATGGGGAGGGCAAGGAGCAAGCGAGCCAGGTCTGGCCATTTTCCCTAGAAGCCTACGCTTCCCCAGAGCATGCTTTTGGTTTCTTCCATTGACAAGACCTGGGTCCTGTGGTCATCTCTGGATCAATTCCCTAGCAAAGTCTCCAGAGTTCATGGTTGTTTTAACCATGCAGTTTAACCATCCTCTGTGCCTCTCCCTGTCATTAGAGGTCCCCAAGGGTAACTGGAGAGACTGGGATTCTGTTGAGAAGGGATACATGCCGGGTAGACTCTGTTAACAAAAATTGTGTGTCAGAAAGACTCTAATAGCATCGACCACATTGTTGGCAAACCGAGAACGCAGAATTCTGTGTTCAAGAATTCAGAGTCTCAAACTATCAGTGCTTAAGTGATTGTGGGACCCTTCTGAGTTCGTGGTCCTGTGCAATTTGGAAGCACGGAGAGTACTGGGGGGCAGGGGCAGAGAGAGTAGTACCCCAGCACTTCTTAGAGAAAATAACTAGAGGACAGCTGACAAAATGGGGACAGAGAAGACGATGAGTGGGTGCCAAATGCACACCGCACTTTCTGTCTCTCTGCCCTGAGCAGCTCGAGTTGGAGCTTAGGGGTGGTGCTCACATAGGCAGGTAGGAGAGGGGCTGCAGATGGGTGCTGCATCCCCCCAGGACCTCCCAGGGGTGGGACATAGTCCTTCAGAGGGAGGAGCCAGTTGGCTACAGCCCCACTCTGCCTGACACTCACTGGACCCAGCCTCAAGGTGCCTTAGGCAGCTCACCTGCAATGCAAGCTAGCAACACACGTCCCAGGGGTCATCCAGGGGTCATCGGAGAACTCACTCCAGAGGAAAAAACTCATTGTTCCCTTCTGCCTGGATGCCACCCACCGGAGCCTAGCCCACCACCTGCAAAGCTATTTTGGAGGGTGTCAGTTTTTCGATTGAGAATGAGTGGTGGATGTCTGGGTGCAGGAAGGGGAGGAAAGGAAGAGGTCCTCAGAGCAGGGTTTGTTTATGCAAACCCATCCTGCCCCTTCCACCTTAGCCTTCGCCTCAGCAGCCATGCCCTACAGTGATGAGCACAGGGCTTTGGTGACGTCACCCCCTCTGCTGCCAGGAGACATAAATTCCGTTTCCCAGAAGATGCGGCAGACTGTAGCTTGTGGGCAAACAGTAACACTAGCAGTAAACACGGGCAGAGACTTTCAAATGGAAGAGCTGTGCAGACCTGGAGCAGCCAGGTTGCAAATCCCCTACTGGGGAAAGGGTCTTATGCTTCAGATGAGAAGATGGATTCACAGTAGCCAAAATGGTAATTCAAAGCTCCACCCAAACGTATCAGCTCCTAAGCCTAATTGTTAAACAACATCAAAAAAAAAAAAAAAAAACATGTTTAACTTAGGGAGGAAAATATAGAAACCAGTCAGAAACCCCCTCCAGGGGAAAAAAAAAACAGAAAAACAAACAAACAAACAAAGAAAAAAACCCACCCTCCATTCATTCATGGAGGAGTAACAGAAAAGATGTCACTCTGGTGGGGGAGCAGTGGAAGGAAGAGGGAGGGAAAGAGAAGCAAGGAGAGAGAGGGAAAGAGAGAGAGAGGGAGGGAGGGAGGGAGGGAGGGAGGGAGGGAGAGAGAGAGAGACAGAGAGAGAGAGAGAGAGAGAGAGACAGAGAGAGAGAGAGAGAGAGAGAGAGAGAGAGAGAGAGAGAGAGAGAGATTTCCTTGGGGAAATCTAGGTCAACAATTTTAGTTACTCCTGAAGGAACTCACCGAACTGTCCAGACTCTGAAACTTAGACAGCCAAGGGTTCACCTGAAAAACACAGACAAACGGGGAGCAGGGCAAACTTCGAGCTGTCTTCTAGACAGAACTTGTGAACTGTGGGAAAGGGCACCTGGGATGTTCTTAAATAACTGAAGTCAAGTTCTCATGGTGTCCCTCTGAAGAGCGAGTCACTTCTAACCTACAAGGAGGGAGGCAGAAGCTGCCTTTATCTTGCATGCTGTCGGGACACTTAACATTTCCCAGAATGTCTTCACCAAAGGAGAGGCCAGCCTCTGGGGGACAGACTCCAGCTGTGCCAGGCATAGAACATGGAAAGCCTCAGGTTGAGGGCAACCACACCTAGGGTGCTGGTAGGACCACCTAAGTATTAATACAGCTTCCAGTGCCTGTATTAATCAGTCTCAACCCCTGTGCAGGGAGTTTGGAACCTCCTGAGATTCCCAATGGAACCTGACACTAAACCCTATTTGAGATTTGTTTTTCTTTTATCAGCTGAAAATGTAGCTCAGATGCTGGAGTACTTGCCTAGTATGTGTGAAGCCCTGGGCTTGATTTCCAATGCTTCATAAGTGTGGGACATGGTGCTCACTTATAATCCTAGCACTTGAAAGGTAGAAGCAAGAGGGTCAGAAATTTAGGGTTAAATATCCTAGAGAATTGGAAAGCCTAGGCTACAAGAATACTTGTTTGAAAAAAGAAAATTATATATATGTGTGTGTGTGTGTGTGTGTGTGTGTGTGTGTGTGTGTGTGTATATATGAGGAGAGAGATATGAGACTCTATCTCAAAAATAAGAGACTAAGGAAAGAATGGGGGGGTCACTAAAGACTGGAGGTGTGGGGGGAATGCATCAACAGGGAAATGTGGATCAGAGAGTGTCAAATTGAGTTAGACAAGAGAAAAAATCATTCTGGAGATCTACTGTTCAGCACTGTTGAAAAGTTAATTATGCACTGTTGAAAAGTACATAAATGTCCTCATACGGCCAGTCACGATGGTAAAGGCATGATGCTTGGGGAGTTAAGATAGGTGGTCAGCAGGTACTTGGTCACAGCCTGGGCTGTAGAGTGAGTTCTAGGCCTGGTTGGTTCATATAGCAAGATCCTATGTCAAGTAAGTAATTCTAAATGGAAACATACATATGAGTTGAAAGAGAGAGGGAGAGAGAAAGTTCCCCTGCCAGACTGAAGGAGCTTGCGCTGTATTGGGGAGTTGGTCTTTCCTGAGCCTCAAACTGGATCAGAGCTGCTGGGGTTGAGGACTTGGTCCAAGGCCTTTTGCCTCTCAGGATGTTTGATTCATCCAGAAACCTAAGGCTTCAGTACAGAGCTCTACTGGGAGAGTCAAGGGCAGGGGCTGTGCCTGAGGGAATGCAACTGTTTCTGCTCCATCTTCATGTCACAGAGGCTAACATTTACTGTACTCAAAACTGCTTACTGACTAAATGAGCAAATCCATTTGAGATAAACAAACAAACAAACAAAAAACCTTGATCTGGTCTTGAATCTGCAGCTCAAGCAAACCCCAAAGCCTCTCCTCCCCTTGGTGAGGTGCTTCATCCCTTATAGCATTGTTGGGAGTCAGAGAACTGAAGCTAATCAACTAGAATGTTCTAGAGGGGCTGGAGAGGTGGTTCAAAAGTTAAGGGCTTTTGTTGATTTGTGTCTTAGTCAGGGTTTCTATTCCTGCACAAAACATCATGACCAAGAAGCAAGTTGGGGAGGAAAGGGTTTATTCAGCTTACACTTCCATATCACTGTTTATCACCAAAGGAAGTCAGGACTGGAACTCAAGCAGGTCAGGAAGCAGGAGCTGATGCAGAGGCCATGGAGGGATGTTGCTTACTGGCTTGCTTCCCCTGGCTTGCTCAGCTTGCTTTCTTATAGAACCCAGGTCTACCAGCCCAGGGATGGCACCACACACAATGGGCTGGGCCCTTCCACCTTGATCACTAATTGAGAAAATCTCTTACAGCTGGATCTCATGAAGGCATTTTCTCAATGGAGGCTTCTTTCTGTGTGATAACTCCAGCTTGTGTCAAGTTGACACAAAACTAGCCAGTACAATCTGGCAGAACTCCAGGAAATCTGATGCCCTTTTCCAGTCTTTGTGGACACACACACACACACACACACACACACACACACACACACACACAGCTCACTCATAAGCATGCATGCATACAACCACACATGCACACACGCGGTGCACTTATATTCAGGACACACACACTTATAAGTAGAAAAATAAACCGATCATTTTTTAAAGTGTGCTAGAGATATAAACATTTTAGAGGAGGGAGGCTGGGGTTAGACATGCTCCCTTGCATGTTTGTCTGACCATAGACATGCAATGCTAGTTTGTCTTTTTCACCCTGGTCTAAAAAGCATTGAAGAGATGGCAGGTGAAGGCTGGGAAAAGAACTCAGAATCAAGTTGCTGACAATCTTATTTTTTCTTACTCGGGAGCAGCAAGGACCCTAAAAGAGCATCTGCAGTTACCACGGCAACCTAGACCCATCCTCACGTCCAGAACAATAACCCATCTTAGTCCTCTGTGTTTGTGTCTATGAGTGTGCCTTGTGGGAGTGAGAGTGATCTAATATTAGGACACTGAGCACTCAGTGCTCATTAAGAGACCAGGAAGAGCCCACAAGGAAGACTTTTATTTACCTCCTCTAATAGGACACAGGAAATGGGCCATCCTTGGTACTTTAGATCAGGGTGAAGTACACTGCTGCCTCTAAACTCCTGTGCGGTTTTGCACAGCTTATGAACTGAGAATGGCTTTTGTATTTTAAGGTGTTTGAAAACTCAGAGCAATGAAGACAGTGCGTGACCAAGCATCTCTGTGCATAGCAGTGTTCCCTTCCTTTATGAGTTGTCCAAGGCTTCCTTTATAATTAGGACAGAGAGAGTGAGGCTATTTGGCCCACCAATCTTCACATATTTATTCGGCTGTCACAGTTCAACACAAGAAGCTTTCACTGAAAGTGGACTCATGGAAGGCTCTGCCCTACTCAGGGTCACTGGAGACCAAGTGTTGCTTCCAAGAGGCCATGGCCAGGATCTGAATGCTAACATGGTATGTTCTAGGAAATCCAGGTCTTTGCAAAGAGTCCTGCATGCTGGTTTATACACTGGAATTCTAAAAGGAGGTGATGTGGACCTTGCCAAGGTGTAGACTGTTCTGCTTCCAGAGCCTCTGGTCTGCTGACACAACTCTAATGACAAGCCGTCTCTATGGCTGCTTGTATATGGGTGGTTCTCACATCCAGGTGCCTCCCTGTGCCAACCTGTTCTAACTGGCATTTTGCAAATACGTGCGGGTATACCCAACCTTGGTATGCTGAGGGCCCTTGGGCCACAACTCCAATAGTCCATTGGTCACCTACTCTCTGTGGATAGCTGTGTCCCTGTTCCTACAGTAGATTGCTTTATGGCTTCCCTGCCGCCCTTTTATTACACTTACTGCCTGCAATCAGCTCTCTCCCTCCTATTCTCAGCCTGCCTCCCACAGACTTATGTCTCCTTCCCTGGTGTCCTAACTGAGCCTTCCTGGTGTCACCTTTAGGAAAGCTTCTCATGAGAGACCAGGTCAGATTCAAGCACATTCAACACTAATAAACTATTAAAGTAGCAATCGAACGTTCAGACCTGGCTAAGTATAGTTCAAGGTCTCACAGGCTCGGGGATACTGGTCTCTGCCTCTGTCCAGGCCTGGTGAATGTGCAGTGTTTATACAGTGGCATCTGTGAGCTGCTCTACAACACTGGGGAGTGTAAGTGGGCTTTGGAAATGACTAACTATAAGTTGAATTGACTCTTCACTAGGTAAGGATTTGACATGATCCCGGGGAAGGTGCAAAAGATAGCAATTTGTGTGGTACATGAAGACTGGATAGGATAAAAGATGTACCCAGGCCTCACACAACCTTTGTGAAGGTGGTGCATTCATTGCTTTTCTTGTTGCACTAACAAAATGCCTGAAGACAGCAACATAAAGAAGGAAGGGTTTGTTCTGGCTCCTGGTTGAATGGTACCATCCATCACTTGAGGAAGGCCGGATGGCAGGAGTGTACGGTGGCCCATTCCACCACTGTGTGCTCAGTCCAGGATCCCAGCCCAGAGGTGGTGCCGCACACACCCAGGGAGGATCTGTCCACATCAATTAGCCTGATCTAGACAATGCTTCACAGACATGCAACGAGGGTTGTTTCCAAATCTCATCAGGGCGACAATCAAATTGCCTGTCACATATGACACAGGGGGTCCTGCAAGCTGCAGAAAGGGCACTTCGGCAAAATAAGACTTTAGGGGGTCTACATTGGCTTTCTGTTGCTGGGATAAATACTGTGACCAAAGGCAACTTGGGGAGAAAAGGTTCTGTTTGACTTGTGTTTCCAGATCACAGTCTATGATTGAGGAGAGCCAGGCAGGAATAAAGCAGAGACTATAGAGAAACACTGATCCTCACTGGCTTGCTCTCCGAGCTCAGATTCAGCTGCTTTTCTTATGCCTTCCAGGTCTACCAGCCCAGAGGTGGCATGGCTCACAATGGGCTAGCCTTACTCCAACAAGAAGCAATCAAGAAAATGCTCCCACAGACATGCCATAGGCCAATCTGTGAAGGCAATTCTGAAATTGAAATTTTCTCTAACCAGCCTGTTGTGGGGAAGGCTGAAAGGGTTGTAAATTACCCACACAGGTTAAAAATTCAGATTGAAGGATGTGTTGTTCTAGGTTGTATGACCTGCTCTCCTGAACCTACTCTCACGTTCTCCTTGGCCTACGTGGGATGCAGGCTTCTTTGGCACACTGATCCAAGGGGCCAAATAAACCATTCCTTATATCCTTTGAGGTAAAAGCTGTGTGTGTGTGTATGTGTGTGTGTGTAAAGGTTAACAAAATGCATGTGTTGTAAATAAAATAAACATGTAATATTAAAATTACACCTGTGTAGATCTCTATGTTATAATTTACTTTCAAAGGCATAGTTTCACACTGATGAGAGGCAGCTCTTTATCAGAGTTAACAGTTAAGATGCTGAGACTGAGACATTTAAGACAATGGTCCAGGGCTGCCTCCTTCCATGGTAATGTGGATGCATAGTCCTAGGCTGCCTTGATGGGAAATGAAAATGGATCTTCTTTCGTTTTTAGCTAGCTAGCTAGTTGCTTAGTTTTAGATAGTATCTAACTCTGTAGCCCAGGCTAACTCTAAACTCCATCTCTCCACCCTCAGCCTTTTGAATGCTAGAATCCCAGGCCTCTCCCGCCATGCCCAGAGTGCTGGGCTCATTTTCAAGACAGAAAGTCTTCCCTGAAGACTCCTTTCTGGATTCAGTCGCTGGGTGGGCAGATGAAAATGCAGGACTGACTAGAGACTCTGGAAATTCATCTTCAATGACACCAGCAAGGTTCCTCATATCACTTTGCCTTTATACCTTGCTGTACCATGTGTTTTAGACTATCGATTTTCACGCTTAAGTGTGTATCACACTCACCTAGACGATTTATTGAGGCCCACATTGCTGGACTTAGCTGAGGAGTTTTGGACTTTTGAGCGTGGAAGAGGGGCCTGGGATTCTTCATTGTCAACCCATCCTCAGGAGAAGTGGATCCCATGAGTGCTAGGATTCAAAGTGGGAAACCAATCCTGAGGACATTACTGTTCTAGAAAACCTCCAGCCAGTTCCTCCGTCTCAGAATGATCCTGTCGCCTGTTTCTCTAGGAACACATAAACATCGCTGCCACCGATCTCCCTTTGCCCTGCACTATGACTGACTTTGAGCTGCTGTGGATGACCGTATTCTCCCACTGACAGTCTCCCCCTCGGCCACCCAACTGAACCCTCTTCACCTGCCCAAGGACCCTGTCTATGGGTCGTTATCACAGCAAACAAAATCAATACACAACCAAACAACAGAATTATTATCTTTGGTCTCAGCTTTCTCCTGCCAAAACTCTAGGGTCTCTCTTGTCATCCTCCACACATCCTTTCCCGCCGTCCTCTCTTGGGTCTAGTCCAATTAGACCTCTGTTCTCACTTCTGCACTGACATTGTTCTTGCCGAGGTTATTACTGTAGCTCTTGCTTGTTCCTGTAACAAGATGTCTGAGACTGGAGAGTATTCAGTCTGATACTGGGGCAGGAAAGATGACTTTCAAAGGGGCTAAAAATAGCCTAGGTGGTCTATAACATTTAAGCTCCCCCTGACTGTGAGGGTCAGTCATGTCATCTTATAGAAATGTTAACGCCTTCTACCTTCACTTTCTCTTTAGGTAGCTTTATCTCGTCTCTCAGTCAGAACTGTCACCAGTCTACCCTGACCTCCATATCTTCAGCCCAGACTCTCCCACTGAATCTCCGACACCTGTATCTTCTACCTTCAAGGTGGGCTTGACACAATTTCATTTCTAGACTGGCTTCCTTACTCTTCCCCAGCAACTTGGTAGGCACAGACAGAATGGCACGCACGCACGCACGCACACACACACACACACACACACACACACACAGTTTCTTCCCTCCTACTCTGAGGTGAGCAATGAGAACTCCATTCCTCAGTTCCTTGAGGTCATCTTTGTCTCTTTGCTCTCTCTTCCCACACTCAAACACAAGCACAGACCTCTGGATTCACTTTCAGAATGTATCTAAGACCTGACCCTTTCTTGGAACCATTTTTATTTTCTCCCCCCTTCTTTCCTTGCCTATGGCATCATGTCAAACAAATTCAGCCCAAGCCTGCACTTAGCCGGCAGTCCTGTCCTAGACCCCGCCCCTCAGGACCCCACCCACAGAGAAGTCTGAAGGCCTCTGAAAGGACTGTATGGGGTCGACACTGCTATGCTCCGCCTTCATGAGAGCCTCCTGGCTATTTCCTTTTCCTGAGCACATCAAACATGGCTTATCTTTTACTGTTTCTGACACTGCTGGGCATAGACACCATCTCAAGCAGAAAACAAGAACCATGTCAGCTTTTTACTCGGGTGCTTTAAATTAATCGATGGAAATGGGAGCGCCTACATAAATCAAGAAACTGGGGACTAAATTATACCTTGGGGATGAGTCAGATCAGGTATAGTAAGTTCTATAGAGTCCCACCAGCTATGTCCAGACCCATAAACAGACCGTGTATCTAGTCCCTCCTGTGGTTGCTGTCATACTGAAATGCCCGGCCAGCCAGCTTTCCTCAAATTTTGAGGCTCTGGGGATTGAACTGGAATCCACAAGCACAGAGCCCTCGCTGCAGCCCAGCAATTCTGCTGCTACACAAGACTGTCTCCTTGATTGATCTAGTTTGCCAATACTTCCCCCCATCACCATCTCAAAGCTGGTCACGTGTGTTTTGCACCGGAAAACACCCAGCTGGCAAAGTCCTCCTTCTCCTGTGCTCCCCCAAGAGGATATACCTAATTAAAGCATTTCAGTCAGGCAGGGAAGAGTCATCCTGGTGGTTGTGTCTAGTCACAGCCCAGCCACCTGTACCTCAACAAGGAAATGGGTTATTCTAACAGGACAAATCACTCTTCCAATGACATTGATGTGACTTCCTTCTTTCATAAAAGCCCAAACCTTTTCTTATCTCCCAGACAATGTTCTTTGTTAAAAATAGAAAAACACAGCATCCTGTGAAAATGGCGGACATCTCCGTCAGGAACTGACTTGCTAGGAGCCCAGCCAACCAAGCACTGAAAAGAGCCCTACGGTGCTGGGAACCTGATGGGCACCTTCACGTGGACCCCAGCGCCTTCTCTTCAAGTGAGGTGGTGAGGTTGGTGAAGGGGCCCAAGCAGACACTTTACTGTACCCTACTGGGACGACACTGGGCTAACTGGTCAAAAGATTAAGGAGTCTCTGTGTTGAGCGAAGGCAACATTCTTTTGGGGCTAGTGGTCATTGGCAGATTCCTTTGGCTTCCTCCTCTCTCTTTATCCTCCTACATGGCTATTTTCCCTTCTTGATGCTTTGGTAAATAACAGAGGCTCCTCTCTTACCCCACCATTGTAAATTCTAAAGAGAAGCCTGATCTAAGTACAAAATAATCTTTCATCAGATCTCAGGACCCAGAGTATATGAGGACTTTTGCAATGCCATTCCTTAGACTCCGGCCTAATACATCAAGGAATGCAAAGCATGCAGTTGTTTGTAAAGCTGAACTCAGAAAAAAAAAAAAGTCAAGGTAGTTTGTGATGTTCTGGCCATGGGATTTGGGGACAGGGGCATGCCCTAGACCTGGATGCCACTGCTCAGCACAATGCTTGTCCAGTTTTCTTCCCCTCTCCCGAAGCCGTTTGAATAAACGTGATTCCTTTCTCTAGACTCTCCACTCCTGAATATTAGCTTTTGGGCAATGACAGTCTACAAGTAAGGTCAGAACCAGACGGGTTTTAGAAGACTCTCGTTATCTCTGGGTATTTGATTACAACACTGTCACTTATACCAGAGGTTTAGTAAGTTTAAAGCAAGCCATGGATTCCAAATGTGGCAGAGAATATATTAATAGAATTGACTATTAATTTTCCATGCTGACAAGTGGAAGAAAGTGTCCATGGTAGGGAGATGAGTGGGGGCAGTTAGGAACAGAGCAAAAGTGAAGAGGCCTATCAGAATCTGAATTCAAAACAGCAGCTTCACCCTATCTGGTACAGGGCCAGTGAGGAACCCCTCCCCATCCATGTTGGAATTTGATTGGCTTGATCTCATACAGGTGTCATGCAGATTAACCACAGCTGCACTGCGTTAATGACTCAGCCCTGCCATGCCCAGAAAACATCATTTTACAACTATTCTCCCCATCTACCTTTTTCTTTCTGCCCCATCTTCCACAATGTTCCCATGCCTTAGATGGAGGCAGGGGTGGTGTAGATGTCTCCTCCACAACTGAGCACTCAGTTACTTATGCTCAGTATTTTGACCAGTTCTGAATCTAACATTAACACCTACCCATGTCAAAGTGAAATCCTCCCTGACCAACTCAAACCTAAGGAGATAAATATTTGTTTAGAATGCAGCTTGGCACCATGAGCAACAGTGGTAGGTTCCCCTGGGATCTAGGATCTACCAAGTCATGATTTTGTTTTTTATTTTTGTTTTGTTTTACCGTGTTTTCAGTGCCAGGAATGCCTCTTGGGGGTAGGCCTTATATACAGTCAGAAAGCTGTTGGTTACCTCATAATGATCATTCCTCTATTGCACCAGTAGGCACATCTTGCCAAAGCCTAGGATTCTTCATGTGTAGAAGCTTCCACTTGGTACCACTAGTGCCGATCTAACGTGATGTCCAATTTTAATTATCATCTTCACTGGATTGATGAACACCTAGCACATAAATAAGGAACACCCCTGGGTGTGTCTGTGAGGCTTTTCTAGAGAGAATTAACTGAAGGTATAAGATCTAACTTAAAGGCGGGAAGCACCATCCCATGAATGGGAAGAGGGCTATGCTAGGCTGAATGAAAAATCAGGAAAAGGAAGAAGCCAGCTGAGTACCAGAATCTCCTCTTTTGGCTTACTCAGATGCAAGAAGGCTCCTACCAACCTGCCTTCCCCACCATAATAGACTCTACCCTTTTACTAGGGGCCATCATAAACCTTTCCTCCTCTAAGTTACTTGACATCAGGGAGGGGAATGAGGACAGATTTCTGTGCGGTTCAATGTACTGGCTAGTTTTATGTCAACTTGACATAAGCTGGAGTCATTAGAGATGAGGAAGCCTCAAATGAGAAAATGTTTTCTTAAGATCCAGCGATGGGGCATTTTCTTAACTCGTGATTGATGGGAGGGCCCAGCCCATTGTGAGTGGGGCTACCCCTGGGCTGCTGCTTCTGGGCTCTGTGAAAAAGCAGGCCAGCAAGCATCACTCCTGCCCCATGGCCTCTGTATTAGTTTCTGCCTTCAGATCCAGATCCAGCCCTGTTTGAGTTCTTGTCCTGGTGTCCTCCAATGATGCACTGTGATGTGGAAGTGTAAGACAAATAAACCTTTCCTCCCCAGCTTGCTTTTGGTTATAGTGTTTCATCTCAGCAATTAGAAATTCTAAGATGTCCATTCTGTTACCCAGAGCCCTGGGGTCCATGCTATTCTGTTTGTATTTCTAATTCACTGGGAGCTCATGATCTAATAGCTGTCTGGGGTCCGCTTTCTGATGTACTCCATCTGCTTCTCAACACTGACTGCGTATTAGTGTTGCCATGGTTGTCCTGGTCATATCCTGATAGGACATCACAGTGGCCATGGATTTTCTAAGTGGGATTCAGTTGCTGATTTGATTGTTGTAACCAATTTTAGTCTGTTGGAACAGGTGTTTTTCACATGGTAAGGTACATCAGAATCTTCACCAGGAGGCTTTATCAAAACTCGGCTTGCTGGGTCCTGGAGTAAGATTTCTGAAATTTAGGTTTCTTTAAACAACACAGAAATATAAGAATATGTTTCCATTTTAATCCCAGATTTGGGATTTGGGGCTGCTTCAGATTTTCCACAGCTGCTGCCTATGATTTATCTTGTGCTCTAGCAGAGGCGTGATTTTGCCAGCTGCTGATGAATCCTGGGCACTCTTCTGAGGGCATTTAAATGTAGGGGCCCTGGGAAGTGGGGTGGGTTGTTGGTTGATTTTTGGTTGCTGTTGGTTGTACTTTGTTAAGTAGTCATGAGCAAAGAAGAAACAAGAAAAAAAGATATTCTGGCAGAGAAGATCTTACTTGCCCCAGGGAACTCTATATCCCTAATCAGCAGGAACTTATCTGAGGATAACATTGCCTCCTTTCCTACTCCTGACTTTATTCAGGGATCTCTTTCTTTTCCTCGATATCTCTTTTCTCTTTTATCTAGTATTGGGAGTTGAAAGGATGGAAATAAAGGAGCAGGGGAAGGGTGGAAGAACCCACCAAGTGGCCAAAGGCCAGTAACAATGTCCCACCTCTAGAATTTCTGGGACCCCAAAGTTAAGATTTTTAACAAGTTGTCAGGCAATGCCCGTGCCACATAGATCTTGGCAACACTTTCATAACCAGCATGTCACACGAACCAGGTTATGAACAAACCCACTGTATAAGAGAGAACCACATAAACAAGTTTGCCATATTGGAATTCACAAAAAAAAAAAAAGGTCTTTAATAGAGATCAGCAACGTGGACTTTATGTGCGCTGATCTTCAGTCCTGGATCCCTAAACTTCCATACATGAACTCTGACCTCCTTGCCAGAGCGACTGTGCAGAGAGGACCAGGGACTATACGTAGAACGAGGACTTTCTCGAGTCCAGTCTCATAGCCTTTCTGGCCAAGTCATGTGATTAAGATGGTTTTGGGTCCTCCAGACCAGTACTGCATATCATCAGAAGACTCCAGTCAAAGCCACCCTTGAGCAGGAGAATTACCAAGCTGAGCCCTGCCCTGACTCCTGACAAAATCACATTGCATAATACAGGGGTTGCTATGCACGCCACTGAATTCGGGGTGCAATAGTCAACCAGGACCATGTGCCAATAACTGTCACCCTTACACGTGTGGAAGCCATGCATAGACTGTACAACTATCTGGTTGGTGTCAGAAGGACAGATGCAAACGCACAGGATGCTAGGAGAGGCTTGTGAAGGCCTGTGACATTTTGTACTATTCCAACTAACTTTGAGTCCTGCAGCCGGTTAAATGTCCCATAGACACACCTCTGCAGCAAAATATGCAACCACTGCAAACAAGGCCTCCTTGTGAATTGTGCAGAAGCGTGTGAGTTAGCATTAAGTTCAAAGTTGGGACTTGTCAAGAGGATGTAGGAAGAGGTGGTCAATTGTAAGGAAGGCTAGACAACGTGGAGCCCCTTACACAAGGAGGGCTCTGTCTGCTCCCCCGGGCCCAGGGTGCGTGCCTGTTTCTCAAGGTGGAGTTTGGGAGCAGTTCTCATTCCAAAGAAGGGGGTTTTTATTTCCTCCTCTCTCCAACTCACTTAAACCTCCCTCAGCCCAAGGGGAATTTTTAGAACTGTATAATAAGGACACTTTCAGAATCACAGCCTCTTTCCGAACGTGTTTCTTATGTAAATGCTGTATCAGAGAAGCCTCCCTCTGCTTTACACTTCAATCCTGCTTTGAAAACCTGCAAAATTGAAACAGAAAAAGACACCTTGAAAACGCATTGGGTTTCATCTGTTTTCCATTTTTACCTAAGGCTCCTACGCCCATCTCCCCCCTCCCAAAGACTTAATTCTTTGAGTTATGATTAAGTTTAAGTCATCTCATGCTGAATTGAAAGAGCAGAGGGAAAAAAAAAGATGATTCCTGTGCATTTGTTCCATACAAATATATTGAGGTGAGGCCCTTCCTGACATAATGCTGGGAAAACTGAAGCACATGGGATGCCCCCAGCAGAGCTCAAAGACTCTCCATTAGAGACTGGGTCTCTACTCCAGGACATGGACCTAACGGTGGAGGGAAGCAGCCGGATCCACAGTTGGCCTTCAAGGTTTCCTTCTCAACCTCCTGCTCTCTGCCCAGCCCTTGGCACCGTGGTTTGTTTACAAGTCTGTTTGCCCTGCCTTGGGAACCCAGCAGTGAGGGAGAGAAGGATTCTTCTTTATCCCTACTCAGAAGCACACAGCCAAACAGTATTTAAATAAGGAATAAACGAATGTGCTTAACGGAGGAGTCCTTTAAAGAATGGGTTTGAATCCCAACTTGGGCATGAAGGCAAATTTTAGAGGGGATAGGATTCTTTAAGCTGTTGTACAGCGGAATGCGCACTGGCTGCAGACCCTCCCCAATGAACGCTTTATAATGGAGCAGTGAGGCGGAGGGCAAATTCGAGCTGCTGGGAGGGTCAGGATGACAGCCTTCAAGGGAGAAACTGAGAAGCTCAAGTAAAGGATTCCTTTTGTGGGGATTGGTTCCTCTGGGGAGACGGTCCAATCAGACAAGTGGAATGCGAGCGTGAGGAGGTCTCAGGATCTGATCCCCGGAACCCACCCAGGAAACGGATATTGGAGACAAGCCTTCTAATTTTAGTGCTGCGGCGGTGAAAAATGGTGGAGGGAAAGACCAGAGCTGGGAGAGGGATATACTGGTCAGCTGCCTAGTCAAATCAGTGAGGTCCAGGCTGAAGGACAGACCCGTCTCCAAAAATAAGATGCCTCTGGCTTCCACATGTACCCGGACTGAAAGACACGGATGAACTCATACACGTTCAATATCCCCTTCTGCGCAGGCACACAAAAAGTCTTTAGGGACTGTAAGTAAAGAGGGGCTGTGTGACACAGGAGATAACAATACAAAGCCGGTGTGAGGCAGTGTCACTGTGTGACTCCACATTCAGCAGCCGGGCTGAGCCTTTACTTGTGGTCCATGAAGGCTGTGGTCATTGTTTTCTTTCCCTCAGCTCAATATCTCAAGCAGTGTTTTTGCCTGGAGCTAGCTGCAGCCCGGGGGACAGCCATCTGAATTAATTATGAGAGATTGCATTATATTTTTCCATCCTCGGATTCCTAACCAGAACCAGAGGGGGAAGTACAGTAATAATTCACTGCTGCCGCAGAGAGGAAACTGAAATCAGTTCATTCAAAGCAAAGCCAGAACACTGAGGGGAGCTGGTTGCTCCTCAGACCGAGAGGGGGCGCCGCTGAGTCGGACCGTCACTCCTGTACCCCGCGGGTGTCGTCCTGTTTTCCCCATCTCTCAGCCCCCTGGCTGGGATGTCTCTGGCCTTGATATTTACCAGCCCAGCCCTGCCCTTCGGATGACGTTACCCATTGCTGTGGCACCATTCAGAGGAGCCCCAGTGAGAAAACGGTGGTCCCCCACTCAGGGTGGAGGACACTGGGTTGGATACCCTCCTCGGCCCTCCATCCCAGCTCCTTTCCAGGCCGTTTCTCTTCCTTCCCACTGTACCTCCTCCTTTATGGAAGGCCTCAAGCCCGTGGGTGCTACAGACAAATGCAGCTGCTCTTTGGCCACGTCTCGTCTCACAGGGAGAAGGAGCAAGAACGATATTTGGATATATGAGTTCCTAGCTTTCTGAGAGCTCTGCCAGGAACCCCATGCACCGCCCTACCTGGCCCCTGCATCCCTAGATGGGCTCAATGCTCACAACCCTCACCGAGAGGTACATTCTAAAGAGTGAAAGTAGACAACAGGCAACTCTGGCCACCTGTCCCCTCCCTGCTGGGCTGTGGCCAGACAGTAGAGCAGGGCTCCATTGTGCCTTGGGTGTGGTGAACTGCCTGGGTCACCCAGGGTGTGGCTAAGGGCCCCTGCACTGAGGCAGCAGATCCTTGAAGCCAGGCTAGTACCCAGGATGACCTTCTCCCAGGGGTCCACTCCCACGTTCTGAAGTCGTTGACATTTCCTTTTCCGTGCCTCCCTAGAGGTCACTCTGCTCCAGGAGAGAAGAGGATAATGATCCAAATTGTTGTCCAGAAAGTGTTTGCTTTAAATCCCGTTGAAGTCTAATTTTAGAGCCTGTGTCTGCCAGCCTTATCAAGAAACAAATTCTAGAGAAGGGTCCCAGTGCCCCAGTGACCTTTAAGAAAAGATTTCAGAGTAGACGGGGCTAGGTGTACTGTCCTGTGTGTGTGTGGGTGGGTGGGGGTCTATGCCTGCTTGTGTCCTCATATGAGAGGCAGCCCCGGGGGGACTTCCCCATAACAGTGGGTGCTTCCCAGGGTAACGGGACCATGTCCTTCCTCTCTGCCCATCTCAGACACAGCAAAAGATAACTGTCCTTTCTTCCCTGACCCAGAGAAAGGTCAGCATAGCTGGCAGAGGCTGTCTCCTAGCAATAGACATTAATGCCACCCACCTGCCAGATGCTGTTTAAATTACATAGCACAGAGTGGCTGCTTCATTCTCACTCTTCCCCATTTTACAGACAGACAAAACAAGTCACATAGGCTTTAGCACCGTATCCATGGTTGTAAAGCTTCTTGGGGCTTTCCTCGCCAAACAAAAGCCCCACATGGAGGCGCACTGCCCAGCGATTTCCCAAGAGAAGTCTGAGGGTGACCCTGCCCAGATAGGAAAGACCTGGAACTACTGAAGGAAGCTCCTCTGGATGGGTGACAAGGGCCACTCTCCCAGACCAGGCCTCTGAGCATCTGCCTCACAAGGTCAATAGCTCAGTCTCCCAACTGTACAGGGCAGGATGGACTGGAATCCTTAAACTCTGGGGAAGCCACTGGCAGTCTCTAGTGATGAGTGCCCTGCCCCAACCACCCAGATGCCGATGAGAGAACACACAGAGAGGAGGGGGATTTCCCATGGGTTGCTCCTGCCCTGACAGGAGGGAGACTCAGCTCAGAAGGGATGGCAGAATATGGGAATCTGTGGCCACACCCTCCAGGCTCCAGGGATCCTGAGCACCAGCTCTTTTATCTGTTCAAGAAAGAATGCCCTCCAACAAGCAGCCTGGTATCCAGCTTCATCCTGATGTGGCTTGGGGGATGCCAGGAAAGCCTGGGAAAGAAAAGTGGGAAGAGCAAGAAACCATGGCTAGAACAGGGTGAGCTGGGAGGACACATCAGGCCAGAACACTGCTGGGGGCTGGGGACAGAGGCAAGGGGACAGTGTCTGTACTACTGTTGAAACTTCCAGGAGAACAGACCCCTAACCACAGGGACACACACCATAGACCCAACCTCTTTACACATGAAGACACAGATACATAGCCTACCCTGGCCCCTTACACACACACACACACACACAGACAGACAGACACACACACAGGTGGTCCTGGGTGGTATAAGCTAGCTAAGCATGCACCCGTGAGTGGGCCCCGATAGCAAACAGCACCCTATGGTTCCTGCAGTAAGTACTTCCTTGGCTGTGCATGAGTTTCCTGGCTAGAGGTAATGCTGTGTGAATGAGCAAGCACGTCTGCCTTCAGGTTCCTGTCCTGACTTCTCTCGGGATGGAAAGTGACCTACAAGTGTCAGCTGAATAAACCCTTTCCTCCGTTGCTTTTGGTCAGTGTTCCTTCTATCAAAGCGCCAGATTGAGACAGGAACGATGTCCCTGGCCAACGGCCACGCTCAGTGAGCTGGCCTAGTGCCTTCGAGCAGCAGCTGGCGCTCCTAGCTCAGCTGCTTCTGGGGGGGGGGGGGGACTGGCAACCCTGGCAACTTCTCGGGGATTTTATTTATCTCATAAATTAAATTCATGAAATTCAAAAGGAAAGCAAAACAAATACAAAGTTTATCCAGAGGTACAAAAGCCTATACATGAGAAGCAGGAAATGTTTAGACACATTGTACTGGTCTTGTCATCCATGAGATTTTGCTTCAGCCAGAACCTACAACCGACTCAAGGCTGCCCCCGCAACCAGAACAGCTACACTCTGCATAGGCAATGCAAAGTAGACTTCAGCTCTCTCCGGTTTCTGTATATGTGGAATCATTATTTTATTAGACTGGTATTTCTGATGGCATTCATATGAAACCATACTATGGAGTAACATTCAGCAACATAAATAATAATTTGTTCAGATCCTTAAAAACAATATATTTGCTAATTCAATCCCACCCCATCCCTCTTCTCAATGGCTATCACTTTAATCAGCTCTAGAAACTCGTGTTTAAAGTTAGTACATTCTCCAAATTGCTCTAAACTCATATTTGAAGGGGGTGGGGTGTCCCTCCCCAGTAGGTCTGTTAATGGATGTGTGCAAGGAGCTGATAAAAGGTCTCAGTGTTAGGATGACAGTAGACTGTAGAGAGGGGTGAGCTTCCTTTTAGAACTACACGTGATTGAAGTAGCAGGTAAAAAGGGAGGTGGCTGAGGCTCTCTGACCACTCTGTGGGACCCAGAGCTTGCCTGGGGAGGGGCTCCCCCTCTACACAGCTGGGGTGCTCATCAATAGTACTTCTTGGCTCCATAGCACCCCAAGCTCAGGATACCAAGCACTGTGATGACTACAATTTGTTCTGCATCTAGACCCACACAGAAGGCCCAGACAGGGTCAGATTGCCTGTTTCTGGAGCCCGGTTACCTGAATTTCCATCCCCTGGTGTGCCACTGGCCAAGTGACTGTAACCACTCCAGGCTTGGGCTTTTCCTTGTGTGTAAAATTAAAGCAAACTTTGCCTAACCCCTGGTCCTGTCACAGCAGCTGAACGGGGAAATTTGAGCCAAGTGTTTGCACAGTAGCTGTACACCCCGAACTCTCAGGAGTGGCGGGAAGACAGGTGGCAAGGCACCTGGCCCGAGCAGCCAACAGCCAAGGCCAGAGGAGGTTGAAGGAGGACCAGATAGGTGACCTGGAAATGACCAGAGGCCTGAGTCCGGGCTGTCAACTCTGATATCCTGGAGGGAAGATGCATAAGGGCATAATTCCTGTAACTATATTTCCTTGCAGAGTACACTGTGCTCTGCCAGAAAGCCCTGCCACAGGAACATTTTCTCATTACAGTATAATAAATCAGTTCTAATGTCCTCTTTCTCAAAGGAGTCCAGAGCACTTAGAGATTGCATGCTCAGTGCCCAAAGCACAGGACTTGGGCTTGTGGCCGAGGATGCCAAATACACACCCCCCTCCTGGCCCCCAATCATGCTGCCATTGCAGTAGAGAGCAGAGGCGATGGGTATCACGCAGAGTCGCCGCACTCAGCATCTTTAGTGCTCTGGGGACCCACCCAGAAAGGTCTCTTGCCTTGAAGACACCACCGAAGCTAGTGTGAGGGGACTCCAATGAACAGCCTTCTCTGCCCAACTCATTCAACAGGAAAATATGGGGGGCTGGGGGCGGAACTGGGAGGACTCTGCAAGCTTGACTGTTCTACGTGGGTGCTTGCTCCCAGCCTCCTTTGCGGACTGAGTCAGAGGAGGTCACACGTGATTGAGTAGACCTGGCAGAAGGCGGGAGCGTAGAAAGGGGATATGTGAGTTAGTAAGGTGAGTTTGGTTTCCAGAGGAGCTTCTGCCCTGGGGTTGAAATTTACATGATGAGAACGAAAGATTTCCCCAGACCATGTGGTGCGACTCTCATGAGAAGACCCATTGCTACGTTTTACTGTGGGGCTGTGTTTGGTATTTTACTTTCAGACAAAAAACGGAAGTGTTCTCACCGTATCATTCCAGAGCTCCTGACTTGCTGGACTCCCGGGTCATATGCCTGCTCTGGAGGCCTGAGTACCAAACACCTTCACTGTCCCCTGGGTCCCACAGCTCTAGCATGAGGGAAGCCCATGACCACCCATTTTGTCTGTGTTTCCGTAGGGTGTATAGGTCACACTCAGATGCCGCCTGGGCAAGGAAAACGCCGGTGCCTGAGGGCTTCTTGCACAGAGCCGTGGGTAGAAGGTGCTCAGACTTTTGTGACTTTTGTTGCTGATGTGTGTGGGGGGATGGTATGTCGGGGTGGGGGCTGGGGGCAGGCGCTGGCTGAAGCAGCATTGGCTTCCTAGCTGAGGTGAACTACAGGCTCCTCACATTTCACCCACAGGGGCTCTTTCAGTGTTACCAGGGCAGCTGCGAGGCCCAGCCTCCTAACCAAACGCTAAGGTAAGGAAAGTAGTAAGGAAGCTGAAACACAGGAAGGTTGGGCTCGCTGTGTTACTTGAAATCCCACAACTGCTTATTGGGGCCATGATCTGTGGGGGTGGGGGGAAGCCCGTGGACCTGACCTCCCTCGCACCTGGTACCCCATTACCAGTTTTTATAAGTCAGTCTCTCCCCCACCCTCCCTCCTCCTGTCCCCTCCTCCCCCAGCTTTATGATGCCCATTTACTAGCTGTTCCTGCTCCTAGAGGAACTCTCCTGTCACCTCACCAGAGGGATCCCTTCGCTCCCTGCCCCACTTTCATTAGGTTAAAACAAACAAACAAACAAACAACTTGTAAACACCAACAAAAGAATTCTGATCCAACTAATTTATTCTGGGGTTGGTGGGGTGGAAGGGGAGGGAGTTGAGGATGGGAGATAGGGAGTGTGTGTGGGGGGGTGGGAGTTACCCAGGAACTTTTTAAAATGAGGGGACAGCAACAGATACATGTTTTATGATTATCACAGTGGAAGGGGGGTCCACTGCTTACAGCCCAGGGGTACTGAACAGTCAACAATGCACATGGTAGCAGCAAACCAGTCTTGGACTTCTGTGAAAGAAATGTTAGGGGGCATTTTCCTCTCAAATCTAATATGGGGACCATGCTTGGCTCACTTTCCCTTATTTGTACAGTTCAGGATCCAGTCCTATGGTTTTACCCACTTTCAGACTGGCCTTCCCACATCAAAATTAACGTAGTTAAGACAATCGGCTCCAGGTGTGGCCGTAGGCGAGGCTGTTTATACAGCCCTCTTTAAGACTCACCTCTCCTGTGAGTCTAGATTATGTCAAGCCGACTAATAAAACTGACAATTACCACGTGTACTAACATGGCGTTTCCCTTGCTCTTGCTTGTGGCTGAGAGGTATTTGCGACCTGCTCTTGGAGAGTGGCAGTTCCAGGCTCACGCACAGGCTGCTCTTGCAGGCAGATTGTCTCCTGTTCTCTGAATCACAAAGCAGAGGGCCTGCCTTCCAGCCAGGGCAATCATACGCCTTCTGTGTGTGAAGAAACGAACCCTAAAGACCAAAAGAAGCAGAGCCCTGGGAGACGGATGAGATTTGGGAGGATTAAGAAAGAAACCCTCCCTGGTCCGGCAGCTTAGGGGTGTCCTGGGAATATCTGGGTTCTTTCATCATAATCTAGAAGGGTAAGCTTAGATGTATGATTTTAAAGATCCCTCTGTCCCGAAGGGTTTCTACATTGGGGTGGATAGCTTCCTCCATTGGTCCCAAAGCACAGTCTGTTCAGGGAGCTAGAGTCGAAGGGAGGCACTTCCTCCTCCAGTTAGCTTAGTGCTTTCCCTCCTCATCTTACTGGGAGTTCCAGGTCAGTAAGGCAGGCTTTATGAGAACCATTTTCAGAGCCAGCAAAATGACTCAGCAGGCAAAGGAACTTGTTGCCAAACCTAATGAGCTGAGTTTAATCCCTAAGATCCATGGGATAGAAGGAGAGACTTGACCCCCAAAAGTTGTCCTCTGGTACCCCCTTCACGCATATAATCTATGGTCCTTATTTATAAGATTAAGGAATGTGTTTAGTTATATGCCACACAGGCGAAGTCTCTTTCCTGTGTCTAAATTCCCGACAGAAAGTAACTTCAAAGAAGACAGGTTTACTTGGGGCCTGGGGTTTGGAGGTGTAATTCATCATGGCCCCGGAAGGGCTGGTGGAGGCTTCTTCGTATCTGAGTGGATCAGGAAGCAGACACAGAGAGGCATGAGGGCACTTGTGTGGCTTTCTCACCCACCCCACCCCGTGGCAAAGCATCGCCTACATTGAAGGTCCTTCCTGAATTAAGCCTTTCTGGAGGCTCCCTTGCAGGCATGCTCACAGGTGATTCCAATTCCTGTCCGCTTGACAATTAGAAATACCTGTCCTAGAGACACAGACATGATGAAGCTGGGCATTGGGGACGTTTTGTAAGATCAGTGGGACTCAGATAGTCCTCAGATGGGAATCAGAGGGTCCTAAGAGAGAACTTGGTGACACTCTAGTCAGGCTCAAGTAGACCTAGTGCAAGCAACATCAGGACTCCTCCCACTGCCCACCTGCAGCCTACAAGGTTTTGTTTATTTACAGGTTTAGTCCTGTCACCTAGCAACAGCAAGCTTCCCAAGGGCAGACAGAACTCAACGCTCTCATTTGCCGTTGAGTTTCCGGTGCCTGGAAGGGAATCTGGCATGATAACCACGAACAATACCTATTTTCGGCTAAGTAAACAAAGGAGAATCGGATCCTTAGTGAAAGTTTGTTTTGTTGGTCTCAGATCGTGCAGCCGGGACCCTGCATGAGCCTCTGAAAAGCTTTGAGAAAAGGGAGCCTTAGAGCTGAGCCTTTGTGAGAAGGCTGGAGATTTTACAGGCTGGTGGAAGGACCACTGGTGATCCAGACTAAATACGGAGGAGACTTCAGAAAGCAGGGCTGTGTGTAAGCATCAGGGAGTCTGGCTGCAGTGTGAGAGAGCTGTTTCTCGGAGGGCCCTGCCCCAAAGGAGAAGCTGGCCAGATCTATATGGATCAGTGTGGGTGGCTCTGGGTGTGGAATAAGAGATGTTAGGTTGCTGGGGTTGGGGGTGAGGTGTTGACAGCAGAAGCCCACATTAACAGGTGACAAGGGTATCCAGGCAGAGATGCTGGTACTATTAATAGGAACATGTCACAGAGAATGCGTTTGTGCCTCAAGAACATGGCCGCTGAGATTGTGAGACTTCAAAGATGACATTGAAGCTCTGAGGTCAGGTGCTAGGAAGAGAAAACAGACTTGGGAAGGGCCTGGCAGCCAAAGGCAAGTGCTGTGTTTGCTCTGTGCATCGAAGGTTTGAGGGTCTCTCGGGAACTGCCTTGTGATCATCTCCAGCTGGTTGCCAAAATATGAGATGCAGATGTGGTCCAGCCTGTTCTTCTGGACCCTTGAGCCATAAACTGTCAGGAGGACATAGCTGGGCAACTAAGGGGGGGGGGAGTCATCTTGTCATGGATAGGGTCTCATTATGTAGACTAGGCTGGCCATGAATTCACAAAGACCCAGCTGCCTCTGCCTCCTGGGTACTGAGATTAATGGCACGCACCTCTGTTCCCAGCCAGGGAACTTTTTGAGGCAGCCTGAAGGATTACAACCTGCAGAATACTGACCTAGTAAGGGACTGAGAGACTCATTCCTTCACTAAGGACCACGGGATCAGAATCCTCTAAGGAGAGGGGATGTGGGGGAGGGGGTGTCAGGGTGGGAGTTTTGGTAGGGGACCACAGCAGGTGTCCTATGAGTTCCTGGATCTGGTAGACATTTTGTCTCCTGTGGTTCTTAGAAGAGGCCATTGAACTTTCTGGTGATTTGAATTTCAATGCTTTTGTCAGACCTTCAGTTTTAACACAAAGCTCCCTAATTCTCACCCCTCTCTACACACACAACTGTTTAACAAGTTGTACCAGAAAACTCCTCTTCTGTGCACGGTGGTGGTAGATTGGATTTTATTGTTGCTGTTCTTGGTCTATTTTTGTTTGCTAGTATCTCCGTGAGACACAAAGCTAAAGAAGATCAATTCCCTGCCCCCCTACTCCTAGTCTTAATGTTATACACTGTTATTGAGGAAATGTGGCTCTGAAGGTGAAGGGCTGGAAGAAAACCGCGTCTTTCTGGACCTTCGAATTCTTTTCTTTCTGGCCTAAGGGGCAGTGCTCGGATCATAAATTACAGGCCTTTTAAGAAAAGCAAGCAAACGCTAACTGCATTGCAAAGGTCACCAGGCCTGTGGAGAGAGTGCGTGAATGATTAGCTTCTGCAACGGAAGGCTTTGAGGACTTTACAGGGTTCAAAGGTGCGACCTGGAAATTTCAGTCCAGGGCAAATCCTAAGAAGTCTTCCTCCCCTATCTGTCACCTCAAGAGCTCCGCCCATCTGCCTTCTGGGAGGACCTGCTGCTGCTCACCGGGGCAGGTCGAGCAAGGACAGGCACCTGCCCTACCCCCCACCCTCAGACCAGGCCAGGAACGAGGAGGTTTTCACTTGGAAAGCCATCCTGGTCGGCTTCTCCACGTGCCTCTCCATCACCTGCATAGTGAATGACTAGTAATGACATCTACGCATGCCCAGGCGGTGACCTTGGATTATTTTTTGTTTGTGATTTTCAAATGTTTATGAGTAAATTGATAATGCCTACCCTAGTTCAAAGGATGGTTGAAGGGATCAAACGAGATAAAACACAAAGTACAAAGAACCGGAAATGTACAGAACTCATATCCGTGAATCTTAGGGGTCTGACCTGTTCTTTTCTGGAACATTCTCACCCTCCACCCATCTGTTCTCCGAGTGCCGAGTGGGGGACGCTTGCACTTTCTATGGTGCGTCCAGAGTGTACTGTACTGTAACTGTCCCCATGCAATCAACACTCCCCTTTGCCAGCCTCATCCAAAGCATGGAGAGTGTGGGTGAGGGCCACTGCCAGCAGCCAGCCAGAGAGGAGCCGCGAGCGCCCCCTGACGCCTCCATGGCGCAGCACAGGCAGGACTGCCACAGCCAGGCAGCAGGTCTCAATCAGCCAGCCCACAGAATATTCCCATTCTCTCTCCAAGTGGGGAGGAGAAGGCTTCGGTCTACGCTCTGAGCAAGTCTGAGCTGTCTTTGAGGGAGACTATTTGCTCGATTACAGCACAGTTCTCAGACACCCAGCACCAATCTCTTATTCCTTTGTATCCAAACACCCGTGGGCTGGGTCCACAGGAGAGTGGTGAGTTATGATCTGAGGACTTAACATCTAAAGCTGGCAAAGGAAAGCGACTCCCTCTCAGAGCAAAGCTGTTGAATGAGAGGAAATGAATGGTCTAGACTCAGAAACAAAGCAATGGGGAGGGAGGGCTTCTGCCAAGATCACTACTATTTGTTCCCAGGCTTGGCAGGAAGGGAGAAAGCCTGAAAGTTTTCTGACATGCATTGTATGCAAGCAGAGAGTGTGTGTTTTGTCCACACAGCCGGCGAAGTGCACCTTGGATCCGGGTCAGGAGACAGGCACCAGCTGTAGGGCCTGCGGTGCAGGACCATCAGCATTCAGTGCAGTCTCTGGCTGCTGCATCAGGATGCACTCTGCCCAGAGAGGGGGCAGCCTCTTCTCGGAAGACAGGTTTCTGGAGCCAGACGTCTTTTTTCTTTCTTATTGTGATTTTCCAACATCTCAAAATTGCTTCATGAACAGCCTCTCCTGAGCATCGCAAAACTTGAGATCATATTGAGCTCCCTGCCTCAGTGCAGCAAATGCATGTCACGAAGCAAACCCCATTTCCCACCCACCTATCCATCCACCCACACACCCACACACCTATCCATCCACCCACACAGCTATCCATCCACCCACATACCCACACACCTATCCACCCACCCACCCACCCATCCATCCACCCACACACCCACACACCTATCCATCCACCCACACACCCACACACCTATCCATCCACCCACACACCCACACACCTATCCATCCACCCACACACCCACACACCTATCCATCCACCCACACACCTATCCACCCACCCACCCACCCATCCATCCACCCACACACCCACACACCTATCCATCCACCCACACACCCACACACCTATCCATCCACCCACATACCCACACACCTATCCATCCACCCACACACCCATCCACCCACCCACCCACCTATCCAACCACCCAGCCACCCATCCATCTCATCCACCCACCCACCCACCCATCCATCCACCCACTGACCCATCCACCCAACCATCCATCATCCACCCACCCACCCATCCACCCACTCACCCATCCACCCAACCATCCATTCATCCACCCACCCACCCACCCACCCAACCATCCATCCATCCACCCACCCACCCATCCATCCACCCACCCACCCACCCAACCATCCATCCATCCACCCACCCACCCATCCACACACCCACCCATCCATTCACCCACCCACCCATCCACACACCCACCCATCCATTCACCCACTTACCTATCTATCCACCTACCCACCCACCCACTCACCCACCCACCAGCAAGCCAGTGTGGGGAACAGCTTGCAGGAGACCGGTGGCAGGCGCCAGACCGTGTGGCCCTTGCAGGCTATGGTGGAGAGTTTTAAGTGAGGTGATGAAAGGCCACTGGAAGGAGTACCTGAAAGAACATGACTCAGTATGCAAGTATTTAAAAGAATTCCAGCTCATGGGGTGAGCTGGTGTAAAAAGGAGAGACCGGTGGGATGGGAGACAAGACTGGATCTGCAGCAGCCTAGAGGGGCAAGGTGATGGCTTGGCCTAGATATGTGAGGAATTTTAACTTGGTACCATAGTTAGAAAGTAGGGGGAGGGGGAGGGGAAGAGGGTCCATCTGGCTTGGATCAGGCTATCACAGACTGCAGTTCATCAGAATAGCCCTCAGCACCTTCTCACCTGACAGGACTAAGATACTGGCTTACATCATGGACTCTAAAACCTTTCTAAATGCATTCTTGATGTAGAAATAGGATTCCACCAGCTCTCAAGATGAAGTAAATCCAAGAACCAACATTGGCAGATAGGGTTGGTCCTTGGGACCGAGTGTGTAGTCCTAGAGGTCTGCAGCCTTTTGTTAAGGGCTGTGGTCCTCCAGGGATGGAAAAGAATGCCTATGGCTTGCTTGAGGGAGAATCTTGCAGTTTCTGGAGTCTCCTGATTAACTTGAGTTAGAAGGCAACATTTTCAAAACATGCTGAATGCTCTGAAGGAGATGTGGGCACCTAGACATTATCACTGGGTGGTGGAAAATCACATAGACAACCCCTAAGGATCTGTGACCACAAGGTGACCTTGAATGCTTTCTCTCTGGTTCTGTCTATTTGTTGACGTGAAAACCCACAAGCATCAAAGGTAATTTAAATGATCTTGGCTGTGCTGTTGGATAACTGGCAAGTTTAAAAGTAATTTTTTTTATATAGTTGAGCTTCAATCTAGACCTCAAACAACCTCCACAGATGAGGTTTAAAGGAAGAATAAACAATTCACATTAAAAATTAACAAAGCACACAAAGAAACTATCATTGATTGTTAAAAAAACAAATAACTTTCTGATGATTTCAGATATTAGAATAGTCTTATATGGAATAAAATTATGTATTATATTTAAGATGTAAAAGAGGCACTTAGTACATGAACAGGAGACCCCCAAAACTATGGTTCTCAACCTGTGGGTCATGACCCATTTGGGGGTTGCATATTAGAATTCTGCTTATTAGATATTTATGTTACAATTCATAATAGCAGCAAAATTATGGTTATGAAGTAGTAAAGAATTTTATGGTTGGGGGGTCACCAAAACATGAGGCACTGTATTACAGGGTTGTAGCATTAGAAGGCTGAGAACCACTGCCCTAAAATATAATCACACAAATTTGAGAAATGACCAAACAGTATCTCCTTTTTTGTTTACATACTTGTACATATGGAGTGTCAGATGGGCTAAAACCAACATCCCAACCGGCAGAACCAGACAGGGAAGGAATGATAGAATCCCGAGCCTGCTAGGATCCTTGTCAGGTTAGAGTGGCGATGTTGGCCACCGCTGGATTCTGGTTCATAGCCCAGGTAACTGTTAAGAGAACCTAGAAAGGAGCAAAAAAGTCCCAGTGAGTGATGAGGAAAGGGAAAGGAAGGGGAGTGAAGTGAAATGGAGGAGAGGGGAGGGAAAGGAAAGGGATGGAAAGGGAAGGGTGGGTCGGGGAGGGGAAGGGAAGGAGAGGGGAGGAAAGAGAAAGACGATGACCTTAATTTCAGCAGGGGCAAGACAGTGATCGAGAAGCATCGAGTGGGCCATCAGGAATGGAAGTGACAGGACAGCAACCAAGCCGCATGGGTGTTGACCATAAAACACAAACACACAGCCCCCCAAACACAGGCCAGTGAGCTCAGCTTCCACCATTAAAGCAACCGGCTCAAAAGCAAAAGAATGCTGACCAGAAGGTAGCGCTGAGCCGAGAGGTACTAACCAGGATAAGATGGAGGCTCTCCAACAAAATGCAAGCCAAGTTTTTACATAGTTAAAAAAGGCCTCTGTTATCTGAGCAAGATAGTAACACGACTGAATCTATATGTCCAATAACACAGTCTCAGCATTAAGCAAAAGCTGAATGAAAAACATAAGAAACTGAAAATGTGTGACATCATCATGGGAGATTTAAAAACGATTTGTTCAGTAAATGTTGGAAAAATGCAGAGAAATCAGAAAATACAGAAAGGTTAAGCAGCAGGTGACCAGGTGACTTGGCATCTATTGAACTTCAGATGTATATTCACGTATCTTCTTGGCATGTGTATAGAGTAATGCGGAAATGCTGACTTGAGTTGTAAGCATAGAACGTGAAGGAACTGGGGTTTCTCAGACCCTCGCTATGGTTAAGAATGTGACTATAGGCCAGTTTGGTTACTTCTCAATAGCTGTGACAAAGAACCACAACCAAGGCAACTTATAAAAGAAAATGTTTACTCTGGGACCTGCTGTCATGGTGAGGAGCATGGCAGCCGTCAGACATGGTACTGGGGCAGTAGCTGAGGGTTTACATCCTTATCTGCATGTAGGAGGCAGAGAGAGAGCTAACTGGGAGTGGGTGGGCTTCTGGAACCTTAAAGCTGTCCCCAGTGACACATTTCCTCAGCTAAGCCACACCTCCTAATCCTTCCCAAACAGTTCTACCAACTAGGGATCAAGTATTCAAACACACAGGCCCAAGAAGACCATATGCAGCAAAAGGAAGGAAGGAAGGAAGGAAGGAAGGAAGGAAGGAAGGAAGGAAGGAAGGAAACTATAGAGAGAGGGCCAGCATCTAGGAAGGAAAGGAGGAAGGAAGGAAAACAGAGAGGTGAGCCAGCATCTAAGAGTCCTTGCTGCTCTGACAGAGGACCCAAGTTCAGTCCCCAGCACCCATGTCAAGTGGCCTGTGGCCCCAGTGCTAGGGCGTCCAATGCCTTCTTTCTGGAATCCTCAGGCACCTGCACGCACAAGGCATGCATAAACAGAGACACAGACATACCTTTATTACTGTAAAAATGAAGTCAGAAACGGACCAAAGCCAAGGAGTGCTGAGACCAGACGTTGCAGAGCCGTTCTGTGCAATCCAGCCTCAGAAACACTGGAGATGAGCATCTGCAGTGTCTGGGTTGGGCTTTTCTGCAGGCTCCCCTTTCGGAGCTCAGCTTTGAGCATATAGACTGGAGCGTTAGCCGAGATACTATAAAAAGCCAGAAATTTAGCAACAGTGGAAAACCACCTGTTTGCAGGAAGTTGGGTTTGGCTTTTAGACTAACACAGTCCTGAAAATGAAGGTACCCATAGGACCTGGCTCTTTTCATTTGCGAGTGCCTACTGCCCTCTGCTGGCAGGATGTAGGAACAGCCAGGAATTGACAGAACATTCTACAACTTCCAGTGCAGGGCTCTCTAATGGGAAAACAGTCTCCCAAGCCTGTCGGTCCACCCTCTCTAAACTCCAGTTTTTATGTAACAGCACGTCCAGCTTCCTGTTTTACGTATCGTTACTGCGTATATATTTTAATGCTTTCAGTGCAACGACTAGCGCTTTGGTGACTTAACATAGTGTTTGCTTTCTTCATGCTTCCAAGGGCATTGGGGAATCATACAGTTAAATACGACATGTTTCCAAGACTTTAAATCTACGATTTACTGAGTGATAATATGGGGCTCTATTTTGTTGCAGCACTCATGAAAAAATATTCATTTTCACCAAAACAGAATCAGAAGTGGTGGTACAGGAATATCATTCTAGTGTCTTGGGAAACTGAGGCAGGAGGATTGCAAGTTCAAAGCTTGCCTGAGTTACAGAGTGAGTCCAAAGCCTGCTTAGGTTATAGGCTTGGGAAATGCCATGGGATGGAGGAAGAATGGCCGATGGATAGGGTGGAGTGTCGCAGACTGCGTCTTCAGCTATGACGTTAGTCATGACGCCATTCAACACTCGGAGGCCATGTTCACTCATACAAGATGGGATTGTCACCAGTCTGTCACAAGCAGGGGATGCTCACAAGTTCCCATCCCTTCTGATGATTTATAAGCAGTTAATGGCAGTTCCTTCAGTAGTGTAGCCACTAGAAGGCAGCCATTCTCTGTAACTAGTCGTTTACCCATGTTCCGGGATGAAACCTTTGTTAAAGTCATTGGTTTACACACATGCGCGCACACTCATACACACAATTTCATACATGCATGAAGATACCACTTGAAACCAATCATTTTGTATGATTAGTATATTCTAATAAAAAGCTAATAAAAAAATAGAGCCATCCTGGGCAACTTAGTGAGATCCAGCCTCTAAATAAAAGGTCAGTCAGTACAGCTCACTGGCAGGGCGCATGCTCAGCACGTCAAAGGTTTTGGGCTCACTGGCAGGGCGCATGCTCAGCACGTCAAAGGCTCCGGGCTCAGTTCTCTACATGCAGATTTCTTCAAAACCTCCAAAGCAGTGTCTGTGCCTTTTAGAATATTACTTTGTTAAGCAAATTTGGGAAGAATGTTCAAATTTCATAAAGGATTCCCTGGAGTTGAGAAGCATTAAGAAAATGCCAAAGGAAGCCATTCATTCTAAGAACACGATCCCCAGACTGTGTAGACACGTGATGCTGTGGGGCTCCGTATTCTCTGAATGAAGGACAGCAAGGACCTCAGCGTCCCTTCTTACATGTCACTAGAGCCACCCTCTGAAATGTGCTTTGGACCATAAAGTCTTTCCGTTTGTTGCAGGTAGATGTTGCACCTTTGATCCCAGGACACAATTGCACCCCATCTTCACACAGCCAGGGATACCCAACCACCCCAGCCTGCCTGAGGTATTCTGGCCTCTCTTAGCTGTCCACTCTCTCTCCCTCACGCCTGTGTGTGGTGACGGTGTTTACGATCTGCTGTCCACTTCCTGTCTTCCCCAGTGAGTCTGTCTTGATCATTCCCGTGTTCTCAGTGCCTGGTGAGTATTTATGTGTCAACGAATGAGTGGATGGGTTGAGTTAACATCCAGACGCGAAGAACACGGAGGTGGATCCAAGCAAGGCCACAGCACAGAGCTCATTTCTGAAATGGAAACAAGGTCCAGGCTTGACGGTGGCAGAGAGGGTTTCGACTGGAGTCAGGTGACAGGTAGAGTTCCGGCTGCATTTTCCCTGAGCCTTGAGATGGCTCTCCACGTTTGAGAGAGGAACAGGAGAACAGCTCAGGAGCCTGGACCACTGGCCTCTGCTGGGAGCTGGAGTTATAAAGGCCACCAGCCACTCGTGGGCTGTCCGTCACTGTATGGGTTCTGATTCAGCCAGCTGGAGAACTCACGAGCAGCAGGCTAATGCCTGGCCTGCCCTGAGCCCATCTCCTGAGCCAGGAAGATCAGTCACCGGAGAAGCTAGATGAGAGCTGTCCCCAGGAGAGGTAGGGAAGAAGAAATGCTTGTGTGGCCTGGGGCAGGAGCTAGCTGATGGCCTGACTCATTCTCTCTGTCAGCGGTGGCCTCTCTAGCGCAGGATCCCGGCAGCTGACAGAGGAACCACCTTGAGGATGAAGTGGACCAGGAAAGGATGAAGCCAGGACTCTTGGGGACCATCTCAGGGCAGCTCGACCTGCGGATTCTTTAGGAAAAGGGCCACTCTCTGGGCCACAGCATCCAGCTCACTGGGGTTAGCTGACTGAAGGAGGTTGCTCTTTGGAACAAAATAATGCTTCAGGAAGTGCTGGCTCACACATCTGTGCAGTTTCCGGACTAGCCGCAGGAGGCCTTGGTGGAAGGCCTGCCAGTCCCTGAGGTGGGGGTATTTCTCGCAAGTCCAGAAGAGCACAGTCTATGGAAGAGAGCCGTTGAAACAAGGTGAGTTTACAGGACAGGAGGGACAAGGCGTCCCGGGGAAACTGGATTCACCAGCAACTACTGAGCCACTGCTTCACCGGGCCTGGGGCTTTCCTAGCTCACACCTCCAAGTTATTCTCTCTACCTTTCCTCTGACACCGGAGCATCCACACTCTCCTGGTGAGTCATGGAGGCCCTGTGCCTCCAGGGGAATGTGGAAGCCCCCATCTCCCAGAGCAGAGAGTTCTGCCAACACAGCAGCCTCTTCCTCTGTGCACCCACACTCTGCAGCAGTGACCTCCATCTCAGGAGGTGGCCTTTGGCCTGGTCAGAGTGACCTGCTCTCCCATGCAGGTCCAAGCACCTTTGCTTGATTCCTCTCCTCCCACACACTCCATGGTGCCTTCATCGACTCCATTGGGAGCCTTCTGACATTAATTCTGAGTGCTGCTCTCTGAGATCTCCAAGCATCAAACCGCAGGCCCCTTTCACCCTCATCCCTGCTTGCCTGCCGGTGGATTGGACAGTTGGCCCACACCCTCCCTTTCTAACCAACTCTTCTTTTGGCCACCAAGACAATGGTCTCCTCTCAACCAAGCTACCCCTCTGCACGACATGCACGACCCCCCCACCCATGCCTGCTCTGCTTTGGGGATCCCTGAGGGACCCTCTCTGGCCTCTTCTGCTCTTACCCCTCCCCCACCTAGCACTCCCTGCAGAGCTGCCTTCTCAGTAAGATGAAAGACTCACGTGGCATCTTTTCCAGCCCAGACTCTGCCTCTGACCTGCTTAGTCTTGCATATTGGCAAGTTACCTCAGTTTCAACATGCCCAGGCTGAAATCAGGACCTCTGCCACAAACCTGCTCTGCCTTAGACCTGCTTACCCAGCCAGCTGTGTCAGACACAACCTGGGGCAGCCTGCTCACTGTCACAGCCCGACCTACCCATCTTCCTGCTCATCGGTCAGACCTGCCACTCAGCTTCCCTTCCCTCCCACCATCCTCTCCACCACACTTAGGTAGAGGTCTAACCTTGTCTGTGCCTATTCCAACTACAAGCCGATCTAAAGTTCTCTGTAGACTACAACTCTTCATTGTTTCTGTTTTTGGGTTTTTGTTTGTTTGTTTGTTTGTTTGTTTTGTTTTGTTTTGGTTTTGGTTTTTGTCAAAATAACAGTTCCTCTCACTGTTGGCAAACTAAGAATACAAGATATCGTCTAACTATGTGGCCCTGGCTAGCCTGGAGCTGTGTCAACTAGACCAGTCCGTTTGTATTCACAGACATCCTCTGCTCTTGCCCCAGGTGCTGGCCATGTGAGCGTCTGGCTGAGGGTACACTCCTGAACGCACTCTCTGAGGTGTGTTCCCTGCCTCACTTGCCGGCCTTCTGAGCGACACTTGTGTCGAGAACGGTGGAGAATCAGGCTGAGTGTCACCAACACCGACACACAGGGAAAACAGGGCTCTAAGGCACAATGGAGGACTGTTCATCTGGGAAGAAAGAACTCCTGTCTTCTACGGCAATATGGAAGGACATGTGTTAAGTAGAACGGGCCAGACTCAGAAGACGGACACTGTGTTCCTCCCCACACGTGGAAAGGAAACAACGAGGTTGATCTGAATATGGCGGGATGAGCGCTGAGAATTTGGAGAGGGTTGGGATGAAGAGGGTCAGGGGGACGTGGTAAGGGAGGCTGGGGTGAAAGGGGGTGGGAAGGGGTGAAGGGGGCAGAGCAAAGGGAGCTTGGATGCGAGTGGTGGACCTTGTACACACATGCAGAGGTGTCACACCAAACCCAATTCACACGTGCAACTAAACATAGCAGCCAAAAGTAATCACTTTTAAAAGAGTGCATATTTGAAGTCCTAGATGGATGGAGAACACCTGCTGCTCATCCAAAGGACCCGAGTTCAGTCCCCAGTGCTCTGGTCTGGCAGTTCACAGTGGCCTGTAAACCAGCTCCAGGACCTGACGCCCTCTTCTGGGCCCCTAGCGCACCTGCATACACGTGACACACACTTACACAGACACATATACATAAGTAAAAATAAAATACATATTTGCGATTTTTAAAGAGTGGATAATCTCTTCAACTAAAGTGGGCCTGGGAAAACAAAGGAGGGAGGAAGAAGGGGGGAGGAGAGAGAGAGAGAGAGAGAGAGAGAGAGAGAGAGAGCAAATATGCACATACATACACACATACATTCCAAAAAAGAAAACTGACCACACCTCTCACCAGATACAATTATGGTGCCAAAACCTAAGGCCTGAAACTCTGGAGCTAGAGAAAGCATGGAGTTATCATAGGCAAAACTTTTTCAGAGAAGACCTGACAGTACAGTCAACGAAAGAGAGAGCAGGTGACTGCGAACATGGAGACACCGAACTCAGATGTGTCTGCGCCGCAGAGCCGTCACCAGGTCAGGCGGGATGGAAGGGGACGTTAGCAAGCTACACACCACTGATATTCAGAATACAGACAGAGCTCAACCGTGGGAGAACAAATAACACCTCGAAAAGCAGACAACTGAGAAGAGGTGCCATTTCTCAAAAGAAAACACGCAGATGGACAATAAGTCACAGTCTTCAGTCAAAGCCAGAGAGATGCCACCTCATTAAAGACAAAAGATGATGTAAGAGGAGGGGACGGTAAGGACAGAGGCAATCCTGCAGGGCTGGCGAGAATATAAATCGGTGTAGCTCTGTGGAAAACAGATCAGAGGGTCCTACAAAATAAAAAAGTTGGCTATGCATACCAAGGGAATGAAATTAGAACACTAAAGAGACCCCTACACTCTATGGCTACTGCGGTATTATTCACAATAGCCAAGAAAGAAAAAAAAAGACCAACCTTGGTGTCCATCAACAAAAGAATAAAGAAAGCATGGTTTGTCTATACTGAGGAATACCGCTCATTCATGAAAATGGGTGGAGTCCCACTATGTGTCAAAGGCTCCAGACACACAGACGAGACAGACATCCGAGACAGACATCCGAGAGAGGAATGCTCATCATCTGACTTGACAGGGGGGATATTCTGTGTCTCCACTCTTACTCTACACCTCACAAATATGGGCTACAACATGTTAATTTGTTCAATAAATCATTCCTAGTGTTACATCAGAAGAAAGGGAGGCGGGACCAGGCTGAGGAGGTCAGGAAGGCAGAAAAGAAGACCTAGTTTCTATGATGCACAGTTGGGGCTTATGTCTCCATGAGCAGAGATGCTTGCAGTGTGGAAATCTGAATTTCCGTGGCTCCATCCTGATCCCATCGCATACCGGGACCCACCTAGAGACAGTTGCCCCAACTCCCCCCACCACGCCCGTGCTCACCTGCAGGTGGTGGGTGGTGATGACTGGCCTCCTCCCTGGACACCACACATCCTCCTTCAGCTGCCTCAGGATCTGAAAGCACTGCCTGCGGCAGCCTCCATCTTCATCTAGCTGCTCAAACAACACCTGCTCTGCCTGGGAGAAACTCAGCTGCCAGTGGTAGATGGACTGGGCTACCAGGTTGAACCCAAATGACTGAGAACAAAACAGGAGTGGGGAAAATGAGAAGCATGAAGCTGGCTAACGTGGAGAGCAGCTCATACCCCCAACTTGTGGTATGTCCATACAATGGAATATTACTCAGCCAATAAAAAAAAAAAATCAAGTCCAGTCATTCACAGAGACATGGATGGGACTGGAGTATAATATGCAAAGTGCAATAAGCTAGCAAAAGACAAACAGCTAGAAAACAAAAAGCTAGAAAAATTGACTATTCTCACTCACACGTGGATGTCAAAACATGGAGGCCTAAAGGCATCATGGGAGAACACAAAGCATCTTGGTACACTCAGGGAGCAGGGCTGACTCAGACCCCTTTCTGGCAGTTGTTTCTACCCATGTCAGAGCCCTTGAGGACTTAACAGCCTTTGCCTATGGTTTTCTAATAAGAAACCTGCATTTCTGACAAGCTCACCCTCAGTGCTGCTGTGGTGGGAGGGGGCTGCATGCATTGGAACAGCAGCTCCAAGGAACTCCCTGCTTCCCTAGGAAGCTGTTACAGGGTCAGTAATGTGATCAGCAAAGCTGACAGCACTCTACTGAACCCCCTGCCTGCTCACCCGTACCTTGATGCACTCCACTCTCTCTGGGGAAGGCCACCTCTTCAGACACCGAGGCCACTGGGCTTTCTCAGGCCAAGTGGTGGGGATCTCCACGGTGGGGGCCAGCTCCAGCTCCACCTGGCCTGTGGACGTTTCCACGGCAACCCAAACAGTAGTGCGTTTTTCTAGCACAGTGACTTTGCCTGATGGGAAAGAATGGGAGGGACACTTGAGCAGGGAAAGCCTTGCTCTACATGCACAACAGGGCAGGAAGCATCGAGCAAATGCAATGGGAGGTGTCAGTGTGGCTGTCACAGTGACGCCAGTCAGCCAAGGTCGGTCACAGTGTTACAAGGAAGGCTCAGGGCTGGCGGGTCTTTGCGTGTCCTCCCCACTCTCCAAAGCTTTGAAGCACATGAAGATGCAGGATCCTGCAGATGTGTGTGGCTCCAGCGCTTGACCCTCAGCCGGGTACAGAAAAGGACTCTTTCTCTTTCTTTCTCCTCCCTCCCTCCCTCCCTTTCCTTCCTTCTTTTTTATTTATTTATTTTTATTTTATTTTAACAAGGGCTCTGGTATCCCAGGCTGGCCTTGAACTTTCTATGCAGTGAACAGATGGTCTTGAATTTCTGACCCGCCCCCCCGCCTCCCAGAGTGCAGTGGTCAAAGGTGTACCAACATGTCACATGTATGCAGTGCGGGGATCGAGTTCCAGGTCTTGTCCATGCCAGGCAAATATTCTACCAACTAAGATATGCACCAGCCCAGTCTCAGTTCGCCACAGAATTAAATAATCCACACGTACCTTCTATAACACCTGTGAGATATGACACGATGGAGACTTTGAAACTATTCTGTTCAGTCAAGCAAACATCTACAAATGTGTCATCCGACACAGTTCTGTAGTCTGTGTAAGTAAGATTTGTGTGTGTGTGTGTGTGTGTGTCTCACTTGGTAGAGGCTGCATACAGTTTACTAGGCAAAGGTGCCATCATTATCTGGACCAATTTTCTGATAGTCGATCAGTATCTTTTTCGCCAGTTGGTCACTATTTCCAAACCTAGAGCAGAGGATAGTCTTGGACGTATTTCTTTGTGTGTTTGCAAAAGCTTATTTGTTAAATGGCCAAGTAAGCACTTCATAAAAATAAATAATGGATAAATGGCCCTTTAAAAATAAAATGCTCTCAAATTTCCTGTTCCCAAGAACAACATGAAAATGCCTGTTTCACCCAACCCACCCATACCCAGCAGGAGCTGGTACTCAGGCATTTTTAGTGTTTCTGTTGTTGCTGGGATTCTTTGTCATTGTTGTTTTCTTTTAGGCTTATTTTTAATTATATATGATGTGTGTATTATGTACACACACACACACACACACACATACACACACACACACACACACACACACACACACAGGTATCATGGAGACCAGCAGAGGGCATCATCCCCTGGAGCTGGAGTTACAAAGGGTTGTGAGTCACTGGGGGTGGAAGCTGGGAACCGAACTCGGGTCTTTTGCAAGTGCAGCTGCTGCTCTTCACCACTGTGGATCTCTCTGCCCTCAATTACATAATTTTAAAAGACAGGTCCTCACTATGTAACCCAGATGGCTTCAAACTTGCAGTAATCCTCCTGCCTCAGCCTTCCCAGTGCTGGGATTGTAGGCATGTACCAGCCACCATGCCTGGCAATCTGCTAGAATGTTTAACACTTTTTCCCTTTAGCTATTTATATTCTTCCCCCATAGTTCCTGTGTTTGTGCTGTTGGTCTTTCCTTCCTTTCTGATGTCTGTTTGTTTTCCTTTGTCATTATTTCATGTTGACCAGCTCCTCTTCCCGACTGGTTTATAACTACTTTCATAATTAAGGAACTCAGTCCGTTTTTCCCACAGTATGCACGTGTGCTTATGTGTGTGCATCTGTGTGTACACATGTCACCTTATATTGTGGCTTCAGTGTTTGCAGTTGTCGAGGTCAGTGTGTCCTCAGGATGAAGGGCTTCTGCCTCGGTAGCTTGGTGCTTTCTAAGCGTTTGGTCTCCACACCCCGTGTGCGGTTGGCATTGCTCAGAAATGTGCTGATGACCAAGGTGTGGGGTGGGGGTGAGTAATCTGCTGCTTTCGGTGAGTATGACGAGGTTGGGGATGAGCACCAAACCCACAGCCTGAGGTTTGCTTGTCAGGGCAGTAATTTCTAAGCCACACAAGTTGCTGAGAATGAATCCCTGTCCCGGGGATTTCATTAACAGACCAGTGCCCCCTCCCCCTCCCCATGGCCACAATGCAAAAGGTGACTGGCTGTAGCCCCCCCATTCCCTTGATTGGCTCACCTGAGAGGTGACAGGTTCTCACTGCATTTTCCACCAGCGTCCGGAACACCTGGAGGACTTTGGCTGGCACGATGTCCCCCTTGATGTTCACATCTGCCTTGTGCCATTGCCACAGGGTCTTCATGAACATCTCGGTCTCCAGCCACTGCTGCAGGCCTTCGGGGTCCCGCAAAGGGCAGGTGAGCTTGGTGCCCTGCAAGTTGTAGTACCGCCAGCGCTGCGTCCCGGTCCCCTTGTACCCTGCAAGACCTTTCAGTGGGACTGTGACGTGGAAGAGGCTGGGGGCCAAAACCTGAGGTCAGAAAAAGAGAGGAGCTGAGCTCACACACCGGGGGAGGTGACCAGCAGAGGGGTGCAGACCTGTCCAGTCAGGCAGCTCAAGTGACATTTGATGAGGTGCACAGAAAACACCTGGGGATTGCTGAGAAGTACACCTTTGCCTTTGCCTTTGTTTGTTTGTTTGTTTGTTTTGTTTTGCCACTAACCCACCTGGGGCTGTGGCAGACAGCGTGACTTGACTCAAGGAGTTCTGGGGTTTTCGAGGCCACAAGTTGAGCATAAAGAAAACCCAGAACTTTGGAGGGAACCCGAAGTTCAGGAGAGAAGGAAGGAAAGCGGAAACAAACCCTCCGAGTCTCACACGCAACCCAAATCTCTGGCTGTGCCCATCCCTTCTGAAGTTGCACCAGCAGGTAACTTGGATGCCACTTTCCCTGGTGTGGTGAGGGACTAAAGCTCAGAGGGGCGACAGACCACCTGGGGAGACCGACAGCAAATGGCAGAGCAGAAACTTTGAGTTCTTGGGGCAGTTTGTTCAGTGGTTCTAGCGTTGGGATAGCTGACTATCTGTCATTAAGAAGACTGTGACGGGACATTAAAGTGTCATGCTTTCTTTCTGCCTGTCACAATGACCCAGGGTCAGTGTGAATGACTAACCCTTACGGAATCCAAGGTGAGATGAAAGTCTGTCTGTCTGGACAATGTGAGCCATTGAGATGATTCTGTGTTCGGTGGGAAGATGGATGGGAATCCGCCCACTCCCACCCTCCAGAAACCAGTGAAGCAGTCCAGGAAGAAAGCAGGCAGGTCAATGCAGAGGACACTGGAAACTGGGTGACCGTGCAGATGTTTCCGAGGGACCCTAAATTCTGTGCCCAGGCAGCTCACTGGCAGCCTCTTTGTTCACCCAGCTACATCTTCTATGAGGAAAGTCATAGAAAGTCCAACCGTAGCGAGCTTTGGTCCCTGGTCTGGGCAGTGACCAACTCATCGGCAACTGATCCTGTCTTGCTTTCTTTCAGAGAGCATTTGGTGCTTTAAGATACAGGGTGACTTCTGGTGTTCAGAGGCTGAATTAAACAGGGAGGTCAGACACCTGAACTACAAAAGCATAGTGTTCACTCGATTTGAATCCCTTGCACATAAGTTCAAGGGCACAACTGTGCGGCTGGACAGGCAGTTTTGCCAATACGGTGCTTGTCCTGTGGGCATGAGCACCTAAGTGCCAACCCCAGCACCACTAAGTCAGGTGTGGAGCTGCGTGCCCAGCCTCACAGCACCGCGGAGGCAGAAACAGGCAGGTCTCTAGGACCTGTTGACCTATAGCCACTATAAATGAATCAGGGGCACCAGGTTCAGTGAGAGACAGTCTCAAACTGTAAAATCAAGAGCCACGAGGGAAGGCAGCCGATGCTGACTTCTACAGCTTCCACAGGTATATCCACAAACATGGAACACACAGCTGAACAGGCGCATCCACATCCACCCAACACCCACATTCCCCCTACAACAACCTCAGATAAAGACTCAAACCACTGCACTGCCAGGCACACACATGCTGCTCAGAAAATACTTACCCAATTTAGTCCAAAATAAAATTAAAGGCATTTTTATGTGTCTTTTGTTCTGGTTTTTTTAAACAGGGTCTCCCATATCCCAGGCTGGTGTCAAATTTGATATAGATATTCCCTCAGAGCTCAGAGCCCCAGTTCATGGCACTATTTGGGGAGGTAGTGTGGCCTTGCTGGAGGAAGTATGCAACTGGAGTGGGGAAGGGTGTGGGGTGGACTCTGAGAGTTCAGAACCTGGCTCCACTTCCAATTCCCTCTGTTTCATATTTGTGATTGAAGATACACTGTGTGCTGCCATGCGTCACCTACTATGTGCTCCCACTGTGTGCTGCCATGCCTCACCTACTATGTGCTCCCACTGTGTGCTGCCATGCGTCACCTACTATGTGCTCCCACTGCCTCACCCACTGTGTGCTGCCATGCCTCAGCCACCATAATAAGGTCAAAGGAATTATTTCTTCCATAGGTGTCTTTGGGCACAGTATTTCATTACAGCAACAATAAAGGAAAACAACACACTAAAACAGATGTCAAGGCTGACCAAGCATCCCATCGTCCAGTGCTGGGTGTGCTGGGGATCGAACCCAGGGCTCCGAGCGTGCCAGTCAAGCACCTTACCAACAACTACATCTGCAATCCCATTTCAAAGCTCAATATCCAGGACATAATGTTAGTTAACACTGGATATATTTTGTCCGTCTCACTAGGACCATATAAGGGGACGGTTTTGGCCCAGTGTTGTGCTCTCTAGTCCTGGGCTGCATTTGCCTGGTCGAGGCTGTCCTGGGAAGGAAGACATGGGCAAGCGTTCTGAAATGACAGGATCAATGCCAGCCTTACAATCTTCACCCTAGAGTCAGGTTCCTGAAATCTGATTCTGCCTCAAAACCCACAAGTCGTAGAACCTTGCGAGTGGGCCTTGTGTCCACCACCCTGAGAGGCACAGGGCCAGTCACAGTTCCTGGTGCCAAGCTCTTTCTTCATAGGCTGGATGTGTACGTGCTGGTCCTTAAAACCAAGGATCTTACAGACTGGAAGGGAAAGGCCTAAAACTAAGGCAAGGTGAGAGGGGTTTGTATGCGGAGTAATGAGGATCCAGGGGCACACAGAGCCTCCCTTCCTGTTTCTCAGTGGAGTGAGAGGCTGTCCTGCTGACAGGCTGAGTGTCTTAGGGTCTGAGTTAGATCCGCTGATGACTGTCATGCACTGGCTTTTGGTGAGACTCAGTGGGATCCCTCAGCAAGGAGGGGCTACGGGGGCTACAGTGCATTCCTATAGTTCCTCAGAGCTGCCTCAGAGCCTTCCTGCCCCCTCATCACCTGTTCCCTAGTCTATCACCTTCAAAGGCTTCCCCATGAGTTAGTTCCCTCACCTCCCTCTGCCTAGTTTCTCATCCACTCGGTTGTGTTTAATGAGTGAGCAGGTGCTTACATGAGCTTGGACCACAAGGCAGCACGCTTCGCCATCAGTCTTTGGAGTGAGATCTGGCTGTGAGGCCAAATAGGACTCAGTCAAGCCCTTTGGCTTCCTCCACCCTAGCACCTGTGATCTAGGAGTGTGTGGACTCTCACACGGGAAACGTCATGTTTCATGTGTGTAAGCTGTGCCTGGAGCAGCTATGGAAACCTGGGGCAGTACTATGTTCTCAGTGGCCTAAGCACCTCTCATACATGGAGTGCCTCCTGTCCAAGGATTTGGGTGTGTCCTGGAGCTCCTCAGACAGGGAGAGCTCTGCTTACCTTAATGTGGTCATTGTATGTGTCAGAGACAGGAACGGCTTCGAAGCGACTGTCCTGGTGGCTGATTTCTGCAGTCAGAAGGTGGATGGTTTTCTGCACCTCCTCCACAGTCTGAGAGATCTGCTGTCGCCTCAGGTCCATCTGGGTGTGAGGAGATCAGAAAAACAGTTAAAGAGCCTGAGGAGGCACCAGCACACAGGTGACAAAGCAAAGGCACAGTACTGCCTGACCCAAGTTCAGGGCAAAAGTCTCGCCGCCCAGGACTCCAAAGGAGTTGAGCTGCTTAGGCCTGACAGTGACCAACATGACGCTTGCTTTCTTCTGAAGCAGGTGCCGTTGCTCAATATTTATCCAGGACTTATTCCTGGGCAGTCATGAGAACAAAGGATCACCACTTCTCAAGAAGCTGGACCACAGAAGCAAACAGATTAGATAAAACCAGCAAGGCCAGCGGCCGGTTGTCTCAACTGACACACTGGCTTAGGCATGTTTAAACGTAGAAGAGGCTGTCCACTAAAGAGGGATTTCCCAGGAGGAAGGTTCATGCAAATCTCCAGGTACTCACCCCCACATCACTTCAGAGGGAAAGAAGAGGGGGAGAGACAGGGAACCGAGAAGGGATGCCGGGAACTGGAGAGATTTCCTGCCTGGTGTCTATTTTCTTCACAGGGTAGGAGCCAAAGCAATGTGGGAACAGGAAGCTGGAGAGGTGGTACTTCCCAGGGGATGAGGGATGGCTTGGGTCCATGTGTAAAGATGGCCAGGTTGTGGGCTATGAGTGGACTCAGTTGTAAGATAGAGAGGATCATCTCTTAACCCGCTGCATTAGGCTGGGGTTGTAAGTTTGGGGTGTACTAGGCAAGACTAGAAGGGGTGGAAGCTTTTTAGTCACTGGGAAGGGAAGGCATATATTCAGGCTGCTAGATTACAGAGCACTGAACAGGGTCAAATCTGCTAAATGAGTGTGGTGGGGGAAAATGATGTAGGATCATTACAAGTAATGTAATACAAAAGCCACGTGAGATGTTCTGACTACGTGGAACACTGCAGTCAGAGTGGCTGACACTGGGGATCAAGGTTAATAATCCCAAACTCCCCAAATCTTTAAGTTTATGGATATAATTCCACAGAACCTGAATGTGAGAAAAATCAATGACCCCCCCCCCCCCCCCCACACACACACAAAAGGCAAGTGTCTAGGTTGCTCTCCATTGCTATGGTGAAAAGTGTATGATTTGGCTTACGCATTCCAATCGTATTCTAACAGCAGGGAAGACAAGGCAGACACTCAAGCAGAGCAGGACCGTGGACACAGAGACTCAAGCAGAACTACAGAGGAAAGCTGTTTATTGCCTTGCTCTCCATGGCTTGCTCAGCCATCTTGGACACAACCTGCCACCTGCCCAGAGGTGGCACTGATCACTGTGGGCTGCCCCCTCACACACCAATCATCAACCAAGAAAGTGACACCACAGACTTGCCTGCAAGCTTGTCTGATGGAGGCATTTTCTCAATGTTCCCTCTTCAAAATGATTCTAGCTAGGTGGGGCTAGCTGATTCAAGGCTAGCCTGGTCTAAAGACTGACTTCCAGAGCAGCCAGGGGTACACAGAAAAACCCTGTCTCAAAGACAACACCAAAACAGCAGCAAAGACAAAAAAAAAAAAGGACTCGAACTTTTGTTTTGAAAAAACAAAAACAAACCAAAAACCCGGCATGCTAAGGGAAGATCCATTATGGTAGTGGTATTACCAAGAAGGAACGGGAGCAAAGTACCCAGGGGAACAGCCCTCCTCGGGGAAAAATTCATTATGAACTTGGCCACAGACTGGGCAGTGACTGGGCAGAACAAGACTGAACGCGTCCTGGATGGTGCCTATAACCACCCTCATTACCTGGGTGCTCATCACCCTGCTGTGTTCTGATCTGCAGACGTGAAAGTCAGAATAGAGGACTCGGTTGTCTAGAAGGCAAGACTACAGATTTTTCTCCGCCACTTCTTATACTTAGGTGCCTTAAACTTAGCATCTTAGAATTATCCCAACCTCAGAAATCATCTGATCTGGTGTCACCGACTAGAGAGTACCAGAGTAGCAGGTGGCTCTCTTACTTCACCCTGGCAAGTAGAAGAAGTAGACCAAATGCATGGGATTTCCCGATAGCATTTTCAGCACTGCCTGCCACACCCTCCATGACAGTGCTGTGGGTACAATGGGCCTCTGATATTCTTCCTGACCTAGAGAAGGCCTCAGCCTGCAGTTAGGGCTCATGAAACAAGTCTAGAACTGCTGGTTTGTGGGTACTGACTCTTCTTGCAGGCCACAAGCACATAAATGTAACCCGGCAGGGGCCAGGCAGTGATGTGGGCATAGACCAGAGTCCCAGACGTGTCTGTCCCTGTGGTGCCTTGGCTGCTGAAGCACGGTTCAGCAAATTCACACTAGGTGATGCTTGGCCCAGTCCCCTCACACCACTGGGCATGCGTGCAGTGTCAGGTTCTCACTAGGACAGGAACATCACCGAGCCATCTATGGAACCCAGATGATTTGTGCTGGGGTTCCCGGACCTGTGGCAGGCTGTAACCCCAGCCTGGACCCTGGCACTCCCCTGGGCCATTGCCTTCGCTTGTCTTGACTGAACCCAGAGAGAGAACAGGAGGATTAAGATTGGACTTCTGGGTGAGGGAATGAGATAAGGCCTCAGGGAGACATCAGGGAGTGATTGGTGAAAGAGGGCTGTTTTGCCACAGTGCAGGCCCCTCCAAGACCAATTCAGAATTCCCCCCCCCTTCAAATGATTTCTCAGATGTCAATGAGCCAGCAACACAGACTCCTCATCAAAATGTATTTCAGGTAAAGAAAAGCTTGAAAATAAATATAAGAGGGAAATGAAGAAATGGATGTAAAACAAAATTCAATCTGAGCTTGATCTTGGGGGCCTAACCAGGTTCACCTACCTTGCTGATAAAATCTACAGACCAAAAGGGGTTCTTTTTCTCTTTTCAAAGGCTACATTTGTGGGTGTGGCAGAGTCTAGGAAGAACCAAGCCATACTGAATCAACCAGGTACAAAAGGCTGGATGCTCCAAGGTCACGCAGAGCAGCAGATGATACCTTCCCACCACAGTTTGCCCAGGGCCTCGTCTCTCCAGGTGTGTCTACGTGCCTGAACTCACGGCTCTGTCTCATCCCAGGCTCCCTCCCTCCTTCTCAGCCTCTGGCTTATTGTTGACCCACAAGTCATTTGTTACTATTAATAGTTCAGGTTTGTGAATAATTTACTGTTTCAAATATAAAGTATTGGGAATTCAAGACTGTTCCCTGTAAGGACGCCATGCTGACTCATGGTGTTATAACCCCGTTCCTGGAACTCCGTGGAAGGGCACTTAAGTAGCGTTCGGGAAAAGCTGTTCTGGGGCCTGGCTGCATCCAGAACAGGTGGTCTGCATGCATGAGCATCAGCCAGGTGGAGGACAGGGAGGAAAAGATGGCCGAGAACTTCCTCCCAGACAACAGAAAGTTAGGCTGTTAGTCTTGGAACTGCTTGGGCCCAATAACTGGTTACACAGAACAAACAGGCACCTTCCCTGTCCTTGAGAGCTTTCTCTTTAAAGAGAGAAAGACATACATTTAATGACAGATGCAGAGGAGACAGTGGGCCTTTCTCTCTGCTAAAACTAACTCTGTGAAGAATGCCTCAACCACCTGGCATTTGTTCTCTGAATACACCAGCAGCGCCACCACCACCAGCAGCACCACCACCAGCAGCGCCACCACCAGCAGCACCACCATCAGCACCACCACCATCAGCACCACCACCATCAGCACCGCCACCATCAGCACCGCCACCATCAGCACCGCCACCATCAGCACCGCCACCATCAGCAGCACCACCATCAGCAGCACCAGCAGCAGCAGCACCAGCAGCAGCAGCAGCACCACCACCACCACCATCAGCACCACCACCATCAGCAGCACCACCATCAGCAGCAGCAGCAGCACTGTGGAGCCTAGATTCCTATACAGACACCTTAGTATTTTGAAATGTCTGTGAGAGAAAACTTTAGAAAATGCTCTAGAGACCAAACAGACCATGAATCCAGGTTGGATCCCACGTCGGGATACCATTTATGATTTCTGCCATCGAGAATGCCCAGAGACAGAGGTTCAGAGGACTGGGCAGGTGAAATCTCTTGAATGCCAAGCTACAAAAATCAGGATGTTGCTGGTTTTCTGGAAAACATGGGACCCCAGGAAGATGCCAGTCCACACTGCCTCTGTGCTGGGGAACCTCTTTGCTGGTGATTGTTTTTGGTACAGGTAGATTTTCCTTATTCTCGCTTGATGTTTAAAAAGTGCACTCATGTCTCACCGTGATAATAATCTTTCTTTTGTTTATATATAAAGGCACAAAAGCCAGAGACCAGTCTCCCACCTCTCAGTTTAAACCTCTTTGTTTAAACATTAACAATGTACCTTAGAAGCTTCATGTGTAAGTGAAATAATGGAACAGATTAAATTAAATAATATTTAAGGTCCCTAGAAAGTCTAACATCAAAAGAGTTTAAAAATGACAGTAGCCTTTTTCTTTCTCCTATCCCCATTTCCCCCATTCTGTCTGTCTGTCTGTCTATTTATCTGTCTGTCTATATTTCTTCTTTTGTCTTGAGACGAGGTCTCACTATAATAGTCCAGGCTAGTCAGGAAACCACTTGATAGATCAGGCTGGCCCTTGAACTAACAGAGCTCTACCTTTCTCTGCCTTTTCAGTGTTGGGACTGAAGGTGGGTACCACCACGCCCAACTTACAAATGAAATAATATTTTTTATAAAGATTTTTTTTTAAAGTTACATGTATAAGTGTTTTGCCTGAATGCATGTCCATGTACCACAAGTGTGCCTGGTATACATGGAGACAGAAGAGGGTATTAGATCCCCTAGAACTGGAATTACAGATGGTTGTGAGCCACCATGTGGATGCTGGGAGTCAAACTTGGGTCTTCTAGAAGAACGGTTAATGCTCTTAATTGCTGAGCCATCTCTCTAGTCTCCAAACAATATTTTAAAACCATCATCAGTTTTGTAGCTTAAAAAAATTTTTTTTTGTCTTAAGTTTTTTGGTTTGGGGGTGTTTGTTTGCTTTTTGAGGCAAGGACTCATGTAGTCCAAAATACTCTCAACTTCTGATCCCCATGCCTGCCATTGTGCCCGACCAGCCATTTCCCGGTGACCCCATTCAGATTCTCGCTTTATGGAGAGAGGTCTGAGGCTCAGGTAATTAACTGGCCGCTTGAACCTCAGACACAAGACCCAACACAGTGAACCTCCTGTGTCTCCAGGAGCAGGGGATTCCTTCTGATCAATGTCCATGGGGTAGAGGATGAGAGGGTGTGCCCAGGAGCGGCCAGCGCTGCCTCACCTTACTCAGCAGGCAATGGTCTAAGTCTCCCTCGGGATGAGACTTCGTGGCTTCTTGGTCAATCCCCAGGATAGCGGCGACCTTCTGCTTCTTCTCCCGATGAAGCACCAACCTAGTGGGCAGCTTTCCCAGCAGCGTTACTCTCTGGATGAAACTTCTCTGCAGCTGAGAACACGGACCGGGGACTTGGCTTCTTCTCGCCTGCTCACTGCAGTTTTCCTTTCCAACATGGGAGAAGTCGGCTGCCATCTTTCAGGAAACTATAGGAAGATTACAAAGGAGATGTGATGAAAATGAATTGGAGCCTATCCTGTTTTGTTTTGTTTTTCTTTATCCTGTTGTCCTGACACCAGGTGCACCCTGGTGCCGGGTATCTTTAGATCTCCTCCTTGTCCTTATCTTGTTGACAGTAAATATCCCTTGCCCTCCACTCCTGAAAATTCTGCAATTGATTTACTTCCTTACCATAAACAAATAAGAAATTGCAAACAAGTCACCTGGTTTCTCATCATGCCCGGCACACGCCTTGTCAATCAGATGAGGGCCAGGGCTGCCATTTAGAAAATCGTGAGCTCAGAGACACTTGAGTATACAGAGGCAAGCTCACATGCTCACACACACACACACACACACACACACACACACACACACACACACACACAGAGAGAGAGAGAGAGAGAGAGAGAGAGAGAGAGAGATTTACTTACAAACAGGCAGACAGACACAGGTAGAAAAAGTAGGGCAGAGAGTCCTGCCTCTCACCTGCTGACCTTAGACTGTGATCTTCTATTCCCACTTGAAAACGCTGGCATTCAAAATATACTCGGCACAAACGGGCCCCTTAAGAGTCTAGGACACATCTAGCTTTACCAGTAAAAACTCATCCTAGAAAACAGACAGCAAGTTTCCAGTCTGACTGGCTGGGGCTAGTTTTAGTACAAGGGGGAAAATATCCCGGCAGCCGTATCTTCCTGAAGCTCCTGAGTATCACTGTCTTTGACCCGAAAGACTGGCAGCAAAACTGGCAATCCAGTTTACAACTGAGCAAGACTTCTAAGCCCAGCTCCCCAAACCAACCTCCACAAGGCTCAACCTCAGCCAATCCCGCCCTTCCACTCTCTCCTGGGGCCCAGAATTTGCATATCCTCCCAGACAGCTCCAAGGGAAAGCCACACCAGACCCCACCCACCTCCTTCCTCCCGGCCCAGGGCTGCCTTCTCTAGGCTCCTTCGGCCAATTCAAGGTCTTAGGAATCCTGAAAAGGATCTGCAGAGGTCCTCGGAATCCCCCTCCGCACTGCCTTGAGTTCCCACCTGCTTTCCCGTGCCCTGGGAAAAGCCCTTCTTTTTACAGCATGTGCTCTGAAATAGTTTGGGAATCTCTGTCCCTTGACTTCTGTAACCATGGTCATCATTCTGAATCTACCACATCAGCTTTTCACCAACGAAACAAGAAGCCCTCCCTAAATCCGCCTTTTGGAATTCTCTTTCCATATCGCTTTCAACTCTGCTGAAATACTCCCACATGCACTACCCCCGCCCCCACTTTTGTGTCTGTCTGCCTTTACTTCTGCTTTTGCTGGGATCACTATGGCACAGCTCCTGTCCTAAGGTAGGGCCTTTCCCCATAACAATCAAGTTGCCCCGGGTTTCTGGAGTCCAATGCCCACACCTCCACCACTCTGGGTCTGACACACACCCATCTCAGTCACTCAGGACTATAGATTCAAACACTGTATCTGGAAACTTCTTGTGCTCCAAGATGGAAAATGGAGAGGGGATTCAGATAATTGAGCTATGGGAGGAGCCCAGAGAAGGAAAGACTCTGTGAACTCAGGGCAGCTGCCTGCCATTGTATTCCCAGCATTGTGAGCACAGCTTAGAGTCACAGCGTGGCCTGGTTCCCCGTGGGTAAGGTCCCCAGGACAGGGCTATGGCACAGACAGGGAGAGGCGAACAGGCTTTACGGGCAGATACGGATCTCTAGTTAATTGGACCATAGGTCAGCAAGTCTGTTGAGTAAGGGTGTGCCTGAAGCTCTGTGCCAGGCCACCAAGAGGGACCTAGTTAACTCGGGGTTTCCTCCGTCCTCAGGAAACAGAAATCCCCCTTCTTTATAACTTGCCAGTTTGAAAGTGGAGGTCAGCTTTAGCTCAATTCAGACTGTAAGGACTGGGCAGACGAGGTGGCTCAGTGGATATAAGCGTCTGCCACCAAGCCAGAGTACTTGAGTTCAATCTCTCCCTACCTCCCAGGACCCACACGGTAGAAGAGTCAACTGCCTCACATGCTCCTACACACACATACACAAATAACAGATACATAACTATATAATAGATTGTGAGGACCAATAGCATGTCTAAAGTCTGCTTACCAAAGTATTCACAACATTTATTTATAGTTTTGTATTGGGGGTTGGGAAGCACAGCGTGCCCACAGAGGTCCAAGGACAAGTTTGGGTGTCAGTCCTCAGGTACCTTCTACCGCTTCCCCAAAACAGCTTTCGTCGTCTGGGAACTTCCCCACTTGCTACCAGGCCTTCTGGGCTCTACCTTCCATTTCGCGGTTGCTGGATCACAGGCATGTGCACCATACCCAGATTTTTACATAGGTTCCGGGGATCTGAACTCACGCCCTGGTGCTTGCAGGACAAGAACCTTATTAGCTGAGCCAGTTCAAGGTCTTCAAAAACCTTCAATCAAACCTAACGGTCACTCTGAGGCTCGAAGCACCCATGTCTGAAAGCGATGTCTAATTGAGTGGCAGACAATGTGACAGATCAGAGAAAGATTAAACAGAATAAGACATGCCCGGCAGTGCAAAAAGAGGGACAATTATAGAGAGAGGCTGCAGAGAGAACAAGCTAGGCACAGGCGAAGACAGAGCGAACCAGAGAATGAGGAGCCAGAAGGTTAGAACAGATTGCCAAAGTTAATATGAGGCCAAACAGAAGAAGAATTCAGTCAGGATGAAAGAGAAGCCAGACTGAATCGGTCATTTTGGAGAGAGTTCGAGCCATAAGAGCTGATTTGAATCAGCCATCCAGCGCTCAGGAAGACCTAGAAAGGGTGAGCCTATTCAGCAGGAAGTTTCAGAGGCTGAAAACACTCTAGGCCTACATGATTGGACAGAGGCTAGAAGCTCCCGGACCTAGGCCTAGGTTAGCAGCCGAGGCAGCAAGCCTCGGAGACGGCAGCAGGTGAATAAAAGTTACTTTTGCAATCTACTTTATTCGCCAAAGGCGGGGGCCTTCCTGTAACCCGTGGGGTCACTCTCCCATGTCTGTCCCATCATTTGTCACAATTCCACCAAAAACCTGTGTCTTTTCCTCGTGTGCTGAGGTCATTTGACATTTTGTCTGGGTTCAGAAGCAAGGGGTTCCCAGACTCACACACGTGTGTGGGTGAGCAGAATCTAACATACGTCAGAGCCTGTAGAAATAGAAGAAGCTGAGACCTAGGGTGAGTTCAGGAGCACATACCCAGGACAGGAGGGGTGGCTCAGTCCATAAAGTACATGTTCAAATATGAGGGGTTAAGTCTGAATCCCAGAACCTGTGTAAAATGAGAAATCTCCCCAGTCCATGCTAGTACCGAGGAGATGGAGAAAGGAGATCTCTGGGGCTTGCTGGGCAGCCAGTCTAGCCTACTCAGGGAGCTCTAGACCAGTGAGACTTCCCTGACTGGGGAAAAAAAAGAGTAGAGGAAAATCTAAGAAACTATACCTGAGGCTGACCTCTGACCTCCACATTCACAAGAACACGAACACGCACACCCAGAAGGAGCAAAGCAACAGGAGATGTGTCTGCACCTGAGGGAAGCCACCTTTCACAGCCTAATGCTGGCAGGAATGCTGAAAAACAGCCCATTGAGAACCTGCTAGGAACTCAGAGTCCTATTCCTATGAAAGCCACCGCCATCTGTTTTCGAGCTACCGAGATTATCCCAGCGCTCCAGAAAGAACAGCACCCCTCACAAAAAGAAAGAAAGAAAGAAAGAAAGAAAGAAAGAAAGAAAGAAAGAAAGAAAGAAAGAAAGAAAAATTGGATGCTTACTTAACAGCAATGGTTCTGCCCGTGCTTAGCCAGAGGTCAGTGAGAGTGGGAAAAGTCAGGCTACGAGGTCCAGCTTTCCACACGGCAAAGATGATCTGGCTTAGATGCAAAAATGAAATGGGACCGGAGAGATTGCCCAGCTGTTGTGAATCCATGCTGCTTATAGAGGACCTGGGTTTGGTCCGGGCAGCTCACAGCTGCCTATAATTCCAGCTCTTGGAGATCTGTCGCCCTCTTCTGGACTCCTTAGGCACTGCACTCACACCAGTGCGTACCTGCATTCACAGAAATTTTAAAAAGATAAATTGTTTAAAAAGAGAGGAAATATGAAAAATGATTTTCTGTAGGTAGGAGCAGGAAAATTTCCCAGGTCTGTGTCTGTCCAAGTACACAAGTTCACTAGGATACTTTTCCTCATTCAGTGGGCTGAGTCCAGAAATCAGACCAGACTTTTTTTTTTTTTTTTTTAAACCACAGAGGACAACCATCAAAGCCATGAAGCTCTTGTTATGGCTTGGATAACATTTTATTTTCAAATCAAATCTCTCTGCCTATTTAGGAAAAAGAAAAAGAACACTGTATTTTCATTCAAAACTCTTCCCAATCCACGATGCCACCCAGTCATGTGAGGCCAGGCTATTTTTAAGTTACAATCACCTGAGAAAGAAAGAGGGCAAGGAAAGCGGTTCAGGAAGTGGGCAGCTTTTTGCTCTTTTCTGTTTTTCTGATGCCGTCTGGTAATTGCTGACCAGCTCACCTCAGTTTCTGGGATGCCTGAGTCAGGAGGAAACACCTGGCTGGTGGAATCCATCATTTCAGCTCTAGGGCGTACAGAGGAAAGCCTCTCCCCTCCCCACACCCATTGTTGCTTACGAACCATGACAAGTCTGTCTGAGTGCTTGCTCTACAAAGACCAACATGAGGATATAGTGAGGGTAGAAGTTTCCCCGTCATAGATTTATGCAAACATGGCCATTTGATCTTTGGCAAAAGAATAAGCAAAACAAACCCCACCGAAGAAAAGATATTCAACAGGTGTTGTGATCAACGGCTGGGGTTAGCACTGGGTGGCGTGAGCAATGGATCCACCACAGGAGAGGAAGCCAGTCTTTTTTGAAAAGCCAGATTGGCCATGGATCACAGACCTCAGTGAAAAACATGTACCCCAAAGCTTGTGGAAGGAAAGGCAGGGTAAGCCTTGTGACTTTGGGTTATACAAGGATTTCCCAGAAGTGACAATCCAGTTAGGCTCTGGCCTCATTCATTGTGAAAGGGACATGATGTCCAACAGGTGTGTGGACGCAGGAAAACAAATTCTCAGGAGAATGGCTTTTGTGGTTTAACCGGCCCAGCCTGTGGTGATCTACAGCAGCCCAGGAAGAGCGGAGCTCTCTGTGGAAGAACTCTGGGGTGTTTGACAGAGCTAGCCAAAAGCATCTTAGGGGCTCCACCCACCAACCCATCTACTATCTGCCCCAGACAGAGACTCCAACCTTTCAGCACGCATCTTTGGATACTTTGTGTCTTACTTTCCCCTCCTTAACACAAGCCTAACCTGTGCTAGGGAAGCTGTATGCCCTGCCCGCCCTGGGTATCACGCAAGTTTTTGAAACAGATTTCTGCTACTTTCTTCGCCCCCACAAGCACCAGAGGGCAGCTTTATCTTCTCTCTTTGATCACAGGAAGCTGGCTGTTACTTGGTCACCACCGGACCCCTGAGGGCCTCTTGCCCTCTACCAGCCCTCGTCAGAAGACTTAGTAAATACTCTGTAAATATGACTTCTGAAGCTTGGTGCTCAGAGTTCCTGAGTAGAGGGGTCAGCGAAGGGACAGGGGCATCTCCAGGACTTGCATATTAAAGCTCATCCATTAGCAGCATGGTCGCCAGAATCCTGATGCTGAGAGGAAGTATGGTGCCCGATGAGTTGGACACTACTAGGAGGTCATTGTCTTGGGGAACACTGACTGTCCTTGGCTGGATTTATGATATTCTCATAGCATCTTGGGTTGGTTTTCCCGAGTTTTACAAAAGAGCAAGACTGGGGTCCGCTCCAAACTCTGGCTTTGTGTCCCACCTTGTGACTGTCGTGCGGCCTTCTGCCATAGCGTCCGGAACCCCCAGAACCAGAACTTAACAACTTTCCTTAAAAATTCACGAGCATCGAGTATTTTGTTACAGTGGCTTAAAAATGAACTGTTCTAGTACCCTAATTAAGAATGTGCTAAAATGAAACTTCCTTCCACATTTTCCTTTGGGACTACAGGATTCCCAGGAATATTCTGGGTTCTTCTGGGAGAGTAACAACCTCTCAAAGCAATGCTGGGGGCCTCACCTTCCACTCTCACTGTGGAGAGCACTGTGTTTGTTGTTGACTTGTGATTGAAAAGGTCAAGTGCTGAGAGAGCGTGGCTCTCCCCAGACGGGCCTCTCAGAGTATATGCTAAGAAAATAAGGCTTGGCCTTTGGGCAGGGACTCCTTCAATAAACGTGACCAAGGTCAGCCCATCCACACAAAGGACATCGGTGGGACATAAAAGGAAGAGATGACAGATGATCTTCAGTACCAGTCAGCCTTTGTGATTAAGCTACTCAGAAACTATAACCAGGACTGGGCCTAATGGCAGGTACTAATTGAGATAGCTGTCTCTCAAACGGCTTTACTTCCTAAACTTACTGTAAAATAATTTTCAAGGTTTCTTGGACCAGGTCTTGTCTCAGTGCCCACACTTCTTAGGGGTCAGGAAGGATATACAGGGACACACTGGTCCACAGTCTTCATAGAACAACTCTCACATCAGGAAGGACAACATGACACTTCATGCCCTAGTCAATGAAAGGCTATCACAAAGTCCTACTAACAAATGATGTGTAGGCTGTTTTCATCTTCTAATGCAGCATCCATCATAGTCACTTCCCAGTGCATTTCCCCTATCACTATGGCAACCCCCATCCATCATAAGCAACTAGTACAACAGTATCCATCAGAGGGAAAAGGGAGGCCCCTTATCTCCAGCTCATGTGGTCATTTCAAACAATGACCTTGTCTCGTGGTGAATTCTGATCATATTATAACCCTGGATAGCCAGCAGCTGACGCTGCTGGAAGGCTCCAAGGACTTCTGGACTTCTTTCTGGCATGAAGGAGTGACCAGATTTCAGTTGCCTTTTTAATGTCCAATGAAGAGCAAGATTATAAAGTCTCAACTTCTGTAGTCAGTCTATGCCTTAGTCATTAAATGATGCTACAATAAAGGCAGAAACAATGCTGACTGACACGGGGCAGCCAAAGGAAACCTATAGCTCTGTGCCCAGGCCAGCTCATATAAATCCTATTGATTAACTACTTCTAGAAGTTTCCCCAACCAAAGTATTTATTATAACTTCTTCAGGTTAATGGAGACAACCCTGTTAGAGATATACCCACTGAGGCATGGCTGAAATTACTCTGCAGTTATAATATCTTTTCACCATGAGCTGGGGATATAGTAATTCTTCATTTAGTTTATAACTCCAAGTTAGGGAAGAGCCCAGAAACCCTATAGCTAAGGCAGACAGAAGAACACATAAATAACACTGCTGTCTGTCTTCATGGGTCTTCTGATAACTTGCTGTTATTGCCCTGTTAAGTGGGTTGCACATTTACCCCTTTAAAGCCTCAGGTCAAGTCTCAGGGGCAGCAGAGGGCATCTGTATTCAGCTGTGGGGCATCGCTGACGCTCTACACTGAACTTGGCGCTTCAGAGTTGTCAATATATGAGGCAGACAGAAAGCATCTAGTCAAGGCCAATGCAGTCACTGCAAGGCAGGATGTCAGGGAAAGGTAAGTCAAATGCACGTGTGCTGGACTATTGTTAGCTAAGAAGTCATGGAGGAAGCATTTGCAGCGAGTCATGAATGGTAGGAAGACTGGTGAGACAGTTTAGAAAGATGTTCCAGATAAAAGCAGGCCAACACCCAGAAGCCAATGAAGTCAGGGCATCACCCTGGGATGGGCAAAGACCAGCAAGACTCGGACAAACAGCAGCTGCTCCCTTTCATTCGCGTTTCCTGGGTTTTATGAGGTGTCTCATGGAGACATCAGATTGCACACAGACACATGGTGTCACGTGTGTGCAAAGCTCTATAGGAGAGCAGAAAGGACTGATAAGGGGTGCTGTGGATATGGGGGGGTGGCTATGCTTAAAGTACAGCATATATCTGTAAAGAAATGCCCTTATCCAAGCGACTACAATGTACAGTGAACACACATCAATAGGAATTACAAAGATAAATACAAAAACCGCTCTAGAAAAACACAGCAAGGAAGCAGGTTAAACCTTGACAGAATGTATTTTTTTTAATAGGATATTAAAGATTTTTTTCTTCTTCTTTTTAAATTTATTTTGTTTTGTTATTTTTAGTGCTGGGCACAGAACTCAGGACCTCACACGCACTAGGCAAGTGCTCTACCACTGAGCTACATCTGTAGCCCTGAGAAATGAAAGACTTTAGACAGTCGGGAGTGGGGGGATTTTTCCTGAGTTAGGAACATGAGCTGGGTGTGTTTTGATGTTTATTGTTTATTCATTAATCCCATTCATATTTCAGTATTCATCTCTGCTGTAGCATTGCAACTTATAGCGAAGACTCTTGGTGAAAAGCCAGTGTTTCGTCGGGCCCCAGGGGCGTCAAAGGGGACTTGAGGTCCTTCGACGTGTCGTCAGCCAGAACCTTAGCTGCTGCAGCATTCCCACACTCCCAGAACCAGAACCACGTCTGCTATTTCCAAGGCCTGGCTCCTGCCACTCAGCTCCTGTACCAGTCTTGCCTGGTGAGTTCCTCCAGAGCCAAGCCTGCCCACACCGTCTCCACAGTGCCAGGCCTGGGCCTGGATGTGCAGTACACGTGCACTGCCCTTTTCTAATGTAGCTTACAGCACCCCCCCAGTAGATGAACACGAGCACAGAAACCCACAACTGGTCAAAAGACGCAGAGAATAGTTGCCGGTGGGTGTTCTGGCTTCTATCCACAACATAGTCTCTATGCCTAAGGCACAGGGAACATTGCAGAAGCGGGTGTAGAAAAGTTGTAAGAGCAGGAAGACCAGAATGACCGCTGGGAGACAAGTATGTTTGGGACATGACTGAGGAGCTACAATCACGAAATCTCAACGCTCCGGTCACTTAAAGAAGATCAGTGTGACAACACAACTGGAATGCCATTGTGGATGGAGAAAAGCTGCAGGCAGCCAATGCCTGCTGAAAGAAGACTCAGTTTTCTCTATGGTCAAGCCCTCTGATCCATTACACTAAACACAAGCATATCAACAACTCTAAATAGACTCATACACACACACATACACACACACACACACACACACACACATACACACACACAATTAAAGATGATGAGGTCATGAGTTGGAGATAGTTTGGGGGAAACATAAAGAAATTGGGGGAAAAGGGAAAGGGTCCTCTGAGTAAAATTCTCAAATAATTAAAAAAAAAAAAAAAAAGTGTCATAGACTTGCAGCTGTTTGGTGCCCCCTTCCTAACACCTTTTCCCTAAGGGAATTTTTCTAAATAGTTACAAGCAATCATTTAGTTTCATAGCTGCCCAAACAAATGGGCAGTTACACATGAGCAAAGAACTTACAGAAAGAGGTTAGGGGATGGGATATCCATAGTCTTTAGTTAGCATCGATTTCTGGATCTAAAAGTCTATGCCTGTGTGAGCCAAACCTATGCCCAAGGCTGAAGAGACCCAAGGAGGCCCCACGTTCTCAATTCTGCTGACTAAAGGCTCTGGGAAAGATGGAGTCAGAACTATGCTCTTGGCAACAGCCGGGAACTTACTGTGATTCCCGCTGTCTGATTATTTGTTGATGAACAGTAGAAGCTGTGTGACCAGAGACTTCGGTAGTCATTCACAGGAAAGAGTGACTTCATAGAACTCCTTCAGAGAAGTCACTGAGCCAGCCAGAACCCTCCTCCTAGCAGACAAATGTAACGAATGGGCAGAATCAATAAGGGAAAAGACCTGACTAATGAACAGAGAAGTATGTGCTATACCACACAAGCAGGGGATGTGAGGATGGCCGGGAAACTCTACACGATAAACAAAGAATCTACAAGGAGATAAAAATAAAATAAGATGATAGTAAAGAACTGAGGACCTTGGCCTCCTCTGTGACAACACTCGGGGACGATGGAGACCGTGGGTAGAAGGTGGGAGGGAAATGCTATCACAGGAACAGAAGGCGGCAAGAATGCTCTCGGGTGCATCAGACTTCAGAAGGCACACAAGTGCACAGCAGTCCGGAAACCCCATCCACACTTGGGAAGTCGACACACCTGTTTGCAGGTGAAGGCTGTCTGATCCCTACCTCACACTATAAGCAAAGCTTCAAGCGGATGAAAGACCTAGCTGCAGACAGTGAGACCACAACACTGACAGTAGCGGGAAGCAGGCAGGACAGCTCATGGCTTTGGATTTGGCAATGGCTGTGATACTGAAAATGGTGGCAACAAAACAAAGCCGATAAATAAGACCTAAGACCCTCGAGTCAACGGTGCTGTCAAGAAAGTGAACTGACAACTAGAAGAAAGCCGATATCTGAATGTCCAATTTGAAACTGAAGTCTGGGGTAAACACGGGGTCCTGCATTCCATAGAGGACAGACAGCCATGATTTCAAATGGCCAAAAGGCTTCAAGAAGACCTAAAAATGGCCAGCAAACACGTGGAGAGATGACGATCATAACTGCTTATAAGGAAACACAAATCAAAGCCATAGGAAGATGTCACCTCCATCATGACAGCTGGGATTAAAACAGGGCGTGAACACGTATGTTTTACCAGTGGGAGGGAGAAATGGTACAGCCCCTGTGGAAACTCATAGGGCAACCCTTCCCCCAGATTAAACACAACCTCGGGATAATTTAACATTTCATCCCTGGGGATATAGTCGAAATCAAAGTAGAGGCTTGAAGAGCTATTCATGTGACCACACACATTCATGGCGGCATCGTTACAACGGCTAAAAGGTAGAAGCGATGATGTCTATCAGCAGTTGGATGAACAAACAAAACGTGGCCTATACCTAAGACGGAGCCTCGGAACCTCGGAGACAGTATTTGACATAGGTTACAGCCTTGAAGAGCGTATGCTGAAAGGAGTCAACCAGTCAGCAAAGGACAAATACCGTGTGGCTTTTCGTGTATGAGACCCACAGAGTAGACCTGCAGCTGCCAAGGGCTGTGGGGAGCGAGGCCAAGATGAGAATGAATGCGCATGTCCAGTTCTGCAACGAGCAGTTTCTGGAGACGGACGGCAATGACCATTGAGCAAAACCAGGAATGTATTTCCTGTCACAGAACTGTTGACTTAAAATGGCTGAGATGGCCGATGTCATTTCATCTTTCAAACCACGACAGAAAAAGAGATGTTGTATGGAGAGAAGACACAAGGCCAGGGGCCGCTGGGAGCGTTCAGCCAGCCCGGGCTTCAGGGTGAGTTCCAAGCTTGCCCGGATTACAAAGGGAGACCCTGTCCCAGACAACCAGACCCAAATCCTCATTAAGACAGGAGAGTGTAAAGACATCAGAGCCCCAACCACCAATCAAGACACTAAATCTCAGTGGGTTGAAGTTCTTCGTGACTCCTTTGGTTGCTAAGCTCTTCTGCTGTCTGTAGGGACTATAAAACGTAAGATTCAAACGAGAATGTACACAAGCCACTGCAAACGATATATCATCATCACTCGGGGGCAGATTGTCAGAGGCTCAAAGGGTGATGGCAGAAACACAGTGGCCCCAGGAGAGGCTCACACAATACCTCTCAACAGGAAACACCATCAAAATAAAGACAGGGGCAATCTTATCAAGCACCCACCGTGAAGACAAAGACAACCTTAAAACTTCTAAAAAGGTATGCTTACACGTCAAAAAAAAAAAAAAAAAAAAGTAAGAAATAACTGCATGCTAATAATCCTGGAAAGGAGGAAATTAAGGAAAATAATTAAAAAAATCAGCAATGGAGACACTCACAGATGTGTTCACTGATCTAAGTAAGTAAAAACAACAGTATACACGCAGGGGTCAGAGAGACAGTTACGTAGGGTTACTCTGTAAAACCTTCAGGTTTAATCGACTTAAAGCCAGAGGTAAATAGGTGATGTCCCAAAAGGCAATTAAGGGAACCGGCAGGAAGGCAGCAATAGACTCTGTAAAGAAAACCATTATAAACTGCACAGCTGTTAGTTTTGTCAGCAAAAAAAAAAAAAAAAAAAAAAAGCTGAGCTTGCTTTTTTAAAAAAAGGATTTATTTTTTCAGTATATATAGGTACACCGTAGCTGTCTTCAGACACACCAGAAGAGGGCATCAGATCCCATTACAGATGGTTGTGAGCCACCATGTGGTTGCTGGGAATTGAACTCAGGACCTCTGGAAGAACACCTAGTGCTCTCAAACGCTGAGCCATCTCTCCAGCCTGAGCTTGCTCTTTTAATTCATGGTTCTTTTAAATTTCCTGAAACTGTGTAATTCATGTAACCATGCATGTATTCCACAACAAAACACCAGAAAAACACAGAAAACATGCCCAGGGAAATCCAAACTCTATACGTGGAAGGATCTGCAATGTTTGCTGTTTTTTTTTTTTTTTTTTTCTCCAGAAACTATAACAGGCAAAATGGTCCCCATAGGGTTGAAGTTAGTCGCCTCTCTTCTTTCTCCCACAGTTCATTTCCTTTCACCCTTCTGCCCAACCTCCTAGAAGCATCCAGAACATCTGGATCCCTAAGGCCTGAAGGTTAGCACACTCTTTCTTTTTTGAGATTAAGCACAAGACCTACCTTTAGGTGAGCCGTCCTGCTGAGCTCTCAGCTCCAGCCCAGGATGGCTCATTTTATTGGTGGAGACAACAGGAGTAGTGAACAACTGGGGGAAAGAAAAATACTCAGCGCATTCAAAACTAGGTAAGGCTAGACCATCACATCATTCTGCTTCATGCCTCAAAATAAATTCTGAGGAAACCGAGACATTTAACATAATAATGAACCCAGGAGAAAGAGATGAGCTCTTATGCATGGGGACTTCAGGAGAAAGAGATGAGCTCATATGCATGGGGACTTCTGTGGTCAGTGCCTCAAACTGGTAAAAACTGAATACTTCAACAGCTGGGAAGCAATGGCTCACACTTTTAATCCCAGCACTTGGGAGACAGAGGCAAGCAGATCTCTGTGAGTTCAAGGCCAGCCTAGTCTACAGAGTGAGTTTTGGGACAGTCAGGGCTACATAGAGAGACCCTGTCTCAAACCAAAAGCAAAACCAAACAAACAAAAGCATAAAACTTCAAAATTAGGAACCATAAATTTGAAGAAATAATGTTCAAAAAAAAAATAGAAATGTTTAATAAACATTTGAAGGACCATATTTCTAGGTGTCACTAATGTGCAAAGTAAGTCCTAAACAGTAAGACAGCCCACCTTAAGGTAGCCCCTTATCCACCCAACAGACACCCCCACCACAACTGATCATTTGACAAAGACTGGGAAATTTTTCTAGTGTCCAAGAGATTCTGAAAATTCTGCCTTCATATATTACAAATAGGAGTAAAATCTTATAAATGTTTCCATTATAACTTACAAAATTGTGCCTACTGATCCAATAAATTATCAGAAAGAAAAAATGGGAGGGATGCTGTCTACATGCATTAAAATGAAGGAAATTTAGACAGGAACTGAATAAGTAACAGTTGGAAATTAACTGGCTAAGTAAACTACAATAAGGCCAGGTAATAAAACTCTGTTTTTAAGCAAGTAGTTAAAAAAAAAGACAATTTAATAATAAAAAATTTTCATGAGAAACATCACAAAGCTTCGGAGTGACTATATCTAGTAAGGTTGCACAGAATTTGTCTTTGTTTTGCTGGGACGGATCTCTCCTTTAGCTAAGAGATGGAGACAGACGGCTCTAAACCTTAGGTTCTCAAACTGTGGGTCATGAGCCTTTGGGTCATGTATTAGATGTCCTACATATCAAATATCTGCATTATGCTTCATAACAGTAGCAAAATTACAGTTATAAAGTTGCAACAAAAATTATTTTTGTGTGTGTGTGTGGGTCACCACAACATGAAGAAATCAGAGTTGCAGCATTAGGAAGGTTGAGAAACACTGCTTTGAACTTTTTAAGTATCCCTGGCTAGGCTTGAACTTGCCACCTGCCTGGCTCGTCCTCTCCAGAGGTAGAATTAGTCAGTTATACCAGCACGCCTCACCAGTGTTTTCAATGTTAGCTTTTCTTGTATTACCCAAGATTATAACCAACAATTATCATTTTTTTTTAAAAAAAAAAAGAGATATTATAAATCACAGAACCCAGTACTCCAAGATGGTGGCATCGAGCACGCTCAGAGAAACCATATAACAGAAAGAAAAAGCATGTAGGAGAGAGCTATAAGGAGAGATAGTGCATGGGAACCAGCTGTGGCAGCCTGCCAAAAAAAAAAACCGTGGATGTGGCCTGCCCATCAACCCTAAAACTGATGCACTTGGCATGGAAGAGAATTTGTCTCCTGCTCATCACCTAGGGCTCCCTTGGGCTACTGTAAAACCAACACTCTTCCCAGGCACACTTGTGAGCAGAGAGAGAGAGAGAGAGAGAGAGAGAGAGAGAGAGAGAGAGAGAGAGAGAGAGAGAGAGAGAGAGAGAGGCCCTCAGTACCAGCTCATCCCCTACTTACCACCGTACCTTCACGGGGTCTGTAGTCCTTTGCTGGAGGAAGTGTATTTTGTGTAACCCTCCACCCCTCCTACCAAAGGCAGCAGCCAGGCCCAAGATTCCTCAGAAAAGTGGGAGGGGCAGTCAGCTTGCTCCAGGGGGCAGGTGGTTTTACAGACATTCCTTCCCAGAAAATGACTTCCAGGACCTTAAAGAAAAGAGAAATGACCTCGTAAATGTCACTTTTGCTCAGTTACATTATTAGTTGGCAAAGGAGTGGCTCTAATCAAAGTAGGAGGCCACTCATATAAAAACTAACAAATAAAAAGGGGAAAAAAACCAACAAAGCTTTCTTTTAAGACTGCTGTGGCTTGACCCTTGAGTCTTTTCCGTATGCTAAGCACAGAACCTGTCACCCAGCCCCGCCCTATTTATTTTATTTTATTGAAAATGGCTTACAGCTGCTAGATTCAAGTAATCGGCTCATCTCAGCACCCTCAATAACTGCCACTGTAGGCACGAAATGCTAGTCAAAATGAAAAAATGTATTCAAAAGCCATCACTTAAAAAAAATATGTGTCATGCCAAGCAGTAATAGTGCCTTCCTGTCTTTAGTCCCAGCACTTGGGAGGCAAAGGCTGGCAGGTCTGAGTTCAAAGTCTTAAAAACAGAACAAAACGAAACAACAACAACAACAACAACAAACCTCCTTGATAGATCTGAGTTCCATACCTTATGGTAGGCCCTACTATGTGAGCTATTTATAATCATCAAAGCAGATTCGCAACCTAAAGGCTATTAGGGTTTTCGGTTGCAGGTGAGGAAAGGGAGGGGCCATTCCAGTCTAAAGCCATTGTTCTTATAAGTTCAGTTACTAAGACTTCAGAGGGCACTGACGTGTCCTCAGAGAATACTTTGAACTATTCCACGGTTAAACAGACACTGACCACGAAATAAAAGGATGCCCCGTGCAATGTGAAAAAGATTTTGATGGCACTGGGCAGGCTTCACTGTCTTCCCCGGGTTACTAACGTGTCTATTCATCCTCCTCAGAAAGCAAACGTTGCTGTTATTAGCTTATCGCCCAGATCTGAGGCCTTCCTCTCCATCTTGGAATACTTGCGCTCCTTCTGCTCTCTTTCCACTTCCTAACCACACAAATCCTAGTCCGGTCAAAGGCTCACAGCAGAGATGCCTGTTTCATTGATTTTTGACTGTCCTAAGGCTACTACAAGTCTTAGTCCTCACATTTCTTGAATGGACTCAAATGCAAAGCAGGTTAACAGTGTCCCCGAGGTAATTACTAAGAGCAACCCCTAGAAACACCCCAAAAGTCATCCATTGTCATAACAATGTCTTACTCTCCACAGCCTGCTAATGAGGGCTCAAACTCCTGACGGGCTGTGTAAGTGACTATAGTCCTACATGCCAGCTCTGCTCGGCGGCCTCCTGTTCTAAGAGCCAGGGATGGGGTGAAGGTGCAGCTAACAGTCTCTCACACAGCACTGCACCTGCTTGAGATCTCTCCCTTCCGAGGAAGGGAGAAGGGCCAAGGAGTTATGTGAGCCTTGTCATCCCCTGGGAAGGTCGCTGTCTCTGGTCCCCATGATTTCACCTGACAGTTTTAAGAACCCTGAGTGGCCTTAACATGGTAGCATGGAGTCAGAACCCTCTGAACAGTAGTTAGTGTGTCAGGTCTCACTAAACAAAGCCCAAAGAAAAGGGAGCTCAGGGGGAAAACAAGTACATGTTATCTGCAAGTTCAGCACCTGTTCCAATGAGACCTGGGATATGGCAGATGCTTGAGAAGTCCCTGAGTAAATACAATTCTTCCTGATGCTCTAGGGTACAAGAAGCTACTTGGATCTTCTAGTCATTTATACACATCCATTTGTGAGTAAGCTTCCAGCTTCCAGAGGCTTTGAAAGGAGACCAGGTGTACAGTACCCCTTACTGCTCACATGACAGGTCATGGGATGCCTGCCAGCTGTGTATACAGACCATTCCCTTCTCTGCGTTACATGTCTTACTTATTCCATGTGACCTAAACAGTGCCCTTTTCCCTCCCTCCCTCCCTCCCTCCTCTCTGGCTCGCCCTAGGTGGCTGCTGCATCAGGCCCCACCTTGTCATTGCAGGTCAGCTGACTCTGGATCCAGCCCTTCCCAGCCCTGTAGACAAGGGTGGGATGGTAAATTCCTTCTCTGTGAAAGTGAGTTTACGAAACAGGCTCTTTGAAAATCTTGCAGAGCCAGCAGTGTGGAGTTCCACAGCACAGAAGACTCAGGACATAACTGTGGTCTCAAAGATGTTCTGGGATCTGTTTACCAAGGGGCCTTTTTACCTTCAGGAGTGTCTAGATGGAAAACAAACTCCAGGCTTGTCAAGTGTCCCCTCAGGCCACGTTTCTGGCTATTTTCATTCATCTGACTAATCTAAAGTATTAGCTGGAAGCTAACTTAAGTCTAAAGTATTGAAGTTAACCCATGAAAGCCAGCTTTTGAGTCCTAACAAAGGAATCTAAACACTGATTTAACAGGGGTTGATTTTTTTAAATGTATTTATCTTCAATGGTTTGGAAAATATGTCACAATTTTTGCAACTATTTTGCAAAAAAGTAAATTGACCAAACTGACAGCACTCCTGAACTTCCAATGTGCTATTAGATGAATTATTATTAGATGAGTTATTAAAAAGATATAAACATTACAACATTGGTGATTAGATCCAAAATTCCTCCAAAGAACGCCTTCACAATGCAGCCTTTGAGGACAGGAAGAAGGTCAGTTAAACACACAGATGGGCACACAAACACATATATTGTGTGCACCATATACACAACCACACATAAAACATTACCACTTCCCAAACATCACACATACACCACAAAGGCCACATACACATATACACATATATTATACACACACACTCATACACATACGGCACCATCGACATACCACACATGTACAAAACACATACTTCCACACAACTCACACACACCACAAATACAGATACCGTAGGCAAACACACACACTCACACACGCACACTCCTCCATCTCCACAGAGCCTATGGGTTAGTAATGAAGATATTGTTCTTTTAACTTACAAAGTTAGCACTAGCATGGAAAAGTATATGCTCCTTAAGAGAACCTAAGAAAACTGAACAACAGAACTGACCTTGCCAAGGCAGCTGCTGAGCATTAGGAGACAAGCGGAATGGCTGAGGGCTAGTATAGTGGCTAGTTCAATGGTAGAGTTTGGCTTGCAAGAGGTGCTGGGTTCAAGCCCCAGCACCAACACAACAAAAAAAGTACAGCAAATGAAACTCAGAAATCAAGACTTGTTAGCTACAACGGTGTTTGTGAGCAACTCAGCTTCTTCCTTCAAACAACAGCCATACTGGCTCTCAGTGGAGACCATGGTTCATCCACACAGGTAGAGAAGATCAATACTCAGAGATTATGGCTGCCATCCATGGTTTCTGTCTGCCTTCTCTGGACAATTAATCATTCCATTGAATTTGCAATGTGTTGAACTACTAGATCAATAATAGTTGATCCAGAGATTCTGTCTGCTTGATGTCTTAATGACACATATTTCAAGAGGTGATAGGCTAAAGTCATTCACATTCCAGTCCCCAGAAGCTGCCTTTTCTTTTACTGCAAGCAATACTTCTGCACTTTAGGTTTAAGGTTAGGGTTAAGATTAGGGTTAAGGCCTTTGGAAGGGAAGATTAGATCGAATTCTTGGGCTGGATTACCCAGGAGCCAGGTTTTGAGGGAGGCAGGAGATCAGAGGGAGAAACGGGCTCATCATTGATCAGGAATGATGACATCAGAGCCAAGGAATACAGCAGCTTCAGGGAGCTAGCTACCAGAGAGAAGGAAGGAACCTTTCAGCAGAGAATCAGGAAGAAAGTCCTGTGGGCAGACATCTTCATTTCTGAAGGAGTTTGAAGACTCTTACTGTATTTTGATCTTCAAAGCCATCATGTCTGAACACAGTCTGAACACAGTGCTAACTAGCTCCATCCAGTTGTAGCAGGAGACAGATACCGCCTCCACCCTTCACACGTACACCTCCACATCATGCCTGAAAGCTACTAAGCCCTTAGAAGTCATCTTTATGGACAAGTAGCTTGACAGGCACTTTTAAACCACTTTTCTGCACCACCCTCTCTACACAAGCAAATGATACTCCATCCTCTCCTTGACTGCAGCGTCTCTTCCAGAGCACTACAATCAGAGCGCCGATTTCCGGGATAATTTCCGGGAACTTCAGAATCGAAATTCTGTTCTATGTGCTGCTTTGGAAGAAGCATGTTATAGACATACCAATCCATCTGGGGGTCACTGTTCTGATAGTGTGCATTCTTTAGGAAGTGGGCATGGCATGTGAGGCTTTAAAACATTTGGTGACCATGGTTAATGTTTTTTTTTTTTTTTTTCTTTCTAGAATCGTCCTCAGGGTATTGATGACAACCTCAGGGTATTAGGGCTCTGTGTGACGAGTTGTATGCCCGATGCCCTCCAGTAGTAGGCAGTATCGAGTGCCTCTTCTATATTCAGATCCATGGGGCTGGTGCCTGACGCACAATGGAGGCACGCTAGCATCCACACATGCTAAATGGTGTCCGTAATAATAAAAGTGACTCCCAGAAGCAACGAGCGTCTGGTATAAACATGCCTGCCAAGAACAGAACAGCTTCAGCCATTCTGAAGGCTCCCTCTTCTGAAGGGACAGCTAGATCCCTACATACGTGTACATTTCCAATATGTTGTCTGCCATTGTTCAAAATTAGGCCTTACAATGTTATACTAAAAAAAACTGACAGAAAAATTATTCCGTGATTATAGAATATGCATATTTTCAACCTGACTTGCTAAAAATCCAGTTGAGCAATTTTATGCTTTTATCATGACATTAGTAAATTCTTTTACTTCAAGTTTCAATATTTGGTAGTCTGACTAATTTTTCTGGAATCTTTTTTTTTTTTTTTTTTGGTGCTACTTATCTTTTTTGATCAAGATTACAATTAATAATTTTGATATCTTGGAAGTCCAGTTGTTTACTGTTTTTTTTTTTAAAGAATGTCTTAACTAATTTTTAAAAAAATTCTTCACTTTCCCATGTGAATTTCAACATCATTTCTGGCTTATATAAAATGTTATTTTAATCATCATTGCCACTAACCATTAACATCTCTAGTAATACTGCCTGAAAGAAATCAACAGGGCCTTATCTTCCACTCTGGAAGGTAACCAGGGCCGAGAGCAATAGCCTATAAGGTTCTGTGGGTCTTCTAGACAACCCTGACCAACAACTGGAGAGAGGTATTCTCAGCCTGGGGTTGGACTTCTTGTTAGGTATGACTCTTGTCAGCTCAGAGGGGAAATTCTTATTTAAACTCCAGGTGTTTATTTATACACTGGTTTCCATGTATCATGGCTATTTTTAGGTAGATCCTCACTGTTTCTTAAAGGTGTTCTTTATGAACTATCTATACAAGCAAAATACGCTACCTAACAAGTAAGATTTCTGTGGCTTTGTACTATCAATATTCATTAACAGCCATCATAGGTAATAAAGTCCATCTTTACAAAGGCAGAGAAATAATTATTAAAACTGTGCTTAGAGGACTACCCAGGGAAAAGGAAAATGTAATAATTTATCCAACAAGAGCAGCTGACAGCCAACCTGGCCTTATTACATGGCACATAATTCACACTGGGGTTTGTCCTTTTACCTCTTAGCTGGGAATTACCTGGACTGTCACTTACTTAGCCAGGAGCAGGAGGAACTTCAACAGCAGCAGGGAATGAATACACCAGAAGCTAAGCCGTGGCACTGCTTTTTCTGTGCCTAGACTGATATGTACATTTTCCACTTCTAATATCAAATTTTCTCTAATGGGTTATTGTCACTCTTTGTAGTCTAATATTAATTGTATCCCCAAAATTGTTTACAGAGGGGTCTACATGTAGCTTATAGGAGACTACCCTCAGTTACTTCTGATTGGTAAACAAAGATGCCAGCAGCCAATAGTTGGGGAGAAGAGAGAGAGGGTGTTTTAGGTTTCCAGGGCTTGGAACCTCAAGGAGGAAGGAAAGAGAGAAGCCATGCCTACGAGTGCAGGACAGAAAGGCGGAGCTGTCATGTAAAGGGGCTGGGTCAGAAGCAGTCAAGATGGAACACAGAAATTAGTAAGTAGTAACTCGGAACTATCGGTGGGAGGTAGATCCTAACAATATGGAGGCTCAGCTGCTGTCTAGCTATTGTGCCGCTTAAAGCATATTAAAATATAAAGGCTGTGTGTGTATCTTTTGTTTTGGAACATAAACCATTGAGGTGAGAAGCAAGCCTGTGTCAGGATATAATTAAAAATAACAATACAGGTTATATTATATAAAAAGATCAAACCAATAAAAATTTACTGCTTTATTGTAGACGCTTTATTCGACAAGAACCAAGAGTTTCTGGAAGCCCTTTTGCTCCTCTCCTAAGGAGAGCTGACCTCCATTTCCCAGAGAGGAGAGCAGCAGGACTTTGTACTTTGGAGTGCGGGACACCGTTTACTGAAATCTGCAGATGCAATGCTGCAGGGAGTTCCATAATCTTCCTGATAGCTAGACACAGGAGTAGGGTCCTCACGGCGTCCCGGCCAGCTCGTGTTCTCCATAGAAACGGCTCCCGCATAACCGAGGACACAAAGGAAAAATGACTTAACAAAGGAGCAGATGGATACAGTAGAAACTGAGACAACATGGAGGAGTCCAGGAACGGATTTGGAGGCTGGCACAGTTTCCAGGGGCATCTCCAGAGCACCTTTCCTTCACATTTGTGTGTTTTCTACTCCCAAGAGATTAGCGTTCACTAATCGATTGCCCACATGTGGATTCCTGGCTTAGATGCTTATTTGAGAGTGTTCATTTTTTTGTGAGAAACAGGTATTAAGTGTGATTTTTGATTCATTTGGAAATCCATGGAAGCACTTAATGAAAACTCACCATTTTCTTTAAAAAAAAAAAAAAAAAAAAAAAAAAAAACCAAACCCACCATCCCTTTTAAATAACAGTAGAGGCGGATGTTGAGCAGGGTTCCAGCCCTGATGTGCTGTGCAAATCCCCCATTGCACCCTGACCACACTGAAAAGAGGATCTTCACCCTCAAGTCGTTTAAAAAGTGCTTAGCGTGTCACTCGCTGACCACCCTCAGTCTGCAAAGTTCCGTTGTTGACTGGGCATGATTTTGAAGTTATTGCTGATGACTAGAATCTCACAAAAAAAAAAAAAAAAAAAAAAAAAAAAAAAAAAAAAAAAAAAAAAATTCCTCAAATGCTTCTACGTGGGGACTGGAAAAATCGCACAACAGAAGTGTCAAAGGGAGCTTCAGTGCCTCGGCCCATCCTCTGATGACAGATAACTGCTCTGCTGATTCTGGCGTATGTTAGTGAATGACCTCACACTAAAGGCACAAGCTGCCTGGCAAACCAGTGAGCTGGGAACCAGCTGATGAGCCCAGGGGAAGCTGGGAGCTCTGTCCACATCAGCCTGCACCAGAAGGTTTCTGGTGGGGAGAAGCAAGTGACAAGGATGGCGTGAAGCTTTCTTAGGGAGATGACATCTCGGGACGGTCTGGCTAACTCTAGTAAAAGTGTGAGCAGTTTCACACACCAGCTCTTAGGTGCCCGAGGAAGGGAAGCAGCGTGAGTCACAAGTCCTACGAGGCGGATCTGAGCTGTGCAGCCAGAGAGGCATGGCGCCGAGCTCAGCCTCAGTCCTGAACAAGTCAGCAAGGACTCTCCCTTGTGGAATCTCTCCTCCAACCGCCTCTTCTGTCTGGAAAGTGTCACTGTGGGCCGAGTGCGTCTCTGGTGCTGAAGCTAGACGAGGCCCTAAGGATGATGGGGCTTTGCTTCTGGGCAGGAATGTGGGCTCTTCACTTTATCATCTGCGTCTCCTCATCTGCATCGTAGAACTCTTCCTCTTCCTCACTCTCGCTCCCCAAGCTGCTGGCCTTGTCTGAGGGCTGCAATGGCAAAGGAGATCTTGTAGAAGGTGATCTTGTCATGATGCCATGACAGACCTAAGTGAGAATTACCACCCAGCCACTCACGGGGAAATTTTGCTGTTGTTTTGAGACAGGGACCCACGCAGACCAAGTTAGCCTCCAATTTGCTAAGTAGCTGAGATCAGTTTCTAATCTTTCTATCTCTACCTCTCAATGGGGTTTACAGGGGTGCACCACACTCCCATTTTAGATGGTTCTGGGGATCAAACCCCAGGGCACCTAGATGGTTACAGCATGTGTCTCTATACCTGTGGAGGATCCAAGGTCTGTAGAGACAGTGCTTCCTCTCTTAATCTCCTATATGAGTACATTTGAAGGTCAGAAAATGTCTCCAGCAAAGGGCTGTTCAGAGTCTCTGGCAATAGCAGGCTCAGGAGGCCTGAGGTTAGGCCTGTGGCTCCAAACACGATGAAGGGCAGGGACCACTGCACGTCCTTCTGTGGGGACAGGAAGTGGAGCAAAATCAAACAAACCCATCAGCCTCTCAGCAGATCATGTCAATAGTCCTGTGACCAAGAACTGCCAGGTGTATAGTTGAGTCAGCACCTTCCCACAAGAACACCACACACCATGATTTCTTTGCTCTAAGACAATTATCCACGGAAGTCACAGAATGTTTCCTCAGGCACACAGAGATGGGTCTGAGTGAGCCAAGGGGCTAGATGAAAACATGGACTAGAAGTCTTGGGTCAACCATGCCAGGCAAGTCATGGCCATGGCTATCTGTGAGCATGGCAGGCTCACGTCGATAGAGCTCACAGGAACTCCTCAGTCCAGCTTCCACCTGAGGGAAAAGTCTGCTCCACACGGATCTCCACGTTCTCTTCATTTGACGACTACCCCGGGCCATCTACCGACAATAAACTTTGCAGTGGTCAAATGTGTTATAATGACATCATCGAGAGACCCGAGATTAAAAGAGTAGAAACCCAAAGAAAAAAGCCCCATGGCACACAGAGTTCGTAAACTATTTGAGTTGAATATGTTGCCGCTAGCAACCACTTCAGATTCAAAGGTTACCCCCCAGAGAAAGTCAATGATTTCTCTCAGCGCACAGGCTCCTGACCACAGTGGGCTGGCTCTATCATTTAGGGTAGTTCTTGTCAAGATCCTCTAGAAAAGTCCCTAAAGGCAGTGTCAAAACCACAGTATAAGTAATATTCGAATGATATTTTATTATGTAATAATAATATTTCATGATATGATACTCTAAAACTATTTCAGGATGTTTAACTATGTGCATGTGTGTGCACGGATGTGCTGGTGCCCATGACAGTGGTGGAGCCCCTGAAGTTATAGGAGGTCACAAGCTGCCTGTCTTGGGTACAGGGATCAAACTTGGCTTCTCTGCAACAACAGCTGTGTTCTAAACCATTGAGCCTTCTCTTCAGTCTCCTTTATAAACGTTCTAGGATTCAGTGTCTTTCTTAGTTTACTTGGGGAAATGTCCTGGACCCTTCCCAAGGACACTGAATAACGAAGGGGCAGTCTGACTCTCAGAAAATACAATATCATGGTTACCACATGTCTGACTCTGAGTTCAAGCCCCTGCCTGATCTCATAACTGTCTATCAGTTAAGACTTCTATTGTCCCAGGGTTGAGACAGTCTGTTATTTTAAAGACAACCTTTATCATGAAAGCTGGGTCTGTAATAGCTTGTCAGCCTCACAAACAGGACTTGGGGTATCTGCAGGACCCCTTTTCTCAGATCTACTATTCATGTCTGACAAAATCCATGAGAGACCTGCAGGGGCCCCTAGGGCTTTCACTGGACTGAACATTTAAGACCTGAGGAGTTTTAAAGGGGCCATTTGTTTTCCTGATCCACACTCTGGTTTTGAGCTACGGAATTTAAAAAATGCCAAAGAGGTCAGGGCATGTGTGCTGCTCGGTGTCTTTGGCTTTCTGTTATTCCCCCAGCAGTGAGCACACGTTTAACCTGCTTCTAAACACTTCCCATCTAAAGAGCTGGTGACAATGCCTACCTCTTACAGCGACTATGAAGGCTACATTCAGTAACGTGTGCGAAGTACTTAGCGTAGAGCCCAGCACTCCACAGAAGACTGTGCACATTAAGTGACTTCTGAATGTTGGCGGGAAGGGGAATGCTGGTATCACAGACCCTCCAGTGAGTCCAGGGGAACAAAAAGTCAGACATACCCGGGGGAAATGGCTCGGTCCATCCACCCTGACAGAGTACGGGGCTCTGTGTTGGAAGGGCACAAGCTTGGCATTTGTGCGGCTGCTCTTGGCCAAACTCACTCATTACCTCTGTCTACACAAAGCACAAATGCGTGCTGAAGCCCAGGGCCAAGAACAGAGACAGGAGGTACAAACCAACCAGGGAGGGAACGAAGGGGGCAATAATCCCACCAACTCGGGAAAACATGGAGCACGTTCCGAGGCCGACGTTTCTGGAAGGCAGGAGAGAAACCAAATTAACTAAATAAATACAATCATTACGTCTGGCGCGGCGGGGGGGAGGGGTGACAATTTAAAGAGCCTGGGTAGAAAGAATACGATGAGCCCAACATACTAAATTCCTAAGGAGAACGTACAGTGCCCCATTAGAGCTTTCTATGAGGCTAAGGAGTTTGGTAATGACATCACCCTGTGCGACAGCACTAGACTCAGGAGGCTTCTCAATGCCCGAAATGTGACTCTTGAGGATAAGGAGAGGAACTGTTATTTAAAGAACAAGGTCTTGCTATGGCTGATCTTGAACTGTACCAATCCTCTTGCCTCTGTCCCCAAGCTCTTCAAATTGAAGACATGGGCCACTAGGTCAGCAGAAACTGACTTCACAAAGATGTATTTACTTTCATGTGTGTAAATGCTTTGACTGTACGTATGTGCCCCATGTCCATGCAGGGACCGTTGCAATGAGAAAGAAGGTGTTGGATCCCCTGGGGCTGAACTTTCAGACAGTTGTGAGCTGCCATGTGGGTGCTGGGAATTGAGTCTGGGTCACCTGCAAGCGCAGCCAGTGCTCCTAGCCACAGAGCTATCTCCAACGGCTGTAATTTTTATCCATTTAAAGTCACAAGAGGATAACAAGAGCCACAGTAGTCAGAAGAACAGAATTAGCATCTGAGCATGTCTCATGGGAAGTAGTGAACTTTAGTTCTATCGGGTCAGATAGCCACAACCAAGGTTTTCTTATCCAAAATCTTTGACTTTTTTTTTTTTTTGCTTGTTTTTTTTTAAACTCAGGTAAGCCTGGTGTGTAAATGGGAAATGATACTGTTAGGCAACCCAGAACAACATGAGCAGTTTAGGCAGAAAAGGTAGTGAGGGAACAGAGAATGGTGCTGCTTCCAGATAGGCCAGCCCTCCACTTCTGCCTCAGCCCTACTGTTAGCCTGGGAAGTGTCCCTGGGTAGATGGTCTGGTACCCAAGTTACTGAACAGGTTGCAGAAGCAAGGATGAGGAGACAGCAGTAAAGCAAGCTGTTTCTGGGGAAAGACTTCACATCCACAGGGGGAAGGCACTTGGAGGCCTCTTGCTTAAGGAAGCAGAAGGGGTTCTTTTCACATGGCAAAGGGTGGACACAGGAAGGACCAGCCCAGGGCACAGGAAGCAGAGCTGAGGCTGCAGCCTAATCCCTGAATCTGGATTTATTCTTGTCCGCATGAAGGGATATTAGGATTAAAGATGTTCTTTCTTATACAAGCCTGCATATACTACCCCTCTAAAACAACCAACTCTGAAACTGTAAGCAGGCCTCCAAGTAAATACTTTCTTTTATAGGAGTTGTCTTGGTTGTGTTTTCTCTCACAGCAATAAAACAGTGTCTAAGACAATGGGTGATTAAATGCTCTCATGACCGACACATGCCTGCACAAAGGTAGCAAATCCCGGACGTCACGAATGGGGCACAGTGCTAGGAGACCCTTACCTGATGACAGTGGGATACAGCTCAGAGGTGTAGATGTAAACAATGTTGAAGGCAGCACTGATTGTCAGCTTCCCCAGCAGGGACAAGGAATGACTGTTGACCACCGCAAACACACCCGTGTCTGAGGAGGACAGACAGTATTAGCGAAGTCCACAGTTTTTGTGGGATGTTCAAAACCTAAAATACCAAAGTATTCCACTGAGGTGAGGGATAGTCTCATGAAGCTTTTGAAAGAAGATATGACAATGTTCTGAAGAGAACAAAAGGTGAAAGAAATTTGGAGAAACTTTTTTTTTCCTCCTCAATTTCCTGCTTGGGTTATTAATTGATAATTAGATTTGAATTTCTTAAACTAGTTACACAAAAAAATAAAAGCATTCCAGTCTCACATTCTTACTGAAATACTATTGATTATCCTATGGCTCTTTCCTTTATTAGCCGGGACTCTACAGTTGTTGTCTGTCTCCGGTGAATCTCTTCTCTTCAAAAATCCACACACTTCTGCCTTCGAAATAGCAACTTTCTCCTTTTGAGAAGAAACCAGTTCTCAAGTTCTCTGTGTCTCCTGTCACATCAACCTTGCCACTGAACTTCTTTTCTAACTCCCAGCTGGCTGCCTTCCTCTCCTCAAAGTCCCCAAAGGCCAGCAGCACTGTCTCATCTCAGATGTAATTGCTTCTCTTATTGACACTTCTGCCAAACAGAAGTCCTTGTCTCCTCCTTGGGACAATGTGGCTCATGAGTCCCTCTTCCCTTAACATCTCAGTGACACAGCTGTTCCTCCTGTACCACCACTGGCTCTGCCTCCCAGTCCACTGACGGGCCGGCACGTCTCGGGCCCTCTCCTGTTGTTACCCACTTTCCATTCCGTTTGCAAAAGTGTATTTCAAGGTATTTTGTGCTAAGGTTGGTGCGCTGTTTATTCTTGTCTGACCCAGAATTCCCTGTGGGATAGGGCACACTGTTGATCATTGTTGAGCTAAGAGGCAGTGGAACTCCATCTGGCATGAATGTGGTGGGAAGAGTGTGTTCATGCTACCTCAGCTGCCAGCGAGGAGGGTGTTGTAGTAAATATTAAAAATAAAAAGGTTTATCTCTTTATTGGCCCTGAGGTCTCACTCCTCAGGCCCGACCCTGATAGGGAGCTTCGAGCACCTCATCCCTTGCTGAGTCACCCCCACGGCCCAACCCTGCCCACTCAACTCCCTTCCCTGGCGGTTTACTACCGCCTGTTCTCTGCCTCTGTCCCGAAACCCCAGAAGAATACAACTCTACAGTCCGATAGCTTTTCATGCAGGTTTATATATTCAACTCTCAATCCACAAACCCTCTACACAACAAGATTACATCAAATAGACAAAGATACAAACTGCCCTTCTATATGAGATACTAGACCCATAAAATCCTTAAAGTTCATAGCATTTTTAACGCCAATCAATCTCACTGAGTCTAGCTGGTCCTTGGGAACCTCCATGTTGCCAGGACCTCCACTCTCTATCGTCTGAACTCCTCGGACCTCTCAGCCCTCTCCACCTCCTTCGCCCCGCCTAGTCACTGGCTTTCCTTGATTTTACTAATTAAAGTGGGAAGGTTCAGTTGAAGTCACCTCAACAGTATGTGACTAGGCAGCCCTTCTTGGGGAAGTGGAATTAACATTAAAATACAAACAGCTTTAGGACAATCTAAGAGGGCATATCACATATCCAGTCCAAAACCCTGTTCATCTACTTTAACACGGTGTCGTGAGACCATGAACAGGCATCTTAAACATGTAGGACTACATTCAACACTGCCAAGATACTTGGGGATGACCATGGCTGGTTTAAGTGATACACAGTTAAGCTACAAGGCCTCTCTAGAAAGAGCTCATGCCTCCCAGCATTTGCTCCAAGGTATGTGTCTAGGACCCTGATCTCACTTCCTCTACTAACAATGTAACTGAATCATTCACTTCGCCATTTAGACCAATGATCAGGAAATATGAGCCTCTTCGCTATGTTCTAGAAAACTGAATCAGGAAAAAAGTATTGAGTAGCATGGATCAAAAACAAAACTGTGTAATTATTTGTGTCGATCGAAGTTCCCCAAATACAAACAAGCAAGACACCTATGCTGAAGACTCTATGTGTCGGAAAGAGTAGCTAGAACTTTGTATTTATGGAGAGTTAGAATGGTACAGATCATAGTCCAATTATCAGGCTTTCTTTAGTGCCCCCATTCCCCACCGCTGTCTTTGATCTAATGTCTTTTGACTATAAAGTAAAGCCTTGTAAATGTACCATGGCCTTCCACCAACTCCGAGGATAGAATGTCACCAGACAGCATCTGAGTGCCATAACACAACTGTTGTTTTGGTAAGTTTGTTGTAACCCTGCAGCATCCCACAAATGCAATTGGTAGACACATTTATTCTTTCATTCTGTGGCTAGTAAATGCCTGTGACTGCTTCTTTAACAGGACATGCTATCCTGGGCACCCTGGATTGATGGGCTCTTGAGGTATGTTGACTTTTAACTGCAGACATTTTTTTTTTTTTTTTTTTTTTTTTTTTTTGGTAGGGAAGGATTTCCCCCACACCCTGCACAGTGGCATCTTTCAGAACCACATGAAGGCAACCTACATCTTTACTAACAGGAGAGAAGATTGCCATCTGGAAATTTAAAATCACATGGAGGACACAGAGACACTCATCTAACCTCCGACAGAGTCCAAAGCTGCAAGAGGGTTCCCACGTGAGGTGGAAGACACCTCCAGCAGTAGCTCATTTGGGGAGGCTGGCTCTGGCCACAGGCCAAAGCTAGTCCATCTGCTGCCTGAACCTTCTCTCCTCTGTGCCTGCCAACACACCTGCAGTCACTGCTTCAGGGGGAGGCCACCTCTCCCCTAAGATGGCTTATGTCAACAGCAGACAGCTTTCTTTGTTGAGGTTCCTACTTGTGCAGCTGCCCGGCTGCTGGCTGTGCTCCGGAAGGCTCTGCAGCCACCGAGCTGGGCCCCTGCCTTCATGACCTACATTCCTACTCATTCCCAGTGAATGGTCAAAGTGTTTGGGGAGGAAGGCGAAGAGATTTAGAGGGAAAACTAAAATGAAATTACAGTTTTTAAAAAGTGGATTTGCATAACATTTGTTTCTTTGCGTGTGCTAAACTCCACAAGGCCATAACTTAGCTCCCACAATGCAGCTTTGAAGGACAGAGTTTCCAGGACTCTCAGGAACCCTCTGGAGCCATCAGAACAAACGTCTTTTTTTGTCCATTTATTACTGAGTTGTAAGATTCCATTCTCTATATTTGATTCAACCTCTCACCATGTGTGTATACCTTACAGATATTTTCTCCTAGTCTGTGCTTTACATTTTTCCCTTTAAGGGTGTTTTGTCTTAGGGGACTCATGTTTCCTCTGCTGCTCAGGTTGGCCTTGAACTCCTAGCTCAAGCAGTAAACTGTTGGTTCTAAATAGCAAACTTCACCTCAGTCATTCTCTTCTTTCACAGAATGATAATCATAAGCCAATTAGTTTCGTTTTGCTGTGTGGTGAGACAGGGTTACAGGTAGCCCAGGCTGTCCCTGAACTTGCTGTGCATCCAAGGATGACCTTGAACTCTTGGTGGTCTCTCCTCCTCCTCCTGAGTGCTTTTCTAAAATTCAACCCCTCCCCCCTGGTCTATCCTATCAAATATTGCACTGTCTTCATTACTATAACTATATAGTAAGTTAAACATGATAAAATTCTACAACTTTTTTATTTGATAAAAATTATCTTGGCTAGTCTAGAATCCTTCGAATAGTCATATTTGTACAAATTTATTCTATCAATAAAAGAGTACTCCTGGACACTTGGTATCGTGGTAAAGATGAATAGGTTTGGTAAGAGACAAAGTTTAAAGAGCTTGGTGATCTCCGTATTTGTGAATATTATTATTGCCAATTCAGTTCTCTAGTGCTCTTTAGTTCCTCCTCCCATGTTTTATGTTATACTTTACACATGCTATGGAGATCTTATCTAAAATTTTTAAACATTTTATTACAGCTCTATTAACTTCACAGTAGATTATTTGCTAATAATATATAGAAATAAAATTATGTGTCACATGATTCTTATTAATTCTATTTTTTAATGTTTAGATTTGTGTGTGTGTGTGTGTGTGTGTGTGGAGAGAGAGAGAGAGAGAGAGAGAGAGAGAGAGAGAGAGAGAGAGCAGATCTCTGTGGGTTTGGTTCTCTCCTTTAACCATATGGTTCCAGGGCTGAACTCAAGTCACCAGGCTTGTTTTCCTGTCTCAGCTTGAGTCCCTTTCCTTTCTTCTCATGGTTACTGGTCTGCTTCTGACCATGTTCCATAGAGAATGGGCATCCAGATGAGAGTGAATATTATTCACCTTTCAGTGATGAATGCAGCATTTGCTAGAGGCTTTCCCTTGATTTCATCTGTCAGGTTAAGGAAATTCCCTTCTGCTTCTAGCAGCTAATATTCCTTTCTCTTTCTTTCTTTCTTTCTTTTTTGATATTTTATGTATTTACATTTCATATGTTATCTCCTTTCCCGGTTTCCCCTCCGGAATCCTCCTATCCCCTCCATCTCCCCCTGCTTCTACGAGGGTGCTCCCCCACCCACCCTTCCACTCCAACCCATCCATTCCCACCTCACTGCCCTGACATTCCCACACTGGGGGATCAAGCCTTGACAGGACCAAGGGCCTCTCCTCCTTTTGATACCAGACAATGCCATCCTCTGCTACGTATGCGGCTGGAGCCATGGGTCCCTCCATGTGTACTCTGGGAGCTCTGGGAACAGAGGGGTGGGGTCTGGTTGGTTGGTATTGTTTTTATGAGGTTGCGAACTCCTTCAGTCCTTTCTCTAACTCCCCCACTGGGGACCCAGTTCTCAGTCCAATGGTTGGTTGAGAGCATCTGCCTCTGTATTTGTCATGCTCTGGCAGAGCCTCTCAGGAGACAGCCACATCAGGCTCCTGTCAGCATGCACTTTTTTGCATCCGCAATAGTGTCTGGGTTTGGTGTCTATATATGGGCTGGATCCCCAGATGGGGCAGTCTCTGGGTGGCCTTTCCTTCATCTCTGCTTCACACTTTCGCCCCTTATTTCCTTTAGATGGGAGTCATTCTGTGTTAAAAACTTGGAAATGAGTTGGTGACCCCATCCCCCAACCAGGGGTCTTGCCTAACCTCTGGATATGGTCTCTACAGGTTCTCCCTCCTTTTGTTGGACATTTCAGTTAATCTCATCCCCAATGGGTCTTGGAAGCCTCTTGTTTTCCTGGCATCTGGGACTTGCTGGTGGCTATCTCCAATTTCCCATCCCCCATTGCTACACACCTCTGTTCAACTTCCTGACCCTTTGTATATCACCCCCATCTCCTCTCATACCTGCTAATATTTCTTATGGAGGATGTAGGCTAAACTCCAAAAAGTACATTTTCTGCCTGTGTTGGGTTTTTTAATATGGTGAATAACGCTGATGGCTGCTTGTATCTGAAAGGTAAAGTTTGCTTTTGTTTGACTTAGTTCTCGGGGTAACTGATGGCATAACGCGAACTGCTGGGAAATCAAATGAGTTGGAATTTCTTCTTATTTACGTGTTTTGTAGAACCTAGGCAATCTCTGTGGGAACGTTCCTAACCTCACACTCAACTTCTCTATAGTAAAGGGCTGCTTGCTCTCACATGAGCTTTCTCAGTTCGCTTCTCTACAGACTGGTCCTAAATTGGATTTACTAGCGCAGGAATATTTGTGACGTTTTCTGATTGCCACTGTCCCTTCAGCGATGGCTCCATCCTCATGTCTGAAATCTGTGATACGTGTCTCCTTATTTTTTTTTTTAAATTAGTTTAGAGGTTTATTCATTTTAATTGATCCTAAACAAAAATATTTTGGTTTTCTTGATTTTCTCTATATCATTTTTCTGTTTTCATTCCTTGCTTTTTTTTTTTCTTTTATATTTATCACTTCATTCTTCTGCGTGCCCTCTGCTTTACTTGGCTTTCCCTTTTTAGAGTTTATCTTCTAGAGACAAAATTGAGATTATCAATCTGTTCTTTTGAGTGTTGGTAATTATATAAATGCTCATACCTGAGCCTTACAAATTTTCTACATGAGTTTTGATATAATATATTTAACATGATTTAACTGAAATACCTTGTAATTCCTTTGTTATTTTATTTGACCTGTGTATCTTTAAAAGAGTGTTGTTTAGTATTCAAATGTTTAGGGTTTCTTTCCAGATACTTTTTGTTACTGATTTCTAGTTTAATTTCATTCTGGTCAAGCAATATTTTTGTAAGTCTTCAATACTTTTTATCCTCCTTGCTTATGTTCATGGCCCAGACTATGGCATCCTACCAGAGGTTCTGTGGCTTTTCAAATGGAAGCCATGCTCCCTTGCACGAGGGTAAGGTGTGTATGAATCGGCTGGTTGTGCTTGTTCTGTCTGGATCTCCTACTTTTTCAGTCAGTCCCTGGGTCAGCTATTGCAGGATCAAGTCTAAGTCCTGCACAGTTTTGTCTTTGGGACTCTGCATGCTTTATAACACACACACACACACACACACACACACACACACACACACACACACATACACACACATATACATACACACACATACATACACACACACATACATACACACACATATACATACACACACATACATACACACACACATACACACACACACATACACACACACACATACACACACATACATACACACACACACATACACACACACATACACACACACACACACACACACACACACACACACACACACACACACACTAGATCCTTACACAGTTACGAAAAGGCCATTCTTCCAACATGTATTAGAAATTTTATCCATTTATGAAGCTCTTAGTCATCATTTCTGCAGATAATACTTTCCCTGGGGCCAACTTACATATCAAGCCACTTGATGTTTTCCAGCAGCTCACTGTGCTGTTAGAGTTTTATTTGTCTTTGTTTGAATTTTATGGTGAGCAGTTTTCCTATAATTTTAGCTATGACTGAAATTCACGGTATCCAGTCTGGTGTTGGGCTCATCTATTGCTTTTGCATGCTGCGTGCTTCCTCTTGAGCTGTTCTGTGCATGTCTTCCTTACGGCTTCATTTATTCTCCTGTCCATTCCAAGGATGTTTCCTGTCTACTTTGGCACATGGGACACAATCATGACAGTCTCTTGGACTTGTCAGCTTAAGCACACGGAGCACAGTCGAGGTAGTGGCTTGAACACATGGGCATCGTTACAGTCGCTGCTTAGATGTCCTGGCTTCCTGGTCCATCACTCATGCATCCCGGGGTTGTTTCTGCTGATTACTCTCCTTGTCAGGAGGTTTTCTCCTGCTTATATGGATGCCTGGAAATTGACTGAAATCTATGCATGACTGATCCTTGGTTGGGTGGTGGGCTCCCTTAGTGACTTTGCCCTATGATGCAGCTCAGTTACTCAGAATCAGTTGATCCTGAAGTGTTTGTGTTAAGCATTTTGGCAAACAGCCTTTCACTTAGGTCGCTTCACTTAGGTCGCTTACTTTTGGTCTTCTCTAATGATTAGTGTCTAGCTAAAGCATGCGCAAAGCACTCATGACCCTGGGTTCCAGTGATGGCTCTATGTGCTACTGCCTGATGATTTCCTCCACTCCTATTTGGTGGTTCTTTGCAATTCCATTTCATTGTTCTCCCCGTTTCTGTCTGGTGGTCCTCCCAGACCAAGCTTATGATCTTCCCCACTCTTGTCTACTGGTCCTCCTCAGCTCCCTCTCACGGTCTTCCCTACTCATACCTGGTGATTCTACCCAGCCTATCTCATGATCCTTCTCACTCGCCTGGCAGTCCTCCCCACTCATGTCACTCCATCTGACTCTTGTCTAGTAGTTTCCTTTTGTCCTCACAAGTATCCTCCACTGCGTGCACAGAGCCCGGGGGATCTTTCTGAAGACCTCTGGAGGTCTTTCTCTGTGTTTTCTACTCCTCTCAATATTTTTGCCCAGAAACATTCAGCCACTTTAATATCTATTTCTCATTTTTTTTTTTTTTTTTTTTTTTGCCTAGGAACTTGTAGACATGCTAAATAGCTAGTTCTTTGATTCTCTGACTGACCCTGAGCAAGGACCCTCTTGGAGCCTGTCTTTGTTTGGAGTCCTTCTCTTGGGGAGCATTGGCATATGTAGCCTATTGTCCAATGACTAAATATGAACATTTTTGCCGTATATTTTTAGTTTTTTAAGAATAGGTTTTCTATTTCAAAGTGGGAAGACAGCTGCTCTCTTCCTATCATGGCTAAAAGTCCAAGCGCTTGTCAGGTCTCCTGTTGCACTGATGCTCATTAGATTTCAAGCTGTCTGAGGCCAGGACAGGAAGTGGGCCTAGGTTACAGGCAGGACCTTGTATTTATAGATGCCGGAGAAGTTGGGACAGAGATGGGCAGATGACTCTGAGGAAGGAGATGGCACATGCTGGTGACTCTGGGCAGTCAGAGCACATAATCTCCAACTTCAATGTTGCTGATTTGGCACATGCTCACATCTTCCAGAGAGGCTACAGCTGCTGTGAGCCTCACCTACAGTGGTCAGTGCCACCCTGAGGTCAGTCTTTTAAACCATGGCTAATCCCCACCAGGCCTGCCACTGGAGAGTTAAGACCTGGCCGTAATCACACAGTGGTAATGCTCAGACACCACAGCTTCACTGCTGAAATCATGGAGGTCGGTACATCTCCCCGAGAGCATAGGCTGTGCTGTGAGTCAGGGATGGAATTCCAACCCCTCGCCGTAAACACTCTACCTGAGTTTCCCTATGTGGTGACACATAGTGACCTTCTGTATATGGACAGAATCCAGCACTTAGTCAACACTCCAAATGGCAATTTATATTGTAAGATTAATTAGGACCCTCCTCTAAGCAAGACTACAGACCAAGTAAAATGTGTGCTGACCAATCTGTTTTAAAAAATGAGTAAGTGAGGAGAGCACACCGGGAGGCTAACCAGGAAGGAAACGCGTGAATAGGAAGCTTCTCTCTCTCAGTGCTGAAAGGTTTTGGATTTTGGAACATTTTAGATTTCAGCTTTTTGGATTAGGGATATTCAACTTATAATCACAGGCTGCAAGATACTAAACATTTGGTTTTTAGCTTGTTTTCTGTGTCTCCTAGAGATATATTGTTAACAGTATTCACAAACACCCCAGAACCACAACCATAAGCAGATGCTAAAAAGAAGCCAGTGGGTAAAGGGCACCTGAGTTGGCAGAAAAGAGAGAGTGCAGGTGTGAAATGTTAGGTAAAGAAAAGCGGGGAAATGAGCAGGAGCGTGGTAGAGAAACGAGTGGGAGCACAGTAGGAAAATGAGCAGGAGCACGGCGGAGAAATGAGCAGGAGCACGGTGGAGAAATGAGCAGGAACACAGCAGGGAAATGAGCAGAAGCACAGGAGAAATGAGCAGGAGCACAGTAGGGAAATGAGCAGGAGCACGGTGGAGAAATGAGCAGAAGCACAGGAGAAAATGAGCATGAGCACAGTAGGGAAATGAGCAGGAGCACGGTGGAGAAATGAGCAGGAGCACAGTAGAAAATGAGCAGGAGCACAGTAGAAAATGAGCAGGAGCACAGTAGGAAAATGAGCAGGAGCATGGTGGAGAAATGAGCAGGAACACAGTAGGGAAATGAGCAGAAGCACAGGAGAAATGAGCAGGAGCACAGTGGGGAAATGAGCAGGAGCATGGTGGAGAAATGAGCAGGAGCACGGTGGAGAAATGAGCAGGAGCACAGTAGAAAATGAGCAGGAGCACAATAGGGAAATGAGCAGAAGCACAGGAGAAATGAGCAGGAACACAGTAGGAAATGAGCAGGAGCACAGTGGGAAACAGTCTTCAAGCTCACATGAGCTGTTAATAGAAACTGCAAGGTTTATTTCTTATTACATACTAATCAGATCTTTCATAACCTATAGTTTGAAACTCTGAAAAATAGATTTAAAAGAAACAAAACAAAACATCTTAAAGAGTAACTATAAATAGTTTGAAGACTTTCTATTAAGCTTAGAGAGGATTCCAGAAAGAAGAGAAAGGGTTATGCACAAAAAGTTGGCCATCTGTTCTCTGTCTTTAGTGATGAATCACACGAGGGGAAATAGACTCAGTCGTAGTGAAAGAGGATTGTTCTAGTAGTCATGGTTATTAAAAACAGAAATCGTTTACTAAGGTACACTGCAGAATTTCTTTCCTGGGAAATTGTTCAAATTTGTCAGGCTGTCCACCTTTTCCAAGCATAACTGCTATGGTATGCTTATTCCCCAAGGCTGTGGAAAGCATTGCTTCACTGTATCTTGAGCATGTTCATCAAGGGGCACAATCCGCAGAGGGTTCCATAGCTCTTAGGACAGATGGGGATAGAGGGCCAGCTGATCTGGTTAGGACATTGCTCATGTGTGTTCATCTTGGATTTTTGTTTTGCTTTTTTACAGTGGAGTCAATGTTAAGGAAAAGTCAAGTGCAGAGTCCCAGGGGTGAGCTGCCTGAATGTGCAAGGAAGTAAGAGAGAAAAGAGATATCCCTTGGCCTTGGCTTCCAGAATGGGATGAGGCACAGAAAATGTTTATGGCAGTATGTCAAAAAGTTTTGTTCTCCAATGTGAGGCACAAATATGACAGTCATGGTAGAAAACTACATCTCCAAGTTGTCTGCACAAAACAAGCTCTGCTGAGCATAAAGCATAAAGCAGTTAGAAGCCCGTTATCTCTTGCCTTAGACAAACAAAAAGAGAAGCTGGCACTGGTATAGGATAAGAAATGGGCAAGCATCCTGAATTCTCTAGTTTCCGTGAAAACAAAAAGAAGTATAAAAAGAATCAACAAAACCAAGGGCTAGTTCTTTGAGAAAATCAACAAGATTGATAAACCCTTAGCCAGACTAACTAGAGGGCACAGAGAGAGTATCCAAATTGACAAAATCAGAAATGAAAGGGGAGAGATAATAACTGAAATTGCGGATATCATCAGATCCTACTACAAAAGCCTATACTCAACAAAACTGGAAAATCTAGAAGAAATGGACAATTTTCTAGACAGATACCAGGTACCAAAGTTAAATCAGGATCAGATAAACCATCTAAACAGCCCCATAACAACTAAATAAATAGAAGCAGTTATCAAAAGCCTCCCAACCCCCCCCCCCCAAATGCCCAGGACCTGATGGGTTTAATGCAGAATTCTATCAAACCTTCATAGAAGACCTAATACCAAAACTCTCCAAACTGTTCCACAAAATAGAAACAGAGGGAGCACTACCCAACTCATTCTTCGAAGCCACAATTATGCTCATTCCTAAACCACACAAAGATCCTACCCTACAAAGAAAGAGAAGTTTAGACCAATTTCGCTCATAAACATTGATGTAAAAATACTCAGTAAAATTTTTGCAAACTGAATCCTAGAACACATCAAAACCAGCATTCACCATGATTAAGTAGGCTTCATTCCAGTGATGTGAGATGGTTCAATATACGGAAATCCATCAATGTCATCCACTATATAGACAAATTCAAAGAAAAAACCCACATGATCATCTCTTTAGATGCTGAGAAAGCATTTGCTAAAATTTCAACACTCCTTCATGTTAAAAGTCTTGGAAAGATCAGGAATTCAAGGCTCATACTTAAATATAGTAAAAGCAATATACAAACCAGTAGCCAACATCAAACTAAATGGTGAGAACCTGGAAGCAATCCCACTAAAATGAGGGACTAGACAAAACTGCCCACTCTCCCCCTATCTATTCAACATAGTACTGGAAATACTAGCCAGAGAAATCAGAGAGCAAAAAGGTCAAAGGAATACAAATTGGAAAGGAAGAATTCAAAATATTACCATTTGCAGATGATAAGATAGTATACTTAAGTGACTCCAAGAATTTCATCAGAGAACTTTTACAGTTGATAAACAACTTTAGCAAAGTTGCTGGATATAAAATTAACTCAAACAAATCAGTATCCTTCCTCTACTCTAAGGACAAACAGATTGAGAAAGAAATTAGAAAATTGACACCGTTCACAATAGTCACAAAAAATATAAAATACCTTGGGGTGACCCTGACCAAGCAAGTGAAGAATCTGTATGACAAGAATTTTAAATTTCTGAAGAAAGAAATTCAAGAAGACCTCATGGAAAGATCTCCCATGCTTATGGACTGGCAGGATCAACATTGTAAAAATGGCCATCTTGCCTAAGGCAATCTACAGATTCAGTGCAATCCCCATAAAAATTTCAACTCAATTCTTCATAGAGTTAGAAAGAACAATTTTCAGATTCATTTGGAATAATAAAAAACCCAGGATAGCTAGAATAGCAAAAACTATTTTCAACAACAACAAAAAAAAACCCATAAACAAAACAAACAAACAAAAAAAACTTCTGGGGAAATCACCATCCCTGACCTCAAGCTTTATTACAGAGCAATAGTGATAAAAACAGCATGGTACTGGTACAGAAACAGGCAGGAATAGAATTGAAGACCCAGAAATGAACCCACTCACCTATGGTTACTTGATCTTTGACAAAGGAGCTAAAAACAATCAAAGGAAATAGGACAGCTTCTTCAACAAATGGTGCTAGTTCAACTGGCAGTCAGCATTCAGAAAAATACAAACCAATCCTTTCTTATCTCTTTGTACAAAGCTCAAGTCCAAGTGGATCAAAGACCTCCACATAAAACAAGTTACACTGAAACTAATAGAATAGAATGTGGGGAAGAGCTTAGAACACATAGGCAGAGGGGAAATTTTCCTAAACAGAACATCAATGGCTTATGCTCTAAGATCAAGAATCAACAAATGAGACCTCATGAAATTGCAAAGCTTCTGTAAGGCTAAGGACTGTTAAGAAGAGAAAGCAGCAGTCAACAAATTGGGAAAGAATCTTTATCAACCCTACATCTGATAGAGGGCTAGTATCCAATATATACAAAGAACTCAAGAAGTTAAATGCTAGAGAATCAAATAATCCTATTAAAGATGGGGTACAGAGCTAAACAAAGAATTCTCAACTGAGGAATATAAAATGGTTGAGAAGCACCTAAACAAATGCTCAACATCTCTAGTCATCAGGGAAATGCAAATCAAAACAACTCTAAGATTCCACCTCACACCAGTCAGAATGACTAAGATCAAAAACTCAGGTGACAGCAGATGCTGGCGAGGATGTAGAGAAAAAGGAACACTCCTCCACTTTTGGTGAGATTGTAAACTGGTACAACCACTCTGGAAATCAGTCTGCCGATTCCTCAGAAAACTGCACATAGTACTATCTGAGGACACAGCTATACCACTCCTGGGCATATACCCAAAAGAAGCTCCAACATGTAACAAGGACACATGCTCCACCATGTTCATAGCAGCCTTATTGCCAGAAGTTGGAAAGAACCCAGATGTCCATCAACAGAGGAATGGATACAGAAATTATGGTATACACAATAGAATACTACTCAGCTATTAAAAACAATAAAATTCCTAGGCAAATGGATGGTACTTGAAGCTATCATTCTGAGTGAGATAACCGAGTCACAAAAGAACACTCATGGTATGTACTCACTGATAAGCGGATACTAACCCAACAAGTTGAATACCCAAGAAGCAATTCACATAGCTTATGAAGCTCAAAGAGAAGGAATTTCAGAAGGTAGATGCCTCAGTTCTTCTTAGAAGAAAGAACAAAACACTCAAGGGAGGAAATAAAGGGACAAATAGAGGAGCAAGGATTGGAGAAAAGATCATCCAGAGACAGCCCCACCAGGAGATCTACCCCATATGCAGCCACCAAACCCAAGCAACTATTGCTGATGCCAAGTAGCACTTACTGACAAGAACATGATATGGATGCCTCCTCAGAGGTTCTGCTAGAGCCTTACTGATACAGAGGAGGATGCTTGCAGCTAAACATTTGACTGAACAGAGAACCCCAATGAAGGAGCTAGAGAAAGGACTGAAGGAGCTGAAATGGTCTGCAACCCCATGGGAAGAACAAAATTATCAACTAACCAAACCCACCACAACTTCCAGGGACTAAAATACCAACCAATGAATTCACATGGAGAGACTCATGGCCCCATGTGCATATAAAGCTGAGGATAGCATTTTCTGGAATTAATGGAAGGAGAGGCCTTTGGTCCAGCAAAGGCTCCTTTTCCCAGTGTAGGGGAATGTCAATGTGCTGAGGTGGGAGAGGGGGGTTGGGAGAGGGAGCACCTTCATGGAGGCAATGGGAGGGGGAGGGGGAATAAGATTGGGAGAAGGGGATAACATCTGAAATGTAAATGCAGAGAATATCTAATAAGAAAAAAATAGGAAAAAACAAAAACAAAACAAACAAACAAACAAACAACAAACAAACCCGGCTGTAGTGCAATCCTTGCCCAGCCGTGGCACAATCCCAGCCTAAATCGCTGTTAAATGGAGAAACAAAAAAAGGTGTGTGATCTGTTTGTGGCACAAAACTTGAGGTGGTGACCAACAGAGGAGCAGGTACATCGCAGGGTCAGGAAGAGTCTGGGCTGCCTGATCGGCTCTGGATAACACAGTAGAGCAACTGAACTTCAGGGAGTAGCAGTTCAGCAGAGGGCGCCTAACATACAGGCTGCTCTGGGGAATGACCACTTCATGCTTCCCAGAAGCTACCAGACTGTCTCCATGATTCCCATCCAGAGCACAAGAGCCACACGACAGCGATCAAAGTCCCCAGACTCAGCTCAGGGTGTTATCAGCCCATGTACCCTGGTAGCAGAGCTGGTCGGACCCTCCTCACTGAAAGCCACACCCCTCTGTGCAGGTACCGGAAAAGGAGCACAAAACATAAAAGCTTAGAAAGTTGCAAATCCCTATGTATCTACAGAACTTTCTCCTCTTTTTTTTTTAAATTATTGAAACAGTGTCTAGCTCTGCAGCCCAGGCCTGCCTCCAATCTGCTACATAGGCAAATCAGCCTCCATCTTGAGATCTACTGCTTCAGTCTCCTAAGTGCTGGAATTGCGAGCATACGCCAGCTTTACGGAATTCCTACATGGGGTAACGATGTTAAATGGGACAACAAGGAGACATTTATTTCTAATTCTAAGTAGGGTCTCATGCATCTGACCTCAGACTTGTAATATAGCCAAGGATGACCGTGAACTTCTAATCTTCCTGCCTTCATCTCCAGAATTCTGGGGTTGCAGATTTGCCACCATGCCCAGATTCTGTGTGTTCCTGGGGACTGAACCCAGGGTTTTGTGTAGTCTAGACAAGTGGTCTACTAACTAAACTACATTCCCACCCCAAAGGAATAGCTTTTGAAGCTATATTGTTTAGAAAAGCTACAGAATTATAAAGGTATCAACGCTCCCTACAAATATACTTTCTTTAAAGTGTGTGTGTGTGTGTGTGTGTGTGTGTGTGTGTGTGTGTGTGTGTGTGTGTGTGCGCGTGCACACGCACCACAGCATATGTGTGGAAGTCAAAGAAAAACTTGTGGGAGCTGTTCTCACCTCCATCATGTAGGTTCTTGTGATCAGACTTAGGTCAAAGGCTTTGTGGCAAGGGCCTTTACCAGCTGAGTCATTTCAGGAGTCCTTAGTCATACTTTAAAATGACCAAGGACTAACCACTGTGATGAACAGTGAATGTTACTCTATGGTGTTGCTGTTATTATCATTATCATCATCATCATCATCATCATCATCATTATTATTATTATTATTTACCTCAGGGTACCAGGTAGAGACATTTAGGGGGTTCTAATATACCTCTGAGAACCAATGTCTAACCTCCAGTTTCCAGACTGGCAGGAGTGTGCAGTTTCATTTGCAGCTCAGAAAGAGTGTCTTTCAGTGCAGAGAGGGCCTTGGCCTTTCCCGTTATCAAGTAAACAACTCCAACATCACCAGAGCTGCATCCCAGACACCCCAGATGGTAGCTCAATAGCTTGAAAGAATTAATAGCACACCTCTGAGCACATTATTCACCCAGAGAATAGTTCAGGCAATGCAAAGACTCCAGCCCATTATCGCCCGCACAATCGCTAAGTGATATGCAATCACAGAAATGAAGCATGGCATATGGTAATCCCTTTACTAGGTTGAGATTCATTGTAATAAAAGTGCTGTTCAAAACCCTCATGGAAATTTGAAAGGCATACCTTTTTTTTCTGGAAGAAACATCACAATAAGACAGGCCAGTCCTCCAAGGCACAAAAACGCTGCTAGTGTTCGCTTCCGACCAAACCTAAACAATGGGAGGAAATCACACGGCTCTCCAAAGAATCTTATAAAGCCATCTTGCCTTTCCTGAAACTTTCCTCCTTAAATGTTCACAATTTAATTTCTTTTTTTTTTTTTTTTTTTGAGTGGGTGGCAAATGTAGCTGGTTAGGAGACAGATGAGGATGTAAACAAGTATGAGAAGGGGACTCCACTGGCCGGCGGGTTCAGATCACGTACACAGGGAGCGAACCATTGTATTTCCGAGAGTGTGCCCTGTGGCAGGACTATTTTAGATGCAAGCCGCCTCTTACCTCACTCCGTCCCAAGAATAAATGTGTAGGCATGTGCGGTTACACGCCCTGTCCTTTAGAGACTAATCTAATAAAGAGAACAGAGCCCTCTAGTTGGTTTAATTCTCTGGTTATAATTCTTATGGTGATTAGTTAAATAATTTAAATTCAAGGTTTGTTGGTCTTTGTATCAAACTTTTAGAGATATAGGCAGGAAAAAAAATCTTGCTAGTGGTTTCAATTTAGGTAAAATGTATTGTACACTTCAATTTCCAAATAAGAGGACCCAGGTTTGGAACAAAGATGTGACATTAATCTTTATTCTGAAGCAACAGGCCAGGTCCTCTGCCAGGAACCTCAGTACCTATTTGTAATTCTGATAACTAATTTGTCAGGGTAATGTTAGGATTGCTGGTTTTAGACCAAGTACAAATGGAGGCTTAGTGGGGGAACTTACTAAAGTCAGAAAGCTAACACGTGGCTCAGACTAGAAGGAAACCCTGGTCTCCTTGACTCCAAAGGTGCTGAACTTCTTCCCTACAGATTTCAGCCCTGCCTTGAAGCAGTAGCTGCTGGAAAACAGAAAAGCTCTGGTGTCTTTTTAACAGCTAGCATGTAATGAATTTCAGTGACATTAGCCATGATAGGCAAGCCCTGGGCATAGGCTACCCTCATGAAAGCTTCCTGGTAATACTAGAAGTGGCCATCAGAGGCATACACAGGAACCTGTAGCTTCAAAAGAAGAGGATGTGCCCTTCCAGGGATGCTGAGTGTGATGGCTGCCCTGCTTCTGGGACCACAGTGAGAGTAATGGTGACCAGCAGAGGACTCAGACAGGTGTCTGCAACGCTCTCTGGGAGGAAAGCCTCCAACTGAACAGAGTCCTGCATTTGACTCTCAGCTGAAACATGCTGTCAGGAGAGGTAGGTGAGTCAGGGGTGGGCTATAAAGGGCATTGCTGCTTATGACCCATTGCTTTTGATGGCTTTTCCCTTCAGCTCACTAGTCCACCCCTATTCCCAGCAATGTTGGGACAGGTTGGCCTGGCACCCAGCATTTGTCTGCTGGTCTTTCTCTTCATCTCTTCAGATACTGGCCAAGAATATTTTCCTTGACACTCTGCACAGCACTGATTCTCTGGCCTCCATGCATAACCTGAAGGCATGGCATTCTCTCTGTCTCTCCTCTGCCCGGATTTCCAGCCTTCCTGCCCTTTTATTTTTCTCTCAAACTTTAATAAAGTTGTCCTCAAGCTTCCTTCCAAGTCTGTTTTTAACTTCTTTCATTAACGAGGCTAAATAACCATTAGAGGACTCTTGGTTTCCTGCCTGATAGTAGAGCGTTGGGTGGTGTTAGAGTTTGGGTTGACATGGTAATGTCTAGACAATGAGATAACTCGCCTGGTCCATCTGTCATTAAAAAACAGAGGGGAGAAAGACAAAGATGCTGATCTCTGTAAAATAACTTGGAATTTCACTCCCTTGCTCACAAGCAACAAAAGCAGGATATACTCTGTCCCTTCCTAGGAGATCTTAGGAGGTAGGGAGTCTTTCTAGTTCTGTCAGGTTTTGTCTTAAAAGAACTTGTGAATTCTGAGTTGATGGGATTCTATCTCCATGGAGCCAGTCACCAGATTGCTTATGCTATGAATCTGCACTGACTACTCAGAGACTATGAGTTAAAGCCTACATAAGCATTCACATACACAAAACCCAAGAACCACTACAATAAAAGGCAAGCTTAGTTGTATTTGACCGGAGTGAAAGTCTGCTAGGCAGTGCTGGGCACACACTGTCTAAAGCCTTAGAGCATAGCAATGGGGTATGCGCAACTGGAAAAATGTGTCCGCTACAGCGCACACCTCTGTGGTATGCCTCATGTTTTCCATACTCACCATCTTTGGTTAATCAGGTAGATGCAGAGAGGGTAGGATGGAATCTCTATGAGGCCAGATAAAGCCAGGTTGGCATAAATGCTCCCCCCTAGGTCACCCGCACTCAAGGTGAGGCCGTAGTACACCAAGCTGCACACAAACCTGTATTGGAGATCAAAAGACTGAGAGGCAAGAGAAAAGTCCACAGGACAGAAACAATCCCCCTCCCCAGGAGAGATTAAACAGTACCATTCAATAGAATACCCTCTGCTTCAAGTAATGAGTCTGACTCTCCCACTGAACCTTCTGTCTTCATCTAAACTTCTATCCTATTAAGAAACAAAAGCATAATGGGGCTTTGTGGGTGATTTATGTCTACGTGTTCTACAAAGCAAATGGATGTATAGTTCCTGCTTGAGAAAAGACATTGTTTCTGTCTCCTCAAGCGTTTCTGCACTGCAGTAGAAACAATGGCCCTGTTCTTACTTCATTGGGTTCAGCAATCTAGGGAACATGGCCTGTGGTCTGGTGATATTATCAGAAGGGCTGAACAGAGCCTCCTATGGGCAAAGCCAATGGGGGATGGCCAGAGAATGGCCTGGATCCTCTGGTGGGTCATCTGCAGGCCACAAAGCCTGGTTCTCCATTTCCCTAGAACCCTAGACACTTCCAATCCCAGGTCTTCAGTGGGCGAATATACTAGAGACCAGAGTAGAGGAGAAAAGGCCAGGGTCACAGCAGAGCAGGACCTCCTGGGAAGAGCAACAAGGAGGGAGGCTCTGGAGAGCCATTAACTCATATGTGCACACCTCCATTGACAGTCACACTCAGGAAGCACCTCCCAGCCCTGGTATTGTGCAGGTCACATGCCTGTCCCCTGCAGTGGGGAATGATGTGCCATGGGGCTCAGCTCTACTGAGTGCCAGCCGGATGCTCCAAATCAGACTGAACTACTTGGGAAACATCGGCGATTAGCAAGCTGCTGTATTAACATCACAACACAGAACAACTGGTCCTAACAACCTGAGTCTGGCCTTGACTGGTATATGAACCCAGCTAGTAAACCACAAGTTCCTACCCAAGCAATAGATTACCTGGGATTTCCAACACCACTGGTTGTATAATGCCCTTTACTTCCTTATATCACACACACACACACACACACACACACACACGAGCGCACATGTATTCTCGCTTACATGTAAACTTTAAGGGTAGATGCTTCCTCCAAAGCAGCTGATGGACTTGTGATAAGCAAACACACAGCTGGGTAGAGCTGAGTTCCTGTGCTCTTGGTACCTGCTTTTTTAAACTAGTAAGACCCTCTAATCAGCAGTGTTGGTACTACACTGCAGGTTTGATTTTCAGTGGTCCTCCATACCTCTAACCCTGGGCCTTGGTTTGACATTCACCATGCACTTATTGTTCCCTGGGACACAAGCCACGTAATTGTCCCTCTGAGACTTCATTCTTCAAAAGGAGCCACCTAGATGCAGCTTATATTAACTCAGAAGCATTCTGAGAGGCAGGCTGGACTATGCTAAGCCAGCGAATATCAGGCTCAGAGTGTTAACACTTCATCTACAGACTTGATGGGTGGTTTTGTCCAGCCCTGGGAACCTATGAGGGCCAGAGATAACATTTCCCAGAGAGCAGAGGGGTTCACACAGCAAGCACTGAGGGGAAAGAGCCTTGGTGTTTTGTTTTGTTTTTGTTTTTACAAAGTAGCCTCGCACTGACAGGGTGGCAATCTTTCTGCAGCCCTGTTTCTTCAGGTAACCCTGGCAAACAGGTTATCAAGAGACCTGTAGCATTCAAACTGAAGATTCCATGAACACCTCTCAGAATTACCAGATGAACATCAGGATCAGAGTATGTCCTAGCAGGATCCGGTAACGGAACAGATCCAGGAAGCTTCCAGTTTCCCTGTAGCTCCTGTTGGCCGGATGTGTTAGTGAGAATGTGCACTTGAGCTTGCGGTTCCTCTTGGCAATGAGGTACAGAGCCTCTTCCGCCTCTCTCAGCCGACCCTGGGAGTATAACCAACGAGGTGATTCAGGAATGAATCTGAAAGACACGTCATTGAAGGCTGGATATTCATACAGGTGCACGTGCAGGGGAAGGAGAAAACATCCCCTCTATGGTGGCTTCCCTCACTATGGCTCACTTCCTTCGGAAGCATAAGTGACTTCCCCAGTGACACAGGAGGGAGAACAAAGGGGGCACTCTGAACACTGTGGTGACAGTAAGTGGTGGCTCATTTTTTTCTGTTGGAACTGAGCTTTTCAAATATTGGTTTCAATGAAAGTAAATAGTTTGCATTTCCTTTTAAATAAGTTTCAGTAAGTAGATGGCAAATCTCCAGTACTGGAGGATGCGTGTTCCTCACAAAGCATGGGCCAGGCCCAGTGCTGAATCCCTACTAGATGTTGTTGATAGACATACGGCAGTGGGTATAGCCTGGCTTTATCTTTTTCTGATCTCACTGTGTAGAACAGGTTGACCTCAAACCTGCTACAAAGTTCAGAATAACTCTGAACTCAAGACCCTCCGGAATGCTGGGATGATAGATTTCCTCCACCATGCCTAAACAATGAGGTTTTTAAGCTCTGAAAAAGTCCAACATTGAGATAAAAATCTTTATCAAACAAAACATTTCAAAGGTGTTTGTAACATAAGATGACATGTGATTTAGGAGGGAGCAGTAAGATTGCACAGGAGCATGAAACAGTATAGCATATCTTTGTTACTTCTGAATGTTCACTGTTTCAAAATGCTCAAACCATCCAGCACAGTAGCTTTGAAGTGTTGGGAGAAGTTTTGCTGTTTTACCAGGACTGCAAAGAATAACTTCCAGTTACAGAACAACAGACATTTCCTCTGTGCTAGGCCACTAGTCTCCTCAGAGTTTCAAAACTTAGGTATGGGATTTTCATCACCCTGTTTTTGGGGGGCTCTCAACCAGGGGGCAGAATGAAAGCCTTTTGTAAGTGTGTGTGTGTGTGTGTGTGTGTGTGTGTGTGTGTGTGTGTCAGGTCCTCTGATCTATCCATCCGTATTCCTTCGAAGCACAGTCTCTCACTTAACCTGGAAGTAATTTTCCTTGGGTTACTGGGCATGTGGCCACATTTTTACACGGGTACTAGGATTTGACCTTAAGTCTTCAAGTTTGCAAGGCAAGCACTCTGACCTACTGAACCATCTTTCTAGACTGGACACCCTCTTTACTAAACATAACATCACAGTACTTTAGTTTTTAAAGTCCAACCTAGTATTTTCTTCCTTAAGTCAAATTTTGTCGAATAAAATAGGTTTTCCCCCCTGAATTCCTGCTACTTCTCAGTAAGGATGGTGAGAGTGGCCAGCACTAGAGGACCTGGAAGCGTGGTAGGCAGACATCCAGACAATAACCACTGAGTGGGCATTTCCATTCTATACAAGGCAGGGTAACGGATGCCGAGAGGAACGGTGTTGAGACAAAAAGGAGTTTCTACAGAACATGGCCACTGGAGACAAGGACACTCATGTACAGCCCTGGACTGTCAATCAAAGCCATCTATAATGTCTTGTGAAACCCTTTAGTCACTCCCTTGTTGCCATTTAACGACTGATGTTGACCGATATGTAAATAACCAAGTCAGTGCTGCTCTGTTGGAAGCTGCATCTGCCAGTGATCAAGTTTGACCCACTGACCCAGATGCATGTAGACCTACTGTGTACATGAACTGATGGAGTCTTTATGTAAACAAAAAGAACTGTTAGGAGACAGCTAACCTGCCTATGCAGGGAAAACATATATGGAGAATTTAAACTGGGTGAAGTTGGAAGGGATGAAAATAGAACCAGCAGGAAGCATCTCAAAATCCAGATGTGATTATCGGTTGCTAACGGCAGCCATGTACTCCTGGGCCTCTTTGTGTTTGTAGAATGGTTAATTAGCAAAAAACAAAACAAACAAAACCCTGCTGCCATGACACCACCAACCATACTGAAGATGACATTTGGGAGTGAGGATGCTTCTAGAAGTCATGCATCCTTTCTCTCTGCTCCCCACTGTTCATGTCCTGACATCAATTCCCAGTGAGGACAGCTCCTCATCTAGCACTAAGCAGTAACTAATTCAGACTGCAGACTCAGTGAAAACAAAGAGACACATTGGCTGGAAGCATCCATTGAGTTTGCAATGCCATTGAAGGGGAGATAAGAGTCAGGCTAGGTGCAGAGGTATGAGCTTTGTTAAATATTTGAAAAGAAAACTCATTTACCCACCAATACGTGGGTAATTTGTTTTTAAACACGTACAATGTGCAAATTATAAAGTGTTATTATTTCCCTTTATAATAAAATCACCTCCGGGCCGTTCATATAACTCAGTCCTGTAATGAGGGTTTTCTTTACTACAGCTAACTATTTTGTGGCAACCATTTCTGCATTTAACTCTTCTTTTGTTCTCGAAGACACATAGAAGCAAGTTTCAGTTCAGATCTCACTGTAGACACAATAAATAGCTACTAAATAACAGAGCCACTGGAGTTAAGATACTGCCACAGGTCTGTCTCACTGTATGCCACAGAAGAAAGATACCGTTGGAATAAATCTTTGTTTATGCAAACGATTTTGGTCTGACACCTTAGAGAAGATACAGCTTTCACCCAACACATTAAAGCTTGCTTAAGTGGGCTGAACGTGGTGGCTTACCACCATAATGCAACACTTGGGTGATTGTTTGTGGAGCCCACCCTGGCCCGGGATTTATTCTAGTATTGCTCTGAGCACTCCTGTAGACAAGGTATCTCTGTGGACTTGGAGATCCTGGGATGAGACTCCTGTGCACGATGGACAGATATTACTACATGGTCAGCACTTATACTAGGCTCCGCAGTATCAGATCTCAGTCTCACACCTAGCCCGTGGTGAGATCCAGCTTGAAGATCTTTAACTTAAGGCATCGGGTTAAAAAATAAGAAAAAGAAAAAGAGGAAAAAGGAAAGAAATTTCCAATAGTCTGAAGGCCAAATGCAGTTTACTGGGAAATTAAACACGAGATACCAATTTGAACTAATTAACTAGCATCTCTCTCTTCAAGGAGCTGGCAAGAATCAAAAGTTTGCAGTTTAGCTCTTCCCAGAATTCGCTGCAGGCAAGCTCCTGGAAGACGTAGTGCTGCTTACTTGCCTGCTCACATTCTTCCAAGACATTTCTGTTTATGGAACAAAAATTCCAAAAGTCTACTTACAGAGATAAGAGAAAGACTACTGTTCCTTGCAGGTTGACCAGAAGAGCCAGGGTCCTCCAGGAGCGGATGAAGTATCCTAACAGGGCGTATTGGGCGATGCCAACAGCAAAGAAGAGACCGCCAATCGACCCTAAAGCAGGGAAGAGAATTGTCACTGGCGAAGATCACCATGGCACCCTTTCCAATCTGATCAGTGTACATTTTCTCCTTGTGAGACGTCAGCTCTGCCCTACTAAGTATACGAGGCAGAAGGGGGCGGGAAGACTGCATAGCACCCAACTTCTAATGAAGGGCCAGAAATCTGTGAAAATGGAGGGAGGGCAGCTGAAAACATGCACCCTGTGTGGACAAGATGCAAGTCCAAGGCTTCAGTCAAGTGCTTTCTGAACTGGGTGCTGCAGTGACTTCTGTCTGCACCTGGGGCTGAGGCTGGAGATATTTTTCCCCCAGTGGGGGTGATATGACTTTTGGGTCATGCAGTTCCTGCAATGCTGATCTTAATATTTTAAAAAAAGGTTGTATTCTGTTTTTATTTACTGTTATGTGTGTGGGCTTGCGTGTGCCACAGTGCACTTGAGGAAGTTGGGAGATTCTTTGTGGTAGCTGGTTCCTTCCTTCCACCACGTGGGTTCCACAGATCAAACTCTGATAGGCTTGTCAGAGAGGGTCTGAATGCACTGAGCCATCTCCCATCCCCTGGCTCTTAATCTGTATTACAGAAGCTATTCACAAAAATATTAACTTAAGCCACCCAAGCTCCCCCCTCTTCTCTCTACTTAGTTTATCATCATCAGATATACGAATCCTTACATTTTCCTGTTTCTCACCTGCCTCTCCCAAGTAGGAACACAAACTGTTTGAAGCAAGGATTTTTGTCAAAGCATTCACGAAAAAATACCAACCCCATAACCGTAAAGAAGCCTAAGTTTTTCTTAGTCTTATTTTTTTCTATGCTAATCTTAGAAACATGTTTTCTTTGATCTTTGTTCATAACAGCCTTGATGACAAACCATGATGACTTGTATAGTGTTGGCCCTGGTGAAAAAAAAAGAGCCAAAGGGGTGTGTGTGTGTTCAGCGTTCTGAAAGCAGGATTCAGGGGGTGAGGGAATAGGGACAGTATGGAGTCCCCTGATGTAAGGCAATCAATACCTATTTGCAGATTCATAAAGTACATCAAATAGCACTTGGCTGGCGTCCAAGAATAAGGCTTCTGTCTCTGTCACTCAGTACTCACCCATGACCACATAGCCAGGGGACAATGTAGACTTGTTTCAGAGGAATCACATTTAAACCTCAGTTTTACCAAATACTAGAGGAATGGTTCTCAATCTGTGGGCTGTGACTTCTTTGGGAGTCAAATGACCCTTTCACAGGGGTCACATATCAGTTATCCTGCATATTAGATATTTACCTTGTGATTTATAACTAGAAAAATTACAGCTATGACATAGCAACAAAAATAATTTTATGATGAGGGGTCGCCACGGCATGAGAAACTGTATTAAAGGGTCGCAGCATTAGGAAGGCTGTACTACAGTGTGGTTTTGAACAAGTCACTATATCACCTTGAATGTTTGTCTTCTCATCATTGAAATAAAAACAATACTGGCCTCAAAGGGTAATGTTCATTATGAATAGCTTCCAAAAATAATGCTTGTTATACAAGTGTTATATTTGTAATCTCTACTTATCTCCGCGCAGTGATGGAATGTCAGGCAGACATCAGTTTAAGGGTGGACGGGTTTATTTTGGCTTACACTCTGAGAGGGCGGGAGTCTGTCATGGTGGAGGAGCTCAGCAGGGAGAGTGTGAGGCTGCTTGTTCAAGTCTGGGTGGACCAGGGGTGGAGAGATGAACGCGGGCGCTCATCTCTTGTTCTTTTCTGCCTTCCTCAGTCTGCACTCTTAGCTCACAGGATGGGGCCGCCTTCCTCTGGGTGGGTCCTCCCCTCTCAGTTCATCTTCTCTAGACTCTATCTCAGCCATGCCCCAAAGTGTGCTCATTAAAGTCTTTCCCAAAACAATCACAGTTGGAATGAACTACCACAGCCTCCTATTACAGTCTGGGTTTGGGTTTGTACTCTGATGTATGACAGGGTCGGGGCAGGGAAGACATGGATGCCTCGGATTATGAGCATCTACTTTAGAATATTTTTCTGCCTTCCTTACCTTTCTAATTCTAAGAACCTCCCAACCACACTTAACTGGAGGACTGATTCTATCTTATGACTCCTGTCAGTCAAGTGGAGGCTACCATTCATGGTTCCCTTAGCTGTTAAGAATAATCCTTGCTGGACCAGTCAGAACACATCATTGCAAATACTGCTGGGGGTCTCACTTCTGGCTGAGAAAATTTTCGGGCAGGATGGAGAACAGAGATGAGAAGCACCCAGGTTCCAGAAATCTCCTCGGCCTAGCTGCACTGTCATGGGATGCTGAGCGAGCGGGCTCCCTCTCTATCCACACTCTTCAGAGTTGAGCATCTGTCACAACCAAATGGACATAGTGGACAAGGGGGATGACCCAAAGGTATGCTGTAGCTCGGTGGATGACCATAACCAGAGGCTTCCAGCTTACACACTGTCATGGCGGCAGCAGGTGGAGGTCCAGACAATAATGTCAGGTGTAGGTGGAGAGAAAGTAATGCTGAATCTGATGGGCTATTGGATGGTCACAGCTGGGGTCCAGCAAGAATCCACACACATACTTGTAACTGACAGTGGGCCTGAGGAGAAGAGCTGCAGGCCTGACATGACTCAAACCGTTGAAGATGTGAGGATTACAAGTCCCTTTGTCATTACAGTCCTGGAATACCGTGTCTGGTCTACTCAATGGTTCTGTGCCTTGGGGTCTTTGTGCTTTTATTCACATTAGTTTTCCATTTATTTCTTAATACATTTCAAGTCTCTTGTTCCTGCTCAGTTAGAATCTGCCTAAATGTCGGCAGGTTAGAAGATACTATTTAGTTCTGACATTATTCTGTAAAAAGCACGAGTGACTGCCCTGGTTTTCAGACCCAGACCATGAAGCCACCCTTAGGCCTATCTCCCCATCTCTGCTGGTCCCTCTCCAGGTCGTGGCCATCCAAATCTAACTCAGCTTTCCCCCTCCCTCTCTGCTGCAGTTCCTACCTAGTCTGAACTATCACTGGGTTCACATAGCCAACTATACGGCTTCTTCAAAGACACCGCGGTTTTATTTTCTCTTTTCTATGAACACACATCCAGGAGAACAATCTTTCTGGAGGTTTTCTGTGAGAGGGAGAAACAGGAGGGCTTGGAGGGCGGTAAGGCAAGGGAGAAATGTTGTAATTATAATCGCAAAGAATTGGACTTAGTTCTAAAGAGTAGAAATGGTATTCTCTCATAATTTTGTCACTTAAGTACATTTAAAAAAAATCAGCCATAAGGACAATTTTGTTCCCATATTGGTACAAAATATTGTTTGTACCAATGACTGTCAAGTAAATGAAAAATTTTTTTTTTCTTTTTTAAAAACCTCCAAAAGTTATCAGTGCAAATTTATAATCTAAAAGGTAGAGAGGTTTGGATATAGGCATATAGGCATTCTCCTAAGATGATATTTGAAGTCACATAGTGTGTGCATGTGTGAGTGTGACTTGTATATGCATGTGTGTGTATGTGTCTGTTTGTGTCTGGTGTATGCATGTATATGTGTGTGTCTCTGGTGTATGCATGTGTGTGTGTGTGTGTATGTGTATGTGTCTGGTGTATGCGTGTGTGTGTGTGTGTCTCTGGTGTATGCATGTGTGTGTGTATATGTGTATGTGTCTGGTGTATGCATGTGTGCGTATGTGTGTGTGTGTAGTATATGCATGTATATATAAAGTGTATGTGTCCGTGTCTGGTGTACACGTGTGGTGTGGTGTGTGTGTGTGTGTGTGTGTGTGTGTGTGTGTGTGTGCAACACAAGGATGTGTGTGCAGGTGCCTGTGCCTGTTCACGTGGAGGCTGGAGGCTGATGTGTGTCTTCCTTTGTTGCTCTCTACATTATGATTTGAAATAGTCACTGAACCAGAACCTTACCATTTCCCCAGTAGAGGTGACAGACATACACTGTCATGCCTGGCTTCTCATATGAATGTTGGGGAATCTGAAACCAGCAAATATTTTACTCACTGAGCCATATCGTCGGCCCCCAGCCTTTAGGCTGGCTACTTTTATGTCAATATAGCACAAGCTAGAGACACTTTTCAAAAAGGAATCTCAGCTAAGAAATGTCCCCACGGGGCTGGATACTGGCGAGCTTGTGTCATATTTTGTTGATTGCTGAGTGATGGGCGGTGACACTCTGGGGCTGGTGGTCTTGGGCGCTGTAAGCACACAGCTTGAGCAAACTATAAAGAGGCAAGCCAATAAACGGCACTCTGCCATAGTTCCTGTGTGCAGGTTCCTGCCTTGAGCGCCTGCCCTCACTTCCCTGGATGGCAGACTACAGAGTAAAGTGAAATAAACCCTTTCCTCCCCAACTTGATTTTAGTCACGGTGTTTCATCACAGCAATAGACACCCCACCTGAGACAACCTAATGAGATGGCTCAGTGGGTAAAGGTGTTTGCCATCAAGCCTGATGCCCTGCATTCAGTCCCCTGGTGCCACACACGATGGAAGGAAAGAACTGACTCCTGCAAGTTTTTCTCTGAGCATGTGCATATGGGCACATGTGCTTGCACACACGTGTGTGTGAATGCATATACACACAAAAATAAAAAGTGTAAAAAAATTAAGTAATTCTTTTTACTCTACATGTGGTCTTGAGAGGATACTGGAGCTATTAGAAAGAATAAATACAAAATATGGTCTCAGTGTAGAAATTTAGCATCAGTAAGAAATGCTACAAGGATGCCCTCTATTGACCAGAGAGAACAGTAAGGATGAGGAAAGCCATAAACGGGAGTCATTAGGATGAAGTAAGGGGCACCTGGAGAAAGAGTTCTGGGTTTTCTGGCCCTGCCCTATTTCCCAGTGTAAGGAGAATGTGCTGAATGCTGTTCTGAGCAAATGAGCCACTTGCCAGTCACCTGCAGACAGGTCATGAGGTGGGTGGCCACCTGTCTGTGAGGCAGGCCCAGGGAAGGCTTCCACCAGGGAATATGTCTGACACCTTGAAGCACTCACTGGCAGGAGCTGGAAGCTAGTACAATACAGGCTGAGCATCCCTAATCTGAAAACCCCTAATCCCAAGTGTTCTAAAACCAGCAACAGTTTGAGAGCTAACACAATTCCTCAGGTGGAAAAAAAAAATCATTCTTTACCTGGATATGATGGTTTAAACCCAAAATAGAGACACTAAAAATTCCACACGGCATCACCCCCGGGGCTACGCACATTAAGCAGCTATGAAATGTAAATGCATTTTGTGTTTAGAATTGGGCCACATCTCCAAGGCATTTCATCATGCATAAAAATGTGGAATCTGGAACGCTTCGGGTCCCCAGCATTAGGGTGAGGAATACTCAACATATACATATGAAGTGCCTCAAGTCCAAGGTGTGTTTTTTGATTCTCCCTTAAACACTCCCATCCAGAGCTGCAGAAGGCGAAGCAGTACCTGCAAGTGCCCAGTAGGCGGTGCCCACGCACTCATTTAGCAAGACAAAGGCCACCAGGGACATCCCTCCATTCATCATGCCCACCAAGAAGCGAGTTACTGCAAAGAATTCATAGGAGGGGGAAAATCCATTTGCGATAGCAAATAAGATGTCAAGAGCAAAACCTGGGAAGAGAGGAACAATATTCAATGACCCAGAAGCAAAACAGCATTTGAAGAAAATAATAAATTATATTCATCAGTTTGTAGAATAAACCTTTGTAAACTTAAATGTCCTGAGATGTCCCTCCCCCCCATCAATTTGCCTTGTAAATGATGAAGAAAAACCAAGGTTTGCTTTCTTTGTTTTACAATTTCTGTCAATCACACCGTTTTCAGTTATTTGTAATAATGCTAGAAATTGAAAATCCTCGCTCATATTCGGCCTGTCAGGACAGCTACACCAGGTCCTATAGAGCTCATTTGAAATAAATCAATACAGAAAAAAACACGGGAAAATGGAAAGGAAGGCTGTGGCAATCCTTCACTGCTCTCTTTAGAAGCAGGGCACAGATTACAATTTGGGGGTTGCAGAAAGCACTGTCCAAAAAAAAAAAAAAAAAAAAAAAAAAAGACTTTAACCAAAGTATCTGGTCTTAGCCAGGTGAGCTCATTCCAGGAAAGGAGTTGGCCAGAGTCAGCGCTAGTGCAGCGTGGCCTGTCGCCAATGCAATAAACAGACGCTCTCTGTCCACCTGCGAACTCACAGAGAACGTTAAGGAAATAACCACCCTTAGTATGTCCATAAGGATCTTAGGAAAATAAAGCCTCTTGTTCAGTGTACACACAAGGGGACAGATTACCTGTGAGATAGACCTTTTTCCTTCCAAAGCGATCTGAAAGCTGACCAAAGGAGATAACACCGACGAACACCCCGCTGAAGAAAAAGGAGCTGGCCGCACTGACTTTGTAAGATCGGTTGGCAATTAAAAACCACTAGATGAAGAAGACGAAGAAAAGAAACAGAAAGGGCACAATTTAGGCCATTAGACAGCAGTGAACTAAATTAGTCTAGTAAACAACCCAGACTGGAGCACTTTACAGCATCAACCACCATTAGCCAGAGTTTTGTATCATCTTAGATAACATCCAAGGAGACAGCTTCAGAAACACTGGAAACCACTGCTGCCATATTTCCAGAGCATTCTTCATATACTTCTAACAGAACTGACCACAGCATGTAAGTGCTAAACGCATATCCGATTGTTGATTACAGCTTTATCCTGAGTCCTTGGCAGTTTTTGGAGAGGAGATGCCTAGTTCCATTTCCATTATTTATTTTTTTTTTTCTGATGCCTGCTCATCTCATGGCACATATGAAGTGACCAGTGAGTAATTCTTTCATTTAACAGATTAGTGTGTTTAAAATTCCTTAAATATGTTCCTCAAAAACTTAAAAAAAATGGGAAGGGGGCTAAAGAGATGGCGCAGAGGCTAGAGAGCACTTGGCTACTCTTCCAGAGGACCCAGGTTTAATTCCCAGCACCCACATGGCAGCTCACAACTGTTGGTAGCCCCGGTTCAGGAGATCCAATGCTGTCTTCCAGGTTCCGAGGGCACCGCACAGACAAACATGCAGGAAAAAGACTCAGAACATGCCATAGTCATACACAACGGAATATTATTCAACTTTTAAAGCCAATGCAGTCTGATTCATGCTACAACCTGGATAAACTTTGAAGACCTTATAGTAAGTGAAGAGAGCAAGGCACAAAGGAATAAATGCTGCACGAAGCTAGTCACATGAGGTACCTGCAAGAACAGTGGTTAGAAGGACTAGAGGAGGAGCAAGGAAGCCATTGTTTAATGGGAACAGACTTTCCATGTAGAATGTTGAAAACCTTCTAGAGATGAACAGAGTGATGGTTGAAAAATAATGTCAATCACTTAAGGTCACAGAATTATAAACATTAAAATAATGTGAATATACTCAAGGTCACAGAATTACACGCTGAAACAGTAAAACGGCACAATGAGAAATTCATAGAGATGATTATCTGCTGTAGGACGATTATGAACTTAGATTCTGAATAGCATCATTTTCTGACATCTGTCTAGTGACAGTTAATAGTAGAGACCAGTACAGTATGTCACAGAGATACTAACTTTGGAGGACACAAGAATATTTATAGTTCATCTTCCCAGTGCTCTTGGGCCACCTTCTCCTTGAGAATGCTCATGGTGGCACTTTACTGAGCTGCCTGTTTCTGTTTTTTATGTTACCCCTTCTCCAGGCTGTGACAGTACTCATTAGGGCTCCCAAAGTATATCTTGTCTCTCTCCTTGCTCTGTATCCCCTATAAGCATGGGCCGATGAAGGTCTTGACAAGACAATCCTAAGTAAGGTTCATGAAGGACAGGGTATAATGTGTGTCAGAATATCATATAAGAGTTCTGAAGAGATCTCTGGCATTTGAAGAAGAGTTTTGCTCTGTGAGAAGTTAATTTACTTTGGATACACTGCTAGCTCTGTAGAAGAATGTTCACCTCAGGAGAAAAGACAATGGTGACATATTCTGAAATGGAAAAATGAGACATTAGATGTCATGCTGTCCTAGAGAATTGTTTTTAAGTATGATTACCCTCCTAATTCAGACGGTTAAAGCCATCTTGTTCTTAACGTTCATGCTTACATGCTTGTAAAAGCTGGCCTTAGCCTTCTTTTCTCTGTTCTTTAGGGATTGACAATCTGTCTACATGGTGAAGACATTGAGGCAGACACTGAGCTCGCTCTGTTAATGAAGAAGAACTGACTATTCTGCTGACTGTGTTTACCACATTTCTCACACCCACTAAAGAGGCTACAGTACTATCTCTCAGCAACTCAACAGCTGCCAACTCGAACACTGATTTTAGGAAGAAATGGCCCAAGGGACAGTTAGCCAGCAAATTCCAATCCTGATTCTCAGGCTGCCAGTCCCAAGTGTCAAGTCATTTCTACTAATCTGTCTTCAAATCAATGTTGGTTAGGCTAATGCACACTCCCATGTCTCCTGAAATTCATCCATGAGTGACCAGAAAAACCCAAAAGCAGATTTTTCCAGTGCCAACTAGAGAGTGGCTAGTTAGAAGATGAGGTATCTCCCTCACAGAGTTCCATGAACGAGAGAGTTGGAGGCAGGCCTTACAGCTCTCCACGACCCTGTCTGTTTTATATGGTTTGTTTCAATGTTTCTAAAGTATCATTTAAATTTGTATTAATTAGATACTATGTAATCAAAAAGGTTTTACTTTGTCCAAACTCTACTAAGATGAAGTAAAACAAGATTGCTGGTTTTGAAGACAATGTATATTTAGCCACCTGGTGTGGGCTGAATGGATACATCAGTTGCTGGCTCATTTTCTTACCCCGTGGTTGATGTTTAGTGCCAAGATAAAATCCAAACCAGGACACAGGGAATTAAACGATAAAAAAAAAAAATCAAAAGATATGACAACTCTGACATTCTCAAGCAACATTTTAATGAATCTTTAGATTTTAAAAATCAAAATGTATAAATTATTCAAGTCCTTATTGGCCAGAGATTATTAAGGCAGTTAGTCCTTTATTTTTTGTTAATGGCAGGCCAAATTCTAAAGCAATTAGAATGAATGTTCTCTTTGCACTAATTCATTTCAAATTGAGGAATCACTTACAAATCCATATTAATAGAAAGAAAGACATATAAAGACATACTTTTTATCTCCTCATGTTGACCTGACTAAACAATCTACATCCATTTTGGTGCGTGTGTTCTCTCTAATCACTAAATAGAAGCCATGAGTATTTATTGTATTTATTTCAAAACAAACTGGAAGGGTCCGGTGTCAAAACCAGATAGCATACTTTGCTCAGCTACGGAAAACAGGCCTGAGAGGAAATCAGGCAGAGTTCGGGCCACAACCAGGAGCAGATGCCTCTACCATAAAAGATGAAAGGAATAGAAACATGTCCAACACAGGTGCGAACCCCGCACCAGGTGCTCAGCAGAGCCTTCCAGCTCCGGAGAGGAGCAGGGGTGATGAGAATGAAGGTGGACTTCCTCTTGGCTGGGTATCAGTGACATGTTTGGGAGGTTTTGTTCAGTCTTCAAGCTTGCTTGTCTAAAGGCTGAGGATAAAGGGGATGCCCCCCATAGGCACTGAAGTATGGGTACAAATCTTCTCTGGGACAGAGGTGCGAAGCTGACTGTACTGAGGCCCAAGATGTAAAAATCCCACTCCCTCTGCATGCATATTAATAGGAAAGAAAGATAAACAGGGTCTTCTAGAAGATAACAGATTCAAGTTAGGCCGGGAGATCTGGTGCTCACAGAGTCGGAGTCTGGGAATAGGAATTACTACTGAATGGACCATACCAGTCAAACACAGGGAAAAGCTTGCAGATGAGTTTTAAAGGGAGTCGTAAATTGTGTCTTCAGCATGTCTTGGATACATCAAATCCCGTGCTTGATGGAGATGTCAGGTCAAATCAATCATTTCTCTGACATGGCAGAAATATTATCATCTGAAAAAGAGAGCCAATGTGCTTCCCTAAAATGGACTCCATGGTCGGGCATAATTCTTAGCAAAGTTAGCAGCCAAGTAAAGAAAGAATACAGACATCAAAGAGCTGTCAAACGGGCGGGCTGCACACTTTACAGCTAGATAATTAACCAACCGACTCTTCCACATTCTCCTCCTCCTGTCCCCACAGCCACCTTTCCAACAGAAATGACAACATACCGGGAAAGTTTCTATTTTTAGCCCTCAGCATGTGTTCTATTCAGGAAACATGCTGGAGAATCAGCTATCAGAAGAAAATTAGGAATTAGTAGATCTTGTAACTTAGAGCAGTGATTTTTTTTCCAACTTTCCTAAATGCTGTGACCCTTTCATACAGTTCCTCCTGTTGTAGTGACCCCAACATAAATTCACTTCTGTTGCTATTTCATAACTATAATTTTGCTACTGTTCTAAATTGTAATGTATACCTGTGTTTTCTGATGCTAGCTGTGCTTTCTGGTGGTCTTAGGTGACTTGACTTAGAGAAACAGACTAAAGTATTGCTGGAAGGTAAGAAACGAGGAAGGGGTGAATGGTCTGTAGCCTCTGTGCTTAGAAACAAAAGGCTGTCAGGGTGGGGGGAGAAGACAATGTTTTAAAGCCACCTTTTACTGTGGCTTTTATTGTAATTTTTCATTTGTGGCTTGCCTTATGTCCCAGGGTGTGCCTTATTCTGTGGTGTGCGTGTGTCTTAAATACAAATGCCCAGTAAGGTTTTTGATTTTAACCTGGGTTTGTATCACCGACTTGCAGTCTGAGTATCATACTCAGGTCCCAACATGACACCAGGTGTCATTATTTTCCTTCCACGCTGCATAGTGCAGGGTTACCTCATCCTCCACGACTGCCCCAGCCCACAGACACTGCAGGGCATGCTCCTCAAGTGAGCAGAACCAGTAGAGGGGCAGGAAGGACCTCTCTGCTGGCATTGAGAACTGTAGTGTGTGCAGCCTGACTCTTAGCATCTCAGCAATGCCACAGGCCTGTCTACTTCATGTTCCCCTTGTGGCCAAAATGACCCACTCTCTCCTACGTCTGTTTATCCTCCTAGTTTATGGTGACATTTTATGGAACGGTAGTTGAGAGATGTGGTCTCAAACACAGGCTCCTCTTTGCAAAGGGAGCTTAGCTATACGTGGTAAGCAAAGAGCTATGCACAGTAGGCTTTTATAAGCATCAGGTCATTTCCCTCCTCCAGGAAGGCCCAGCCCTCTCTTGTTCTTGTTTTGGACCAGGGCAGGTGATGACTCAGCAGCACCCACTCCAGAGTGATATGTGACATACAGTCTGCCTTGCAGGAGCCCCAGTGAGGGCATGACATCGCTTCCAAAGGGAAGCAAACATTTTGGTTTGTGCCAGGAAGTCTTATTCCTGTAGGAAACTGGCATTTCTTTGTACATTGCTAGGCCCCTGCCCCCCATCCCGAGCCTCCCCATCACTGAACTCCTGTTCTTCCTCTGTAACATATGTCCACACCCCAGCCTGACCCTTCTCAGCAGAACTGGCCCTCTCTTCCCCCCTGCCATATCTTCCCACATTTTCTGCATGATGCAGAGTGAGCCACGTGCTTCCTTGTCTCTCTCAATCGATGCCTTGAGTGTCCTGAGGGCACACTTGAAACCCACGTGCTGATCTCACAGTGCCTGCCAACACTACTCCAACACTCACAGAATTCTGTATGTAAGAGAAGATGGTCTTACAGCTATCTTCACAGACAGACGACTTGTGTTTCTGGGTCTGGTTGACCTTGAACCAGAGGTGTTCCTGCTTCCACCCTCTGACTGCTGGGATTCCATCCTGCTTCCACCCTCTGACTGCTGGGATTCCAGCATGCACTACCGTGCATCTTGGCACCGTGACTTCCAGCCTTGCAATTTTGAGTTTACTAGTATGCAGAAACTGGCTAACTGGCCTTCTTGCCTTCAGAGCCACGGAGGGGCACTTGGAGTTTGTGGGGCTGACTTCTTTCTGTAGTCAAACTGCCGCCTAGACTACTTTGTTTTAAGTTTGTCTCATGTCCATTAATGCACAAGTATTTCTACTAAGAACAGTACCCGTCGTCATACACAGATCAGTGTCACGGGTGGGCACACAGTGGATCAATAAAACTGTGAGGCAGGTCAGAGAGTCATGGCACCCCTTGCCTGCTTCTGAGTCTCCTCTGAAAAGTGGACTTGTAATGGGGCTCAGTATATTTTACAAGTACCACCTCAGCTTTCCAAGAATTGGGGGTAGACCTCTGGTGGTTAGTCCAAGTGGTCAAAATGCAAAGGAAGACAATGGCAGTTCCCTGGTTTTTATGGCAGGCTACCTAAACACAGGCGAACAACACTGGCCTGAATCTTGAAGAGACACTTTGGGAAAACCAAGTTGTAACAACTACTTCCATGCCCAGACACCTGGCTCATGGATATTCCAAGACTGAGGAGATGGAACAGAAAGCAGTTTCCTAACATCCCAAGGAATGACCTTGAGGGCCCTACGTGACCTTGAGCAGTTACTGATAGCAATTCCACACAAACATCATCACCAACCTCTTTGCCCTTGTCTTCTCCATAAAAATTACTAATGGCTTTGTGCAGGCAAACCTCACTCCGGGAGCAGATCAGGTAATGAGAGCTCCCGAGAGTGGGGCGTACTTGGACCGGGCATCTCCAGAGCAGTTTCATGGTGATTAACTAACTTGCTTCATTCCCATGTAGTTGTCACTCTGAATCACCACTTAATGGGTGAAGTGTGCAGGCGAGAACAATCCATAGTACAGGCGTAAGGAAGCAAGGCATTAAAAAAAAAATTAGTGCCTACAGCAATTAATTGCATTGAATTTTTCAAATAGTTTTAATACTCTGCCTTTTGACCCCAGGGTCTGGCTTGGGGAAAAATATATTAATCTCAAGATAATAGTCAGTCAACTTCAGCTCTTCAATATCCACAATGATATTAAAGATTCCAACCTTGTGCTTTTTGGTTGCAAACATTAATTAAGCATGATAATTGTGTGTCTCCATGATATTTGGTATTTTCTGTAGGAGTCAGAGCTCAGGGAATAATTTGAATACAGCAGACAGCAATTTGCTACATAAATTCACCCCAATGGCTATTAGCTCATTTGAGAATAGTCAAGACTGCTAGATTAGAGGATTTAAAAAAAATTAAATACCGTGTTAATCACACAACCTTTTATTCACCCTTCCCAAACTGTCCATAAAACAGTCTTGAAGATTGAATATATTAAGATGTTGGTAGAAGCTGTAGACTGTGGATTTTAACACAATATCCTAGACTGTAGAGTTCTGTAAGCACTATCTTGGTATCTCTGTAGACAGGTAAAGAGAACTTCATATTTAATTTTATTTAGGTTTATTTAATATTAATAGTCTGGGAGATGTGTGCCCCCAGGCATTTGTCAAGGTCAGAGGACAAGTGGCTGGCTTTCTCAGTCTTGTGTGGGGCAGGCATCAAGCTAAGATTCTTGGGTTTAGCAGCAAGCACACTTTTTCTCAGCCACCATCTCATCTTTAGACCAGGATGGCTTTAAACTCGTAATTCTCTACTCATTGAATTCTGGGGTTACAGGCATGTTCCACCATGCCCAGCTTTTTTCATTAAATGCCTCTGTGGTATTTTCTGTAGTATTGGAAAGCATGTTCCTTCATGTGGGTTAACAATAAAGCAGGACAGAGCCTGGCCTCTCCCACTGTCCTGTACAGGCTTGTGTGTGCGAGACAGTTGTTACCCAGGCTCCCCAGGTGTAAACCCTACGTTATATCTCCTTGGAAAAGGCAAGTGTGGAACACCATTTATAGACAGTTGCTCCCTTGCCTGCCTGCTCTGTGCTTCAGTAGATCACAGGAGTCAGGGAACCGGCTCCACTCTTTACTAGCAGGACACCTGGCCACTTCAGAAATGCATTATCCTTGTTTCTCTATTTTTCTAAGAGGCACTCTCAAGCAGGTGAGTGGCAGTGGGAAGACCACAGTCTTCTGTCTGATATGTGCCCCACACGGTCTCCTCAGAGTCATCGTGCTAGAGTTCACGATCACCAAACTGCCGGCCATATTTTCACTCCGCACTTCTTGTCACTTGAGTGAAGTTAATACACAGCTCAGGAGACTGAGTGACTGGTCATGCTTTCCAAACAAGGGCTTCCAGAGCTAGTGGAGGCAGAGCTCAGCTTAGACCTCTCTTCAAGGACGGCAGAGTTCCTACTCTTAGATGTGATGGGGCTGGCTCAATAGCCTCAGCAGTTAAAAGCACACACTGCTTTTTGGGGAGACCTGAATTGAATTCCAAACATATTGGGCAGCTCACAACTGCTTATAACTCCAAATCCAGGGGATTCAATGCTTCTGGCCTCTGCAGGCCTCTGTACTCATGCACACATACACTATGAAAGCATCTTAAATATGACACTCTATTTAGGACATGCTTTAAAACTAAGGTTTATATGGAAACGTGTTTGGAAGCCACTAGGCAATGGAAAGAATATAAAATACTAGATCCCAGGAGAGAAGCTTATCTTGGATATGGTTTAGGGCAAACCCCTTGACATCTGTCTTTGTTACTTTTTCTACTGCTATGGTAAGATACCACAACCAAGGTAGCTTAGAAAAGAAAATGTGTATTGAGGGCTTACAGTTTTAGAGGCTGCATTTATGACCTCCATGACGGGGAGCATGGGGGACAAGCAGAATAGCATTGGGCTGGTAGCTGAGAGCTCACACCTTGATCACCAAGTAGGAAGCAGAAAGAGCTAACATAGAATAGCACCAGCCTTTGAAGCTTTAAAGCCTATCCTATAGTGACATACCTCTCCAATAAGGCCACACCTCCTAATCCTTCCAAAGCAGTTCCATCAACTGGGACCAAGCATTTAGATATATATGTCTAAGGGGGACATTCTTATTCCATTGTTGATTTATACAGTAGGGTTACTGGGCTATAAAAAGCCTATGGTATAGTCTCTGACCCATGAGCTCTGAAAGGCAGTCACATTATCTACCTCTCCATCTTTTCTTTGACAGCCGCCCTCCCCTAGGAAACCTGAGGCAACTGGTTAAGAGTTGAGATGCTCCACAGATAATCGTGACTCTAAACATCCTGTAGAGGCGCTACACATCTGCATTACCTAACTGTTCAGCAGAGTAGCCCTCCTCTACCTCAGGTCTATACACACTAGAGTGTTGCTGTAAATATTTAAAAAGAATGGCTTAACCTTTTAACCCCACCCCCCACAGCGGTCTCACTCTGCAGACGCCACTCTAGTGTGGAGCCGAGCACATGGACTTTGTCACTCAGTCCACAAGCCACACTTTCCACAAGATTCCCTTCCCATATGGTTCACTCCGCCTGCCCTGCTGCTTCTGTCCCAAATAGATATGACTGCCTGGTATGTTTCTTTCCACTACACCCAGCACAAACACTACTCTAAAGCCCAGTAACCTTTCAAGCAGGTTTATATATTAACTTCTCAATCCACTAACTCTCTACACAGTAAGATCACATCCAATGGACAAAGATACAACTGCCTTCTATATGAGATAAAAAGACCTATATAATCCCTTAAAATATTCATATCTACTATGATGGTTTGCATATGCTTGGTCTAGGGAGTGGCACTATTAGAAGGTATGGCCTTGTTGGATGAAGTGTGTCACTCAGGGGCTGGGCTTGGAGACACTCCTCCTAGCTGTCTGAGGATGCTTAGTCTGTTCCTGGCTTCCTTTGGATGAAGATGTAGAACTCTCAGCTTCTCCTGCACAATGCCTGCCTGGATGCTGCCATCCTCTTGTCTTGATGATAATGGACTGAACCTCTGAACCTATAAGCAAGCCTCAATTAAATGTTGCTATTTATAAGACTTGCCTTGGTCATGGTGTCTGTTCACAGCAATAAAACCCTAAGACATCTATGTAATGCCACTTAAGTCCACCTAGATCCAGATCACTTTTCTCCAGCTCCATCTTGATTTTTGCCCTTTCTCCCTACCCCCTTTTTTATTTTTCTACCTTTTCTCCACCTACCTCTTCACTGTCCAATCATGTATCTCTTCACATCAATCTACACTAAAGAAATGTTGGAGGTGCAGGCTCACTATATGCAGGGTAATTTGCTCTCTGCAATGCTCTCTGAAGGTAGAATATTGATGCTCAGGTAGGAGAGGAACATAGCATGTGCCTTTATGCCCCAGAGAGACAGTAATTACAAACCTATAATCAAGATGAAGAACAGCATACACACTGAGATATGGGCATCTAAGTAGTACTAGTGAGAATGAGAGGCAGACAAGGACTACAGGAAGAGAGAGAAAGAAACCAAGAGGAAGACAGGATGAGACACAGAAAGAAAGAAGCATCCAAAGAGGACAGAAAATTAGGGTCTCAGTATGTAACTCTGGCTGGCATGGAACTCACTATGTAGACCAGGCTAATCTTGAACTCGTAGCTATCCCCTGCCTCTGCCTCCTCACTACTGGGATTAACGGAATGCACCATCATGCCCAGAAAGTCAGAGACCTTCCAACATGAAAGCTTTACATGGAAGAGAAATGGGGAGCTCAGTTCAGAGAGTGCAGTGATGAAGAAACCTGGAGTCAGAATGACAGAGACAGGAGGAGAAGCAGTCAGGGGAGGGGAGGAGGAAGGAGCCGACACAGATGCAGACGGACAGACAGATGGTGAGAGAGACTGTAACGTACAGATACGCTCTAGTGGGACAGATACATATAGTGTGAAGACAAGGCCCATCTGAGCCCTTTATTTATTTTCTGGCAGGGATGTACTTGCTGGAGAAGCCACTTAATCCCATTTCTCCTTCACCAACCACCTCTGTCTCTGTGGAGAGAGCTGTCTGAGCTCCCACTTGGGAACTCCCACTTCTGTCTAGCCTCAGTCAGTCATGAAGCACTGCTTGCTGTGAGGCTGCAGAGGACCAGCACAGGATGTGGTGAGACAGATGGCCTAGTCCTGCTGCCCTGATGTGCAGGGTCTAATAGCTCTCTGTAGAGGTAGTCCTTTCAGTCACAAGGCAAGCAGTAGTCGCTCAATAAACACTGGTTAATAAAGGTATCCTTCCAGTAATAGAAGGGCGGCTAATTATTCATTTCGTTAGTATTAATTTCACTCAGTTCTGCTACAATAGGTTGTATGCCTGAGGTGCTGAAGTACAGTGTTGCTCTTTTCTAAATTAAAAGTATTTAATGAGGTCAGTGGGATAGTCCACACAAATATCAATGAGGCTTAGTTTTCACAGGCCTATAATCCCAACTTCTTGGAAGGCTGAAGTAGTAGTCAGCCTGGATGAGAGTGAATTCAAGAATGGGCAGGGAAGTCTGCTGAGATCCTGTCTCAAAATAAAACGTAAAGAGAAAGATATGAAGACAGCTATGGTAGAACACTTGCTTAGCATATGCAAGGCTCTAGGTTCAATCCCCAGTACCACAAGAAAATTAAACAGGAAAGAGCTGCTGCTGGTGAACTGCATGGGCTTCAGAATACACACATTAGCTCAGTATATTTTGCCAATGCTCCCTACAATCTGTACTCAGCAGTCTTGTCTCATGCTAGTGGGGGGAGAGGATAAACAGTGCTCAGGATACCTCTAAGAAAGAGTCAGGATTCTCAAGCCTGCAAGAAAGTTGCCTGGGAGCTTCTCTGCTGGTGATAATTTGGTTGAGCGGTGTTTGCATGTAGCAGACTTTGATCTAAGACTCACTTGCATTGTAGTGTGATAATGGACTTGTTAAAGAATAGATCTACAGCTCTCATCCACTTCACAATCCTAGGGGAGACTAAATGGAACCAGGCTTTCCTAGAAAGATGACTAGTACCAGACAGACAGTCAGACAGACAGACACCACCCCCCTCATCTTTTCTTCCTTTCTCCAACTTTTGTGTATGTGTGTGGGGGATTGAACCCAGACCCTTGTGCATGTTAGCTAAGAGTTCTACTATTGGGCCACATCTCTAACCCTTAACAAAGGTGTCTCAAGTACTTTTAAAAATCAAAATGACCTGGGAGGATGCCTACTTTCTAAGGGCAGAGGCACAAGGCAAGAACAAGGTTGACATGCTTTTCCTATTCTCCCCCAAACACTGCTGAGTATTACACATGAAACAAACACAAGATGACTCTGAAAAGTAGAAAAAAAATCCATCTAGGGACCCTAGATCTCAAGAAATGACACAGTGGAGTGCTCCCCAGTTTCTCCAGCTTCACATGCAAGACTAGATGTTGGAGAAACCAGCATGTCAAAAATGAGACAGACAGAAGGGCCCAAGCTTCCATAAAGGTATTGGTTGAGTGCTCAGTAAGCAGCAACTAGTACTGTTAAGAGTGTTAGTGTCCCTGTAAGTACCCAGTAGTGCTTCAGTTTTCTTCCAGATATACTAAGCTTGTTAGGGCGATGATGTCAGAGTTTCCCCCAAGCTCCAGACTTCCAGTGAAGCGGTCAATTCTGGACACCCTACCAGACCAGCATCCTGGCAACCCTACTGCTTAGAACATTCCAGGTAGAAAGAAATTGCAACCACAATGAGTGCTGAAGCTATGACCCTTCAAGAGGCCTTGCTCAAGCTGTGAGCATCAAAATCACAGCTGCTTAGAGAGACTTTGCTTCCTCCAATGCAAGTCTTGGGGAACCCTACCTAAGCTTCAGCCGGTCTCACTCAGGCTTGTGATGGGTGAAAGTAGAAACTGCAACAAAGCTGAGCCTAGTAAAGATGCCTGTAGACTCATATACATGCCAGAGGTGACTCCTAACAGGAAAAAGTCCCCAAAGTATCTATAAAGACAGAATTATTATGTGCAACTTTATTATGTAAAACATATGTGCAAATGGAAGAGAAATGAATTAATGCAATAATTTGGAGAACAAGCAAGCAAGAAGAACCAGTCCAATCTGTCAGAGAACAAGCAAGAAAAACCAGCTCAATCTGTCCCAAGCTTATTAGCAGCTACAATAACATAATCCTAGGCTAGTCAATCAGCAGAGATTTATGCTGAGTGGAAAAAAACAGGCCACAATAGTCTCCAGCAATAAGATTTGGGTCTTTATACAGTTCTTCAAGTGACATCTCCTAAGCAGTGAGGTTTAGGAGAAAGTATCTGTGCTCAGAAGGCACTGTGAAAGGGTGAGCCATGGAGAGAGGCAGGGTGGCTCTAAAGGCCAGCAAGAGAAGCCACAGCAATGTCAGCTGTTACCTGTCGTCGGCTGAGATATCATTAAATGGTTTGATAGGGAGACTGGGCAAAGAGTAATAAGGAATTTTTCTGCGTTATTTCCTGTGACTGCATGTAAACTCACAGTTATTTTCAATTACATTTTAAATTAGAAATAAAAAGGACGCTCCATTGGTAAGCTGGGGGATAATTTAGGTAGTAAAATAATTAAGGGCTGTAACAATCAATCTATAAATCACTAAAGATGTATCTACACAGACATACTTTTGATAGCTATATAAATCTAATATACAGACAGATGGGGAAAAGAAAAAGATGCCAGCTTCCAGACCATGAGCATCATCTATACAGGATCCCACAAGAATCATGGGTGGCCGCTAAGCTGTGCATGGAGGTCTGATAAACAACAGTGACCGTGACCTGAAAGTCAGTCACCGTAGACTTCTTATTTCTTAAAAAACAAATAACAGTAACTGTTCAGTGAGTAGGGGAACGCAGATGATTCCCGGGAAGACATCAGGATCATTAAGGCAGAGGCAACTGGCCTGAGTCAAGACACAACCCACCAACCCAATACAAACAATATTTCAGTTTTTAAAAGGGGAGGTGAAATGGGAATTTCCGGTTTTATTGGAGATTCAGTGGTGTCATGTGACTTTTTTTTTTTCTTCCGGAAACCATCTTATGGTAGGATGCTTTTCTGAGAACAGACATGTGGTGTTTTTCTGGAAGCTGTCTGGTGAGAGGGCTTGTGATGTTTTGTTGGAGTAGACAGTTGAGGGAGCTCTTGATGTTAGGAAAGTGTAAGTTTAACCCAACAGGCAGTGGACGACACTCTGGCAGTGGCTCTCTTTGCTGATCTTTGCTGTGTGTGCACCAAAGAACTTCTGGTGATATGCTGGCATCTTCTTGAGGCTTCTGCAGACTTATGTCAATCGGTAGAGACTCGAGGTTTTTCCTGGATAGAGCCACTGCTACTGACTCATGGGCTGGACTGGCTCTGCAGATTCATGGTAATGGGCTGGACTGTGGGCAGTGAAGATAAGAATTGCCCCAAAGAACTACATCTGAACAGTCCACTTCCACCTCGATCTATTAGCCATCTTCCTCTCATAGCTCCGGTTGGTGGGCTATAAGGGAGGCTGAAGCATTTAAGATCCCTCAACTAAAGTAGGTTTTGAAAAATCTAAGCCTACAGGAAGAGTGTGGTTTGTTTAAAAGAAAACAGAGTCACAAAGACAAGAAAGGTGAAAGCTCACAAGACCCTGAGCAGCTCAGGACAACTGATCCTAGTAGAGGATCCTGGATTAGATTTGACATATTTCGAAGAGAAAAGAATCCTGTTGTGGGAGGTATTAATCACGTGACACAACCGGACATGGATAGAACACGAATTCTAGCTAGGTGTCTGTCTATCTGTTAAGTTGGTAACTGAAGTGTAAGTTGATAATCCTCCCTCTTAAACTGACAGTCTTAATTCTCTTTGTAAAAGAATGTTACTGTTCTCAGGAAACACTGGAATACGTAGTATGAAAACATTGGTGTGTGCACCTTTAAAATGGCTGAAAACCACGGAGAGCTACAGTGCTGCAGAAGCAACAGATGAAACCACAGGATGTAAGGGCTGGCACTTATCCATGATTGGATAGAGAGAGATAGGCAGAGAAAGGTCGAGGAGCAGAAGTAGAGGCAGGAGGGTAGGGGAGAAAAATCAAGGTGGAGATGGAGAAGGAAGACCTAGATCCAGGTGGACTTAATTGGCATTAGGTAGATATGAATATTTTAAGAGATTCTATAGGTCTTTTTATCTCATATAGAAGGGCATTTTTGTATCTTTATTCATTGGCTGGAACCATATTGTGTAGAGGGTTTGTGGGTTGAGAATTTAATATATAAACCTACATGAAAAGTTACCGGGCTTTGGAGTCATGTTTGTGCCAGGCGGTGGAGGAAAGGAACATACCGGGGTGGTCGTATCCACCTGGGACAGAAACAACAGGGGCATGGAGTGAACCATGCCTGAGTTCTCAGAGGTGGCCTGGAGTGCCAAGTGGTGTGGGAACCCAACTGTGTCTCAGCTTCGAACTAGAGCGGCGTCCACGGAGTGAGACTGGGGGTCCCAATAAAAGGTTGAGCAACCAGTTTAATATATACTGCAACACAGTGCCATTGTTTAAATCAGTTAGTTTCCATCACTCTTCCCCTCCCCCAACAGAGACAGAACTTAGGGCCTCATATGTGATAGGCAAGCATATTACGTTTGAGCTGTATTCTCAGCTCTGTCAGTTGGAAATTATTCACAAAGAAGGGCAGAAAATATTAGGCTACTGTTGCCAGTCAAAAAGGACCCCATATATGTGCACCCCAGTCTGGATTCAGATGGTATATTCTTTCTTGGAATCAGCATGAAGAGCATGGGGTTCCAAGTTAAGACAGATCTAGGTTCAAATGCCAACACTGTCATTACGGGTTAAGCTTGACCCCAGAGTCTCAGTTTCTCCACCAGTCAAATGAAGAAAACAGCCAACCTCCACTCCAGAAAACAGCCTGTCCCCACTCCAGAAAACAACCTGTCCCCACTCCAGAAAATCACTCTGAGTGAATAAGACAAACCTATAAAATATCACAATGTCTGATGTCGGGCAAACAGCCACGGCTGCTACTGGTCTCATTACCAGGCCAGCGGTGGGCCGTTACCGAAGTTGCTGTGCCGCAGGCATACAAAGACGATCAAGGCGTGATTTCTTAACGCTGCCCTCAGTAGATGGTTCTCAGCTGCTTCCTCTCGGGTTGGCTCTACAGCACCAGAGTCTCTTGGTCAGCAGCGGCCCCACAGAGCAGGGTTTCCTGCTTACACTGGGGAAACCATCTGTACTTTCTCCCGTGCAGCCAAGGTGTCCTGTGTCTCCATACAGCCTGGTGCTAAAGCACAAACTCAGCGGGTTACAGGTCACTTGCAGGTTTTTGCCTTACTCAGCTAATGTGGCTTTTAATTCACTTTGTAAAGGTCTCTACAGTCAACATAGGCCCTTTCAGAACGGATATCTTTTGTCACCTGGCTGGTTTGGTGGCCCACTTACCTCAGAGGCGATAGAGGTGAAGCTGTTGCTGAAATGCACGTGCTTATGAATCTCACTGCCATTGGCGGTCAGAAGCCAGTCCCCAAAGGCCTGGCCTTTGCCCGCAGACTGGTTGCTGTGGCTCTGGTTGGGCAGGAGTTCCGCCATGTCCCAGTGGTATGCTGGTGTGGCTCCAATTAGTGCAATGAGGATGGCTTCTGTGGCCACATAAAGCTGGAAGTAAACACATAAGAATTAATGCTGCGCACACAGACATGAACAGCAGAAAACCTGGGGAGCCCGCAAACCTTGAAAGATAAAGTGATTGGGCTAGGGAGTGAAGCTCTGCTGGTCGAGTGCTGGCCCAGCACTGCATAAACCATGCATGCTATCTCACTTCTGCGTACCCAGCACTTAGCAAGTGGAGGCAGAAGGGTCCCAAGTCCAAGGTCATCCTCAGTTACACGCTGAGTTCAAGAAAGCTTGAAATACCTGCCATACTTACTCAAGAAGACAAAGAAGCAAAGGGCAAAGAAGAGAGAAGGGGAGAGGGCTGGAGAGATGGCTCAGCAGCCAAGAGCCCTGGCTCTTCTTCCAGAGTTTATTCCTAGCACCCACGTGGCAGCTCATAACCATCCATAACTCCAGTTCCAGGGAATCCTATACTTACAGGCACCAGGCATGCAGATAGTACACACATATACATGCAGACAAAGACATGAACATGCATAAAGTAAAAATAAACAATCAAAGAAGAAGAGGGGGAAGAGGAGGGAGAGAGGAGGGAGAGAGAGAGGGAGAAGAGAAGAAGGTTGTGTGTGGCTAGTTCTTCCTTCTGTGTTTTGTTTTGTTTTGTTTGGGCTACAGAAGTAAACCACATCCGAAGCCCGGAAGAAAGAAAGGTGAAAAGGCACCCCATGTTAGGAGAGGGTCATCAGCGGTGCACTCACAGAGCACGCTGTGCTTCCTGAGACCGTTTTCCTCCCATATCTGCAATGTGTCTGATGCTGCAGGCCCTGTGTGCTATGGTCCAACGCTGGCTTAAGGCCCACATCGCTGGCTCTGCTTTAAATGATCAAGGTTCCAGTTATTTCCTTACAGCACAGGGTTTTCAGCTCAGACAATCTGTTACCAGGAGCCCGAGGCTCTTGGCTTGGGATTCATGATCTAAAGACATTGTTTTAACATGTGGCATTCAACTCATAAGACTTAAAAAGGTCCACAATCTCAGGCATATTCAGATTGCAACTTGTAGCTGTCTAATCTTTGTTTACTCTAACCATAACTGTCCACTAAAAAATGCAGCACCAATTCATATGCCATCTGCTGATCTAGATCTTGTGGCTTCTTCAATTGGGTTTATGGGGTGTTGAGCCCTATCAGACTTTACTGATACGGACATCTGTTTGTGTTAGCTCTCATTACTGGATGATTATTTCAGATTTAAAATTCATTAAGAAAATACGTAATTTGTCTACAAGTTGAGAAGAACGTATTTCAAAGAAATAAGATCCCTGTTAACTTTGAACTTGGTCTTAAAATAAACAGACTGTGTATCTAAAAGATACAAAGCATGTGAATTCTATCACTGTGTGGCCATGAGTCCACATGCTATAAGGGATGACTCAGCACTTGAAGACAGGGAGTCTGTCAGAAGATTCCTCTTCTGTCTACCAAGAACTCTAGACTGGGCTCTTTCCACACCATTCTGTAGGGGGAGTGTTCAGCTAAGCAGGTAAATACAGGCGCCAACAGCGCTGCCATTTATCTGAGGCAGATGATGGAATTAGTTATGGACAGAGAAAGAAGTCAGGATATGTTGCGCACTGTATCAGAAACCAATGTAAAACTTGGGTTGTGATTTCTTCCCTCTTGGTAAGGCTGAAGGGAGACAAGGCATTCCCAATCTATTTTAAGTCTATAGACTGTGGACTTCTGGGAGAAGTGCAAAGGTACCATGGGTCCGTATGCTGCAAGATTGCTTATGAGATGCAAGGGAAAATCTGTTTCTAGGCTTGCATACTTCCTGGAGCTTATTTGCATGCTATTAAGGACATTTAGAAGAGGAGGCAATCAGCTTATAAAAATAAAAACCTTAATAACCACAAGAACAAATAGATTACACATCTAGCAGTAGCTATAATTACGAAGCCACTTTCGTCCACTTAGTAACTGCCCCTCTGATTACAATCTGCTGAAATTTAATTGATGGGTATAAAAAAAATGAAAAACACGGGCCGAGGGAATGTAGGAGATGACTCAAAGCACAGCCTTTCATCAGGTAAAACAAACCGCCACGTTCCCTCTCTGACTGTGCCCCCTTCCACTTCTGTGCATTTAGTATCCTGTCCCTGGAGGCACCATCTCCTGTCAGCAACAGCAGGATGCTCCCTTGAATTCTCTGAAAGTCCGCTTCATTTACCTGCTCCCTTCCCAACTCCGCCTCCTCTCCAATGGCCCAGTTCTGCTCATGCGTATTTGTTATGTCTGATTCATCTTTGGGCTTCCAAAGTAGATATCCCAGGGTCCCCACACTCAACAAGGGTCTGAGTAAATGGCCAAGAAGGATACCAGTGATAATAGCACATGTTTTTATGTTGGCTATGTGCCATTCCTAGTCTAGGTTTCTATGAAAATGTGTTAGCACATAATGGTTTTATCTGGATTGTTTTAGGACAAGCAATATTTCAGATAGAGAAGAAATTCTCTAAGGGGTCCTCTCCTTTGAGTTGTGTCTCATTATGACGGTCACACCGTTCTTGGTATATTCTACAGTTTGGGGGAAGCAGTTCAAGATGAATGAGTGGTGGAATCTAGTTAACCAGCACTGCGAAGTGTGAGCTCACATCATCACTAGTTGTTTGTAAGAGTAGCGCACACTCTTCATCCTCTCTGCCCTTCTCCATCTCTCACAGCGTATCCTTGGCCCCTTTATGGACAAGTGTGAGTATGCATGATGTGATATACACACACATTTGAAGTCCTTAATACATGTGTTCATCATTTTATGTTAACAGAAAGGCTGACATATAGAGTTCTTCTATGCAGTGCCAGCCCATGGTCATGCTTGGCTTTGTGACTCATCAGGGAGACATAGTAGGCAGGTAGCACCGTGCTGTGTAATAAACGTTACACAGGGCACCATGAGATGAGGTCAGACGTGAGGTTCAAAGCCCAGGAAATGTCGGTCTTCCACCCCAGAGTCACATCCTGCAGTTACATGGTCATATGAAGTCAAAGATGCCACAACCATGGGAGGTACCACACAGAGAACATGTGGGGGCTTTTCCTTGGTTCACCAGTTTTGACTGTGACACAGTTCACATCCTCCTCTGTCCCCCAAAGAATCAAAGTGGCCTCTCATTCTTTACCACCACTCTGCCATGTATGAACTCACCCACATTTTTGTCTAATGAAATCACACCTATTAGCAGACGGGCTTCAAAGCCACAGTGAAAAACCACCATCTATGTGCGGGAATAACATCTCAGACAAATCATTATCTCCCCTGGCTCTAGCTCCGGAGAGGAACAAGTGCCCCAGATGGCTGGATTCCCCTCCCCCACCCCATCCCCACCCGCCCCTGTGTAATTAAAATTACAAAAATGACTCGAGGGTATTGAAAATTTGTTCTGAAAGTGAAGGTTTCTGAAGTAATTTTGTAGTAACACCATTATGGGCTTTCACAATGTGTCTGGGGAAACCATCACACAGCCCTGCACTGTGAAGTCACGGTAATGCCTGATGTTTACTTTGTGAGTTGGAACAAGATACAGAGCGATTAAAAACCATTCAAGGTTTCCTATAACAGCAAAACCAAGACGAGAGTCGGGTCACCTACCTCCTGGACAGATGGTTTTCAGGGGAATGGAAAGAGTATAAGTCAAAGCTGATTTCACTGCTGACATTACTATTAGTCCTCATGCACTTGGGACTTGGCTGTTTGAATGGTCAGCCAGAGACACTGTGTGAGTAAGCCCCCAGTCATGAAAGCAAGGCCATATGCCTGGTGTCTGTAGCAGAGAGCACTCTGAGTTGTTAGTGACTGTCCTACTGATAAGGATGTATTCGAGGGGTTTTAAATGTGGACCTCACATGACTACACTGTCACCAGCTCAGTCCTGAAACTCCTCAACAAACTTCTGGTCCAAACATACTAATGGGTGCAGGATTATTTTCCTATCACCCAGTTGCTCACTAGTCCACACTCAAGCTTTCTGCAGTGCCCTACTCACTGCCCACGTGTGACTTCCCATGCTCAGCTACACCTCTCCAAGCCTACCACATTCTTGCAGTGCAACTGGATGCTAACGTATGTCTCTGTCCAAAGCACTCCTGTCTAACAAGCCTCTCCAGAGGGTCCAATGGAATACTTCTCTACTGAACAGCAAGTTTGTACAGTGCTATGGGAACAGTGTGCACCAGGGCTTCCCAAACTTTAATAGGCAATTCCTAGATTAGGGGTGCAGGGGTTCACTCATTTGTTTTAATGTAGTGTATGGTGTGTGTGTGTGTGTGTGTGTGTGTGTGTGTGTGTGTGTGTGCATGTCAGTGGAGACCAGAAGAGAGTATGGGATCCTCTGGAGCTGGCTACAGGTACTTGTATGCTGCCTGATAGAATACTGGGAATCAGACTCAGCTCAGCACTTTAGGGATATCACACTATGGTGTCTGGAAGAAACTGAGATCTATTTTCATGATCTCCCCCCTGACTGGGCTATTGCTTTTGTTAATAATTCCTTTTCCCCAAACTTTACCACACCCACAGCAGCCTCTCTTTTCTTACTCCAATATGACATATACAACTTTTCCCTGGAAGAGCCACAACTCCTGAGCCATCTCTCCAACCCCATCCAATACACATGGAAGCAGAGATAGGAGGTTTTCTCTGCTTCTGCAATGGTGTTTTTCCATCTAAAATTACCTCCAGGTTTCTCTCCAAACCTAAGCTTCAAGTTCAGCTGCTCAGCTTTCTGAAGACTGCAGCAAACCCTAGTCTCCATCCTTTGTTTCCAAGGCACTGTCTGGGTGCATTGATCACTGGGGGAATGGTATTTGCATAACCATGTGTATGGAGGTAAGCTCTAACTTTCAAAAGAGCTGTGAAGACACATTCATGTACTATCTAAACCCTCTTGTGCCACTATGAAAGTAGCACATTATATGCATGTTTACACTGATTCCTTCCACAGTGGTATGGCAGAAAGTTAACCAAACCCAGCAATTTTGGGCCAGGCATGGTGGTGCATGTCTGTAATCACAACACTTACGCAGCAGAGGCAGAAGGATCTCTGAGTTTGAGGCCAACCAGGGCTACATAGTGAGACCTTGTCTCAAAAATAAGCACAGAAACGAACAAAGAAAACGATTCTGGTGTCTCGGTTTTTAATCCTACTGAGATTCTGGAAAATTCTTTTATCAGTACTTATTTCTGTCCTTCAAGTCACATGAAGTTCATAAGAACACAGAGAGGATGCACAGGAAAACGTGCATGTCATACTTGTGTAAGTGCAGAGAGGCTGCTGACGGGGAATTGAAGCTCAGGGGAAGAAGGGATTCCTGGCAAAAGCAACAGCCGCTCAGGAGGGGGAGCAGAGAGCACACTTCTTAGGGTCCCATGAAATTACCCTAGAGCTAACCCAGCTTCTTTCCAAACTCTGCCATGGGATGTCCCGAAAAGTGCTTTGGGCCTATTTGCTTTACACTTTTATTCACTGGTTTCTTCTAAATCAATTCAATTTCTAAAATTTTGTCACATTTGTATCTATTGCTAGGGGTGGGGTGTGGACATCAGAGGACAAACTGTGGGGGAGTCGGGTTCCCTTCTTTTACCATGTGGGTTCAGGGAATTGAACTCAGGTCTTCAGGCTTTGCACCAGACACCACACCTGGCTAAACTAGCTCACCAACCCTTAATTAAAATCTTTGTAAGTAAGTCAACATAAAAGTACAATGTGTTATCAACACAGCTATCATTTGGCAGATGGAACCAGCAGAGGTACACACAAACTCATGTATTGCCTGGGATATTCTTGTCTAAGATGACCTCCAAAAAATATTGCAGGCAAGATCTAGGGAGGGGGTGTGGATGTGAAGGGCAGCTATTTTTGGTTTTGTGCTCAGAAGGTTGGGGTGGGTGCTTCTGTGTTCCACATTCTCTGTCAGTAGTGGCTTGCTCAGGTCAAGCAGTACAGCAGCTGGGCCTGCAACTGCTCCTCCATCTGGGTCTGCCTTCACCTGCTCTGACTTCTTGTCCGTGTTTAAGTTTATGATCAGAGGCATCTTTTTCATTGAGGATGCAAGCAATGAGAATGGCATAGATTCTGGTCAGTTCTGATAAGCCTCCAACCATATCCCCCCTTCCCAACAGCCTGCCCTACCTAGTCTGAGCTTCAAGATTACATACCAGTTCCTATATCAATGTGTGTTCAGGTCTTAAAAGCACAATGTTCACTAGTTACAGACACCTATCTCCCAGCCTAGGTGTTATGTGCCGTGCCTTACAAGCTAAACTATAACAGCATCTTAAGCAAAGATGGAAAAAGTATTAGTATCATTCAACCTGAATGTAAGTACATGTGTGTTTGTGAAATATTCTCTACATTATTTGAAGTAATTTAAAATCACAAACAATTTTTAAAAGAAAGTGAATTAAAAAGAAATACAGTGAAATAAAGCAGTACCATTAGGTCATGTTTTCTCTCTGTGCTTGAGAAGGGGAGGGTCAAACAGGCAAGAGGTGGGGTCCGGAACAAAGAAGAGCCCAGCATCACAGTGTGTGGTTCTGAACTGAAAACATGAACTGATAAGCGAGCTAAGGTATAGTCATATGTCAAGGATCATATGTGGTAGTTGTTAAAAATAAAATATAAGCTGTTGATTTGCGACTATTGTAACAGGCCCCCAACCTTAGCACAACTAATGCCATACTGAAGGTACCATTCTGACCTTAGAACCCAGGATATAGACACTACACCTGCCAAAAACAAGAGCAAAGACCTAATCCGCCAAAGACCTAGTCCATAGTTCCAGGATCCTGGAAAATCCCTAGATGTACTAATCTTGCTCTTTGGCTTCTGTAGCTTGACTTTGTGCTAACCAATGTGTATCTATTAGTATGTGGTATTTGGACATGACAGACAAAGGGCAGCAGGTTTGAGGCTGCACGATTTGGGCCAGCTCTCTGTGCAGCTGCTGGCTGGCAATACAGATTTTCTAATGGGCTTTAAGAGTGTCTGTTGTGTCTTCTCTGGTGGAGTTACCTCTCAATAGCAGCAAGGCATCTAAGCATCTCCAAGAGACAAACCCAAGCAAGAATATGTGTTTCTGGAAAAAAAAAAAAAGAGCTATATGTATATTTAATAAAACATTGGAAGGCCACAAACCAAAATGTGACTCTAGTAGATACTCTGAAGAACTTTTTTTTTTTTAACTCTTCTTTCTTTTTTCAATAATTTTTCTTTCCCTACGATCACCAAATACGGCCTGTGGCATGCCTACAGTTCTTGAGAATGCAGACATTGGTTTGCTTGAGTTTTGGTCAAGGAAACAAGAGAGAAAATTGCTAACATGTGTGCCTTTTGGTTTGCTGACCTCTTGGTCATAAAATACCTTCCAACTGTGGTAAGGACACAATCCAATGTTCTAAAAACCTCTAGGTCTACAAATTATGCCAACCATTATTACTAAATACTACTAAAACCTTTCAACTGGAACCCAAAGGGATAGCTACAAATGCACCTTTAACGATGCATTCAGTCTATATTCATATTCATCAGATACACTCTGAGTGTTAAAGACTAAAAACACTATCTAAATTTGCAAAACAAACTTTCCCAAAGGGTCTTTTGCATAAGGCCACTCAGTGACTCTGCAGCAGGGGTAGGTGACAGGACCTTTCCACTCTGTTCACTTCAGCTACTTCCCTATTTGTAATGCCTTCTTTTGTCCTTCCTTGAAAGGTGACACCTGCTCTGTTGGGGCACCATCACAGAGAGAGCTGTGTGTGGCCTTGCCAGGCATGCTGTTGAGATGTAAAGGCAGCAGACTAGATGCTTTCTGGACCACATTCCACTTCTTGAGATATTCCAAACCCAAAGGAGTCCTCTATACTGCCTCATGGACCTTGATGGCCTCCCCAAGAGGAACTACACAGAGGATTCACAACTTTATCTATGTTACACACGAGGACAGTTCAAGGCAACCACTGTTCCTAAAACTATACTCAGGGACGTGTGGCTTAGGGTCCCACTCACTTAAACAGTTAAAGGGAATAGGTCAAAAATTCCCAGTTGATCATAATCCTCAAGAGGCCTGTGATGGCTATCCTTAGTTGTCAAGTTGACTCCATCTGGAACGAACTAAAACACACGTGGCTGAGCACATCACTGAGGGTGGTTTGCTTGTTTTTTAAAATTAAATTAGTTAAAGTGGGAAGCACCTCTTTAAATCCATATCTTTTGAGGTGAGAAGATACATCTTTAATCTGAGCCACGCCTATATAAAGGACATGAAAAAAGGAAACTTTTGCTGTTTGCCTGCTTGTTCTTGCTAGCAAGTTCATTTCTTTACTAGTGTAAGAGCCTATTTCTTTGAGATTCTACTGATTAGCTGAGACATCCAGCCTTGTGAACAAAGTAACTATAGGACTCTTGGACCTTCTGTTGGTATAGAGCCATCGTCGAACTAGCTGAGCCATATATGTATATTTCATTCTATAAGTGCTGTTCCTCTATAGAGAACCATGACTAATACAAGTCTCAACCAAGCTCCAAGCCCAGGAGTAGCATACAACTTATTCCAGCTCACAGAGAACTCTGGTGACTAGTCATTATGTTCTGGAGGCACCATTAGAAAGTTCTTACTAGATAAAAACAGGTCCTCTTCCTGGCTGAACTCCATAGATAGGAACAGGTTCTTCTCGTGGCTGAACCCTTCTGTTGCAATGGGCTGGACTTAGACCATGATACAGTAAGGTCTTCAATAATGCTTATGATGGGACGCACATAGCTTGTTTATGGCAGGGACTTCAGAAAAGCCAGCTATCCTTTCAACCATATTGCATCATAAAGTAGTCTTCCTGTGGAACTCCTGTAGAGGAAGGGACATGGGAACACATACAGCCCACACCTACAAGATAAACATTTATCCACGTGAAGACCTGTGACCATAAATAGTGACCATAAATCAACCAACGGTTGCTGAGCAAAAACATCATGGGCTTGGAACTCTCCCTACCAAAGTACACGAAACTAGGTCGACCATTAATAAAAGCACAGGGGGAGTGGGAATAAAGTATAGATCAGCAGCAAAGCTCTCGTGTACAAAGCACAAGGCCCTGGATCTCCAGCTGGTCATGGGGGAATAAAAGTCCAGAAAAATTGACAGGTCCTGACTCCGAACTGGTCTTTTCAGTATCACACTCAAAATGATTTTATTCTAAGTTGGCAGCCACCTGGTAACGACACTAACACAGGAAGTGGAGCCAGAAGGGACTGTCAGGAGAGGGGATATACACTTGGAACTCCTGGTTAGACAGGATATTGTGAAAGGTACTAATAGATGTGAAGACCAGACGTTGCAGTTACAGTTTTTTTTTCTCCATACTAATTATAAGAGAAGGGTTTCCAATGATCATCACTTGAACCACTGTTCTGCCTCGTGCTGAAGTCAATTGAACTTTTGAAGACTTGAATGGGGAAAGAGAATTAGTAGATCAAGTTCTACCTTCAAGCCTCTTGAGCGAGGAGCTAGCTTCATTTTCTGGCCCCAGTGGTAGGGATCAAACCCAGAGCCTTACACATGCTAGGCTGACTTGCACATGCTAGGCTGATTTGCACATGCTAAGCTGACTTGCACATGCTAGGGCTTTACCACTGACTTGCTTCCCAGGGACTCTGAGCCATTCAGGCTGGCTTTGAATTTGCCTGGAAGAACCATCCTTTTCCTGCCTGGGTTTCCATAGTGCTGTGATTACAAGAGCCCAAGGACCCCTAGAATCAAGAGTTTTAGGTTGAGGTGTGCAAATGGGTTCTGAGAATTCTATTCAAGTAGTCACACTATGTATATGGTATCATTACTTCTCTATACCAAAGCTGGCCTCAGATCTTAATAAGCAGAGAGAAATAAATTCCCGTGCATGGAAAGTCCCCTTAATAGGAAGTCCCCTCAGTCTCAGAGAGGGTGGAAGGAGGCCGTCCTAGACCTGATCTTTTGTGGGCAAGCTGTCCATGCTGTCTCTGTCTTAGCCTGCAAGGTGTTAAGAGCCAACGGGTTAGGGTGAAGACTCCTTTTGATTTTTTCCCCCCCAGCGGATCCCAGGTACTGTTTTTCACCTCTAAACTAGCTTTGGCGATGAAGTGTCAGTGCCAGGCTCCGGGTGACAGCCTGGAAGAGCTCAGGGGCTGGCCCGCCACCGCGCGGCGCCCGACCCCTCCCGCCCTGCGCTCTCGCGCCACTTCTGGGGCCAGGCTGAGCCGAGAGCGCCCCGGGGGCCGCGGGGAGCCGGGGACTCACCTGCAGCAGCACGGCCAGCAGGAAGCACAAGTACATCTGATAGAGGCCCATCTCGCCCACCGCCTGGAACGCCTCCTCCACCTCCATGGCGGGCTCGCGCCTGAGGACCCGGCCGCCACCGCGACGGAGGACCAGGCTGCTCGGGGGCCGAAGATCGGACGACAGAGGGACCGAGGACTGGGTCGAGCGGCGGGGACGGAGAGGGAGGACCTGGCGGCCCGCAGCCGAGGCGGGGACAGAGGGCTGGGCCGAGCCGCGGGCAGAGGGCCGGGCGGAGCTGGGGCCCAGGCGCAGGCGGGACCCTGCAGCCGACCAGGTCCGGGGCGCGGCGGAGATGCGAGGCTGGTCGTCCCGGCGTGGCCTCCCAGCTTCCTGTCAGAGGTGACAGGAATTTTTGGCGAGCGGTTGGCTGGCGCGCGGAAGGGAAAGAGGAAGTGGGTGCGGCGCGGGCGGCCACGGCGACTCACGGGAGGGGCGGGCAGCTCCACGCCGCGTCCCGCCGGGTTCGCCAATTCGCACAAAGCGGTGGAATGCGGGGGCGCTCGGAGCTCTAGAGCCTTGGAAGGAGGGCCGGGAAGCATGGGTCCCCTTCCTCCTTTGTCCTGCTTTAGGTACAGGGTCCGAAGTAAGACACACTTAGAGAAGTGCCCTCTAGGCCCACAGACAAGAGCAGGGGGTCAAGGTTGCCAAGATCTGTCAATGGAGTTTGGCAAAGGGCTGGAGAAGTGTGGGGACAGATTACTAGTGTTAGTCTTCTCATGTCCCCACTCCTAATCCTGTTTTGTTTATAAACTATTCCAAGTATCTAAACCAGCATTTCTCAATCTATGGGTGAGGACCAAAGACCCTTTCACAAGGGTCGTATATCAGATATCATTTACATTTACGATATTTACATTACGATCCATAACAGTAGCAAAACTACAGTTATGAAGTAGCAAAAATAATGTCATGGTTAGGGGGGTCACCAGAACATGAGGAACTGTGTTAAAGGGTCACAGCATTAGGAAGGTTGAGCACTACTGATCTAAACTATCTCTCAGTTTGACTTTATTTTCTGTTGGTGTAATAAGAATAGCAGGACAGGAAAAACTTAAGGGAGAACGTTTATTTGGCAGCAAAGCTTAGAGCCCATCATTGCTGGGAAGTAAAGGCACCAGAAACTTAAGTAGCTCACAACATGACATCCACAGTCAAGATCAGAGAGCAGGGGACAGACGTGCACACCAATGATCTGATATTTCCCTCTCATTCATTCAGACTAGGCCCCATCCCAGGAAATGGCCTCACCCATTTTCAGGGTGGGCCTTCCTATCTCAACCCAGTTTTAAAAAGAAAAAAATCCCTCAGAAGCACGTTCAGGGCCAACTTAATCTAGACTGCTCCTCACTGAACTGAATGAATGGGAACTCTCTTCCCAGTTGAGGCTAGGAGTTCATTATTAAAACGAGCCATCCCTTGAATATAACACAGAGCAGAGCATAATGGATGGCCAGGAGGTCCCCTGGTCTGGCAAGCATCCTTGTTGGGCTCCCACAATTTCAATTTCGCATTAATTAAGTCTGCTGTTTATAACTGTCCTTTTGTGGTCATCTACCAAATGATTGTTAACAAAATGATACAGTGTTGAATATGGGAGGGTTGGAAGTGGCGAGTGTAGTAGCCACTTAAGATGAACTGGAAGTGTGTAAGCCAGTGGTGGTGGCAGCAGCCACAGAGGCTACAGAGACCTGTTATCCCAGCATTGGGGAAGCAGAGGCTAGGCTGGTCTGCAGAGTGAAGTCCAAGGCAGCCAGGACAATGTAGAGAAAGATAAAAAGCAGCAAAATTTTTCTTTCACCATATGGATCTAGCTTTCTTGTCAGGCAGTGCTCTGAGAGAAGAAGAAAAGGGAGGGAGAAGGAGAGGAGTCACATGGCTTTGTTTCTTCTTAAAGAACTTTTACTACTTTTTTCAAAAGTGTTTCAATTTTTATTTACAACAAACAATTTTGGGAATAAACTTGCACATTTTGCCTCTTGAATCTGCATAATCTGGCTGTGTTTACACCCCACTTTTCATTATTTTTATTATGCTGTACTTTACTTAGTATGTCTTACATTGTTATTTGTTGCATAATTCCTTATTTGTTTTGCATTTCCCCATGTTTTTTTTCTAACCAGGAAATATTTGAATATAAAATTGTAGTTCGCAGACTGAATTTTTCCTATATTTTGTTTAGCTTTGTCACTTTGCAATTCTTTTCCTAGCTAGATAGCTTCAGTGTTTAGCTTGTTTGCTTTCAAGTCTCTCTCTACCCATCTTTGATCTATTTGAGATAAGGACTACCTTAGCCCAAGTTGGCTTCAAATGTGTTATAGAGCTAGGGCTATCCTTAAACTCCTGAACCTCCTGCCTTTGTCTTCTAAAAGGCTAAGAGAGCATGCCAGTCTACTACACCTTGCTACAATTCTCCTTTGTAAAGAGTAATTATAGAAATGGGTATACAATTCTCTAAGTGCTATTGTGCCATTATTAACAAGTTCTCCTAAGCAACAGTTTGATTTAAAATATGTTGTGATGCTGCAATTTGTTAAACAACAAGTTATATTTCTGAGCATTCTTTTTAACTTTCCAGTCGAAAGTTGTGCCTTTTTAATATTTTTTAATTTATTATTCATTTGAATGTTTTGTGCACAAAGACAATATTAAATCCTGGAACTGTCTGACTCTTCCTGGGACCCAGCATCATTGTTTTACAGTGTATTCACTGTAAAAACCTGCACCATATGTGTTGAAAATAACACATGGTTCCCATTTGTTTTGGATTCAGAACATTCTGTAAGTACATCATACTTGTGATCTTACTAAAATCATTGGCATTCATACTAAAGGCTTATATCAGTTTTTAATAAATATATCAACATCTTCTAGGATTGTTTTCTTTTTAGATTCTCTTCTTAAATTTGTAAGTTAACAGGAGGACAAACTAAATCACTTGTTAGTCATTATTAATACTTCCCTTAAAGTCTCATCATATTCTTACTTTGTTTACTGTTTCTTCTTTTGGATGTTGATGGAAGAAGAACTTTCTTTTTTCATTCACCTTGATATTCTCTTGTTGAGGTTTGGTCAGTTGCTCTGTATGCTAAATACTGTTATGCTAAATACTGGCCTTGTTTGCCTCAGAGAAAGGAGATTCTCATAACCCCCTCCCCAAGTTATCCCTGATTGGTCAATTAAAAAACCTATGGCCTATGGCTTAGTTAGGAAATAGGAGGTGGGGCATCCATAAGGAGAAAGAATTCTGGGATAGAACCAGGTTGAAAGGCTACCAGGGGAAGACGTGAGGAGACAGACACACTACATGTTACCTGAGCACAGGTAACCAGCCATATAGTAAGTGTGTATTAAAATAAATGCGTTGTCTTAAGTTCTATTTATTCAGAGAAGAACCTAGCTATATGGCCAAGGATTTTAAATTGACAGGTGATACATCCACACAATACACAAGATAGTCTCTCTACAGTCTTTTTCCATCCAACCTGACAGCCTGTTGTTTGTTCCTTTGCTTTGTCTGCTTGCTTTGCTTTTGTTTTGTTGAGTTGTTTTTCAGATAGTTAGCCCTTGGTAGCCTGAAGCTTGATATGTAAACTAGGCTGTCAATGAAGTCACAGAAGTTCACATGCATCTGCCCCATTGCTCCTTCTGCTGCCCCTCTGCCTCCTGAGTGCTGGGATTAAAGATATATATCACTACACTAGGCATCTTAGTAGGAGAATAAATCTCTATATTTGTGATGAATTACATAGTCAAAATTATTTCTGCCTCTTGTTCTGTTCTTTTAACTTTCTCTGTCATCTATTGTATTACTACATTTATTTTTAAAGACAAGGTTTCACTATGTACCCCTGGCTGGCCTAGAACTCACTCTGTAGACCAGGATAGATATCAATTTAGAGACACACCTTCCACTGTCTTCCAAGTACTGGGATTTAACCTTTTTTTTTTTTTTTAAATCCATCTTTCTTTTGCTACTCTGAAAGCTATGAATCACATCACTATTAGTGTTTTGTAAATCACACCTACATAACTGTGTTTTTCTACAACGTTCATATTTCTACATTCTACATAGATAAAATCTATGTGTGTATCCTCTTTGCAAAGTGATTAAGAACTTGTACAAGGTTTTTGGGAATATTGTATCTGAGAGAACTCAGGGGGACAGAATGATGTCACATTCTGGAAATGTTTGTAAATGGCTGTCAGCTTGACAAGTTTTAAATTACCTAGGAGACAACCTTCTAGAACCGTCTGTGAAGGGTGTCTCAAGGAGCAGGGCGCAGCCAAAGCACCAGCCCTTCCTCCCTCAGCTTTCTGAGCCTCTAACCCAGGGACGCGAGGTTCATGTGAAGAGTTTTGATTAGAAAAATTCCGAACACTTTTTATTGCTAAGAATAATTATTTTTAATGTAGAAGTGAGAAGGCAGAAAGGAGGTGTGTTTCACTGTAGTGACAGTGTATTCGCAGACCTAGCCCAAGCTCTTTTAATAGCAAACTGGGAAGCTATGGGCCAGCTCACAGATGCTCTGTGTGTGGAAAGTGGCAAGTGATTTCTCTTACAGGAAAGACAGTGGGACTGTGTTGCTCTGCAGTAGCGCCCTGGCATTCACACCCTGCACACCCTGTGTGCAGCCATTATTTCAAAGGCTGCGGGCGCCATCTTTGCCTCCCTTCAGTTCCCTCAGATGTGCTCTAGTTGCAGAAAACCTAACAAGGCTTCAGCCCATTTTGGACCAAAGAGAGACATGTATTTAATTTTTTTTCTTTTCTTTTCTTTTTTCTTTTCAAAGACAGGGCTTCTTTGTGTAGTACCCAGTGCCTGACCTGGAACACTTTTGTAGACCAAGCTGCCCTCAAACTCAGGTTCTCCTGGCTCTGTCTCCCAGGTTAAAGGTGTGCGCCGATACACCCAGCAATGAGCATTTAACTTTAAACCCCTTTCTTTGATAGCATGGAGTGTTTGAGTGAAAAAAAAAAAGCCTTAAAATTAACATTATATATGACATATAGTTAAATTAATATATTGTTAAGTAGAAGGTGAGCTCTTGCATCCTGTACTCAAAAGCAGAAGTATTTTCAGTTGACCAAAGCTTGTTCTGTATGGTCAGTCCCTGCTTTTAATCGGTGTGTGTGTGTGTGTGTGTGTGTGTGTGTGTGTGTGTGTGTGTGTGTGTTGGGGCACACATGTCAGAAGAAATGGTCCTCTGAAAACAGACAATGCAGCCTGCAGAGTGTGAAGCAATGCTTCCTGGGCATCAGACAATCTGGCTACTCTCCTACAGGTAAAGGAGACTGACATCTCCTTCTAAATTGGAGAGGTCTGATTTGCATAATCTAATTTGGCAGCAGTGAGGTGGAAAATACACTTAAGACCAGTGGGAAAGTGAAAGCAAGACCCAGAGAGAGAACTTAAACCCAAAGAACCACAGATGGAGAAACAAAGTCACATCTAAAGTGAAATCAGCTAAAATGGATAGAGATTATATTTTGCAAATACAATCACGGTGAAACCAGGATCTGCCTCTAAATTCAGTCCTGAAAGCCAGAGTAAAATAGTGGAGGAGCTGTTAGCTGAGGCAGGGACCAGAAGTATGGACGTTTGTGGTAGAGGTCTATTCCAGAATGGAAGGGCCAACATTGCTCTTTTAAATGACTATTGTCCCTTTAAGATCCTGCCCTCCCCCCTTAACCCAGCCAGGTCCCTGCTGGCTTTCCTTGCCCTAATTTACAGTTAGTGGCAGAGCTTCTGAGCATGCGCTCTAGTAAGAGCCAGGCTAATTAAAGGTCTCCTGAGGTTCAAGGTTTTGCTTCTGTGGCTCTCGGCAATGGCTTCCATTTGAGCATGTATTTCCCTCATCTCACCTCCCTCACCCCACCTCACTTTGGTTTTCCTTAAGTCTATTTTTTTTAAAAAACCACAATTTTATAATATCTGTATCTTTATTTATAAATCAGGAACAGTACATGATGTTTTTTTCATAATTAAAAAATTAGAATAATGCTTGGAATACAGTGCCTATCAAATGCCCTTTGAAAGCATGGCTATTTTAAAAAAAAAAAAAAAGCAAAAGATCAATGTTGAAGCCCGTGTCACCCATCACTATCTTCTTCATGGTGAACCTGTGTCCCTGAGCTCTGCCCTGCCTTTTGTTTCATTGGTAATTTGGTGTCCCATGTGGCTACTGAAATTTAGTATGTGAGATATCAGATTAGGGTACAGTAAATGTTCTACACCAACTACATATATATCCAGGGGAACAAGTCTTCCATCATCTGAAGAATATTTTCCTCTGCAAAACCTTCATTCACACTGCATTGTGAGTGTGGCACAGGTAAAGAGAGCTGTTGTACACATATCTGGTTTAACAGTAAATGGCTAGAAAAACATACCCCATCTATGGTTGGAATGCACGGGTCACAAAGTAGCCAATAGTATTTCCAGGATGGATCCCTAGGAGGAAAAGGCAAGAAAACAAAGGAAAAAGAAAAGTGTTCCCTGTGAGATGGATGCATGCCTCTGTCGTCTAGGCTTTGGAAACAACAACTTTTATTCAAAAACCGTTGCTAGACTGGTGAAAAACATTCAACGGGCCCCCAAGTAATGTGGAGAAATTGGCTATTTCTGGATCTCTAGCCTTAGCAGTAAAGTGTAAACAGAGCCAGGCTGAGATTCAGGAGGTTAAAGGAGAGAAATATGAGGGAAATTAGCCATTAATTATGTTTGAATTTAGATAGTAGAGTGTTTTGCTTGCTAAGAGTCTAATTTTACATGTTGTCCAAGAGGCACGAAGTCTAGATAATAGGCCATTCATTCAATTCAGCAGATCCATCCCCCAGTGCCCGTCTTTAATGAAAACGTCAGTGGTGCTGCTGTTCCTGTTATTGCTGCTGTTTCTTGCATCGAAGAGTTCTATAATAGGGGAAAGAAACTGAAATGTTGAATTTGGTGTACTCATGGGCTCAATAAATTGAGGATATGATTCATTTGGATGGATCAAAATTTACCCTGGTATAGAAACAAATGCCCCTCAGTTTCCCAGTGTTTATGTATGGAGACTTGCTGAAATTGCTCCAAACCAGTGCAGCTGATGGGATATTGCACGAGGGTGAAAATAACCCACATATCTCTGGGCTGACCTGCATGGGTTTATAAATCAAGAACAGCAGTGGTTACTGCTTGTGGGGAGCAAAGTTCTGTAGACTTCAGAGAATGGAGTTTGTTGTTCTTGGTCTACTCGGGCTCAGAAATAAGGTATCATGATTCTGAGAACCTCCCACACATTCATCATAGTTGCTGATTTCTGGCTCAGTAAAGAGATGGTCTGCTCTAGTGCTAACAACAGTGTTCAGTGGAGGGAAGTTTTTTTCCTTGCAAGCTCACTTAGACTCCTGGGGAAGACCTCTCCTTCCCTCCTGGGGAAGACCTCTCCTTCCCTCCTGGGGAAGACCTCTCCTTCCCGGCAGTACTGAATGGGATGACAGGGTGAGAGCAAGGAGGAGGAAGAGGAAGTTGTAGCACAGGAGAACCACTGGCTTGTTCTGTTATCTGAACATGAAATCAACCCCAGTCAAAACAGCAGCTTGGGCAGATTGTAGAGGAGGATGGTACCCATTAAACCTTTGCTGTACTGACTTTTCCCTAGGGTCATCCTCCACAGGAAGTATAGAGCGGGATCTTTCCCTGCGGTGAGAGTCATACTACAAAGTTATATTAATGCACAAATTCACAAAGAGAATTTACATGATTTTCAGAACCAAATTAATTCTTAATTTACTGTCACACAGCTAGTTGAGCCAAAAGATCATATTGCGTTTTAAACAATATAAACCCAGTCTTTCTCAGTCTTCATTTACATAAGAAGGGTGACTTACTCTCAGCCAAATGGAGCAAATCAAATCCTCCTGTAATTTCTCTCTTCCATCTGAAGACTGAATATTCTAAGCCTCATTTTCCAGTTCTATGGTTAATATGCTATGGCCCACCGTATATTTTGATCAAGTTTTCACCTCCCCAAATTTCTTCCAGATTTTTCTACCCACCTCTTTACCCACCTAACTTTGTCTTCTCCCTCTTTCTCTCTCTCTTTCTCCATATATGTGTTTTCTCTCCTAGCAGAAATTTGAGTATTTTTTTGATTTTATTATTTTTTAAACTTTTTATTGACTGCGAATTTCACATCATGCACCGAAATCCCATTCATCCCCCTGTCCCCTTATGTACCCTCCGCCCACGCAGCCACCCTCAGCCAAAATAAATAAATAAGTAAAATAAAAATAAATAAACAAAAACAAATAAAAAGCAAACAAACAAAAAGACCCCCCTCAAAAGAAAACCCGTCTTATTGTGGAAGCTGTGGTGTGTCAGTGTGTCCCACAATACACCCTTTTGTCCATACATCTTTACTGGCAAATTTCCATTACAATGACTCATTGGTCTGGTTCCTGGCCTCTGGTTTCTGTTACACCATCAATACTGGATCCTCATTGAGACTCCTTGCCGACATCCCATTGTTAGCCTGTGTGTCATGGAGATCCTGCAGCTTTGTGTTTGCAGGACTGGACCCTTCGTGACCTTCAGCAGTTCATAGATGGAGTAACGGTTGAGGAGGGCCATCTCAAAGCCCTGGACCTGGGCCTGGCTTGTAACTGCGTTGCTCAACCACCATCTCTCCACCTTCCAGACCAGGGTGAGCTCTTCAGCCTTGTTCCAGTTAGCTCACCCAGTACCACAACCAGCAACACACACACACACACACACACACACACACACACACACACACACACACACACGCACGCAAAACCTCTTCCACTCTCATGCCCTCAGGGCCAGGTCACCTTTGTCACCAGGGTCATCTCAACTGTGCTGCCCACACACGCTGTGTGAGGGCCAGCTCTTCCACCTGCTGCAGGTCGCTAAGCGAGGAGGAAGGCATCCCTTCCCACATTCACACCACCTCAGAGCAGGCAGGGGCATGGACAGCTCTCCAAAGTCATCCCCTCAAAGCCAGCTTACTCCATCCCCACCACCAGGGTCAGCTCTACTGTGCTGCCCAGGCAAGCTGTGGCCTGCTCTTCAGAATCCTGCAGCCAGTGGGGGGGGGGGGGGGGTGTCTCATTACCTCAGGACCTCCTGCAGCTTGTGGTGACCTGCAGGGCTGGAGGAAATCTCTCTTGGGCCCATGCCACCTCATGGCCAACAAGGGATGGGGCCAACACTCCCACCCTCTGACTAGCTCTCTCACATCGCTGCCCTGTGCTGCCTGGACTAGGTTCAGCAAGAAGGAGTGGGACCAGCTCTCCTTAGTGCTGTAGCCAGTGAGGGTCAGCTTTGCACAGCCCTTGGATATTAACATGGTACCAGGCAGCAGCCTAGATCAAGGATGTCTGCATGGCCTTTGGTGATAATGTGGGGTACGGACATTGATGTCAACACAGATTCTTGCTGATGCACATTCACAGACCCAGACATGGCCCTTAGCAGCAATATGGGTTTGGATTTTACTATGGCCTCAGGTGACAGGGCAGGATACTCACATCAGGCTCTTCCTCTTCACCCTGTGTCTCCAGATCCACCTATCTTCATAGTGTTCAAACCATTGGGCTTCTGCAGTGGTTTGAATAGGTATGGCCCATGGACTCATGTGTGTAAATGTTTGGCCCATAGGGAGTGGCATTATTAGAAGGTGTGGCCTTGTTGGAGAAGATGTTGCCTTGTTGAAGGAAGTGTGCTACTGTGGGAGTAGGCTTTGAAGAATATGCTCAAGCTATGCCCAGTGTGGTACACAGTCTCCTTCTTGATGCCTTTGAATCAAGATATAGAATTCTCAGCTCCTTCTCTAGCACCAGTCTGCCGCATGAGCCATTATCCCTATCATGACAATAATGAGCTAAACCTTTAAACCTATTAAGCTATCCCAAATTAAGTGATTTCTTTCATAAAAGTTTGCATGGTCATGGTGTCTCTTCACAGCAGTGAAACCCAAACTAAGACAGCTTCTCTTTCCTATCTCTCCACTACATACTTGCACATCATAGTGGCTCCCACTGCAGGTGAGCCACAAGGCAGGCGTGGCCTCTGAGTGTCTTCAAATGTTTGCTCAACCCAAATATTACAATGGAAATACATTCCTGACCAAAGTTAAACACAGTGCAATAAAGCTGTAATTCAACAAAGTCATGTGGAAAGTCACACCAAAGCAGTGACTGGAACTAACTTCTCAAAAGTGTGTGTTCCCACCCATGCGTACTATCACAGACTACTCTTGGATATAAGTTGCTGTCTGTGGGACACTTTCTCTTAGTATACATTAGCTTGGCAGTCTTGTATTCTGGTTTTTCTGTCAGAAGAATCAATGTTTTGTGTCTCCAGTTCTACAGTGATTTTGGGGTTCAGACAAAGGCAAAAGTAAGAACCTTGCCATATCTCCAAAGCTAGAAGCCCCAGTTGGGCACATACAGTAGCTCAACCAAGCAACCTTAGCCACAAGCACATGCAGACCGCTTGTCTATTGTGTTTGGAGCCAGAGAATGGGATTGTGTTTGTCAGTTCATGGAAGGTTATTTCTTATGTCATGACCATTCTGCCTCTGACTAGAAAGATCTTACACCTTAGGATACACTTACTATAGTTCAGGGTATGGCTAGTTACAATGCCCACCTCCTTAAATACTCTACAATCCGCTAAATGCTATTCAGTCCCTTTGTCTTACTGTGTGTAGTACTTTTGCAAGCAGTGTAGTCAGTGTTTCCACCAGACACACTTGTAATCTTTTAAATGGTGACATAGCTGGGCTATTAATGACACATTCTTAGCCTCTCTGTTCAGTAACATATCCCTAATAATGTGGTCTTTGCCACTGTCAGTGCCCTGGGGGACCATTTTTCTCTTCCTCTCTGCCATCCTTCCATGGTGTATACATTGTCTGTTGAAGATGAAGTGACAACTATGTTGGGAGGGGAGAGGATAAGGAAGGTGATACTTTGGCAACAAAATGACTGTGGCATAAAACAAATGTGTAGCAATGATAACTAGAGATGGTTGAAGTCAGTCCTTCCTTATTATATCTTGTTTTTTTTCTCTTTTCAGCTGTATTTCTGAAGCAAAAAAAAAAAAAAAAATAGTGTCTCTTAAAACAACATAAATGGAAAGATACTGGCTCTGTGTTAATTTTGTTTTTAATTTGTTAGATATTAAGATGCAAGCCGGTAACTAAATATCACTTAAGCAGAGAGGTTTTACCCATAATGAAGTGCTTTGCACAGGGGGAGGACGGTCTGAGAAAGACATTCTGTTTGTTGTCAAGTGTAGAAGGGCAAGATGAATTTCTCCCCAGAGCTCTTTGCTGGCCCTGCCAACAGGTGCCCAGCTGGCACTGGGTATGAACATGACAGCTTGACGCATTCAACTGAGACCCATGTTTCCATTTTCCTTCAACCGGGGAGCAGCTAAGAACACGACCTCTAATTCCCTACTGTGTGGAGGATCTATAGAAGTAAATGAGCTTCCGGTTAAAGGCTCCAAGTAGGACTGGCTCCAGTAGTTTTGGTTTTTAAAGTTTAGCTGCAGAATAGGTTGGGAGTCCCTCATCTGAAATCACTGGGACCAGAAGTGTTTCAGAATTTCTGATTGTTCTTCTCAGAGTCAGGAATATATGCATCTATGATGGGATGCTTTGGGGAGGGAATCCAACACTGAACATGAAGAAGATTTTGTATTTCATGTCTAGCTCACACACAGCCTGGTGGTTATTTTACAATGTGCTAAATTGACTCGTGGATCCTGAGTCCTTGACCACGTGAACAAATTCGGAAAAGCTGACCGTCTGGGAGATTCCAAATTTGGAAATTTAATTTCAGGATCAAGGTCAGGCTTTATGTATTTTTTAATGAGACCTGTGTTCCAGGATGCAATTCATATACAATGGAGAGAAGGTTTGTTCCCTTTTCTGTGAACTCTAATTTGTTTAATTTGACCTAAACCTGACATTGCTGCCGTAGGCTCACAAGTAATTCAAATTAGCCTTTGAACATGAATGTTTTCTTTCTAATTGATAGTTCTCTTTTTATTTTAAGCATCTCTTATATTCCATTAAGGTTCCCAGAGGATCCTGTAAAACAAGAAAGAGCTGGTAAGATGGCTCAGAGGGTAAAGGTGCTTCCAGCTCAGGCCTGACAGCTGTGACCCCCAGGACCCACATAAAGGTGAAAGGAGAGGGCCAACTCCACAAAATTTCCCTCTGATCTTCACACACATATGCCATGGAATACACACACGCACACACACACACACACACACACACACACACACACACACTAACACTAAAGAAAATAAAAATTAGGTTGGGTGTGGCGGAGCACACCTTTAATCCTAGCACTCAGGAGACAGAGGCATATTTCTGAGAGTTTCAGTCTAGCCCGCTCTACATAGCAACTTCCAGGTCAGTCTGAGCTATAATCTGAGATCTTGTTCTAGTTAATTAATTAATTAATTAATTAATTAATTAATTAATTAAATGCAATCTAAAATAAGATTGCATGATGATAAGCACTATGATAAGCATTTGAGAGATCCTACACTAGCATGGGCGGGTCAGGGAAGATGGACCAATTAGGCAGGTGGACCTTACTTGCTACAATTGTGAGCACTGGCCAGAGGGGCTCCTACAGCCCAGCCCAAGGCCCTGGTTTGCAGACCAGAAGTCTTACAAGCTGTGGGAATCAAGAAGAGCAGAAATGTGTTTACATTTCTCTCACAATCACAACTACTCCCACATGTGCCATTTTAAACATGTATAGGATATATTTCTCTAGGTAATTATTAAAAAAACAAACCAAAACATTGAAACACAAAATTAACTGCAATAAAATATCTACAGAAGAGGGTGTAGGCTTGCATCCCATTTCTCTCTCTCTCTCTCTCTCTCTCTCTCTCTCTCTGTGTGTGTGTGTGTGTGTGTGTGTGTGTGCTTCTATTTTTCTTTTTATGCCTATCATTTCTTATATATTTATGTTATTCTTTAAATATGCCTTTGATTTTTTTTATCGTACATTAGAAACATTTTTGGGCAGGTGGTGGTGGCGCACACTTTTAATCCCAGCACTTGGGAGGCAGACAGATCTCTGAGTTACAGGCCAGCCTGGTCTACAGAGTGAATTCCTGGAGATCCAGGGCTAAAGAGAAACTCTGTCTCAAAACAAACAAACAAACAAACAAACAAACAAAAAAACCCATTTTTCTTTCTTGTCATCTTTCTTAAAACAGGGTAGATTTTGTTTCTGTAGGCAGTTCATTTACTAGCCCATCAGCCTGTAGAAGTGCAAGCCAGATAAACCCTTCCCCCCTTCCCCTCTCAAGTGTCTTTGGCCATGGTGATTCATAGCAGCAACTACAACCCCAACACCCTTCTACAGCTGTGCCAACTGTTGACTCTTCCTGCTCATCCTTCTGTTTCCTGATTAGTGGCCACTTCCTTCCCAAAGCCACACCCTTGGCTTGACTAGGCTGGGACATTCTATGAGCCACTTTCTTCTGTTCTCTGTCATTTTACCTCAGAGCACTTTGGGACAATTATGTATGGAGGACAGAGGCAAGGCCTCAGTTACGGTCAGAGTCAGGGTGCACCAGCACCTCAGACGGAGCTGTCTGGTGCAAAGGGGACATGGGGGGACCATGGAGTGCACTGAAGGAGTCCAGAGAGCCTTTCCTGCCAAGGCACTCCATGAATGGCCTCAAGAGTTTTTCAGAGGGGGGAGGCAGCCAGATAAAGTTCTCATGTTTAAATCTGTGGGCCTCTGCTGGTTACACCTCCATGACTGACGGATTTCTTAGTTACTGGGTCTCTAGCTCCTGATACTTCTGGCTGTTCAACAGGAGAAAGGGATGAGAGATGTCTGAAGTCACCCTTTAATCACAAGTTCCTCTCACCCTATTCTACCATCCGTCTCCTCCCACTCAACCCAGATAGCGTTGTTTGTTCTGTGTACACGTGGAGGTCGCTCCCCATCTGCCTCCGTGTGTGGGACGTTCCCTCTGCCTGACTTTTACAATGCAAGTACCACTTTCGGAACTAATGCTTACGAATCTCGCAGACTCACTAGCTTTACTGTGACATTTCCACATGTGTAGACTGTGTCTTGCACATCCACCCCCCCCCTTCCTTCTGCCTTGTCTCTTGTCTCTCCTCCTGTCCCATTCTTCCGGTCACCTTTGATTCCCTAATAGTTCCCACCTCTATTTCAGGGTTTCTGTTGGGGGGTTGTTTAGTTTGTGTTTGTTTTGAATGTTTGGTTGGTTGGTTTGTTGACAGGGTCTAACTTTGTAGACCTGGAATCTACAGAGATTTGCATATCTCTGCCTCCCTAGTTCTGGGATTAAAGGCATGTCCTACCACCACCAGACACTTTTTACTTTCTTTGTGCTTCTACATACTAGACAAAACATATACCATTTTCTTATATCTAGCTTATATTACTTAGCACAGTTTCCTTCAGTTCTATGTGATTTCCTGCAAGAACATACTGCGTTCCTCTGTATGGTGAGGAAGGCAGCACATCGTCATCCACACATCTATTGATTGGCACTAGGCTCGTGAACAGAGCTTCGGAAAACATAGGAAGACTCTTGCTGACTTCCTTTCATATACCCAGTAATAGGGTGGCTGGGCCATATGTAAGATCTATTCTCAGTGTTTTGAAACACCTTCAAAACTGATTCCCATAGTGACCGGATGACCAAACTAATTTGCAGTCCCACCAACAATGTATAAAATTTTCTTTTCTTCATCTCCTCCCCAGAAAGTATTTATTTATTTTGAAAATGGCTGTTCTAACTGGGCTAAGATGAAAGGTCATTGTGTGTTTTGTTTGTTTGTTTCTTTGAGATGCAGTTTTTCTCAGTAGGCAGGCTGACCTCAGACTAGCAATCCTCCTGTTTGAGCCTCCTGAGTTCTGGGAATGATTCCATGATGTCTAAATATGTAGAACATTTCTTCACACATTTGGTTATTTGTATTTCTTTTGCTGCTAAGTGTCTGATCAGATCACTTGCCCATATTTTATTGGCCTTGTTCTTTTGTGGTTCAGGCTTTTGATATTCAGGATATACAAGTACCACTTCTAAGGAGCCTCTTCTGTCCTGGTACCTCCCACAGTTGGTCATTTTGTTCCTATCTCCTTTATCAATCAGTAAATAAGGTAAGGACTGAGTCTCTTACATTCTCTGTTATGTTCCTGGTCTAGCATGGTGCCTAAGGCATAACTCATCATGAATGTACTGAATAAATGAATTAATCTTAGCAATAAACTAGAGCTGATAGTTTTACTAATTATCCGTTATACCAAAAATAGCTGGAAAAAAATAAATTGGAGTGTTTTGAATGTGACAGTGGTTCGGTACATGAATCATAGGAGTAAGTGTGAAGTTGAGTTTGATTAAATTTCATTACAAAAGGCCTAGGCACTGAGAGAGGGGAAGGGAAGGGGGCAGGTTTGAGAATGGATAAAAGATAAGAGAATATGAGGAGGCAAATGCCACACAGGGTATTTAACCCTTTAACCTGCGTTCCCTGGAGAACTTAGACATTTCTATATTCTATGTTTTAAGTCTGAAAATTTTTATACATTTTATAAAAATTATATCTTAAAGTGAATTTAGCCAACCCACTGGGACCCCCCAAATCACTTTTTTTTATTGCTGATACCTGGGGACCTAGCCTCTAACACACAGTCCTTCACAGAACGGTCTTATTTTGACCTACCTCTCCTGTTTCTCATGTTTGGAATCTGAACGCATACTGTGCCCATCCCACTGCCGCATCCTGGAGCTATGTAACCCATTTAACATCATGAGAACTCACGGCTCAGTTCGCCTCATGAATGATGCTGGAAGAGCTAGGGCCTTAGAGACTCCTTGCAATGTGAGATGCCAGACATGAGCCTTGGAGACCAGATGCAGACTGCTACACTTTTAGAGGGAACTGCGAGACACCCACACATTCCACTTCTTCTTTTGCTTTCTGGTTATGAGGTGAAATATCATTTCACCATGTGCCCTACGATGGCCTCTGGTACCCCAACTAGAGACCCCAAAACAGTGAATCTGCTTGATCATGGTCCTGAGTCCTTAAAACTGTGGCCAAAACAAACCTTTAATTGTTCAGGTATTTTGTTAGGGTGTGAGAAATCAATATGCTTTCCTAACTTCCTGGAATCTCCAGTTGAGCTTTGGCTTTATGTTCATGGTACCATGTGTCACTCGGGGTTTGTGGCAGGGATGGTGAGCCTGTACTGTACTACCTGGCCTCTTCTCTTTCCTTCGAAAAGCGTTCCTGCAGAAGAATTTGTAAACTCATGAATAGTTGCATACTGCGTGCCTGCAAGACCAGCTGTATGAAGCCAAGGTCTGCCACTGGTGCTGCTGTTTCAGTGCCTGAACCACAGCTGCAGTATGAGACTGGACAAATATAAACATCCCAGAGCGTTGATTCCTGAGGTGGACCTGGGTATGCAAGGCATCTGGGGGCTCTTTTATGAAAGGGCTCTGTCCTAACAAGTCTTTGAACCAAGGGCTGGGGGTGAATTGCAGCATGTGAGAGACTTTGCTTTAATCCTCAGTACTGAAGAAGAAATAAGTCCTTTGAAACCGATTAGCATCATTGTCCTTTGGGCCTGTGTGGGTGGGGTGGCCTTGGAGAGCTTCATGATGGACTCCGGCATCTGTCCTACTGTGCCCACTGAGGACCGCTTGCCTGCTCCTTATCCCTCCTTAGCACTTGCATCTTTTCTTGGACGCATCTTTATATATGCTCTGCTTTTGGTCAAGGGTCCATTTTTAAAATCTTTCCACTTGGCTACTCTCTGATTCAAATTTCCACTGTGAAACTGACTAAAAAGCAGCCAGTAATGTTCTTGCTGTAGCCCGAATACATTGCCATCTTGAATATTTTCTCTACACCAGAAAAACTAGCCCATACCTCTGACTTCAGTCTCCCTCAGAGTTATAGATTATCATGATATTGTGGTTTGAATTTGATGCTTCCCCTTAGAGACTCATGTTTTGGACACTTGGTCCCTCTCTGGTAGTCCTCTTTTGGGAGGTTCTAGAAAACTTAGGAGGTTGGATCTAGTTAAAGAGAAGAGTTCACTGGGGGTTAGTTCTTAGGGATACATTATTTCTGGCCACTTCCTTTTTTTTCCCTCTGCTTCCTGTCTTTCCAGATGTGAATAGTTACTCTCTGCCACAGATTTCTACTGCCAAGACATTCTGCTCAACTGTGGGGCAAAGTGATTGAACCATGAGCCACATGAACCTTCTTTTCTATAAGTTGTTTCTATAAGGTGTTCTCTTAGTCGGGGTTACTACTGCTCTGATGAAACATCATGACCAAAAGCAATTTGAGGAGAAAAGGGTTTATTCTGCTTACACTATCAAGGAAGTTGGGACAGGCACCTAGAGGCAGGAGCTGATGTAGCGACCTGGAGGGATGCTGCTTACTGGGGTGGCACCACCACAATGGCCTGGGCCCCCCTCCATCAACCACTAGTTAAGAAAATGCCCTACATACATGCCTACAGCCAGCTCTTACTGCAGTATTTTCTCAACTGAAGTTTCCTCCACACGGGTTACTATAGTTTGTGTCAAATTGACCTCTAACTAGTCAGTGCAGGCCTTTTCATAACAGCAATACAAGTTATTAAGAACAGAGGATAAAGAAACTGTGCGACTTTTTAAAAGATTGTTTTTATTTTACGTGTATGAGTGCTTTGCCTATGTGTATGTGTGTGTGCCATCTGTGTCTGATACCACTGGAGATCAGAAGAACATGTCAAATTCCGTGGAGCTGGAGTTACAAGTGCTTGTGAGATACCACATGAGAACCATATCTAGGTCCCCTGCAAGAGCATCATGTGGTCTTAACCAGTAGGCTATCTTGCTAGCCCTGCATACAATCCCTTCCCCCAAACAGTATGAGGATGCCCTCTGCTCTGATTCTTGGTAGAATCCCATTTTCATTCAAAATCTCATTAGCATGGCCTTTTCTAAAAGTCCACTTTCCTATTAGAACTTTGGTTTTCTAAGCTACACCAGAATCCCCAGTATGTTCTGTTTAGCCCAATCCAGGTTCCCTCTAGCTTTCTCCTCCATGTTTTTCCAAGATCTTCCTAAAAGCCAGAGTTAAAGGTTCCTCTCTGTCATTGGGAATGCCTATAATTAATGACCTCACTTTTGGTACCCAACTTCAGATTGGTCGGTTTCCTGTCTCTAACAAAATATGGGAAGTGATTAGTAAAGGAAAAAGGTTTACTTTGGCTCAGACTTTCCAGTCTAGAGTGAATGGCCCCCCAAGCTTTGAACTAGTGTAAAGTGACGAGATCACATGCAGTGTCCCAAGCTGTCCTGGAACTTACTGTGTAATGTGGGCTGGTTCTCCTGCTGCAGCTTCCTGAGTGCCTTTCTTCTCTCTCTCTGTCTCTCTCTCGCTCTGTGTCTCTCTCTCTCCGTGTTTCTGTCTCTCCATGTCTTTGTGTCCCTGTCTCCCTCCCTCTTCTCTCTCTCTCTCTCTCTCTCTCTCTCTCTCTCTCTCTCTCTCTCTCTCTCTCCCTCTCTCTCTCTGTGTCTCTCTCTGTCTCTGTTTGTCTCTGTCTCTGTCTCTGTCTCTGTCTCTCTCTCTCTCTCTCTCTCTCACTCTCATATGTCCAGCTCAGGAGCAGAAAAGAAAGAAATGCTGGTTGAGAACCTGGTGGTTGGTTGCTCAACCCATGAAGGCAGATGTACCAGCAATCCTAGTCAGTCATTGAAGGGCAGGATTCCTGGAGAGACACTGGTCTTCAGCCTGTGTTAGAAGGCTGAGAAGTTGGTTTCAGTTATCAGCAAAGGATACCACCAGCAGCATCAGACTTCCGATACAATAGATGCATCCAGATCCTGCCAGCAAGAAGCAAAGACAGCTAGCACTGCGCTTCCCCCAGACTCTGTATCTGGGCCACTGTCAATGTGCTTCTCACTCTGGGGAAGACTCTTCCTCCTCTCAGTTTGTCATTCCCTAGAAATGTCTTCAGAGACCTGCTTGGAGCCATTCTTTTAGCTAATTTGTGCTGTTACAGGACTTTACAAAAGGTCCCACCTTACCTCTCGAAGGTTTCACCGTTTTCCAGAAGTTTCATTCAAATAACTAATGCTTAACATAAGTCCTTTTGGGAGACAGTTACCATCTAAACTACGACAAAGCCTCTTCCGTTTCCCAGTGGCAGCTGGCATCCCTTGACTTCTGTTATTTACTCCCGTTTCTAGTTGGGTGGTCACGTGGCCTCTTCCTCTATAAAACTGTAATTACACTGCTCTCTCATTTTCCCATACATTTCAGATCCACTCAGATACCCCTGATTATCCCATATCAAGATGGCATCCCTTTACCAGGATCCTTAATCACACCCACAAAAGCTAGTGGCAATGCTCTTGGGTTCCAGGGTTTAGGGAAGGGTTACTTTTGAAAGCCATCACCTATCCTATGACAGTTCTGTTTCTAACTTGAACTTTCAGATGGCCTTCCTAATGTTTTGTTTTTAAGTAGATGCTCTTTTTGTGCTCTTTATAATTGGTTTTCTTTGGAATTCTAGAAACTGTTCACCAGATTTTGGCTCTGAGTGGGTCATGTCTCAATCTCTTGTTCTTCAAACTGTTCTCATAAGAGAAAGTGCACTGTGAGTGATCAAAAACAAACAAACAAACAAACAAACAAACAAACAAAAACCCCCCAAAAACTGATTTCAGCTTTGTTTTGTCTCTTTTGAAAGATGTTTTCAGTGCAATCAACTTAAATAAATCTTTATCTAACTTGATCTGCTTGTGAGCTCTCACGAAACAAGACTTCCAGAGATTTTTGGTTGGCAAAGCAGGGAAGAGCAGGCCTCAGCTCTAGCCTATCTGGTGCCCGCTGCCTGGTTGAAGTTGGAATCTGCACCAGGAGCATCTGTTTCTCTACTGCTCTCTACAGAAGCAGCGCTGGAAATCCAGCTCTGTGCTTTCTCTCCGGCTGTTGTATACTAGCCCCGAGGCCCACAGGCAGCTCCAGGTTAAAGTCAGGTGATTGATTTTCTCCGTGTATATGAGTGTCTGTTAGCACGGGTGTCTGTCTGTGCCCCATGTGTGTGGAGCAGCAGGGGCTGGAACAGGGTGTTCGATCCTTTGGGTCTGGAATTAAAGGCAGTTGTGAGCCACTATGTGGGTTCTGAGACTTGAATCCGGGTCCTCTTGAAGAGCAACAGCCGCTCTTAACCAATGAGCGATCTCTCTTGCCCCAAAGTCAAGTTATTCTTAAGGAAGTGAGGTAACAGTGGCTCACAGGAGTTATGCAAGCCTCTCACTGGTGCTTCAGAACTTTCTCCCATGCTTCAGTGGACGTGAACCTGCATGGAATTCTGAAAGCCTTGCTTTCTTAGTGAGTCAGGAGACTTTGGCCAGTTAATTGAAATTCTTTGAGCCTCAGGGTACTCATTAAGAAAATGATGAAGTTGGAGTGCATCAGCGATTTTCTGTAAGTAGTGAATGTGTTTTCTAAACAAACAAAACTTAACAGAGAATCCAAATGGACCAAACAGGCCAAGGTGAAGTTGTTTCATTCTTGAAGGACAGGGGCTATGTGGATAGAGACACAGGGGAGCAAAGTGGGCCCAAGGACCATCGCTTCCATCTTTTTAACCTGAGGAACACTTGAAAGCTTAGACTTGAAAGTTCCCTACAAGCATGCCCAGAAGCCCATTTCCCAGTGATTCTGGATACTGACAAGTTGACAATTAACACTGAATAACCATCATAGACTACACGTGTTTCCTTTGGCACTCCACTGTGCTTCTCCATTCCAAAAGCATACTTTACAACATGTCACCATGGCCCAGTTCTACACATTCCAGGGACTAAACATGACACAGCAAAACTGGCAAGTATGTGCAGTCCTCCGTGTTCTTCCTGTAACTTCTCTTCAGTCCCAAATCGCCCCATCTATCAGCTGGGATATCAAAAACATCCAGGTGGAGAGACTAAAATGATAAATAAATAAATGGAGAGAATGTAAATCTTTCAGTAGAATTGAAGCTCGATCTGATAGTCAGTCTTGATCGACAACTTGACCAGGTTTTGAATCAACATGGGCATGTCTGGGAGGGCATTGCCAAAGAAGTTTAATGAGGAGAGGAAGACCCATCCGACCGTCGGGCTAATCCTGAGTGAATAGAAAGGGAGAAAGGATGAACCAAGCTGAGCAACAGCATTCATCTCTCTCTGCTTCCTGGACACAAGGTGACCAGCTGTCTCATGCTCCTGTCCCCAGGACCTCTGACATGATAACTGTATCCTTAAAGCCAGCTGTCACACGGTCCTGTCTCTATGACCTCCTTTCCACAATAAACGGAATCTCCTAAAACCTTGACTCAAACAAACAAACAAACAAACAAAAACCCTTCTTCCCTTAACTTGCTTCTGTTAAGTATTTTGTCCCAGGGATAAGAAATTAGCTAATAAATAAAATTCAAAAGAAATACTAAAATACTTGTTGTAGACTCGAGTGACCTTTCTGGGTATGTTGCTATTGACATGTCTTGTCTGACACCTCTTCCCAACTGGATGTCTGGGTCCTTCGCTCTCCCAGACAGAAACAGTAGGTTGGCAAAGAGAAGCTCTTCAATTGCTGCTGCTATTTGGTGGCACGTCCCTTGGAGCAGCAGCATCTGATAGGTGAGATCAAAAGCAAGCAGGACTTAGTGTTATGGCTCCATGTAGGCCTGGACTAGATGAACTCTGTGGTCCTGGGGGAGTCAGGGAGTCAGGAAGCTTTAGCCCTTGGCAGCAGCTGGCACTGCAGTGCCTCGGCAGACCCTGCTAGCAGGATTCTTTAGCTTGTTGTCAGCAGCCAAAGTTACAGCTCCTGGGCCTGAGCTGTCTGAGACCTTGAACTCTGAAAGTGTGGCAGTTTGGGAACTCTTCCAGTGACCAGGGCCTGCTGTTTCTCTTCACTGGCTCCACTGGCCCTTTGCCTCACTATCCTGGTTTCCGCCCTGGCTACTGTCTAGGACTGTTCACCTGCCTCTTGTTACAGCCACCGTCAAAGGAATGGAACACATCTCCTCGGGAAGGTGTTAGTTCCACTTGCTTTCTGCTGTGGTCAGCTGACAGTCTCGGGGTTCTGCCTTTGAGGTAACAGGTTGTAATAGAGCATTTGCAGCTCAGCATCTGCCACTGTCAAGTATCTGGCCACCTCTGCCATTTCTACACTTCAACATCAATCTGCTGGGCTGTGACTTCCACTCTGTCCCCTCTGCCCCTGTTCCACTGTCTCTGCTTCTTCTTTCTTCATGTTCTCAACTCAGCCCACACTCCGGAAGATAGACAGAAAAAGCTGCTTGAGCCCTTTAAGTGGCTTAATGTTGCCATAACAGGGGAGAGTGGTGGTGCAACCAATCGGCTGTGTGATCCAAGTAGCTTGATGATGAAATCAGAGGAACGAGAGTTGTGTTAGCCACAGCAAACCTCAAGTAAAATTAAAGGTTGGTTCACAGTCCTGTTCCAGGAACAGAAAAAAGGATGCAGGGTCACCTAGAGTTCAAGGTTGGTGACATCAAACTGTCTGTCTCAAGCTGTTTGAAACAGTCCTGGCTGAGATGGCACCTTCAGAAGGTGGCACCATCAGCCGTGAGTGTTGTGTAGTTTCCTCAAGGCATTTGGGGAGTCCACAAAAGCGCTGGTGCTGGCAGAACAATCTGGCAGGTCGTTTGGCTGACAATCCTTTTGTTTAAGGCAGTGAGGCCAGCGAGGGAAGAGGCCAGCAGTTATGGAGTCAGGTTGCTGTACCCGTCATCTTTGCTTATTAAAAAAAAAGTCAGAAAGTATTTACAATCAGAACTTAAGGAAATCATTACCCACACTAATAGCAATTTTAACAGATGTTAACAATGCTTTGACAGTGCCCCCAGAGAAATGTAGTTCCCCCTCATCTGTCTTCATTTACTATGAAAAAAAATATGCATGTCTAGCTGAGGAAAGTGACATCAATACAAAACTGAAATTTTGTTTTTATAATGTACTTGATACTTCAAATCGCAAACTTAGACAATATTTCATTTTGTGGCACCACCCTAGAATGAAATTCTTCTATTTGTTTCATTGAACAATATAGTTTTCCCCACTTAACTAAGTTTATGATGCTTTCTGGTGTGTGTGTGTGTGTGTGTGTGTGTGTGTGTGCATGTGTTTGTGTGTTCATGTGTGCGAAGGTACATGTGTCTGTGATGGTGAATGTACATATTTGTCCTCATACACAGAAGCCAGAGGACAACTTTAGGTGTTCTTCTTCAGGTACCATCCACTCTTCCCTAGTGACAAAGTGTCTGGCTTAGAATTCACCAAGTAGGATACTGTCTGTCTAGCAAGTGCCAGGGATCCCCTGAAGGCTACTTCCCTCAGAGCATTTGCTGCTTAAATATCATAACTAAGGTGTGAGAGCCAAGCTTTTCTATTCTGATAAGAGGGTTTCATTTGTTCCCTGAGTTTCATTCCAAGGACGTCAATGAAGAGATTGATGAACTGTCAAAACCATTAAAATAATCAGAAAGAAACAAAGTCAATTCAGAAAAAAATAACAATAAGAAATGTTTTTGTTGTTTTTTTTAAAAGATTTATGTATTTATTCTATATAAGTACACTGTAGCTGTCTTCAGACACACCAGAAGAGGGCATCGGATCCCATTACAGATAGTTGTGAGCCACCATGTGGTTGCCGGGAAATGAACTCAGGACCACTCAGAAGAGCAGTCAATGCTCTTACCCACGGAGCCATCTCTCCTGCCTCAAGAAATGTTTTAATGACTTAGAGAAACCACATTGAGGATGGCCCCATAGGCATATATATTTAAAGACTTGGTCCCCAGTTGGTGGAACTGTTGAGAAAGATTAGAAGGTGTGGCCTTGGTGGAATAGATATGTCACAGGGACGGGCTTTGAGGCTTCAAACCCTTCTGATCGTCACCAGTGCTCTCTGCCTCCTGAATGTGTTGGAAATGCTGTCTCTTAGCTCTTCCTGCCACCACACTCTTCCTCTACCACCACCCATTCGACTCCTCAGGAACTGGAAGCCCAATGAGATTCTTTCTTTTCTGAGTTGTCTAGGTCACGGTCAAGGTAGTGCCATAGCTTTCTGCCATGCCAGTTACATTTCTCCGCTTTTCTGTTTTAGATTCTCAATTTTGAGGTAGTATATGCCTATGCCTGAAACAAATATAATAAACAGAATGTAAGTAGCGCCCACGGTCAGGACACATTTAGTCAGTGCTAGGTAGACAAGGAAAAGAACCATTCGTTATAACTTCTTGGCTTTTAGTTACTTTTAGAAGGGCTAACCTCTCACCTTATTTAATGTTATTTTTTTAAAGTCCCTGTTTGATAGTTCAGGCATCGGGCCATATCTGAAGCAGGTTTTCAGTTGGTTGGTGCTGTTCTTTCTTGATTTTTTTTCTTTTTATTTCAGACTTAAGTTTTGATTGGATGTAAGACACTGGGTGTAGAACAGTGGGTATTGACACACAGAACATATATGTCCACAAGTAGGCAGGTATCTTTTCCTATCAAGTTATCAACACAAAGGGATAAAGTAATCTCGTCAGAATTGAGTTGAGTCTCCTCCTTTTAATACAAGGCAAGATTTCTGTTCAGTCATGAAACCCCAAACAAGTGCAATTAACTGAGAGAAGATAATCCCATCATCCAACAGAGCTAGAAATTGCTGCTTATCTAAAAAAACAGAGGGGCTGGAGAGATGGCTCAGTGGTTAAGAGCACTGACTGCTCTTGCAAAGGTCCTGAGTTCAAATCCCAGCAACCACATGGTGGCTCACAACCATCTGTAATGGGATCTGATGCCCTCTTCTGGTCTGTCTGAAGACAGCTACAGTGTACTCATATTAAAAAATAATAATAATAATAAAATAGATAATCTAAAAAAAAAAAAAAAAAAAAAAAAAAACAGAAAAACCCATTGAAAAGATGGGATACACATTCATGTGGGCAACCCTCAGAAGACGGTAGCAGAACAGCTACAAAGAATGTGAAGACGGGAGCTTTTTCTCCTGGACGCCTGGGCTGAGGACACGATGTCGGGAACGGCAGCGAAGTTTCAAACGTGACTGACACGCCGACCACGACCAGCAAAGTGGTCCCGATGACGCTCATGCCCACCAAGCCGCCAGAAACCTGTGAGAACTTCACCAGCTGTGATTCCTGTGTTAATGCCACCATTACTAATAATATTACCTGCTTTTGGATATATTGCCAAGAAGAAAATAAGACCCATTGTTCAAGTGAAGTAAGTAATTGTACCCTGGTGAACAGCACTGAATGTTCTGTAACTCCTATCATTCCAGTGCCAACCAGTTCTACAGCTAAACCCACAACTCAGCCTTCCTCTCCTACTACACCTACTCCCTCAGTTGTCACATCAGGTACAGCAAACACCACCCTGACTCCAACCTCACAGCCAGAGCAGAAGTCCACTTTTGATGCAGCCAGCTTCATTGGAGGGATCGTCCTTGTCCTGGGTGTGCAGGCTGTAATTTTCTTTCTCTATAAGTTCTGCAAATCTAAAGAACGAAATTACCATACTCTGTAAACAGACCCATTAAATTAATGTGGACTGTCAGTTAACTTGTGTAACTCAATGAAACCAAAATATTCAACAAGTCCCACATGGAAGACGCTGTTCCAGGATCTTTACATTTCCAAAGGATGCATACAGGATATTTTGGAGCATTATCATTGAAGAAAAGTCAGTTAAACCTTTTTGCTCAACAGGAATATTTAAAATATTCTGCATGAATCCATGTGGCTGTCGTCTTTTGTTTAAAATGGCTGCTGCTGTGGGATTGTGTTCTTTCCTCTGACATGCCAAATGTAACTTCCTGTAAGTTGTGGAAAGTGCTGTCCTATGCAGGCGGCTTCTGACTCTGCAGTTTAAATGTAGTCCTCTAGAAACCCGAAGTCTGTTAGTTCATTTTAACTCCAGATGTAACTTAGGGCCAGAATGGCGGAGAGTGCCAAATGACCACCCGTCAGGCAGATTGAGGGCCATCTCTTCAAGCAGAGATTACATTTATTTAGTACTAAATTATCCCTAGAGTAAAATTTTGTGCTTGATAAGTTGTATTTTATAGATTAGAAATAAGATGCCACACGGGGCATTCCAGATTTAGAATAAGGAAAGGATACACAGACATTAATATGCAACAGGTCTTGTTCATAAAGTACCATATTAGGAAATCAGAACAGTGCCTTAAGACAGACCGAGATGTCGGCAGAACGGAAAATGTGTTCACACTGGGAGGAAAGCTTGGTCTAAGAATGTAACTTGGTGTGAGCAGCAGAAACCTGCATTTAGATAACATACTGTTAATATTTAATTAAAAAACATTGTTTTTTCCAGGGCTGAGAAATAAAATAGAAGCTAAAAAATAATTCTAAGCTGAAAGGATTCCTTATATCAAACCATCTAACATTTTTCTTAGGGCTGTTGAATAGGCCTAAAATTGATTTATCTTTCTTTGTACACAATGTATCCAAATATTAGTATACCTTAAGGATTCCCACCAGGTTTTCCCGAAAAGTATCTTACATGAGACATGAATGAAGTAGTTGTGGATAGAATCATTTTCTAGTTCTTTAAATGAGACAATCAGTTTGTTTCCTAATAGATGTGACCTGTGTAACTTAAAAGCCTGAGGGTTTGAAAGAGATTGCTGTAGACTTCCAATGATGATACCCTGGCTGAACAGGCTTTTCTCTTTCTTTGGCCTTTACTACTTTTCTTCCTTCTTGGTTTCAGTTCTCATGTGCTATAATCATGCATACTTTTATTTCAGTAGCTTCTGTAAAGCACTAGGTTTTTAGTTTGGGGGTTACTTCTTCCTTGCCTCCAGCACTGCACTAGTCTAGAGGCTGTAATTGGAAATAGGCTTTTGGTTTCCTACATCATTGAAGTTTTTGTGTGTTCGTTTCTTTCCAGTAGCAGAGTTTAGCACTTGGTTTTCAGGGTTTTATAATAGAAACGGCAGGTTGATGTGGGTTGGTTCATAAAGTGAAACTTATGAAGTCTCGATTTCCTTGTCACCTGCTGGTACAGCTGAAGTTTGTTTTACTTGCACATTTGTACATATATCTAATGTTTAAGTGCCTTACTTGTTTAAACTCTGGCTTCAAAGATTTTGGGGGAAAGATAGGTTTACCTCACAGTTACGTTTTCATTATAATAGTCTAGGTTCCTCACAAAAATCTATTTCAGTGCTGTGGCTAATGTTTTGTGAGTTTTAAGTGAGTGCTAATGTTTTGAAAGTACATAGAGTTTCCATTCCTTTACAAAGGTGGCAGAATTGGTTTAATTGTCATTTGCTTCCATGTGACTCCTTGTCCCATATAAATGTCAGTATATGTAGCAAGTTTTATGAGAATGTAACTTAATTTGAAGCTCCTGTAGTTTTGAGCACCGCTCTAACAGTAGGAAGTTAGTGACATTTTGCAAGTCTCAACATAAGCTCTTGCCACAGAATTCACAGCTGCCCTGACTCTCTCCCATCTTTGTTTAGCAAGGTAGTATTTTGAGCCATTAATGATTTTGGGTTTTTAATCCAGAAGGTAATAGAAACCTTTTCAGAGTTTTCATCTGATTTGTCCTGAGGATCTAGTTCTATCACATACCTTGTTTAACCTTCCCTCTATTTGCTGCACAAGCAGACACTGCTGTACTTAGAAATTTCTATTTGAGTTCATTAAAAACCTACAAAACTAATATGTATGTGTACCAAACTGATTTAAAATAAACGTGTTTATTAGTCAAAAAAAAAAAAAATAATAATAATGTGAAGACGGGCTCTTTATTCTTCCTCTCCACAACTGAACACTTTTACTACATTTCACCAGTCACATCACCCAAAATTAAAACATCCGAATAGGTGAATTGACAGTAGGTGCTGCCAAGAACACAGGCCCAGGTGTGACTTGTGAGCCGGGTGCTGGTTTTTGGTGGAATCACTACAAGCATCTCTAGTTAGAGTCTTATATAGGAGCCTCGCCAATCACATATTACCAATCACATATTAATCTCTCGGTAAATGCATATTTAGTGAAAATATGAAGGTGTCAATCAACTCAGCCCTCCATTGCTAGGGTTGCCGGGATGAAGCTGTTTTCAAGGAATGTGTTTGATGATACCAGACTTCAAAGTATTGTGGTGTGCCCAGAAATCTGTAAGGGCCTTCTATGTACTATCATAGTTGCTCTCAGACTGCTGCATGGCATCTTTTACCTAGAAGATTCTGCCAGGTTAAGCTGACGAGCCCTCGGATATAAGACAGAGCTGGGTTTGAACCTAAGCACCTGGCTCCTGCAGCCAATCACGGAACCCTGCGATTGTGGACCACCTGCCTTCTGTACCAGGATGCTTGGGCACACCTGTCCCACGGTGTGTCTATTCACTCCACCTCTGGCAACCTAGCGTTGCTGACCTTCTCCTTTGTCAAAAGTCATCCTCCAGTGCATCGGAGCAACCCAACACTTTCCTCCACAGTGCAAGAGTCTCTCACAGCCACTGCAGGTCCCAAGTGAGGAGCTGGGCCTCTTTTTCCTAGTCTGCTTGAGACACGTTTTCACATGCTATCGGTGTTGCTGTGGTGCCCTGCTTGAGGTCCCTTTCCTCTGGGCCACAGGCATATCCGGTCTTACCCAGATCTTCTGCAGATGATTGCACACATGGGAGCCACTGCAGCAGACTGTGAGCAGAGATTACGGTAGAGCAATGGCCCCCTACCTGGAAGGAGCCCCAAGAGACCCAGCCCTTTTATGTATTTATTCTCTCTTGTACTGCTGCTTGCTACCTGAGTGGGTGGAGGTTGGGGAATTGGAATACACAGCTAGGTAGAATTGTACACAAGGAAGCCACCCAGTCCTAGACCCAGTACTTAAGGTCTCCCTGCATGGGCTTGGTGGTTGTTCTAGGCCATCCTAGTTTACCCGTATGGCTTCCCTGAGAGACAGAAACATGCATCTTTTGGGGACACTGAACGCCAGGAGTAGAGCCTCCAGAGATGAAATAGTTAAGGACAGCTGAGCTGGAATTCAGCTCCAGGTCTTTCAGCTTGACTACCTCAAAGTCTTCTATTCTTTTTTTATTCCTTCTGATTTCCATGGTCTAAATTGCCAGTTAATTAACCTCTATTTAAAGGTACATTTATATACTTAATTTCCTCTTCCCCCACCCCCTAGAATAAGCAAGTTAGCTATAATTTAAAATACTCTCTTACTTTGGAATATTCAGGGGCTTGCAAGACTAATTAGAAAATGGAAATTTCCTACAAGGGAAACACATTCCTGTAACAGGAAGCACAATCTACCTCCTTTCAGCCCCATTTGCAGCAGCCTGGTTGCCCTTTTATGGAAGACTCTTGTCTCCTTGGAGTGAACTCACACTTTTCTATAGAGTACTGTGTACTAAGCACCACCCTGGACCCTTCCCAGATGGTACTTTGCCAACTAAATTCACTTTATCCTGCAGGTAGAAATGAGCCATCAGCCAGCCTTCTAGATGACAAAACGAAATTCAGAGAACTCAAGATTGTCCCGCGCAACCATCTCGCCAGCAAGAACGACGCGGCACACGATAGGATTCTTCTGCGGTAAAGCTTTAATGCATCTTGAGAGGCAGAGCATAAGCTTGCAACAAGTGAAGACGAAGACCCCGAACTATCTAGCCCGTCCCCTTATGTAGGAATCAGTCCTCGCCTTGGACGTGGAGCCCCCTGATTGGTTGAAACTCATCAGGCCCTATGACGCCATGGGAGAGGCAGAGCTCAAGGAGTGGAAAGTTACCCAGCGCATGCGCACATGACTTGTTTACTGCTAACTCCAGCCGGATGTCAGCGCCATCTTGTAATGGAGAATGTGCAGGCAGCGCCCCACACAAGATATCACTTCTCAAATACCTCGAACTCAAGCTTACCGTTTTCTCTGATAACCCACCATCTATGTTAGGCCAGCATAGTGGAGTGCCCTCGGGGGAGGGATCGGAAGCAGGAGACAGCCAAGGGAACTTTCTCTGTGGCAGGGCTCAAATAGTTGGAAGCACAAAGGTGACTAAGCCTCGCCCTTCTGGAGAGCCTCTACTAATTCCTTTGTATTACAGGGTCAGTGTCATGGGACAGAGAGGGAGATAACCCATGGCACCCTTCACCCTACCACACCCTTCACCACACCACACCTTCACCCCACCACACCCTTCACCCCACCACACCCTTCACCCACACCACACCCTTTACCACACCACACCTTCACCCCACCACACCCTTCACCACACCACACCCTTCACCCCACCACACCTTCACCCCACCACACCCTTCACCCCACCACACCCTTGACCCCACCACACCCTTCACCCCATCACACCCTTCACCCCACCACACCCTTCACCCCACCACACCCTTCACCCCATCACACCCTTCACCCCACCACACCCTTCACCCCACCACACCCTTCACCCCATCACACCCTTCACCCCATCATACCCTTCACCCCATCACACCCTTCACCCCATCACACCCTTCACCCCATCACACCCTTCACCCCCATCACACCCTTCACCCCACCACACCCTTCACCCCACCACACCCTTCACCCCACCACACCCTTCACCCCACCATACCCTTCACCCCACCATACCCTTCACCCACACCAAACCCTTCACCCACACCACACCCTTCACCCCACCACACCCTTTCACCCTCTCCATACCACCTATTCCCACACCTCTTGCCTAGCTGGCCTTGCTTTTGTCTGTGAGAGATTCCTGTGCAGAGGACTGTGGGAGTCATTAGCTAAGCTACACCAAGATGACTGCCTACTCCACCTTTTCCTTTCAAATCTAGTTTGGAATTTTAGAGGGAGGACCCAGTATACGTTTGGGACACCCTAGATTCAAGTAGGGCAGGTTTTGAATCAGCAAATATGTATATAATGCATGTATAATATATTATTATAACATACAATATGCATATTATATTATATATTACATATTATTTATATTATATATAAATAATATATATTAAAATATGTTTTACAAGAAAATTCATAATATGTTTCAGTATATCAATGAAATTGTAAAAGAAAAAGAAGGCTCTTTGTTTTCTGCTTTGGCATTTACAGAGTACAAGCTGCTCTCAGTTCTGTGTTCATCCACAGAGGGGAGCAAAGAGGTTATAAAAGCCTGGGTTTTAACATGAAATAATCATGCTCTGCCCTTTAGCGCCTGCATCTGTCTGTGGCCTGTCCAGAGGGCGTCTGCATTCCAGTCTGCGATTCACAGAGTGTACGTGAGCTTCCCTGGGATGTTCCCATGTTTGGCATCACAGCCTCCATCCCTCTGCCTCACCTTTGCTTCACCGAGAGCATCCTGTTCGAAGTTCCCCGATGCCCAATTTCCAAAAGAGCTCTGTGTGCGGCACAGCACGGCTTACGGAGGGAGGCTGCTTAAGCCACAGGTCACTCCAGGAGGATGGCCCAGGCAGGTTGCTCATTGCATTTCCATTATGTCAGTTAGTGTAAAACACATTTGCCCCAGGTACGAGGTCTAGATAGAGGTGGGTGCTGCCCTTACGGAGGCTTGAAGGTGGACGGGCCCAGAAAATGAAGGCAGTGCAGGCCAGGGGCAGCTCGGCTGAAATGTGTCCATGGCCTGGAACCACTCTTTAAAGGTAACTCCCAGCTCTTGGGCCTCTGACTTTACATTTAAAAATGATCAATATCTTTATGGCCCTTCCAAAGCAGAACCCTCTGGATGGCCTCCGAGATCGATGCCTTTGATACCAACTTCCACCATGGTGAACCGCAGTGCACATACTTTATAGAGTACAATCTATGGCCTTAGTTTATGCTAGCAAAGGTGGGGGGTGTTAAGCTGGTTTGTTGGAAAAACCTCAGGCCTTTGCAGGAGGCCAGTGATCTCCACAGGGGCATGTTCATCTTTACAGCACGGGCAAGTCACACTAAAGGACTTGACCCGGTACCTGGATCATGTTAAGAATTCAGCAAGTGGCCAGGGAGACGGCAGAGAGGGAAAGAGCAGTTGTTTTGTAAGTGTGCCAACCTGAGCCCAAGTCCCCAGCACCCACATAAAAAGCTGGTTGTGGCTTTGTGTGTTGGTGACACCGACACTCGGGAGCAGAGGAAAGCAAATCCCGAAAGCTTCCTGGCTGGCCAGCCTGACTGCAGGCTGAGCTTCTGAACCAGTGGGGAAGCCTGTCTCAGGCAATAAGGTGGAGGTGATGGAGGACAGCCGGTGTCCTGCTCTGCCCTTTGCATATGCGTGCATGGTACATATACCTACATACCCACACACGTGCTCCATAGCACACAGATGTATATACACACACTCACAGACACACACACACACACATATCCCATGTCCCCAACAACATGCACACACTCACAGACAGACAGACAGGCAGACAGACACACACACACACATATCCCATATCACCAACAACATGCACACACTCACAGACACACACACACACACACACACACACACACATATCCCATATCACCAACAACATGCACACACTCACAGACACACAGACACACCCTACAGCAACACCAACAACATACACACACTCACAGACAGACACACAGACACATACACATCCCATATCACCAACAACATACACACACGCACAGACAGACAGACACACACACACACACACACACACACACACATATCCCATATCACCAACAACATGCACACACTCACAGACAGACACACAGACACACACATCCCATATCACCAACAACATACACACACTCACAGACAGACACACACACACAGACACACGCACACACACGCATACACCACAGCATCGCCATCACCATCACAAGAAACAAGCATGAAAATGCTACTTGTCTCTACTCTCATGTCCCCGATCATAGTTCAGGATTTTTGGGCTTAAATATAACCCAGAGGATGGTATTTAAATGAACTAGTAGAGATTTGGGGTTCTCTAAACTCTAGCAGGACCCCTGGGTCCCTCCTGCTCCTCTCTTGCTTTCCAGGAACTGAGAGCCATAGCTCAGATCTAAGGGAGCTACTGCTGCTGCTGTTCATCCCAGCCGCTCACACCCTGGCCAGCACAAGCCCAGCACAGCACGAGGTCCTACCACACGGAACTGCTATTGGTTTTGTTCCTCACTCATGGATTCCAGGTGATGTGGCAGCCATCTTGGCACCATGAGGGAAGACACTGCCCAGCAGTGGAAGGCAAGGGGTGTTAGAAAGAGCCTGTAGACTGCTTTCCTCCAATTCTTGATTTAAATTTATTAGGCTTTAAGTAATTTCCATTTGTTTTAGATTTCTTTCTTTCTTTCTTTCTTTCTTTCTTCCTTCCTTCCTTTCTTTCTTTCTTTCTTTCTTTCTTTCTTTCTTTCTTTCTTTCTTTTTTTCTTTCTTTCTTGTGCCCTTGTGCATGCAGTGCCTGTGGAGGTCAGAGAGGGTGTCAGACATAAACCTGGAGTTACACATGGTTGTGAGCTGCCATGTGGGTGCTGGGAATTGAACCTGTATTTGCTCAGAGGAGGAGACAATGCTCATTATAATTTCTGGGCTAAGGTTTCATGCATGCGCGGTAGCCATGGACCCACTCAGCTAGATAAAGTACCACCTTCCTCTTCCGTGTATTGCTGGTTTCGCTGAACCCAGGGCACACTGACCTATTTGCTCTCAGTTGGCTCGATAGGGTATTCAAAGTTTGGTCCCTCGAATTGTATAAGAGATGTGGCCTAATGAGGCCACGGGAGGTGTGCCCTGGGAGGGAACAATGATTCTCTGGTCTAGAGAAAAGACAGAAACGAAGAGAAAATGGAGCACAGAGGTTGAGGCTAGCCTGTGGTAAGGCCACTGCTTCCTCCACGCTGTCATTGTTGGTTGGGTCTAAGACAGACTGACTGATGTGGGGCCCCAAGACCCAGGCCCTCTGAACCATGACTAGAACCAATTTTTATCCAACTGGGAAATAATTTTACACTCAATAATAACTTTGCGCTCTTTTGTTTTCTAGTTTTAGGTCTTATTTTTGTATTTTATATTCAAGGTTGAATGCAGGACCTCATTTGTACTAAGGGCGTGTTCTGCTATTTATTTATTAAAAGTTAGAGTAACAGTTACATCTAAATGTATATACAATGTATAGTCTATGCACTATTGTGTAATTGTGTGTGTGTGTGTGAAATAGAGCCAAGATTTAGTTATGTAAAAATGTTGAGTTTAGGTGTTATCTTGGTCTGCTCTGACCAGCACAACATGGTGCCAAAAAAGAATGCTACAGATGGGGTAGCTTTAACAACAGAAGTGCACTGCTCACAGCTTCGGGGTCTGGAAAGTTGAGGGTCAAAGGTGCTGACAGTCCGGGTAGGCCTGTCTTCCCGGCTTGCAGACAGCTGCTCGCAGACGGTCTTCCTGGGTGTTTATGCTTACGTGCACAGACAGGGACACAGACTACATCCTGCTGCTGTCTGATCTTCAATAGCATTCATTCCACAAAACCAGAGCCTGGCTCTCATGAAATCATCTGATCCTAATGGTGACTGGAGTCTCTGCCACTGAATTTTGGGGTGGCGGGGTAAGTTTTGACATTCAGTTCATACTAAGTAGTGCTTTTAAAAAAATATGTATAAGTATTAAAAAATCCTGTTTTTTCAAATTGAGGGCAAACAGCCCTTCATCCACTTACTATGTGCCTACTTTGAGCACCTACTATGTGCTAAATCTATGCTTTCTCAGGGTCTGAGTGCTCACTCAGGTTCCATGGTCCTGCGTCACATGTTAAATAAACACCCTCACCAGCTTCTCCCTCCCCCCATTGTCTCTCATGTTTACCTAGTGAATAGATTTCCCATGGGGGCTTAAATACTTTTCTTCTTAGATTTCCCCTTTCCCTTTGAATGCGGCCAAGCACACAGACCTCTGCACACCCCATGCTTCTCAGTGTGACTTCCCGGAGCCTGGGCTTTGCAATTAGTTTGCACGTCTCACAGGAGTGGCCTCTGTGCCCACAGGTGCTATATTTGGCGGCTGAGTGCTTAATAATTAATTGCTCAGATTTGCGATTCTTCTCATGAATTCTAGATGGCATCTAATTCACTTATAGGGTTGATTTGGATTTTTAAATGGCTACTTAAAAAAAAAAAAAACTAAAACCAAACAAAGCTCTTGTTTTAAAACTCATGTCCACGCAGTGTTAAAAACTATTTAAAACAGCGTTGCCAATCTACTACTACCCCTGTTAGAATTAGAATGGAAAACCGTGGCTACTGGAGAAAAAGAAAGTTCTTCTGTCCATGGTTAGCATTGTAAACACTGCTGTCTCTCCCACGAGCTGGCTGGACGCTGCCACACTTGCCAGTGCGGGTTGGTTGGTAGTGTGTTCACTTTATCTGACTTGAATAATAACATCGCCCTTAAGGTTGAGGAATGAGGTTGGTTTCGTGTACTCGGGATCTCCCACATCATCCTGTCTTGCTGCCCTCCATGTCAGGAAGTCTTCAGAGCGAACTTGAGGGTGGAAGACATAATTGAGAGAAAGTATCAGATTCTCAGCCATCTCAGCCCTGCCCAGCCCCCTGGTAGGCCCTGGGAGGCGAGTGTAGAACCACCGTGCTCAAGCCCAGGTATCCTACTCGGTTTTCTTGTTGCTGTTCTAGAACATTCTGAACAAAAGCCACTTGTAGAGGCAGAGATTTATTTGGCTTCTAGGTGCTGGTCGATCACCAAGGGTTTGCCGAGACAGCAGTTCAAAGCAGGAACCTGGAAATAGGAGCTGAAGAGGAGCCCGTGGAGAAACGCTGCTTCTCGGCTCGCTTTCTCCCATCTGCACAGCCATCTTTCTTACACAGCCCCGCCCCCACGCCTAGGGAGGGCGCTGCTCACGGTGGGCTGGCCCTCCTGTGTCAATTAGCCAAGGAGATGCCCCATGGACATGCTCAGAAGATTAAGTCCATCGAGGCGGTTCTTCATTTGAGTTTTCCCTTCCCAGGTGTGTCTGGTTGACAATAAAATCAAGCAGATTAACAGTGAAACAGCAGAACTGTTCAGAAAATACACAGCCGTAAGAAATATTAAATAATTCTTCTTCGTCTCTGTAAATGTGGGGGACTTAACGTATAGTGTAATCGGCAGTTAGAATGAAGGTTTTCCTTATTGTCCACAGGCACTCGAGGCCTGCCCACACGTACTCAGGACTTACTAGCATCTTCTCCAGAGACGACCAGGTGAACAAGACTGAACAGCACCTTCATACCTTCAACCAGAGCGGGAAGACCTGCTGGTTGATCCTAAATGCCCCTGCAGCCTGGGGCGGTGGACTGAAGGCTTGGGGAGAAAGGAGGATGTTCCATTTCGTGTAGTTAGGGAGTTTCCCCGGGGTGCAGTTTCCTGGTTTGTAACTCACACCACGTGAAGGATGAGGGTGGGCGTCCCGGCTGATCAGCGTTCAGGGTCACAGTGGAGGCTTGGGTCTCAGGAATCCAGCAGTTTGGCTAACGTTACCAATTACTAGCACTAACATAATTTCTCCTGAATCTCAGTTGAAGACTGTACATTCAAAGTCAATTTCATACGTATTTGGGGTTTCACTGATTGATTTAGTTTAGTTTTGCCTGCAGGAGAATGCATTCTCACCAGTAACAGCCAAATTCTTAGGTATTTTTGGTTGGTTGGTACTGGGAACTAAGTGCAAAGTCCTGAACGTTTGCAGATGAGTTAACACTACCAGTGAGCTTCTATGAACTACGTTCTTCAACCTCCATGAACTCGAAGTCCTGGACAGCCCGGCTTCTGCAGGCACAATTTTCTAAAATAGATCAGTTTTTTCAGAAGATGAAAGAGAGGAGTAAGTAACTTACCACATTAGTTAAGTTAAAGTACTTCTTAAAACACACTGGTCACAAGGCCTTGATCCCCAGACCCTCTTTCCTCACCACTGTGTGTGTGCACACATGTATGTGTGTGTGCATGTGTGTATGTGTATATATATATATATATATATATTTTATATGTATTTTATATGTACTCCTGGAGAGGAAACTACAGAATGAGACTTAAAGGAAACAAGTATTGATATGGAGTTTGGTACTTTTGTACTTTAATGATTTTAATGATTACAAGTCACTGCATCAACTAACTGCCCCCCCCAACCCAAATACATTCTACACCCAGAAAAGATGCCCTGAGACAAAAGCAGTGAAGGCCACCGAAATGGCTGCATAGACCCCTTAGAGGTGTTCCAAGTGTCTCAGATAGGACAATTAGTGTATTAAGCCTGGACTCACTCACTAAACCTTATTTGAGTGAAAGTACATGAATGTATGGGGGAACAAGGGGAGCCATCTAGAAAATAGTCTTCAAAGCATGGTTTTAATTAGTTGAGTAAGGAGACTAATTAATATGCAAATGAGGAACCTACCAATATTAATCATCTGTTTTACTAGGCTGCTTTTTACTAAAGAGTTTCTAACGAGTTTGCAAATTAAGTTTCTATGACATTAAAAATCAGCAAAATGCTTGTCTGAGAATAATCTCTTCAAACTCAAGGGTGGGAAGGGGGACATTTTTTCCTTCTTTGGATGAAAACCAGCAGTGTTGAAAAACCAATTCCCATGTTGGCAAGCACGGTGCGTGAGTTCTGCATCAACCCTTTCCAGGCTCTAATTGAAACCATTTCGGCAAGAGAGAGACACCAGAAAGCAGTTGGAAAGGGGACAAATGTGAGCTGCAGGGATTTAAAGACACACAAACTGGTGAGTGGCGTCGCAAAATTCATATGACAAGTCAGCGGGCACCATGTCACAACCTCAAAGAGGTAACAAGTATGCTTTGAGTCTCCCTTTAAGGCCCTTAACATTCACCTAGGATTCTGCTTCCTTGAATGTATTGGAGATGGTTGGACCCTGATCTGCCAGGAGTGACTTCAGTGGTAGGAGGGATCTGCAGGGTTCCCGGGGGCCTCTTGACCTTCAGGATAAGGTCACAGGCTCAAATTCAATTACTCTGTTATGTGCGGTCCCAGGCAACTCCACCATCACTCTAGTGGGCCATTAGTACACAATGATACAAACACACACACTGCTTTGAGGGCCTGTGTCCTAGAAGAATGTCAGTAGGCGCCTTCAACCAAAGGGCACCAGAGACTTGGTCTTCTCTCATCGTTGGCTTTAGCAACAGAAACACAAAGTTATCCTCTTCTCTTTTCTCTCAAACAGTAGTTCTAGTCTCTGCTTACTTTTTGGCAGAAGGCTGGTCTTAAACTCACTGAGATCTGCCTGCCTCTGCCCGCTGTGTTCTGGGATCAAAGTGTCTGGTACCTGCAGAAGTCAGAAAAGGGTGTTGGAGTTACAGATAGTTGTGAACTGTTACGTGGGTACTGAGAATTGAATCCAGGTCTTCTGGAAGAGAAGCCAGTGAGCCATCTCTCCAGCCCCACACAGTTCTTCAAAGAAGCTTGGGAAGAACACCTTTCCTGTCAGCTCACACTTTGGAATTTGCACCTCTCCCCCCCTCCATTTTTCTCTGTAGAGTTCTGTGTAGTTGACACAGTTCTAACTTGACACATTTGTCACTGACATTCTCGTGTGTGTGTGTGTGTGTGTGTGTGTGTGTGTGTGTGTACGTGCACACACATACGCGCGCACACACACACACACACACGCATGAATAAAAAATAAAAGTAAATAAATAAATATTGATTGGCTGATGGAGGCTGAACCAAAGAGCTCAGCACCCCCCCCCCCCCCCGACATCAGGTAGGGGTAAAATACAAATCTGTGAAATTCGGCTTCAAGGGACTTCATACTACTAAGAAAATAAAACGGGACTAGTGAGCCCACTCTGGAGAATAAAATGGATAAGAATCAAGAGAGGTGCATATCTTATGAGATCACTGAAAATGACTATGAGCCTTCTGTGGAAAAGTTCTGGTCTATTCTCCAACATATGAAAGATATTCTCAGAAATGAGATGAAGTTGGAAAAGGGCATAGGCTTGCTGATATTTTGCTTTTAATGGCTAGTTTTTACAAGTCTAAAGGGGCAAATGGCTGGAGAAAATCCCCATCTTTTCCTTGTAGGGAGAGACCCTTCTTCAGACTGCAGGATTTTTTCAATTGCTGACAGTCAGCCAAGGTGAGCCAACGGCATTCACCTTGCCACGCCCACTCCTGAGCCTGGCATTTATCTTCAGGTCTTGGATACAGTACTGGCTTGTGTGAAGCCTTACTTCTTCTGGTCAGTGCTAATTCTAAATGTCATGGCTGGCAGGAAACACTGTTCAAGTCCAGAGTCATTGAGATTCATGACAAAAAGAAAGAAAGCCCTTAATCGGAGGCACGGGCTGGATCTTGCAAAGAAACGTTGGCCAGAAAATTAATCCAAAACGTGCTTCGCTTTGGGCTTCTGTACAAGCGTGTCTTGGCGGCGGGTCTGGATGGAGGTTCGGGGAGCTGCAGGAGTGGAAAATGGAAATGGTCCGTCTGCACCTGCCCTTTCTCCAGAGATTTGGCTCTTCGGCTGCTGTGACACCCAGGACCAGTTCACACTCTGACAAAGGAGGCTCCAGGCCACCCAAGCCAGGCCTCAGCAGACTGGCCCTGCAGTCAGTGAAACCTTATACATTGCTTTACAAATGACTGTGTAGGACGTACTTCTGCGACATGTGCGGCTTCCAGACTTTTGCATAAGAACAGCCGTGTCCAATAGTGTGTCTTGCCGGAGACAAGAAAGAAAAAACCCTGAAAAATCTGCACTTCTTCACACTGGAGCTATTAGCCACATGACTATGAAGTTCTTAAAATGGGCTGCTCAGTTGTTTTGTTTTAAATTGAGCTGCAATTAATTTTAACTTAAATGGTTACATACAACGGGTTCCTACTGTCATAGAAACGACACCCGTTTGGATTTCTGTGAATGAAAAGGGATCCGTGGTTATCCTATGAGAATAACTCAGAGACACAATTTGGACACAGGCAGAATGAGTAAATGTCTGAAGATGTTGACTCCCAGCATTAGGCGGCGTCTCTGGCCATGTGTTTTCGACACCCCAGTATCAACATGAAAGTAAGATCTTTCAGCAGGTGCTCTGAACATCAGCAGGTAATTATAGTCAGGTTTCTCTCCATCCTCAATCAGTCGCCTGACGATAGGCAAAAAGGGATGATGTAATCAGGCCAGGAGAGAGAGGAAACAGTCACAGATGGTTGCCAACAGAGAAAGGCTCGAAAGCCCATTATCTCGACTTGGTATGTAAGTTGCCAATGGCTTTCTGTGACTCACCTGCCCCCCCCCCCACTCACCCTATATTGTGTTGAATTCCCAGCCGTAGACAAGTAAGACCAACCCCTTTTTATTTTGCTAGTTTCTCATCTTAAAAGCAACACAAAACACTCTCCGGATTCAAAATTAGAGAGCTGGGCATGGTGGCCCACACCTCTAAGGCTGGCTCTTAGGAAGTAGAAGCAAAGGGGTAGAGGGTTGTGGGTCATCCTCTGCTACATGTGGAGCTCTAAGCCAGCCTTAGCTCTGGGAGACCCTGATTCAATATAATCCCAGCCTTTTAGAAGAGCAAGGTTCAAGGTCATACTAGGCTGTTTCTCTAGTTCATGCCTACTGGGGCTACCTGAGAGTCTGTCGTAAACGAGGGTGAATAAAGATGTGACTAACCCCTACAGAATTTTAGATCCTGCTCTTCACTGGATTAGATCTGCCATTTTTGAAAATGATTACTTCAGGTATCATAAACAGTATGTCCTAGTAAGGAAGACAATCTGCTCTTGAGTACGTGGTTTATATATACCACAGAGTACAACGAAGATAACAAGAGTGGTTATTTATACACACATATATGTACACACACACACCTATAAAACATATACACCTACAAAAAACAAAACAAACGCAAAGCCACACATCCTCCAGAGGCTTTCATTTTAGGATTTGTGATATCTCCGAAGTTAGCACACAGCGTCTGGGAGGAAATGGCCCTCGTGTCTGAAGCAGAGTTCCCAATTTGGAAGTTAGCAGAGACTCTGGTTCTAAAGGCTGGGGAGTAAGCTCTCCTGGGGTCCCCAATGCTGTGCCCCCCACACCACAGACTGCTCTGCACTCATTAGCACAGATGCACCCAACATGCAAGAATATCACTGTTTTAAGATCAACCATTAGGTTGCCACCTCGTCCACTACTAGGATAGATTTAGGAAAGACTGAGATGTGGTGGTTCAGATAACCAGGAGGGTCAGCCTGAGTCTGGAGTGAGCTGGAGAGGACCACTCACTCCTCTGGGCAACTTGATGCAACTGCAGGAAAAATTGACCTGCCTGTTTATACAGCTTGTCTTCCTTCACCGGGTTCTTATTTGAACCAAATGAGATCCTGGGAGAGTTCCGCTCCGGCAGAGCCATAGCACGGGCGGAGAAGCTGTCGGAGTACTTTAGTCCAGACCTCAGGTTTTCCTTAATGGCTTCACATTTCTGTTCTCCCGCCCGCTGTCTGCGTCTCAGAATGTCCACGAAGGTCACAGGACACACCCTCTGTGAGCACAGCCCTTAGCTACAATTCTGTCAGACGGAGAGATTTCCGGTCACTGGATTAGCTGGTCCTCATTGACCTCTCTTGTCTCCTGGTCACCAGTTGCATACAGACAACAAAGTGATTGTCTGGGATCAGTGGCATGATCTGTGAAGGTGAAATTGACTGCGACAAAAGGTCCCATGAAAGGCCTCTGATCCAAGCGCTTGACATTAGTAAGTTCACCTGGTGATCTACCTTCAGTCAATGCAGCCTTCTGACCTTTTGCCCACTTAGTCTCTCGGTCAGCAACTGGAGGCCCAGCCAGGGACAGGGCAGGGAGCCCCAGGTCACCCTCACTGCATATTACCTTGAGAATATTCAAGAAGAATTACAAAAGGTCCCCAGACTTGTCATTTTACTTTTAAGCAAACCAATAAAATCTCCCAGACAATGAGCATCCTACCTGGACAAGAACGCAGGATTGATTAGATTCAGACTGTTAGTCACCATCCTGTGGTCAGCAAAGGGACATGGCAAGGCCTCTCGATTCCCTGGAAACAAACCATACAAAAGCACTCAGAGAACTGGAGGTAAAATGGGTTCAAATGCCTGTTCCTCCATATACTCAAGATAATGGATTCAAAGTGTTCCTTAAAATACTTAGTTTAGTGACAGTTCTCTCTGCAACGGACAAGCAATAAACTCTGATGATTATTGTTAAGATCATATTCGGGCACCGTTTTTTTTTTCCCCTGTAAATCCTGAGTGAGGAACTGAAGCTTCTGCCATTTTAATTCCTTTGTTAACGTCTTTATGAACGCAATTAACACTTCATTCACGATCCTTTGTTTCTGGATCCCATTAGGATGTGGTTTATGCCAGTTTCTCTCCTAGGAGACATCCCACATCACACAACACTTCATTCGGCTGTGGGGCTGAGTACTGACAAACCCAATTTCCAGAGGACACATGGATTGACACCATCCCGCAGCAGCTGTCCTGAAGGGAGCAAATGATTCCTTCCACTCCAAGGTGGAACTCAGCTCCTCAGAGAAGCATGCTTGTGCTGGAGTGTGCCATGGACACGGAGGGAAGGAAAGGCTCCAGGCAAGAACTGAAGCCAAAGAAATGCTTTCAGAGGTTTTGGTTGTTTGTTTTCATTCGTTTATGTATTTATGCATTTTAGAAAGAAAGACAAAAACCCCTCAATAGGCTGAGGCAGGAGGATTGCTTGTAGCAGATCTCAACAAAACCAATTCAGGACTGGGGAGATGACTTACCCTATAAAGTACTTGTTGCCCAAGCATGAGGACCTGAGTTCAGATCACCAACACACACATAAAAAGCTGGGTATGGTGGCCAGTGCCTGTAATTCTAGTGCCGGGGAAGCAGCAATAGGAGGACCTGTGGAACGTGCCAGCCAGTCTAGAATTGGAGAACTTCTGATTCTGTGAGAGATGCTGTCTCAAAAAATAAGGTAGAGAGTAACTGAAGAAAATAGTGTCAATCTGTGGACCTCTGTCATACACACACACACACACACACACTAAATTGCAAAATGCAATTATAAAATTGCAATTTATCTATGAATAGATAAACTAATGAAAACAGCCAAAACCTCTCAAAGCTCGGTGTGCATTTCCTTATAGGTTTCACAGGCTCCTTTCTCCTCGGCAAACTTGTGGTGGGTGGCAGGTCAGTACACAGTAAAGGGAGACCCCCATGGAGAAGTGGCATGGTCTCCATCCTCTGGAGCTCACCATTTAGAGAGGAAAGAGGCACTCCATGGCTGCTCCGAGTGAGAAGCAGAGACAGAGTTCAGCACTCTGGGGCGGGGGTTGCAGGAAAAACCCGCACTTGAGCAAACCGCTTTCCCAGGCTGTTCTGCCATCTCGAGCCTCAACAAGAGGAGGCAGTAGGCGGAACTGCAGAGACTCTGGCTGCAGCCACGGCGTGGAGGTGAGAAGTGAATAGGGGGTTCGTGGCCATGACAAATTATTTTCCTTTTATATTAAAGTCTCTCCTTCAATTGATGAAATCATTTCTATTTCAAATACCAGTGTGATATTTGCTTAACAGCCAAAGGCACTGCAGATGAATCTATCTGAAGCTTGCTAAGGTCCTGTGCCTGAGGAGAGGCGGGAAGTCTGGAGGAATAAGAGGCAGGGGGAAGCAGAAAGCATTGCCCACGATGGCACTGGATCTGCTCTTACCTGCAGGCCCATTTCTGGATGCTAGCTTTATTTTTCCTAATTTTCTCCAGGAAGCTGAAAAAAATAGAATTTTGGGTAGCTGTTACCAAGCATGAAAAATTGCAGAAAGGGAGAAAGACAGGCTGTAGCAACGGTCATCTGTGCCTATTGCTAATGCCAAGGGACTAAGTCAAGGACACTACTTCCAATGCAGTTTTGACTTTATTAGATAGCATGATGGTTGTTTCCCTGTGCTACAGCTACGTCAAATATCTCGCCTTGGTCCCATTTGGGTCGGTCCTCAATACCAAGGTCTTTCTCAGATGTCTGTCAACCAGACCTGGGCTATGAACCACAGCACATTATAATACCACACAAGTATGTCCGTGACAAATAGGGAAGTCCCTAGGACTTAAAGCCTTGCAAACTACAGCCAAGCCCAGGTGCCTTTTGCATTAGGAAGGATCATGCAGAATCAGGAGGGGTTGTGCATGCCTGAAAAACCAGCATGGAGTCAGAGGAGGCAGAGTCAGTAGTTCATCCTCAGCAGCAAAACAGTCTGGGACTAGCCTAGACTATAGGAGAGTATGTCTCAAACAAGCCATAATAAAGATCATGTTGGTTATATCTCATTATATAGATTTCTGAATTATAGCTAATTCTTGGCCAAAGAGCAACTCATTTTAACAAGACCTTTGGTCCCAATCACAGATTAAAGTATTGGTAATTTTTTGCATAGGTGTTTCTTTTCACGAAGCAAATAGTTGTCAACTGTGTATTGGGACTGCACTGTAGTCTGCTGGAAGACTGGCAATTCATTAGCATGAGTGAGTTAATTCTTAAACATTAAAAGGGGTAAGACAGGGGATTGTATCTGTGTCTGGACAGTGGACTCCAAAGTTAAAAATCTGTGTGTGCGTGAATATGCATGCTGGGCATGCATGTGTGGTATATGTATATATGTATGATGTGCATTTGTGTGTATGGTGTGTGTTTGGTGTGTGCGTGTGTGTTAACTAAAAAAAAAAGCCTCTCTGTATCCTCTAGCCTGAAGCCACTGTGTAGCTGTGTAAAACCACACCCAGGACCTGTGTTCTGCCGCTTCTGAGAAAGATGTAAATGTGTAAGTATGATGGAAGAGGTTTTATTTTCTCCCCCCTCTGAGAAATGGTCTGACAGCCACAGGCTGGAGAATGTGTCTCTCCCAAGTACTCTGTCACCCTGGTAACCATGGAGACTGTGACGATCGATTAGATGCCATCTGATCTCAACCTCATAAAAAAAGGCAGCAGATGGCAACCAGGCCACTAGACCTGTCTCAAGAGAGACGGAGAGGAAGAGAAAGGAGAAGGAAGGAGAGAGAAGGGAAAGCAGGGGGTGGGGGAGCTCATCCAGGGAAAGGGACACAGAAGCAGGCAGAAATGGGAGAAGAACAGAGACACACACAGAAACCAGGGAGATCGGAGCAAAGGGGAGGAGAGACACAAACAGAAATGAAATTAAAACCCAACTGTGCACCAGGGCTCCCGAGCGAGCTGCAGTGGGAAACTCCTCTAGGGGAGAAACATCAGCCATCTCCTGACTTCTGCAATGTCGGTCTAAATAGTGATGAAGAACAGCACAGAACCTGGGGCTCCAGGCCTCTCTGAAGGACACACAAGCTTGACCTTGTAGCTCTGGTGACAGCTGAAACCCGAGGTGCCCTTCAGATTCACAAACCCGGTTCTCAGATGGAGCCTTTCAGAAAATGCCTATGCCAAGCCTGGGGGCACTTTGTCACGCCAGAGCAGCAGTGTTAGAGTCAGCCCCTCTAAGGAAGATGTGACAGAAACCCAAGGTGGAAAGACAAGAACCACTGAGCCGGCGATGGTAATGTTTAAAGTTAATGAAGACTTTGTCATTTCTAATGTATCGTAATTTATTCAGTGGCATCCTCATTTCTTCATTTCCAGATTGTTATTCAACATATAAGCAATGATCTTATGATCATTGATTTTGAATGGAAATTCTTTATTGTCTTCTTACCTTTTCCTTAGGGTAAAAGCACCAGTATTAAGTTAAAGAGGTTGTTCCCTTGAAATTGTTATACTGAGATGTAATAAATACAGTAAAGTGAATGAATATTGAGGCAGCTGAATAATCACACACACACACACTCACACACACACTCACACACACACACTCACACACACACTCACATATACACACTCACTCACACACACTCACACATACACTCATACTCACTCACACACACACACACACTCACACTCACTCACACACACACTCACTCACACACACTCACACACACTCACTCACACACACACTCACTCACACTCACTCACACACACACTCACTCACACACACTCACACACACTCACTCACACACACACACACTCACACACACACTCACACACACACTCACACACACACACACTCACACACACACACTCACACATACACATACTCACACACTCACACACACACACACTCATACACACACACAATCACAATTATGCTTGCAAACATACAACTACATAAGTACCACCCATGTATGTAGTGGCCATCTATACTACCCTAGAGTGTTTATAATGTTTATGCCCTTCCAAGTCAATTCTACCCTATGTTCTTGAACTTGGTACAAATGGGATCATAGAGTGTGCTTTTCGGTTTCTGGTTTTATTCCCTCAATATAATGTTTGTTAAATTGGTTTCACTGTAATGTCTAATAGCTTATTCTTTTCAATCTGCTTTTTAAACCTTTATCTTTTTATTATTTTGTTTACATAAGTGTTTTGCCTGCACAGATTTCTGCACACCATGTACATGCTTTTTCTTTCAGAGGCCAGAAGAGGGCACTAGATCTACTAGGACTGCAGTTATAGATGGTGTGAGCCTCCCTACTGGTGCTAGGAATGGAACCCAGGTCCCCTGGAAGAGCAGCTGGTGCTCTTAACTGCTGATTCATCTCTCTAGTCCCTTGTTCTATTTTTAACACAAATTATTGATTCATTTTATTTTGGTAGACATTTAGGCTGTTATGAATAAACTTGCCATTATTATTCTTGAATGTCTTTCAGAGGTTCCCATACACACACTATGTAGCTCTGGCTGGCTTGGAACTTAATATATAGGCCAAGCTGCCGTCAAATTTCCACAGCTCCTTCTTCTAAATATTGGGGTCCCTAACATCACTTTACTGACACAGCAATTTCTTCTGACTACATTCCACATATTTACCTTCATATATACAAGAAAGTGTAGCTCTTATTAATGAAAGAAAAGGAGATCATTACAGAAAACCACAACAAATGCAGAGCACAAGACAGCATGTGGAGCCCAGCCCCAATTGATACATCAAGAACATAACTCCTATTCTCAAGGCTCAGGAAATATCTCAGGAGAGGGGAAAGATTGTAGGAGCCAGAGGAACCTGAAATCTTCTGTTAGACTGCACCCCTTATAAATGTCAGGGAAGCTACATCCACAAAGTCTCATCAATGTGGCTGCTTAAACCCAAGAAGGCTAACTAACAGATATACTAACAGAGGAGACATATCTCCAGATCCTAGACAAAGAACTATAGGTGAGTAAAAAGTCTGAGATCAGGAAAAATAACTTTCCTTAAGAAAGAGCACTGCTCAAGTTGGTTATTCAGTACCACGTGGTCAGCCCTAAAATAGTATTCATAAAGTAAGTCACATTAAATGGGCTGATCAGGTTGTGTGTTTATCTAGCAAACAATAAAGAAAAGAGGCCATGGATTTGAGAGAGAACAAGTCAGAGTCTGACACGGAAAGGGCTGATGGGGAGGAAAGGGAAGAAAGAAATGATGTGATACTTTAATTTCAAAAAAATTATTAGTTTTTTTAAAAAAGAAAAACAAAGGCGTACATCAGCATGCCTGGCTTGATTTTTTTCTTTGTCTTATGTAAGTAAGGACTGCAAATGTGCGTTACCAAGTGCTGAGCTTTTAGTGCAGGGTAAATGCAAGCCTACTTTTACACTGCCTTTCAAAAGCTTGCCCATTTGAACTCCAACTACTTAATACTTTGAGTGTGCCTTTCCCCTTTCTCCTGCCAAAAGCCAAGTGGGCATTCCAACTCTTAGTCTTCTTCAGTCAACAGGACGACATGGCCCCTGCATGTTTACACTGCTTGGATAAGCAAGTGTGCTAGTCAGCAAACACTCTTATTTCTCTTATAAATTGCATATGTATGCCACCATTGTCATTAGCTTCAGGATAAGGCAGAAAGATACAACACGGTCCAAATAATCCATTCAAACTCATGGCCATGGAGCGAAAGAAAACTCCCTGCATTGGCGTTTATGAGCAGAGCAGATTTACACCGTGTTAGTTGTATCCCGTGTCCTGTATTTCCAAAGGCAGTAACACTCATGAACACATACTATGATCATGACATCTCTTTAAACAGCCCATAGCAGTTGTACCTCAACTTAAATTTCACAAGACTTTAAATAAACATCTAATATTCTGTCTCTGTTTTGCATATTTAGAAGCTGTGGCTTATGAACACAAAACTATGCCAATACCATGGCTGGGGTTTAAACCTGAAACACTGCTTGTCCAAATTAAAGTTCTTCTCTGTTCTTTAGGCAACTGTGATAGGGGCTTAATAATTTCCTTTTCACAGTTTGCATGTTGAAATCCTCACCGTCAAGCTGATGGTACAGTGGGAAGGCACTGGAAGGCAACATGCCTCTGCTCTCAACAAATGGGGTTAACATCCTTGTGAAAATGTCCAGCCCCTCCCCCACTGACCTGGTGCTGATCTGGAAGCTGGCCCTCCTTCGATAATAAATTTGATGCTCACTTGATCTTGAGCTCCTGATCCCCAGAACTGTAAGCAATGCTCCCCAGCTGTTTATGATCCGGGTGGGTATGTTCCCCTTTATAATCCCCAAGAAGGCTTCTTCATTCAAAACCCTATTCTTAACCACCTTCCATCCCCAATTTACCCACATCCCACTGTTCCAGCACCAAACCTCAGAATGATGTCACAATCTGTGTCACCAAGATGGAGAAGATGACAAAAATTCATCCAGTTCATTTTATTTTCTTTAGAAATATTACTTTTGTGTTTCAATGTGTTTGATGCGGGCCTTTTAAACTGGAAAGAAAATGACTTGATGAATCTAGAGTGTCCTAAGAAAACAAGATGGATCTATAAGCTTTCTCTCTTAACTGAATGTTTTTTGGCATCTGACACTCCTATAATTTTAGATGCCTAAATAAGAGCAGATAAAAATCAGTCTGATGTGGTTGTGCTTGCCTGAAATCCCAATATATGAGGGTGGAGGTAGATGGGATTCGGGGCCAGCTCTGGCTACATAAGACCCTGTCTCAAAAATCCAGAAGAGAAAGGAAGGGGAAGAAGACAAGAAAATAAGATTATTAAGGTAAAAATTTTCATGTAAAAACATTTAACCCTGGTGGTGCACACCTTTAATCCTAGCACATGGAAGGCAGAAGCAGGCAGATCTCTGGGAGTTCAAGGCCAGCCTGGTCTACAGAACAAATTCTAGGACAGCCAGGCCTACACAGAGAAACTCTGATTTGGGGGAAAAAATTAAAAACTAAAAACATCACAAAATCCCAAACAAGACAAAAAGTTAATAATGTTTTTGTTGTTGCTTATTTTCCCTGATAGTCTTGTCATTTTTTTTCCTGTTTAGTCAGGGTGAAATCATCTCCACACACAATCTTCAAACCCAAATGTTCTGTGATTCATGCCGCTAAGAGAATATAAATTTGAATCAGTATTTCTTGAAACATATTTAGTCAAATTAGTTCTAAATTAGTTGTTTAGAAAAGTATCTATGAGCTTCCAAAATTGCTGATGGTATCATGAAATACATGTTTAAGATGATTGTCAGCCCTGAGAGACACTTAGGGGTTACTTGTAAGTGTGTTTTGATGTATTGGCCCTCACCATCTCACCGTTACCTCTTTTGTTTACAGTGTTCTTGGTGGATTCAAATCTTATCTACCACCAACTCCTACCCACCCCATCCCTGTGTGTGCAGCATACATATGTGTTCTTGGGACAGAGGCCCTCACTGGGTGACAGGCAGGCAACAAACCCCAGTGATGCTCCTGTCTCTGTCCCCTGTCCTCTGCCATGCGAAGCTCTTTAATAGGTATTAGGGTTCTGAGCTCAGGTCCTCATGTTCAAGCAGTAAGCACTCTTACCCATTGAACCATCATCTTCCAAACCTTTATAACTTTTTCTTTTGGGATGGGCATTGGTGACCTAACCCAGGTCCCCACAAACTCCAAGCACTCACTAGTTGATGAGCTAAGCCTTCACATTGGTAGACCTACTGTTTCTCATGTCCCATCTTTCAATATGAATATTCTTGCCATGTCTAAACCAATTTAAACATTTTAAAACATGTCCCTACTGTTCTTGACTGATTAAATTATTCAGTAACTGTGTTGGCTATTCTTGGTTGTCAACTTGACTACATCTGGAATGATCTACAATCCAGACATGGAGGGCACACCTGTGAGAGGTTTTGCTTGGTTTGAGGTGGATGGATTTACTTCTAGTCCAGATCTTTGAGGCAAAAAGATGCACACCTTTGATCCTAAAGACACATCTTTAGTCTAGGCCACACCTTCTAGTGGAAGTTTATATAAGGACTTGAAAGCAATAAGGTTTTGCTGTTTTTCTCACTTGCCCTCACTTTGCTAGCACATCCATTCCTTCACTGGCATTAGAGTCTACTTCTTTGGGATGCCAGTTTATACAGAAGACCAGTTGAGGCATTCAGCTTTGTGGGATGAGCAACTACTGGGTTTGTGAACTTTCCCTTCTCGGGTAACCATTGTTGGATTAGCTACACTGAAGCCTATGAGTCATTCCAGTACACACACACACAAACACACACACACACACACACACACACATGCACACGCATGAGCATGAATGCATGTGTGTTCATTCTATAAGCTCTGTTTCTCTAGAGAACTCTAACTAATACAGATTTTGATACCAGGGACTTAAGTATTGCTATGCCGGGCCTAACCATGCTTTTGTTTGGCAGAATGTAGACTTTGGGATTTTGGATTAGGAAAGCAGTTGAGCATTTTAAGTGAAAATTAATGGTCCATATTAGTAGGAATTGGGAAAACAATGATGCTGGGAGCAATATAGATTATTATGGTCTGGCTCAAGAAGTTTCAGAGGGGAAGAATATTAATAAGAGGCCTAGAGATGGTTCTTGTAATATTTTGATGAAGAATGTAGTTCCTTTCTGTCCTTATCCAAACAATATTCCTGAGACTAAATTGAAGAGTTACAGATTAACAGCTTTGACAGAGTAGGTTTCCAAACAGCCAATACTGACTGCGTTGCTTAGTTGTTAGTGGCTGCTTATGCAGCTCTATAATAAAAAGGAGCAAGCCAGGAGTCAGCACCCCTGGACGGCCTCTGCATCAGCTCCTGCCTCCAGGTTCCTGCCCTGCCTGAGTTCCTGCCCTGACTTCCTTCAGTGATAGATTATGATGTGGAAGTGTAAGCCCAATAAACCCTTTCCTCCCCAACTTGCTTTTTGGTCATGGTGTTTCATCACAGCAATAGAAACACTAGTTAAGACAAGCAAACAAGAAATTATTGTTTATTTACCAATTAAATTCTCAACTTAATTCTCCTAATGATTTCCTGCTTTTACAGGAATCTATTTTTATTATAGTTTACTTCTGGATGTTAAGATAATTCCTGTTGACTTTGTGTGCAAACCCATAAAAATGCTCTTCTTAAATGAAGCAAAAAGATAACAATATATCAATGCACCTACACATGTATCCCTACAGGAAAAAGAACCTTTGCTTTAATTATGCATGTAGCACAGATTAGGCACCTCTTTAGTTGCTAGGTTACAGAAGGTTATGATGGAGTGCTAATGAGACAGAAAGCTGATGCCACCTCCACAATGGCCGAGGAAGTCTTTGCTGAGATTTCTTCCCTCCCCCTCCCTCCTTTCCTCCATTCCTCTCCCCCCCCTTCCCCTTCTTTCTGTCCCTACAGTATTATAAAAGCCAATTTTCTCAAAAACTTTTTTTTGTTGGTCCTGGGGATCAAACCCAGGCCCCTGTGCTTGCATTTCGTGTGCAAACGGGGTGATGATACCTCCAACTCTGAAAATATTATTTGTGTGAATTCTTTAAGACACAAAGAGAAGCGCAGCCAGCTCAGCAAACTTCCTTTAAGAGGTTTAAGTTGGTGAAGGGGGAGAAAGGGAGGGAGAGAAGAGAAGTCAGCAAAGGCTTCTTCCCCTACACCTTCAGGTAGTTTTGAATAAAAATGAGGATGATGGGGATAGTAGTGGTGGTGGTAATGATGGTGGTGGTGGTGGTGATGATGATGGTGGTGGTGGTGATGATGATGGTGGTGGTGATGATGGTGGTGGTGGTGATGATGGTGGTGGTGGTGGTGGTGATGATGGTGGTGGTGGTGATGATGGTGGTGGTGATGATGATGGTGGTGGTGATGGTGATGATAGTGGTGGTGGTGGTGATGATGGTGGTGGTGATGGTGATGATGATGGTGGTGGTGGTGGTGATGATAATGATGGTGGTGGTGGTGGTGGTGGTGATGATGGTGGTGGTGGTGATGATGGTGGTGGTGGTGATGATGATGGTGATGGTGGTGATGGTGGTGGTGATGATGGTGGTTGTGGTGGTGGTGGTGATGATGGCGGTGATGATGATGATGATGGTAGTAGTGGTGGTGATGATGGTGGTGGTGGTGGTGATGATAATGGTGGTGGTGATGGTGATGATGATGGTGGTGGTGGTAGTGATGATGGTGGTGGTGGTGGTGGTGGTGGTGATGATGGTGGTGGTGATGATGATGGTGATGGTGATGGTGCTGGTGGTGATGGTGATGGTGGTGGTGATGATGATGGTGGTGGTGGTGGTGATGATGGTGGTGATGATGATGATGATGGTGATGGTGATGATGATGGTGGTGATAGTGAGGGTAGAAATCTATTCTAGAAGTTACCTTGTCTTTCATAATTTACTGGCTCCAGATTGGACCTGCCTCTCCTTTCCTCTGTTGAAGCAATGTTTTTGTACATTGTGTAAAGATGTGTCTTGGCTGTCCTTCCTTGCCTGCCTAAGCTACCTTCTGATTGGTTAAAATAAAAAGTTGATAACCTATAGCAAAAGTTCGGATAGTCGGGTGGGGCATCTGGCAAAGAAAGGAACCCTGGGAAAGAGAAACATAGGAGATTCTCCTCCCAGACTCGGAGGAAGTAGGCTGTATGACACTGAGGAGGGCTCACTGACCAGGAGGTGGCAGATGTAGTATGACTGGGTTAGTGTAAGTCGACAGATAGTTGGGGAACAAGCCTAAGCTTGGGCCGAAAGCATTGTAAATAAGTTAAGCCTTCGTGTCATTATTTGGGGACTGGGGCGGCATAGAAACAGCCTAAGGATGGTTGCCTTACTCCCTGGGAAAGTCTCAAACTGGTAAGTGATAAGCTAAGTCGTATTTACTCACCATTGCAGAGGGTCTTGTTAATATCTTCTGAATATGCTAATAGTCCTTTCTGAGGGAAATTATACAAACAAACAAACTATTAATTAAATCAAGAGCATCATCCTCCATGCCTACAATATGCAAATGTGCAGATCTGAAAAGATTTGAGCCAGGCAGTGGCCTTTGGCTGAAAGGGACATGAGAAGCTATTTCTGTGTGCCTCTGTGCACCTCACAGGAAGGACAACAAGACCCTTGTGTCTGCTCACCTCTGGGAGATCCCAGAGACCTCACCACCTCAGGGTAAGAGCCTGGGGAAGCCTTTTGGTGCACTACTTGAAGTTTCTAGAAAGATGGTGAGGGGCTCCGTGACTATACAGGACTCAGGAGGCTGTGTGGAATTTTACAAAGACCCTCTTGAATTCTTTGTCATTAGAGTTCTTGGGTGAGGTTCCCAGAAATGGAGCAGGTTCCCTGTATGAAGAAATCCCACACAGAGTATGGAGTGTGCGCCATCTAAACTAGACTGGCTGGGTGTGTCTCCTCGGAGGACTACCCCAGGGCCTATGGGTGGACACACACGATGCTGATGGATGTTCATTCTGTCTGAGGGCCTGTGCTGTGGGCCCCTGGTCCCAGGTGTGCTCCGGTTTCCTCGTTGGCTCAGACTGGCCCTGGCTCTCTCTTGACGCTTTATTACCCTGGCAGCCTCTCTCCATCTCACTGGCTGCTTGCTTTCCCCACTGGGTGACTGTCAGTAGCGCAGCTGCGGACAGAGTGGTGTGCGAGCTCCCCCTCTCTCGCTCTGGGACTGGTCTGTCTCTCCCAAGAGCAATCTTTGCTTGTCTAAGTTTTTAAACTCCCCTTTCCTCCTCAATTCTTCTCCCCACCCCCCACCCCGTCCTAAGATTTTTCCCTTTCTTCCTAAAACATCACTGGGTGTTGCTCCGTGAACTTTGCCAAGTGCATTCCTATGCAAAAATGCCTTACTTTAAAAGCCTTAGTAGGGCTAACAAGCAAAGAAAGACTCTGTATCTGCCTCGTCCAGCTATGTGTGCAGATTCAAAAGGCCTCTTCCTTCCTCCCATGGAGAACAGGAATCAAATGTCATGGAGAGTCATGGAGAGTCTTGGAGACCACAAGAGTGAATCCTGAAAGCCACTAAAGGCCCAGGTGTTGAAGGCCTGGTGGCCACACTTTTGATACCAATGGCAGCTGCTAAAACATTTAGTTGGTGGAACCTATGCAAAGAAAGTGAGGTCATCAAGGGTGGGCTTTGAAGGGTATATTGGGACCTCAGTCTTTCTTGCCTCTGTTCTTGCTGACTTGTCATAGCTGCAACTTCTGGTCCAAGAATCCCAGACAAGTGCTTTTTTCTTTTACTGTACTTTATCTCAGACATTTTATCCATAACAATACAAGCTGACTAACAGAAACTTCCTTTCATGTTATTTATTGTTTGTTTTGAGGTGGTCTTACTATGTAGTTCTGCCAGGCCTGGAACTCATTATGTAGACCAGGGAAGCTTTGAACTCACAGAGATCCCCCTGCCTCTCCAGTGCTGTAATTAAAGGTGTGCACCACTAGACCCAGCTGAAACTTTCCTTTTACTGGCTTAAGGACACCTGAGATGCCACCACTGGAAATTCTAGTCTCTTTGGCCTTGTAAAATATTCCCTAGTTCAAGTTAATACTTCAAAGAGAGGTGGCTCCTTTAAAAGCAGCAAGTCACCTGACTTTCCAAAGCCAGCCCTGTGGGGGTGAGGGTGGTAAGGGTTTGGAGAGAGTAGCTGTCATTCAAGATCTCAGCAAGAATCAGGTTGGGAGAGGTGAAAGACAGAGGCAAGAGGGGTGTGTTCTTTGAACAGTCTTACCTTGGACTTTTGCTGAGGGTCAGGCCTCCCAAGACTCAGGCAGGGTCCCAAATCATCCTGGACCCTTACTGACCTCAGTAGCATTCTTGGACTCTGCAAAATTGTTTGTTAACCCAATGGAAAAAAATCCAGCTGCTGTTTGTGGGACTCTCCCTTTCCTGTTCTCTTCATTGAAGGGTTGTCTCTTGGGATAGAGTCACGTGTCACTGACACAACTCTTCTGCTTGCTGAAGACTCACAAAGAAAATGACAGGGCCAGTCCTTTGTTATCACTGCCTTTAGGAAGCAGCCTTTCTTGTCTTTGTTGCTAGTCTTAAAGGACTGATCTATGTCTCCCTGGGCAAAGGGCCCAGTCCTAAGTATTTCATCTGCAAATGGGGTATTGGAAATGTCTATCCTGTAGAGTTGGGTTTTAAAAATGTATTTGTTGTTATTATTTTCAATTATATATGCTGTTAAGGGGTTGGGGCAGTCCCTTAGAGTCAGTACAGAGCATACCAGTGCACAAAATTCTCTGCCCAAGGGAGATTTATTACTCAAGAGGGACAAGGGGGTGGGGAGTGCCTCTGGATCGGGCAAAGGCAGAGAGTAAGGAGCAGCGGCACAGGTGTTTTCCGCAGGAATGAGTTTTTAAAGAAGAAAAGGAAATGTCTGTGTTAGGGTGGGTTGGTAAATCCTGATTGGACAGGTTAGACAGTATGGCCAAATAATGAAATTTGACTGCTAGACCTTGTTGTTCTGATATTTGGACCTTAGTCACTAGTCTCAGGAATAAGTCAGTGGCCAAATAAGGGAATAGACCTTGGGGGCTAGCTTTAGAAATGTAATCTAGTGGATTTTGGCAAGAGAGAGAGAAGGGGAAGGGGCAGAACCTATCAGCGCTATGCTCGGGCCTGATAGAGCTCTTCATATACTTATGTGTAGGTGCCCTCAGAGGCCAGAGGATCCCCTGGAACTGCAGTTTCGGGCAGTCATGTGTTGTATTGTGAACTGAACTTGGAGTCCTCTGCAAGAGCAGCGCAGCCTCTTAGCCACCGAAGCATCTCTCTGGCCTCATCTTGTAGAGGTCTTGAAGAACAAATGATAATGAATGATAATGTGCTTAATTATTTGCTGAAAGCCTGGCAATCGCTCAGCATCCGATAGATGCCAGCCCTTCTTTTTAATATTTTTAGAAAGTCATCAGACTAGTTAATTCACAAGAAATATCTTGACAATCAAGGAAGATCCGAACCATCTTTCCAACACATATGATCTCTCCCCAGAAAGTATATCTGGGGAAGACACAGCTGCAGGCTTCTTTCCCACCTGTGGACAGGGATAGGGGACTGAAAGCTCTCTCCCCCAAATCCACTGAAATGCATCACTGCATGTATGGTTTCATATGTAGCACCCAAATGGAGCATGCCCTACCTGGGAGTGGGGAACCTGAAGATTCTCAGCCTTACCAGTGGTTGGCTTATTGCTCTCAGAAATGGGATGTGCCCCCTCACATAAGTGAATGACCTTAGTGTGTGTACATGTATGTGGAGGGTGGACACACATGCACGCGGTGTGTTTTCTCTGCTCTCCTTCCCGGCTCCTGTAGTCTTGCAGTCCGTTTGGACGTAATTATGATTGCTCTGCGGGCTGGCTTCTACAGCTCTCCAGAGTGGAGCAGATGTCGGCAGCTCTGAAAGATCTTGTGCTGTTACACAGAAGAACAAAGGAGGATGTCAGAAACGCTCTTCAGTCTCACAAGAAAACAGAGGAAGGAGACAAAAAAGATAAAGCCTTGGGAGACCTGCAGACTCTCTCTGATTAGACCTTATGCTAACGTGCCGCCCAGTCTGCGCACCAACAGTGATTTAATATGTTTAAATGATATGGAGGACAATGTGTCTGGGGGCGGAAGGGAGAACAGAGAAAACAGAATTTCTTCTCTGGCAGGCATGATTAAGATAGTGTGAGGTTCCTTGCAAAATGTGCCAGCAGCCCTAGACTGTCATGTGCTGTCTCAAGAATATTAACTTACAATGCCCGGCGCTGTCTCATTACACTGGGCAGAGCAGGCTTTCTCCACCGCTGGCTGGGAGGGGAGCTGTGTCAGGTGGCTTCTGGGACTGGAAATGTTCATCTTTCTGGTGTTTATTGTTTTTTTCCTTACTTAAAAAAAAAAAAAAAAGGCTATAATTTTCAAGATATTTTTTACTTGAAGCTATCAGTCTACAAATCTTAATTATAAAAAAGAAAGGAAAAAAGAAAGAAAGAAAGAAAGAAAGAAAGAAAGAAAGAAAGGAGAGAAAAGAAAAACTCTAGAAGGTTTTGGAAGGGAAAGGAGGTCCTAACCAATCAAAATGGATGAAATAATGTCCATGTATACTGATGTAACGTCTTCAGAGCCCAATGCTGGACCTATTTATTCACTTTCAACTTCCAATTATAATTGCTGTTGCAGTCAGCTCTATCAGTGGAAATGACTTAGCAGGTCTGGGATGGGAAAGTTGGACTGTAAGGCTGTCACACGAAAATGAATCCTGACAAGAGGTATCCAGTGGGTGACAGGAAGTGAGATGACAGACCACACGGAGGTGGAGGATTTCTTGTTCATTCAGGTATTGGCTCCTTTAATTCTTCCATGACTGAGGACTGACCTATAGCAGCTACTTAGGGCTTTTGTTATCCGAGCAAAGGATAGTGCTTACTTCAGACATCCCTGAAAATAAAGGTTAAAAACCAAAGCCGGGCATGTAATCCAGGAATTTGGGAGACAGAGGTAGGTGAATCTCTGTAAACTCAAGTTCCATCTGGTCTACATAGAGTTGCAGGCCAGCTAGGACCATGACCCTGTCTACAACAAAAAACAAACAAACAGAAACAAACACGTCTGAGCTGGACATAGTAGCACACACTTTTAATCCCAGGCCTCAGAAGGTAGAAGCAAGGAGATCTTTGTGAGTTCAAAGACAACCTGGTCTACGGAGTGAGTTACAAGACAGCCAGAGATACATAGTGAGACTGTCTTGAAAACAAACAAAGGAGAAGTCTGAAGACAAATTAAAGACCAAAATGTCAGAAGCATAAAAGCAAAACTTCCCAAAGAAACAAGTTGTCAAGGTCGTTGTTGAGCAGGAAGACATTAGAAACCCCTGGGAATGCACGTGTGTCTCAAAGTATCTCTGATCTGACATAGAACCTCAAGGTCCAGCGTCTGCTCCTGAAACGTCACCCGAATGGCTGTGGTACAGGGCTTCTAATGCTGGGGCCTCATTCTCTGGAGACATTCTAATCTATTGTTAGAATGTTCTAGTTATTGGAAAGCTTGGGTTCGAAGTCCCAAGTAACTTCACCTTTATCCCTGGCACTGCCCAGCTCCCAGTGAGGCAGGAGCTGAGGCTGCTACACAGAGGAGAAGAATCACAGCACTCTTTCCAACTGTCCGTATGAACATCACCTTCCTCATATTTTTATTTCCTCACCATGTAGATCAGGCTGGCCTTGAACAAACAGAGACCTCTGGCTCTCCCTTTGCTGGGAGCTAGGAGGCTCCTTTGGACTCTTCTCTACCTCTCCATCACCCTGAAGCTCCCAGGACACAAGCGACTCATTTTGAACTTAGAGTCAACCGAACCAACTCTGTCTTTCTCATCAAGGCTTTGGTCAAGCAGTACCTGCCCCACCTGTCATGTGTCCCCTTAAATTTGCTTGTTTATTTTAACCACATGTAATCTTGTTGGACCGGATCCACTGTTTGACTCTATCATGTCTTTTATCGCACTGTGGCTCTGCTGTCCAGTGTATTAGCTGCCCCTTCCAGCTTCCTGTCATCCACAAATTTTATCACTGGGCCATCAATGTCTTCATCAAAGGCATTAATAACAATGCTTAATAAGGCGAGACGAAGGCCAGAAGCTGGTGCAGTGGAAGATCCCTTCTGGAGATGGACGCCAATCTATTAATTAACACTTTCAGCCAATCAGTTGCTCATCTTCCTTGGCTGCCACTAGTTCTTGTCTGAGGTGTATGGTGTCTGGAGGGACCAAGATTCTACGAAGTCACAGCACCACAGGTCTGATGACACTGGGAAAACCAGTCCAGCAACTCCCTATCTCCTCCCACACCTGGGACCAACATTCATGTCAGCAGGCAAAAGTTCCCAAACTGCCTGACCTTTGTTTTAAAATTTTCCTTGTATTTGTGTGTGCATGTGTGGAAGTATGTGGTGCGTGTGCGTGCACGTGCATGTGCATGTGTGATTTCAAAGGATTCAGGAGAATACTCCTGTGGCTGGTGCCTGCACCTGTAAAGCTTACTAGAGCTTTCTCCCTTGCCCAAGAAAGATGAATATTTTCCATGAAAACCAACACGTTTGTGTGCATTATATCCTTTGTAATCTGAGTAAAGGCCAACAACTTATAACCTACCAAGGACAATGGAGACTGTAGCTACTTAGTCCTTTCAAGCTGAAAAGATTATAAAACCCAATATTCAGACTCCATTTATATTGTATACACCTGCTTTGGTCTCCTAGAGTTCTTTTAAGAGCTGAAAGGAAGGGCTGGAGAGATGATCAGTTAAAAGCACTTAGTGCTCATGCAGAAGACCTGGATTCTGTTCCTAGCACCTACCTGGTAGCATGCAACACCTTCTATATATGTTTATATAAATAGACATGCAACACCTTCTATATATGTTTATATAAATAGACATGCAACACCTTCTATATATGTTTATATAAATAGACATGCAACACCTTCTATATATGTTTATATAAATAGACATGCAACACCTTCTATATATGTTTATATAAATAGACATGCAACAACTTCTATATATGTTTAGATAAATAGATATGCAACAACTTCTATAAATGTCTATAACCCAACTTCCAGGAGATACAGCACTCTCTTCTGACCTTCATGGGTTCCGGCATGCATGAATTACACATCCATATACTCACACACACACATACACACACACACACACACACACACACACAAACATACACATAAACACACACACATGCATATGCATATAAACAGACAAACTTTTAAAAAAGAAAAAAACTATAGGAAAAAATCAGGGTGAAGTGTCATGCCTTTAATGCTAGCACTTGAGAGACTGAAGTAAGAAGACAGTAAGTTTGAGGTCACCTTGAGCTACATAGAGAAATCTTGACTCAGAAAATATAAGTAAAACTAACCACCCAACCCAACCCAACCAAACCACAATAGCAGCTGGAGAGAGAACATAGAGTTAGCCAGACATAGACAGAAAGACAGAAATGATGAAGACAAGTCTGAAAATAGGGGCCGTTGAAAACAAAGGATAGAAGAAAATTGACACAGCCAAAAAATGATCTTAACAGGAAAATTAATAAAATTGACAATGCCTTTTACTAAGGAAGACATAGAAACGGTAAGCAACCATATGAAAAATAAAAGTTCCCGACATGAGAGATAATGATGGGTCACGGCAAACAGCCCCATCTGCTGCCTTTGACAAGGTAAATGAAGTGCCTGGGTCCCTTGAGAAACAGGACTAGTCACAACTGACAAAGATACAATAAACACCATGAATATCTTTAAGGAACTCTTGGGAGGAGGATGGGTTTAGTGGGGAGTTTTATCCGTATATGGGGAAAAAAACAGAGCACCCGTCTTAGGGCAGATATCATTGCCTTTCCGTGAAGTGACAAATTCCTAATGCCCAGACCTGAGGGGCACAGCTTGAGAAAGTACAGACCAATCCTCCTAGTGAGTGAAAAGTAAAATCCCTCATCATAAGAATCTCACTGACCGGCATCTGTAAGCATAACACATCAGCAGAGGCATAACACCTCAGGACCAGCAGGGCCTTATCGAACACACAAAAAATGCAACATTGGTTAAATCGTGAGAAGAAATGACCGGTTTACTTCATGCAACTGAATAAAGGAGATGAATGTCCACACCTCAGGGGAAGCCAGCAGAATAGTAGAAATGGTTTCATCTTCATCCCATGATAAACACTCTCAGCAAACTAGGAATAGACAGGAACTTTTTCAATCTGATAAACAGCATTTGTCAAAACACAAAAAACAAAACCAGCCAATGTTTGGCATGATCATTGAATCAAGAGTGGTGTCTTGGGCCAGGTCTGGGTCATGGTTCTACTTCAGCCAGGGTTACCATAAACGGCCATGTGATGTCTGTGGTCTGTGCTGCAGCTTCAAGTCATGTTGATGTCCTTGCCCTGTGCTGCCGCAGAAGATTGTGATGGCCTGTGCATCCTCAGAGACCCTGTCTGGGGCCTATACTGCCACCAGAGACCATGCTGAAGTCCGTGACACATGCCGACTCTGGAGACCATGTGGAAGTCTGTGGTCTGGGCTGTTTCCAGAAAGCATGTGTAAGTCCATGATCCAGGTTCCCACTGACTGTAAAGGGCAAGGAAGCTACTTCTGCAGTGGCATCGATGACGAGGACTCACAGCTGATAAAGAGGGACACAGAAAGCTTTCTGTGACAACCCTTCCCTGCCCCTCAAAACAGGTAACAGCTGAGACAAAAAGCCATCAAAGAGAACTCTTAAAAATTGTGTTAAATGTGCTGAATTGTAGCTTTTCACAGTTCCAGAGTTGATGGCTCCTGGTGGGGGTGCAGGAAGGGAAGGACTCAGGTTTCTTTAAAGAATTTGACCATGCTCCAGTGATTATATGGGCAACACCAATTAGTTATTATTATTATTATTATTATTATTATTATTATTATTATTATTATTATTATTATTATTATTTCTATTGATGAGTGAGGAGGGCATAAGATGGGAGAAGCAAACTAGGAAGAGCTGACAAGGGACTCTGCTTGGGTTGAGAATGTGAAATTCCCAAATAATCTATTAAAATATTATGAAAAGCCAAAAAAAAAAAAAAGAAAAAGAAAGAAAGAAAGAAAGAAAAGATGAAATGATCGATTCTCCCAGCCCCAAACCACATTCAACTTCTTAAAAAAAAAAAATCTCTGTCTGATTCACCATCAAGACCCAATCTGTCTAACTCTGCCAAGAATCTAGCTGTTTGTAAACAAAGGAAAAATGTGTTATCTCACATACCTAACACATCCAAATAAAGCCAGATATATAAAAGAGAAAAGTTTGAATGCACTCAAACTTGAAAATATCAAGATTAAAATTGGTTGGTGTTCTGGGTGGGAAAGAATTTTTCTAAACCGTTACACGTTAGAAGGGGTGAAAATGAAATAGGGACTACTTCAAAGAAAATGAGAATTAACACAAAGATATCAGTATAATGTCATTTTTTTAGATGGGAAAAAACAGAGGTAAAGTACTACACATATTTCAGGCAGTGGATTTATAGCCTTAATAACTAAAATAACTTATTCTTTAAAAATATGACTCATGCTGGGACCCAGAACTCCAAAATACAGTTAGTCTGGCTAGTCAGCTTCCGCCAGGGATCTGTTTCTCTCTTTCTAATGCTAGAGTCACAGCCAGACAACCCCCACCTTGCATTTACATGGGTCCTAGTGATCCAAACTTGGAACCACTTTATTCATTGAGCCATCTTCTCTGGCCAGGTGAACACAATATTATTCACAAAGATGTTTAACCAAAAAGAAATATTGCTTAAAGGGTTAATATAATTTAGTTGACTGAATAAAATTATCAGTTTATCAAAATGATCCCATCATTTTTTAATAGCCTTTAAATCTCAAGCCTTTTCATTTTGTTGTTATTGTTTTTGAGACAGGGATTCATGTGTCCCAGGCTGGCCTTGAAATCACTACATAACCGAGGATGACCTTGCAGCTCTAATCCTCCTGTCTGTACCTGAGCAGCTGGGATTACAGGCATATGCCACTGGGTCTGGTGTATGTACCTCTGGGGCTCAGACTCTGGGCTACTTTTATTCTAGGCAAGCACCCTACCAACTGAGCTTTATGCTTTGCCTCTAAAAGTCAAACTTCGGTGAATAAATTTAAAGACTTCAAAGACATCCAAATATGTCAATTAAAAAGGCTACAAAGCTGAGTACTTCTTGATTTCATTGTGCAATAAAATAAGACACACACACACACAGAGAGGTGGGGGAACAGACAGGCAGACAGAGAAACAGATGGGGGCAAAGGTGTGACTGAGCACTCCAGCCCCTAGGAGTGAGCAAACCTACAATGCCAAACCTTTCCACAGGAAAGGAAAATGCTTCTTCCCACTGGAGGCCCATTGATAGCACTCAGGACCTTCCAGACTGTCTCTAGCATCAGAAGGTCCTAAAGCATCCCTCACGACTTCTTCATTAAACACACAAGAAGCTCAGACTGAGGAAAGAGTCAGGTTCATGGCATCCCGACTGGAGCACTTGGGTCCAAACGTTTGCTGTTAACCAGAAAGCCGAATCTAAACCAAACAATACAAGGCACAAAGCAGTGCTTGTTACATTGTAAAGGTCTAGGCAGCAGAGTACCTGTAGTGTTTCTTAGCTTGAGTAGGAGCTGACCTTCTTTTTAGACTGGGAAATCTGAGCAGGGATGAGGTAATGCCTTTCCCTAATATGGGGAGGAAACAAGTAGGGGCAAAGAGGATGTGATGCTGAAGAACAGTCCCCAGGGGTCCTGATGTTGCTCTGCTCCGCTACACCGTGACCTTGGATGAGTCACTTTCTCTACACATCTTCGATTACAAAAGGGGCACAGTGGCACCTGCCAGGTTTGTTTCTCTGGGTCTAGGGAGGATTAAATTTGCTAGGTATGCACCGTGGAATTGTTTTATGATGCAAACCCCAAGGAATGACTATGTATTTTCTATATACCTGATGGTTATTAGATCAGGATTGAAACCTTGTGTGACCTTGTTTTTCATCTGCTGTGTAATTTGGGAAGGCAGCACATGCTCACAAATAAAAACATTTCCCTGCTAATCACGAAGCTGGCTGACTGGTTGTGCGCCACGTTTAACATATGATCAGTAAGGCCACATAAAAGTAAACAAACCAGAACAACGGTCTCATTGAGGGGAAATCGAATCCTGGGAGTCGCAGCCCTCTCTCCCTAACCCTTTTTAAATCACTGGATCTTAATCATCACAGAGCCAGATGGTAGCCCAAGGTGGCTGCAGCCAGTAAGGAACGGAATGGCTGGTCTGTTAACAAGCAGACAGTAGAGACCTCGTACCTGTTATAGCTGATGGATCTAAGCCACATTAAGTAAGATACCACTGGACACAGAACCAATGAGACTGTAATTACAGAAAAACGAAGGGTTCTTAGTATTGGCTCGGCTATTGTTTTTCCTGTTAAAAGCTAAGGCAGGTGATGCGGTTCTAGAATCGCTACAATTGATAATAATGATACGCTAGGGTCAGCCTGGCTGGATTTGTCACTCAGTGGAGGAGCCTCCTGCCTGAGCCCCTGTGTAACTCCTCCATGTAACCTTGGACTGTGTTCAAACTCAAAGGTCAGCAACGAGAACAAAGGAGCTGTGTGTGAACTCAAAGTTGAAACACTGTGCTCTGCAAATGGAAACTAAACTAAGGAGTAAGTGGCCACTCGCCACTGTTTCCACAAACGTTTCCCTCACAGTCAGTTGCATTTTTAATAAAGTAACAGTCAAGTAGGGGAAAATGCTGTTTAAAAAAGAGGTAACATTTACAATCTCCCCCTCTCCCTCCCTCCCTCCCTCCCTCTCTCCCTCTCTCTCTCTCTCTCTCTCTCTCTCTCTCTCTGAGACAGGACAGCATATGAGCTAATTTAAAGCTTTTCTCTCAGAGACAGTATGTGTCACTTCTTACATCTCATTGACTAAAGCGAGTCACATGACCACGTGATTATGTGTGTAGTTACAAGCCAACACATTCCAGGGAATTGGGAAAAAGCACGATGTCTGTAAACAATCCAATTGCCTATGACTCATAGCTGATGACAAGTTGGTGACTGTTGTTATGAACGTTTCATACATTTCACTGAAACATGTAAAAAGGGTCTGTTCATGCTGACAAAACACTCAGAGGAGTAAGAAGGTAGATTTAGATTGTACCCAAGTCCCATCCAGCTGTCTTACTAAGTGTATGTGCATGTGTGTGTGTGTGTGCATATGTGTGATTTGTAAAGGTGTGAGACCATGTGGAAGTCAAAGTCTGACAATGAAATGTCTTCCTAAATTGTTTCTCATTGTTATTATTTATTATTATTATCATAGAGTCAATCTTAGAACCAGGAGTTCACCCACGGGCTTAAATTGACTAACCAAAGAGTCCTCCCACTCAAAAAAATTTGCCCATCTTCAACCCCAAGCACAAGGGCTATAATTGTGTGTAAAAATGCCTAGATTTTATGTGGTGTTAGAGATCTGAACTCAGGCCATCATGTTTGAGCAGCAAGGATTTTATCCACTGAGCCATCTCTCCCAGCCCTGGACCACAACTTAATATTTGGGTTGTTGATATCTAGAAGCAGTTGGTCACTATCAGTAAATGACAAGACAGAAGGTAGTGAACAACTGGCCAAAGCATAAAGGACAGTTCTGGGGAACATCCCTAATGGGACAGCCTGGGCTACTCCCAGATTACTACTCCTCACACAGACTTTCTGGGCATCACTCAAAAACGGAAAGTTCTGGAAAGAAGAGACGTGTAGGCTATCATGGCTGCCATGAGTCCTTAGGTTCTTTGCTAACTGGTAACACCAGCAAATGAAATGTTTCCTGTGGACTTTGCTCTCCTGGGACTTTTAGAGGTGTACCCAGAGGTGTACTAACCATAGGTGGAGAATAGGAAAGCTTGGGGAGGGAGAGGCTCACCACAAGCATGGTTGTGTGGAAAAGGCACATGGAAATCTATTACTTTGTAATCTAGTTAAAAAAGATAGAGTTTGAATGGAGGCGCCCTCTAAGGGTAAATAACGGTGTTCCCCAAAGCCACAAATTATTCCGTGAAATCCCATGGTCAAGTATGGGATAGGGTGTCTAGTATTCCTTAGGAAGACCTCAGAGGCCTCCCAAACAGGCCTTTGCCATTGTTTGTGGTTACTTACCAGAACTAGATGGTAAGATCTTATTACCGAAGAGACCACCATAGTTTGGTTTCAGGACACAGAGAAATCAAGGAGGACGTGCCTGGAAGCTTCCTCCCTACTGTCAAGCTTTCATGGTGCTGAAAAGTAGTGTGAGAGAGAAAGTCACCAGTGATTTTACCCAGCGGTAAAACCTGTGAGTTATAAGAGCAATCTGCCAGGCTGGGTGTGGCCACTGGTGCAATGGTGGCACGCTTGTTGCGGGGGGAAAACAACCACTCTCTGATTGAGTTTGAGAACTGCTTGGCAGGATGGAGTTCATGCCTAGTACTGTAAGAATATTCAAAAGCCCAATGGCTGGGAGGCCTGAGACCTTTTGACTTGTCAAAATGCTCCAGTGATAGGGGACAGAAAGATGGAAAGGAATGTTGTGGCATGCTGTCTTTGTCCATGACATGGTTACTGCACCCATGAACTCATAGCAGTGGTGCCCAACTAACTGAACAAGATTTGCTCAATCCTGGACCTACCAACATTTCATCAGGTTGGGGAAAGCGCTCATGAGACCTTAGTCCATTAAAGAGAGGTGTCATATTGTTCACTGGTTCCCTCACTCCCCCCATACACACACACACACACACACATGCACACAGACACACACACAGACACATACAGACAAGTGTCATATTGTTCACTGGTCCCTTCCCCCATACACACACACACAGACACAGAGACACACACACACACAGACACACACATACACACACAGACACACACATACACACATACACACGCACGGCCATAAAGTAGAAGGCAGACATGTTGGAACAAGGGGGTCAGTAGGACAGAAAGGAGGGGAAGAGCATAATGAAGGAAGCATATTCAAGGGCCATTAATATTGTGCAGAACAAAACATAAAAACAAACGAGGTAGTGTGCCCCACCATCACAGAAGTGCACATCGACTGTTCATGCCAGGGGTGGTGGCATGTGCCATTCGGCTTTAATCCTAGCACTCTGGAGGCGAAGACGGATGCAGAGGTGGGACGGAGGCAGACATGGGGATGGAGGCAGGGTGGGGGGTGGGGAGGCAGAGGCAGAGGTGGAGGCGGGGCAGAGGTGGGGGGCGGAGGCAGGCAGTTCTCTGTGAGTTCAAGGTCAGCCTGGTTTAAATAGTGTGATCCTGTCTCAAAGAGGGGAACAAAAGGTCAAGTCTTTAACAATACGAATATTGTTTAAGTCAATGTTTTGAAGATATTTTGATATTAAATAAAACAAATTTCGAACCCTTATAGCTAATAATCAATGAAATCCTTTCATTTTAGGGTAGACAATCTTTGTTCATGAGAATAGCATTTTAAAACCACTAGAGGAAACCTTTACAAATGCAGATTTTCTGAACAGGTAACCAGCCAGAAGAGCCACCAATATCCTGAAACCTACGATGAGTAAGTTGGTGGCGAAGGGCTCTAATGTGAGAGCAGGAATTCCAAAACAGCTCTGAGTCTAGGCTCCTCTAACTCAGGAGCCTCAAGTCTTCGAGCAAAGTCTTGCTGAGTAGATTTACGAGCGCAGAGTCAAGCTTTCGCACAATTGAGGGGCGGATCTGTGAGTTATGTGTGTGACTGCATAAGACTACTTAACCCAACCATCACTCATTGTTTCTATGTCCACAAAAATAAGAGAGTCAAGATTCTCCCTAGGAGAAAGCTGATGCCTGTGATTCAAAAAGGGGAGAACCTTGTAGGGTGGACCTAATACATTAGGTAGAGAACTAGTGTAGTGGTTTGGCCTGATGATGTATTAAATGCTAATTTAATTTCATTGTATTTAAATGCTAAATTCTGTACCCTAAGATTTGATTTTTCCAGGATGAGCAGATCCTCACACACACTAGCTTTTGTTGTATAAACTTGCTCCCTCCCCAAGTTATCTGTGATTGGTTAATAAAGATGCCTACAGCCTACAGCTGGGGCAGAACAGAGAAAGGTGGGGCTTTGGTTCCTGGACTTGGGGTATGGAGCAGGGACCATGAGGAGACATGAGAGGAAGGAACAAGGCGCCATAGGGCTGGTGGACTGTGAGCACTTGGCCATGAGGGCCACCTGATGGAGTAAGAGTGGCCTGGGCAGAAGCTGGCAAGAGATATCTCAGGATTATTGACAGGGAAGTAAACAAAATGCACAGAGGGCTGATATCTGCTCTGCTCTAGTGCTTTGAGGTTTATTTATAAATGTATAGGTTTTGTATCTTTTGTTTGGGAACTAAATAATCTAAGTAAGGTAGGGTAGAAACCCTGAAGTAATCTTTACTGCAGCGACCTAGAGCAGAGGGCAAATATTTCCTTAGTGAGTCCTCTATGGAGGATGGGGTGGAGATGAGTTGAGTATGTCCTGGCTGAAGAGAGGAGGTGATAGGTCAGCATGTCAAAGGTCAGAGGGTCAGAATGTGAAGGTGGGAGGGTAATGTAGAGACTCTGGCCTCAGGTATTCATTCTATGGACCAAGTATTGAGTTATGAAGGATCCTCCCAGAATCCTTAGTTGACTCTACACTGTAATACCTTGGCCCTTGCCCTTCAGTCCAGGGTGTGGACGCCATTAGTAAGGGCAATGGTAACGCTGGCTCTGCCACACCATTCATTTAAGTAAAAACTAAAGCCCACATTACAAAAATAGTTTATTCCTTAAAGATGAGAAAAGCTAATTTCTGAACATTGTAAATGAAAATCAGCAGTGCACAGAAACTGAAAGGAGATAAACCCAGGAGATAAAAGTCTTCTTTTCTTGCCTGTACTTCAGTAGGCATTTTGCATAGACTGGCTTTTGAGCAACATAAAAAGAAAATAAAAATAAAAACCAAAACTCACCCTGCTCAGTATTGTCTCTCCTACTTACTACAATCCCAAACTCTCAAAGTACATTAATGAAGCCTCAGAAATCCCTGAAAAGCAGGCAAAGCAGGCAAAGCAGGCAAGGATGCCAGACTCAGAGGATGAGCTGGCGATAATTTTTTTAGGGATTCATTAAATCTGCCCCCTCAACCCCATGCATCCGATGTGAGTGAGAGAATAACCTTCTCTAGAAACCAGGATGCCGAGGTGATGCCCAGAGGGCAGAATCCTATTGCCCTCCTGGCCTGTCATCGGGCAAGTACTAGCCAAGAGGACAACCCTTGTTTCTTTACTAGAGCTACAGGCCCAGCAGTGGGGCCTGGGGAAACTCAGAGTTTCTAACTGGAGTATCTGGAAGGGGAGGTGCTGGAGTCCAGAGGATGTGGGAGGAGGTGAGCATCGTGGGGAAGAGGTCAGAAGACAGGGATGCTTTCAGACAGCATGGACCTCAAGACTGTAAACGCTGAACTTCCCGGCTTCCAGACTGGGTGGTGCATAGGCAAGAATGGCCACAATAGTATTGTCAGTGCTTTAGAAAGTGGACAAGAGTGTGCAGGCTGAACTTAGACTGCTTAACTGTTTTCAAAGACAATTCTTGTTTATTAAAGAAGATTTTAATAGATTATATATATATTTACGGCAGAATATTTTAAACTTAAAAGATACACCCTAAAACGGCTTGGCAGACAAAGGACCAGAAAAGTCTAAAAAGCTCCCTGGGACAGACTTCTTATATGCTGTAATCTCTAACAATGGGGAGATGACTTCATGCTTTGTTGATTTTCGAGATGTTGAGCCTCAAGCACACCAGGCCAGTGCTCTGCTGTGGAGCTTGAGCCCAGCCTCAGGGGGATGTCTTAAAAGGGAATCCAACTGTACAGTATGAAAATACAACCTCTGAGACATTCCCAGTCTGCGTGTCATAATCAAGGTGTCTTATGTTCCAGTGGATAGCATCTCTCCTTACAGCTTTCCCCTCTGCTGGCCCCAAGCAGGCACAGGGGGAGAAAGATAAGACTAGACATACAGGAAGTATCAGAGGAAGGGGACTGGATTCAGAAATCGGAACCTTTCTCTTTTGCTCATGGTTGATGCTTATAAGAAACTTCAAACTGCAGAGCAGACACTAGAAAAGGGACCATTCTGTCCTTTGGTGCCCACATGGCCCTGCTCCAGATGGAGGTCTCAGGTAACCTGGCTTTCCTATCTGTAGGTGTGGGTAGAAGGATGGAAGGGTGAGAATTCAGAGGAGACCAGGTTACAAACAGAATAGTGGTGTTTTTTATTTACATAGAGTAAGACCAACTCATTCACCAAGAGATAAAAAGCTATGGCAGCATACGTGTATCTCTCAAACAACGAAGGAACACACACACACACACAGAGAGAGAGAGAGAGAGAGAGAGAAAGAGAGAGAGAGAGAGAGAGAGAGAGAGAGAGAGAGAAAGGGGGGGTCTCAGATGGCCAAGGAGATTAACACTGCTGTGACTATTTTCATTTCAAAGAGGGTCCACTTAAAATATTTACTCTGGTGTTTCCTTCAAGTGGGGACCACCTCAGGGCATTGAGATATTTTTTTCATAAATCATTAAGCACGAAGCCAGCAAGGGAGAGTTCAGGGCCCTTGTCAATGTAAGATCAATGGAGGCTGGGCTAAATCATCTCAGAGACGGTGATGCTGGGCAACATACTTATGCTTAGGGCTGCAGGAACTCAAGGGCAGAACGAAGGGAGAGGTGGTCCCTAGGTGGGTACCATCCCTAGGACGTGAAGGTGGGTATCATTCTTCCCAAGGTGAGCTCCTGGGTGCCTCCGAGAATAGCGGCCATTTACTGTCACCCCTCCTGTTTGTCCTCCCTTCATTCCCAGGGCCTACAACTGGTTGTGACAGGTAGTGGGGAGAAGGGGTCAATCCATCTGCCTCCTGGGCCCCACTTGCTCATTATGAAAGCTGCAATTTCATCTCAGATGGGCGGTAAAAGGCCTGTTGTCATATGTTATGTGATGATGTTAACTCTGCTATGAAATTATACCCTGAGAATGCCCCAGAGCCGGCTCAATACATATAAATAGCCATTTATCAGATGCAACCCATAATCTCCTTGTTGCCATGACCCATCCTGTAATTTTCCCTTAGCCGACAATCTACACATAAGGAGCACACTTAGGTTGCAGTTATGAGTTTTAAAATATGAATGTGCATTTTAAAAACAAAGCTAAGAGACCAGGGAATTTCCCTGTTAAATTCTAGAGACTTTGGCCCATCTAGTTTATAATTAAGCAAAGATTCTGAGACACTTTTCCTGGCCGCTCCCAGAAAGTCCTGCCCACCAACACTGGCAGCTCCCTCCTCTTAGCTCTTGTTCCTTGCTCACCCTAACATTTCTGTTATCCTTTATAGACTGCTGCAGCAAGCTAAGGGCCTCATGTGCTGGGGGATATGGCATAAGCTTTGCAGACATGCAATAATCTTTCCCATAAAAACTAACGGGGAACCAGTGTGTGTTAGAACCATGTTGCTCCATAACAGAGGCCCCTTACACATATGCTCCCATTTCATATATGAGGAGACTAAGGTTCAGACAACAAGGCTAAAGACTACAGTTAATAGTTGGAGCTATGATTTGGATCAAGACTAACGCTTTGGATTATGTTTTGTGGCTTCTGTAATACTAGCAAATGGTGTAGTTTAAAGATAGAAATGTCTTCTGTCAAGGATCCAGAGACCAGGAATCTGAAGATAAGACACAGACAGGAAAGACACTCTTTGGGGACTCTAAGGGACAGTCAGCTCCCTGCTGCTTCTAGTTTCTAGAGGCCAACTGTGTGTCCTTTAGCTTTCGACAGTACATCTCCTCCACCTTCACACCTGCTGGCCACGGCTATCACCACAGCCCACTCTCCCCCATAGAGATCATGTGATCACACAGAAGCCTGCTCAGATAATCTGGGGTCCACTCTTGCTCTCAAGGTTTCCAACTTAACCTTTTGTCATGTGTGGTCACATTTGTCACTTTTAGACATTCAATATAGGTAACTTTAGGGGGTGCTTTTTTTTTTAGCCCACCACAGACTACAAGACCAGAATCCCCATCACTACTTACACACACACAAGACATCCTTAAATTTGGGGAACCAGAAGTAGAAACTGCCAAGCTTGTCAAGGACAAGTTGCCCTCCGGTCAATTTTCATGAACATAAAATGCCTCGGGACCCTAACGTCATAAAGTCCTTTAGATTCAAGTTTGAAACATTAAAAAAAAAAAAAAAACGAAAACAAGAGAGCTGAGAGAAGTAATAGTCATCTCATTTCGGATATGCGTCCTAGATGGCCTTGGCTCTTCAGAGCCACACCAGAGAAGACACACAGCAGGTCTCATCTGACCACCAAGATGAGCAGTCACACTTCTTGTCTACATGGTTACAACATAGGCAGTGTCTTTGAAATGCCCTTGAGCCAATTCCTTTTTGAGGTTGTTTTTCCCTCTGTTGGGCACAGGAACAGTTGGATGGGAAAATGAAGCACTTCATTAATTACGTGTACATCTCTCTACATAATAACTTTGACATGCTGATTATCCACAGAAGTCAATCATCCACAAATCCCTTTATAGGAGGAAATTGTCAAATCTGCCACCTTGACACATATGTTTGCTGTCACAACACATGTCCTCCCATGGCTTGGATCTCTCCCAAAATATTTTGCTTTTCTTGCTAGAAGAGACTTTTCTGTAACCTTTTTAAAAAGCATATTTTTCTCAAAGAAATTTGTGTCAACAGTAAAAGGCATTTTTGAAATGGCTGAAAAAGAAAATCGTCTATAATCCCAACAACCTAGCAAACAGTTGTCATGCTGGTGGAGGAGCCAACCTGACCGAGCATCGCAGGGTGCTTGCGTCAACAGCTGGAGGCCGTACACAAAAGGTAAACAGAAAAATATTTGCTCTTCAGTTGTGCGGCATAGATCTATTTCGAGATTTGATTAAAGCTCTTGGGTGCCCTGGCAGCTACACCCTCTGAGTAAATAGATCCTCACTGTGCTCCAGCACCTGAATCCAGAGGAGAGAAAAATAGGTAGGTGACAGTCTGGAAAATTCCAAGGTACTTGAAGTTTATTTAAAGTCATCAGGCCAATGCCAGGTCTTTGGCATGTGAGGCCAGATAGGGTGACGATTGGTAACAATCGATACTTGGTGATGACTTCGTGTTTCCTGGTGCAGACGGTCTTTCAAAAGGTTCACACCAACTTTCAAGTCATCATTCCCCATCATCTATTGACTCTGTAGATGTTACTTTAGGATGTCCAGGAAGTACTCCCAAGGAAGATACTAGCATATGGAATATGAATTAAATCTAAATGATTGTTTCCTATCTTATGAACATTGTCGAGACAATATAAATGAAGATAACTACAAGTTCATTGCAGGCAAAAATCATAAGGTTCATGGGCTTTCCTGATGGTGATGTCATGCTATATTCCTGAAATAGAGCATCCCTGGGGTGCTCTCATGCTTGATCTTGGCCATCATGACTAAGACTGATAGCAGTTCATACTCTCTAAATTATAAAGGAGCAATACAGAGCCCTTCCCACAACTTGTTTTCTGAAACTTCCAAATGTTGCAACCCTTTAAGACAGTTCTTCATGTTGTGATGACCCTCCCAACCATAAAATTATGTCATTGCTACTTCATTACTATAATTTTGTTACTGCTATAAATCATAATGTAAATATCCAATATGCAGGATGTCTGATATATGACCCCTGGATGGGTCGCAATCTGCAGGTTGAGGACCTAAGTTCTGGAGCCTTCATGAGCCAACTGCTATGCTTCTTAGACGTTGACTATGGGTCTTGTGACAAATGAAAGCTTTCCTGGAGCACCTAGACCCTCAAATTATGTCTGGGTGGCATCTGTATGTGCTTAACACTGTATCTTCTCATTGGATCACTATCTTGGGGGTGTGTTTGATTTTGAAAGGGAAATCAAACAATAGAGAGTAAATAAATTTCACAGATCATCACACCAAAGGACATCATCAAGTAAGACTGGCAGCAAATATGATTAAAGGAGCATGTCTTGTTTTTCCATCTTTTTGGTTAGTAAGGCTAAGGTAGCAGGAAGATGCATGGGAAGGGGCTGGACTAGAAAGCAAGGGAGACATAGGTTCTCTGTGTCACTGTATTAATCAGGGCTCTTTAGAATCACAGAACTTATAGGATGTCTCTCTGTATTGAGAGAATTTATTATGATGACTTACAGTCTGTAGTCCAACTAACCCCACAATGGGCAGCTGTGGATGAGAAGTCCAAGAATCTAGTAGTTGCTCAGTCCCATAAGGTTAGTTGTTTCAGCTAGCATGGCTAACACAGAGGAGGTTAGACTATGTTCCCATTGACATTTTTGGTCTCACCTGGTAGTCATTTTCAGAGTCAGAGACATATTAAATTCAGTGACTCTTGGAAATCTGAACAACCAATCATGTAGTGGGACTTGACTAGGGTGTGACCTCTGGGTTCTAAATGACTGCTCCCTGCTCCACCCCTTCCCCCCTCCTTACTCTCAGTTTTTTGTTTTTTTTTTTTTTTTAGAGTTTTGGAACCAGGTCTCATCATGCAATCCAGGCTAGGCACAAAATCACTGTATAGCCCAGGCTAGACTTAAACTCCCGATTCTCCTGCCTCTTCCTCTCAAATGCTAAGATTACGGTTTGGTGCCTGTTTCCCCCCTCCTTCCTTTTTAATTCTTTGAGACTTTCATACATGCATACAATAGATGTTGATCATATCTGTCCTCCACTCCCTTGTTCCAGCTCCCACAGTACCCTCACATGCCCTCTTTTGATATCATTTCTTTTTAACATTATTTTGTATTGATTTTCAGAATTTCCTGCTCTGGGCATGACCTGCTTCTCTGTTAACCAGCCTTCTCTCATGCTGTCTACTGCTGTCTCATCTGCCCTATCTCCAGTTCCACCCAGCTTGAACCACCCCATCCTCCATCTTTCCTTCCTCTCCATCACAAAGGCATTCGTCTTAGTAGCATTGGCAACTGCAGTGTGTCCTGCAGTATACCCTTTTGCCCAAATAACCTTACTTGCAAGTGTTTGTGGCAATGGGACCTTGGTCTGGTTCAAGGCCTCTGGCATCTGCTACACCATCAATATTGGACCTTCACTGAGATTCCTCTGCAGGAACCACCCCTTCACACATTACAATACTTCATAGATGAGATAGATGTTGGGGTGGGCCAGTTCAAGGCCCTGGATCTGGGCCAGGGTAGTAGCTGATCTGGTCAGCTGGGGTCTCTGCTGGGCATCCCCTCCTCCAATTGCAGGATAGGTCCAGCTCTCACATTTCAGGGAGTGAGAATGGGAGTGGGGCTTGTGGGGGGCAGTTCTGAACCTTCACCATTGGGGTCAGCTCTCCCAGCCATCCTGGCAAAGGGTGGGACCAGCTTCCCTGCATGGCCTCAAGTAAGGTGTGGAGACAGCTTTCCTGTAGCTGGTAAGGGGTAGGGAGAGCTCAACACAGCACTTGAACAGTCTCAGGGGGCAGCTCAGACACAAGCATCCACATAGCATAGCATATGGGCTTCACACATCAACACAGACCACTGCCGCCACCCCCCACTGCTAAAGGGCAACAGACACAAACACAGCTCAGTGGCAGCATGGTCCAGACATGACAGTTCGGGACATTTAGATCAGGCACAGCCCCCAGCAACATTATGTTCCGGACATTACCATGGCCTCAGGTGACTGAGCGGCTACCTCATCAGCATCCTGTTTCCAGTTCTGCTCTTTCCACAGCACAGGGACCACACTGATTCTCTTTGACTCTCATCTCTCTACCATGTACTCTTTTTCATCTCTGTCACATATGTGTGCATTGTAGTGGAACCCGTGCTCCTGGGCCTGGGAGTCAGGGTCTGGGTACCTGTATGTCTTCTGGCAAGCAGACACTTCTAACTTTTTATTTATTTATTGCAAGAATATTTGACCCACAGAGTCAATTCGTGTTGCCCATATATGCGTGGGTATAAGGTTCTCCTATCAATGTCCACATCTCCATCATTTCTGGCTGTCTCTGTTCTTTATAACCACATAAGTTCTGTTCTTGATAGGTCTTCTAACACCTCATACAAATAAACTAGTCTTTTCCTTTTGGATATGAAGCTCTTTGGTCCAAATATCTGCTAAAGGAGTTACAATGGTCAGGTGTTTGTATTTCTTTCACAGTAACTGTCAAACTGACTTTCTGGATCAGTCACCACCATGTTAGAATCTATGTCTAAACAAAACTTATGCAGACAGCATTTTGGGTCCTTTTGTAATTTGTCAGCCTCTCTCAGGAGACCAGTGCCTTTGTTGTACAGGCATCTGACCGTGTCCCTAGTGAATTGTGCCCTGCTGAATAGCTGTGTTCTATTTCGTATTAGTGTCCCTTTGAAGGCTCTGTCTGAGTTCCCCGAGGTTCTCAGGAAACTCTGAGCTCCCCTAATTCTGTGGACAGCCAACACTCTTCTTTGAACCTTCCACATGTCACAGTGCTGAGCCTAGCCCTGGCCCTGGGGACTCAGCATGATGGCTTAGAGAGTTGCTGTGTTAAAAGCCTGTGACTTTTCTTCTCCAGTGTCCTTACCATCTATCACTCAAAGATGCTGTTGTCGTCACAGAAACTTTGAGGGGTCAGGTGTTTCTTGGCTTATGCTCTATAATTCAGTGTTTGAAACTAAAAGCCAGGGGCTGGAGAGATGGCTCAGTGGTTAAGAGCACTGACTGCTCTTCCGAGTGGTCCTGAGTTCAATTCCCAACAACCGTATGGTGGCTCACAACCATCTGTAATGGGATCTGATGCCCTCTTCTGGTCTGTCTGAAAACAGGTACAGTGTACTTATATATAATAAACAAACAAACAAATAAATAAATAAATCTTTAAAAAGAAAAGAAACTAAAACCCGAGTTTTGTGGTAACTTCTGCTAAAAGTCTTTTCTTGGATGCTGCAGAGCACTACTCTCCAAAATAAAGGTCCCTGTGTTCAAAATAAAGGTCTGTGTGGTCTGTAGCTCTGTCACCCACCTTACTAGTTACTAGTCCAGGCAGTGTTACCTGGACATGGTTCATTCAACAAGCACTATCCAAGCCCACGTAAGTGTTTGAGAAAACTCTACAGGGAAGTACTGTGTTAGGTTAAAAGATATAGTACCGTCATTTTTACAAATACAGAGTACTCAGGCATGACGTTGTTCCTGGGGTTCTAGGCTGGCACTAGACCATCAAGAGTCTCCAGCTGATCCAGTGTGGTGGTACATGACTTTAATCCACCCAGCATTCTGGAAGCAGGAGGGATCTCTGAGCTCAACACCAGCCTGGCATACAAAATGAGTTCTAGGCCACCAGGGCTACAAGGTGAGACCCCATCTTTAAAAAAAAAGGCTACAGTCTTAGCTGCTTTGCTGTGTACCGTTTGGTCCTGCAGCGATGAGGTGGCCTTTGTTACGGGATCACACCGAGCTCCCACCCCACCACCACACAGAATCAGCTACTTTTCCAAAAGCATCGCGGAGTATAAGAATTCTTCTTTATGGCCGTGGTTGGATTTAGAATCACCTAAGAGATTAGTAAAGCTGGGTCAGAGAAGGCATTTTCAGAAGGACCAACTGAGAGAGATTACCCCCTCCCCAGGATGTTAGTGGCTCCTCACAGGACCTTGGACAGAACAGGAGACGTGGGAACCCGCCTTGTGCCAGCACTTTGCTGTCTGTTCTGTGGTAGCATGCGCTGTTCTGCAAAGCTGTTTTCTTCTTTTCTTTCTTCTCGCTGCATCTTTGATTTATTCAGATAGGATGTATCTATTTGCTCTCTGAAACTTAACAAATTATAATAGTTTATGCTGCAGGCTTTTTCTCCCCTGTGGTAGGTTTCTTCTCTGCTGGGTTTTTGGTCACCACCCTTTCCCCCTGCAGGCTTCTTCAGCTTCTTGACATCCACTGGCTTCTTTCCTTTCTTTCTGACCACAGGCTTCTTGTCTGCAGCCCTCTTCTCTGGACCAATCTTCTCAGGTTTGGCTGCCTGTGCAGCAGCTGCTGCTTCCAGTTTTTTCACCAAGCACCACGCAAGAAGAATCCACTGAAGAGCCCGAGAACCATGTTGGAGCTGAACCCTTATGCAAAGACTATGTGCAGGAACACCATTCTTCGCCAGGCCAGAGGTCACAAACTTCCGGGAGCAAAGCTGTTCTCAACACAATGGACGGAAGCCTATGAACTCCAGAACCCAAGTAAGACCTTTTCAAGTTATCTCTGCCAAGTATGTTGCTCTCTCAATGGGAAAAGACACTGGTGTGTGGGCAACATGGGGGCAGTGCCCAGGGTACCATCTCTTACAAGTCCTTTCATCTCCTATGGCTGAGGCCTTCTCATCTAGAAGTAGGGGCAATGGCAGAATCTGTTTCCCAGGATCCTCGGCAGCCCGGCTGAGTGGAGCACTTGGAGAGTTCCTGGCACTTTCAGATGCTCTGACCACGTTGAGGATCCTTTCCTTGGTTCATCATGCTGAATCAGTTCTCTTGGCTCCTTCATTTCAGCACTTTGCAAGCTGTTAATTAAATCAGCCTGGAATCTTCACAGGGTCTAACACCCAGCTTCCCTGCTAATAGTTTCTGAAATACACATTGCACTTTTGCACATAAGCCCATTTTTAAAATTTATTTATGTATTTATTTTGTGTGCATTGGTGTTTTTGCCTGCATATATGTCTATGTGAGGGTATCAGATCTTGGAGCTGTGAGCTCTGTTGTGTGGGTGATGGGAATTGAACCTGAGTCCTCTGGAAAAGCATTCAGTGCTCCTAAATACAGGACAATCTCTCCAGCCCCCAATCTCTGCATCTTAAGCCTTTCAAAATAATTCTTTCTGGCCTATGTCCCCAAGGTTGCACAGGCCAAGTTGTGAACTTGCTAACCAGCTAGCATTTACCACGAGCTGAGGGATCCTATTATTTATGCAACTGGTTAGCTAGCATTTCAGGGGTATAGCACTGCCTTTAGCTGGGAATCTCTGATATAGATAGCGACATACTTTTTTATGCCTCCTCCAAACTCCTCACTGCCAGCTCCATGCTAAGTCCATCCTCTGATGCCTGGTTGTCACCACAGCTGTGTGTCCCGATAGGCAGGGCTGATAGATACTTGGGGTTCTTATTTTTTAAACATCATCTGATCGGCTCCATGTTTATTGTTCAAGTGGCATTTAACAGCAAGGGTTAAGAGCTCTGCTTCTCCCTGTCATCGAAGAGACAGAGGACAAACTAGCAGGCAAGTGCAAGGTGCCCAGCATGAGGGCCGTGGTTTTGGATGAGCAGAGTTCCCTGCTTCCTCTCCTAAATTTCATTTTGAAATTCTCTTCCTCAGAGTCCCTCACCAAACATGTTCATACTCATTTTCCGAGAGCTGATTTCCTGCCAGGAGCCTATCATTCACGTATGGCTAGCTTTGCTTTAAAAGACCAAATCCTGATTTGGGGTACCATCTATGTAACCAGCTGTTCATTTCTCTTCTTCTGCCCCTTCCAAAATCACAAGCCTCTGGGTGGATTTCTCTACCGGCATGACAACAGGATCTCAGCAGATGCTCTTGTGGTTCTCAAGGGCACAGGGACCACCTTATCCTGGGATCTGCAGTCAAGGCCAGTGGACAGATCTACAGGATGGAAAACTCCTGTTCATATTTCTCTTGTATCAGAGCCACACACCTGTTGGGATGCCCCTCTGTCATTCAAAACATTTAAGTCCATGATTACTACATTCGGCCATACTTTTCCCACCCAGTCTTTGGTCTTTGTACTGAAGATAGTGGGAATCTTTCACCCTTGCTCAAAAGACCAATAAAACGTTTGAGAGGAGGGAGGCAGAGATATTATATACCTCTATATGAAACACATTATGTACGTATATGACCATACATTTGTGGTTTTCTTATTAACGAAATTTCACCTTAAAAGGTGCTTTAAATGTATATTTGTCAAAATTTGGGGAGTAAGAGAAAATATTTCTAAAAAGTTTACTAGTCAGGTAGGCAAATAGTGAAAAGATATTATATAAAACGTTGCAAATTTATGCTGCTAAATGCATCCTCTAGAATAACAGCTCTCAAGCTTCCTAATGGAGAGAGCCTTTAATGAAGTTGTGCTGACCCTTAACCATAACATTTTCATCACTACTTCATATTTGTAATCTTGCTACTGCCGTGAATTGTAACATAAATATCCGATATGTTGGATATTGTGTGCGACCCTTGTAAAAGGGTCATTCCAATCCCAACAGGGTCTACACACGGGTTGAGAACTGCTGCTCTAGAAGCTGTTGTCTAAACAACAGGTTGATGAACATCAAAATCAATCCAAAATTGTTTAAGACTGCCATCCCCTAGCCCAGCTAGTATGCTTATGACAGCTGGTGGCAGATGCTACTCTCAGCTGAAACCAGAGAAGCTTCTCTTTGCTGCAGAAGGAGGTGGGCATAAACCTGCTCAAGGTGTAGAAGCTGAGTAAAGGCTGAGTTCTCTGCCATAAGCAAAACATTTATACAGCGCTCTGTGGCTCAGGAGTACCGAGGAAGAGGGAAAGTTATGAGAGGGATCATAGGAAGTGGGCTGTGGAATGCCATCTTCTGGGAGGGATACAGCCATTCCAATCATGACTTCACCCGTGCTTTCCTACACTGAGGCTGTTTAAGAAAAGGCCTGTTAACAGCCAACTGTGGATGAGGGAGGGGCTTGAGAGACCCCGTTCGTTCCTCTTACCGAGCTAGTGGTCCACTGATAGATTCTGAGAATGGGCTGATTAACCACTGGTGAGCACACTGGACAGTGATGGAGGGACAGTAAGCCCATAGCGTACTCGCTGCTTCTTGTAGCTGGGATAAAGCACCGTGACCAAAATCAACTATTGAAGAAAGAGTTTATTTGGGTTTATGGTTCCAGAGAGAGAGAGAGAGGGGTGTGGGGGGCAGGGGGGGTGGAGAGGCATGGCAACAGAATACCAGAGCAGAAAGCTGAGAAGTCACATCTCAACCACACAGAGGAAGTAGAGAGAGACATGGAAGTGGGGTGACTCATCCAAGAACCATAGAGATGGCCCTGGGTTAAATCACTAGGTCCCCGATACAAACCAAAAACATGGGGAATTGTGGGAACGGGAGGAGGGTGATGGGACGGGAGGTAGGATAAGGGGCAAGAGTTATCAGGATGCAATGTGCACATAGATGAAAGTGCTGAGGAAAAGATTTAACTAATAAACAAATGAGCATGAATATGTGTGTGTGTCCTGGAACTCTGGAGCAAGGCCCGCTCTGACTGTCCTGGAACTTGCTATGTAGACCAGGCTGGCCTTGGACTCAGGGAGATCCTCTTGCCTCTGCCTCCCAAATGCTGGGATTAAAGGCACATAGTACAATGCCTGGCTAACTAATATATTTTAAAAGGTTTATCTGATTTGATTTGATTTGTGTACCATGTATGTGATTGGTTCTCTTGAAGGTCTGAAAAGAACATCAAATCCCCTAAAACTGGAATTATAGAGGTCTGAGTCATCCTGTGGGTGCTGGGAGCAAAGCCCTCCTTTGTAAGAGCAGCCAGTGCTCAACAGTTGAACCATATCTCTGGCCCTAAAAAAAAAAATAATAATTCATTTAAAAAAGAAAGGGAAAAAAAGAGATTGCAAAAACACACTCTTGCAGATCCTGTGTCTTTATAATTCACACATAAGTCCTAACACACCTAGACATTCCGTACATTATAAGCAACCATAATACCCAAACAGGAATACTCAGACAGTAAATCAATTCTATTTTAAAATCATATTCACTTGTAATCAATATGAGAGGATGAGCAAAAGAAAACAGCTGCCTGTGTCCTTCCCACCACCTGAGGCTGGAGCGGAAAGAAACTGCTGTAAGTCCCCCGGTCTCTGTTGTTGTCTTCAGAGTTCCTGGTCTCTTGGGGACCCAGGATAATGGTGCCTTGAATCAACATGGCTGTTTTCCTCTCTCTCATTTGACTCCTGATATCTGTGAGCTATTGGTAACTGGCCACAAATAGCACTAGCAATGAAGCAAGTTGAGTCCTTCCAGTAAACACAGAAAGGTGGCTGTGATTGGCAGAGCTCCATCCACATTTCTCCAGCCTTGCCTCGAGTGCCCTTTTATACTGCTGGTCTCATATCATAAATCTTGAGAGTCACATGACTATCTCAAGGCTTTTTTCTCAATGAAATAGAAAGTTAATTAGCATATGTGTGTCTATACACATAATGTGTGTGCACACTTATTATGTAATACCTATTCTTAAATCAAGAAAATCTAGTGCTTTAAAACAATGCTTACAGTAAAATATTTACCAACAATCACACACACACACACACACACACACACACACACACACACACGTATGTATGTATATGTGTTTATATGCACAAAAAACTGATAAAAAGTGCTATAACTGACTTGTATGACTTTTTTTGTTTTTCAAGGGTCTTTTTTAACATTTTCCTAAGTGTTCCCCACAGCTTCTGGGATTTGTAGAAATTAGCTTTCACATCACTGACATTTGATACATTCTTACCTTTGAGTTCAGCACTTCTGCACACACTGTCTGAGCACATCAAATCAATGATTTTAAACTGCCATCCATATGAACATTAGTCTCCTGATGTGACAGGCACACTGTGGCTCTGTCCTTGTCTCAGCAAATAGACACCAAAGGATTTGAAAACAAGAGTACAGGCCAATGCTCATTTCCAAATGGTCAGTGCCTGTTTGATCATATTTATTATTTATTTATTTATTTAGCTTCCTCTGTGTTGGTCTTGTGTGTGTGTGTGTGTGTGTGTGTGTGTGTGTGTGTGCACGCGTGCGCGAGTATGCATGTTCACACAGCATGTGTGAGATGAAAGAGTGTCCTCACTGGCATCTGCCAGGGCATGTGTGTGTGTAGAGATCAGAGAACAGCCTGTGGGTGTTAAGTTCTCTCTTTCTACCCATGTGAGTCCCAGATATTAAGTTCAGGTCACCAGGCTTGGTGACAAGAAACTTTACAGAATCATCTGAATCATCCTGCCAGCCCTCTCAAATTATTTAAACACACACACACACACACACACACACACACACACACGTGTATATATAAATATATAAATATATATACATATATGTATATATATTAGTGAATGGGCATGAGGGAGAAAACTCAGATAGAGATGAGATGTCTACTGGTTATTCTGAAACTTGAAACATAAAATACATTGTAGAAACTTACTAGTTAAGTATTATCAATATAAAGTTCTTACATAACAGGTTAATATATTTATATTGCTGAACATCCTTGTCATGGCTAATCTTGGTTGTCAACTTGACACGCCTGGGAAGAGAGAACCTCAACAGAAGAGCTGTCCCTATCAGCTTGGCCTGTGAGCTTTCCTTTGGGACAGCTTTCTTATTAATTATATGGATAGCTTAGCCACTATGGGCAGTACCATCTGCATTCATTACTTTTTTTTGTTGCTGCAACAAAGCACCAGGACCAGACAAAGTTATAAAAGGAGGAATTTAATTTGGTTCATGGTTTCAGAGGGTTAGGGTCCATAGTGGCAGAGCAAAGGCATGGTAGCAGGAACTGGTGAGAGCTCACATCTTGATCCGTAAGCAGAGGGAAGAGAAAGAACACACTAAAGATAGCAGAGGCTTTGGGAACCTCAAATTTTGTCCCTGACTCCCATCTATTGCGCACTTCATCTAGCAAAGCCACACCTCGAAATTCTTCCCAAACATTTCTGCCAACGGGGGACCAAGCATTCAAACATATGAGCCTGTGGAGGTAAGTGGGATGGTAGCTGAGGGGGAATAGGCATCATTAGTCATGGCCTCTGCTTCATTTCCTGCCTCTAAATTCTCCTCTTGACTCATCCTGACTTCCCTCAATGATAGACTGCTCCTTCGAGGTATATGATGAAATAAACCCTCTCCTCCCTAAATTGCCTTTGGCCATAGTCTTTATCATAGCAACAGAAAACACTCTAGGACTTTAATCTGTAGACAGTTCTATCCAAACATATAGATCACAAAGCACAATGAAATGAACCCTCTGGCCATCCAGTCTGGTCAAAACAATATTGTGAGCTTTGGGTTCTGTGAAATACAGTGTCTCAAGATGGTTGGGTGTAGAGCACTAGAGAAAGCTACTTGATTTCCTACACTGGCTGTGTTATCTCACATCCATGCCCCTTGCCTATCTTCAGACACCCTACAACTATTTCTGTTGATAATAGAGACTTCTTTTAAGTCTTACAAGAATATATTGGGTTAATTTGTTAAAATCTTGGTTAACAACTTTTGTGTATGTGTGTGTGTGTGTGTGTGATCCTGCCTTTTAACTTAGTGTATCCTGTTCATTGTTCCTATTGTTGATTTGGTTTTTTTTTGGGGGGGAGGGGGTATTGGGAACTGAGCTACTCCTTAGATAGTGGACCTTGGCTTCAAAGACTGTCATGAGAGAGAGGATGTCCATAGAGAAGGCATCACAAGGCATGGGCTACTCGCACGTTTTATTGAAGTTTGGCCATCATAGCTGCAGGTCTTCTTGAAGTCACCTTTCCTTGCACCAGGTTTGACTATTTAAGACATCTGGATTTAACATTTACTTAGTACCCTTGTTTTGAAAAGCTTTTAAATAGACATTTAAATTATTTCTAATTGGTGCACAACTTTAATCCTAGCATTCAGGAGATAGAGGCAGGCAGAGCTCTCTGAGTTCGAGGCCAGCCTAGCCTACATAGTGAGTTATAGGACAGGCTACATATTGAGACCCTGTTTCAAAAAAAAAAAAAAAAAAAGTAGAAAAGGAAAGGAAGCCCGTAGGTTTTGACTTACTCTGCCTACCTTCTTTCAGCTGTATGACCTGACCTGCTGCAATGCCCTGCCTTGCCAAGCCTTTAACAATGGAACTGGCTGACCATGGAGAGCTGGGCAAAGGCAACCTACCAACAGATCTGAAGCCTGTACCTCATTGTTGGTAATCAGAGCAACAAAACCCATACCTAATTTAATTCCGGACAGGATGAATCAACACTCCACAAAACTGTCTTTCATAAGGACACTCAGGTGCATTTCCCAGCATTAACATTGACCTCAGCCTCTGCACAATGTCATCTGCATATAGCTAATGGCACTCAGGATTTATTGTGATTGAAGTACTGATCCTCAAGGTGGCTTTAATGGGAAGTCTTTACTTCATCAGGGGTGTGTCCTTACAGACAACTGGTAGACCCAAGTCTCTCTGTTCTTTCTCTAAATGTGATGATTTGCTCTTACCTATCCTTCTGCCAAGATGTCTGCCCTCTCCCATTCTTGCCTGGGTTGTATAAGTTGCTAGGTTTGACTCCCAGACTCACAAACAACAACAACAACAACAACAACAAACATTTATTTTCAACATCTGCCTCACTTCATCACACTGAAGAAAAGATAAAGTAACACACAGCTGCTCTACACACAACAGTGAAAAACACACACACATATACATATGTGCAAGTGTATGCTTACACACACACAGCCAGTAAGTGAAATAAGAAACTTTAAATTTTTGATGAGAATTCAGATGAGAAGAAGAAACATGTTAGACACAGAATAAAGATACGAGCAGAGCTGACTTCTCATTAGAAAATACACACACGAAAAGAGAACATATTCTACTTAATTCTAGAAAAAAAAAAAAAAGAAGAAGGCAGCTGCCAACATGGACTTCCACAGCCAGAGCTCATCTTTCAAAAATGAAAGCCAATACATTTTCAGAAAAACAAGGGGTAAGAAAATTCAGTGCCAACCAACGTACCTGGCAATGAACACTAATGGAAGTGCTTCAGATCGGAGAACCAGTTGCCAAATAGAAGCTCCAATCTACACATAAAATGAAGAACTAAGGGAGGGATAAAAAGACAACTTGTGAGCAATGAAAGTGGAGTGTGGATAGTTGAGTCTCAAGATGAGAATCGTTTAAAAGAGAGGAGACAAGTGAGGGGGGCACGATACCTGATTGTGTTCACACACAATTCTAAAAGCACACAATAGTCTCTAGTGGCAGGACTTGTGGCTTCTTGTGCGGTGACGGGAATGGAGCACGTGGAGCACAGACAATGGAGACTGGCGGATATGCTTAGTACTTTGAATGGTGGGAAGGGAAGTATCAAGGCTGTACATACACACATCAACTCTCTCTCTCTCTCTCTCTCTCTCTCTCTCTCTCTCTCTCTCTCTCTCACACACACACACACACACACACACACACACAAACTTTTTAAAAATAAAATTAGCTAACTTCAGAGTAATAAAGTGGAAAAGACTGTGAGTCTGTAGTGTACTTACGAATGGTACTATTTGGTTTTATGTTTTGGGGGGTTGGGTTTTTGTTTGTTTGTTTGCCTTGTGCAACCCATGTTTTATAATGTCTCTCTATGGGGTCTGTCCAAAGAGGCATTTTCATATGAAAGGGCTAATACTGTGTAAGGTCTTTGTGTCTTGTTTTCTTCATTCTGTATGCCACTGAGGTGCATCCATGCCTCATCACACACCAGAGTTATGTTCCACGTTATGATGTAGAGATGTTCCACTGTAGAATATATCATGCAGGATGTATCCATGAAACAGCTGAAGGGCTTTTAGTCTGAATCATTTTATCACTATGTTTACATTTACAAACAAAATCATATATATTTATAGCATGCAAACGAATTTTTGAAGTTGATTTTGAGTTAAGTGTGTCTGTGAGTATGTGTGTGTAAGTTACTACAGATGCTGAAGAAAGCTAAGAGAGGCCATCAGATCTCCTGAGTTACAGGCAGTTGTGAGTTTTCTAACAGAGGTGCTGGGAACTGAACTCATGTCCTCTGGAAGAGCATTACATGGTCTTAACTGCCATCTCTCTAGACCCAGACTTAATGTTTGATATACCCATATTGTAGAATGCTCACTGGCCATCTAACATGGTTGCCAGGATGGTGTATGCTGTGTGTGTGTGTGTATGTGTGTGTGTGTGTGTGTGTGTTAATATTTGAACATTTGTGTTATCTCCCATGTTAGGCATAAAAACTGGATTGTGATATAAACTGAGTTTGAAAGCAGACCATCAAATTGCTTTATCATAAATGGTTAAACAGTGGCTGAAAAAGACTATTAATCTTGAAAACCATGTACCACCAATATCTTGTGCATATGCTTTTGTATTTATAAATAAAATCAGTTATTACATGCATAGTACTAAGTTTGTTTTTCATTTTAAAATTCCTTTTGTAGATTTATAATGAAATATTATGCTATACTATATGCAGCATATATATAGAGCTTATTAATGATTAATAGACAAATGTTAGTCATATATGCTCAAAACTTTGGTGATGGAGTCCAAATTTTAAAAGAATGCATTGCAAACAGATGTCTTTGTGTCTTATCTGTAAGAAGAAATGAATGAGGCACTTAAGGGCACACAAACTCACGAAGCACAGTGAGTACAGGAAAGAGTGGTGACTAAGTCTGTTTCCTGTGTATGTGCATTTGTCCTACAGCTCACACACTTCACAGGGTACAACATTCTCCGGCATGGGGTAATTGCACAGGGCACAGGGCACAGGGTACAGGGCACAGAGCACAGGGCCGGACATGTTGGGTGAAAATCATCTAGTTCCTGAATCTAGGTCATCTTAACCTGTTTTGTTTGTACATGTGTTCACTCCATGTGTGCACAAGTGTATATACAGACCACATACACACACCTGCATGTCATCTCATGCATGGGAGGGCTAAAAGACAATCCCCCGTGTGTGTGTGTGTGTGTGTGTGTGTGTGTGTGTGTGTGTTTGTACACTTACAAACGCCTGTGTGCTGTGGTATGGTGTGATTTGGAGTCAGAAGACAACTTTCTGGAGTTGGTTTTTCCTTCTACACCAAGCACTGAAGGGATCCAACTCAGGTGTTCAGCCTTGGTGACAACTGCTTTTTCCGCCCCCCACCGTAATCTAAATCTTGGCTCTGTGAGTTAGTAGCTGTGTGTCTTTCACTGTCTTAGTTTCTCTCTGTATAAAGTAGGGGCAGCAGAGTGTGTTGCTTAACTTTCTGTTGAAGAAAGATTGAGGTAATACATGAACAATCTTACATTTATGGTTTAAGGCTGGGGTAGTATTTACTCTGGGTCAGCCATTGATCCATGAACACACAGGCAATCTGATGAGTATACTTGATTGAGTATGTTAGTATTTCTATGTAATATATACTGAATATGTTCATATTTAATAACCCTATTGAGAGCATTCAACAGTTTGTCTTTTTACATGTGTTACTTTTAAAGGTTTGTTTTATTTTTAATCATATGTATGTGTATGCATACATGTGTGTGTGTGTGTGTGTGTGTGTGTGTGTGTGTGTGTGTGTGTGCATAGCCTGTTTCCTTTATTCTCACTTTTCAGGTTAGAAAACTGGGGACCAGAAAGGCTTGGACTTCTAGCTAACAGAAGCCTCACAGTTAGCCGGTGAGGCTGGGAAACCTGGCTTTTAAAGTCACCACCTGCCTTCTCCTTCTTGCTCTAATGCTATGTGATGTTCTTACACTTTAAGACGCCCTAATCTGCGTGGTGCCTAGCATCTTGTCAGATATTTGCACATCCGCTGAGTGTCACAGCAAGTGGTGCAGGGAGAGAGGTGCTTGTTACACACACTTTCATGAATAGAAGCCATCAAAATGGAAGGCTGGGCTTCTGTGGGTGGAAGTGGTCCATTTGCAGTTTCCTGGGAACCTCTGTACACAGAAAGCTACAAACTTGGTGCATAGAGTGTGTCAAGGTCAGACATGGAGGTGTAAGCTACAGACCTTTCCTGGAAATGCCCCAGCCTCGTGGGAGAGACAGATATGAAACCCAAGAACCATAGTGTACAATATATAGTCTCCAAGGGAGATATGAGAAGAGGAGCCATCTGTGCCTGGGATGTCTTAGAAAGGGCAAATGGGGAGAGGAATGGGAGCCTTCCCACCAGAGAGGATGTACCTGTGTGTGAACCCACGTCTGTGTTTATAATGGCCTGTGTAAGCATCACTGTGTGTGGATCTGAAATGTTTCTACACAGTTTTGATCGAATTTAATATTAATTTACGAATGTGCAGGTTGTCACTGGCCTGGCTAGAAAAGAGAATTGGTCCTGGATTCTTATACACCATAGCAGAATCAGGCCAGCCATGGTTTGAGCATCCTCTTCCCCATCCAACTCCCAACACTAGGATAACCAGGGACACTGGCCACTCCTATCCTAGCAGCTGTGCTTTCTAGAGCTCAGGTGACAAAACCCACCACAGTTTTCAATCCATCTGCCCAAACATCTAATTGAGCCAGACAGCTTGTATGAGTGCTGCACGGTGAGGAGGCACGGGATCCGAGGGTGCGCATCTGTGTGTACATTTCTGCTGTGTGTTCCTGCTTCGTGTTGGCTGCTGCTAGCCAGGCTGGGAAACCTTCCCCCCCCCCCCTCCCCCGTCTTCGCTCCCAGCCCCCACCAGCCCTGCGGGGGAGGGGCTTATCTATTCACCTGTCTCTATGCTTGGGGTATGCTGAGGCTGAGCAGAGCTGAGGTTGGGCTGCTCTGGTACCATATTGCTTTCTCTCCCTCTACCCTGACTATTCTTGGTCCAGGACCTTCCCAGACAGAGCTGAAGCGAGCAAAGGCAAACAGGGTCCATCACAGCCATGAGAAAGCCAGAGGGCCAGTCTCTAGGTGGGAAGCTCCACACTCCTCCCCATGAGGACACCACCTCTTTATAGGACAAAGGTGATTATGGAGAGAAAAGTGAAAGTTCTCCTCTCCACCAAAATTCACCCAGGAATAGGGAAACAGGAGGAGGCTATTATTTCCTCTAAGCTTGACCGGTTCTTAAAAAGTAGTAGTTAGGTGTGGTGGTGCATGCGTTGAATCCCACACATGGGAAGCAGAAACAAGCATCTAGGACTTTGAGATCAGTCTGGTCTCTATGGTGAGGTTCGGGCCAGCCAGGGCTACATACTGAGACCTTGTCTAAAATACCAAAAAGGAAGGAAGGGAGGAATGGAAGGAAGGAAAAAAGGAAGATGGACAAAAAGAAGACAGAATTAATGGTGTCACTGGCGGATGTGTAATTAATAGCAAATAATATGTAATTGATGGTGACTACCAGTAAGTTTTCCTTACTTTTGTAAAACATGTAAATTTGGGACTGGAGGTCAGTCATATAAGGCAAAGGCATTGCATGTTAGAATACTTAATATTTACATTTTAGCACAATACATTGCCACCCGGCTAAATGTATCCACTCACATGTTAAGATGGGCAAGAATGAAGTATCTTTGGCACATACTGTATGTCATATTTTACAGCAAATAATGATCATAAATAAATAGGTAAAGGGGAAAAAACAACCACAACTTAAAAAGTAGAATTATCTAGTGGTCTCTAACTACTTGGATTCTGTTCCTAATTCTACCAATGATTTAAACTAAAATGTCAAAAGTCCTTTAAATTGTCTATTAATAAGTTACTCTCATAGTAGGACATTTCTCTGAAGCATCAATATGTTTAATAATCATGATTAAAGTGTCTTTTAAAAGACACTTCACTTTAAATAAATATTAGTATTGCATACCCAAATATTTCACCTTATTTATAGTGTCATATATAGTATATGTTAAGCACAACTAATTTTTTAACTATTGATTAAAAAAAAAAAAAAAAACGCTGGCTCACAGAATGCCAGAGGAATTTTCCATATTTCATAGTGTTTACTTGCACTTAAATAGTGCATCAATAATCCGAAAACAAGAACTCGCCTGTGTGGCCAGACACTGTTTAGATGCTATGGACTGCTTTCAACTGCTGTATTTTATGGCACAGATTCAGTGGGAATCTGATCTGCTAAAATATTTGGGCTGTGAAAACTCCCACACTGTGACAGATGTCAAGTCCAATTAAGTGACTCGTGTCCAGGTTTCTGTCCAATAGGATTTCCCATTAAATATCAATTTAGGGGGGAAAATTCCATCCCCCTTCTTAAGCCTTTATCTCTTCCACCATCTCCAGGCTAAATCAATTGGTACCAGAAGAGCCAAGAAGCCACACAGGCAGCTGCCTCTTTGCTCTGGCTCTCCCAACCTCTCCTTTCTCTGCTTCCGTGTCACTGTTACTCCAAAAGACGTCCACTTCTCTCCAACCTTTCTCAAGCATCTCCAAGCTACTGACTATATAGATTTTACCACAAGGTAAAGAGGGGAAGAAGTGGGGTAGGGGAGGGGGTGTAACCAAACCTTGAAAGACTTTGAAAGTGGAAGATAGGCATCTGTCTATACAACATATAAGTAAATGAGGGACAAGACAGAGGCAACCTTAAGCCCTAGTTACTGTATTGTGTTCCTGGGAACTGGGGAGACATTGGCTGAACAAAGCATTATCTTGAAGAAGAAGAAAAAAAATCACTTCTGAGCCCCATCCATCCGTGCCTGCATTTCCTAGTTTCGCCCCAGCCCGATTAAGAGGAAAGGGAAGGAGTCCTCAAGGAATGGAATTTTATCTTAACCATCGTTCTTATTGATTATTCTGTTATTAGAAAAGTGGAGGGATCGGCCTTTTGATGTGGTTTGTATTTATCTCTGCATCTCTTTTGTTATTTATAGAGCCCTAGGAGTGGGGAAGCGCGAGGTTTCAACACTTCGACTTAAAAAGATCAACAACGAATTTTCCGAAATGTTTAAGAACAATTAAAAAGCACGGGCGTTTTCAATCCATCAACTAAGTGAACAACCATCCCTTCCACCCAAGACACCATCGCTCGTCGTCGCGGCCGGCGAGATGACAGCTGCTTTTTCATCTGCGAATGTAATAAATATTGGCTGCTTTTAATATTTGCCAGGATCTCTCCGCCTTGTTTCCTGGAATTTTAACTCTAAAAGATAGGCGAAAAGATTATCGACAGGGCTCTTGAAAGGTAAGACATCTTCACGTCTTTTTCTTTAGATTAAGTTGACTCATATTGTATTTTATAGATGCATTTCCCGCACATGGTCATAGATATAAATGACCAGGAGAAATACCATTTATGACTATTTAAATATCTAGAAAATTTAAACCCGTGGGGGACAACCCGGGAACTTTTTGTCCTATCTGTAACTATGTCCTGGTTTGTTGTGATTTTTCTCCCCGTGTATTTCTGCCTCTTCTGTGTAGGCGTGAGTTGTTTTGTTTTACGTATAAACGTAGAGATAAGCTCTTAGGGGATTGCAAGCGGTTCGTTTGGATCATTTATTGTTATTTTGTGAATCCGTTTTCCTTGCTCTGAAAGCCGTTTCCGAGCTCAGGTCGCTCCTGGGCAGGTCTGCGGGCCGGGAGCCGAACCTACATCCCCTGGCTTTTGTTTCTGTGGAGCGAGCCTCTTACTCAGGATGGTTCTGAGCCTTGCTTGTCAGGGGCACAGTGGGGCACAGGGGTCGCAGCCCTGCCGTTCCTCCTGGTGGCCGAGACAGGCCCAAACGCTCACCTAGGGCAGGTTTCTGTCCCCACCCGCCCGCCCGGATCCCTCCCCCCCAAAGCCCAGTGGTTCCCGAAGACGCGCAGCCAGAGGTCTTCCTCCAGGCGCCCTCGAGCAGCCAGCCCAAGGTGGCTTTTCCAGGAGGGCATCGTCTGGGGAAAGCTGGGCACAGACCTGGGCCGCGGTCAGGCCTCCCGGGGCCGCCGGTGCGCTGCGGGACTCCGGTCCCCTGAGCTCACCAACTTCACCCGCAGAGATACAGCTTGCGCCCGGGGCGTCCCGCACCCGAGCCTCCGAGCCCATCCTTCTCTTGCCCTCTCCAGCCCCTTCGCTCCTAGCAATCCGGCCGCCTGCGTTTTCCCGGGAGGCGGTCGGCAGACTGCCGGGCATTGTGTGATCCACGTCCCTAGGTCCCCAATGTGTGTGGCAGTCTGCGTGACAGATGGTGCTCCGGGAGGGTATGAGGGCCGAGGAGTCAATTTTCTTTTGAAAGGACCGAACACATGTGTTCGGTCATTTCTTTATTATTTCGGAGAAACCTGGGGAGGGGGGCGGCAGGAAAGCCTTTCTATGACTGGCCTAGGTTCCAGGATGAGGTTCGCCCGCACCCCAGCGCAGCCCAGACCCTCAGGCGCTGGGAGTCTCCAGCTGCCTTGCCCTAGGCCCTCGGATGGGAAGCACACTCTGCATCTCCATTAAAACTCAGATGCATCCATCCTTCGGGCATCCATCCTTCTAGATCTTTCGTGTGTCTGGGAAGGGGACGGAGCCAGGGAGGCGTGATAAAGCAGCTGATGTCGGGCCAGAGGAGACACAAGATGTCAGCCGGCTCCAGAGGTCCATGGTCGTTCTCCAGTACCAGGACCAGTGGCCGCTCCACCTGCAGGCTTCAGTGTGGCATTTGGAATGCGCTCTGGTGCCGGCACTTTACCTCCCCATTTGTGTGGGCCTGATAGGAGGAAAGGACTCAGGTTCACGGGTCCCTGGGTCCCCAGGTCCCCTCCTAGGAGTTCAGGCTTGCTAGGCCCTCGTCTGCCACTCCTCCTTGCAAACCAAGAACCAGATTCCTTTTATTAACTGACTTTCTGACTCTCCATCAGCCTCCAAAATGATGCTGAGTCCGGACCAAGCCGCAGACTCAGATCACCCCAGCTCAACGCACTCGGACCCGGAGTCTCTGGGTGGCGCAGACACCAAGGTGCTGGGCAGTGTGTCGGACCTGGAGCCGGTGGAGGAGGCAGATGGCGACGGCAAGGGCGGCAGCCGGGCCGCGCTCTACCCGCACCCGCAGCAGCTGAGCCGCGAGGAGAAGCGCCGCCGCCGGCGCGCCACGGCCAAGTACCGCTCGGCCCACGCAACCCGCGAGCGCATCCGAGTGGAGGCCTTCAACCTGGCCTTCGCCGAGCTCCGCAAACTGCTACCTACGCTGCCCCCGGACAAGAAGCTCTCCAAGATCGAGATCCTGCGCTTGGCCATCTGCTACATCTCCTATCTCAACCACGTCCTGGACGTGTAGAGGCGTGGGGGTGGGGGGGCGCCGCGGGAGGCCGCCGGTCCTGGCGACTGCCAAAGGCGACGCACCGGACTGCTAGGCTAGAGATTTGCCCAGAGACATCTGAACGCAGGAGAAAGCTTTGCAGCCCGTTCTTTCTGGTCATCAAGGCAACAGGGGAAGATTTCCAAGCCTGGGAGGTGGAGTTGCATAGTAAGACCTGGGGCTTGAAAGGGTATTTTCCTGGCCAGAAAAACCTTTTGGAGGCACCTAGTGTGAGTTGCCCTGGGGCCTCCCCTTGGTGTGTTAGAATCCCTGGGTGGTTGCTTTAACCCACTGGAGGCTTTCAGACCCCTGTATTTATATCTTATACATCATTGCGTTCTGAAAGAAAGAGAGCAGTTTAGCTCAGGCCGATGGCTTCAGACTAGGACTATCTGGGATTTTTTCTAACTGACAAATGACCAAACCTTGGGGAGAGAAAGGAAAAAGGGGGAAATCTTCTCCATACAGAGATTAAGACACAGAAAGGTGTACCAGCGAAGTTTTTGTTACCATGTCAAATGAAAAACTACATTCTAATCTAAATAAAATCCTGAATATTTGGTAAGGTAAAAAGAAAATACATTCAGAACAGACATACTGTGGGAGGAGCTTGGTGAGACTTTAACCCCAAGATAGGACACTAAAGCAGATAGAAAAATCCGTAAATGGAAAGTTTAACATCTGGTTGCTTTTTCGGGCGAAGTGCTCCTTTAAGTATCCAAAAACACCCCGTCTGTTTGTGACCTTAACATCTGGACTCATAGATGCAGTTAGAAAAAGACAACCTATTTTTATTTATGTTAGAGGGAGTAGAGTATTTTTTTCAAGACATTTATTTTTCAGAGTGGTGATAATTTTACTTTGGATACTCTGTGTCAATTTATTTCTAGTCACGTGTTTACACTTTTCCCCCAGTGAAATCATTGCGTCTCTTTATGTGTTTGTTGAGATTATCTTGTGGTCTTGCCTTTTATTTTCTTCTGATTATATTGCACTTGTGAAAGAGAGTTCCGGCTCCCCCCCCCCCACCGTTTCTAAGCATATTTTATATATTAAGAAGTTGGTTCTTTGGTTGTGAGATCAGCAACACTAGCCCTTCACTATTATAGTTTTATAAAAAGTTAAGTGTTGTTATTCTTACCTGTAGTTTTGTCTGAAGAGTACTTTACAAACTGTTTTTAAGGAGAGTAGCTTCTTTGTGTGTGCGTGTGCGTGACATTTGTGCGTGGGATGATTTTAGGAAATTACATTATTTTCCTAAAAAAGAAAAGAAAAAAAGAATTCAGAACTACTTTCCTCTGTGACAACCAAAAAGAAAAGTCTATGACCTAGAAATGTTTCATGTTCTCAGCTGTGAAACTCTTAAAGTAAGAGGTGTATTTTAGAGACAAGGAAGAAAGGAAGGAAGGAAGGAAGGTGAAAAAGAAGAAGAAGAAGAAGAAGAAGAAGAAGAAGAAGAAGAAGAAGAAGAAGAAGAAGAAGAAGAAGAAGACACATCTGCTATCCAAAGATTTTAGTCTTTTCAGGGTTTTTTTGTGTCTCTGTTGCTTTATATAATGCAATATTTTGTAGTGAAAATAGATATAACCTGGTTTCTACCTGACAAGTTTTTCATATCTCATGACTGGTGCGCTGTTTTGCATATAAATAAAGGTATCAGATTAAAGTCCTCCTCTTTATTTTAAGCATCTGTCTAGAAATCAAACATGCTGGCCAGGCATGAAATGTCATAACGGGCTCATTTCTTTAGAAGGGAATTAGAAAAGCAAAATAAGAAGAGAACAGATACTCATGTAAAATCTGGATACAGCACAGCCTGGGACAATGTAGATCATGTCACATCCCGGGGGAAAAACAGGGTAATGTGTCTATAAAAAACAGTATAGTATAGGGATCATAAGATGCCTTCTCTCTCTCTCTCTCTCTCTCTCTCTCTCTCTCTCTCTCTCTCTCTCTCTCTGTCTGTCTTTCTCTGTGTCTCTCTCTCTCTCTCTGTCTTTCTCTGTGTGTCTCTCTCTCTGTCTCTCTCTCTCTCTAAAAGGAAACTTTGTAACTGTGCTCTTGGGAAAACTCAGGGTCAAGAGGGTGTCTACATTAAGTGACAGGGAAGAGCAGTGTGTGGTCCCCTACCTACACCCACATTCCCAAACCTGAAACCTGAGAGTTGGAGATGGGAGAACCAGGAGTTCAAGGTCATCCTCAGCTATGCATGGAATTTGAGGCCAGCCTGGGCTACATGAAACTCTGCCCAAAAGCAAAAGGCAGTGAGTAGACTGTTTTGACAGTTTTCCCTCTGGGCACTGAAGTGCAAGGCGAGTGTGGCTGGAACATCTAGTCAGTGCCCACATCTAGCACATGACACACTTGCAAAGAGAAATGGCCTTAAGACAACCTTAAACAGGAAAACTCATTTGCACAGACCTCTGTCTGGCATAAAACATGAACCACTGTATAAGCAGACCCATGAATAACTTCCAACCGCATTCCTGTATGTACGTGCACATATAGATTATTGTGAACTATATCACACCAAATCTCTGGCTTCCATATAAAAAAATGATTATATGAATTCTCAGATTATGTCCATACAGCTCATAGTGGTTTTGGTTTTCTCCCAGGTTTCTCATAGCAAGCTTTACTAAAACTTAGCAAGTAAGGCTTTCTTCTTCTATCTGGAGGTGTTGGGTTTGAAAGCACTTCCTGCCGAAGGTATGGAAAAGAACATCCCCCTTTTATTCCTCATGGAAAAGGACTTGGCTTCCAGTCTCCACAGCGTCTATCTAGTAAATACTCCTGTGTTCAAGAGACTTCTAACCCCTGGAAACCTTCCACAGACCTTGTCTTGCTAATGAGTTGAAATCTAACTGACCAACATGGCCCTCCCCTTTACACCTGCGAAGGATTTATTCGTGGATTTCCTGGGACTAAATGTGTCCTTGCTCTTGAAATAGGACAAAGTACAACATCCCCAGGTCCACAGCCTACAGGGTCCCAGAGGAGGATCTTTACAATGTTGTTTCAAGTCCTCCAGAGAGAGACTAAAGTGTTGTGACTCTCACTAGAGCAGAGAGTTACTGGCTTATCCCTTAGCAAGGACCCAGCACCATGAGGACTGGGAAGACTAGAAGATTCTCTGAAAAATGATGGTGAGATAATTTGCTCTCACTCTGACCATTTGCTGAGGACATACTTAGTGCCATGAGATGTCCTAGGTCCTAAAGAGTGAGACCAAATTAGACAATGTGGAACAGGACTCTGACAACAAATGGCTAAACCATTGAATTTGAATGACATTAAATGCCAAGCAGAGTTATGTTTAACAAAGAATGGAAGAAGAGCCATGGAGGTGTGTGGGGGAGGGGGAGCTGTGTACTAGGCAGGGCTAAGAAAGGCCTTGCAGAGAGACACAGATCTACTTGACCAGCTCTCACAGTTGCTGCCACATGCATTCCCACAGCCTTTAATGTCTTGTCATGCTGTGAAAACAGTCCAAACGTAAGCTACACCTTACTCTAAGTTAGCACAAGGAAAGCTGCCACAGCAAGGATCGGCTGACTGCCTACTTCAACCACCTTTCCTAGCTGGCTCCAGCCTGGTCCTTCAGTCAGAGTGGCTTTCTATGCATGATGTAGAGCAGGGTTTTCTCTTGCTGCTCCTCCCACCTCCTCAGCTGCTCAGTGACTTGTTGGACCTTGCTGCTCTCCATCTATCCTTGGGCAGGCCACAGGGAGGGGCCGAATGCTCGTTTGCTCCGAGACTTCTCCTCACTCGGATCACCTGTCCATAGACTCTCCACTCATTAGGCATAAAGGTGCTAAGCACAAACATATTCCTTCCAGGGAGAGCCACACGAAGGGGAGTGCATTCCTGATAGGGTGGAGCGGGAAGGAAGGGAAGACTGAGGGAAAGGAGGTGGTATAGAGTGAGTCAGGTTGGATGGGAGGTTGGGGGAGGGCAGGGAACACCTATAGGATGGGAACTTTCTCTAAGACCCTCTGGAATCTCAGATCCTGCTGGTAACCCCATCCTTACAGAAAAAAACTGAGGAAGGAAATGGGTTTCTTCAAAGCTGGACCTGAAGATGACGCAATCTCAGATCTCTCTCAGCGGGCTTTAGGGCTCATGCTTTGGTGGGAAAAAAATGAAACAGAGGAATACAGTGTGGCAATGGTTACAAGTCCACGTGCTGGGCGTGGTCTCTGTCATCCAGAGACACATCTTCCATTGGCTAGAGCCTCACCATGGGTTTTGCTCTCCTGCAGCTGATCAACCTGAACCTGATAATAACTTCTCTACAGCACAAAGGACCAGGAAAAAGAGAAAATGTCAAAGGGAGGGAGAGTGGAGCAGCTATTTTTGAGACCTTCATATAACCCCTGTCCATGTCCCCACATGGCACAGGGAGGTAAGAAGCTAGCCTCTGCGCTGCTGGGACTTATGTTACACTTTTCCTGCAGTTTGAGAGCATGACTGGCCAGTACCCTTTCCTGGGTTAATTGTTTATTATTATAATTCATTTATTATTATAAAGAGTTCTCATTTATTGCTGATAGTGATGCCAATAGGCAGTGTGTTGAATATAGTAGACTCTGGACATACTGTGAGTGACATTTTGTGTGCATTATTTCATGTGATTCTCACACTCAACAAGGTGGATACTTTCCTCATTTCCGTTATACGGAGTAGAAGTGAAGCCCAAAGCAGTTACAACTTGCCTAAGTCATGAGGTCACGTTGGTCGGTTAACAGATCAGTCCTTACTTGTCACATTCTAGAGCTGTGTACTGACATCTCCATGCCACGTGCACACCTGCCCCTTGACTCCTGTACAGACATCATCCATCCACATACTTAGATGCCTCGGCCCAGGCAGCACCTCGGGACTGTAATGATGAATGAGTGGAATCCTAGCAGAGCTGTGCCCTTAGCCAAGCCAAGCATGCTGTAATGTGGAATGATGGAGCTGGAGGAATGGGGGCCTTTGCTTTTTTTACTTTGTAAGATGACCCAGGGTCAACCCTAGGGAGGGGTTTGCAGTTAATCTGGCACTGTCCCTGGCTTTCCAGTCATCTCAACCATGTACCTCACCTAAGTGCACCATCTCCCAGTCTCACACAGGCCTAGAACCATCTTTTAAAATTAGCATGCCATTCTATTGCGTGAAATCTCTCAGTGCCTTCTTAGGGGGGGCATGAGATTCAGTTCATGTTCTAGGCATAGTAATAACTCACAGTTTTATTTTAAACCAATGTTTCTCAGTCTATGGGTTGTAACCACTGGAAAACACGGATTTCTTAGGAATGGAGACACCACTCAGTAGCCAAATTACCGTTAAAAAAATTACAAGAACAAAGTCCAAAACTATTGGAAATATGTGTTTTCCTGTGGTCAAGACCTACAGTTTGAGAACCACTATTCTAGACTCTTGCTAGCACTGTCTTCAGTCAAAGGCTAAACATTGTTGCTAAACCCAGATCTACACACACGCACACACACACACACACACAAACAAACACCAGCATACCTAGTTCTTCCTAACCTGGGCCTTTGTACCTCCATTGTGATCCAGTTTACATTGAATTACGCTACTGCCGCCACTGCTTTCTCCCATGTCTTTGGACAACATCATTGCTCTGTTCTTTGGTTTCTACTTACACATCTCATTACATGGGAATCCATTTTTTATCTTGTCACTGTGCCAAGACTATAAAGTCAAATTCAGACACTGCCTGTGACTTGGTTGACTATGTCACCAACACCTCTTAAAGGTCAGTGTCTTCAAGGATAAGACAATATACAGTGCTCTCAGATGTGTGTGTGTGTGTGAGAGAGAGAGAGAGAGAGAGAGAGACAGACAGAGAGAGAGAGAGAGAGAGAGAGAGAGAGAGAGAGAGAGAGAGAGAGAGAGATTTTCTCTTGGAATAGTATATAGTTTCACAGAATAGCAAAGCACGAGCCATGATCAATGAACGTGAGCTGTTATCAGCATCTTTGTGTCTATACTTGCCTAGAAGCAGTGTAGAAGGAGCTAAGTCTATCTTAATCTTTAAGTCTGAAGTTATGCATCTGTGTATGTGGGTGTTGGTATGTGCAAATGAGTACAGAGCTCGCAGAGGCCAGGAGAGGACGCCCCACCCCCGAGAGCCAAGTTATAGGTGGTTTCCAGTCACTGATTATGGGTGCCCAAAACCAAACTTCAATCCATTTGAGGAGCAGAACTCACTCTTAACCACTGAGCTATCTCTCCAGCCTCTCAAGCTAGAATTAATTCGTGAAGGTACTAATGATTTGCGAGCCCCACCGACTGTACCCATCTGCATGGGACACATTATGAACTCCACAAAGAGCCAGTCAGAAATCATCCCGGTGATGGTTATTAACAGGGAACAGTGGGATTTACCATAACTACATAATTTAAATCACCTATACTTCTGACAGCTTTATTCCATTACCAGACCTTGGCATTTTTTCTTTTTACAAGATCAAGAGTATGGAAAAGCAAGCTCATTGTAAATCTCTCTTGCAATGGGTCATGGCCTTGACCAAGTTACTTAATTCTCTGCTGTAGTTTCTGCATCTGTCAAACAGGGAGATAGAGGCAGGACGTAATCTCTAATTTTTAAAAAGTTTTCAAACGTATGTATGTATGTATGTATGCATTATGTATGTATGTATACGTACATGCATGTACCCAGAAGAGGGCATCAGATCCCTTGGAGCTGGAGTCATAGGTGGTTGTGAGCTAGCTGATGTGAGGGCTAGAAATCAAACTCAGCTTCTCTCAATTGCTGAGCCATCTCTCCAGCTGCAGAGCACCAAAATGGTAGCATTTTAAGGAAGGACAATTAGTTCAGGTAAAACACTTTTTACATTGTTTTGTGCACGTTAAAAAACTCAGTAGCACTGTTTTAGATATTTTGTTAAGTGGCCTTTAAAAAAATGGGTCTTACCAGCAAAATTTATAAGGCAATGGGCAGAGAAAAATTTGTTGGGATTTCCTGTTCAAATTTGCTAAGTACTTCCAGGTCCAAACTGAAATTTCTCATTTTGTGGGTCATTGTGGAAAGCTATCTGGAAAGGTATTGGGGGAAGGGCACACTCAGGAACTTCTTTCTCACACAAAGAGGGTATAATTATAAACGTGGGGAAGAGGGTCTGTCTCTCCAGGAGCTCCTGAGTCAAGATAGATGGCCTGACCATTGAGTTCTGCCTCCTAGGGAGGAGAGGGACCAACTTAGGGGGGAGCTGGAAAAGAAAAGAATTCCCTCAGAGAGGAATGGCCAAGCCTGGGGACTTCCTGAGTGTGGCAAGTGAGTTGTGGTGAGGTGGAACCATGAGGGTGAGAGATTGTCTTAGTTCACTTGAGTCCTTGGAGGTGTCAGTAGACAGTGCTCTGTCTTCAGGAACTTGCCAAGCACAACATTTTCAAAGACACTCTTACGGAGTGCTACCATATGTACAAAGCAGGGGCATCAAATGACTTGTGGCATGTCCAGCAGACACCTTTACTGAGTTCGTTTCCTTTATAGTCTTATTCTCTCTGTTCTATTATTCCCTTGGACTTTATAATTTTTTATTGCCTATAAATATTAACGCATGCTATACCTGCATAATCAATAATAAATACTACCTCACGTTTTATTTTTTAAAAAATGATTAAAACATAAATGCATTGGGCTTTTTTTTAGAACAAAAATGGGCCTTTTAAATACATTTGAAAGCAAATCATGACACTAATTTTTAAGATCTCCTTTCTAATATCTCCAAGGTTTATTGCTTTTAGGATTAAAGATAAAACAAAACAGAATCAAATAGCGACACATTTCAGTCTTAATATTTTAAAAGAAAATATATTAGCATATATTGAAGCCAATAGTTACTTAAAATACTTCAAAGGGGGCTTTTGATTTGGGAGTACTTAAACTAATTTTTAGAAACATTGGGATGAATGGTTGTACACATCATGACTTCTGAACTGGGAAAAAGCAACTTCAACCATGGGAACTGAAAAACCCAAACCCAACAAACTTAAATCCCACAATTTTAAGTAAAATGTGAGCCTGTGAAACAATACACCCATGTCCACCAGAGGCACAGAAAATGAGCATTTATACAACTCATATGTAACTTGATGTAACATCTTTATTACAGAAGCCAATGTGCCTTTAACCCCCTCTCCTCAAAAGCCATACTATTTCTGGAAATTCTCATTATCTGGGAGGGATGTGTTCATCCAAATAAAAATGATGTGAAGGGAGATGTCTGTATGCCCTCAGGGATTCTCTGTTCAGCTTTTTCCATGTAAAACTACAAGGCATTAATAAACAGTAAGTTAAAAATCAACCATTTGCTTTCTGAAGCAAGCCCTTAAACCCGACAGCATCATTTCATCCATGAAACCATGAGCAAGTATCTCTAAAAGCTGAGGACTCTTTCATTCCTTTTAGCATAATAAAAATATCACCATCGCCCAGCACCCACTCCGTGAGGGGAGTTTCACTAAAGGCCCAACTCATTTCTTCCAGATGGCCCTCTCCTCTAGTCCACTGGGTCCTCTCTAGTCACCCCCTTTCTACTGTAAAGTTTGACCCCTAGCCCTCACCTTTAGCAGTTTTTTTTCACATTCTATGAACATCCCTCCCTCCTTTTCCTGTCATGAGTGATATACCTCAGAAGTGGGTCTCAGTCCAGAAAGCCGCACCACCAGCCAAGGCTGTAGTTGGTAGAAAAGGTGAAGAAGATCATATGGGAAATGGTTAGAAGGAGTTTGAATGGGCACACAGCCTTACTTTAGGCAGAATTGTTTTGTTTTGTATAAGCCACATGAATTTTCTGAGATGTTGGTTACGCACTGGGGACAGGAGGTGACCTGGAGTAGGAAGCTCTTTGGGGACAGAAGAGAACCTGTGGGTCTCCTCTGAGAGCAGGAGCTTGTGTGTCCCTGGGGTCCCCATTTCAGTGAGGACCACTGGTGCTGAGGGCAAGTGATTCATCATACCTTCAGGACAGAGACCCGCCCAGGGGCTTCTATCACCAGTCCTGTGCTCTGACCATATGTAGACCCAAGTGGGCTCCTGGGTTGCATTTCCAGGGCTAGCACTTACAGAGGCAAAAGCTCTTGCAGAGGTGGGACTTTCTTTCCATCTTCGACTGCTCAATCCTCTCAAAATCCAGTGAAACGGGTAGGAAGCTACTGAGTCCTAAATTACAGGTAAAGACACCCAGATTTCAGGTCTGAGCTTGGTAGATTAAGAAAATGTAAAAGCTTGTGATTTGACAAAGTGGTGGTGCTCTCTCTCTCTCTCTCTCTCTCTCTCTCTCTCTCTCTCTCTCTCTCTCTCTCTCTCTCTCTCTCTCTCTCTCTGTCTCTCTCTCTCTGTCCCCTCCCTCCTTCCCAACCCCCATTTTGAGGAAGCAAAAGACCTACATTTGGAAGCAGCAACATTTTATCACTGGGGGTGGGGAGAGAGAGGGAGGGAAGGAGGGAGAGAAAGAGAGAGAGAGAGAGAGAGAGAGAGAGAGAGAGAGAGAGAGAGAGAGAGAGAGAGAGAGAGAGTCCCAATACTCTCTAATTTGAACTTGGTGGCACAGATTATCAGGCTCTGTTTATACCGCGGTGGGTGTCGGGGAAGTAAATGATGTTCACTGTAGGAGTAGAGGAGTAGTTCTCTGATTTTCTTTTAAGTGAAAACTTGAAAATGAGAGCTTCTGGTGGCATTTAGGAGTTTGAACTTGAGGAGTTCCTAGCTGTCTGTAGCTGCAGGCTGCTCCTCTCTTCCCTCCGGTCCTGTTTGCATGTGGGCTCGGATTTGTCTCTGGCTTCTTGTACGGTTTGGGATGAGACCCTGGCGTCCCAGGGGAGGGGGGCAGGTGTTGCTCCAGTCGAGCGAATGGAACCAAATTACAGGCCCGTCTGTCACCTCCTCTGGGAGAAGGAAGGAGGGGGTCGGGAGCCGAGGAGGGGCAGGAGGGGGAGGGGAGGGCCGGAGGGGAATGAAAACTCTGGCGACGGGCGGGGCGGGATGAGGCGCCCGCCAGCGCCTCCACCACCACAGCGACCCCGCATGGGGACAGTGGGACCTCAGGCTCGTCTGCACGGCGCCGGCCTCGCGTCAAACTGGAATTGCCTTTCACTAAATTGACTGATCTATCTCCCTACTGTCCTGACTAGAGACCCTGTCTCTAGACTGGTGAAAAACAAAACAAACACCCACCAGCATATACACACACCAGGGTCCGCAATTTACCTCTTGATCTTAGCCCAGAGGTTGTGGAGCTAGGCTTCTGTCCTACACACAGATTTGACCTACACACCCTTAGTGGTGTCAGCAGAATTTCTAAGGCTGGGAGGTTACCTTGGGGCCTTCTGACTTAACCCGGGACTAGTAATATCTTGCCGGGGTCTGGGGTCAGGGTGGGTAGAATCTCCAGAGTTCTTTGGCAGCAGAAGGTCCCGTTGGGGCTGAACAACATAAACAGGCAACAGGGCTCCTTTGTGGAACTCCGTGGATAGGAATTACAAATGGCCATCACCTTGTTTTCTCTTATAGGTGGAATGACAAAAAGCTAGGTGGGGCTGGGCTGGAGATAGAAAGAAGGTTTCTATAAGGGGTAAGGTCTTGTCAAAAACTAGACCTCCCGTATTCTTCTGCCCTGCCTTCAGGACAGGAAAGATTAAAAAACTGTCAGTTCTTACAATGAGAATCAAGGCTTAGACTTGTCTTGGCTACCGCATGGGCCAAGAAGAGACTGGACCCCCATCCCTTTGACAAAGACATGATTGGCAGATATAATTTCCCACGTGGGAGGGGATCTAGTAAATAATGGGCCCTGCTTAGAGTGTGGCTGATAGGACTCTGTCCATCTGATGTCAAGTGATGACTAAGGAGTGAAAAATTAATTCCATTATCCAGCTGTTACTGCTGGGAGGTGCCCAAATATCCAGATGTTTCTAAACATCTGGATATTTGACAGCATGTTTCAAACTACACATCCAGATGGTTGGTGTTTGCAGACAAAGAGCAAACCTGGACCCAGAAAACAGAACTCACAAACTGGATGGCAGGAAGGGAGGGGTTAAGAAGGACATGAAAGGAGGAATGGAAAATGGAATAATGGGGGAGAAAGCTAAGGGGAAAAATGTGAGGAGAGGTTAAAATACTCTTAAAGTACATTTTAAAAAAGAAAACAATCTTTTGTTTTTAAACAGCTCATACCTTTTGGCTCCATGAAAAACATGCCTGTTTATCTATGTCTAGGTGACCAAGGACTGTGTATAAGAGAGTGACCAAGACATGAAGTCTAGTCTTGGTACAGGCTGCACAGGGAGGCAACCATATGGGACTGCAGAGAGGAAAGCTGACGACTGTCAGCGTAGAGGCAGGGGAGTAGCTTCTACTACTGGGGAAAGACCAGTCAAGACTGAAGCAAAGGATAGCCACAGGAAGTGAATGCAGAACCGTGAGATCGCTGGCAGGCTGACTAGTCAACTTCCTTTCCTGTTATCCGTCGGGATGCCGGGCATCCTTGGAGCCAGTGCTGGTATAATAGAGGGAAACGAGTGGGGGAAGGTGGTACAGTTTGGTGACAGATTTAGGGGAGGAGACATGATGTTACTGGGGTGATGGTGGGTGTAAGTGTTATGCTTTCAGAACTCACACAAAGGCTCTGTACATCCCAAGCTGTCTGTTAACGATGAAATGCAAATCAGGAGGGGAGTGACATCATGTCGGATTATGGCCACAGGGAGTAATTATTTAGACATTAAAGGCTATTGAAGGGAGTGGTTGACAATATTAATGATGTCCAGATGGACAGAGTGTGATGCTAAAATTATTCCCTAGTACAAAAAAACAGGGAATTAAAGAATCAGGCTTATTCTTCTATTGCATAGCCTGTCTCTGGAAGATCTGCCCCTCAAGAGCTGGTGGTGACTCTGAGAGATGACCTGATCCCTGGAACCAAGCAGAGAGAGATTTGTAGAAGAGGCTGCATTCTCCAGCTCCAGGGGAGAAGTATGATCAAAACTCAAAACATTTACACATAAGTGTAGCCATCAAGATAAGAAATCAACTTAAGGAGATGTGTTAAGTGGCAGACTGTCACTGGAAACCCTCTCTCAACAGCCCCCCACCCATTGTCTTCCTTCCCTCAATGTTAGAACGTGTGTAACCTTTTGCCTGAGCAGCGCTTCCCCTTTGCAGTGCTGCCTTAAGCTACCTTACCTTCTGATAAGGCCTGCGGAAGAGGAAACGGAGCAAAGCCAGTGCCACTCTGGACAAAAGGGAGACGCCCCTAGCGGTGAGCCTAAGGAAGTGCCGGGACAAATAGAGCCAGTTCCAGAAGATGCAGAGGCCCAGAGCATGGGTGAGAGGGGTGCTCTCCCCACACACTGGGCACCTGATTCTTGAGCGGGAACTTAGCGGGTCTCCAAACCTTCTGCCCACGTTTCTGACTGGCATAGCAATGGATGAATCAGCCAGACAAAGCCAGAACCTCTCTCTGATACACGTGGACTTTCCGAAGAAATAAAAAAGAGCAGGGACTGTCATTAAATTGGCAAACAGTGGGGGTCAATTCTAGAAGTGAATAGATATTTCTAAAGTTGGTCTTCACCCCTCCAGTCCCACATTTGTCCTTTTGAGACTGTGTCTTACAGTACAGATATGCAGCCACGTGGTTTTCCTAAGCTAGGAGTCTTTTGTTTTTCCTTTTCCTTTTCCTTTTCCTTTCCTTTCCTTTCCTTTCCTTTCCTTTCCTTTCCTTTCCTTTCCTTTCCTTTCCTTTCCTTTCCTTTCCTTTCCTTTTCTTTTGGAGTTAGATTCTTTACTAGCTATTTAGGCAGATGCCCCGGCTCTGCGTCTCCTCTCCCTACAGGTTACAGTGAGCGGGTTTCTTCAGAAGAACTTGAGGGGCTGGGACTGCTGAGTCCCAGGGTTAGAAGCAGAACTGGAAAGCTTCAGATGCATGTTGCTCCCATGTTTCCAGGCTGGGCAGCAGGGAGGAAAGACCCATGACGTGCCGGTCTCTCCATCACATATCTTGGAGGTTTGGTAGGACAGCAGCTGTGCACCCGCCTCTGCCAGGAGGCCGATCATAGTGGGCAGCATTGCAGGGTTGGAGGGCTGAGCCCGGAACATGAGCAGGGGCTGCTGGCCCCTGTGTAGTAGCACCTCTGGCCTGAAGACAGCTCCGTTGAGCATCTACAACATTGGTGTGATACCCTGGACCAAGCCCACAGCTTGGTGGGGGCACATGCCAGGGCCACAGTCAGGAGGTATTCCCCACAGCTCTGCTCCCCTGGGACCACAGGGCTGTGGGAGGTGACATTGAGGCCAGACACTTTCACCGGTAGCTTAGCGTTCACCAAGTTCACATCTGCATGCTTTGATGATTCTCTCAGAAGAATCAACCCCTGTTAGAGATTTCCCCTTCACCATGTCCACAAACTGGACTGTGATTTCCTCCCCACAGGAGCTCTGGGTCTCCTTGGTGCTGGTGCCCAGGTGGGGACAGCTGATGATGTTCTCCCATGATGTTGTCCCAAGGTAGCTCTTCTGTAAACACATCCAGTGCAGCACCAGCACACTGACCAGACTGCAGGGCACAGAACAGGGCACCTTCTTCCACAATGCCTCCTCCAGCACAGTTCACCACTTGTCACACCGTTTTTGCACTGGGTAAAGGTGCTGCCAGTGAGCAAGCCTGTGGTGGAGGGCAGGAGTGGGGTATGGACAGTGATGAAGTCACAGAGGCTAGATTTCCTCTAGCGGCAGCTGCTGAACACCAAAGGAGGCAGTGACTTCCAGAGAAATGACGGGGTTCATAGCCTACAGTCTTCATTCCAAAGAACTGCATTCCGGTGGCCACCTCTCTTCCAATTCTTCCTAGGTCAAGAATTCCCAGTGTCTTCCTGTTCAGTTCTGTCCCCATAAACTTCTTCTGGTTCCATTTGCCATCTTTCATCTTACATTGCCTGGGAGCCTGCCTGGCCAGGCACATGATCATCCCACAGGTGAGTTTCGCAGCACTGAGGCTGTTTCCGTTGCGGGTGTTCGTGACTAGATGCCCTTCCACATGGCAGCCTCCAGATTTACACTGTCCATGCCTCTACCAGCCCTCCCCATGCCCTGGAGCTTCTCTGAAGTGTTGGTGACATCAGCAGTGGCCTTAGTAGCTGACTGGACGATAAGGCCTTCACAGTCCTGGAGTTCGGCTATCAGCTCCTCCTTGCTCAAGTTCTGCTTCTTCACCACCTGCAGCCCTCCATCTTGCAGGATCTTCCGGCAGCAGGGGTCCAGGCTGTCACTGATGAGTACTTTGCGCAGATTTGCGAAGGCCATTGCTAGAGCCAGGCCTTGGAAACAGTTGCTCTGGTGGGCAGAAGCACTTAGAACAGGAAGCTGCAGGCAGGGCTGGCTCCCAAGACTGGGCCAAGCGTCTTGTATATGTCCTCATAACCCCTGCTGTCAGCTTTTAGGATAATATGGATACTGACATACACATGAATGTATTTATTGTTTTGGCTTGTCTTCTATGTTATGAGCTTGCTGAAGGAAGGTAATCTGACTTATTAGTGCCTGCCATGGGCTGGGGAGATGACAAACCCTTTGTCAGTGTTTGAATAACGAACTGGAAGAACACAGAGGCAAACCCTACAAACCATTCAAGAGGGTTTAACATGGAAACTTGGCCTGGAGGAAGTAAATGTTGATGGAGTCATTAAACCTGCTGTGATGGGGAGTAATAGCCGTGACCCGTGAAGAACAACCTCTGTGGGAAAGGCACTTGGGAACAGTCAAGAGAAAATATTTGTGAAGAGTCTCAAGAATGAAATGTGTTGTCTCGCCCGTGCACCAACTGAATTCAGGTCTTTGAGTTCAGCAGATCCGTAGTGACCACCTGCGCCAGTGTGCGTGTATCGTAAATCTCAGGAGTTTAAAAAAATGCACATTTTAAGGCACAGCGATACATGTTTTATAGAAAGTACTTCAAGCCTGGTTGTTTAGAAACCTGAAGGGAAAACTGTGACTAGTTCCCATAGAAAACATTGCACACCAGGCTTCAGATTAAGGGTTAATAAGGCTCATGATTCAAATTATGTAGCATTCACATTTCAGAAAAAGAAAAATTTGGTGGAGTGTAGCCATAGCCACCTGGTCTGTGATTTTACTGGTGAGTGTCCTTGATCTACAGAGGTGGAGTTCGGCAGTGGCAGCAAAGATTTTATGACTCTCAAAACTTAAGTCACTCCTACCTGGATCCTTTGAGAAAGTGCAGTAAACCATAATGTAGAGAAAGAAGTCACAATCAGTATCTGCTCTCGAATTCCAGAGCCACATCCACCAGCCAGCCCTGAGACTAAAAGGAAGTCACTAATCACGTTTACCTTGATGTCTTCTACTCAAAGGAAAGCCGTAAAGGTACCTTCTTCAGGGGACTTGTAGAAGAAATGAATTGTTTCCGGGTCATAGTTCAGAAAGGATCCAGCACATACAGAGTTCTCAGGACCCTGAATATAAAGAGTTCTCAAAACACTGGAGTAAGACAACAAGAACAGAGACTTAAAACAGTCATGTCACTGAGGAAGATGAATCAAATCAAGCCTGGGATGAGATATTGTTGCATAACTGTTTAGATTTTTTAAAATTGATTTTTTGTGATTTTCACATCATGTACTCCAATCCCAGTTGTCTCCCTGTCCCTTCATTGCTGCCCTCTGCCCTTGTAACCTGTCCCCCAAAACAAAATAAACAAAAATGCAAAAATAAACAAGACAAAATAAATTATAAAAAATGTCATTGGGACAGCAGCTGTAGTCTGTCACCATGTGTCCCACCATTGTCCACCCTTCTTGGCTTCTGCTATACTGTCAATACTGGATTCTCACCAGGCCTCCTCCCGGTTATCCTGCTGATGCCCTGTATCATGGAGGTCCTGTTGGATCTGCAGGACCAGCCCTTTACAAGCTCTATCAGTTCATAGATGAGGTAAATTTGGGGATGGGCCAACACAAAGCCCTGGATCTGAGCCTGAGTAGTATCTAGGTTGGTGAGCTCACCAGCTCTTCTGTGCTTACACCACCAGAACAAGCTCTCCTGCTTTGCCTTGGCCAGCCTTGCCTTGACCAGCCTTGCCTTGACCAGCCTTGCCTTGACCAGCCTTGCCTTGACCAGCCTTGCCTTGACCAGCCTTGCCTTGACCAGCCTTGACTTGACCAGCCTTGCCTTGACCAGCCTTGCAAGAAGCAAGATCAGCTCTCTCACTACTATGCCCACTCAACCACACCCACATCCCCAGAACCAGATCTACCATGCTGCCCAGGAGAGGTGCAGGGCCCATTCTCCTGAGTGATGCCGCTGTCCAGCTCTCCCAATCTCATACCTCTGGATGTCTCACCCATGCCCTTGACACCATGGTCAGCTCTACTCTGCTGCCTGTGAGAGGTACAGGGCCCACTCTCCCGAATGCTGCTGCAGATGCGAAGTGAGGTCAGCTCTGCACAGCCTCTGGATATCAACATGGTCCCTGGAGGCTGCCCAGAACAGGGATATCTCCATGGGCTTTAGTGGTAATGTGAGCCATGAACATAGGCACAGACTCACGCTGCTGTACAGCCACAGCCACAGACATGGCTCTCCGCGGCAGCATAGATCTGGGCTTCACCATAGCCTCAGGTGGCAGCTCAGGCAACTCACAGCTGCTCTTCCCCAGCCCTTGTGTCTCCATTTCCCTCTCTTCACAATGCTCAAACAGCTCTGCTTCTCATCTGTCCACCACACACTTGTATATCGCTGTGGCTCCTGCTGCAAGGTTCCTTCCCACCCTCGTCAATGTGTCTTTTCTTGTGTGATCTTCATGGTGCTGTGGTCACTCACCTGGACTCCTTAGGTCTTATGAAGATATTTTAACATATCAGTAAATGTTCAGATTGATATTTTGCAATGAAGTGAATGCTCTGGAAAGTCATATCCTGCCATCTTGCTGATGTCACCCTCAAGTAACTCTGACATTAGAGTTAAGAAAGAAGGTTGGGTGTGGTGGTCCCAGAGGTGGGAGGCAGGTGGATCTCTGAGTTTGAAGCCAGTCTGATCTACAGAGTGAGTTCCAGAACAGCCAGGGCTACACAGAGAAGCCTTGTTTTTTAAAAAAAAAAAACTGAAAAGAAAGAGAGAAATAAAGAACTAGGAAGGACAATACAGGAAATAAATGCTATCTATTAACTTTTAAAAAATTCTTAAGAGATTTATTATATTCATAAAGACATTTCTATTAAAAGACAAAAAAAATATAGGGGAAAAAATCAGTGATCAGAGTAATGTTTTGGAATATGCATCATGCTTGAAAACCAAATGTGGAGTTTTCTGATATTTCTAAAGACATGAAAAATATAAGAGAAAAGATAAGTCATGTGACATCAATGTCAGGAGAACAAAACCAATAATTCTAGAAAGGCAAAGTATGTGGAAGGGAGAGAAATCATAAAAAAGTAATTAAAATTTTTTTCATAGATAAAAGGTCTTATTTATTTTATCTATTATCTATTTTATCTATTATCTATCTTATCTACCATTATTCAAGATGAAAGAATACTGAATAAAAATTCTTTCTACTTCAGTTTTTCCATCTGTAAAGTGGGAGAAATACTGATATTGCAAGGTTGCTGTATATTGTGATATGTCTAAATATATGCCTGAAAAATAATAAGTGCTTAATAAACTTTATTTCATATTTATACTTGAATTATTTAGAGGCAAGATGAATACATACACATTCATACATAAGTCCTATTTTAAGAAAACTTAGATTTTGAAAAATAAAAAGAAAATTTAGGAGTTTTCCCTATTTGTAACAACATAAGCAAAATACACCAAAGTGCAAGAGCAGATGCTCAAAAGTGAAACTAATCTTTACCTCATAGTTTCAATACCCAGCCAGACTATCAAGTATGAGGGCTTAAATGAAATACCAAGACACAATGAAAGTTAAAAAAAAATCATTCTAGTTATGAAAGGAAAAAAAAGAAAAGAAGCTGTAACTCTAGGATGACAATGCTATAAGCAACCAAGTCCATTGTCTTACCTGTTCTACAGGGGAAGTTCAAGGACGGATTAGGCAACTCAGCAAGAGCCTGGTTCAAAAACAAAACATAAAAGGAAGAGCCAGGGAGAGAGCTCAGAACAGTGGAAGAGAGCCTGCCTGGCATCATGTTTGTGCCCAGCAAAACACACACACAGCAAGTCATTGGAAAAATACAAAGTTTCACTAAAATGTCAAAGTTAAGATATGAAACAGCCAGTACCAACACAGACAAGAAATTGTAGGACTTGGAGAAAATCAAACTTAGGAAAAGACCTCAACTCAAAAAAAAAAATTTTTTTTTTCTTTGAAAGGTCCAGACTAAAACAAATAAATAATGTTATTTTATTTTCCTGTGTATAATATTTCCATAGTCATAAAATATTAGTGCTGTTTGTGGTTTGTTTCTCACTTTTACAAAAATCAAAACAAGTAAAAACCCCCTTGGGACACCCACAGAAGTATCACACATTACAGTGAACTATCTGCTTGCCTACTGTCCTCTGGGGTCCAGCTCACAGTGAGTTGTGTATCACACTTTTTCCCACTCCCTGTGGCATTTGAAAACACACCAGTTTTTTCTATCATTATACATTTATAAAAAAAAATTGGCATGAATAATAATCTCCCAAATAAACTCTACACGTGAGTTGGTACATACTGTACATATATACTGTAGCTTAGATCTTAAGTGTTTTTCAAAGAACCTTGTAAGAAAGGCAGCCTTCTCTGGCTGAAGGCAGTGTTGGGAGACAGTGGAACTCCACAGGTTGGCTTCAGGGTCCCTTTGACATGATTGTAGTGTTTCCAGCTACATTTGCTTCTGGTTTGACAAGCTGTTCTCAGAGCATCTTGAACATTTTCTTTTCTGGTTCTAAAATTAGCCATTTCTCTGGAGTGCTCTAGTTCCTGCCAGTTCACAGTGATGCCCAAGACCATAGCAGGTAAGGATTCTCTCTGCCATTACTGGCTTGGGCTTGGCCATTGCTGCTAAGCATGTCTCTTCCTGATTTCTGACATGGCCCCATAACTACCCCCTTGTGATGCGAAGGACCGGGAGTCACTTTTGTTTGCTAGTTTGGCTCCAGGAAAGGTCATTCCTTCTGATTTAAACTCAAAACTCTTGTCTATTGTAGATTGTCCTGAAGCTATTTGCATTTTAATGCTAATTCCACTTCCCCAAGAAGGGCTGGCTAGTCACGTGACTCCAACTGAACCTTCCTATTTTAATTAGTAAAATAAAGGCAAGTCAGTGACTGGGCGGGGCGAGGGAAGTAGAGAGGGCGGAAGAGGTCAGAGGACAGAGGTTAAAGGTCATGGCAACGTGGAGCTTCCCAAGGACCAGCTGGACCCAGGTGGGATTTATTGGTGTTAAAAAGCTATGAACATTAAGGATTTTAATATGTCATATAGAAGGGCAGTTTGTATCTTTGTCTATTTGATTCAATCTTGTTGTGTAGAGGGTTTGTGGATTGAGAGTTGGATATATAAACCTTTATGAAAAGCTATCAGGCTATAGAGTTGTGTTTGTGGGATTTTTGGGTACAGAAACAATCCAGGACAGAGGCAGAGAACAGGCAGTAGAAAAACGCCAAGGGAAGGGAGTTGCTAAGACAAGTTGGACCGTGGTGACGGCTCAGACAGGGCACCAGTGGAGCACGCAGCTCCAAACTAAAATCGGGCCTGAGGAGTAAGACCTTAGGGCTGATAGAGATAAACGTTTTTTTTTTTTTTTTTTTTTTTTTTTTTTTTTTTTAATATTTACTGCAAGAGTCTATTGATTGTTTCTTCATAACTTTATATGTTGGCTGCTTTCTGCCATGTTAATAAAGCAGCTTTCTATGCTGTAATGGTCTATTTATTTGCATCCTTCTTTTTAGAAGCACAATGCAATCCTAGGGATAGCAGAACCAAAGTCACGATGACAATCCATGATTGCTTTTCTAGAAGCCTCTGTGTCATAGAGCATGTGACTCTGGGGACATGCAGTCATATTTATTGTATCTTAAAACTTACTTAAAACAGTATCTCTCCGTGTAGCAACACTGCCAACTAGATTTATAGTTATAATAATTTCTTTCATTTTGCTTTCAATTTTTCATAATTGGTTTTATAAATTTGATCTTCCTTTGGAATTATGGAGGTTATTTGCACAGTTCAAACACTTTACGTACATGGGAAAAGACTTTGCTTCCTGTATTTCCATCCCTCTTCCACCCTGTTTTCTGACTTTCCCTTAGGAAATCTGTCTTGACGTTTCCTTGTGTGTGTGTGTGTGTGTAAGCAAGTCTATACGAATGTATATATGACTATGCAGAGATATTATTACCATTTTCTTTATTCCATTTCACGTATAGAGTTTTCCAGGTTGGAGAATTGTAGGGAGTCTGTGTTGAGCAAGTTTATCTTTGCCATTCTCCACCAGTAAGTACCATTGTCAGCAACTATTAGCAATTACAGAAGTAGAGGGGGAGGGTGCACCCGTGTGTGACCTTATATTCACTGCATGCATGCAGTTGCTCACAAAGGCCAAAAGAGAAGCTTGGACACACTGGCACTGGAGTCACAGGTGGCTGAGAACCGCCTAATACGGGTGCTGGGAACTGAACTCAGAAGGTGTACGGAAAGCTTTGGAATTCAACACTGGGCGGGCCTCAGTGAGGTTTGCCTGGACCCTGAGAAAGGTGACATATCACGATGCGTGGGTGGGTAATGACTTCTGGTAGGTTTCAGCTCTCACCCAGCCCTGTTTCTCTCCAGTTTTTCTATTTATTTTCAATATATATTGAGGAGATGTTTTGCCTACATAGGTGTCTGAAGAGGGTCTTGGATGCCTGAGTACTAGTGTTACAAACGGTTGTGAGCTACCATGTGGGTGCTGGGATTTGAACCAGGTCCTTTGGAAGAGCAGACAGTACTCTTAACCACTGAGCCATCTCTCCAGCTCCATATTTTTTTCCCTTTCAAGTACAATTCATGACTAACTTGTCTATGTTAGTAATGGGATAGGGCAGAAATCTTGCTGGGACTAAAGAGATAGCCCTTTGTGGCTTCCTTGAGCATCACGTATGCACATGGTACACAGACATACATGCAGGGTAATACTTATACACATAAACCAAACTAAACCAATTAAAATTCTTGTTGCTATATTTATTACCCTATACTAAGTTTATGAAACTGGGGGAAAGATGTTGTTTCTTCCTAGTCAAGATTATATATATATATTTAACCAAGGCTATATTATATATCGAATATATGTTTTAGCTCTGAGCATAAAATCTATAGCCAAATTCAAGTACTAAGAACAGTTACAGAACAATCACTTTTAAATTTTGGTGATATAGAAGGAAGAATATAGTTGATTATAGGTGAGGGAGAAAGGAAGCTTGACTGAGGTAGACAGAAGGCTGGGACTTTGGTATCCTCACTTTAGAGAGGAGTTGAAAACTAAGAAAGTATGGTTTATGTGTTAAATTGGAGAAATCAGAGCTATAGACGGCTCAGTAATTAAGACCTTTACAGAGAATCCAGATACCATCCATTGCACCCACATGATGACTCATAATCATCTGTAACTTCAGTACCAAAGGATCCAGTGCCCTCTTCTGGCCTCTTCAGGCACCAGGTACACACATGATTGTAGATTGTTGTCTGTAAGCAGGTGAGGGCACGTGACAGACAAGGTTAGAGCCTGTGATTGAACAGTAGAAAAGGAGGGAGGGCTGAGAGATTTTGAGAGGCAGGAGAGATAGGAGAGAGGGGGAAGGAAAGCAGATGGAGGAAGAATGACCCAGATCTGTGTGGCCTGAAATAGCCACAGGTAGCTATGAATATCTTCTAAGGAATGGATCATTATGGGACAATTTGTCCTATCTGGGTGGGCAGTTTATAGCAATATCAATTGGCTCTGAGTTTATTGTGTGGATGTTTTGTGGGGTGAGAATTTACTGATAAAAATCTGATTGACAAATTACAAGCCTCTAGAGTTTTGATTTTACCGGGTCACTGGGAATTATGACAATAACTACAGGAGGCAGATGCCGGGAATGTGAGCAGAGTCCTCAACGAGAGAGCAGGTGATCTCTACCTGGGACTAGCCATAGAGGTGGCGAGAATGCTGGGGCCAGAGAGTAGCTGGCGCTAGCGTGGCAGGGTGACTTTTCTTTTTTGATTATTTAACACAACGCATGATGCTGATCATAATGCTGTGACTTTAAGATACAGAAAGAACCTCTGTCAGAGTAAAAGGAGTAAGAAAAGAAAGGATAAAAAGCCGCCCACCTGTTAGACAGCAGGCACATATGAGGAGCCCATGTATCTCGCAAATACCTGTTCTGATAGCTGTCTTAATTACATATTTCACCAACATAGAAATAATTCTAATGTACCATAAATTTTAAAAAACAGTCCTATTGTATTAGGTGTAGTTCTCTAGAACAAAATCATATACACACATGGTAACACAGGGTTACAAAAGGGTCGAGGGAGTTTCAACCCCAAATACCTCAAACATGGGGACGTCAGTTGGCTACCTTCCTGCTCCCACCATAACACCAGAAAGCCAGCCACCCACCATCAACCCCAGCAGGCATTTCTTACCCTGACATTCATCAGGCTTCACTCGCTGTTTGACCTTATAAGGTGTTTTCTCCAGGACCCTACAGTTCCTGATTATGTAGATGAATTATCCACTAATACCCCTGCCCTGGCCATTGATACACAGCCACACAGACTTTGCCCCAGAGACCCTGGCCACCTCCCCAGAGGCATAAGTACCCCCCACCTCCAGTAAACTGCAGTTCTCCAAAGCTGTTTCTGGGTGAATTCATTGCCTGTGCACACACAGCAGAGAGAGATCCTGAACTGCACCCACCCATGCCTGGTTAAGGTGCCCTCCCCTCCAGTCCAGCTTGGTGTGTGACATGCCTGACTACCCCAAGGGGGCAGTGGATATGGAACAGTATGCATATATGTAGACAGATGTAAACATAGACATATGCATACACAACATAGACATCACATTCATCATACACATATGCATCCGTCCTAGTCAGGGTTTCTATTCCTACACAAACATCATGGCCAAGTTGGGGAGCAAAGGCTTATTCAGCTAATACTTCCAAAATGCTGTTATCACCAAGGAAGTCAGGACTGGAACTAAAGCAGGTCAGGAAGCAGGAGCTGATGCAGAGGCCATGGAAGGATGTTGCTTCCAGTAGGCTTACTTCTGGGTTGCTCAGCTTGCTTTCTTATAGAATCCAGGTCTACCAGCCCAGGGCTAGCACCACCCACAGTGGGCTGGGCCCTCCCCCTTGATCGCTAGTTGAGAAAATGTCTTAAAGCTGGATCTCATGGAGGCATTTCCTCAACTGAGGCTCCTTTCTCTGTGATAACTCCAGCTTGTGTCAAGTTGACACAAAACCAGCTACTACAGCATCATTACATATAAATCCTGTGTGTGTGTGTGTGTGTGTGTGTGTGTGTGTGAGAGAGAGAGAGAGAGAGAGAGAGAGAGAGAGAGAGAGAGAGACAGAGAGACAGAGAGACAGAGAGAGACAGAGAGAGAGAGAAAGATAGATAGAGAGAGAGAGAGAGAGAGAGAGAGAGAGAGAGAGAGAGAGAGAGAAACACATACATATAGCTTGTTAGATTGGCTTGAACAATAGGGTAGCCCAATGATCTTCTGCAACCTAGAGAGGCTGAGAACCTGGATCTGCTCAGTCCATGAAGCTGGATACCCCAGCAATCCCAACCTACCAACGAAAGCCTGGAGGTTCCCTATAGAACCACTAATGTTGAATCCACACAGAAAAGCCTCAGAAGCTACAGCATGACCTGAACTGACCTCACATGTGCTTGCTCAGAGAGACAAGGGCAGACAGATGCATGCACACTGCTCTCTCCTTAGGCCTGTTCATCTGGGAAGATGAAGCTCAGTGAGAGTGAACCTCTGGAGAAGCTCCTACAGACCTGTTGGGAAAGTATATCTTCTAGAAGATTCTAAATCCAATCAAGCTGATAATCAAGACCAATCGCAACACTTGGATTGTGCTGTGACTTGGTTAATTTATGGTTTGGGTGTGTGCCCAACTGGCCCTCTGTGCAAGAAGTAGTAGAACAGTTAGAAGGTAGAGTCTAGTGAGAGTTGATTGGGTTACTTGGGGTGTTGCCTCTGAAGGAGTCGAGACAGTTCCCATGAGTCTGAGATTTAGTGTTATAAAAAGAACTCTGCCCTTTTCTCTAGCTTCATGTCTTGCTCTGTGATCTTGTCTCTGGCTGTGTGGTAGGTACCATGCCTTTGAACCTCCAGAAATGCCAGTTAAATATACCTCTTTATGGTCACTCAGCCAGCCTCAGGTATGTCTTTGTAGTGATAGAAAGCAGACCAATTTAGCATATTACCTTATGAAGGAGAGAGCAGTGGAGTCAATAGTCATTAAGGCTGGGGACATAGGTGGTGAGTAGAAAATGTGGCCCGAGTAAACCAGGCATGGTGGCGTGTACCTGTAATCCCAGGAGGATCAGAGTTTGAAGCCATCTTTAGCAGCAAAGTTAGTTTGTGGCCAGCTTTGGCTGCATGAAACCCTGTCTCAGACAGAAAATAAAAAAGTTATCAAACCTATTTTGGAGATATTTCTTCTAAACAACAAAGATGGGCAGTTGCAAACCAATTTGTAGGCATGGCTCCTGCTTGGAGGACTATGTGACAGTTGGGAGAGATTTACTCAATTAGATGTTGGGTTTCTTTTCCATTTTGTTCTTGAGCCCCAAGAGGAATATTTAAAGCAATTATAGGGACCAGAGAGATGACCCAGACACTAAGAGGACATATTGTTCTTGGAGTGAACCTGAGTCCCAACCACTTGTAACTCCAGCTCCAGGAGATCTGACACCTCAGGCTTTTGTGGGCACCTGCACTCATACGTGCACACACACACACACACACACAGAGAGAGAGAGAGAGAGAGAGAGAGAGAGAGAGAGAGAGAGAGAGAGAGAGAGAGAGAGGGAACTGTAAAATAACATTTTAAAACTATATTCCAGGAAATAATTTGATTACTCATGCATACTAAGAAAAAGAAAGTAAGCTATAAGTTCCTGACTTGAGTTTACAGAATTCAGTCTGCAATCCCAAGTAGTGATATGGGGAGTTGAAGAAGATGTAGAAGATTCCAGGCTACTTGGGTTAGTATTAAAAAAGGCCCCAGCTGCATATGTAACGAGTCCTTAAATCCTTGTCTGACCTTGGCACAGCCTCTTCCCACTCATGACCCCTTTGATCTCAGCCTCAGAGCCTTTGTTACACCTTCTATGTCTACTTCTGAGATGTCTGCTCACTCTGCTTAGGTAAAAATCTATGCAGTGGTCAGTGAGGGTAGGACCAAGGAAGGAGTAGGAAATTCTAGAGTGTTGTCTGATCCCTGTCTTATACACAAGAAAGGCATTATTCTATAGACTGAGTTTTCAGGTTGCAGCCCACCCAACCCTGACTTCACTCTTGTGGTAAGTTTGCAAGATAAAATGAATTATAACCTGAAAAACCTTTGGTGAGTCCTGTATCCTGCATGACTTGATCATGGAAATTGGACTGGGGCATTGGGGGACCAAAGAAAAGACAGACAAATGTACAGAAAAGCTGGGATCAGGTGGGTTGCGCTTGCTCTAAAGGAGCACACCTATTATAAAACCCAGAACTAGGTGAGGCAACACTTAGCCAAGTCTGGTGGGAAGTCTCTGTAGGTGAGCAGTCTCTCAGGCTGTGAGAGAAGTTGCTGGTTTGCACACATTGGCTGATTGTTAGTAAGCATGACTATTTGAATGCATCATCAACATTTTTGCATGAACCCGAAGAAGTCTTTGCCATTCCTCAGAGCATCACCGCAGGGGAAGGTTTTGCCGCTCCTTGATGTGGCTGTGCACCATTCAGCCAATACACATCCACTCGGGGCTGTTCTTTATGTTTTCACACAAAGCCTTTTCTGCTCCCCACAGGTGGGTATGGAGAAAGAAAGCAGGAGGCCAGCCTCCGCCACAAATAGAGACAAAGGGCGCTGGCCACCAGCTTCCAATCTGCACCATCCCACTGGTCCTTGAAGTATCTCAGGTGTTCGGGAAGCTTTCACCAAAGCTGGACAAGGAAAGCCAGTGCTTACTGTGCCCCTGTCCCCTACCCCCTGAGGTTGTTCAAGGCTAACTACTAAGACGTACAAGAGCATGGTTCTGCCCTGGGCTGGTGGCTGAGCACACACCCTTCAGCACACGGTGCTTACTCTCAAGGGCTTCATTCTCGAGCGATGTAAGTTGGAAAGTAACTGGTTTGACTTTCTTGCCATTTGTCACTGGATATGACCACATGCTTTTTTTCAAGAAAATGAATTATGCTTAGAAACATTAGCTTGGAAGAAATGGAAGCTATTGATTTGGGTATTGAGACAGTTATGGAAGACAAGGTGAGCTAACGTGACCTATGTATGGGAAGGAAGGCAGAGGCAAGGAGGAAAAACATAAATGAGAAAGGTGGAGAGAAAACCCCAGGAGGAGCACAGGACAAGGTGGCTAGTCTTGTGCCAGAGAAAGAGCTATGTGCTGGCTGGTTTTATGTCAATTTGACACAAAGGAGGAAAACTTGACTAAGAAAATGCCTCCATAAAATCCAGCCGTAGGGCATTTTTAAAATTAATGATTGCTAGGAGAGGGCCCAGCCCATCATGGATGGTGCCATCCCTGGGTGGGCAGTCCTGGGTTCTGTAAGAAAATAGGCTGAGCAAGCCATTAGAAGCAAGCCAGTAAGCAGCACCCCTCCATGGCCTCTGTATCAGCTCCTGTTTTCAGGTTTCTGCCCTATTTAAGTTCCTGCCCTGACTCCCTTTGATGATGAACAGTGCTGTGGGAGTGTAAACCAAATAACCTTTTCTCCCCACTTGCTTTTGGTCATGGAGTTTCGTTACAGCAACAGTAACTCTAAGACAAGCTGTGACACGGTGTGAGTTGGGGGATGACCTGTCCTTTTGATCAAGTCACCATCTCTTGTCTTTCACAGGCAGAGGGCTATACTATTCTCAGAGTTTCTCATACCAGGCAGATGCTAATAGTCCAAGATAGGCTCTAGACTCCCCTCTCATTGGATTTAGGGCCATTTTGAGATTTGGAGTCTGAGTTGGAGGGAGGCACACATAAAGAAAGTTTCATCTTATGTCCATGTGGTGCCTAATGCCAGAGAGCCAGGAAATCTCAGCTCATTCTCCGCTCTATGTAAAGTTTGAAGATTCTAGAAGCCTTTAGAAACTTCTAGAATGAACTTTGATAAATCTCTGGCCTTAAAAGCCTAACTTGGTTTTGACTCTGGTGACTTCTACTGTGGTATAATTTTTCCCTGACAGCTTTCCGTGAAGCTCCATCTTGCAGACTTGGTCTGGCCCCATCCACATTTCTTCCTTTGCTTTTGCCACCACCTCTCATTTTGGCAATCCAATTGATGTTTGCACTGTGTGGTTGTTTTCTAGTTAGAAGGAGGTAGCAACAGCAGTTGCTAACACAAGCATAGGACAGAAGGAGGTAGAATGGGTGAATACATTAGCCCTCGGAGAAGTGCAAGAGAAAAGGTGAATAATTACTGCTAAATGACTCAGGAAATAATTCATGGGGATTTTCTCTTTGCTGAGCCTCCATGGACAGGTTTCCACAGGCAGAGTGGGAAAAAGGCATGCTCAGCAAAAGGAATGATGTAAGACAGGCTCAAAGCTGGCAAAGCTCAGGGCAGGTAAAGTCCTGAGCATCCCGGTCCTCCAACGCTGCATCTAGAATTGGGGATGTCACTTTCTAAACAATGGCCGACTAGCAATAGCCTCCAAGAAGAGACTGGAAGGAAACTGTCAGTGTTTACCACTAATGATGATCCAAGCCTTCACACTGGCCCCATGAGGATAATGAACAGGTTTGGGAAGGAGCCAGACCAGCGTGGCCAGGGAAGAGGTGGTGGGGAAGGCAGTGGATGGTTTAGGCTCCTGTCCCTATGGCTTGATGTTTACTAGCAGTGAGAAGTACAGAGCAAATTCTGGGAGATTAATTCAGTAGACATGGTGGCGATTCGTTCACAGAGCCTGGCATCCATAGTTCCCACCAGAAACCCAACTCACAAGAGGGTGCTTTGCTCTCAGTTGAATATGAAATGTAGAGGCTCAGGAGAGTTATAGCAATGAGGGGTTTTTCGGTGGAGCCAGATGGGAGGCCAGCCAGGATAGAGGGCAAAGTTGGTTTGAAGTAACAAAAGCTCTTTGCATGTAACCTGCACTGGGCTGAGCGGTAATAGATATTCCCTTGCTTCACACAAAGGAGCCCTTTGCCTGTAGTCCCCACTTCATTCTGAGGAAACCAGCTCATGCTCCCAAACACCAGGCCTAAGAAGCACGGTGGAGTCTATGCCTCTGACTGCATGTATAAGAAGACAAATTGTCAGGAAGCTGGCAAGACAGGTCTAGACAAGTCTGGCTCATTCCCACATCTAGTCACAGGTTTGTTAGTTTACATTCTGTTATTCATGGGCTAAGCACATATCAGGAGCCGATTATTCAGCAGAAACTGCGAGGTATTTGGGAAAGGAACAGATACCATTTCTTTTGTTATCATCAAGAATATTCTAAAAGTAAAGCCAATGAGGGAGCAGACAACTAGACTGGGTAGAGAAGGGCCCTAAGCTGCCGTCAGAGGTGAGGAGGAGGCATTTCTGAGGTGATAGACAGACTCTGTCTGGAAGGAATGGCTAGGCTCAGGCAAGGGAGAGAAGAGGCTGATGTTCTAGTCAGGAGAGCCAGGGCGAAGGCAGAGGCGAGACCAAGGAGTAGGTGATCTGGATGAGTTCCACAAACAATGCTGGTTGCCAAGTGCAAGAATGGGCCATGAGGAGGTTCCACTAACAGCCAAGGAATTTGGAGTTCATCTTCTAGTCCATCGGGAGACTTTGGCAGACACAGCTCCATCCTTAGGCTGGGAACAGGGGTCTGACTGAACACCTATGGTTACAAGGACACCAAGAGATTATGGACAGGAACTTCCTTACTTAGACCTCTGAGCAGGAAGGGCATCTTTATAATACTCCCCTCCTTCTGAGGATTTGACTTTAGGAATACCCAGGGAAGATGAGCTCAGAGCCTCCAGAATATACTTTTGGTTTGTGGTTTTTTATATACTGGAGTCCTGGGTCTACAAGATTGTTATCAGGTAGCCAGAATGTTCTTGGGTAGACATGGGCTTTGGCACTTTGGGACTAGAATCTGAATAGTTGAAGCCAGTCACGTAACTGTAGTGTTTCTGGTCACCAAGGACCGTGAGCCTCCTTAGCATGTGATTCCATATACCAACACTGAAAGAATCAAACACATTCCCAACAGCTCCTCTGAGAGGAACACTTGAAGGTCACCTGGCCTCTGGACTTTGTCCCATGCATCTTTTCCACTTGCCAATGACCAGTAACCTGGAACCAGTCTCTTGAGTCTCTGCTAATGAGTCATAAAGTCTGAGGCAGGTCTTGGCTCTCTGACATAAACCACACTCTACCATGTACGAGAAACCGAAGGTTAGGGAAACATACGGAACCTGCCATTTCATCCCGGAAGTAGCATATCAGGATGTCTACTGCTGCAATGAAACTCCATGACCAAAAGCAGCTTGGAGAGGAAAGGGTTTATTTTGTTTTACAGTTTATAGTATGTTATCCAGAGAAGTCAGGGCAGGAACTCAATGTGGGACCTGAGACAGAGGCCATGGAACACCTGCTTATTGGGTTGTTTTCCTCAACTGACTCAGTTTGCTTCCTTTCTTTCTCCCTCCCTCTCTTTCTTCCTTCAAGGTCTCATCATGTAACTCTGGCTAGCCTAGAACTTGCTGCATAGACTAGTCTGGCCTTGAATTCATAGGGATCCTCTGCCTCCACATGCTGGAAGCAAAGGCATGAACCACCATGCCCATCAGCCTGTTTTCTTATATGTCGTGGCTCTACCTGCCCAGGGATGGCACCACCCACAATGGGCTGGACTCTCCTCATATCAATCATTAATTAAGGAAATGCACCAGAGGGTTGCCTAAAGGTCAGTCTCATGGAGGCTTTTTCTCTGTGGTGGCTCTCAGATGACTCTAGCCTGTGTCATGTTGACAAAAACAGCAGGACAAGTAGGTTCGACAGAACAGGTTGCAATGATCAGTCCTGGAGAGTGCTGGCAGATGTTTCCAGGTCACCCAAGGCCACTGTGCCCTTCTAGCTGCCTGGGACCAGAGTACTCACTTGGTTCTCACTTTAGTGTCTAACAGAATATTACATTTTCTTGCTTTCAGCTTTTTCATGAACTTTAACTATCCTTTTTTCTGTCCCTCCCATCTGTTTCTTTTGCCAGATAGTTATGATGACATTGTATAATTTTTAGGTGCTATGAAGCAAAATTTACCCTGAGCAACAGATGTGAGTTTCCAGTTGTCCTTGTTTGTTGTTTGTTACTGTGAGAAACACTGACCAAAACCAACTTGGAAGAGAAAGAGTTCGTCTGTCTTCCCTATCTCAGCCAGAGTCCGTTATCCAGACATGTTAGAATAGGAACTGAAGCAGGAGCAGAGGCAGGAAGCATGGAGAACCCTGCTTACCTGCTTACTCCTTAGCTTTTGCTCAGCTATCTCTCTCCTACGGCCAGGGTCCGCCTGCCTAGGGAGAGAACTAACCACAGCCAGCCAGCCTTCTTACATCAATTAACATGACCCCCACTCAATCCCATGGAGGTCTTTCTCCAGTGTGGCTCCCTCTTCCCAGATGTGTCAAGGTGGCAGCTGTGGTTAGTTATTACACCGGCAGGCTCTAGAAACAAAATATGCTGTTTAATAGTTACTCAAATAACCTGCTGTGACGTAGCAGGGAAATTAGGCTTCTTGGCATGGATGTCATCCCTGAGAGCCTTAGAGTCACTGTCATGTGACTCCAAGTTTCTGCACAGCCTTAGCCTCATTTTTCACCCTTTCCCCATCTCATCTACAGAATGTGCTAGACACTTAGTAAATGATGCCTACTTCCTATTGCTTTCCTCCTTGCTGTGACAAAGTATCTGACAAAAGTAACTTATGGAAGCCAGGAGGGGTTTATCTTGGCTCACAGTCTGAATGTGGTGCAGTCCACGATGCTGGGAAAATCATGGCAAACAGCTTGAGGCAGCCGGTCCCACTGCATCTCCATTTGGGAGCAGAGAGGGATGCATGCTGTCTCCTTTTAATGCACTCAGGGACCACAACCCATGGAGTGGCTCCTTTCATAATTAGGTTGAGGTTTTTCTATCTTAATTAGCTCATTCTAGAAGCTCTTGTAACAAACAGGCCCAGAGGTTTGTCTCCTAGGTGATCCTGGGTCCTGCCACGTTAACATATTAACAATTACCCTTCAAGTTCTGTCCTATCATTCTGAGGGCCTTCAAAACAATCTCCAGGCTGTAAGGAATTCTATGCCTAAGGAATGGGGGAGGAATACAAACACAAATATAAATAAAATGTATTCTTAGAAATGTCCTAGAATAGATATATAGATTTTTAAAAAGGAGATGAAGAAGAAGAAAGAGAAGGTGGAGAAGGAGAAGGGGGAGGGAAGGAGGAAGGGAAGGAGGAGGAGGAAAAGAAGAAGGAGGAGGAGGAGCACAGCCTGACACTTGGAAGTGAGATGCTCAAATAGCTTAATCAGAAGAGGAGAAATGTGAAGGATAGAAATGTTATAAATGTTATCTATGTTTGGGATAGAGTTACACATCTGTGCACATTTGCTTATTTTAGAAAAATAAAAAGCTTGTTTTCTGTGCACTCACTGATAGGTAGATGTTAGCCCCCAAACTCAGAAAAGCCAAGATACAGTTCACAGACCATATGAAGCTTAAGAAGAAGGAAGACCAAAATGTGGATGCTCTAATCCTTCTTAGAAGGGGGAACAAAATACTCATGGGAGGAAACACAGGGACAAAGTGTGGAGCAGAGACTGAAGGAAAGACCATCCAGAGACTGCCCCACCTGGGGATCCATCCCATATGCAGCCACCAAACCCAGTCACTATTGCTGATGCCAAGAAGTGCTTGGTGACAGGAGCCTAATATAGATGTCTCCTGAAAGGCTCTGCCAGAGCCTTACTGATATAGATGAAGATGCTTGCAGCTATCGGACTGAGCACAGGGACCCCAATGGAGGAGATAGAGAAACGACTGAAGAAGCTGAAGGGGTTTGCAACCTCTTAGGAAGAACAACAATATCAATAAACAAACACTTCCAGAGCTCCCAAGGACTAACACCAACCAATGAATACAAATGGAGGGACCCATGGCTACACATATGTAGCAGAGGATGGCATTGCCTGGCACCAATAAAGGAAAAGCCCTTGGTCCTGTGAAGGCTCATTTCCCCAGTGTAGGGAAACACTGTGGTGTTAAGGTGGGAGTGGGTGGGTATGAGGGAGAACAACCTCAGAGAACATCCTCATAGAAGGAGAGGGAGGAGAGATGGGAGAGGGAGAAAACAGGAAAGGGTATAAGATTTGAAATGTAAATACATAAACTATCCAAAAAAAAAAAAAAAAAAAAACCTGGTTTTCCAAAAGAGAGTTTTGAACTCTTCAACTATTCGTTTATACAAGCCTCTCTCTGTGTCTCTAAAGAGGTCTTTCAAGAGCCACAGAGGTGACTAAGATTTCCCTGCTTTGCCATCCAATTCAGCGCAAACTTTAAGTCTATATGGTGGCTGGGAGTTTAAGAAATGGCTCTTGGTTGCTTGGAGGCAGGATGGGGAGGCTATCTACAGTAGCAACACTGCCTCCTCCTGGAGGCTTTGTGAACAGCACAGATTGGCTAGAGGAGTGGAAAAGAAGTGTAAGCAGATGCTATGCAGTGACCAAGAGGGGAGACAGGTTTCTGGACATGTACGTGGTACCTTTGTGGTGACAATCCTGAATGCAGGAGTGGGGAAGGCAAGAATGTGAGAAGGTCAGGGAAGCTGATGGAGACAGAGATAATAAAAATAGAATGTTGGCAAACAAAAATATAGAAATACTATCTGCCAACAGAAGGAGCAAGGTTTGGACTGTACACGGTTCTAAGTGGTGACATTAATGAAATGGGAAGGGGTGGGAACCCCCCATGAGGCCACTATTGTAAGAATTATCTGGCAGGAAGGCTAAACTTTTCCTCCCTCTGGATAATAGCTTGTCTGTCTCCTTGGACACTCCAGGGCCTAGATTAGCTTTTGATTACTGCAAAGTTCTCTTCCAACATTATTTCCATCCTGGACCCCTCCCCAAGCACATACACATGTGCCCATGTCTCTTTTGTTTGACCTTGAAGACATTATTTAAGTTCTATAGTGATTCAAAGATTATTTCAAAGACTGGGGATCAGTGGGCACTGTGAGGCAATTGCCTGTTAGTGATGGTGTAAGAGGTTAAGCCTCAAGTGAAGGCAGAAGGGAATCAGCGAACCTGCTGAAGTTTCCTCTAATTTGTGACCCAACTGTTCCCGGCAACTATATCCTTACTAACTAATTCTCAACCGCTTTTTCTCCAGCTCCTGGTTTCTATCTAAGAGTGGGTGCTGGCAGTGAGTCTAGAGATGGAAAGATCCTGGGGTCGCTCCGTTAGTGCCATGCTTTTAGTTTTCAGGAAACAAGCTCTATTTTGAGGAGCCCCATTACTCTCCAGCACTACTCTGGGTACCTTCTGTGACCATCACCAGGATACTTAAGGGAGCTACAAGGCAAGGATAAATGTGTAATTTCTCATTTTTAAAATCAGCAAAGGTAACCTGCACCCGTACCTCAGCCTCTTCTGTCTAGGGCTGGTCTTTTAGTTTTGAATTTAAATGGGCGTTTGAATGGGCGTTGGGTCAATCCACCTTATATGAACTACAGACAGGACTAACAGAGAATTCAAACCCATAAGTGTCTGCATTTGCTTCATTGGTTGACCTGCTTCCTTCTTTCCCTTTCTCATTATTTGAGACAGGACAGGGTCTCATTCTGTAATTCAGGATAGCCTCCAACTTGTGGCTATTCTCCTGCCTCAGGTTCCTGAGTTCTGGGACTACAGGCATGTTCCACGACCCTCAGTGGTCTGAGTCATCCTGTTCTTCAAAACAAGCATCATGAGGTGTGGAGGAAAAAAAATCAGTTCAGAAATAAGAGTGGGAGAGAGAGAAGGAGGAAGGGAGGGAGGGAGGAATTTGAAATGGAAATAGGATGGAGACTTATCTATTAAGACAGAAATGCATTGGGGACATTTGCTTTTTGAAGGCTATCCCAGAACTGTTTCTAGGATAATTCTGAAGGAAGAAGTTGAAGATACCCAACAGTGAGCATTTAAGAATTCAGATGAATTCATAAGAAGGATGGAGGCCTGAAAGCCTGAGAATTTGCACATTGCAATGTGACCTGGGAAAGGACAGACCGGTTTAAGACGTGTTACTTTAAAACAGCTGTGGACCTTTTGCAGCAGGTGGTGACAGTGCCACTGGTAGTTTGGAGGCCGTGGTTCTCCTGTGCACTGTAAAAGGTTTGGCTTGTAGCTCTCTCATCCTGGTCTGGTCTTGATGACCCAAATATGTCCCTAGGCATTTCTAAGTGTCCCCTACCAGACCCAATCATTCCCAGTTGGCAATTACTTTTTAGAGATAAACTTGGGATTCTATGGGTAGACTCACAATGGCAGGGTTGAGTCCTGGAGAAGGAAGGCAAGGGAGCTGCTGCCTCCGGACCTGGAAAGTTGCTAATTCCATTTGTATCTTACACAGTTCTTCTAAGGTGTCCTCAGGTGTACAAAACACCCCTCTTAGCATCTTCTCTGGTTCATACATATCACCATCCTTAATGGCTGGTCTGTCATTAACTCTTCAGCTTTCAAGAGCATAGCTTTTCCTTTGAGCTGGGCTGTTGGAGCAGTCCTTTACCTCCTTCCATCACCTGTGTTGTAGTCAGGGTTTCTATTCCTACAAAAACATCATGACCAAGAAGCAAGTTGGGAAGGAAAGCAAGTTGTTCAGAATACACTTCCACATAGCTGTTCATCACCAAAGAAAGTCAGGACTGGAACTCAAGCAGGTCAGGAAGCAGGAGCTGATGCAGAGGCCATGGAGGGATGTCACTTACTGGCTTGTTCCCCCTGGCTTGCTCAGCCTGCTTTCTTATAGAACCCAGGTCTACCAGTCCAGGGATGGCACCACCCACAATGGGCTGGGCCCATCCCCTTTGATCACTAGTTGAGAAAATGTCTTACAGTTAGATCTCATGGAGGCATTTCCTCAAGGGAGGTTTTTTTTCCGTGATAGCTCCAGATTCTGTCAAGTTGACATAAAACCAGCCAGTACAGCCTGTCTTCCCTGTCTGTCATGAAGGTACTGACGATATTCAATGGTCACCTACTTACTCCATGAATGGAACAGTGCCACACAAGGTCTTTTGCAGACCGACTGAAAGACAGAAGGAGACATTCTGTGTAGACATGGGTGATTCCTTTTGCTCTGAAAACTGGCACGTTCAGCTTTCTCTTGGCCATCAGCCATAGGAAGCATTGTTGCTTGGGATGTCTTAGGGAACTTTGCTTTCTCTCTCCACCTCTCTGTAGCACCACAGTGCTTATCGATTCCAGCCAGGTTAAAATATCTTTCTTTGATGTCTATATGAAGACAAATGGGGGCATATTCCCTAGATGGCTTTTGATCCTTCGCTAAAAGTCCTTGTCATAGCTAGATAAGAGTGCAAAGGTACAGGCAGGTAATGGTCTTAGAAAAAGGGGGTGGGGGCAGAATTCATTCCTTCTGTAACCATTGACGGCCACCTGGGTGTTTGGAAGAGTGCTCAGGAAGAGGGGGTGGGATCCTACCTAAGGGAGGGTTCATAATCAAGCAAAACAAACAAACACCCAGGAAAGCACCATGACGAGAGCGCAGGTGTTGTTGAACACACGGGCAGGCGAAGGAAACAAGGCTGTCAGTGGTGTCTGAAGCCAGTAAGCGAGATGTCAATGGACAACTTTATAATAGATGTTTCTGTTCTAGTCATCTGAGCCCCTATCAGTCCTAATGTATCAAAAAACATCAAACAACCTGGGGTCATGTGGCCCTGTTCTACTCACAGAGTAAGTTTGCCCTCCTGTGATGGGGGCAGGAATAGGAACATGCAGAAGAAAGTTACAAAACCTAAAAGGATTGAATCTAGTTTTATCATAGGAAGGGGAAGACGAAGGAATGACATCACAAGGAAACAAAGTCAAAAAGAGGGAGATTCTGTAGCACAAAGAGCCTGCTTTCAAGAGATGAATCAAAGCACTAGCAATACCGAAACTCCCGAAGATAAGAAGTAGAGGATGTTAAACATGAGTGGATTGGACTGCCAAGCCAGTTAAGGGTACGGTGTAGATCAGGCTTAGATTTGTCTTCAGACAGACCTGCTGTAAGAAAGATGTATAGGGACAATTGCCAAACTTGCACACAAACAGGATTTTAGATGTATTATCATCTTCTTGTGAATTACTAAAGACTCCTTATTTTAGATAGGAGAGAAAGATACCATACAGAAAATGGCATGATGTTTGGTTTAAGTAAAGTATTCTAGACGTTATCCAGAACTAAGTGGAAGGAAAAACATTAACTATGGGAGGCAGATCTTTCTTATCATTAAATAAATTGGCATACAGAGTGATCCTGTTTACTCTAAGGCTTTGGCACAGAGGGATGTCTGCAGAAACCTAGTGTCAATAATGTAGATTATTGCAAATGGGGTCTTCCTGAGGGGAAAGGAGAACCACACATGATCTAAGATCTTGTGTTAGAAGGCCAGCAACATTGTCACCTCCTGGATTTCATTTTTTTCTTTCTGCATTTTAATAAGTGCAAAAATCTTAGCCCCACATCAGACCCACTAAATCTCAAATTGTATGTTAACAAAACTTTTGGTAATTCACGTGCTCATGAAAGTTTGAGAAACACTACCACAGTCATGTAGGTGTGTTAATAAAGCTGCCTCATTTTCTACTGAAATCTCCCAGTGATCAAATGTAAGATTTCATGCCGGGTCCCCCGAGAGCAGAGCTTCGAGAATTAATCTACGGTAACACCTACACCACCTCCCTTCCTAATGGCCGCTCTACCATCCATTCCTGGACCCCAGCCACGCAACATCCTCCCTGCCATGCTTCCTAATTGGTAATCTGCCACCCATGACCTTGGCCAGATGGTGTACTGCCTTGGGACCCTTGGCCTCATCAGCTGATTCACACTCAGGCAGAACCATGTTACAAAGAGGGGTTAGTGCCTGGAGCATCCATAGAGATGGATGTCCCCCCAAAGATTGTGGCATGCAATTAAAGGGAAAGAACTCTATTAAGAATTTTCACGAGAGGCCAAGGCCCTCTATAGATAGGGGTCACTAGTCCTACCATTAATCTAGTCTTGCTTTGTCTTCCAAATAGAAAATACTTTACATATGAAGAACTATGAGGGTGGGTAAAGGGGCAGCTGCCCAGCGCTTTAGGTCCATTCATATGAGTGGAAGCTTCTGCTTTGCTCTGTCTTCCTATGGCAGAAAGGAAGAAAGGTGTACCTCCATGAATGCCATCCTCCCTTTCGAGCAGAACCAATTTGGGAGCAGCCTCTGGGCCCTCCTCATGATTAACTTTTGTTCATGCATGCGGCTGTAATGAATATTGATTTTGATGATGGCTCTGAGTGAGTCTGAGAAATTTCACACTTAATGTCTCAGTCAAGATGAGACAGGTGGTATCCCTTCGGCTTTCAGGGAGCTGGCGACCACACCGCAGCCTCTTTGGTGGACCGTCCCAGGAGAAAGCGGTTCCATATTCCTCTGCATTTGCCGCCAGCCGCTTGAGAATCCAAAGGGTGGAGCTGAGGAGTCCGGGCCGGAATGGGGCCGTGGTTTCCAGGATGTGCTCTGGGGTCAAATTGCTTGTGTTCATAATTTTTCCAGTCGTGTAGTTTCCGCTGAAATCACCCACTGCGTGCCTAAGTTTTTTTGTACGGAGAGTGAGCGGTAGCTGTGGCAGTAACATATAAAGCACTCAGTATAGCTGGCTGGCACACAGTGGGTGCCCTAATGTCATGGAGCATGGCCTGTCCAGAGAGATACTGTGCTCTGGCACTAATCCTCCAGACAATTGAGTGCCTTGTAATTCAGCTCGGAGGCCACACAGGATAAGGGCAAAGTTCTCTGAGGCTGACTGGGATCCCACAGCCATAACCCCTAACCCCTCTTACTTCCAACACTCGGGACTGTGGTGTTCCCAGGATTTCTGTACTTAAAATCAAGGCAACATTTTGGTTCCATCATTTACTAGAGCAGTTTAAAGAATTCGCTGAAAATGCTAAGCAAATAAAGTCTTGTCATGTTAAATAAAAATTAGAGCTTGCCACCATTTCAGACTGAGCCTCTGCACTAGGCCACCCACAGAGCAGATGAAAAATCACAATGGAGTCACTGATGTTAAAGTTCCATGCTGTGGTTTAGCTGTTTAACTGACCGTTGGGGGATATTAGGGGAAGATGGTAAACAACCAGTTTCAACCAGTGTGATTCTGAAGCTCCCCTTGCTGTAGACTTAGTACAAAATATAACCTAGGCAGACCTGGTGATGCTGGCAAGTAATACTAGCACTTAAAGGGAAGCCAGGAGGATTTTGAATTTAAGACCAACCTGGGTTGTGTACCAAGATCCTACCTCAAAACCAAAACCAATGCCAAATAACACACACACACACACACACACACACACACACACACACAGGTTGACATTTTTGCCTTGGTCTCCTTGCTTACATGGGAAATAATTAAGAGCTGATGATTTTCCTTAGATTCTCTTCCCTACAGCTCTTCTTTGTGTGTGAAATCAACCTCTTTAAGTTGGCCCTGTGAAGTGTTGTTTGGTTCTGAAATTAAAAGTAAAGTCTATTAGATTTCTAAATTGCTGTACATTGGTTCTTTGACAATGACAAAGAGTTTCAATTCCCAAACAGCCAAATGGAAGAATACGGCTCCAGAGAACTCATGGTCCCTCTATCTCCTGGGAGGCGGGGCTGTCAATCTCCAGGTACTTCATTTCCAGCTTCCGGAGTTCTTACCCAGGCTTCATTACATAGCTGTGATTGACTAACTCGTTGGCCATGGGGTTAAATTCCATTTCTGGCACCCCAGTTCTCCTCAGAGGTGAGGATGTAGGGTTGAAAAGTTTTGTGCCTCTGGCTTATTCTTTCCTCCCTTGAAGTCATCTACAATTCCATCTCAAGCCATCTCATTAGAATAAACTTGGGAGTGATCTTAGGATATCAGGCTTTTATGGAAACAAAAGGCACTACTAACTACTTGGAAAAGTCCATGTGGTTTTACAATCTGTGCTGGTGTGGGGGTAAGGGTAAGGTACTGGAAAGATTGTTTAGCAGTTACAGACGTTCAGAGTTCAGTTCTCAGTGCCCACACAGAACCACTCACAACTATCTGTGATCTCTGCAGGTAGTGTACTCACATGTACAAAGCCACAACACACACACACACACACACACATACACACACACACACACGTCTCAGTCAGGGTTTCTATTGCTGTGATAAAACACCATGACCAAGAGCAACTTGGAATGGACACAGTTTATTCTGCTGACACTTTCACATGACAGTCTGTTATCAAAGAGAGTCAGGGCAGGAACTTAAAGCAGGAACTTGGGAGGCAGAAACTGGAGCAGAGGCCATGGAGGCATGCTGCTTTCTCTCCATGGCTCCCTCAATCAGCTTTCTTATCTACCTCAGGATCACCAGCCCAGGGATAGCCCCACCCACAATGGGCTGGGTTGTCCCACATCAATCATTTTAATTAAGAAAATGCCCCACAGGCCAATCTGAATGGACATTTTCTCAATTGAGGTTCCTTTTCTCAAATGACTTCAGCTTGTGTTAAATTGACAGAAAGCTAACCAACACACACACACACACACACACACACACACAGAGAGAGAGAGAGAGAGAGAGAGAGAGAGAGAGAGAGAGAGAGAAGAGAGAAAGAGAGAAAGAGAGAGAGAGAGATATCATAAAACAAAACAAATCAGCTTCTGCCAAGTACCAGGGGCAAAGAGCTGTTGCCTTATTCTTGACAAATATTTCACGCCTTTATTTTGAGTCGGGTCCCATCTCAGGCAGCGGAGATGTAAGAGAAAAATTATCTTTTCACTGGTTTTCTTTAAACTCTCATTCCAGGAGGAGCCCAGCTTCACTCCCAGGAGATCTGCCATGAGATAACTCCCACTGGGTTATACCCAATCACATTTCCCCACAGCTGGCCATTTTTTATAGATCCTAAGATAAAAATAGAGTTTTCCTGGGCCTGTTGGTCTTCAGTTTGAAGTCTCGTTTTGTAAAACTGTGAGCCAAGACATTTGCTACACTTTCTGTTAACCTGCCTTCTGTGACAGCTGTGTTGGCCCTTCTGGCTTTGTGAGGAGGCGGCGGCGAGCCCCTCGGTGTGCAGTGCTATCTTTAGAGTTCAGCTGTTCTTGAGTCTGACTGCTCTCCACACCTCACACACACCTCACCCTCGGCGAGGCAGTGTGTGACACTTTTGTTTAACAATGAGGGTTCATGGAAAACTAATTCTGTGAGCTCACAAATTCCTTTTGTAGCCGAGAATTCAGGAACGCATCTCTTTTGGAAAGCCAGTGAATTGGAATTCCCACTTTCCTTCAGGGACAAAGGAGGGCAGCAGAGCGGGCAGATCAATTCAGCTCTGGGTGATTATGCTGGGATCACATCCCCTGTGCACCAGCAGGGTGTGGTTCTCATTCTGGGCCAACACAACCTGGGTACCTGGGGAATAAGAGCGCATTTTAAAATTAGCCCATGCAAAAACAAATAATGAGGGAAGAAAATGAGGAGTTCAAAAACAAAAACAAAAACAACTGGTGATGTCATTCAGTGGTAAAGCTTTACCTGTGCAAGACCCTGGGCTTGTTCTCAATTCAGACACACACACACACACACACACACACACACACACACATACACAAGAGGGAAACAAGGAGACACAGAGATAGAAACTGAGAGACAGAGAGACAGAAAGAGGCAGAGCAATAGAAACTGAGAAACAGAGATAGAGGCAGAGATAGATAGACGACAGAGGCAGAGAGACACAGACAGAGCTAGAGAGACAATGAGAGAAAGACAGAGACAGAGAATGTGGAAGCAGATGTGGAAGGCCTTTTGTTAGTCCCCTCTGTGACTGGCCCATCTCTGCTTTTCCTTGTGTGCATGATTGATTGCTGACAAGACAATGAACTTGACCTTTTCTGAGAAAGCATTCTACCAAGACGGTCTAGCTGTGCTTTACTGAATTTCCAAAATTCCTTTGTCAGTTCTGAGTTCTCCCCTTTTCAGAGACCACACAGTCCCTGTTTCCCGAGCTGTCTTGCTGCATTAGCTGCTGATGGCTCCTCTTCCAGGGTCACGAATGTATTTCCTTTACAAAGCGTCCTTGGTTGATGCCAGTTCCTAGGAGATGCAATACTAATCCTCCTTTAAAACTTGGATTAGTGTTGAGTGTAGGAGCGCTTGCCTGCATGCGTACATCTGTGTGCCACATTTGGGCCTGGTGACTGCAGAGGCAGAAGAAGCTTTCAGGTCCTTAAGAGTGAAAGTCAGAGGTTTGTTAACTGCTACATAGGTGCTGGGTATGAAACCCCAGTCCCTGGAAGAGCAGCCAGTGCTCTTAACCTCTGAGCCATCTCTCCAGCCTCATGACAACGTTTCTTCACTCTTTAAAGAGTATCTAAAACTCTTCTCAAAAATAAGTTCTTCCCTTTCCTAAATATGTAGAAACCTGTCTTAGTGTTTCACTGCTGTGAACAGACACCATGACCAAGGCAACTCTTATAAGGACAACATTTAATTGGGACAGGCTTATAGGTTCAGAGGTTCAGTCCATTGTCATCAAGGCAGGAGTGTGGCAGTGGCCAGGCAGGCGTGGTGCAGGAAGAGCTGAGAGTTCTACATCTTCATCTGAAGGCTGCTAGCAGAATACTTCCAGACAGCTAGGGTGAGGATCTTAAAGCCCATGCCCACAGTGACACATGTACTCCAACAGAGCCACACCTTCTAACAGTGCCACTTTCTGGGCTAAGCACATACAAACCATCACTAAACCTAAATAGCTTAACTTCACAACAATCTCCATTCAGGAGTCTCTTGTCCTAAGAGTGCAGCCATCAGTGTTAACTCTAGAGAAAACGGAATCTGTTATACACTTTCCAAGAAAGAGAAAAAGACAACTCTGCAGGTATATGACCGTGACACAGCTGTGGGGACAACCAATGTCAGACCGAAAAACAGACAAACAGAAAAGATGCCAGATGATTACTTTCCATCTTGGTGAGAGGACCTAGTGGGAACCTCAGTGAACTTCTCCGGGAAGCCGTTCTGGTTCTGGCCATCCGGGGTCCTGGCAGCCCTTTTGCAGCATTGACTGGAAGAAACACTTTCTTGTCCCCTGGAAAAACTGCAGTGATTTCTGAGACTCTGCTTAGCAAGTAAAGGAAGGGCTTCCTTCAGCTCCCTGTTGTTGCAGCGTGAGTCAGCTGCATTTGAATTTTGTGCAAAGTAAGTGAAATTAGCCTTGTACAGCAGCCCACACAGGTGGGTTACTCTGTACATTTCATTACAAAATGCTTTTTTCTTACCCTTTTTATATGTTCTTTTTCCAATCTAGACTTATAAATGTAGTCATTGGAAGGGGAAAAAAAAAAACCTAAGCCTTTGGGCCTAATGTAGGGTTTTTTTTATTTTGTTTTGTTTTGTTTTTAATTTGAATTTTTTTAAAAAATTAAAAAATGACATTGTCCTGACTTCTTTTGTCTGAATAAAAGCTTAGGCTCTGGGTAAAAGGGCTGCATGTGCTGAAATGTTGCCCAAGGATATATGTTATTATTCCTCCCCCCTTGACCAGCAGGGTCTCCCTCTCTTTCCCTTTCAGCCCTTTGTTTGAACAGATGGGGTTGGGGAAGCTGGGGAAAGAAAGGCATTCTGTCCTCATTAACTCTCCCCATACACAAACACAACCTGGGCTTCGGGGACTCAGAAAAGGGACAGCTCCCACTCCATTGCCATTGAGACCCCAAGTAGGAGATACAAAGAAAGCCCTGCTGAGGACAGACATCACCATATTAATGCAACTGCTAACCAGAGAGACTGCATTTATGGATGGTTTTAGAAATCCACTCAAAACAAAACAAAATAAAACAAACAAACAAAAGAAACCCACCCATGTCTCTACCTAACACCGGACACAGGCAATCACTGTTTGAAGACAATACAGCAATCTGAAACATGCACTTTACTTCCATGCATTCCATTCTTTCATTGTGTGCAGTGATCTCTTTGGAGTGTAGTAATGGATGTGTGGAGACCGATAACGGTCCTCTATGAAGTACTGGTTATCTCATTCCGTATGCAATAGAGTTGAAAACCTCAGAGATGAAGAACCGGAGTAGTGCAAACTCTTTCATGTCTACATTACAATGTGACGTAGTAAAAATTATGATTAAAGTTTTCTGTGTGAATGATCTTGCCTATTGGGGTATTCCTGACCAAGGAAACAAAGCCATAAAAAAATTAAAAATATGATCTAAATTGCAAAAATCCTTTTGCAATCCTTCTGAAAGTCTAAGAATTCCCTGATGTTTTGAAGAAAAGAGTAAGGTTTCAGAGAATGAAGTGAGATTGTCTGTCCTGGTGAGTTAAGTCACAAGCAGGCTCTCTTCCCTCCAGTTTCTGGGTTCCAGAGTTGTTGGTCTTCTTGATTTTCTGTCTCTGCTTGTTCTCCCTACTGGGAGGAGAGCACTTGGGGGTGGGGGATGCTTCTCATGGCCTGGGGCACATGAGCTTCTAATATCACAAGCCTGTCTTCAGGAAAGCAAGGAGGAAGAGAGCCCTGCCCAGGAAAGATGCATTTATGCTTCTAGTACCTTCTAACATCAGAACACATGCTGAGAAATGAGGTGTTTTCCAGGGTTTCAGAACAGTGAAAAACACCCCCTTCCTAATACACCCAAAATGAACTGCTTGGCCTCTTTTTATTTTAGTTTTAAAATTGTATGTTTCTGTGTATTTATTTATTTGTTTGTTTATTATTTCATATGTGTGTGTGAAAGAGACAGAATATGTCTGTGTGCATGCATGCATGTGTATGTGGCAGAGGAAGTGTGCATGCCAATGTGTATATATCTTTGTGCATGTGTGTGTTTGAGAAAGGCTGGGAGTCTGTGTGTTTATGTGTGTGTGTGAGATCGAAAGAGAGAAGGAGTGTATATGTCTGTGTATCTGTGTGTCTATGTGCATACACGTGTGCACAAGTGTGTGTGTGCTTGCATGTGAGTGCATGTGTGTGTGTGTGTGTGTGTGTGTGTGTGTGTGTGTGTGTGTGTGTGTATACATGCACTAAACAAAGCTGGACATGAGAGCCCAGCTTTCTGGAGCAGCATCTCTCTACTCTAGAAGTTCCAGAGACAGCTCTGGCTGTCAGACTTGTACAGCAGGCATTTTACTCTCTGAGACATCTCTCTGGCTTTGCCTGGCCTCTTTATTGTTGGGTCTTCAAACAGGATTGGGATATATGTCTCAAATGACAAAGCTTTTCCAGAGGATAATCAATCCTTTGGAGTTGCATCAAACATATCTAGGTGTTTTCTTTATTATTCAGGTCAGGTTACTTTACTGACATAATAAGTCCCCAGCTTGACTTTGTGATCAAAAGGAGACGGAGGACAATCTTTACCCTTTGCCAGCAATTGTTAAACCATGAACTCAAGGCTCCAAGTGGCCTGTTAGAAATGAAATGGTCAGCTTCCCAGATGACCTCAAGTAGTGTTGCTACTCAGTGCAAGCTGCGCAGGCTTTACCTGTATTGCTTTCTGCTGGGGGAAAAAAAAAAAAAGACGTAGATTCGGACTTCTGCTCGGCAGACTGGGAGCAGGCTCATGACACTTTCCGATTAGCCAGCTGAGGGCAGACTATAAATTGGACAAACAACTGCATGGAAGAAAGGCCAGTGATTAAGAGGCAGCTCATCTCAAGGGGAGGCGTCTGGCAGGGTACAGCAGGGTCAGAGTGGGACCTGGTCCTGTTTAATACTTTTATCACCTATCTGACGGGGGAAGGGAAGGCACGTAAAGACGACTCTGCAGATGGCTACCCACTGTAGAGGAGCTGCAGATGGGGAGGAGCAGAAAGGGGATTATAAGGTTCCACAGCTAGGAAGGGTGGCTAGAAAGGCCTGAAAGCCCAGGGGTGGAGACTCCCACAGAGATCAATGCCTTCAGTGTATTAGGGTGAAGTGTTGCAGCAAGGATTTGAAAGTGCCCCTGGTCTTTAGCACAGGCAAACTCTGGGGTCTGCTTGCTAGGAGATATGTATTGTATTAGGTGTTTGGATAGCAAGGGACTGTCTTTGTCTATTTTTGTACCTGGGAGTGTGAGACCGTATTGGCTGGATTTTTGTCAATTTGACCAGACCTAAACATTTCTGGGAATCTTAACCTAGGGAGACGCCTCCATCAGATAGGTCTGTAGGCAAGTGTGTGGGAGCTTTCTCCTCGTTTAATGTCTGTGAGAGGATGTAACCCATTGTGGTAGTTTTACTCATAGATACGTGGCCCCACATGATGTAAGATAGCAGGCTGAACAAGCTAAGGTGAGCAAGTTAGCAAGAACTGCTCCAGAGCCTTTATTTCTGCCTCTAGGTTTATTGTCCCTTGAGTCCCATTTTTGACTTCTCTCAATGGTGGAGCTAAGCTGAGAGCTGTAAGTTGAAACCCTCTCCTTCTCAAGTTGTGTTTGGCTACTATGGTGCTTTAACGCAGTAATGGAAACCCTAAGACACTGTCATCATTAGACCACTGAATATTGCTGTTAAAACACAAGGAATGGGGCTGGAAAGATGGTTCAGCAGTTAGAAGCACTTGCTGCTTTTGCAGAGGACCCTAGTTCAGTTCCAAGCACCCATGCTGTGGTTACAACTGTCTGTAACTCTAGTTCCAGGGCATCTGATGCCCTCTTTTGACCTCCTTGTGTACCAGGTGTAAATTTGGTACACATGTATCCATGTAGGCAAAACACTCACACACATAAAAATTTAACTTAAAATTTATCTTAAAAGACAAAGGTGATTTAAGTTATGATTTCTGAGTTCATGAAGGTATTCAGTGAATGGTGGTTGGGAAGATTAGTGAATATTTGGGTCTAGAGGGCCCCTCTGGGGAGATTCTGTCAAACAAGGAACTGGATAAGAACACATGGACATTAGTAGGGGCTGCTTATTAATAGATAAGGTCAAGGTCAGAGCAAAAAAAAAAAGTTCAGTAGCTCAAATGCAATGCTGTCCAAAGAATGGGATCTTATATGTCACAATATGTCTTTTGAGGTCATCTGCCAAACATGGGATTTCTTGATCATGCTTTGTCTTTTATATGTAGTTCTACATACAACTTCATGCATTACATGTCTCTTTAGCATCTTGAATTTTCACCCAGAAGAATGTGCTTTTTTATGAGTCACGGGTCACCTTCGGACACAGACTTGTCTGCACTGCACCAGTCAGTTCTCCTAGCCTGGGCAAAGAGGGAAGTGAGCTGTAGGGAATGGGGGGTAACGGGATCGGAGGAAAGTTCCAGTCTTTCTCTTTGCCAACCAAATTCTTCTCATCTGTCAACTATACCGCCTTTGTGTAATGTCTTCTGGAGCTTACCTGGATCTCTTTTGCAGTATTCTCCTATTGAAAGCACAAGGAAGACTAGAAGGTCTTAGCTCTGGGCTATGGAGATCTGCAAAAGGACATTTGAGACAGCCTTTTGTCTCCAGAGTCTGGCACTCAGGATGGCTTGGTTCCTTCCATGTGTAGTTTGCTCAAGTCCTCTCCGAAGGAACTGTGACTCAGCAGCCTGCTCTTTCTAGGACTTCAGATTCCCAATGTTCCATATCTGACTACCACTGCCCTGCACTGAAAGAGTTTCTTCTTTATCTGTTCGCCTAAAAGAGGTTTTCAGCGACACATTAGACTCCCCTGTGCTCATTGCCCCATGCAACTCCCCACTCATAACTCAGGATCCTGTCCCTCAAACAACAGATTGTTCCTTAAATGGTTTGATCTGCTGTAAAGCAGACTACTCACCAAGATCCACCCATTTGCTGTCGGCGTTCTCTTTAGTTACCATACGATAATGACAAAAGTCACAGCTGTCTCCTCATGTTGCTTTAGAGGAAGTAGACACACCCCAGTGTCCATGGCAGCATAGCAGGAGATAGCCCAGAACTGCCACCTGTAACCTCAAGAGTCCCCCTTAGTCTTTTAAGGACCTTAGCTTAGGTAAAGCCAGATTGTTGCCAGAGAAGAGAATTTTGAGAGGAGCCAACATGAAGTAGGGTCAGACTTATTGAAAGACATTTTAACACAGCTCTTAAATGCAGGAGTTAGTAGATGTGCTCAGGGAGGAAAGTGAGTGTGATCTTAAGCTTGGGGGTGGGATTATCAAAGGAGAGTCTCGCCTGTCACAGTGATGACTGGATGCAGGATTTTGGTAGCTTTGGCGGTTTCATGGTCCAACCCATGGGTTTCTAAAGGACTCCCCCTGCCTCTACCTCTGTTACCATTTGACTGATGAGATTATAAGGTGGTTCCAAAGGTGCCTTAGATTACAACCAGATAATATAAAACCAGGCACCACTAGGGGGCTAGGATATGTCCTGTTACTGTAAATAGGGTTTCTGGTGGGTTGGAGAGTTAAGGTTTACAGCTTGCAGGAGAGAAAAAAAAAAGCACTGAGTGAACTTTAATACTGTGTTGAAGTTCTTGATTCTTATTAGGACACTGGCTTCAAGCGGACTTTAGGGGCCCCATGGTTTTCTCTGCCTCCCCCCCCCCCCTGCACTACAAGCCCTTCCCCAAGTGTCCGGGCACACAGGGAGAGCTTAGTGGGTGTCTGCACAGCTTTCCTGTTGATGCAGACTTACAGCCACACCCTGATAGCACTTTCTGAAAGGGGTTTTAGAGTACTCTCCTTTGGCAATGTGACTTAAGCTCCAGGGAAAATATCTGTCCCAGAGAAGGGGTGTTTTCCTATAGAAGCCCCATGAGCCTTTTCACCTTCAGACAGTGTTGACACATACAACCCCATTACCTCCCTGTGAACTGGCTCGTTCCATAACATCCCTGGGCCTCCAGTCTCAGCCCAGCCTGTCCTTCCACTCTGCTGACTCCAAGCCTTCACAGGGAGCCTGTGGGCACATGATCACCTGCCATTTTCCCAGCACCCAGGGCGGTTCACTGTTCCCACCTCACTGCATTGGGCTCTGTGCCTCCTTGGCTTATCCCATTGTGCATAATAAAGACACATGGCAGGAACTTCTGTAAAGCCTTTCAAAGTCACCCCCTTCCCACTTGAGTCCCCACTGAGAGAATGCCCCTTTATCTGTCTGTCTCTATTTTGAGAGCTCCTGGCTATAGTGGTACTATCAGTTTGTTGAAGATGTTTTAATTTTTATGTATGTGTATGTGTGTGCACCTATGTGTGGGTATGCACAGGAGCACACAGTGATGAATCTCAGGGGCAGAAGGGTGTGGGATTTCCTGGAGTGAGTTACAGGCAGTTGTGAACTGCCAAACGTGGGTGCTGGGAATCAAACGCAGTCCTCTGCAATAGCAGTGAGAGGTCTTCACTGCTCTGTGATCACTCCAGCACCTGCTTTTGTGTTCTGTTTTTTATTCCCCCCATAATGTCTCCTGTAACCCAGGTTAACTTCAAATTTGCTCTTCCGCTGAGGATGACCTTGAACTTCTGATCTTTCAGTTTCTGCTTTTTGAATGCCAAGATTGTAGACATTCACCACCATGCCTAGCTTGTTACCAAAATTTTTAATTCAAAAGCTTGGGTACCAGCAACCACCACAGACTACACTCGCTGGTCTATCCTTGACTTGTCAATTAAAGAGACGGGCAACAGTAAGAAATAGAGGGGATTTGTTCAATATGGACACTTAGGAAATATGAATTATAGGATCCAGTGTGCCCAAGTCTGCCTTTAGGGGGTTCTCCCGGGGGTTTGGGTTTAAATAGAGGACAGGAGGTGTGTATAATTATGCAGACCTGGTCAAGGTGTGGCCCCACCCATCACCGACCCTCCTGGCTCAGCTCCAGTATTTTAGGTTTTTCAAAGTGGTCAGAAGTTAGACAGCTAAGTTATTAATTGCTGAGGCAGCAGACTTGCCTTCATGGATATGTGGGCCAAGTTTGGTGAAGTGAGAGGGATCCTGAGAGGCTTCATCTTCCTGTTCTTCAAGATGACTCAAGGGGCAAGGTGACAGGGGTTTGGAGACTTAGCTAAGCAGTGCAGTGCTGGCTTAGGATCCCGAGGTCAACTCTGAAAATAAGTAAGTCCTCAGAGGCCAATAGGAAAGGCTAAGGGCATCAGATTATTTCTGTGATGTCAGCCTAAATACAGGTATGAAATGAAGGCAGAGATACCAGGATTCTAGTTGCCCTGTACGCCTGAATGGAGTCAGAGCTTTTTTTTTTTTTTTTTTTTTTTTTTGCAAAAACAGCATCCTCGTGTGTCTGCTCCAAGACATCTGAGTTACCCAAAGTTCCAAACCTAACACTTCTCTCATGGAAGCCCCTCAGAAGTGTCCGCTGAGAGTTCTAGCTAGATTTGTTAAACTCTTGAACAGAGGAGGAGACAGCCTATAGAAATCCAAGGATCCCCTTAAGAAAGGGTAGATCAGAGGTCTGGAAACAGAATCTGGTTTGCGCACTCCACCCCCTGTTGGAGAGAGAAAGAGCCGCAAGCAGGGAACGGGACTTTAATCAGGGAACTTGGGATGCTGGCTGCTTAAGTGAATTGAATGGCAGCTAGCCCAGCCTAGGAGGGGTGCTGGAAGGAGGCTCCGAAGTGTACGTACTGGACCTCCGCTCTGCCTCCTGCACAGTAGGTCCACATCTGTCCTGGGACAGGCACACAGACTGTGTAATCAGGCTCAGCTGGTAATCAGGGAACTGCTGAACAGACGCTAGACTAAATTATCTCCCTGTCCCAGACAAAGTGGCCTTGCAGATGAGGGTTAAAACCAGACATGGTAGAAAAAAACAAAGAAAGAGGTGGCAGCTGCTAAGGAACACCTGGCTGGTGGCCGGCTCCCAACTGTCTGTATTCACCCACAGAGCCTCTGAAGCCAGGATAGGTTACCAAGGGAAGGGGGGGGTGGCTTCAGACCAATGGCATTTGGTGCCAGAATCATTGTTACAGGAGGAATAACCTACACCCACAGTTTCAAGGGAGGAGAGCAGACTCCATTTTCTGCAAATGACCAGCTGGGTAAATGTGCATGACAACAGGCCTTGCTTCCTTTTATTCACTTCAAGATACAGAAGGCAACAGCTTTTCCTCCTCCCCTTTCCCAGGATAAGAGTCCACTTCTATGCCTGCACTTGTGACATTGAGGTCTGAAGAAGGGACTTTGCAAGTGTTGCTAGAAGCCTCCGACTTCATAAACTGTGGGGTCAGGGGTGGAGAGGGGACTTAGGAACTATAGATGTGTGGAAGAGAGGCAGCTCTGATACTTGGAGGGAGACATGTCTGGCCTATTCAGTAAGTGACTGGGCACATGGTGTTGAGCCAAGGTGAGCTGAGCATGCTGATGTCCTCACAAAGCTTCCCGTCATTGGAGGATGGGGCGGGGACCAAAGAACATTGAGCAAATGCTCACACAATGTAAAGCTGCGCCCCTTCAGTACTAGGAAGAAGGGATGGGTGTGTATCTGGAGTGGACTTGATTCTGAAGGAGAAGACAGGTGAGCTAGCCAGTCCTGGAGAGAGGAGAACTGAAGTGTACCAGCTTCTAGCTGCAGGTAATTGGGGCTCCACTATGTGTGAATGTGTGGTTCAGCCCTAGCCACATTACACTGTCTCCCTTAGTTTATAAACTCCGGCTTGAGGCAACTGAATACAGGATTGAAAACAAAAAGCCAGCAATGAAAGATTTCTGAATACACAGTGATCAAAATCAGACTCAAAAGCAGGCTCATCGCGAATCTGGTGTGTCTGATGGTGCGTGCCCCTGTTGCACTGTGACGTGGCTGCAGCCCTGATTCTGAACCAGACTTTCCAATATGCATGCCATTAAGCCACATGAGGCCAGCGCAGTTAGTCTGCCTGAAACAGCTCTGCTCAGATTCCAATCGGCTGTGTGCTACAGATTGTGATCGCTTTGCTTTATGGACAATGTTTTCTGCCCTCCAGGAAACATGATGTAATTATGAGAGCAGACTTTGGGTATTTTCTTACTATGGTTCCTCAGCTTGCAAGTATCCAATGAGGTTATGTTTGGAATGTATTGTGTTAGAGTATTTAATTAAAGAAAACTATTTCAGTTACTGACTTCAGTTTTACTTAAGAAAAATCATTGAGTTTTGGCTTTGGGTTAGGACAGAAATTCCAACAACTTCTGAAATGAGTCTAAACATACTTCTGCCATTTTGTTACTGAATAGTATAAAATAAAATCACAGGTCAACTCTGACAAATGTCGAAGGCGCGCTATGTCTGGCAGTGTCAAAGGTTCATCTAATATTTAATTCTTTAATTTAAAAAGGCACATCTTATCACTATGCAGATAGATATTTGTCTTTATATATGACAAAATTATATGTATGGCGATTGTTTAAAAATATGTCTCTTTATGATTTGTTATCAGTAAATGTTTGATGTATATTCCTATTTTATATACTTGCATAATTTGAGCCATGGAAAAATATCTGAGGCAAAAGGAGATTAAAAGTGTCAAAGCTTAAGGGCCTAATTACACCATAATGTAGTGTTTACATCCAGAAGGTAGGGGCCAGAGGCAGGCTTGCCACATCAGTGGGACTACTGGGTACCATCAGCCACGTGGTAAAGCCAGCTACAGTGGCTGCTGAGTGCTGGGTGACTTGTTTCTTAGAATTATGATAGCAGGTGCTGACAGATTCCGTTGGCACGACACCATGGGATAAGTCCTGCCCACACTGCTCTGGTGCTGACCCAGGTCACTTCTACCTGGTTCTAACTGGCTAGACAGCTCAGTGAAACCCTCTGCTGAAGGAGAAGTTTGCCGTCCTATTCAGGAATAAAAAGCCCAGTGTTCTCGCCATCAATAGTAGGAAGATAGTATGGTGTACTCAGGGTTCGTTAAGCTGTTCTCCACTTGCCATCCCCTTTGCTAACTTTTACTGATAACAGATTCTAAAGACATTTATTTTAAACAATTGGTTGCCGACCATGCAATTTTATCCTTCATTAGGGACGCAAGCAAATTTGCGTGGTGATGAGATGGGTGAGCTTGTTCTTACATAAAGAATGAAATCATGGTTAACATGCTGGAGGACATAGCAGAGTGTGGGTCAGCAGCTGGCGATCCTGGCTCAGCTTGCCTCGGGTCTTTTCCAAGTGTCATGTCTAGGCCTGGCTGCAGGCAACTGTGAGCAAAACTAGCTCCACTCAAGACAGGTCACTGGGCACAAAGTCAAGCCTGACAAATAGAAAATTCTGTTTACATTATGTCCACTAATATTCCATGGAGTCACCCATGGGTCAGGAAGTGAATATTCCACCTTCAGTGGGAAGGGGCCGGAGATGAGTATTTGCTGCACAATAACCCCAATGGTCACACCATCCCTTTGAGCAGCACAGTCTGAGACAGGTATTTGAACTGCCCACCATTTCCCTTTTGTTCTCTCTAAGCTTTCAGTTCAATTCTCCCTGGAAATGTGAGGTTTCCTCAGTTTTACTGTGAAAGATGAAGGGAACACGTTTGTCTACCATTGAGCCGGAGCATTAAGTGGAAGTGAGTGTGTCCGAGTCCCGAGTGGGAGATGAAACCCAGGGAACCATTTTCTAAGAATTCCTGTTGGAGAGCCATATTCCTCAGGGCTTTTCTTTCCAGTGCTCCTCCCGGTTGGCTCTGGGGATGTGTACAGAGTTCAATTTCAGAAGAAATCAGTTTCCTTGAAGTGTGTGTGATGAGTCAGATGACAGTATATGTCAATATGATGTGCAGTCTACCAGGATGACAGCCTGGGTGCCCAGCAGCAGCTGGGTGAGCATCACCAAAGCAGGGAGCATGGGATATCCCTGACTACGCCTTACCTCTCCTGAGGGACATGACTGCAAAAGCCAACAACTCCAAAAACTCAACTTGTGAATTCTAAGGAACCTCTGGCCCAAATGATCTCCCGGATTTCTGTTCAATGTAAGACCCGACCCTCGGTCAGTGGTTCTTACTTTGAGGTACCCCTGAGTAAGACACAGAGACGCAGATCGTTCCAAAAGAAAAAGGCTTATTTTCCTACGTGTAGGGGCCGACCCTCAATCAGTCCCACAAGGCAAGTGACTAGAAGGAGACCTTGAATGGCTATAACAAGTCATTTTTATACTTTTCATGGGTACAGGTTACATCAGCAAGGTTAGAGTTCAAACTTATTGGCTAAGCATATTGACCTTTAAATCTATTGGCTAGCAAGCATCAGTCTATGCATTCTGAGAATTTCCTACTCAAGAATGTTCCTAGGGGTGGAGAGTGGAACCTGGCCTAACCTTGACCTGAGGCAGAAAACTGGTACTTGGCCTAGTCTTGATTTGAGGCAGTGGGTGTTAGGCTGGCGAAAGCCCCTAGGATCCTTCAGTAAGAATCAGCCATCACTTCACTCAAAACCATGTCACCCTCAGAAGAAAGACTGGGTCTATACTTTCCCCGAATCAGGACAACTGGATGCATAAGGCTTGGGTTCATCCCTCTTTGTGTTGTTTTTACACACAAATTCAGATTTGTAGGAGGTGTGGCAGTATAGGTAATATCTGAATATATCTTAAGTTCTGGAACATTGAATTTGGTCACAAATCTTCGGTGGCGTGGGACATGACAAAATGATCTTGCTTGAGAAGATACAAAGAAGAAAGAGAAAAGAAGGAGAGAGGGAGGGAGAGGGGGAAAGAGGGAAGAAGTGAGGGAAGAAAGAAATAAGGGAAGAAGGGAGGGAGAGAATGTAAGAACTTGGTTCACATATTCAACTCCAGGAAGGGAAGAGAGGGCTTGCTTGCCTAGAGGTGCTTGCAACAAGACTTTAATTTCCCTTTCTCTCTCTTTCTACTGAGTGTGGGTCCTACGAAGTCCCCTGAGGTGGCTAGTGTCTGCTCTAGATTGTTGGTCATTAAGAAGCCAAAGAGAGTTTCCTCTGATTTACAACCTCTACTTAAAACATCAAAAAGTTACACAGTGAAAAAGTCATCTTTTATTTTATAAACCACCTTAGCAACATTAACAGCCAATTAATCTTCCTCTCATCTGCTTGCTCATTCATTCATTCATTCATTCATTCATTCATTTTGCAGTCCATGGTAGGCAAGGAGCTTGCCATTGAATTATATCTGCAGCAGTCAACTATTCAGATATTTGTGTGACTCAGTCTTTCAGTTTGTTACATTGATGGATAGTTCTAGGTGAATATAATTCTTCATGAATACAGCTTTTTATAGTGCCTTGAGATCAAGGTAGACAACTCCTTAAGAAAGAATAATTTTAAATTATTCTTAGCCATTCATATTTCCATACAAATCTTAAAACCAACTTGACAGTTTGTATCAAAATGACTCCTGAAATTTTCATCAGCATTAAGTTGAATCTACAGCTTAATTGGTTATTTGTTTATTTTGTGTGTCAGTGTGTGGGTAGGTGTGTGGGCTCCAGTGGAAGTCAGAGAACAACTTGTAGAAGTCTGTTCTCTCTTTCTACCATGAGTGTTCGGGAGCAGAAAAACAAAAACAACTTGAAGTCAATCATGGAGTACAAGTTGAAGCCTTGTGTTCTGTTTGAGACAGCTTTCCCTGGAGATCACCAAACAGCTCATCCAAAGAACCCAGCTGGTACAGACCAAAGCCCACTCTTTTATTTACATTTCAATTCAGTCATTTACTCCAGGTTCCCTTTTGATTATCCCACGAATCTGCATTCTTGACTCCAGCCAGTTGATTCTTAAAAAAAAAAGATAGCAAGCACATTTTTTTTTTTTAACATTGCAAATCAATTAGAGTTTCTGGCAGGTAACTGCTGAGGTTACTTTTTTTTCTATATAGACAATCACATCACCTAAAAACAGGGACAATTTTGTTGTACCTTTAAATTAATATATGGTGTATTTCCTTTTCTTGCCATATCACACCAGAAAAACCTCCAGTATGATGTTCAATAAAAGTAGTGAATGCAGCAGATTCCCTTACACTTACTGTCTGAGAATTGCAATGTAAGAATTAGCAAGTTCTCTTCCTTCTCACCTCTGCCACCTGCTCTACAACCACCACCACATGTGAGGGCATCTGGGAGCTTACTGCCTGGAACATGGCACCTAGCCTTGTGACAAGATGCCAAGTACTGAGACCTTCAGAGGAAGAGGTGACTCCTTCAATACCTTTTCAGTGAGACAGGTGCTGGCTACATGTGCCCAGGGCAGTGTTCATAGATCAGAAACCCACAATCGTTGGTGAAGTTCACACTGGTACCTATTGCCAGCTCGACCACCTTGAATCACAGGCAAGGAAGATGCTGCCAACAACTACCTGTTGGCTCCCACGCCACTGGCTTGCAAAGTTTCTGGCTAGAAGCACTTTTACATTTGTCCCTTTACACATCATCTTCTCTGGTGTCTTTGCTGTTTCTTATTATCAACTCTTTCCAGGGGGTTACTGTTGGCCTTACCTATTTTTTTCTTCCCCTTTCTGTGGTAAGGTTTGTTAAACTGCTTGGGTCTGTGGACTCATGGTTTCAATCAAACCTGGAAATTGTTTAGCCATTTATCTTCTTAAACATTGTATCTGATCTTCCTCTTTCTCTACTCCTTCAGAGACTCTGATTATAATGTCCCAGGCTACTTGATAAATGTCTCATAGACTAACAGCTTGATCTATCTGTCTGTCCTTTCCCTCCCTTCCCTCCATTCCTGTCCCTTTCCCCCACTCTGTCTTTCTTTTTTCTTTCTTTCTCCTCCTTTTCTTCTTTTCCTTTTCTTTCCTTCTTTCTTCTGTCTTCCTTCCTCCTTTCCTCCCCTTTGCCTTCCCTCTCTCCCTTTCTTTCTTTGTCCTTTCTTACTTTTCTATTTTCCCCTTTCTCCTTATTCCCTGTCTCCTCCCACCCTTCCTTTCTTTTTCCATTTTAGACATGTTTTTTATTGTTCTTCTTGTGTATTTTGTTCTCCACCAATGTCAGATCTGCCTTTATTTCCAGGTATTGTATTTGTTGCATTTAGAAGTCCATTTTTCTTTGCTAGTGAGGGCATATTACTTACTACTTCAACATTTAATTTTACTCACTCCAGTAACACCTCCACCAACTCCCCTTCTTAGTTAAGACAATCAACAGTATTTACAGACATGGCCAATGCATTTTAGTCACCTAGCTTTGTCACCTTAGGAAAGTCACTTAACTTGTGAGTTTATAGATTCCCATCTAGAATTGGTAGTGTAAAAACAAGATTAGCTAGCTATGTAGGAATTTGCCGAATTCACAAACAGGTGAAGAAAGTATATGGGACCCATAGTCTCTTTTGCAAGCTCTCCAACCTCACCACTTTGGAAGCTTGCTTTAGTTGTGAGTCAGAAGGAAGATTAGCAGTCCCCTTGCCTTCAGAAGGAGGGGCTGAGGAATGTTTCTGGATACTGTGAACCCAGGCAACACGTTGCAAGATACAGTGGCTATTCTTGGAACTTTGCTGAGATGATGAGTTGGGGATATTAAGAGCCCACAGGTGTCAGAGGCCATGTCCTATGTCCCAGAACACCAGAAAGGCTTGCCTCATGCCTCACTGGATTATGTGCCCACGTGTCCTTATATAGATGGAACTAAACCACAGAACAGTCTCTCCAAGAAGCTTGATCACCTTCTCTCTAGCAGCCTGGCTGTCTATCAAGTATAATAACCAGGGAATTCTCAGACCACGATGGACATTTGCTATCACGGGAAAGCAGAAATAGGAATCGAGGACCACACTAGAGTATAACTCAGGGAAGATGAAAGGAGGAGGCATACCCTCAGAAATAGCTAAGGACAGTGTTCTTCCCAATCTATACTTAACCCACAGCCTATCAGACAAGAAGACAGCGCTATAAAGAGCAAGTGACTACATAACTGGGGTAGAGTTTCAGGCTCCTGCACACGGGTGAAGTGTGCTGCTTATCCAGGCTGTGTGAGCAGCGGGGGGGGGGGGGCAGTCCTGCTACTCAAGTATCTACCAGAAGCCTGGTTGTGTCCACAGCGAATAAGCCTCAGTGGACTATGAGCTGCTTCGGTCTTGCCTAGAACATCTCCAGTGACACTTTGGGACTGGATACTTTCTTCTTTGCCTTGTAAAATGTTTACTGCACCCTCTACATTGAACTACTCCAGTAGCACCTACACCAACTTCCCTCCAGAGTTAAGACCTTCTTACAGACATTGCCAAAGGTCTCCAGGGGAAGCACGAGCAGAATTGTTCCCGACTGAGAAACACTGATAGAGCCTTCTGGTTTTAAATCCAAAAGTGGTAGCATTTGTAGTGATTGCCAGGCCTAGAGCTTGGTGTGAAATGTCGAGAGATCTATAGTTTAAACATTAATTAATTAATGTATGTATGTGTATGTAAATGTATGTCCAATCTTTACACTAATTTGTTTATGTCTGTGAAGCCACAAGGCATTATTTCTATGTCCCCCACCCCACGCACTTAGCAGAGACATACAGTGTGGTTCATTACACATGCTTGAGTCATGCTTGAGTTAGAGTCCCAGCCGCTCAGGCCCCAGCTTCATCTGTTATTTACATGACATTAATCCAAGGAGTCCTGTCTCTGCAGCTCCCAGTCTTGGCCCATAATGTAGATGACAGCAGTCGCTACCTCACCGCACATCTGTCGGACATCCCGCTCATCCATGGATATGGAGGGCACAGCACCACCCTGGCCAATTCCAGCACTTCTCAGCTGAAGTGGGGAGATGAACGTGTTCTAAGTGTGCATGTGAGCAGCACAAAGCTTCCTTCTTCTATTTCAAAAATGAGTACCCCATATAATAACGGAACTGTCCTGCCACCCAAAATAAAAACTGCCAAGCACTTTTAATTTTCTAGGCGCCCATGTGGTCCTTAGGGTTATCCCCTGGGCAGCTCCTGGATCAGGCACCCTGACCACCACTTAGCCACCGCCGACGCTTTGACCATTGCAGAATTTTCATTTATCATTATTCTTGGTATCTCCAGGCTAACCTGTGACTATGACCACTATCATAAAAGACAAGAACTACAGGGAGTGTCAAGGCTGAAGTACAAATTCAGAAGAAGCACACTAACACCGTTAATCTGGGCGAGGACTGGTTTCTAGAGTCTGGTTAATTTTGTTCATCATACTCAAATTCAAATTTGCATATCTAGATCTCTTTAAAATATCTCATTAGAGTTAAGAAATAGTATCATTATTATAATGAGGTTGGCCTTTTGTGTTTTAGGAATGAACAGACAGTTCATATCTACGTTGTTATTTGTCTGAAGTGTTTACGATTAGCACAAAGCCAACCTAGTCCAGCATTGAGATCGCTTTCTGTGACAGTAATTTGGGCTGATGAATTGATAGGATTTAGAATCAACCCAAAGACACGCCTGTAATTGTGTCTATAAAAGACTTTTCAGGGAAGTTTAACTGAGGGGACAAGACCCACCCTGAATTTGGGGGTAGCTATCTTATGAGCTTAGCATAGTTCTAAGCTTTTAGAACTATAAAAAATGCATTTCTGCTGCTTATGAATATCTTATGGACTGAATAAAGAGGAGAAGGTGAGTAGTGCCCCAGCATCCATCTCTCTCTGGTTCCAGACTGAAGATGACATGTTAACTGTTGTCCAAGCTTCTGCCACCACGCCTTCTTCCCTGCCATAAGGCACTCTCAAACTGTTAGCGAAAATACCACACCAGCTGGGAAACCCCATCTGCTCAATCTTATGGAGAAAACTTCTGGCTAACACCACACACACACACACACACACACACACACACACACATACACACACACATGGGGGGGGATACAGACAGAGACACAGAGACACAGAGAGTGGACCTATTATACACTTTTCCTCCCTGAGTAGCTTTTGTCAAGCATGGAGATATAGCAATGAGAAAAGTCACTGACACACTTTTCTACATTCCTGACCTTTTGGCAGTGATGAGTAGTTCAAGGCTGTGGAAGGATTCACCCCAGCAGTATCTGAAGAATTCAGGATGAGACCATTGCCTGGGCTAGAGCTTTTAGAGGCATATGCCTCAGATTTAGTTTATGAGATTGGAGAAGATATTGCTGTAGAGTCTAGGAAGAAAAATCACTAGTTTCTTATAGATGATAGAATTTAATAAAGAGCCCAGAAGTTGTTCACTGTTCAACAAGCAGACAGTCAATTGTATGAGATTAAGACAGCAGAAAGAACAGGGAGGAATGGTTGGTGGTGTTGAGAAGAATCATAGCATAGTGGTTTGGGTGAGCAATGTTCCCTATAGGCTCAGGTATTTGAACATTGATATCCGGTTGGTGGCACTGTTTGGTGAGGCTTAGGAGGAGCAGCCTTGATGTAGGAAGAATGACACTCTTGGTGATCTTTGAGTGTTGATTGTCTTTTTCTTCCTGTTCACTTTCTGCTTCATGCCCACCACTGTGGTTGAGAGGTGAGCTCTCTCAGCTTCCTGTCCCTGACATCATGCCTGCTGCTTGCTGCCTCCCTCTCTGCCACCATGGACTCTTATCCTGTTAGAGCTATAGCCAAATAAGCCCTTCCTCCTGTAAGTTGCCTTGGTCTTGGTGTTTATCATAGCAACAGAAAAGTAACTAAGACACAGCAACCCAAAGCTGCCATCTCCGTTTAATCAGAACTACATCGCACTAGGGTTTTGCTATTTGGTTCTTAACATAATATTATTTAAATATCTCTAGTTTTTATTGTTGCTTAAGAATAGCCCTCAGTACAAACAAACAAACAAATACCCCTAATCTAAACTACTTTAAATAACTGTAACCAGCCAGAATGATGGTATGCTACACTCCTGACCCTCATCAGTGTTGTAAGGTTAGTGGCAAGGTTTTGAGGAGCCAGTTAGGTCTTGAAGGCATCAAGGTATCAATTAGGTATAGCCTTCATGAACCAGATTATTGTTCTTATAAAAGGGGCTGCAGGAAGCTCCCCCAGCCTTTCTATCATGTGTGATGCAAGTAGAAGGCATCTTCTATGAAACATGAGGTAAGACCTCAACAGCTACTAAGTCGGCTGGCACCTTGATTTGGGAACTCTAAGCTTTTAGGACTATGAAAAATGAATTTCTACTGCTTATAAACCATCTTTTTATAGTACTATCTTATAGCTGAGACTGAATTCCTATTTTCTGACACTCCTGCTTTTAGCCCAAATAGAGCAACAGGAACAAATGTGTCTTTCTATTTTTCCCACTCCCACCAAGAAAAACAAACCAACAAACAAACAAACAAAGCACCTGTTACAACACATGTAGAGCACCATCCATCTAGGCTGGGGAGGTGACTTAGAGGAAAAGGGTTACTGGAGCTATTTGACCTGTGACAAAGTTCCTCATCTAAGGACTCTAAGACTTAATATTTCATGAATAAATGCCCAGGCCAAAATCTCTGGCTTGTTTCTTGACGACTCATAACTTAATTACCATTTATTCTATCCTAAGTCCTGCTGTGTGGTTAGTAACTGCTCTTCAGGTTCACACATCTGTGTCTATCAGTGTTTGGGTGAATTCCTCACACCTCTTTCCCAGAATCCTAACTCTCTTCTCTGAATGTCCCATCTTCTAGCCTTGCCTCAGCTCATTGGCCATATGCTTTTTTTTTGGACAGGTGGTACTTCATTCATGCAGAGATTCTCTCTACATAAGAACACTTGCTGCTAAACCCAAGGACATGGCTTTTATCTCCAGGATCCACATAGAGGAAGGAGAGAACAGACTCCAGTAAGCTGGTCTCTGATACCCACATTTTCCTGAAGAGCGTGGGAGTCAGATGACGGGTAGAGTTCCTATGCTGTGATAGAGCAGAGGGTCCTCTTGCAGAGGATCCAGTTCCCAGCACTCATACAGCTCACGAGCATCTGTAACTCCCGTTCCAGGGGATCCAAGGCCTTCTTTTGACTCTCGCCAGGTACCAAGGCAGGCATATATATGGTGGCATAGAGAAACATGTAAGAAAAATACACAAATAAATTAAAAATTAAAAGTCTAAAACATTAATTTAAAAAAGACTATAAGATTGCTACCTGAGACACTCTTGATGATGTGCTGAGGAACCGCCCCAACCCCACCCCCAAACATAGAGTCAAGTACTTGAGCCTATGTGCTTATTTTAAAGGAAATTATTTAAGATAAAGGAAGAATGATCTAACGGGCAGACAGGAGGGGCCATCAAGCAGAGCGCACACAGAGCCAGTCAGGGGCTTAGACTCTTAGAGCTGGAAGCCATAATGCCCAAGGTTAAAAATGCACTTGCTGGTGATAACAACAAATTTGGTGAAGGGAAAAGATCAGGGAACAACCTGGAGACTCAGAAAGAGCACAGCAAAAAAACTGAGTTCCAGCATTCCCTGGCTTACCCAGACAAGGTTTTCCAGCGACAACAGAAAAACAAAAGTACAGTAATAGATAGTAATGGGCAGCAGAGAGGGCTCAGTGGTTAGGGATACCTTCTGCTCTTGCAGTGGACTAGAGTCTAGTTCCCAGCACTCACAGTGCGTGACTCACAAGCACCACCCCTAAGTCAGCTCTAAAAGATGTGATGCTTCTGGCATTCCCAGGCACCTGCACTCCCATGCCCATACCCTACCACAGAATTAAAATACTAAGAATAATAAAAAAGAAATAAATGAAAATCCTGAAAATAAAGAAGCAGAACAGAAATTCAAACAAGTAGCCAAGGCATGTGAAGTGTTGTCAGATGCTAAAACGTGTGACATCTACGACAAATACGGCAAAGAAGGACTAAATGGTGATGGTGGTGGCGGAGGAGGAAGAGGAGGAAGAGAAGGAGGAGGAAGAGGAGGAAGAGAAGGAGGAGGAGGAGGAGGAAGAGGAAGAGAAGGAGGATGAGGACGAGGAAGTCATTTTGACAGTTCATTTGAATTTGGCTTCACATTCCAGAGCCCAGACAATATTCAGGGAGTTTTTTTGGTGAAAAGACCCATTTTTATTTGACTTCTTTGAAGACCAATTTGATGACATCTTCAGAAACCAAAGGGGTCCTCAAGGAAGTAGAAGCCAAGGTGCCAGATCCTTTTTCTCTGCCTTCAGTGGATTTCCATCTTTTGGAGGTGGATTTTTTGCTGTTGATATAGGCTTCACTCCATTCGGGTCACTAGGTCATGGGGGTCTCACTTTACTCTCTGCAACATCATTTGGGGACAGTGGAATGGGCAACTTCAAACTGATACCAACTTCAGCTAAGATTGTTAATGGTAAAAGTCACTGAGAAGAAACTTGTGGAGAACGGCAATGAACAGTAGAAGCTGAAGACGGACAGTTAAAGTCCTTGATGATGAATGGTCAGGAGAACCTGCTGTGCTTGGACCACAAAGTAATTCAATGCATACATTTCACAGAAATGTCAAACCATAAAAGCACCATTTAGGGAATAGCAGAAACTTTTCTTTGGAAGATTCCAAATGAAATCAACTTTCTGTATAACTACTTAATCCACTTAATGCACTTACAAAACAGCTCATTGGAGCCCCTTGTTGTCACAGACTTTTGAGTTTGTTATTGGGACCACACAACAGGACTTTGTCTTTAAAGTTGTAATCTCTGTATGCACTTTGCTTTAAACAGACAAAATGTCATCTAGGTGATCCCTGTGACTCTTGAGTAGTGCTTGGACCAGACTGTTTTCAGAAGCAGCATGGAGCTGCTTCCCAGTGCATTGAAATGTGAGCGAGTAGTGTCAGCCTGTTGAGAAGAACATTGCCAGATGGATCTTCTACAGAAATATCTCAACTTTACTCTCAGTATTTGGTGATGAAAGCTATTACTGCATCAATGGTAATATATTTCTGGTTTAGTAAATGTTAGGGACGTTTCCTAGTTGTGCACGGATGCTAGCAACCTTGAAAGCTTGACTATTGTTAAAATATGTAATGGTAAGCTTAGGTTTAAAAAAAGAGTTGGGAATTTGGGTTTTTGTCACTTACTTTAGAAAAAGAAAGAAAAAGTGAATGTGTTTGGTGCATTCTTTCATGGGAAAGAAAAGTAAAAGTGTCACTAATGAACCTGTAGCACAGGAAGTGAAAGTTCTGCTCTGAGAGGATAGTAATATTATGGCCACTGAAAATATTACAAACCAGTGTAGTTCTAGGACAAATGGGTAAAAGATTAGTGAATAGGATAAAAAAAACTAGAGCTGTAGAAATTTAAGGTTTATCTACCTTCTAAAAATCAGTTTGTTAACTAAGCAAATCAACAAGCTAGACGAAAGACATTTGGAATATCTCAGTAGATTAAAAAAGTATTGGACAAAATTTAATACTTATTTCTGATCGAAAACTCTAGCCATAGGGAGAAGAATGAACTCAAGCTAATGAAAAGCATCTTTTATTAGAACAAAATCTACAGCTATCACTATACTTAACAGAATAGACCGAACTTCTCTAAAGATGAGGACAAAGCTGGGCTGCCTAATGTCCTGTGTCTCCTCGGCATCGACCTGGGGACCCTAGTCAGTGTTAAAACTAAAGATGTCACAAATCTCCCAGAAGGAAACTAGAGGCTCCCTATGTACAAATGTTATGACTATTTATGGACAAAACTCAGTGGAGTCCAAACAGAATTTCTAGAACAAGTGAATTTAGCAAGTTGAGGGAACGTGTAATTGATAACTAAACATCAATTGTATTTCTGTATACTACCAAAAAAATATGGGAATGGAGTTTTTACAAGCGTATTGTTTTAATAGGACTGAAAAATATTAAATACATCTGGATACATGTGACAGGAGAGGAAAGGCTGTACAGTAGAAACCACAAAACATTGCTGAACGTAAAGATGTCTGTGGCCAGCACAACCCCTTCTCATCCTTCTGAGGACTCATTCACTGTGCATATGCTGAGTCTCTGCAAACTCACTGATTTGGCACAAGGCCATCAAAAGATGCAGCAGAAGTCTACTTAGATATTGCCTGGACTCCATGAAACTAGCAACATGTGCAGGACAGTCTGCAGCAAACATGCTTGGGAGAGGTGGGTTGTGAGCCTGTCCTATCAAGGGCCCGGGACTCTGGCCACCCACCTGCTCTTCCCCACTCACTACCCAACATGCTTTCCTGTCTTAACAAACCATCTCTGTTTCTCTTTTTTAAATGGCAAAGAATGATTTTGTTAATAACCACTGTTTGGTCTCATATCCAAAGCTTTTCCAATGTGTTTTTAAGAAGAATTATTTTATGATTATGGGTGTTTTGGTTGAGTGCATGCCTGTAAATCATATACATGTCCTGTCCCTCTGGAGGTCAGAAGAGAGTGTTTGGACCCTTAAACTGTTTCTAGCCATCATGTTGGTGCTGAGAACCCAACCTCTGAAAGAATAAATGCTCTCGACCACGGAACATTTAGCCCCTCAAGTTCTTTTTCTTCTTTTTACCTTTCCTTCCTACCTTCCTTCCTTCCTTCCTTCCTTCCTTCCCTCCCTCCCTCTTTCTTTCTTTCTTTCTTTCTTTCTTTCTTTCTTTCTTTCTTTCTTTCTTTCTTTCTTTCGTCCTTGTTCTTTTTTTTCTTTTGACATGATTTCTCTGGGTATGTAGCCCTGGTTGTCCCAACACTCACTATGCAGACCAGGCTGGCCTCAAATTCAGAGATCCTCCTGCCTGTTCCTCCTGAACACTGGGCTTATAGGCCCACCTTATTCACTGCCACACCCAGCCCCCTCTCTCCAGTTCTTCTAACAAAGAAACAAAAACTAGGCTTTATTGTTTTTAAGTTCATAAGTTAATTTTGAAGTTCACAAGAAAGTGCAAAACAACAAACAAACAAACAAACAAACAAAACCCCCAAAACAGAAAATAAACAAAGCAAAATGCCCCGAAAAAAAAGTTGGGGGCAATTGCACCTGCATTGAAGGCTTTCAAAGCTATGGTTTTAAATCTGCACTATCAACATTTAAGGAGATATATTGATCCAAGCAACAAATAGAGAACCAGGCCTGTGATGCACAGAGCATTGACAAAGGAGCAAACCAGTGCAGTAGAGAAGCTGTCACACCCAGAGGTGGCACAGAGCCTAATGGAGCCACAAGCAAATAATAATAATAAAATCGTGTCGATCTAACAGGGATCACAGGTCCGAGCAGGATGCTCTTAGTAGCTCCGTGTAAGAAAAAGAATTCTCAAATTTCTGCTGCAGGAACAGATTAAAAATGACTGCTTATGTTGACATCACACAATTTTAGTTAGCAATAAAAATAATGAGTGATTAGTGTGTGCAGCCGCATGACTGAATCTCAAAATAATTACATGGAAGAGAAAAAAAATGCCAACCAGAAAAATAAAGAAGACCAAAGTGTGTCCTCCTTTACAGGAAATTGCACCAAATGTGAGCTAGCTTATAGTCACATCACCAAAAGGACAAGGAGAAGAAAGCGGAGGAGGGCAGAGTGTAGAAGTCTCAGCCTGTGGGTGGACGTGCGTAGCCACTGTCTTGACTGTGATGATGGCTTTGTGGATGGAGGCAGGCCACAATGCCTCAAATTCCTTATTTCATTACATTTGTTTACTTATGTGTGTGTTGATGTGTGTGGATTCATGTGTGTCACAGCACCAAGGTGGAGGTCATCTCAACTCGTGGAACTTGGATCTCTTTTTCAACCACTTAAGCTCCAAGGTTTGAACTCAGGTCGTGAAGTTTGGTGGCAGGTGCTTTTATCTGCTGAGCCATCTCCCTTGCCTGTCAAATTTTATACTTTAGTTATTCGAAATTTTCTGTGGTGCCTTAGTTACTTTTCTATTGCTGTGAGGAGGCGTCATGACAGAAGCAAACTATAAAAGAAAGGATTTAACGTGGGGCTTGTTTACAGTTCAAAGGTGAGTCTGTGACCGACACGGGGAAAGAATGGTAGTGGCAGTCAGGCATGTCATTGGAGTAGTGGCTAGGAGCTCATGGCTTATCCATGGGCACCAGGCAGTGGGAGACAGGAGAGAGACAGAGAAAGAGATACAGAGAGACAGAGACAGAGAGAGACAGAAAGAGATACAGAGACAGACAGAGACACAGAGTCAGACAGAGACAGAGGCAGAGAGAGAGAGACAGAGAGACTGAGACTGACATGAGCTTTTGGAACCTCAAATCCTACCCCTAAAGATACTCTTCCTCCAACAATGCCACTTCTCCAATCCTTTCTAAAACAGTTCCGCCTCAGGGGACCTAGCATTCAAACATATGGGGCCCGTTCTAATCCAGACACCACATACAGGATATAATTTTTAAAAGAAAAAAATTCTTTATATCTGATGTGTGTTTGCTTAGCTAATGTGCCATGTAAGCATTTGTTGGCAGAGCCACCTAAACAGAATCAATGATTTGGAAACCAGTAAATTGAAGCTCATCTGTAATCTGTTTGCAGAGATTATGAATGATATGAAAATAAACGTAAGAGGGCTGGACTGGTCAGAAGTCAGAAAACCTCTTGCAGCCAAACCTGATGACCTAAGTTCAACCCTCTTGGTAGAAGGAGGAAACCTAATTCTCAAGTTTTCCTCTGACCTCCACATGTGTTCTGTGGCTCAGGCCACTTACAAATACCACACACACACACACACACACAAATACATACACACGTACACACACATACATATACACACATACATATATACACAAACACACATATATACACGCACATACATACACACACATACATACACACACATACACACATACATACACACATACATACACACACATACACACATACATACACACATACACACATACATATACACACATACATATATACACAAACACACATATATACACGCACATACATACACACACATACATACACACACATACACACATACATACACACACATACACACATACATACACACACATACACACATACATACACACATACACACATACATATACACACATACATATATACACAAACACACATATATACACGCACATACATACACACACATACATACACACACATACACACATACATACACACACATACACACATACATACACACACATACACACATACATACACACATACACACATATACACACATACATATATACACAAACACACACATATATACACACACATACATACACATACATACACACATGCATATACACACAAACACATACACACATACATACACACACATATACACACATACATATACATACCACACACACAGTACATAAAAATTTAAAAAGTAATTATAACAGAGTCTGGAATAATGACTTCATCTAAAACAGTTTGATACTCCTTTCTAAATGTGTTATGCAAGACTAGCTAGCTTGCCAGGCAATGGTGGCACAAACCTTTAACCTCAGCACCCAGGAAGCAGAGGCTGGAGGATCTCTGTGAGTTTTAGGCTGTGGGCAGTGGCCGTGCTGCCAGACAGAAGACCTGGTAATGTCGAGCAGATTCAGGAACCCAGCAATTCTCATAATTGTGAATGGTAGGCATTTAAATCTACTCCCGACCAGGTTCCTGTCCTGGAACATGTGACCATGACACTTCACTGAGAGGACTGTGACGATCAGTCATGTAGGGACAGCACCTGAAGTCCTTTCACATCTCAGACCAAGCCACTAGAAAGCACCTGCCTCTAGATCCAACCCACCCACAAACATTTATAAGGCCCTATGCACACAGAATAAACTGCACGAGTTATTTCACCAAAGATCGTCCGAGAGCGGCTGTCTTATTGAGCTATAACACTCCAGGGAATAGCTTTTTCTCCTTAAGCTGGACCTTGACCCAGACCAACCAGCCAGGTTCATAAGCTTGTGTGCAGCCACTTCCTGCTCAGTGGCCCTGACTTTTTAGTCCACTGCGTCTAGGGGGCCTGCCACCGATGGACTCTGGGGCAGAGGCAGCCACAGAAGAGGCCCGGAAACCTGCCTTGTTCCCGATTGCCCTTGGAGAACTGTAACATCTTGGTCATTCTGTCCATGCCTGAAACCCTGGGAGACCTTTCTCTGCTGCAATGAAAACGGTTCCCTGGCCAGCCACACCCTGGTATGCAAACCTATGTAGGCACCAGGCCAGCCTGGCCTAAAAATCCAAGACAGTCAGGACTACACAAAGAGTCCTAGTCTCACAAAAAAAAAAGGGGGCAGCTTTTCTCTTACATTCCTAAGGAGATATGTAGAGGAAAGTCTAAAAGTCAAGGTGATGTGGCGGTAAGGGGGAGTATCTGGCCAGAGAAACATGCATCTTACTTCCATCCAGAACGGAGACCAAGATGATCATGAATGAACAAGAGCCTGCTCAGCTACTCTGTGCTCCGTTAAACTGGCCGCTTGTGCCTGGACCAGGCAGTGGGGCTAGGTAAAGATGCCCTTATGCTTACGAACAGCTGAGGTTTGGATATGCCAGCCTTTCTCACTGGAGGAGCAGAGCTTCACTGTCCTGCCCTCTGCATCCGTTCCCCGTGACAACTGCAGCACATCCCCACATACGTAATGATTAAGACAGCACATACACATAATCTTAGTTACCAGGTTACTAAAAGTCCAAAACGGCTCACCAGGGTGGGATTCCTTCTGGAGGCTTTGGACGAGCCTTGACTTGCTTTCTGCAGCTCTTAGAGAGGTCTCAGTCCTGTGGTTTCTCATTATCCCAACTCTGTTCCTGTCCTCACATCTTTTCTGTGCTGACCCACCTGACTCTCTTTCATAAAAAAACCCCTCCTAGTGACATGGGCCACCAGGGCTCTTCAACTGGGGTTCAGTCTCCTTATCTCCCCCTTATCTACTCACCCATATCTTCGAAGTCTCTTTGGCCCTATGTAGTGTCTGCCCTGGTTCCCTCTGTTAGACAGTTTCACTTTCCCAAGCCATCAACCCCCTGTGGCTAGCCTGCAGAAACTGCTGTCTCTTAGTCTAATCCCCTTTGCCCTGTAAAATGGTAACTCCAGAGACTTGTAATAATCAACCAGATTTTTAACAGTATCTTCAACCCCAGAATGCCCACACAAAGAACACAAAACTCAATTGATATTGGTACAAGTTGCACACCGAGATTGGACAAACGTGCAAGCCATGAGGAGCAAGCAAGTAAGCAGCACTCTTCCATGGCCTTTGCATCAGTTCCTCCCTCTCGGTTCCTGTCCTGTTTGAGTTCCTGCTCTGACTGACATTAATAATGGACTCCACTAAGGAAGAGTCACTGAAACAAACCCACCCTCCCTAAGTTGTTTTTGGTCATGATGTTCCCGCGCTCTCAACAATGAGAGAGTTTATTTGGTTGAGTATGAAAGACCAGAGTCATGGAGCAGTTTCCATACGGGCAGCCAGTTATAGCCCTGTGGCAATTCTAGGCTTGCGTGAGAACCTCAGAGAAAGCTGGTGGAGGACAGGCAAAAGAGGTTCCCAGCTGGGTTCAAACCCCAGCTCTGCCAGTGCTAGGTCTATGGCCTCGGACAATATACTTGATTTTTCTATCCCTAGGCTTGCCCATCTGTCAACTGAGTGGAGTAAAATTATCAGCTTCATAGAGTTGCTAAAAAGGATAAATTTGCAGTGCTTTTGAAAAGACCAGACACAAAGTAGCTCCACGGTGCTACTTAATATATTGTTACTGAGCTCTGCTCCGGGCCCAGGCTAGTGAAAGCTGGTAACAGATGGTTTCCTGATCCAGTAACCTTCAGGCCTATCTAAGAGGATAGGAACCTCAGTGGGAGGCATGTTTCCAAGGAGAAGTGCCACGTATCAGGAAGTGAATGGCAGCCCAGTCTAGACTGACACCCTCTCCCCAAGGACGTAACATTTGTTAAAAGCAGGGTTCAGATCACGCTAGTGGGGCCTTGGGGCTTGTCAGCCTAACGTTGCTTGCTCTCTCTGTATTAAATTCCATTTGGAAGTTTCCAGATGCTGGGGAACTGGAAAGGCTCCTAAGGGGCAGCTGACATTCAGAGCTCCAAGGAAAGAAAGGTTTCAGGCAGCTACCACACTTGTGCTGGGCTAGTCATGCTGCTCGGGGATCTGGAAACCAGTATCTGCTCTCCCCTAGGCCAGGGCAGAACAGGGGGTTCCAAGGCTTACACAGAGAAAGATGCCATATTCTCTGTGTCCACTGGGTGGAGTATTTAGTCAAAGAAGAGTGCCTGGTGCCTTGGAGGCAGTCACTGTAGGGACTGTTTGCCCCTCAAACAGGGAATGCCTGCCACACTTCCTCAAATCCAGCCCAGCCGGGGAGAGGTCCCAGGCCTGTCCTCTGAGGAACTTAGAACCAATTAGAAAACTTGAGAACCAGAAAGATCTAAAATCTGACTCTATTTTTTCACATGGAAATCTAAGAGCCAAGGATGGGTCAGGAGAGCGGACCTATGGCTCTGCGCATAGGTGCGAACTTTTAAGTGTAGATGAGAGTGTGTGTTTAAAAGAACAACACCATAGAAAAGTAAAGTTGGGGGAGGGGCAGCGGAGACCTTCTGGCCTGCATCTTCCTAGAGCTGGAGAGAGTATGGCCAGTCCCTGGGCTCTCCCTGCCTCTTCTCTGACTTTGGCCTAATCCTTCCCTTCTATACATCATCTCTGATGGTGTCTATTCTGAGTATGGAACTGTCCTTGCAGGAAGGAAGTCTAGAGAGACACCTTGTCCCTCCATCCTTTGGCTACCAGACCACTGAAACAATGGACCTGAAGAAACTGGAATTTTCATGGCAATGAATTGCTAGGGGTTGGGAGCGGGAAGGTGTCTGAGGGGAGACTTGTCTTCCAGGAGGGGCTCACAGCATTCTGACAATGTGTCAGGTCTTTTCTCAGTAGAGACTGGAAACAGACAATAGAGACCAGAGTCAGACAGGGATCTCTCCACCTTGACCAGGACTTAGTCATTCACAGCTCTTGGGAAGCATGAGACAATTCCTGCACCCACTAATTTGCTTCTCTTCTGGTGTGGCCATATTGAATAAATCGCCTTTCTCTGCTTTATACTGTTGTCTCTTTAATTGGCCTATTGAAGACAAGTGACCATACATCATGCTTTCTTCCTCCTCCTCCTCCTCCTCTTCCTCCTCTTCCTCCTCTTCCTCCTCTTCCTCTACTTCTTTGAGAAAGGGTCTTGATGGTCTAGAATTCATCCTATAGACCAGGTTGGTCTTGATGCTGCAATGATTCTCCTGCCTCTGTGTCCCTTAACTTCTTTCTTGCATCAACTAACCAGTGTCTGTCATTTTCCTTTTGTCTTTCTCGACTTTTCTTGAGAGCATATTTCCATGTGACATACTGCATGATGTTCTCCCCACAACCCCCAAGATATGCATCCATGAATCCAGGTTTACAGTGTGTCTACTCCCTACACCCAAAAGGTGGCCAGTAGAAGATGTTCCAGAAAAAAAATCTGTGTAATTGGCCAGTAAAGCAAACGCCATGGCTGTGAGTCCCAGTTTACCCGTGAAGTGGATGATAGTGACGATCCACCCGATTCGTATTCTTGAAATCATCTGGCCACCTTTCAAGACAGAAGAGATGCAGTTGGAGGATTCTAGGTGTGCCCATTCACAGAGATAAGAAATAGAAATCGTCAGAAAGCCACGATTTGTATTACAGTGTGGCAATGAACATATATCTGCATTTGTTTGTTTATCTATTTTTTTTTCCTTGTTCAAAATCAAACAGAAGAAAACTGAAAATTTCCATTGAATGCACACATAACCAACCCTACAGGCTTCATCTGACCCACACAGACCTACTGTGTGCTACAAACCAGTTTGGGCAGTGTCGATGGGAACTGAAAGCTGGTTTGAGGCATGCTGGTTTGAGGCATGCAGGTTGATCTAGACATAGATGCAGCGTCCATGTTTAAAAACTACGTAAGGCTGGTGAAGAATAAAGCCAGAAGATGCACCAGGAAAACAAAGGAGGGAAGGCCGCTACGGTGGGGGTCAGGCAGGAAAATACCCGCTCTTCTCCCTACAGGGTGGACACAGGTTCGCCCTCCCAACTTTTACCCACTAGTGGGTGCCCATGGACCCTCCACACTGTGGGTGTTTCAGAGAATGGGTTTACAGAGCTCCCCACTGACAGGCACTTCTCACTGGAGAAGTCAGACATCAACAGAAGCCAGACTTGAATGATCGATCAATTTAAAAGGACGGCTCCCCCTCTGCCCTTGCAGTCCTGAAGGTTGAGTCTGTAGGAAGCTGGGCAGAAAGGAAAACATTCTAGAGACTCGTTTTTCTCCCAGTCTCTGAAACAATAGGCCCCAAAGACATGGGAACTTACCTAGAAATCTCGGACTAGGAGAAAGGAAGGACAGCAGCCGGAGAGGGAACTTGTCTCCCACGGAAGTCTATGCAGAATTCTAACACTTGCTAGACCACCTTACAGGATGAGCTCAAAGCCCAGACAATGAAAGGCCAGTGATGGGTGGGACCAAACAGGAAGGGCTTCAGTACCCAGCCCCACATGACTTTTCTTGTTTTATCTTTTCAAACACATACACTGTCACCTACACTTAGAGGCCACACCCTCATGGCAAAGGGTGCCCTACTTAGGTGGTGTATCCTTGGCCCCTATTTAAGTTTCAATCCCACTTCAGACCCGGAAGATGGACTTGAAGGGGTTGCTATCTCTTTGTTCTGCTTCCCACTGTATCGACTAAACCTGTTTTCTGCTCCCAACTTTTAATTTGACTCTTTTAATTGGTTTTTTGAGAACAGGTGCTGGATCTAACTTGGGGCACAGATTATGATGCCCGAGTTTGATAGCAGGTGAATATGAAATGCAAAGACCCTGGCATTAAAGGTTTTAAAGAGGTAGGGGGTGGGGGTGGGGAGAAATGGAACAGAAAGGGAAAAAGAGACAGTTATATATTGAAAAAGTAGAGCGACTTCTAAATAAAGGTAACCCAGTGAGATTCAGACAACTGGGAACAGTTCGAAAAGCTGACCTCAAAAAGACTAGACATCCACACCCCACCCCACCCACCTCACCCTACCCCACCACCACCACACCACACTATACCCACCACACCACCCCCACCCTGCCTCCACCCCCCACCTATGTAGTCAGTCTAAGGAAGGAAGAATCTTGCAGGCTTAGCAAGGACTATTGCTCAGGACTCTTCATTTAGACAGCCCCTGGAAGGACAGTGCCCCTGGGAGGACTGGGCTCCGTGGGCGTCATCAGTGCTGGATTCACCAGGGCCCTACTTATCTGCACATAAAACTGAAGGGTGACCAGAAATTTCATAGCAGTAGAGAGCCTCAACAGACAGGGCACTGGGATTAGCCTTCTCCTCCAGCCCGAGGGAAAGGTGCTAGTGACGGGCTTTTTTTGCACAAAGAAGATAAACCTTGGCCAGATCCCTAAGCGCCACTATCTCCTCTGAAGAGCATGCAGACAGAACCATTATCTGACCAGAAGAAAGTACCAAAGAGCCACCTGTGGGGTATACAAAGGAGATCTGAAGGATGAGAAGCCACACGGCCCAGAGCAACGGGTGTGTGTGGGGGGAGGGGGGCTTTGAGAACGATGATCCCCAGACACACCCAAGGCACAGCATCCCACTCAGTCAGCTCATATGCTTAGTGCACAGGAATCAGGCCTACACAGTGGCTGGCTGAGCTCATAGAGAGTGGGCAGGCCAAGCCTCACACACAGTATTAGAAATGGACAAATTATCATAACCCATGTCCCACCTACCCCAGTGAGGAGTCACATAGAACAACTACTGTTTCCGGGGACTTGCTTTGTGCCAGGCTCTTTCCTCTTGTGTGTTCTAAACACCAGGGTTTACCGTCTTCCCCCACGTTAAACGGTGGGCGTCTGGGACTCAGAGAAGCTCCATGGTCCTCCCAAGTCAGCCAGCCACTGAGAAGGCAGAGTGGAGATTGCAACTCTGGTCTGTCCCAGCTTGGAAAAACTGCCTATCGCTCTGTTGCTAATGAAAAAACCAGTATCTTGTCTTAAGAGTTAATGAGGATGTGGGGTGAGAGAGGATGTTGGCAGAGACCCCAAGGATGTTCCTGTGGTGACCTGTAAAACTTCTTTTAAAAGGTGACTTTAAAATGTATCAGCAGCTCTTCTGCAGCCCTCAGCTAGGAGAACTGAAAAGGAAAGTGGGCCGGAAGTGCTCCGAGACCTTTGTATGTTAGTAGGAGAGCGTGTCTCTGTGTCCCTGCCGGGCAAGGACATGTGGACATGGTGCTGCCAGCACTGGCCTTCCAAGAGGACCTAGAAAGGTGTGTGGAGAGTGTGCCTGCCCTGGTGGGACAGTGAGTGCAGCAGAAAGAGGCTGCGTGGTTCTCCTGAGACTGAGCAACGCCATGTCTACCTGGGATTTCTGATGCTCTAAGAGTCCCACGTTCTGATTGGCACCATCACCACCTCTTGCTCTCCCTTCTCACTCACACCCATGGGCTTCCTTCTTTTCTTAGACCTTTGGTGCTTCTTTTATTTCACTCGCATACGGTCCCTCCACTCCCCTCCGGCCCACCGCCCATCCACCGCTGACACGCTGTGTGGACAAATCCCTCAACGGTGTCATATCTGACTCTAAAAAAATTATTATTCATTGCATGATTTATTTTTAGCCCGAAACAACTGCATCCTAAAAATGGAGTTCTTAATGAGACAGAGGCTGGGAGAGCTATGCAAGGTATCTAGGGCTTGGCCTCCCAGCCGCTGCCTGGCTCTTGCTCTGTGCGCATGTGTGCATTAAGCCTCCAGTTTGTTCTGAGCTCACTACTACACAGCTGCGGGACCAAGGAGGTGAGGTCAGCCTCTTTGTTCCCCAACCAAGCTTAGCAACGCCTCCAAGAACCTTCCACTCTGTCTTCCATGATCTCTATTCTGGGGACTGAGAAACAAGACTTTTCCCAAATGAAGAGGATTTACCTGCTCGTGGTGGGGGCTTATCTGCTGTCCTTTAGCAGGGCAGAAGAGGGGCTGAACTTCCCCACGTACGATGGGAAGGACCGAGTGGTCAGCCTTTCTGAGAAGAACTTCAAGCAGATGTTGAAGAGATATGATTTGCTCTGTCTCTACTACCACGAACCTGTGTCTTCAGACAAGGTCGCACAAAAACAGTTCCAACTGAAGGAGATTGTATTGGAGGTAAGTGGGGATGGGGGGGGCAGCATCCACCTGTCCGAGTGAGCATCGGTACCAGTGTGGCATTTAACAGGAATGAGGGAACAAGGGCATGGAGAATATGTGCAGAGTTCCCATGTGTTGTAGTCTCACATAAACAGAACTTTTGTTTTCATTTTCTGCAGAAGTGGACCATGGGGGCAAACTCTTAAGATGGAAGGGAGTCAAGAGGTTGCACATTGACCCTTCTTTATCCAGGGAATGGGACAATCATTGCTCAGGACAAATAGCTGAGGCTCAGCCATGCAGAATCAGTGGGAGGCAGAATGGGAGGCCCAGCAGCCAAGCTCCAAACAATTGATCTTTCTCCACATGTCCTGATTTTTCAGGGGTTCTTGTCCCACCTACCCCTTTTCTAGAATGTTCCAACTATCATTAAAACCACTGGCCTAAAGGAAACTGAGGGATTTCCTGTGAGTCCCTTCAGCGCTAACTCCCCACATTCTTCTCACGCTCTCCCTTGGACCCTGGAGAAGAAACCAGGGTCCTTTGGCCTTGTCTCTGCTCTTGGTCAGAGGGAGAGTAACCATGTCCTTGACCCAGTCAACTTCACAGTGTGGGTGTGTGCTCTTCTGGGCTGTGTACTCATTAACAAACAGGTTTCTATCCCCACAGAAAGTTCTTGATTCGAGTTTTGAGCCCACACTGAAGTAATTTCTTATTTTATCTGTATTACATGAGCTGTTGGTCATCTGGCACTGAGGGTGGGGGCATTTCTAATCCTTTGCAAGCGCCACAGAAAGACTCTCTGCATCTCCTCCTGGACAGCTGAAGGCCACTGACACTTCAAGAATACCCATGCTGCTGAGAGTCTCCCCCAGTCCCCACAGCTGGCACAGCACACAGCTACAGGACAGGGTGATCAGGCTAATCAAATGACGCGATTAGCAAACCCGCCATATAAAAACCAGTGAGATTTAAAGTTTCAAGAAAAATGACTATAATAAAATCCAGCCAACCACCTGAATATATCTAAGTCACATTAAAAGAGGGAAAAAGCGTTTCATAATTTAAAGTACCCCCTAATCAGCGGAGAGTGCTCGTGTTTAAAAATATCTCCACAGCTACCATGTTCTTCCTGGGCTCTATCTACCCTGGGGAGAGGGGAGCAATTTTGTCCCTTCTGTGGGCAGTAGATGGAAGGAAAGTGGGTCCTAAAGCTATTGATATGGGGAAAGCAACTGGCTGAGAGAAGAACATGGCCCGAGCACACCTGCTGCAAAGTCCATGAAATGGACACTTATCTCTGTTGCCAACCACCTTTCTCGGTTACTGAGATCTGTCTTATGAAATATGTAGCTGAAACCATAGAGATTTTATTTGGTAATCGCATCATGGACTCGTTAAACCAGACTCAAAAGGACTCTTCCATGGCCAGGGCACAATGACAACTCTTATTAAATAGTACATGTGCACACGTTACTGCAAGTTGATGTGGGCCCCCTAAGTTTCCTCCTTAGTCAAAATCACCATCTGTGCTAGGTTTTTCTCCTGTACTTCAAACCTGGATTTATAAGGAGGTCTTTCTAGCCCCAGGGCTGTGACTATTCACTGTAGATAGGACAGTACAGTGTCAGCCATGACTCTGGAAAGCTCTAGGGAGCCCAGATTCCTACCCATCTAGTGGCTTAGGAACATAGTTTCCCACGAGTCTTATTGTGTTAATCCTGCTCGACCTAGATCACACAGACATTTATAGCAACTAAACACAGGCTTCACATGCTGATACTACTACTTGGGGGATACTTGGATTTCTTAAGGAACCGATTTCCATTTTCAGACTGTTCTCGTAGTTTAAAAGCCGAGCCTGTCCTATGAAACACCTCACCTTCCCACTTTCAGGTACAAACAGCTGCAGAATACAACTCAAGGACAGGAGTGGGGAGCTCTTAGCTTATCACATGAGGGCCAACATATTCTGTTAAAACCCCACATTCGTGTGGGCCTACATGTATATCTTACCTGTTGCTCTTAGGGAAGCCACAAAAGGCCCAGAAAAAGCCCCACTCGGGACACAGCCTGGAGAGGGGCCTTGGAGTAATAATTACTTCATGCTGTGGATACAGAGAAAAGGAGACACTCAGGTGGCTCACAGGTTCCTCAAAAGGTCACTGTGACAACTGAGGGGCAAGTAGTCATCTGCCCTCATCTCTGAAGATACGTCCCAGGGCCCCCAGTGGAAGCCTGTGTTCAGTTTAAGGCTGTGCATTGCTTATTTCTGGCTATTTGCAAGCAGTGTGGCTCTCAGCTAGCTTAGAGAAAATTGCAAATAAAAGGGGAGGGAGGTTGCTGTGTAAGGTTTTCTGGGCATGCCCAGTAAGAGGAATTTTGTGTGGGTACATGGATGGTTTGACAGGGGAATACTGGGTCATGAAGCAGGAATTTCCCTGTGAAACAATTGGGGGTGGGGCAGAGAGAGGAAGAGTCTGCCACTCTTAAATAGCTTCTGTGAGCTTTCCCTTAAAGTTTATCCTTGGAGTCCTGACTGCTTTAGAATAAGGCTGCTATTATTATTGTTTTCGTTGTTGTTGTTTCTTCTTGGTGAAGTCCCTTCGGGTAACAGCATCCATACAGGCATCAGCAGCATTCAGCAGAGCAGAGTCTGAACTCTGGAGAGAAGGAAGTTTTGATAGGAGAAGACACAGTGAAGCCATGAAAGGCTCAGTAGGAAAAGGACAAGTAAAAGGCGTTTGAGTTTTGCTTTCCATCCAGTCTGACTCCCCAAGCTTTGGGTCAGTGCACACACAGTGCATAGTTCTGCATGGGTGTCCTGTGCATGCTTGTTGAATGGAGGAAATGCTAGAACTCAAAGGGAATCTTAGATTGTTCTGCACAGCTCATTTCAGGGATGCAGCTGTTACTGGAGTTCTTCAATCAGACAGAGCCTTGGCCCTGAGAGCAGTAACAACCTATGCTCAACTCTTACCTGTCATAATTAGTACAATTAAAGAGACAGGTAAACATGGGAAAGAGAAAAGGGAGGCTTATCCAGCATGGCCAGACTAGGGAAAGGAACAAAGGGATTCAGTGACTCCAGAGCTCATCCTTGGGATCCTCGAAGGAGGGTTAGGTTTGAATAGAAGGCGGGAAGTTAAGCAGTCCTGGTCAAGGTGTGGTCTCTCCCATCATCACTGACCGAGATCTAGCCTGTCCAGCAAGAGGGTGTGGGAGTTGTCAGAACCATGTGAAATCTCTTCCAGGACGAGGATCCTCCTCTGGCTGGCACCAGACTTCAGTGGGATTTTTTGTTTTGTTTTTTGGCTTTTTTTTTTTTTGTTTGTGTTTTTGATTTTTTTTTTCTTGACATCCATTCTTGGAAAAATGCCAGGTTTTGGGGTCTTTTGTTTCAGTTGTCTAAGAGTCAAAGGGAAGAACATTCTTGGGTCCTTTCAGAACATCTTCTCTCCCAGGAGAATGAATACATGCCCTTCACTGAAATAGATGGTAAGCTTATTTCCTGGCTGGGTTCTTCATAGCCATGTAGCACAGGCTTCTTTAGAAATTCAAAATACATTAAAAAAAATAAGTAGATGAAGGATGCCATAAAACTTCTTATGGCCAAGAGGGCATGGCCAGGATTCTAACAAGTGTTTCCAACGCTGTCGCTTCGCCCAAACGTGCAATTCCAGTCAGGACTACAGCATCCACAGTGCTTTGTTTCCGGCCTTATTGTACATCACTAAGAAGTTTCGTGTTTGTAAACATGTCAGCATCAGAATAGTGTTTCATTGTATGGCTGTACACGTTTCACAAGGTCTTTTTCCTATTTTATAGGGTCTGGCACAATTTTCAGAGCATTTTTAAAAATTAGTCTGTTTAGATTTTTAAAGTTTTAATGAACATTTTTGGGTTTTGTTTGTTTGTTTTTGATTTTTTTGAGACAGGGTCTCACTTTACAACTCTGGCAGTCCTGGAACTAACTGTGTAGACCAGGCTGGCCCAGAACTCAAAGAGATATGCCTGCTTCTACCACCTGAGTTCTGGAGTTAAAGACGTGTGCTGCCACACCTGGCTTGGAAATTATTTGCCATTCATGTATTTTTTTTCTTCCATAAATGATGTGTCTGTGCCATCTTCCCATTTTCTAAATTAAGGAAGGAGTTGCAGCTTTGTGTGCTGTGTCTTGGGGAGGTCGGAAGGTGAGAAAAACAGTAGACCAACCTACAACTCAGTTGTTAGATGGTAGTCTCGGGGATCTCATGGGCAAATTGATGCTTTAGAACATGAAAATGTTCTATTCATCCTTATTTAGTGCTCTCAGAAGACATAGTAATCTTAGTGTGTCAAAGTGAACATGGGGTGGGGGATGGGTGATAAAAGACCAATGTTTTCCTTATTGTAGGCAGAACTGGTCCATTTGTTTGGGGTGAACTGTGTCCCTTAGGGCTAACAGGCCACCTAGAATTTTGGCACAGACACCAGTTACTTTGGTGCCTTCAAACAGGCTATATCTGAGGCCAAAGATTTGGGGTTTCTCTTTAGTATTCCCTCTGAGAATGCACCTGTACTTACTGCTTATGACGATCACCTTGTGAAAAGCTGTGTTTGCTATCCCATAGTATCTGCAAGGCATCCCTTGAAACAGTAAATGAACATTAAATGGCTCACAGCCTATAACTTTTGGAAATGGCCTATTGTAAAGCAAGAAATCTGTTCTGATAACTGATTTTCCAGCACTACAACATAGGCCACTCTACAACACGGCCTGAATACTACAGTTTGTATGTGGAAACTCTAGCACAATTCCCCACAAGACCTTGTGGGGAAGTGGGAGGCTGGTTCTATGATCCATGGGTGAAAACAGAATTGTGAATCCCAGGGTTCTGCAGCTCTTCGCTGAGTCTCCTAGGTCACTTCACTTAGACTTCAGTATCCCTCACAGTTGAGTTCCCTCAAAGGTATGTGTGTGTTGGTCCCTGTGATGGTTTGTATATGCTCAGCCCAGGGAAAGGCACTATTTGGGGCTGCGGCTTGTTGGAGTAGGTGTGGCCTTGGAGGATGTGTGTCCCTGTGGGCATGGGCTTTAAGATCCTCATCCTAGCTGCCTGGAACCCAGCCTTCTCCTAGCTGCCTTTGGAACAAGAGGTAGGACTCTCAGCTCCTTCAGCCCCATGTCTGCCTGGATGCTGCCTTACTCTTGCCCTGATGACAATGACTGAACCTCTGAACCTGTAAGCCAGCCCAAATTGAATGTTGTCTAAGAGCTGCCTTGGTTATGGTGTCCATAGCAATAAAACCCTACTAAGTCCCCATTTGATCTGTATGCCAGTGGAAAGTCTTTAGCTTAGTGTTACCATAACCCCCTCAAACACAGCAATGGATCTAGCATCACTGATAGGTCTCACATGTTTTGGTGCTTTGAATAAAGACAGCCCCACTCCATGTCTCATATATTTGAATGGTTGGCTCCCAGTTACTGGAACTGTTTGGAAGAATTTAGAAGCATGGCCTTTTTTGGAGGAGGTCCAATATCACTAGGAGTGAGCTTTGAGGTTCAAAAGCCTGTGCCATTCCAGTTCTCCCTCCCTCCCTCCCTCCCTCCCTCCCTCCCTCTCTCTCTCTCTCTCTTTCTTTCATGGTTGTCATCTAGGTATGAAAGCTCTCAGCTACTGCTCCTCTACCATGCCTACCTGGCTGCCTGCTGCCTTGCTTCCGAGGTGATGGCTGCATGCTTTACTCCTCTGGAGTCATAAGCCTTAAGTTAAACACTGTCTTTTGTAAGTTGATTTGGCCCTGGTGTTTTTGTCACAGCAATAGAAACATAGCCAAGCCACATGCATGTGCTCTAAGAACACCATCACCCTTATATGCCCATCCTTGAATGCAATAAGGAAGCCAGAGAGCTTTAACTCTCTCTCTCATTGATTCATTACTCGATCCAGAGCAAAGATTTACTCCCTCACACCACATCTGTAAGATCAACCATATAACCTTAAACACATTGAATTAAAAGAACCAAGTGAAAGCAAACTTGTAAGAATTTTGTGTACTATAGAAGGTGCACAGGAATTGGTGTCTTATTTTGTTATGCTGGTTGCAGAGGGAGAAATTCATCCCTGTGGGATACAGCTGTTTTCACCCAAAATGGACCCTTCATTCTGCCTCTGGAATTTCCAGCATCATCTTAGCCTGTCTCCGTAGTTCTCAGCTAACACCTACGGGGCTTTAAAAATGTTTATATTTCATGCCCCTGTTTTAATTGGGATAGGTAAGGATGTCGAAACATTACACATTGCTTCACATGTATTTCTTTACTTGTGTCTGGGCACACCGTGGAGTGTGAGAAGTCAGAAGACAAAATCTGGGAGTTAGTTCTCTCCTTGGCAGCATGTGCCTTTACATGTCGAGCCCTCTCAGCAGCTCCCTGGGTTTATTTTTTATTCTTAAAAGTAGCTTCTTTTCAAACATTGTTTTTAAGTTTAAAGGCTTATTATATTTATGTGTATATGTGTATGTATGTGTGTATGTTTGTGTATATGTGTGTATTTATGTGTGTGTGTGTGTGTGTGTGTGTGTGTGCCTAAAGAAGCCAAAAGACAGTTTCTGTTCTCTAAGAGCTAGAGTTGTAGTTGATTTTGATCCACACAACGTGGGTACTGGGAAATGAACTTTCTTTCTTAGGAAGAATAGCAAGAGCCTTTAAATGCTCATCCACCTTTCAATTCCCTTAGTGTTTGTTTGTTTTCTTATTTATTGTGTGGGCATGGCCCACATTAGACAGTGAACATGTGGTGGTCATAAGACAAAGTGTGTAAGTGAGTTCTCTCCTACTGTTATATGGACTCCAGGGATAGAACTCAGGTCCTTAGGCTTTGTAGCAAAGGTTTGACACTGTGCTATCTGCCCAGCCAGACACCACAACTTCTGAGCATGCTCAGTCATCCTTATATGTCCGACTGCAAGTGAGGTAAAGAGTTCTCCGCATGATGCTAACGTACAGCCAAGTCTGAGGATTGCCTAAGCCTTGGTACTAAACCCATAGACCCAATGGCACTGCATTTCTCAAGGGTGTGCTGGAAACGGAGGCTTTCACGGCCCATCCTAGAATCAGAATATACATTACATGGGATCCCTAGAAGATCTGTAGGCACACTGAGGTTTGCAAAGCACTGAGCTGGCTCAGAGCAGACTAGAAAGTGTTCTGTGGGGTGAAGCTAAGTTGTCCTTTCATCTCTACCATAAAGTCGTCATCTCACCTGCAGCAGGTGACATGGCCTCTGACGTCTATCAGGTTCCTCTTTTGGAAATGATAAGGAGCAATTTCCTTTAGATCTATGTTTAAGAGTCTCTGTCTTAGTCAGTGTCCCATTGCTGTGAAGACACACCACGGCCATGGCAGCTCTTACAAATGACAGCATGTAGTTGGGGCTGGTTTACAGCCCATCATCATCATGGCAGGAAGCACGAGAGCACGTAGGCAGACATGGTGCTGGAGAAGGAGCCGAGAGTTCTACATACTTATGTGCAGGTAGCAGGAAGAGAGAGACTGGGTTTGGAATAGACTTTCTGGAACCTCAAAGCCCACTTCCAATGACACACTTCCTCCAACAAGGCCACACCTTCTAATCCCTCTCAAGCAATATCATTCCCTGATGACCAATCATTCAAATATGTGAACTTATGGGGGATATTTTTATTCAAACCACCCAGAGTACCTTATCAAAAGAGTCACCTCCCTGCTCATGTATATAAACCACATTCTCCAAGATGCTTCCTCCTCCCCCTTCCTCTCCTTCTCCTCCCCTTCCTCTCCTTCTCCTCCTCCTTCCTTTCCTTCTCTTTCCTCTTCCTCTCCTCCTCCTTCCCCTTCCTCTCCCCCTCCCCCTTCTCCTCTACCCTTCTTATTTTTTTCCACAGTGCGTGGGGTGATATCTTGCACTCAGTGTAGTGCCTTCTATTGAAAGTGAAATCTACAAAGTTCAGAATGTTTTCCTAGTCACCAGCCCCAGCATCTGGATCATGGTCTGACACAGTGGGTATCTGCAATTTTTTTTTTGAACAAATACTGAAGGAAAGGAGAAGGGGAACAGAAGGCATTGAGTATGTTTTTGAGCCAGGCCCCTGGCAGAGGCCTTGCATATACTAGCTTAGGTAATTCAGATATTCCCACATTATATTATAGAGAGGTCAGAGCCCAGTAAAAGCTGCCCAAAGCACAAAGCAATGAAATAGAAATCTAGCATGAAGCAGGGTTCTGCTAGCACATGGAGGCGTGTTCCTTCCACTACCCCCACAGAACAGCCGAATGGGATAGTTTCAGGTTTGTAAGTAGTACAAAGTCTGTGTCTGATACTTTGGACTTTCACCCACACTTAGTGATACTACGCTGTCCTGGTCTCTGTGCGATTCCTTTGTGGTTACTTAGTGTAAATGGGCAAAAGCTTAACTCCCAGCTAGATTTTAATGAATGAATGCTGATGGATGGATGAATGAATGTGTGGAGAAGAGATGGAGAAAAAGAGGGATTTATACACACATGTGTAATTGGAAATATATTTTTTCTTGATTTCTTTTTAAAATTAAATTATTTGTTTGGTGGGTGTATATCATGGTGCATGGGCCAGAGGACAACTTTTGAGCTGTCTCTCCAGCTCGAGCTTTTGGGTTTCTTTCTTTCTTTCTTTCTTTCTTTCTTTCTTTCTTTCTTTCTTTCTTTCTTTCAGTACAAAGTAGAAAGGGAGTTGAATTCATTAGACCCAGGAGCCGTGTGTTCCCCTTTGCTTCCTCCCACTAAAATGTTTTGTTTGTATATTTGTTTGTTTTCCCAAACCTTGGGACTCTCTGTCCAGCATGTATCTGTGCGCATGGGCAGAGGGCCCCGAGCTGTTTAAGGCTGACCCTGAATTCTGAGCCTATTTAGCACTGGCACATGTCCCAGCCGTTGCTCCTCCAAACCCCAGGGCAGAATGAAGTTGCTGGAGTCAAGTTGATCTACAGATGGAATGATGTGGGAATACTGGGCAGAGAAGAGCAATGCATGCAGGACTCGGGGACGATTTCCAATTGCTCCCTGCCCAAAGACAGCCTTCTTCAGTCTCACACCTGCTCCACTCCAAACAAAATCAGATGAGTTCAGGCTTATTTTGGTTTGGCTCTGAGAAAGAATCCTTGCAGAGAGCCTGTGCTATTTATCCTAGGAGACTCCCTCTCCCTCACCACCACCACCCCCAGCTCATGTGACACTCCGGTGCTGTGGGACTAGAGAATGCACCTTTGGTGAGCACTTTATATAGTGTAGGTCATCTTGGGGGAGTATGGACTCAGATGACTATAGTTAAGCCTTCCCTCTATAGAATTAATGAAGAAATAAAGATTTTACAAATGGAGGGCTGGCAAGATTGCTCAGTGGTTAAGGCTGATTACCACATAAGCCTAATAGTCTGAGCTCGAACCCTGGAACCCATGTAGGAGTGAAAGGAGAGAAAGTTGTCCTCTGACCTCTACATACATGATGTGACACATGAACCCCATGGCACACGTGTCCCCACATGCATTTGTGCACATGCTAATAAAAACAAACGGGAACCACTCTGAACTGATCCGCTGTTTAGATATTGGGAATCTCTTTACTGCTCCCATCTCACAAAGCCCTCAGTGACACTCAGGCCTAAGCCAGACACATAAATCCTGCTCTGTTGATCAGAATCACAGTTCATCTCGAAGCTTCTCCATTCAGGAACGCAGTCTTGTGTTCTTGGGGGAAGACACCCCACCACAGTCATACAATTTTAAATGGGGTCATTTCCAGCATCACAGAAATATGGTATGAACTCTTATATAACAAAGCAGTCAAAGAAGGCGGGGCAGGGTCTACTGGGAAAAATGGAAGACCCTTCATCCTCATCACCAGTCCTGCTGTCTTGCAAGTTCTGCCTTGCAGGTTGGCATGACGTGCTGTGTGACCATCAGTCCCAGCACGCACCTAAGATGACTCGCTCTCCCTAGAAAGCCGGTTCAGCCTGACGTGCTGGCATGCTTGAAGAAACCTCAGAAGCTCCCATGGTTTCTAAGCTACATGCAGCAGGCCTGAATTATCCATGCAAGCTGTCTCTGCTTGGACAGCCCCTCAGGAAGGCATCCAGCATGCCATCTTGCGATGTAGTGGGCTGGCAAGACATCGGAGTGTCCAAGGTGCCTGGTTCCAAGAGCTCCCTCCTGCTGCCAGGTACCCAAGCCAGGCAGCCTTTCCTCTCCATCTGCTGTGCGCTGGGCTGCCCCTACCAGGCTCATCTGTCTCAGCCTCACCCTTCCCCACAGCCGTCCCAGCTCAGGGGATCAAGCTATTGGTTGATCCCACCCCACCCCCAATTTACCTGTGAAGCAAATGACTTTGAATCTGTGAGTTAACCGGGTGGCTGTAAGCAGGACAGGATTCTCCAAGACCGGGTGCTTGCTTCGTAAAATATCCCAGTGGTCACAAAATGGCCACTTATAAGGGTAAAACAGATACAAGACACGTGTAAAGTGACTCACACACGTTTGGTACGAGGCTAAAGACTGCTTTTGAATTGGCCTTGGATGTGGCATCCCATGAAATCTCTCTCCACACAAGCTAGCTTTTCATGGTATCTGCTATCATTAGTAGATGCTATCGGAATATTCTAGTCAGAATTTGTTGTTGCTGTTGTTTTGTTCCTTTGATTTTGGAGACAGGGTTTGCATATGTCACTCAGACTGACCTTGAACTTGTGATCCAGACCCATCAGCCTCAGCCTCCTTAGTGCAGGGATCCGGTGAAACTCGACATTTCATAGATTCAGCCAAGCTGGAGCAGACTCCTGCTTTTCAGTGTCCACAGAAGACAGAGTTGAAGTCCTTCGTTTATGTATAGGAGGTCTTTTCACAGGTGGGCGCCTGCTCCTCCACTTTCTCATGAAGGATGATATAAACCAAGAGAAAGTGAATTTAGATAGAAGGCTTCTCTTTCTGCTCCCAGAAAGTCTCTGGACACTGCGTGTGTGTGTGTGTGTGTGTGTGTGTGTGTGTGTGTGTGTGTGTGTGTGTGTGTGCTTTACTGGGAATCAACCCATTGTTTTTCTTATTCCATGAAAGGCTCTTGTTAGTATAAAATGGATAAACACAAGCACTGACCTGCAGGGAAAGCCTCCCTCATTCTGTCATAATGGATATCACCTAAGGCTGTGCAGCGAGAGGCTATGTTCATATGCTAGAAGCTGTGTGGAGCAAAGGTTCTCACCGTATGTGGGCTCAGGGCTCTGCATGGGATCTGGTCAGAAATGTTTGTTCCAGGGTTCCATCCCAGACATGCTGAGTTAGAAGCTCTGGGTGGGCTCCATGAGTTGTGTTAGCATCAGCTGTCCCTGCAAGTGATGCTGATGTGTGCTTGTGGTCAGGGTAAGGCTTAGAATAGAGCTTTCTCTGTAATAGTTTTACAGGGAAGAAGCCTTCAGGAAGCACTTGCATACAAGTTCTGCCAGCAACTGTTGGCTCTTGTTTCCTTTTAGAATAGAAACGTGAAGATCAAGAAAGCTAAAACTTGCTCAGGGGACAGCTGGTCATCAGTAGAGCCAGGGCATGGGCTCAGGGCCCTCTGGTTCCCTCTGCAGAAGTAAGTTGCATTGGAGGAGTGTATAGGTTAAGTCTGGTTCTTCCTCCCAGAAGAAGACTTAGTCTCAAAATATATTTACAAATTCCTTGGCCATATAGTTAGGTTCTTTTCTGACTAGATCATAACTTAAAATAACCCATTTATTCTCATCTGTGCTTTATCACGTGGCTGGGTACCTGTGCTCAGGCACCATGCATCTGTCTGGTCACATCTGCCTAGGCAAATCTCCTAGCCTGGAACAATCCAAGAATCCTTTCTGCCTCCCTGATGTTCCACCTCCTATTTTCTGCCTAAGCTATAGGCCATCAGATTTATTATTGACTGGTGTTACATCCACACAGACACAAGATATTTTCTTTACAGAGGAGAGCTGCGATTCTGGAACAGTATCAGGTCTGGGCTTTTAGTGAAGTTGCTTAAAAACTCTGGACAAGTGGGTTAGCCTCTCTGTTTCCCCATTTCGCCATCTGCAAAGCTTTATCTTGGGAGATTTTCACAATTCTAAAAGATAGTTCACTTAAGGTAGTTGGTGCTGTAGTTGGCATAGTGAACACCGATTTAGGGCTATCTGTCTTTTTTAAACATTAATTATCTGTTCGTATGCATGTGTATACAAGAGAGGGAGAGAGAGGGAGAGAGAGAGAGAGAGAGAGAGAGAGAGAGAGAGAGAGAGAGAGAGAGAGAGAGAGAGAGAGTTTGTGTGCATTCATGTCATGGTACATACATGGAGGCCAGAGGACAATTCTGTGGAGTCATTTGTCCCTTTCTACCATGGGAGTACTGAGGATCAATTCAGGTTGTCCAGTTTAGTGACAAGTGCCTTTGCCTCTGAGCCATTCCACTGTTCCCAGAATTGCTGTTTTGCTGTAGTTGCTTCATGAACTTTCAGCCTGGAGAGGGGACAATGAATACAGCCCAAAGTGCCAACTGAGCAAACCAGTAGCCCCTCTCTCTTCCCCCTCAGCACTTCCAAGAGCTGTCCAACATCAGCCTCACAGGCTTCAGTGCATGCTTGGTTCTCAGAAATAGCTGTCCCCTTCCACAGCCAGCCTCCGTGGTGGACATAATGTGTGCCAACTGCCAGGCTATACATAGCTCGGGCCTTGCTTGAGAGTGGCCAAAAGCGAGAGGAGATTACCGGAGATAAACGTGGGCTCTCGTGTTTCGGGGGACAGGGTTTTAAATAGTTTGGCATGTGGCCAGATGTGCTGGGGAGAACAGCCTTCCCCAGCTGGCAGCTTCCTTGGAAAGGACATCAGTGCGGCCAGTATATTTTTAATGGCTGGCCTGAGAGACATTCAGAGCAGAGATCTGCATAATCCCAGGACTCCTTATTTTGATGTTTGTGGATTCTTGAGACTGCAGAAAATCACAGCAGCCTCCCTCCAAGTCACTCTCTCCAGTGTCTCCACCCTTCATATTCCCCCCAACTAGGAAGGACATTCCTGTTTCTGACAATGAAGACAGTTCATGGGATGTGTCTTCATCTCTGCCCCCGTGTTAGAGCTGATAAATTCTATAAAGGGACTTGGGATGCACACACAGACCTACTGGATGCCCTGTCCTCTGAGGCCCAGGGTCAGGCAGCAGGGGGGACCTGTCCCATCTCACAGCATTGAGCACTGACTTCCTTTCATGGACAAACTTCTGGAACAAGCAAGCCACACCTGCTGCAGCCTGTCCTCACCACCCACTCGACTGTCCTGTTCCCTGCTCTGGCTTCTGTCCCGGCTTTTCTTTACAAGGTCATCCATGACTTTCCAGCCCAGAAGGAAGATCCGATGGGAGTCCTGCCCCTCCTGGACTTTCAGAGATGCCATGCCTTAGTGACTTGGAGTCAGGGTGCCACAATGGTTCTTTCATGCCTCCTTGCCCAGGATGGGTACTTCTTCAGGCACATGCCTCTAACAGGACCCACACTGGCCTACAGCTTTCTCCTGCACCAGCCCCAAGAATGCCCCCTCCTCTAGATCCTTTGTATATCTTGAACTCCTTCTGAGATCATAAATTCACTGCAGCTCTATCTGTTCTGAGAAGCTGGCCCTAGTTCTGGAACATTCTCTTGCTATTACTGTTTGTCATTATTCTGTTTTCTGGGTGGAGAGCCTGACCCTCCTTGTGGCCCCTCTTCTTTGTCCTCTCTCTCCAATCTCTGTCAATAGAAAAGGAAAGGCTTCTGAGTAGGTATCAGCTCACATGACTCAGCACACAGGCAGTTGCTTCTCCATGGTTCCAGCCCTTTGTCCCATGGTTCCCGCTTTCTCCCAGAGCCACCTCTGTGTGAGAGAGACCACAGTATCTGCCAGCCACCTGAATGCCTGCTCCTTCTTCTATCTGGTCTGGGCCCTCAGATCTATCTCCTCTGAACTCAGATCTGCTCACTTCTACTTAGCTCCAAATTATAACTTCCAACCACAATATCCAAAGTCCTTTTTTTCCCTACACATCGTAAACACAGGATTTTATTTTATTTGTTCTTTGAAACAGGTTTTTCTGTGTGGCCTTGGCTGTCCTAGAACTCACTTTGTAGACCAGGCTGGCCTCAAAATCAGATATCCACCTGCCTCTGCCTCCCAAGTGCTGGGGGATTAAAGGCATTTGCCACCATGCCTGGCATTACACAGAACTCTTTTTAGCTTTCTCAAACACAATCTAAGTTAGCTTGTTCAGGTCCAACCCTTGACACACACCTTCAAACCTAAGCTGACACTATTTTTATCCCTTGATGTACACACTCCTTCTGCCTGTCCTGTCCAGTGTCTCACTGGCCTCCACTCTCTCAAGCAATCTCCTTTTTAATTTGTCCATCTACTTAAGGCTGTAATTTGGGGATCAGTCCATCTGCTCTCCTGAGAACTAGATGTAGCCCGGGGAGGAAGGCACACATAGACACGGGGCCTGCAGGAGCAAATGCCAACAGTAGAGAGACAATAATCATAGAAAAGCCAAGGGACAGTTGCAAAAAAAAAAAACTGGGGGCACCCGAATAAGCATTGAATTGGGAGTACGTGTCGGGGGACCCCTTCTGGGGAGCTAACATGTCTGAATACACTACAAAGGTAGCAGAGTTGGCGAATGGTGGGAGGAGTCTTCCAGATGTCCCAAAGGGCACATACCGATGCAAGGAATGTTTTTGTGTTCTTGTGTTACACAAGATACGGAGTGTTCCTGGGGAGGCCAAAGGGGCAGAAGACCATACCATACAGGACTGTGCTGCTATATAGGGATGTTTAGACACACCCAAAGTGTGTGGAACCACACCCACAGCACTCATCATGGCCTGCTGGGCTCTGTATGGTTTTCCACCCCACTCCCCACCCCTGCCCACAAACTCTCTCTTATGAGACTTCATAACTTTGCTCTACTATTTCAGCTGCCCCCCTTCACCCTTACTAACTCATCCTTGGCTAATGATTCTTACTTCTCTTTCCATTCTGATAATCTAGGCCTTGGCATTTGGAGATCAGTAATGACCCAGAACCCTATCCAAGTATCATACTACTAGGAAGGAAGTTTAATATTTATTAAGCACCTACCGCGTGTGAAGAACCATGTCAAGCCCTCATAATGCACTGTCTCAGTTAATCTTCAAAAGAATCCTGTGGCACAGTATTATTGCCTCCTCTGTGCAGTGAAGTCACAGCATAGGCTGGTGACAAAATCAGCAATAAGTCCCATGCTCTTCCTTACTAGGGTCTAGCAAGCATAGGTCACCCGCTCATTTAAACATGGCACACACATGGTCTCATCATTCAGGCAGCAAGAGTGGTATAGACAATCTATAGAATATAACACCTGAAAGAGAAACACATGCCAGAAACATCCATTTATCAGTTTTACATTATTTATTCCTCATGTCATGTATGATATTCTTTACATGGAACTTTGTTAGAAGTCCATTTGGGTTCAAAGAATCAGCAAATGTCTATCCAAATCCTAGTGTTTCTGAGAGAGTGAGCAATGCTTTCATTCTGGAAGCTTCACATAACCAGCCAATGGATGGGCCTAGTCCCAAAGATGGACTCTCAAGGGAGTCTATGGCTAACCCATCAATCTGCCCCCAGAGAAAGGCAGAAAGGGAACAGGAGAAAGCCAGTCGTGTATAGAGTATTCCAGTTTTATGGGCACTTAGGAAGTGTGGAGGTGACCTTTCATCTCACACAGGACTCACAGTATTTGGTGATAATTGCCTCTTGCTTCTCTGGCTTACAAGCTCTTTGAACTCGTGAAGTACTCATACCAGTTCACCCTCGGACCCACGAAGGTGCTGACTGTCTCTGAGGAACTGCACAGAACACATAAGGTGCTTGCCTCTCTCCTTGCTGAGGAAGGGGTATCAGTACAGAAACAGAACACCGCAGGTTAAACACTGGGTGTCCCAGTTCACTCCTGGGGCTGGACCACTAGAATTCTAGAAAGGAGAATGGAGTGGAAGAATGGAGTTGGGGCTGCTGTTGTCATCCAAGTTTGGTAAGGTGTACAGTGACGTGGGGGGTTGGGTGTGATGAAGGAGTGTGGGCTGGAGGAAACCAAGCCATAGGCAAGTGACTTGTTTGCCTACTCTGGCCTCCCCATTCACAACTGGTCCTTAGGGACCCAGTCACATAAAAAGTTAGCTCAGAGGCCCCAAGTCTCCGCCACAGCTACCTTCCCTATTGAGTCTCACCCTTAGGTGTCTGTGACCCTGGCTACCATTGGTTTAAGCTTGTTAGCGGTGCATGCAAGATCTGATAAGCAGGCTTTGGGTCTAGTGAAGTTGGTAATAATTCAGGCGCTGCAGGGATTTCTAGTCAGGATGCTGAAGAGGAGGGTAAACAGGGAGGAGGAAAGTAGATCTCAGGTAATGGGCTTTCTGGCCCATCTATGACAGTTTGTTCTGTCTATTAATCTATGGCATAGGACAGAGATAGGTACTTACTGCTCAAGTATGCAGAAGTTCCATGTAGATAGGAAAGAGTGTGCTTTAAATGCCCAGGAGAGGAACACATTTGTGCTTACCTAAAGTTCTAATTTTTTTTTCACTGTGTGTGTGTATGTGTGTGTGTGTGTGTGTGTGTGTGTGAGAGAGAGAGAGAGAGAGAGAGAGAGAGAGAGAGAGAGAGAGCAAGTGCTTTCAGTGGCCGATGAGTCATCCCAATGGCCTCTCCCTCTTTTTAAAACTATTGTTAATATTCATCTCCTACACTAAATGGAGAGAGATTAAAGCAGCCAACCTGAGTTGGAACAGTGCTGCGTAGCTTTCAGAAGGGACAGCATTAATAACTGTGCTTTCCAGAGCTGAGGTATCACTACCGCTGTGCGGCTGTGCGGTTGAAGAGAAGGTGCATTCCTGAGCCCTACCCCAGCCTTGTCTTCTATGCTCTGGAGAGAAGGAGCAAGAAGCCCCGTTTTCACAGAGCCCCAGGTTATTCTTGTGCATACTGAAGTTTAAGAGCTGCTCTCAGAGAGGCTCATGCTGGAGAAGAGGGACTTTACTGTACTGAGAGCTGGATCTTGTGACTTGGAATGATTGACAGGGGAGCATTCACTCAAGATTTTGATTTCAGTAAATAGGACAGTGTGGCTGGCAATAAAAAAGAGGGTATTTATTAGGAAAACAAAACACAACATGGTCTGATGGATTGCGTGCAATAGCCTATACCCAAGGGGTCTTGCAGAAAGACTGGCTTGGCCACCTCAGGAAAGTGCACGGTGAGTCACACTAGTGGTGATGTTGAGTTGTCAGCCTTCCTAGTTCCAAACAAAATCCAAGGAAAGAGAAAGCTCTGAGACAGGCAGGGTGTCATCTGTTCCCTGCTCCTGGGGTCCACCCCACACACCCAGGCACTCCTGGAGCAGAGCTCAGGTGATATTCTGTTCAGGATCCTTAGTCTTAAAAGGAAGGGGAGTTGTCTGGAGTCAGAGGAAAAGAGAGAAACTAAGAACAAGGAAGCATCGATACACCAAAGCCGACCTTAGGAAGTCTGACTCGGGAGTCGAAGGAAGGAGACACGTTACAACCAGGGAAGACACAGGAATAGAAGAGGGTAGCGCGACTTAGAGAGCCCCCTCAGAGCCAAATAGTTCCAGGTTACTCAGTGGAGATGAGAAACCCCAAAAGGATCATAGAATACACAGAGTCAGACTGCAAAATATGTAACAGAACTGGAAGGACGGAAAGGGAAGAGAGATGTATCAGTAGGACAGATGCAAATAATTAAAACGGGACAAGAATAAACAAAACACCAAGTAAGAAGCAAGGTACTGTCTTCAAAACAGGAGAGCTCTCATTGGTTGAGTTCGGAAGCATAAAGAAATGAAATGTTGGAAGAATGAGAAAGGGATAAAGTTTCTGCATAATTATCTACACAGAAAGTTTACAAGAGTTCCAAAGAAAGATTTCTTAGAAAGAATCAATGAGTTCAAGGTAACAAGCTATAAGATAAACATAAAAATGCAATGATATATTCTGTACAAAAAAAGTACAGGTTCAAAAACTAAAAATATGCTACTAGGTGCAAAAGACTTCCAATATTTAGATGTAAATTTAGCAAAACTTGCACTGGTTCTGCACGCTGAAGTGAGTGTGGTGGTGCGTGCCAACAGTCCCAAGCGCTTGGGAGTCGAGGACAGGAAGATCAGAAGTTAAGGCCAGCCTGGGCTACATGAGACCCTTCGTCAAAAACTAAAACAAGCAAAAAGGTTTATGTGCTCAGAGTAGAGATGCTGTTGGGAAGGTCCTGAAATAAATGGAGAACTATAGCATCTTCCCACATTGACAGACAGCACTCTCAGTACAGACTCTTCAACTTAATAAGAGAGTTAATACAGTTACACCTTACTTACATACATCTATGTGTACATACAACACACCAGAACACAATATAATATAATGATAGCATAATTGTTCAAACCCTAAGAGGATTCCTTTTTGTGTGTAAATAAGATTATTCTGAAGCTTCAGTATAAGAGAAAAATTAGCAGTTAAAGCAACCCACAAAAAGAATTGATTGGAAACACAACTCTTGTTTCACTTCACAGAGGCTACAGCCTAGACTGTATGGTATGTCTATAAAGAAAGACAGACAGACTGGAGACAGTAGAGCACACACACACACACAAACACAGATGTGTCAGCCGAGTCTTGATAAAGGCATGAGCTAAGTGCAGGGGACAGACACCTATCTACAAATGGTGCTGGGGTCAACTAGCACAAAAGGACAAAAGGTGCCCAACCTGTCTCACAGCTTCTCCAGAATTTCATCAAAATGGTCTGTGTTCCATAGAACAAAAAGTAAAGCTGTAAGACTTTTGGAGAAAAGAAAGTACAGTTCAGAATTTCGCACTTGTCCTTAACATTAAAACTCCCATCTATAGCCAGGCACAGTGACACATACCTTTAATCCCAGCATGTAGAAGGCAGCGTCAGAGAGATCTCTGTGAGTTCGAGGACAGCCTGTTACACAGCTACATAATGAGACCCTGTCCCAGGGGAAAAAAAGCAACAATAACAAAATCTCATTTATAATTGAAAAATTGCTAAATTAGACTTTATGGAAATTAAATTCTCCTTTTGTGTGTTGGAGGTGGTGTGCATGTTTTCATGTGTGCATGACTGCTTCAAATGCTCTCTGCATTAGTGTGTGTGTGTGTGTGTGTGTGTGTGTGAGAGAGAGAGAGAGAGAGAGAGAGAGAGAGAGAGAGAGAGAAGGTCTCTTACTGAACCTGGGGTTCAATGACTCACAGACTAGCTACACAGGAACCCTCAGGGATCCACTTGCCTCTGCATCCCCAGAGCTGGGGGTGTAGACACACATCACTATGGCCAACTTTTATTAGGACTCTGGGGATCCAAAAAGGAGAAAATGAGTAGTTAATATGCACGATAAAAACAGGCAAACAACACAAAGAGACATTTCACAGAAGCAGACATACATAAATACAGCACATGTTCAAATAAATGGTCACAAAGCACAAATTAAAACCAGTAGGAAACATTGCTGCACTTCTAGGAGAAATGACTAAAATGTAAAATGATGATGTACCATGGAGTACCAAGGTTATAGGAAACTCACACATATTCATGAGAATGTGCAACAGTCCAGTCTGCCCAGAGAACAGGTTGGAGTTTTCAGTGAGAACTAAGCCTGAAACTCCCACATGAGTCACAATTTATTCTTCTAGTCATTTATTCCCAAGATTAAAACTAACATTAGGGCTGGAGAGATGGCTCAGCGGTTAAGAACACTGACTGGTCTTCCAGAGGTCCTGAGTTCAATTCCCAGCAACCACCAGGTGGCTCACAACCATCTGTAATGGGATCTGATGTCCTCTTCTGGTGTGTCTGAAGACAGCAGCAGTGTGCTCACATACATGTGATACATAAATAAATAAATAAATAAATAAATAAATAAATAAATAAATTTCTTTTTAAAGACTAATGCTTAACTCAAAGTCCCACATAGCAACTCTGTTCAAAAGAGCCAATGGCTGCAAACAACTCAGATATCATTTGGTAGGTGAATGATTAAGCAAACTGTGGTACGTCTACGCCATAGACATCTACACAGCAGTGAAAAGGGGCATACCTGGTGATATAGTCAGCAAGACAACAGACCCTCCAGATGGATCATTATGCGAAGCGTATCTTATCAACATACCTGCTACATGATTCCAAGATTCTGCATTTAGACAACTTCATATGATTGACAGCAGATGGGGGAATTCCTGGTTTCAGGAGCAAAGGTGGCATGGGGTGTAATAGCTCATGGTGGCTGTGACTATGAAGGGCAACAACGGGTCCCTTGTGGTGATGGGCAATGCTCTGTATTTAACTATTGTTGGCACCATCTGCATTGTGACATTGTACCTCAGTTTCACACGTGTGTTAAAGAGATCCCACTTTTGCATTTCCTACAACTGCATATGAGCACAGACCTTTGAAAAGTAGTGTTAGGGCTCAAAGTGTAGCACAATGCTTCAGCTAGTAATGGGCCAGCCTTTGTAAGATCCCAGGGTTAGTCCTCAGACAGCTCACATTTTATGATTTCCCCATTTCTGTCCAGCCTTTTTGTTGAGATGGCAAGATGACAGAGAGATGGCACTCGATGAATTTAGAGACCTCGTTTGTTCATATCTGAGTCTCGGGAAGCTTAGCTGGATGCCAGTCTTACACGTAGTATCATCTTCTATGTTGCTGTCTACTCAGTGTGGTTTTCAGCTGACTCTCCATCCAAGGCTCCGCTGCATCCTCTAGGGTCAGTGGTACCTTCATCCTCAGACACTCCTTATAGATCTTTCTCCCTGTGGGTCATAGGAAGTCTCTGGATGCCAGTGGGCACCTGCATCACAGCAGCTAAGGAGCAGGAAGCTTTCAGTCCTCAGGACTCCTTTAATAGGAGGTGTGTTCATTTGGCAACCACGAAAGATCTCACAGCTTCACATCAGGTTCCCACTAGGTGTTTGAGCTCCCTCAGTTCCTTTCAGATTCTCTGTGCCCCCATTTTATTTTCTAAAATGCAGAAAGGGCTCTCGGCCATGGATGTGTTTTTCCAGGGCTTTCTTCTTGGCCTCTTGGATTCTCAGCACTCTCCCTGTTCATCTGCGGTCAGAGAGGCATGGAACTGACCCTTGTGATGGTGTCTGCCTTCTCTCTTCCCTTAATCTATTCTCCCTACCTATTTGTCTTTTCAGCTTGTGGCCCAGGTCCTGGAACATAAAAACATAGGCTTTGTGATGGTGGATTCAAGGAAAGAGGCCAAACTTGCCAAGAGGCTGGGTAAGTGTGAAATTTTAAATCTGCTAGAAAGAAACAAATCTATCTCATAAAAAGTAAAGTTATATTTATCTTTACACATAGTAAAAGATAGTATATGCACCATTCTGGGTCAAAGTTGAGCTCATTATAAGAAAACCTAGACCTCCATCTAATGGTTTGGCAGGAATCATTTCATTTATCCTTGCAGTAGTATCGGACAGAGAGAACTTGCAGGAGAAACTAATGTGAGGCACTTGAGCCGTACCGACAGCTCCCGGCAGCTAGAAGCCCAGCTTCTCCATCTCAATGCCTCAGTGGCTTCAATGGGCCTGTCTGAGAACATTCCAGCAGCATCCATTTAATGCTGCATTTGCAGAGCCTGTGGAGGTCTCAGCGTTAAGACTGAACCCCAGCTGGGAACCTTCAGCCTGGGTGGATTTAGGTGAGGGATGGTATGAGAGACAATATGCTGGGAGCTGTAATCTCCCATGTCAATATGTCACCACCAAGTGCCCTTTACGATTCCTACTCCATAATCCCAACAAGAAAGGGCACAGGGAACCCCTCTGGTTTCCAAATACCACCCCCCAATGGTGTCTATTTAGGTTTTTTCTGCATGACCAGTGGAGAATGGCTATTAAAAATAGCAGGAGGTTTTGAAACAGTACCTTTGAAGAAAGGTTAATTGAGAGTGGAGTAGTAAACACAAAGAGAAAAAAATCTTAGTGGTGGTTCAGTGGATATTTTCGGGTACATGCAGATGCATGCAGGTGCATTGTCCCAGGTGCATGCAGGTGCATCGTCCCAGGTGCATGCAGGTGCATTGTCCCAGGTGCATGCAGGTGCATGCAGGTGCATGCAGGTGCATTATGCTAGCAAATTAAAAACAACGTTTTCCTATTTTATTTTCTAGGAGACCAGACATTTTTAAAGATAAGATTTACATTACAGAAAACTACTTAAGTTAGACACATTCGTGCCTGTAAAATGGTGACTTACTGGCATTTTTCTCTCCCTTGAGACATAATAAGAATACCTTCTCTGCCCAGAGCACGGAAGTAAAACACATTCAACTCTTCCTGGAGTCAAAACCAATCTAATGAGTTCTGCCTCTTTCCCCAGCAGCTCACTGATTCTTAGCCTCTCCCACGAACCACTACTGTTTTAATGAGTAGCTGCTATTTGGGAGCATCTTTAGTACACTTTAAATAAAAATGCCAGTGTTCTAGAAATATTCAAACTTAGGAAGCATGGGATGAGCAAGAACTCACAAGAGCAGACAGGCCAAGTGCATGGTGGGCTTGCTATGTCTATATACATGTCCTCTCAGCTTGCCTTTGAGGGTGAAGCAGCTGCCCTCCAGATATTGGATCTTAAAGATTTGGTTGTGTTCTGTGAACCCGCCTTTATCCTATACCCTCTTCTTGTTGTCTTACTTTGGCTATGGCTAAAGCTGCAGATGGAGCTCTGACCCTGTCTCATTTGGGACAAACTCCTAAGCAGGACCCTGACTGATGCTTCCTGGAACAAAGATTTTAAGATCAGAAATCACGAGAGTGGAGCATACTCTGTCCAGCGCTGGAATGTGCCAGGGTTTCCTTAGTTGGACGGTCAGGCAGCAGGCAGTGCCCGGGCCTCCTGCTCTTGAGTGTGTTTTGTGACTCATTAGGAGAAAGCATTTCCGAGGTAACAGAGTCTGAAAACAAGTAATCCGAAGAATTAAAGATGGTGGGGAGTTGCCACATCAACCTTGGCTATTAAATATTCAGCTGAAAGGATACCATGTTTCAGAAAGGGTTGGTTCGAGTACACTGCACAGCACTGGGTGCTGGGGCAAAGCGAAGCTGTGGTCTGCCCTCCCAGAACCTGCCGGTGACCTCAGTGAAGAGGTGTGTGACTCAGAGGGGCTGTCTATCTGCATGTCCAGGTTCTGAGCAAGAGGCTGGGATTTGGAGAAGACAACACCCTTACTGTTAGAGATTGTCCTATTAAAGCAAGTACCAGCAAGCAATGGGAGCAGGACGGAGACCTTGCATGAAAACGAGCTTAAAGCCAGAACATGAAGGAGTCACTAAGATGGAGTCGGGGATGGAGGTCACTCTGAGTTTAGAAAAAAGAAAAAAGGGAGTAAAGCCCTGCTCTGTGCCTCTTGCTAGACACATCCTTTCAAATCAGCAAGCGGTTCAGAAGCAAAAAGAGTGTCTCAGAGATGCGGCTCCCTGGTCCAGCCAAGGTGGATGGAGAGGTGGGGCTGGCATTAGCGGATTGAGGGCCTTGAAGCCAGGGCAAGATGACAGGTAGACAGACGGTGATGTTACAGGTATCCACAAGGAGAATGGCAAGGTTCAGCATTTGTGGAAACCTAGGCAGCAATGAAATGGAGGACAGCTTTTGAATTCAGTGCCGATCCTTGTGGGGCTGTGGGCTGTGAAAGGTATCCAGATTCCGGGTCGAGATAGGTCAAAGCCCACCCCACCCCCCACCCCCCCACCCCCGCACCCTAAGGGATGATAGGAAGCTTCCTAATCTCCTAGGAGATCAGGTCCCTCTCAAGTAGCTAAAACCCCCCACAGCCCTCTGTAGAGAGGTCTGAGTCAAGAAGGTCAACGCCTCAAGTCCCTTCTACACAGGTGAGGATGTGACCACAGGTCACAGAGGTTCAAGACAGACCAGTCATGTAGAGGCAGGACCAGGCCCCCAAATATGTAGATGAGATGTTCCCAAGCTCTCAGGCCAAGCCAATAGAAAGTACCAGTTGTCACCCTGACCCATCCCAAAGCTGTATATAAGAATCTTATCCAGAAATGTTAAAGGTGTGGAGTAATCCATCGTCTGAGAGCTTCTGTCATAAGAGCTGAAACACCACCGCTTAGGGAAGAGATCTGCTCTCCTGAAATCACCGCCAGAAGCTCCCCTGCACCCCTCTTCTGCTGGTGGAAATGGAGGTGGGGTAATACCAGCAGGGGAGGCTGCAGAAGCCTTTTCCCATCCTTGCCCGAGCTCTCTCCCCTTCGCCTGAACCCACGCACCTAGACAGGCCAGAGATCTCCGTGGAGGGCTTCCAGCACACAGGCACACAGACCCTGACAGACTGACCTGTCAGTTCCCTGGATCCTGAATCCTGACCTAACCGCCACTCAGAGTCGAAGTTAAGGTTTTTCTGCACCTGCCTGACTTTGGCCCCCTGTTCCTTTCAGGCTTCAGTGAAGAAGGAAGCCTGTATGTTCTGAAGGGTGATCGTACGATTGAGTTTGATGGGGAGTTTGCAGCGGATGTCTTGGTGGAGTTTCTCTTGGATGTAAGTATTAACGGGGGTTTGTGTGCAGCTGTCCCATATAGAAGCAGATACAGCTCTGGTGCAGAACTAGAGGAGCCAGAGAGCCTGGCGTGACCTCAGGCAGTTACTGGGCTTCCCAGACAGTGAGGACATATAAACAGTACTTGGGTTATAGTGGAACCTTTTCTAGAGAGCAGGTCCTTGAGTCACCATAGAAATTGTAGTGTGTGTGTTTGTGTGTGTGTGTGTGTGTGTGTGTGTGTGTGTGTGTGTGTGTGTGTGTGTTAGAAGTGACATGGTATTCTCTTACCAGTTACACCCTGATACCCGCTGATAGTCCCTTGACATTAGTACAGTGACACAGAGAAAGCCCAGAAAAGGCAGCAAAGAGGGGCATGACAGTCACCAGAGATGGAGGTAGGGACCCACAGGTTCAGTCTCCCTGAGTCATCTTCTGAGCCGACAGTGAGCCCATTGGGGTGGAAGGAGAGAGCCAACTCTCGAAAGTTGTTTTCTAACACGCTCCACTCCCCATCAAAGCTTCCAGCCCCCACCCCCATCACTGCCATACACACATGTGCACACACACACACACACACACACACACACACACACACACACACTCCTACACACAAAATAAGCAAATGTTTAAAAACAAACAGACAGAGCTAAGACACACCGCCTGGGTCACTCTAGCACCACCACAAAAATGTCAGTTTCAGTCATGGAGATGCCACATTCTCAAATCCACAAGTTCTAACTGAGGAAAAAAAAAAACATTATAAAATATTTTGGCCACACATAAAGTCACATTCCTGATCATAGCTATGAGGCTAATGGCCTTGGAACCCATTCTCTTCACAGATTAAAAAACCCAATCCTGCCAAGAGTGATGATCATGCTACCCTGGTATTGGGGAGGCTGAGGCAGGAGGATTGTATATGAGAGTCTAGTCTAGGTTCTGTGAGGCAGCCTGGACTCTGTGAAGTGACTCTGTCCCTAAAATAAACAGCAACAATAACACCAAGAACTCACAGCTGACCACGCACATCAGTTCTCCAGCAGACACTAAGGAAGTTGATCTCTCTGCACGCTCAAAAGCCAGTGAGGGCAGAAAGAGACTGCCAAATATAGGGTATGCTTGGCTATCTCATTGACCCCCCCCCCAGAAGTCCTAGGGAATAGTCAAGAGAAAAAACACTGTAGTTGAGGCCAGCTTGGCACTGTTTTAAACTTACGAGATGAGAGAGAGAGAGAGAGAGAGAGAGAGAGAGAGAGAGAGAGAGAGAGAGAGAGAGAGAGAGAGGGAGGGAGAGAGAGAGGGAGAGACAGCTCCTAGAAGCAAGACTCTAAATGCTTTATACAATAAACTGTGTGACTGACCCACAGAAGTAGCAATTCAGAGTTAGGGACAGTGTTTAGACTTGCCTTCAGGTTTCATCTCTGCAAACCACTGATAATTCTGTTCTCAGTGTGTAGTCTGTCTTAGGGTTATTACAGCTGCAATGAAACTTCATGACCAAAAGCAACTTGGGAGAAGAGAGTTGATTTGGTTATATCATAGTTCCTGGATGTAAGGCAGGAACTGAAGCAGGTAGGAACCTGGAAGCAGGAACCAATGGAGGGGTGCTATTTACTGGCTTGCTCCTCATGGCTTGCTCAGTCTGCTTTCATATAGAGCCCAGGACCTCCAGCCCAGGGATGGCATGGGCCACAATGGGCATCCTCTTTCCCCCATCAATCATTAATTAAGGAAATGCTTAATAAGTTTGCTTGCAGCCTGATTTTATGGAGGCTTGTGGTTCCTTCCTCTCAGATAACTATAGCTTGGCCAGGTTGACACAGAACTAGCTAGCATGTGGCCTTTGACTTCAAGGTGGGTGCTGCAAGGTTGGTGATGGGATGAGCCATAGAAGGACCCCACTTATCACACATCCTTATTCATGTCCACGAAGAGAAGATAACCTTCCCCATTGTTTTCTTAAGAATAAAGGATCGTTTGCTCAAGGCCTTTAGCAAACTGAGCCAGAAGAAGGCCACTTTCCCATTCCTGAATCTAGTGTCAAGAGATGCTATGGGATTATGAACTCAACTGATGAAAAAACTGTTTTGTTCCTAAGACACAAGGGAAGACAATGGAGAGCATTAGGCTACTGAGTTTGGGCACATACTGTACATTGATCACTGTGACAAACATCTGGGAGAAACATATTTTTTTAAGAAAAGAGGCTCTTAGTTTTGGAGGTTTCAGCCCAAAGTCTGCTGAATTCATTGCATTGGGTCTGAGAAAAAGCAGAAATCCGGTTGGCAGGGGCACAGGTCTGAGGCTGCTCACCTCCTGCTGACCAGAAAGCAGAAAGAGTGGGAAAGAGAGAGAAACACGCAGAGAGAGAGAGAGAGAGAGAGAGAGAGAGAGAGAGAGAGAGAGAGAGAGAGAGAGAGAGAGAGAGAAGAGGGAGGGAGACAGGGACACAAAGACATGGAGAGACAGAGAGAAACACACAGAGAGAAAGAAACAGAGGGGGGGGTTCTGGGGACCAAATTCAGCCTTTAGGACAGGCACATCCTCATGACCTACTTTCTTCCCTCCTAATTCTCACCACGACCCAACAGCATCTACAGAGTTTAGCTTCATCAGTCATCAGAGGCTTTATGCTCTAACCACACCTCTGCGAGTAAAGCCCAAGGTGTGGACCCAGCCTTCAACACTCGAGTCTTGTGGGAGACACATCATATTCAAAGCACAGGGTATGCTTCTACTTACATGTAGAACCTAAAATAATTGAATGTCTTTTTAAAAGAAACAGAAGATCCAGTTATTTCACTTCTGGGCATATACCACAAACATACAATAAGGACACATGTTCCACCATGTTCATAGCAGCCTTATTTATAATAGCCAGAAGCTGGAAAGAACCCAGATGTCCTTCAGTAAATGAATGGATACAAATATTGTGGTATATTTACACAATGGAGTACTACTGGGCTACTAGAAACAATGACTTTATGAAATTCCTAGGAAAATGAATGTATCTAGAGAATATCATCCTGAGTGAGGTAACCCAGTCACAAAAGAACAGATATAATATGCAGTCACTGATAATTGGATACTAGCACCAGAAAGCTCTGATTACCCCAGAAACAACTCATAGATCATATGAAGCTCAATAAAAGAAAGGCCAAAAGGTGGAAGCCTCAGTCCTTCTTAGAAACAACAACAAGTGTATAGCACCTTGTTATAACAGAGTGAGGTACACCTAGACCTTAAATCATTAATAACACAAGAGCTAATAAGATAGTCTTGTGGCAATTTTTGGTATTTAAAAATCATTATGTTTAATCTATACACACCAAGAAAACTTTGACTATTTCCGTGTTATGCTCTGTTCTACATGTACTTTATGCTTATGGTAACCAGTAAGATTTCAATGCATATTATCAAACCTTTAAAAAAAATCAAGTACTGACAAAAATATTCATATTTGAGGTAATGAGTGTTAATTGGCTTCATCTAATCATTTAACAATTTATTCATAATTCCTAGCACTTTGTGTTCCAGGAATACAAACAGTTATGGGCTGGGGAGATGACCTGGGTTTGAATGTCCAAAACCCACGTAAAAAACCTGCCATGTCTTCTTGTACCTGAAACCCAGCACTAGAAAAAGTTGACAGTCAGTCCTGAGAGATGTCTGGCCAGTAGCCTAGCCAGAAAGGCATCTCCCAGTTCAGTGAGACAGCCTGTCTCTAGGCAAGAGAGTGAGAGAGACACCAATAAGTGCTCTCCATATTTCAACACATGGGTCCCACACACTCACACATGTGCACTACAATCTCTCTTATTCTATCTCTCTTGTACACACATTCTGTGTATGTGTGTGTGTGTGTGTGTGTGTATGTATGTATGTATGCATAGCTATAATTGTCACTTTAAAACTTAAGATATAATCTTAAAAAAATGTAACTGTCAAGAGGAATGGAATAGCCCCCAGGACAACCATCCAAAGGTAAAACCAAGTCTTCCTGGGAGCACTGTAGTAGGCTGGGATGGGTGTTCTCAAGACCTTAATCTTTGTGTCTGCATACACAACCACATATACACAATCACACACACAACCACACACACACATACACACACATATACACAATCACACACACTAGGATAGATACAGACCATGGCCTGACTTCAATGTCTGCCTATCTTTCACAATTTCTGTACGCGTGTCTCTTCCCTCCAGAGTGCTCTGTCTCCCACTGGAGATCTCTCTTAAACGTCTTTGTCTCTTTGTGTGTGTATGATTCCAGCTCATTGAAGACCCAGTGGAGATCGTGAATAACAAGCTGGAAGTCCAAGCCTTTGAGCGCATCGAGGACCAGATCAAGCTCCTTGGCTTTTTCAAGAATGAGGACTCAGAATGTAAGTTGTCTGTCAACACTGGCCTGTGGGTCGGAAGGCTCGCTCTTTACTGGGTGTGCTAGGCTATCCTAGTAGAGAGTATGGCTTTGCTATCTCTTTTGCTGAGAGCAGTAGACACTGGATTTCTTCCAGATGCCTGTGCAAAGGGACATATGTGCAGAAATCATGCAAATAGGCAGAGAGGAGGAAAGACCATTAAGGTTAGGCTGTGTTCTCTAACCCTAAAGCTCTGTGAGTGTGTGTGTGTGTGTGTGTGTGTGTGTGTATGAGTGTATGTGTGTTATTACATGTGCTGGTGTGTATAAGCATGCGTGTGTTATTATGTGTATGTATCCTACCGACTGAATAAATGCCTTCTGCCTTCCTCCACTCTCCCACCTGTCTATCTCCCCATTAGGCTCCTCTGTAAATTGGACACACAGTGACCAGCTCTTATGCTGGCAGTTCCTGTGGTCACCAGCTGGAGAACTTCCCTGTTAGCTGCAGAGGATTAGATGAATTTTGAGTGGGAATGGGCTCAGTAGTTGCTAGAGACTGGACTATAGCTGGTCAAGCTCAGAGCTGGTCAACGGTCTATGCCTATGATGCCACCTGTATTGTGATTCTCTGTGTGTGTACATGTGTGGTATATTTCTATGCATGTGTGCACAGATAAATGTGCATATGCAGGTGTGCATGTGTGTGTTCATGTAGGTATGGGTGCTTGTGTACATTGTGTGTACATGTATGTGTATGTGTATGAGAGAGTGTGTGCTTATGTGATGTGGGTGCAGCAGAGAACAGATATTATTTTTTTTAATTTTTTAAAGAGATATGATATTCAATGAAATTGAAGAAGTCAGTCTACAGAAAAGTAAACATAGGCTCAGAATTGCAGGGTTATAGAACTCTCTTCCCGGAGAGGAAGGCCTGACTCCACATTTCATGCTGTGTAGTAAGCAAGGCATTCTCATATGGGTGTGGTTTCTTCCTTCCGTGACAAATTTGGATACATGTTTGAAACCAGAGTCAAGTACAGGCTTGGTTTAATTAAAATAACCTTCTCAGAGGATCAGGATTTAAACGTAACCCGTTTTTCAGTGTTTGAAACGTTCATACATGTACACAACGGTACTTTGATCATACTCATCCCTCACTGCATCCTGAATTCCTGCATGACCCCCACATTATATCTCATGTTATCAAACTGCCTTCTAAATACTTACATTTACAGATCATGGGGGCACAGTATTTAATCTCATCCTCAGATGCAGAGACAGGTGGATCTCTATGAGTTTGAGGCCAGTCTGGTCTACAGAGTGAGTTCCAGGACAACTCAAGTACTCATAGTGAGACCCTGAGAATAAGACTGTGAGTGTTCAGTGTAGACAGTGTTCAGTGTAGACAGGGCACCTCTATGAGTTTTCGGTGTAGATGAGACATCTCGATCAACCTCTGTCCCCTAGTGCTGGTCTGTGTAGGTCTGTGTGCTGGGGTGCAGCTGGAATCTAGGAGCCAAAGTTGGGGCCACTGAGCAGGAAGTGGCCGCAGGCAAGTGCAAGCACCAGGCTGGTTGGTCTGGGCCGAGGTCCAGCTTAAGGAGAGGAAACTCTCCCCTGGAGTGTCACAGCTCAACAAGACAGCCACTCTCCGATGATCTTTGATGAAATAACTCGTGCAGTTTATTCCTCGTGCATAGGGCCTTATAAACGTTTGTGGGTGGGTTGGGATCTAGAGGCAGGTGCTTTCAAGTGGCTTGGTGGGAGATGTTAGGGATGCCTCATCTGCATATGCAAAGACTTCAAGGTGTCATTATAAACTGATTGTCACAGTCCCCTCAGTAAGGTGTCCTGGTCACATGTTCCAGGACAGGAACCTGGTCAGGAGCAGAGTAAAACACCTGCCATTCTCAATATGAGAGTAGCTGGGTTTCCTGGCTCTGCTGGCCCTTACCAGTTTTCTGTCTGGTGGCAGTCTACTGCCTCATACCCCAGGGCTTGGTAACATGGTGGGAAAGGGGGCAGACAGAAGGTATTAGTTGGAGGATAGAGAGGAGGGCAATGCTGAAAAACTAAACTGCTTTTTAAAAAAAAAGGAAAAGCAAACATAGAAAAACTAGAAAAAAATAAGCAAGCATAAGAAAACTAGGAGCCCTCCTTTGGAGAAGCTTAAAGTACTATATGGGGCAGTGTTTTTCTCTTAATTGTAAACACAGTGTGGTGAGTTTTCCTTCTACTTGGGGGTTCATCTATGCAGAAACTGACTTCAGCAGGTGCAGTTTTAACTTCATGCATTTGGATGAAAGAAGGTGTGTGGGGGTGGGTGGGGGAGTCTATTGTTTTTTTTTTTTTTTTCTTTTTCTTCAGTTTCCCGTATGTCCTGCTTTCTGTCCACAAACCTGTGGTAGAAGAAGGCTCTTCTTCGGTCACTGAACACTCAATTTCAACGCCAACTATTTGTTTAAAATGGTGTTAAATAGCTGTCTAACAGCATTCTTTCCAAGTGTGCAGTTTGCTTCTTGCAAACATTTCTCTCTTCCCTCCTAGATTACAAAGCGTTCCAAGAGGCAGCTGAACACTTCCAGCCTTACATCAAGTTCTTTGCCACCTTTGACAAGGGGGTAAGTACCTATGAAAACCCGATTTAAACACATTCGACAACTCGGACAATCAAGGTTTGAACTCTCCACCATCCTTCTTTGCCTCTTTGTCCAGAAGTGTTAGAAGATGCTGGGAAACTACTTTTGAAAATATGGTCCTTGTCTTCCAGTCCAAAGTCCAAAAGGAAGAGCTAGCTAATGATTCCAATAATCTAAAGTCAAAGAAAGCTTGCCCTAATTGGTTGAGGTTTAGAATTGATAGCAAGGGCTGGAGAGATGACTCAGCAATTAAGAGCACTGACTGTTCTTCCAGAGGTCCTGAGTTCAATTCCCAGTAACCACATGGTGGTTCACAACCATCTGTAATGGGGATCCTTGCCCTTTTCTGGTGTGTCTGAAGACAGGGACAGTGTATGCATATATATGAAATAAATAAATATTTTTATAAAAGAATTGATAGCAAGATGTTGTTAATGATCATCTCTCAAGTACTTACTGTGGGGCAGGACCACCCTCTTGAAGGCCCATCAAAGGGGGCCAAGTGTTCTTAGTGCATAGAGGGAATAATCAAAGCAAGGAGTGACAGGTGCATTCAACTGAGTCACATAGTCAGCGACTGGTAAGACTGGATGTATTCTGGGTCCTGACTGACATGAAAGACACTCTTCTACACAGCTGTGCTCAGAAGGAAGCTGCAGGTGGGGCGTGTGGCCTGAATTTGGCCATGCAGTAGATGTTATCTAGCCATAAGAACTGCTATCAATAAAAAGACATCTAGACTCAGGAGGAGGGGTCTAGACAGGATGCGTGTAGAAGTCCGAGTTGGATTCATCATGGTCTCTGGGTTTGCTGAGCCAGGGGTGACTATGAGATTGTAGGTTACGAGCTCTGAGGGCCGGGGAAGTTGCTCAGTTGGTATAGCACTCGCCCAACGTGAACCAAGCCCTAGGTTTGATCTTCAACACTGCATAGGCAGCACACTGAAGGTTATCCTTGGCTACATAAGGAGTTCAAGGCCACTCTTGTCACTTGAGACCCTGTTAGAAAGAAAAGAACTAGCCTAATAGAATCAGCCCAGGTATTAATAAACAGAGAAGCAGTTAAAGAAAATGTGGGCTGGAGAGATGGTCCAGCAGTTAAAGAGCACTGACCAATCTTCCAAAGGACCCAGGTTCAAGTCCTTGTAACCATAAAGTAGATCACAATTATCTGTAACTCCAGGTCCAGGGGTGTCCAATACCATGTTCTGGCCTTTCCAGGAAACAAGCTCAGAAGTAATGTACAAACTATCTAGACACATAAAATTTACATGCATATGAATACAATGACATTTACGTACACACAACGGACTTTTTCAGTCATAAAGAAGAGTGAAGTTAAGTTCTTTGCCGGAAAATGGGATACAATTGGAGATCACCACATGGAATGAATGGGGTCAGTCTAAGGAATAGGGTTATCATGATTTTTTTCTAATACACGAGTTCTATATTTTATGTAGATACATAGAACCCTGTAGTACACATGACATTAAATTAGAGGCTGAAGACAGAAGGGAATGAAGGGAGAGGGCATTGAAAGGCGCGGGCAGTGGGGTATGGAGAGATATGCAGTTTCATGACAGTGGTCTGATGCAGCCCAGTGTAATGTTTAAAAATGTAAAAGGAGGGTTCATCTGTAGGGATAAGGCAAGAACGCTGGCCAGGTGGGCTTAGCTAGTCACCAGGGCCCTAGTCTTCTGAGTGCCATGCTGTTCCGAGTTCGGGGTAGTGTTTGTCTGTAGAAGTAACTTCCAATCTACCCAGAGTGTGACTATGTCCGTGGCCATGATGAAGGGGAGGCCAAGAAACCCCCACAACTGCTTTACTAACAAAATAGCATTGGAAGCGTGCCTGCGAATATGGCTTTGTGCAGTTTACACCCTTTAAAGGAGAAAGGTCATCTCTGTACCTCCCCATGGAACAGAGTGCGGACCAGCCTAATACCACCTGAGACTTGCATCCGTCCCAGTGGGAGATGGTGGGATTCAGAAGGTACGGCTGCAGTCTCGGCAATGTCCAGCAGGGGGCGAGAGAGCTGAAGAGTAGGAAAAGGTAATAAAGCCGGAGAAGCAGAAGATAGTCCTGTTTGCAGCAAGGCATTTGGCCGCAGATCAAGGAGAGAAAAATCCTCAAATAATTGGAGACTGCAAACCTAAGCTTTAAAGGGAAAAAGAAAGTCTTTAATCTATTGAGGACATTAAAAGGCCTGGGAAGAAGCCACTGTTAGAAACAGAGTTTGGGTCCAGTTTTTCACACGTTAAGAAAATATTCAACACCGTGGTTTTTCTTTCTTTTTTTCATGGATTCAACGAATTCATCTATTCATTTAACAAGTATTTACTGAGTGAATTATTGACTCCCAAAACACAACAGCATCAAGCAAGACATATATTTGGCCTTGTAGACGTTAGAGTTTAATGTGAGAGAAAAAGTAAAAGAGCAGAAAACTAGTAAAAAGCAGTGACAGATCAAGAGGTGAATTGTAAAGAGGGAGGGAGGACATGGTTGCTGGTATAGATTTGAAAGTCAGTGGGTCTCAACTGAAGTCAACCGAACTAATAACTTTTAAAAGTCTTAGTGTGGGCCAGTGAGATGGCTCAGCTGTAAAGGTGCTTGCTGTCAAGACTGAGAACCTGGAATCAATTCTGGGGACCCCAAAGTGGACAGAAGAACTCTCATAAGTTGTCCTCTGACCTCCATATATACCCATTTGGCAAATGCACACACACATGCATACCCAAATGCACATGTGCGTGTGTGTGTGTGTGTGCACGTGTGTGCGCACACACACACACACACACACACACACACACACAAATAAATATGATTTAAAAAGTAAAAGAAAAAAATCAATCTATGGAATTAGTCCAGGAAATTTGTTTTTTTTGTTTTGTGTTTGTTTGTTTAGAGTTGTGACAGGACACCATTTTTAAATTTTTTAGTGTGTGTGTGTGTGTGTGTGTGTGTGTGTGTGTGTGTGTGTGTGTGTAAGAAAGAGAGAAAGGAAGAGAGAGAGGGAACAGAAACCCACAGACATCAGCAGCATCAAATCCCCTTGAACCTGGAGTTACAGGCAGCTTGGAGCCTGCTAACATAGGAACAGATCCAGCCCTCTGCAGGAGCAGAAAATGCACCGCTGAGCCATCTTTTTAGCTCTAGGGATGGAAAGTTTAAAGCAAATCCAAACTCTTCCCAGAAAGCTTTGCAGGACACACAGGTTGGGCACTATCACAAATCCCTGTGGTATAGACCAGACTACTCTAAAGCTCAGCCCCTTTGAGGAGGTGGTGGGAGCAAGAGGCTGGAATCCACCTTTGCAGCAGCCTGAGACTCTAACTGTCACACGCCACCCAGACCCCACGCCTGCTTCTGCCTGAGGAGCAGTGACATGAAATCTTAATCAGTTCTGAATCACACCGGGGCCCAAAGGAGCTGTCGGAGAGGACTGATGTGGAGAAAGCCCAAGTTTCTGCTCAGCTGATTCTTCATGGCCGACCATAGGCCTGTTAAACCGCAGTGAAGTCATCAAAATCCCTGCGTACGCAAATGTCAGGAAAACGCTCGCTGTCCTCCGTAGCTTGCTTGAATCTGGGAGCACAGAAGACCCCAACTAAAAATGGACCAGCCAACAGAACTAATAAATTCCCCTGCAATTACATACGGCGGGAAGAAAACGAAGACTAAGGAAAGGGCATCCCATGGAGGGGGAGAGAGGGAAGACCCAAGAGACTGTTGGAGCCTTTACTTAGGCTCTTTCAGACTGCAACATAAGGCCTCAACCACCCAATTTTACACTCATAGGCTTAGCATGGCAGACCCAGGCAGTGGCATCCAGGGACCAGAGACTCTGCACACAGGCACATGTGCACACACAGGCATACACATGCTATCAGGCATGTAGTTCTGAAGATCTCTCACCCTCAGGAGGTCACAGTTACTTTCCCGGATGTGAGATGGATCATTGAGAACAAATGGTAGAAAGACAAACATCTCTTCAGAATGTCTGCCACCAATGCAGTGTTTACGGAAGATCTGCAGGCATATTTGCATGATCAAGGAGAAGGGAATTCTCAAAAGAAGAAGGATGTTGGAACAGGAGAAACTAGAGAGCGGTCCTGACCGTCTCTCTGTATATGATCCTGAAGAACCACTCACCCAAGTTCTTCATCATATGTAAAACAGAGGAGAGTGAAAGCCCTGAGCACGATCAATCCAAGAGAGCAGCTCATAGCGTAAGCAACCTAAATCACTTTACAGCCGTGGCCAGCACATAGCAGGCAGGCCACGTGCTTGACAGCGTTACAGTTTCTGTTCATATGAGTCACTTCTTGTTCCCTGGAACTCTGTTCTTAGAACAGAGAAGGAGGGAGCGAGGGAACACAGACAGCAGCTCCCTCCCTCCCTCCCTCCCTTCCTCCCTCCATCCCTCTCTCTGCATCCTGGAGACTGAACCTCATGCATGCCAGATGAAACATCATCCTCAGCCCACTTTTCAACTTTGTATCTTGAGACGCGATCTCCAAAAATGAAACTAGCCTTGAACTCGTGTCAATTTAATCTGATGTCAAATTTGTGATCTTCCTGCCTCAGCCCCCGTCATGCTGGGGTTATGGGCTTCCACCAAGGCCCAGCCCGACCGTAGCTGCGTTTGCTTTAACTAAACATAGGATGTTGGAATTAAAATGTGTCTTTTGGAAAATAGTGACCTGGAATTAACAGCAAGCAATGGTACTTGCAGATGTGAGTGTTTTCAGAGTAGACCTCCTTGTATAAGAGCTTATGTAATACTCATGCCTCCTTTACTAGTCCCACACTAGTTACTGGGTCACCACACTGTGGTTGTCACCACAGGGTGTCAGCTCCTAGGCAATGCTGTGCAGTTTAAAGGGAACTATTGTTCCATCCTGTGCTTTCTTGGACCATGGCTCTGAGCTAGAGAAAAGCATTTGGCTTCCCATTGAGCCCTTCACATTCCAGACCTCTCAAAGCATGTCACAAGGAGAGGTCCTGAGCTCAGCAACTTTGCGGGCAAACAAACACAGCAGCCATTCTGCCCTGACAACGCATTGGTGTGTGGCATCTTTAACCAAGAGAGACAATCTGTCAGGCTTTGAGGTTAGTTATAGAGTGAGCCATTCACTGGAAACAATCCAGTGTTTAGAACTAAAAGTCCTATGTCCCAAGAAGCCTTTCTTTCCTACACTAAGCAGGATGATTATTTCTCTTTTGCCTGGGCCATCCTTAGGACGCGGAAAAACACCTAGCAAGCTTGGTACAGAAGACCCTAGTAGGTTCCACCCTTTGGCTTAACTAGCAGGAAGAGGATAAGTGAATGGATTGGCTTTTAATTCTGTGTGCTCTAATGGTTTTCATCAATTGTCTTTTCCATCCAAATTAGCTCCGCTAAAGCTACCCAGTGGGCATGTTCTCTTACTGTCTGCTCGCTCCTCCAGCCCTGGCAAACCAGCAGAGAGAACATAACCATTCACTGACCTTTCCCACTTTTTATTCCAACTACTTTTTGACACACTTTTAGGTCCTCATTCTCCAGAAAAGTCTTTTTCTATTGAGCTTTTTTTGATTGAAGATAAGTCTAACCCAGACCACAAAGAATATGAGTCCCCGCTACTTCAACATATAAGTTAAAAGTGCCCATAATCTCACATGTAGTTAAAAAACCACACAAGCAACCTCTCTTGAGTAGATAGGTCACTGCCATTCTAAGCCAGCATTTGAATGAATGTTCATCTGATTTCTGTTTATCACAGGTGGCAAAGAAGTTATCCTTAAAGATGAATGAAGTTGGCTTCTATGAGCCATTTATGGATGAGCCCAATGTCATCCCTAACAAACCTTACACAGAAGAGGAGCTTGTGGAGTTTGTGAAGGAACATCAAAGGTACCTAAGATGACATGTGGAGGATGGGGAGGGTGTGTGGTAGGTCCAGGTAATGGGTAAGAGCTTCTCAGTGGTGACAATCCAGAGCCATGAAGAGCAACAACCTAGAGTAAGGCACCCAGTAGAACAAAACTGGCCAATGTGGCTTTGTCAATCATTGACCAGTATCAAGGATGTTACCACTTCTAAATAAGGCTCTACACTTGTAGGTATGGTTAAACTACCTCCTTCTATTGCACACCCCTACCCCCAGCCCAGGCCAGAGAAAGATGCAGGTGAAACTCTATATTTTCAGCGACAACTTCCCTGGTGCTTTATGGAAGCCACTTTGGCTAATCTCCAACCTTTTGGAGTTGTCATTCTCCCAGTATCACAGCTGTGAGATAGGTCTGAGTAATTAAGTCATAGCCAGAGACAACTCCACACATTCAACAGACAACCCCTAGGATAGGAATGTTCACCAACACTCAGAGCATCTCTAGCAGGGATGCACATACTTTTTCAACTGAAGAACCACACAGTAAATATTTACACAGTTCTGGGGGCAAATAGCCTTTGTTGCAGCTATTCAGCTCTGAGCTTGGATCACAGAAGCAGTCTTGTTCATGTGTAAACAGATGGGTGTGGCAAGGTCCAGCTACACAAACAGGAGGCCTTGGCCTGGGCTGGCCCACCAGCTGGAGTCCTCTTCCTCTGCTCTGGAGGGAAGAGCTATTTGGGAATATGGGACATGGTAGCAGGCCCACTGTGTCACCTCTTTTCCCTCCCTATCGTGGGCAACTCTGTTTACTGGACCTGAAGCAGCACAGTCCCTACACCCGGACATTCTTTGTCCCTGAAGAGAGTGAGCCCTGGAAGGGTAAACATGACCTCTATTGTGTTTTTGATGGATGATCCTGATGACAAAAACTGGCATTCTCTATTTGAATAATTGTTGTCTGTCCCATTTCCTTATTCTCAGTTGGCTCTGGACTTTCAGGAGTGGTCTCTATGAGAAGAGGACACTAGGAAGGCACTGTCTTTATTCCCTCTGAACATCCCCATACCCTTGGTATACCTTGACTCTAACTAGGCTGTGACTGGGCTGAATGGGTTTGGGCCTCCATCTCTCCTGACAGAGCAGGTAGAAAAGCTCTGCTTCCTCGTGGGCAGAGATGAAGTCAGGGCTCCTCAGGCACAAGCAGAGGGTCCGAGGCTTAGTTTCTGCTGTGGCAATCCTTACTCAAGAGCACACTCCTCTGTTTTTCAGACCTACCCTACGTCGCTTGCGCCCAGAGGACATGTTTGAAACATGGGTAAGAAAATGGCAGTCTTGTGGCATGTATTGTTCAAGAGGAGTGTCTTTCTGAGGGTTCCTAGCCTCCGTAGCCTGTGCAACACTTGCCTTAACTACCTTAGCCAGTCCTCCTGCCCTGAGGTGTTATGCTTTGAGACTGTTTCTTCTCTTCAACCCTTAGTATTTAAAGCTGGAAAGGCAGCCTTCACTTTGCCAACTCTCTTCTTAACACAGTGCAACCGGTTCTTACTAACGTACCTGCTCTCAACTCCAAAGAGCCTAAGTCTATACAACTCTTACTCACCGAAAAGTGGAAAATATAGCGATACCAAGAAGGAATTAGTGTTACCAACTACTTATCAGCTGTGTTACCACTGCCCCTATTTTATTCTATCTCCTTCCCCTCAATTGAAATTCCTCAGACCGAATGAACAGGTATAAAGAACCCAAGATATAGCTCCTTTATGCAATGGCATTGCCTTGGGGCTACTAGTAGAAGACCCTTTCGTCCTGTCTTATAAGGTAGTTAAGGCAAGTGTTGCACAGGCTGCGGAGGATAGGAACCCCCAGAACCCACATAAAAGTGGGAGGAGAGAACTGACTCCACAAGGTTGTTCTCTGACCTTCACATGCATGCTGCGGCATGCTCCCTTTCCCACATCATAATCACACAATAATAATAATAATAATAACAACAACAACAACAATATAAAAACCCACAGCCCCAAGCTAGGACATTCATTGTAAGGCAGGAGCATATAAAAAGCTGAAGAATCTGCAGGAGAGCATAGTGGGTCCCACAGCGCCTGCTTTGGAGTCTGGTGCATGGCCACTGCACATATATACATGTGTGTGTGTGTGTGTGTGTGTGTGTGTGTGTGTGTGTGTGTGTGTGCATGCTCATTTTAACTTCTTTATTCACATTCGCAGAGTACAGCATCATTGAGCCTTTTCAAACAGTGCCATTTACTGTTGGTATCAGGGACTATGTCTCACCCAAATTTCATGGTTTGAAAACATGATGCCAAGTGTGGGGACTTTGGAAGTTCATTGGCCACCATGACAGAGACATCATAATTAGGGTTGCCCTTATGAAAGAAGTCCCAAGTTGGGCGTGTTGAATCATGCATGCACTTGCAGCAGGAGGCTAATAAGTTTGAGGCCAGCCTGGGCTACATAGTGAATCTGGGGCCATCTGGTAGGGAGTTGCTATTTAAAAAACAAGTAAACAGGAAACAAAGAAAGAGAGAAAGAAAGAAAGAAAGAAAGAAAGAAAGAAAGAAAGAAAGAAAGAAAGAAAGAGAAGGCTAAAAAAGATTCAAAAAAAAAAAAAAAAAGCAAGCCATCATCTGACACTGAACCCTGGTGAGGAGGGCTCCCTGGGCGTCCCACCCACAGACCAGTGATACACAAGCCTCCTGGATTCCTGTTGTTAATAAGATACCCAGTCTATGATGCTTTCTTATAACACACAGGATGGACCAGCAGAGGGCTTTGGGCTAGACAGAACCAGCCAGTCACACTTAGGTCTCTGCTTACTCTGTGGCTTTGGTAAATCACTGGGATTCTTTAGGTACTGACTAGGAACACGATGTGTATTTGCAGTTCAGAGTTCAGGGATTCCCAAAGAACGGATTCCCCTTCCACTCAGGTGGTGCACAGACGTGCATGCAGATCCTACCAGGTCTTCCGTGGCTGGTGGGAGATATTGCTGCCGCTTTGATGACTGCTATTTTAAGGCATAGAGCCTTCTGCCAGGGAGTTTATCATGTGACCAAGAAGGGAGGATTCCTCCAACTCAAAAGAGAACTTCCAGCTTCAAGTGTTGACGACATACCCCAGCACTCAGAAGTAGAGTCGAACTGGCCAGCCTGGTCTACATACGGGGTTCTAGGTCAGCCAGAGCAGCATGGTGAGACCCTGTCTCAAATAAAATAAAATACAAAATGTGAAATGCACAAAAGAGAATTTCTATGACACATTGAAACTCGTTGCTTTGTAAGCTAACTTAAATTTAATAGGAAGAAAGAAAAAAGAAAAGGAAGGAGAAAAGGAGAAGAGAAGAGAAAAGAAGGGGGAAAAAAGATTCAAGACAACACTGTCAAATGGCCAGCTGGGTGACCCACAGAGCCCAGGCGCCTATACTCAGAGAAAGCCCGGCCCTTGGCACCCGTTCTTCCTGTGTACACTGATTCTCAGTATGTAACTCACTCATGGGCTTGCACGCGGATAATTGCATCATGGGTTTATTGAGGAAAACTCGCAGCACCAAGCACAGTCCCTGCATCTCCACAGGCGTCCAATACAGGCTCATGCTCCTCATCCCTGAGATGCTCGCAGAGAGCCCCTCTGTTACCTCTGTTACAATGCTCTACCTAGGACCCATCTCAGCTCACAGAAGTGACAGGCATACTTGGAACAGCCTGTCAGAAAATGAATATGGATTCTTAATTCTAAAACCAATTTCCAAGTGCACTCTGGAAGGGCAGGCAGAAATGAAGCCTGCTTCACAGAGTTATGGGTGCTCAATTCCAACCGATGGCAGGCGACAGAGACATGGGACCACCTAATGAGACCTGATCGGGACAGTCTGTCTGGCGATAATAGCAAATGTACAACAGTGAACCTCAGACTCTCTTTCTGGTCACTGCTGGGTTTTCCTAATAACCTGGTGCGCACACATATATGTCTGTAACATTCAATTCCCCGGGGGAATCTGGCCAACGCAGAGCCCACTCTTGTTTTTAATAATAATATTTTCTATTTAATCTATCTTGGAATTTTTGGAGGTTTTGTTCATCCCAAACTCAAAGGGGGAAAAATTAGCATTTAGATAGGATTGCAGCAGCATTAAAATCAATCGAAATGAAAATAGGGTTGGAGGGGGTTGGGTCCCCACCCCCATAGGATGGCTTTGCTATGACACTAGGCTTCTCAGTGAATACCTTTCTCTTGGCAGCTGCCATCAGTGTATACTTGGCTTTGTTGCTCCATCTCATAGTATGGAGTCTCAAGAGGGTCATTCTTCCTTCTCCAGTCATTATTAACATGAAGGCGGTCTCGTCCCAGATGTGCAAATATGAAATGTTCTTTGCTATCTGATGCGCTCCCTCGTTTGCTTTCCTTGCTCTGGCACATTGCCCCCCTCAAACCATCATAGTCCTAAATTCCAACCTCTCCTTGGAGCTCCCCACATTCGTAGAAATGTTCCTGTTGGGGGCTGAGAAGATGGCTCAGTGGTTAAGAACACTTGCTGTTCTGGTAGAGAACCTGGCTTCTGTTCCCAACACTCAGATCAGGCCACACACAGCTACCTGTATGTATCTCTAGCTTCAGGGGTTCTAACACCCTCTTCTGGCTTCTTTGGATACCATTCATTTATATGGTGCACAGACATACATCTAGGCAAATACTCACAAACATTAAAAAAACGTAACAAAATATGTTTTAAAGAATCCCTATGGATCCAGAGTTGAGAAATGAATGGCCTCCATGGAGGTGATCCAAATCTCAGTGTCAGCAAATCAGGAGGTAGGCCGGATTTGCTCCAAGGGCTCGACTTCTCCAAACAGTCATTGGTTGCATCTTCGTTTCTTGTGTGGATACCAGTGACCCAAATTCTAGTTGAGCTGAGGGCTCTTTACTGCTCTCAGAGGGTTTAGGATCTGCCATCCGTGCTGAGAAGTCCCTGTTCCTGGTCCATCCCTGATAATAACTCCTGGTGGGGAGCCTCAAAACTCACCTTTGCAGAAGTATCTTGAAATTGTCACATTCGATAGAGCTGTTTCCAGAGTTTTTGTTGCTCCTGGAGCTTCTAATAAGCAAGACTCATGCTCTTCCCAATTTTCCCTTTGCCGCTGCTCTCGGGACTCACCAGACTACAGGAGTGAGAAACACTTGTTGTTAACTCTGTGTCTGTTGTCCTGTCTACAAACCCATTGATCTGAGTTTCTCAAACCACCCATCAGCGTCTGTTTCCTTTCCTGCTCATCTGTGTCTGGGTTCCCAACCCCTGACCCTGCTCCCCTGCACATCCCCTGTCTCCTTTCCCCTGCCAGCTTCCGTGTTGTTGCCCCTGACACACATTGTGTCTCTCTCCTCCCATGAGGAAACTCTGATTCTCTTCTCTTTCAGGAAGATGACTTGAATGGGATCCACATTGTGGCCTTTGCAGAGAAGAGTGACCCAGGTAGGGCACCTTCCCCACCCCCACCCCACCCCCACCCCAGCCCATTCCCACTCTGCACCAAATCTGCTTAACCACTGGCAAGAACTTCTCACCCTTCCAAGCCCTCACAGTTCCAGTCCAATTGCAAGATAGTGATCACCTGGCAAGTAGGAGTGTGTCTTCCATGGTAAAGTCAGCTCGGGGAATGTAGAACTTCAAAGAAAGCCACACAACTGGGTATGCCGTCCCAGCTTTGGCGAGGGGATGGGAATATTGTCAGTTCAAGGCCATCTGGGGCAATGTGAGACCATTGTGTTCAGATACACAGATTGGGAATGAACACATAGTGAACACATGGTCTTACAGAGGGAGTGTGTGTGTGTGTGTGTGTGTGTGTGTGTGTGTGTCTATCTGTCTATGTTGTTTCTCTTCACATTAAATTTTTTTGGCAGTTTATTATATAAATCAACCTATTTTAACATAATGACAAATGTATGTGTTCCTTTGTAAAACAGCATCTGTGTGTAGGATCAGCCCAAAGACATCTGCCAAAAAGTAAGGACAGGGTAGAGCAAGCAGCCTGCTTTTAGAGTGCCAGTGACTCCCCAGTGGAAGGGGGATGCTGATGTTCTTACATGGACCACTTCCCCTGGTTTCCCTCCTATGGTCGCCATGGAGAGAGAAGGGAGAGAACAATGAACTATGAAGGAGGCAAAAAGCTGGTTCCTGTGTCATCCACCAGGGGGAAGGTGAGCGTGCACACAGGAGGAATGTGTGGGAGGCCTGGAACCATCCAGAATGCAGTCAGGGTGATCTAGCTGCCAGGCTCTGGTCACGAACCAGGGTTTCAGAATCTGACAGGTGTGAGCTATGACAACAAAGCCACCTTGGGCTAGCTCAAACAATACCTCAGGATCCGTGCTTTCTTGAGCTCTCCTCTGGGGTAACTCACAGTGGAACATCAGGCCTGGAGACCTCCAGGAACTGTAGAATTACTTGGTGTTTTTCAGAAACTTCAGCTATTGCTGTAGGGCAGTATCAGGAGAAGAGTTCCAACAGAGATTCAGGACAGGACTGGCCATGCTGGCCTGGCATGCATGAAGCACTGGCTCCATGCTCAGCAGTGCAAAACCTGGGTGTGGTAGTTTAGACCTGTAACCTCAGTAGAGGTAGAAGGATCAGAAATTTGTGGTCATCCTGACCTATGCATCAAATCCAAGACTACCCTAGGCTACATGAAGCCCTGTCTCAACACAAACAAACAAGCAAACCAAAACAAAATCAAAAACAAAACAAAAAAACCATCAAAACCCAAAACCAGCCAGCTTAAGCAACAACAACAACAAAAAGATCTTAGTTTGAGACCAAGAAACTGAGATCTGGAGAGGTTTAACTAAGCCAAAAAGAATACAAGGATACTGTGAAGAAGGGACCTATTGTCTCATCCATCAGTATAAGCCTGATTGCTCACAGTGACTTGACAGGGCAGGCACCAAGTGAATGTTTGTGGAGCAAGTACTTAGCCAGTACTTTAAATGATTTTTTTTTAAGTCAAGACAATCCACACACCATAAGAGTCACTCTTTAAACATAACATCTGAGTGGGTTTTAAACTCACAAGACTGTGCAGATATCGGCACCACCTTACGTTCAGACCTTTACCAATAACACCCAGGGAGTCACTCCCATTGTTGATCTGCTCCATGGATGACAAGCACTAATTGTTACCAGTCTAACTGTCTGTTCAAATATTTCATATAAATTTAGTCATATAGAGTATAGAATTTTGTATCTGGCATTTTTTTCTTTAGCATAATAATATATATGGTATATATCTCACATATATGTATATGTTATAGACACATACTCACTATATAATATCTATTATAATATCTATCAGTACTTGGTTGTTTTTGAGATTGAGTAATATTCTATTGCACCAAAACCAAATTATCTGAGAGCTAGTCTTTTAAATGTCCATGGATGTGCCAGGCTTTCCGTCGTAGACTTGCAGAGCTGGGAGTGTTTCTCAAGGGGGATTTAGGTTTTTAGGTTTGGTTTTGACTTTCCTGTCAGCTGCTTTTTACAGATCTGGCACCCTCAGTTTCCCCAGGTTTACAGGCCTTAATCAGACTGAATTGGATCCTTGGTGTGGTGTGATCAGAGTTGCTGCTGGCAGCTGCCTGCTGGCCAGACTCCAGGGGGCTTCCTTCCCATCCTACTGCCCCCTTCCAGGGCTACAGGGAGGCCTGTCTGGCTGTCTGGAACAATAGAACAAAGAGGTCTCCCTGAACTGCAGAAACCTGTTTGACAGAGATTGCTGCAGTAATGAATCAAGCTTCTGAAACTGCTTCCACCTCCTCCCTGCGCAAACACCCCTGGGCCCAGGAGCTCACTCTGCCTTTTCTCCAAATCCCAAGCTGAGGCTTGTCCCTGAGGAGCTGAGTAATGCTGGAAGAGGGGGAGGTCAGGAACAGGGTCTTTCTGCAGCAGGGGGTACCTTTATATTCAGGGCTCCAGATGAAAGTTCTTCTGATGAAAGTCCAGCCCCTCGACTTTGTGGTCAGGCAACATTTACCTGCTGGGCAGTGGTGTGCACACTGGGGCCCCAGAGGCTGGGTTGTAGTCCTGGAGAGTGCATTCCAGTAAACAGCTACTGAGATTCCTTTCCTCTTGCTAATAGGTCACCCACAACCTTAGGGCCCAACCAGACTGCACCCATTTTCTGAAACAGGAAAGTGGCAAGTCCGGGATAGCAGAAGCTTCTTAGAGAACTTCCACGTGGAGGAGCTGTGAGGAGAAGACCATGTTAATCCTGTGGCCACTCTGCTATATGTGGGTGGTGATTATATTTTTTATTCTGGTGTTGCATGAGAAAAATTAGTCTTAAATACTAATTGGACCACACTGCTCAGTGTCTCTAAGCCAAGGTTGACATTGCAGCCAGCCCCTATGACATCCACAGGCACCAGGAGTATTGGCGGAGGTGACATTGATGACCACTACTGTCACAACAACTGAACAAGGAAGGTCTCAGTTTTAGTCTTATTTTACAGTTGAGGATGCTGAGGCTGAGGGAGGTCACCTGGCTGGGGAGCACTGGAATGGAGTGTGGGCTGTTTGGCCTTCTACACACTTAACCACACGGCAGGCAGCCTCTGTACCTCTTCAGACAACATCAAACAGCCAGGTGACCATTCTGTGCGACTCTCTTTTTCTGTGCTGCCCTTCAACAACTGAACCACAGAGAGGATGGTTCAGTGGTGTGCACAAGATCACAGGGCTAGGGGCGTGGTAGGAAAGCCAGTTGATGTTCGCTGAGGGCTCCCCTTGGCTGTGGTCCTCTCTCTGATACCAGTTCCCAGCAGTGACCCAGCTGACGGCAGGCTCCAAGCTTGTGTGGTGCTGCTGCAGGGCTGGGTGGGGGGCAGGCGCGAGGGCTGGTAGATCAGAAGAGCATGCCAAGGAACTGAGACCCAAACTGAGCCACTTGGCAGCTTGAGTGTCCCACTCATGTCATCCTTGGGCCCACTGGTGTTTCTAGATGCAGGCTGTGGAATGAGAATGCGACGGCAGCACCTCTCTATTCAGTGACCTGGCCCCCAAGAACTCTGCCTCACAGCTTGGACCTCTTCAGCCAGAGTTTGTGTTCCCCCTTGGCAGAAGGCCAAGAATCCACTTCTGCTCTCTGGGCCCTGCAGCATGACCTGTAGGCTCCTCTTGCTGTGAGCTTTCATCTCTGTGCCTATAGTCAGGCCTGGCTGGGAAGGACATTAGGACACTCCCAGGCCTTCCATTCTTGCCGGCTGCCTGTTGCATGCACCTTTGATTAGGCTGCTTGTACTCAGAGCAGAGTTCTGTGACAGGTTTGAAAATGAAAGGTTCTTCCTGTCTGCTCCCAGATGTGTCTGCATTGGGCTGACATCTTCTTTGCAATATTTGATGAAAGGTTTGCCATGCAGCATTTCTACATGAGCGCGTGCTGGATGGAAACCCTCCAAGGGCACTGGGAATATTCACACTAACAAGCCAGACACATGAGGATGGCTGCTGTCTGCAAGCGCTGAACAGATTTAGTTAGCAACAGGCCCTGGAAAGATGCTTCAAGCCCTGCTGCACCTGAGCCTTTTTCTGCTCTGGGATTCTTGCAAAAATGAATCAGAGACCGATTGTCTCAAATAGGAGCACTAAGTGCTTTCCAAAGCTTCATAAATTTAAATTTGATATATTAACCCTATTATTTGATTATTGCTGGGTGCTGAATGGTACTTACACACCCAGAAAATACCAACCCTGCAGATCTGGACAGTTATTCCGTATTCCCCCTTATACAGAGGACAGAGCATGCATACGGTGAAGGTATAAACATCACCCCTGTCCCCACCGCCCTCATGAACAGGAAGTAGGAACAGTACGACTCCAGCCCAGAGGTCCATTCCTCTTACTATCTCCAAGTGCCTCTGTATAATGAAAATGTATCCTTTGGCTTTTTTTTTTTTTTTTTCATACCAATTCTCGGGTCCAAAGAGCAGGAGAAAGCAAAACAGAGAGGGAACTCTAGGTAAGGGGTAGCAGGACCTGTCGTAACTCTGCTTCAAAGCCACCAAATCCCACTGTGGCTTTTATTCTGAGCAGCCATCTTGCTGCAGAAGAAGTTCTTTGAAATGGGGAGCTCCCAGCCTTGTGTCTTCCTCCCACTCCAAGGCCAAATCTACAAAAATCTGCTTTGGGGGAATTGCACACAACAAAAGACCAGTGGGCTTCCAGAGAGAGGGCCCCAGGGTCGTGCTTTATTTGCCTGTGTCTCAACCTGGCTGTGGTCTGTAGCCCAGAGGCAGTCCAAACACATCTATGAGATGAACAGGTCCTTGACAACCGCTAAGGTGGGTAAAACTGGCCTCCAGCCCACCTTGCTTCCCACCAGTCACATGGGCGACAGGATCCCACAGTAGGACCACAGACAGAGACCCTTCAGTTCCCAGCTGCCCATGTGTGGAGTCAGGAAGGGCATCTTTCAGTCTGTGTGGATTGAACAGAGATAGCAACAGAGGAGGGTGGGAAGAAAGGGCAGAGTAACAGGCGTGTGTGCTCCTGGGCCATGGCTTGGTCTGAGACACAATCACCTTTGCAAAAGGGACCATTCCCTAGGAGGCCACGAGTGACCTAGAACTGGTCCCCTAGGGCCCAATGCAGGCTCATTCCCACCAGCCTCTGCCAGAGAAGCAGGAAAGGATAATGACCGGGTTCTCTTCCCACAAGGATGTGATTCCCAGAAGCCACTTGTTTGCCATGGGAAACCTGGCTAGAGACACACAGGCCTCAACCCTGGATCCTAATTTACAGACCTGCATTAGGGCCTGGGAGGGAACTGTGGTTCTCACAGTCTTCTTCTTTATTTAGGCCATCTTGGTGATTTCAGATTTCCTTAAAACGTTACTGCATTGACCAACTCCCACCACACCCCACCCCAACCCCTCACTCCACCCTGGCAGGGCACAGCTCAGGAGCCTGTTCAGGATAAGGGTAGGGACTTTCCTCTAATTTCTCTGTCAGAAGATCAGCGACAGCCCCCAATCCCCTCAGCCCTACCCCATCCCAGCATCAAGGTCACACTGGCCATTTCCTCCCTCGCCTAGCCTGGGCCTCTCTGAGGACAAAGTTTCACAGAGGGCTTGGGAGTCTCAGGTACGGGAAGGGAGTTGGCAGCCATGTGGTAGGAAGTTGGAGACCTGAGTTAGGTTCCTGGCTCCATTGCCTACTCATGGATGACAGCAGCAAGTTACCTCCTTCCAGCTCTCTGGAAAGTGAAGGCAATAAAATCTTCCATGCAGACAAACGCAAAGATGAAACACAAACATCCCACTCCAGAAGAGCTCTGTAAAAATGCTGGGCTGAGTGGCACGTGGCAGACTCTGTCCATCAAAGAGGATGGAAAGTGAGATTTGTGGTTTTTAGGATTAACAGCTCTGGGGCCAGACTTTGGGAGGGGCAGGGGGACCTACTCTGGAAATAAAAGGGCAGGAGAGAGAGAGAGAGAGAGAGAGAGAGAGAGAGAGAGAGAGAGAGAGAGAGAGAGGGAGGGAGGGAGAGGGAGACCGAGAGACAGAGAGAGGTGGCTTTTTACCAGCTTGAAGCTCTTTGAGGTTCTCCACCAGCTTGGTTACTGGAGACACTGAGTCCCCTCTGGCCTTGGGGACCTCTTTGGGTGTACCTCTACTGCCAATGCAACTTCAAGCCTCAAAGTCTTCAGCTAGCACCCTCCTCTCTACCTACTTGTTTCCGATGATGGGCTGTTGCTTCCGAAAGGCAGAGGGTCGCACTCTGAGAAGGTCTCCAATCTTGATCAGTGATACAGGAGCCATATTCATATCAAGTGAATATGAAACAATCCTCTTGCTACTGCCCCTGGTGAGAGAGGGAGATCTGTGGTGACTTTGCCATTGTTCAGGCCTTGTTCACTGTTTCGTGCTTTTTATTTTATGTGTCGGTGTTCTGCCTCATGTCTATACACATGTCTGCCTGGTGCTCTAGACACCAGAAGAAAGGGCCATATCCCCCTGGAACTGGAGTTACAGATAGTTGAGACCTGACATGTGGGTGCTGGGAATCAAACTTCTTAAACTCAGTGCTCTTAAACACTGAGCCATCTCTCCATCCCCCAGATGAATAAGGAGCCATTGAATTGGATCCACTCAAGGTGGAGGAATAAAGAAAGTGGAGGCCAGCAAGCCTGACTTGGAAGTGCCGAGCAGGCTAATGCTTTACAAGTAGTTAAACCAGGCTTCCACCAGTCACCGAGGCAGTGTTCTCAGCTCTGCAGCAGCTGCTGTCAAGGAACAAGCAGCAGGAGCCAGATGTTCCTGATGCTCTACCACCTCCTGATCCTTTTCTTATGGAGTAGTTTTCTGGGAGCATCTAAGACTGTATCTAACCTTCTCCTGGAATCCAGGTGACCCCTGAATGGCTGGACTTAATGGAGGTGTTGAGCTGCTCCCTTGCATTCATATATAAGACACACAGATCCCCGAGGGAAACTCCAGACTGAGTCTTTCTGTGGCAGACTCTCAGTCTTTCAGAGACATTCATTTAATGTACAACTATCCTATGAAATCACTACTACTGGGGTAGACGAGATGGCTCAGTGAGCAAAGGCTCCAAGTTCAAACCTTAAGACCCATGCTACAGAAGCAGAGGACTGAGACACCAGGTTAGCCTCTGGTGTCCTCACACACAATGACAACGTAGCATACGTATGACACTATCCTATGTGGACCACACATATGCACATGCACAGGAGACAGTCAAGTAAAAGTAAAAGCAAATTTTCAAACAAGTATCTATTATTATCATCAATTCATTTACTCACAAGGAAAGGTGATCTTAGATATTGCCTTAAGTGACAGTCTAAGTGTTTGGGACTGAGGTCACTTGGTCCCAAGAGTCATGTGTGTGACAAAAGAGTGAACGAAACCCCCCAGAGCCACAGGTAGGTGTACACACAGCGTTTTGTAGCCTTTACACTCTAAGGTTGTCCTTGGATTTCAGTGCAGCTTCTATTGGCATTAATGTCGACTATTCATTTTTTCTGGGAATAGATAGTATTTGAGTTTGCCCTACTCTCCCTATAACATGAAAAATAGTCTTTTCACACACAACACACACACACACACACACACACACACACACTCCTTTTACAATCTCAAACATGGAAATTAAGCCACTTACGAATTCTTTTGTTTAACACAGATTTGAATGCACTTTTTTTTTTTTTTTGCAGAACTCAAATTTTGCTCCTTTTTTTTATCTCACTATGTCTGAACCTGCTCTAGGATGGAGACTAGAGCTGCAGCATACTCTTGTATGTAATATTCCTTTAAAGAAATAAAGCAATATTTCACATGAGCTGAACAGAACATGCTGGTGCCATGGTGTGTGCTCAGCTGTAGCTTTGGTCACAGGCGGGACCCACTGTAACCTTGGCGTGGGGAGTCTCTGGATGGGATCATTACCATCTGCACACATTGGCATCTGTTGAGAAGTCTGTTGTTCTGCTGGCTCTTCGGTCCTTGTTCCAAGCAGGTCACCCCAGCCTCCTCCTCTTACTTGTAAGACATCATCAGATCTGCCACCTCAGTCACATCTCTGCTCATGTTCTAAGATGTACTGGCTGTCAGTGGCTCAAGCACAACTTTCTTTCATGAGTGCTAGAGGCTTGTTAAGGGCTTCCTTGATTTTTCTATTTTCCTTAATTGAATTGCTTAACGAAGTATGAGTTGTCTTCTGGATTCCCTGAACTTCTAGAGATTCTTCATGCAGATATGTAAATACATGACTTTGCTCTTCACATGTATGCAAACATACACACACAAACATATATATACATACACACATACATAAACACACACACACACACACACACACACACACACACACACACACACACACACAAACACATACTCACAGCGTGTTTATTGCCAGGGACCTACCAGGATCAAAAATGTTTCTGCTCTAGTTGGGTATGAGAGTGTGTTCAGGGTTTACAGTATCACTTACTGAATGTTCTTTCAAAAATTTTGCTTATGGAAAAAAGCCGTATGCTGCAGGGCTTAGGCTCAGTGTGGAGGGCTTGTCTCTGCTTTTCCTATGATTCAGCTCTCTTCTCTGGGGCAGAGAGAGCTGCTGACAGAAGACATGGAAAGCTTTGTGTACCAAAACGTTTGCGAGAGTAATGAAGAAGCAAGAAGGATGCTGACCCTATTTGAAAGTGTTGAGAATTCCTGGTTGCTCTTGGTTTATAGAGCAGATGCTGTAGGAAATCCAGGGGTGACACATGCTCAGAAAACAGAGGATCATTGGGGACAGGCAGACAGTTTCAACTGCTCTGGGACTGGCTTTTATCACCAGAGCTACTCAGTTTTCATCTCCTGATGAACAAATGAAGGTGACCCTTCATTTAGAATGGGGTCTTTCTTTGTGACCTTTCCATCTCTTTGTTTAAAGTTGCCATTGTTTTCTGTGTTGAAGCTCCTTTGTGTCTGCGGAGCTTCATCTGACTCATTTTCTAGACTCACTCTGTAATTGAGGGTATGTACCAGATGGCCAAGAAAGTCTTGTGGAAAAACCATGCTCTCTGGCTCCTCATGAAGAGCAGTGTGCATGCTGGGTGACTCAACTTTCTTGAACCCTATTCAGATGGCTATGAGTTCCTGGAGATCCTGAAACAGGTTGCCCGAGACAACACCGACAACCCTGACTTGAGCATCTTGTGGATTGACCCAGATGACTTTCCTCTGGTGAGTGGCACAGGCCAAGGCCCCCAAAACCATCAGGGCCTTCATCACACGTATTTGTGTTTAGCACAAGCCTTTAGCACTGTCCTCATTTCTGAGATACCAAGAGGTGACTCCTCTTGGCCCACCTAGGGGGCCCAGAAACATTCCTTCTTTAAGCAACAATATGGCCCCTTTGTGTCTCCACCTACTTCTCCCTGAGACTCTAGGAGGAACCTAAATTATTGGGGAATAATCACAGAATTTAGAACTTGAAGTAAAAGAGCAAACTGAGGACAGAAACCATGCCTGGCTTGTTTGTGTCACAAAGTCTGTGGAAGGCACAAGGATTTTACTGCCATGGTGCTAGTCTGTGTTGATGAGCAGTAAGTAGCAAGACAGCTTTGTTAATTGCTAATTTTGGACAAAGTACATGGAATTCATGCCATTCATGAACACAGCAATAAAAGTGGAGGGAGCCACACCCTCTGCTATTGCAAATGTTTTCTACTAGCCAAGGTCAATGCTGCACCAAGAGTTAGGATCCCCAGCACTATGTGAGGTAGAACCTGGGTCTCTTCGAGTGCTTTGAAGACTAACACATAGGTACTGAAATACAGTTATTTTTGAAGATGTCCTAACAGCTCATTCTCTCAACACCCCTAAAAAGAGGTATCATTATAATACCTACCTCATGGAGAAAGGGCAACACCAGGTGATGGTAAACCAAGCAGATGTAGAAGCCCCCACTGTGACTCATAGTGAAGCTTGGTCTATTGATTGCTTCTTGTAAGGCTAACTACTGGTGATTATACAAGTTTGACTCTTCTCTGGGTATGGGATACATAGCTCATGACTTGTGAAACTGATTGGACACAGAGGGCAGACATCTAATCCTACACACATAGGGATTGGGTGAACCAAAGGCAGAGACCTCTGTGGTAATTGAGGCCAATGGCATAATTCTGGGTTAGCCTAAGAAAGTCGTGGCCATATAAGCATACAGGGTTAATCTGTTGATTTCCTTTCTACTGGATATGTCCAGGGAATCTGGATGGCTTCATTGTGCCAACTCTTAAGTAACCAGCCATTCTTTTGGGCAGTTCTACCTTGGTTCTTACAAAGCAGTTTCCAGGTGATTCTAATTTTCAAATTCACCAACATCCCAGTCTGTCTTAGGCCCCACATTTACCAGGGAGACCCCAGCCCCTGAACATCTCCATCTTCTTAGCTTTATGGACTCCATTAGTTCAGTTAGCCTGCCCCAGCCAGAGATTTGTCCAGATGGAGCTCATGCTGGGCTGAGGAAATTTGGCTCGTGTTTGCAGTTCATGCCAAGTTACAGCATATCGGAGTTTTCCCAGCCATCTCATGTGGCAGGGAGGCACCAGATAAGGGCTTTTAAGAATGGAACACTGAAACGAGGGGGAGAGAAATGGTTCTTTCATTACGCACAAACTATCAACGATGGAGTCATAAATCGGGGATTGACATTAGCCATCTCTGTGATAGTCTCCCCAAGAGCCATGGAAGCATTTATGGTCTATGTTGTTGCAGCTAGTGCTATAGGATCTTTCACTTAATGCTTTAAAGTGCTTTATTGCTGGAACTAGCCTTCCATTTTCTAAGTGTCCACAGCTGTTTCAAAGGCATTCGACCAGTTGCTGTCTGGCTACTGTGGTAGGCCGGCAGGTGGATCTAGCCACAGGGAGAGCCCTCCAACCTCTGTCTAACTTGGAGTTTTTGTTGCTGCAGCTCATTGCTTACTGGGAGAAGACTTTCAAGATTGACCTGTTCAAGCCACAGATTGGGGTGGTGAATGTAACAGACGTGAGTATCCTTACCAAGGGCTGCTCAGATGGTGTCCGCCACCCTGTTGGCTGCTGTGCCAACCCGAGTGCAAAATCACTCAGGAGTCTACAGCAGCAAGATGAACTCTTGGGTCCTTTTCCAAAATCTTGCAATATGTCCCAAGACTAGACTCAAGCCAGTCTCAATCTTCTCTAGGAGTACATTTCCTTGCTTAAGGAGCTTGCCCAACCCGACTCATTGACCTGGGACTTTCCACCCAAGAACATTCTCTTGTATCCCCTTCCCAAGCTAAAGAACAAGGCCTTCTTACACAGGCAACTCATGCCTAGAGCAACCATTACCTCAGGGGGATAAAGAGATTGACATCCGGAAGTCTATGCTAGCAGCCACACACTGCAGTCAGGTGACCCTGATAACAGAAGGGAAGCCTCCTGACAGAAGTTTAAGTACTCATGAACTGAGGACAGGAAGGCTAGTGAGGGGACCTGACAGACTGGGAAGAAATTAGACTCAGTCTAGACATCGGCTATGCAACAAGACAGAAGTGGGGCAGATTCAATGAGGCAGACAGTGGGGAGAAGGAGCTGTAATGAGGGCCCACCGAAGCTATAGTGCAGGCAGATTCTTTTGTAAATAGAACCAATTAGCAATGTCTTTTCAGCTCATCAGAAGTAATCTAGCAGTCTATATGCCTCTAGACTTTTGTGAACCACTTTTGAAATTTGAATGAAAATGAATTAATGATTCATTGTGTGTGTTTGTGTGTGTGCACATATGTATAATCTTGGATAGTCGAATGCAGATTTCTTTTACTGTTATTGAAACAGAATGTGGCAGAAGACCGTTCTGCAACTTGGCATTTCCATTTGTCTATCTGTATGTGTTCCTGAAAGGCGTGAGAGATGTAGAGGCCCATTCAACACAGATTCTCAGCAAATGCTGCTCTGCCTCAGCTTCTACCCATTTGCTCATTGGCTCCTTCTGTCCCTCCTTGCAGGCCGACAGTGTCTGGATGGAGATCCCAGATGATGATGACCTGCCCACAGCCGAGGAGCTGGAAGACTGGATTGAAGATGTGCTTTCTGGGAAGATCAATACTGAAGATGATGACAATGAAGATGAAGATGATGATGGTGATAATGACGATGGTGACGATGATGACGATGAAGACGATGATAATTCTGATGAGGATAACAACGACAGCGATGACGACGATGATGACGATGAATAACTCCAGCCCCGGGTGATGCTGATGAAAGTGACATCACAACCACCCCATACCGTACAGACAGCCCAAGGGGGCAGCAAGCAGTGGTGCCCATGCCTACTCAGCTCTTTCCCTTTCTCCAGCATCTTTTTCTAGTCCGTTCTAGGCAGGAGCGGTACATTTCAGTGAATGCCTTTCCAAACCCAGAAGTCCCACTCTGCAGGGACCCAAGGGGAGTGGTTCCCATGCTGACTTCTTTTAACCATTGAGGAACAGACGGCTCTTGTTCTTGGCTAGGCAATTAGGGGTCATGGAATTCTGGGAGCCTGGGGACAGTATCTCCTGACACCTCTACTCAAGTTTACTTTCTGTCTTTGATTCAGGTGGTGACAGAAGTGACAGCTTGCTCTTAGTTCACATGCAGGGAGTGGCCTCCTAATCAGAGCCCAGGGAGGCCACACGGTTATCTAACTCAGCTCCCAAACCTAGAGCCTCTATGAACTCAGACCCAAGTCTTTGGATGGCTACTAGGAATGCCTTGGCGTGCCTGGGTATTGCCATCGTTTCTGGAACATTAAGATGCAGTGTGTGGGTCAGTTAGGTCTATAAACATCCCATTAATTGCCAAGCCTCCTATATTCACCGGCAGAGAGAGAGGCTGAAGGATAAAAGGCTTTTTCTTTTTCTGATGGAGACTGTTCATAGGTCTACTGGCTGCCCAGAGTGAGCTGGGAACTGAATGCACCCTCTCTGTCCCACTCTGAGTTATAACTGCTTTATCCAATGGTCAATTATCTCTCCCCATTCATCAGCACTCCCACGGCTGGCCAGGGCAGCGATAATTTAGAGTTCACGATGCCCTGAGGCACTGAGAAAAAAAAAAAGAAAGAAAGAAAGAAAAAAACCCCAAGTGCCTTTTGAATTGTCGGAAAGTAACATTGTGCTTGTTAGTTTTAGCTGCTAAGTGTTCTAATTTTTTTTTTTTTTTTTTTTGAAATCTGTTAATGTGTGGAAGACTCTGTGCAGTGTTGTTTTTGAAATTGGGGCAGTCCTTTTATAGAGCAGTAATAAATGAATGGACGTTAAACTCGTGTTTTGAAAAGATCCAGCTATCTTGATGATCCCACTCTGGTCTTTTGGAGTTTGTTTGGTTTTTCCCGGCTCCAGTTCTCCATCTCTGCTCCCTGTCTGCCCTTCTATGTTAGCGTTTCACTGTGTCTTTCAGGCATCAGCATCCACACCAATCAGCCACTACCTGTGTGCTAATGACCTCCACTGTGGGTCTCTACCCTTGATCTTTAGACTTTGACCTTGGCGTTTGATCCACGTGAATTCTAGCTGAAAATTTGAAATTTAACACAACGGAGCCTGCACCCAATCCTTTTCCCCTCTAAGCCTGTCCTTTTCATGAAGTCCCAGCATGGATGAATGCTATTACTATCTATGCCACTGTCTAGGTGCCCGGAAGTGGCTTGTTCACCTTTGCTCCCAAGGCACTGAGTACACAGCTCTGATCACAACATTTGTCCTTAACTGATAATGCATTGCATAGCCTCCCTTTCACTAAATGTGGCTGTAAGACACAAGACATTTACTTACCTCTGTATTCCGAGCACCTGGACTTTGCTTGTCACAGAGCAGAGCTTATTTATTGAGTCTTTGCCTAGCTGTGTTGGGCAGCGGAGCTTACAGGTGCTAAGGTGCCTCACACTGTATCAGGTAGCTCCTGTTGCTATAACAAAATACTTGAGGAAAACAACTTCAAAGAGTGGATTTTACTTCTGCTTACAATATCATTGGTTTCAGTCTAAGATCTGATGCTTCCATGGCCTGAGCTGGAAGGATAGAGGGAGGGACACCTTGGGAGCAGCATCTTAGAACAGGCAGCTGCTTGCCTCATTGCAATCAGGAATCTCAGAGAAAGAGGGAGGGACCAGGATTCCAAACTATCCCCTAGTGTTCCTCTCTTCAATGACCTACTTTCCAGCCTCCCAATAGTCCACACAGTTATAAACTCATCAATGAGCCAAGATGAGGTTAGTCCTCTCGTGATCTGGTCACCTCTAAAGCCCCACCTCTAAATATAGCTGCATGAGGAATCGAGTTTTCAATACACAAGCCTTTGAAGATATTCAGATGAATACCACAACAGAATAGTCTGGGTGGTTTACACAGCAAAAATTCTGCCTTCCACAGCTTAGTCCAATGTCAAGTTGCCAATTGTGCTGGTTCCTGCTGAGGGCTCTTTTTGTGGCTTTTCATTCCATTTGCACATGGCAGACAGACAGACAATAGAAATAGATGATGATGAAGATGGATATAGTAGTAGATACATAATTCTCTTCTAGAACTATGCCCATCTGTCAAATTAAGGTCTTGCTACTGTGGCTTCATTTAATTTTAATTATCACCTGAAAGGCCCTTGTCTTCAAATGCATGAGTTTGGAGATGCTCAATTCAGCCTGTAATTCATGGCCTCAATATAATTTTCTCCCCTCCCAAAACTAAGCAGGCTGTGCTATATTCTGCCCACTCCGGCCCAGCCACAGCTCAAGCAAACTCATAGGGAAGATTGTCCCACAAGGTTTCAATGCTAAAACTTTCAAGTAGCCAAGGAGTTGAGTGTGTGTTGGGGGAGGTCTGTTGCAAAAGTGGGGGTTCTCAGCCCAGGGAGATCTGGTGTTCTTAGAGGCCGGGAAATATGTGTGGAGCTGAAACTATGCTCTGATATTCCTGTATTAGGAGCTCTGGGAGCCCATCTGGTTCTGCTTGGATGGCGCCGGGTAGTAAGTACTGAAGCCTCTAAGCTGATATGGATTGAGCACTTGCTTTCGTGCCCACAGTACAATGCTAAATGCCTTACATGTTACCATGGCTAATCCTTACAGCAGCTCAGAAGATTCATCTGGTTACTGTCCTTAATAAGGAGAGACATAGAGGACTCAAGAAACTTCTCAGGATTACACAAACACTCTGAAGGGTCATAGATAACACTTCATTTTATGCTTAGAAAGATTTGCATTAAGGACCAAAACGCTGCATTCTTTTTCCCTCAGAGCATGTCTGAAGACAGGTTCAAGTGAATTCCCAATAACTCTTTTTATTGCTTGAACCCATTTATCTTCCCATTCTGAGTTCATAATCAACTCAAACAAAACTAGAAATGTGAGCTAATTAAAAACACCAGATCTGCTATACTGTTAAAAAGAAGAGTAAGATTAAGTGTGTTATCTGGAACAAAGAATCCCTTTCAGTGTATGTTGAGGAAACACTATCTCAGAACGTGAAAAGACCCTGTCTTTTCTAGAATAGATTGTGACCCCTCGGGTCCTCGGGTCTTCGTGTTTGTGGCCCTGTGAGGAGTCATCATTGTGTCTTGTGCAGACTACATGTAACCTCATTTCAGTGGTACATGTTCCTCACCTATAGGTCTGAGAGCAACCTTAGGGAAAAGATTGTTTTACTCACTTCTACTCTGTCCAAATTTTGGTAGGCAAGCAAAGTATCTTGTGACAACTTTGAAAGCATGATACAACTTGACCTTCATGGCTATTATCACTATGAAAAATGTACAAATTAAACCCAGTGATCATTGGAAGTGAGTATTAACCAAAAGCTTTGGGCAGCATGGTATCGGCTGCTTGGATTAGCCTAGGATAGCAGACTGCTGCAGTAACCGGATCAGAGAACCTCCGCAGCTGGAGAGGATGTTTGCCATGTGGGATGAACGTTTTCCTCAAGTGAGAAAAATCATCCAGAAACGCAGACCCCCTTTCTGAGGGAAAGAACAGCCTAGGAACCAGTATGGAAATGTCATGTCACGTGGAAACGGAATAACCACAGACACCTAGCAGACCGAAATATTTGCGAGATGGATTAAGAGGAGTCTTTGGAATCAATGTATTATCTTAATAATCTGAACTCTTTATCAATAACTACAAGTCAGAATAATAACCCTGAGACCGCCATCAGCCCTGACACTTCTCCTATGTAATCACTTGCGATAGTTTGTAGTCGGTTCTTTGACGTTGAGTGTACTTCATGTTCTCATCCATCCACTCACCCATTAACACTTAGTCTTTTAAATAGTCTATAGACCAATAGACTCCTAAACTTTGTTGCCTATAGATTAGGGGAGGCAAAAACCAGCAGGCTGTAAATGAGGCAGCTGAGCAGAGAAACAAGAGAGAAAAAACTGTTGGAAATACCCAGCTTTAGTTCTGAAAAAAATACACCTTCATATTTCCTGAACTATTATGAGGTCTTAGATCACAGAAACACATTTGGACATTGACCCAGAAAGCAGAGCCAAAAGTCATCGCTAAGTTTGGAACATGAGCCTGTGTAACTAGAGGATGCTCTCCTATGGCACACTGCCACTGATGGTGAGTAGCCTCCTGTCTCCTACAGCTGAGATCCTGTCTGTGCACTCGACTGCCAGAAGGCCCTGCCTCTTGCTCTGGGATTTCCCACTGCAGCCCTGATGTCTTCACCCCACATATTTAATATGATAGTTTATCATCTGAGAGTCTCAAAATTCCCCCACATTCTACGGTTACAAACCCGGGAAAGGACTGAAAGAGGAAAGGGCCTTTGGCTCCTGTCTGCATGTGGCTTTAATTTTTTTCCAGCAGGTTTTGCTGGTGAACTTATGAACTGTGAGCATCTGGGCTGATGGCCCAAGGAAATAGCTTATCATTAATCTGTACGACAAGTATCTTCGAGTCAATTGCTTTCTATGATCCCAGTCCATGCAACTGGCAAGAATTTGTGTGCTATCAACATCCCGTGCAAAGGAAGGGGAGCCGAGTGTAGAGGCAGAAAGCAGTAACATTTCTTCATCAACTAATCTGGTTCCCTCATCTAAAGTAAGTCAATAGTTTAAAATCAATTACCAAGGTAAAATTACCGAACACAGCTGTCTGTACCTCTCACACCTCTATCCAGAGTAGGACAGGTTTCTCCCACTTTCCTCATCTCAAATGGTTTTTTTTTTTTTTGTCATTATTTTGAATTATTTATTTTATGTATGTAAGTACATTTACCAGAAGAAGAAATTGAATCTAATTACAGCCGGTTGTGAGCCACCATGTGGTTGCTGGGATTTGATCTCAGGACGTCAGGAAGAGCAGTCAGTGCTCTTAACCACTGAGCCATCCCTTCAACCCATTATTCTGTTGTTTTTGTTTGTTTGTTTGTTTTGTTTTGTTTTGTTAACTCCCAAGGTTGGCTTCCTTTCCAGGTTTTAGAGCCTAAGGATTTCATCGTTGACCACATATTCACTTATATTTTCCTCCCCATGAAATGACCGGCAACTGTTCGTTTCCATTACTCTGATCACTGCCCTTCACTGGCCTCCTTTTCTATCACAGGTCCCTTGATTGTCGTGGGAATGTGTGAGATCACCAGGAAATCAAATCCAGATCAAAGCTCTGTTTCCTGAGAAGTAAACAGAGCTTTAAACTAAGATATTCACATTAGAAAGGGAGATGGTATACAACATGAGATCTCAATTTTTTTCTACGCTTATGCATATTTAATATGTAAAATGTCTTACAGTTCATTTGGAAGGGGATGGAGGCACCCATAGAGGACCAAAAGAAACCCATTAACGATGGGTACCAGGTACGGTGTGTATATGATAGACACCAGCCTCTCACCAACATTATGCCGAGAGTCCATTTCACACAGCAAACCTTAGTAACACAAAACAACTCGTGCACATGGTGATGATCCAGGTAATTCTGTCATTTATATGTTCAATAATGTCCAGTTAGAGTGCAGCATACATCCAGGCATTGTCACATATGCATGGCACCTGCAGACTGAAAGTACATGCTAAGCCAAAACTGCCCCTCTTGGTTACAAAGCACAACACTAAAGTAAATTCAAGAGTAATATGGTCTCTGGCTCCCTATTTTGTGTTGTTGACTATACCAGGTAAGGATAGACGCTGGGTTCACAATTCAGAGATTAAAATCCTATCTAACAAAAGCACCTGTTGGGTAACCACTCTCCCAAGGCGTGGCCCAGGCATTGCTGGTCTGGCCCTCATCAGAGTTCAATTCATACCCTGGGTGGGACGGTGTGTACCATTGCTGCAACCTCGCTGGGTCCTGCACTCTGGGAAATACTTGTTCTAATTGATGACCCCTTAGAAATTAACTTTGGTTAAGCAGGTCATAATTTTGGGCTTCCAGAGGAGCTGGAAATGTAAAGCACGGAGTAACCTTCATACAAAGAAGATATTAACAGTGTTTTGTGGCCCCATTTTAGGAACAGTGATCATACTAAATGACTATTCCTTTATGTCTATAACTGAGAGGCAACAACACCCAAAAGCACCAGCTACATCTCCTTTCCTGGCTCCCGGGTACGTGGCATAATTCCAGATACAGTACTTATAGTCAAGTTGAATTAAACTTGTCTCTGTGGGTCAGGTGTCTCAGTGCTATAACTAATTCTCTAGGCAAAGTCTGTTATTTGATGCTTTTGTAGGCTGGCAGTGCAGTTTGACAATGCCTACATCAGCAGTTCATGATGTGGGCCATGACTCTTTTCGGGGGTGGATTAAATGACCCATTCTCAGGGATCTCCTAAAACCATTGGAAATACAGATAGTTTCATTATAATTCATAACAGATCAAAATTATGGTTACAAAGTAGCCACAAAAGTAAATTTATGGTTGGCGATCATCACAGCAATTAGGGATTGTGATAAAGGGTCACAGCATTAGGAAGGTTGGGAACCACTGTCCTACTGAATGAATTCCCCAGGGAAAGCACCTGGCTATGCCTGAATGCTCAGAGAAACTGAAAGACCGGCAAAGCCAGACGATTTGCATGCTCAAATGCTTTTATCCAAATGTTGTTTCAGGGTCAAAGGAATCAGAGACTCAAGATAAAAGCTTGGGAGGTTGTTACATTTGTCCCCAGGAGTTAATACAAAAGTGTCTTTATTTTATAGAATGAATCGGTGAACTTTGCTGAGAAAACCACCTCCCCTTCGCTGCCTCAGGCTTCAGGAATTTCTCTATGGTGCTGGGAAACTTGATTCCAGAATGATCCACCAGAAAAGCACGTTTCGTAGATGAAGCAGGTTAGGTAGAAACGGGACAGGATGGAGTAAAGGGAACCAGTGTCCTAAGCTCTCTCTCCACTCTTTCCTCTGTGTCCACCCTTGGAATCTCATCTTAATGCCCAATGCAGTGACCATGTAAGCACCATCCCTCCATCTCTGTCCATCTTCCGCTCAAACTGCACAACCGAAGTGTAACTTACAGATGGTGGGGCAGAGGAAAAGCAGGTCTTTCTTTCCCTTTGACCCTTGGGTTCTATTTTATGTGTTCTCTGCCTGCAGTCCAAAGGGTGGGTGGGTATGGGGAAGCAAAGAGAAGCTCAGAACAGAGTCAAGGAGCCAGACCAAAGGCCCCAGGCCCCATCAGCTGCAGCCAATCTCATATCCCACCTCAGCTGGGCTAACTTAGCTCTCCCACCTAAAAAAAAAAAAAAAAAAAAAAAAAAGCTCAGGTCTCTGTACCCAAAGGCAAAGTAAGCCTCTTGGCCTGATCAGGACCAGCAGAGAGAGGCAGAGGTTCAAGGCAAATGGCCGAGGTTGCTGGCAGCTCAGCTGTAGCCACCCAGGCCTGCCAGGTTAGGGTTTTCATGAAAGGAGGGCTCCTAATAGGTCAGCCTGGTGGAGAGGCTTCCCACAGGAACAGGTGGTATAAACCCAAAGGGAAAGAAATGGTCTTTCTCCCAAGGAATTCCCAGGTTCCCATTCATGATTGGTGTCTCCAGATCCCTCCTCCACACCCAGAAATTCCAAACCACTTAGATCATGCTTCTGGGGAGAGTGGGCAGATGGGATGGGCTCTAAGCACTTGCTGAAATCCCATTTACCAACCAGGCAAGTTTCTTCTTCCCACTTTCTTTTTCACCTGCAAATGAAAGGATTCCTAATTAAGACACTGTGGGGAGGCACAAGCTGTACTGGAGCAGGTCAGCACCCTTCCCTTTTCTACGACCAAAATACAATGTTTTGTCAAAATGGGGACTCTTTCCATTTTCATTAGAATAATACTAAAATGAAATCCATCACTTTATACACTAACCCAAAACAGTTCATCACAAAATGTGGTCCCCAGTTGGATTTTTTTTTTTTTTTTTTTTTTTGCACCCATTCAATTAAAAGTGGTTTCAATGGAGCCGAACTGGTGTCAACTCATTACTCTGTGCCGTGGAAGGACTGCACTATGGGTTTAAAAACGAGGCATGTTTTATTTATAATGGGATATGATAAAGTTACATATTAGTAAGTTCACAGTAGTGATTTATTTGTTTGTTTTTCTGATGTAACGAGATCCATAAAGAGCAAACATTATGTAATGCTGCGTTATAATCTCGGGTCTCTGCCACAGGACTCCCTTCAAATGATCATACAGACATCCCTGTCGATTTCAGTAACAATCACTGGTTCTTCTTAAAGTTACATTAAATAAATGCACAGGAGGCTTCCAGAGTGAAGTTTGAGCAGCAAACACCCCTCCCCCTCATAGAGTTAGCCCTTTTTTGGTCTTGTTTCTTTCTGTAGAGGTTCTGATGCAATAATAATAATAATAATAATAATAATAATAATAATAATAATAATAATGGACATGCCTGCAAGGTGACAACAGGCTCCCACAGACAGCTCCTCATGGAGAACTTTATAAGAAATAAAGGAGAGAACAGACAAGGAGTTAGCGCTGAGGAACTGTCTTGAACAGAGACGTAGAGAGTTACAGGCTCAGCCATACACCCTCATACAAACTCGACACACAGTGACCTGTCAGTGGTCACATGGATGTTAGGACTGCCAGCATGTGAACATGGCCACATACACTCAGAAATTCAGCTTTGGAATGAGTCCTCCCTTCCCCGATTCGTATCCACCCATAGGGAGTCTTGCACAGCAGGGTCAGGGCTGAAGAGGGCAAACCAGGGTCTCCACTTTGTTGGTTCATTGGGTCAACGATTGGTAGTGGGAAGGCTGGGTAGTAAGATTCCATGAGTCCAGTATGTTGGGAGCAGCTCACAGATAGAACTCTGTGCTGGCCATGTCAATGTGACCCAACCTGGAGTCAGATAGGAGGAAGCACCAATTAAGAAAAATGCCTTCATAAGCTCGGTCTGTAGGTAAGCTTGTAAGACACCTTCTTAATTAGTAATCCATGGAGGGGGTCCCAGCCCACTGTGGGTTGGACCCCCTCACTGGGCTTTTGGTTCTGGAAGCTATAAGGAAGCAGGCTGAGTAAACCTCGAGAAGCAAGCCAGTAGGCAGCACTCTTCCATGTTCCTACCTTTAGGTTCCTTCCCTGTTTGGGTTCCTGTCCTGGCTTTCTTGATGATGAACTATGATGTGGAAGCATAAGCCAAATAAACCCTTTCCTCGAGAGTTGCTTTGGTCATGGTGCTTCATCACAGCAATGGTATCTCTGACTGAGATGAATTACTACATTTAATACATGCACTCCAGATGACATCGAAACTGGAACAGGTCACCACCACCTCTGACTCAAGGGATGGCAAAAGTGAGCACCCTAAGCCTTCCTAAGACTCGCCCACGTGGTCAGTCTCTCCAACATTAGAAAGCCCTACACTCCTAGTAATGAATTGTGATGAGGCAAACCCAGGCCACCGACTTCACACTCTCTGCTGTCAAGAATCTGTCTCCTTGCAGATCTCAAAGGGAGAGTTAGAAGAAAGGGGGTAATAAATGACAAATGATGGTTAAGCATTTTCTCTGGGGCTTACTTTGTGAACTTTAGCCAAAACATTTCTGACCCCATGAACAAACCTAAGGACGGGTGAGCCTTGTAACCTTAAAATCTGTTCTAATTCCTGTGGTGCAGACTTCATGAACATTCAATTCGAGGACTATTAAAGACCTTTTTTTTTTTTTTTAAAGCACACATACTTCTGAACAAAAGTTGTCTGTCTACTTTTGTAGATAATGAAAATCAGCAGGGGGAAGACAGCAACCTCAGACCTACACTCTTCACTGAGTTCTTTCACAGTTAATGCTAGAATCTTAATAAGTTAGGTTGAAAGTTATAGGGGGAAAATCTATAAACATTTAAGGTAATGGAATCCCGGGTATTCTAATAGAATCATGCATCCGGCTGGCCTTGGGGAGCAATTTACATCCTTTAGAAAGAGTAGGCTGTGAGGGTTCAAGAAATAAAATAAAAATGTATTGCCTTCAATTGTGTGATGTAGCTTTCTGCCACTTCACATTTCTTTTTCAAACTATCCTCCACACAGTTACCACTTCAACTCGGGCTGGTAAAATGCTGGGAGCGCAAAGACTTTAAGGGATCGTGCCTTTGAATTTTGTTGTGCTTTCAGAAATTGATCCTGCAAAAGTAAGTGTTTTGGCAAAAAAAATAAAAAAGTTGGTATTTAATTTACAACTCAAACAATAACTTCAGGAAGTCTGAAGTTCTATGCAAAGTAGACAAAGAGGGGTCAGGAGGGAAAATAAATTAATTCCTTAATTTAGACCTTTCTTTGCCCTGCTGGGGATGCACACACCAGCACATGACTCCAACTTAACCCCTTTAAGACCCATAATTTAAGACAGGGTTGGAAGCACAGTATTTTAAGATGCTGACGAGTAGTGTTACCTTTAACTCTACATTATTTACATTTATGGCACTTAACAACCACATGGTATCCGTGGCGAAGCAGCTGTGTATGCTGTGACATTACCCTCCGCACACAGTCAGTCTCTCACAGACTGCCCACCCCTCACCTTACCTCCTAAAATATTTCCTGAGAAAGACATCCTGAGGAACTTCCAGCAGAAGGGATCTAAAGGGAAAAACTAAGACTGAAGCACCCGATTACACTGTGTGTGTGTGTGTGTGTGTGTGTGTGTGTGTGTGTGTGTGTCTCAAACACAGTCATGCTGTTAACACGGGGGGCATCCTGGCACTGTACCTTGTCCACGGGTTCCTCTTCCTTCTCCAGCACATCTTTCTGAGAGCTAAAAGTTAATTAACAATGAATAATGTCGGCTTTTCTAAACACAGGTGTATCACAAATATCCATGCCAGTTTGGTTATTTTTTTTTTAATAACAGACAAAATCATGTGCTTTGTGGAATGCGTACACAGGAATGGTACAGGTACACAGGCAGAGACAATGACAGCCTTCTCCTTTCCTGAAACGAGATCCCTGAAGCCGGGAAAGGAAAGTACTTGGTGGAGCATGGCTTCAGATGTAGGCAAGCAAAGACCAGGAACAGCCCACTTCAAGGTGTCAGGAAACAGCTCCTTGGGCACTCCCCTGCACAGGGCTCTACCAGGAGGCAGCTTTGTCTACGAATGGGACATTAAGGGGATAGTTCTGTGAAACCAGCTACAACATGCTGACAGAAGGGGCTTCGGACTGACTACTGATTCCCTACTCTTCCTTCTCCAGCTCTGCAGCACGCTTTCCCCTCTCTTCCTGACCAATAACTAAGGGCAAGGGCAGAAGGATGCTTTTCCTTGCGGCAAGTTGCACAGTGGTGCTGGTCACAGACCACAGGGATGGGACAGCAGTAGTTGCCAGGGTGGTGGGTATTGTTTGGGTTCCTGTGGCAGGGCAGCTTGGCACATGAGCTTTGTGAGGACTCATCTCCCTGGGAAACTGGATGGCTACAAGGGGCACCTGCCAACTGGGAGTCACAGTGTTGGTCTCTCCCGGTTTGTGTGAAGCAGGGTTGAGGATTGGGTGAATGGGTTCCTGCTGCAGCCTATAGGAGACGCTGCAGGAGAATGGATCCCCAGAGCAATACCCTACTTCTCCAGAGAAAGACTGTGGGAGGGGCTGTGTAAAGAGCTCCAGGACGTACTTGGAAAGCCAAGTCCCTGTCAGCTCTGGAGGGCCAACCTAGCCTGGCCAGCACTGCCCACCAAGTGAGGCTGTGGTCCAGATGCTCAGGAGAGTGGGAGCCAGAGCAAAGCCCAGGTTGGCAATCCCAGGGCTGGGGAAGGGCTACCTGCCTCAGGCCGACAGAGAAGCAGAGCCAGGAACAGGGTAGGTCGGCTCTCTCTCTCGCTGGAAAATGGAAAAGCCAATCACTTAACAGCTGCAAACCGGCAGTGAATATTTTTTGTCGGGTTCTTTCTCTTCGAAATGTAAGGCAACAAAGAACAAAGACTCAAGCGGGTGGACATTTCCTGGACTGCCATCACTCCCCAGGGTGGTGTGGTGATGTGGATAATTACATGTACAAACACACAGGTGGGTGTGGCACCGGGCCACAGGCAGGGACCAGTTGTAAGGCGAGGCTCCCGAGGACACAGCAGCTACACTTTGGTTTACAGCTGTCACAGAAGCTCCAGGGAACAGCTTCTTCAGAAGTCCTATCTATTAAAGTCTGATAACACCAGTCACTTGTCAGGGTGGACATCTCCTGCTTTCTTCCAAATAAAGTGCAGATGGTCGAAGGATACTGGTCTATCCTCTGCCAGTTTGAGTTAGCATTGAAGAATTAAAAAACAAATCTTTAGAAAAGAACTTCCCCCTGGACACACACACACATATATATATTTATATATTCTTCTTTTGCTTTTCATAAAGCCACAAGTATAGAAATTTTAGACCGATGTCTCGGACTGTAAACGAAGAACAAACTTGTGAGATTTGGGGTCTATGAACTCTTCTGAGAGCACAATGAATGGGATTTTCTTCACATTGACCACGAGGCTGAAGTCCAAGCACTTAAGGACGAAAACAATTCCATCCCGTAACCCGTTTGTCACAGCCTCATCACTGACAAGTCTCCACTGTGTGGACAGCCATCGATCCTTGTCATACTGCAAGGTGGGGCCCGCACTGAGGTATCGTTCAAGGAAAGCCTGAAAGTCAAAGAAGACGATTGGAGAAGTTACAAGGGTTGCTGTGCTTTGTGGCCAGGGGCCATCTTTTTTATCCCTAGGGAATGCTACCCAACTACACCGATACCTTAGAATAGAGTTCAGCTTCTTACGCTGCAGCCCCAGAGATGCTCTCTGGGGAAGAAAGACTCTTTGGTCTTCTGAATTTTCTTTTGGAAATTTACATCTAGAGGGTGAGTTTAGTGAAGTGGATTGGCTACCACTGTTGATGTAACATGCCTCCTGAAGACACGGGCACCTCCCCCCACCAGAGCCAAAATTCCCTGAGAGCAGGCTGAGTTCCTGAACCTGAGGAGTTGGTAACGAATCCAAGGCAGACAGATGAAGAAACACCCTCTCCAACCTCCCCTCCGACAGACAGTGAGTTTGCTCAGTCGTGAGCCCTTTCTCCAGGGCAGAGAAGATACAACCTCACTCACTGGGCTGCCACAAGGTGGGAAGGTACAGTGTGCACAAAGCACTCACAGTTCCAGTAGGCACACTGTGAGTGTTGTCTGTCTTATGCAGAACTGATGTGCGTGCGGCCAGTGCTAGGGATGGCCAGACCCAAGTCCCTCTTCAGAGCTCTTTGTTCCAGGGACACCAAGCGAACTGAAGTTCTGTGAGTCCATACACTCTCATGTGCCTCCCCCTGCTGAGAGCTGTCCCACAAATTCCTCCTTGCCTTCACATCTTAAACTATCTCCTTGAAGCTCTCAGATGGATCAACATGATCTTCTGCCAATGCTCCTGAAATCCCTGGCAAGGACCTCACGTTATAATTCACTTCTTTAACTATGCTGACTTGCTGTCTCCTCCCAATGAGGCTTCAGACTTATAGAAGGTAAGAACTACGTCATCACAGTCTTCTACTTTTTAAAGTGTGACTTTCTAATGTATTTGGCATAGAATTAAATACATATATCAGCTTAGTTGAGAGAAAGAATGAACTGATAATATAAACTGAAAACTACTGGCGTGTATCCCTGTGGTCCAAGGCCAAGGTCAGGACCTTTTGAGTTTTCAAGCAATCTTCTTTCATAAATCCTCCACTCTGCTGGGCCGAGCAAGCAGCTGTAGTCATGGTGATAGGCACACAAGAAGGTGCAGCTGTGCTCCAATGAAATCGGAGTCACAGACATAGCCAAGCCCTGGCTTCGACCCGTGAAACTTAATTCAAATGTGCATCATCAGACATGTACATCAACAGACAAGCAAGTGGTTAAGCAAATCTACACGTCTGGTACAGTCAGGAGCATAGGGGGTGAGTGGAAGCCTCGGGAGTCAGATCTGTGTGCATGGAATGAAAGATCTGAGAAGCCTAGAGAGAAGAAAGCAGGCTTCCAAAATTCAGTATCAAAGCATCTCTGCCTTAAACACTAGAACACAGAGGCAGCTGAGAGAAAACATCAGCCAGAACTGTAAGGGGGGGCATAGTGGGGTTCTTGAGGGGAGTGTCTACTTACTTTTTTACTCTGTGTGTATGTGAGCGTGTGTGTGTGTGTGTGAGTGTGTGTGTGTGTGTGTGTGTGTGTGTGTGTCCACATATGCATGCCATGGCATGTGTGTGGCTGGAAAACAACTTTCAAAAGAACAACTTTCAAGAGTCAGTTCTCCCTTTCCAGATGTAGTTCCAGGACTCAGGCTGGAATGCAAGCACCTTTATCCAAAGAGCCATCTCACCGGCCCCAGTTTTGTTTTTGTTGTTTGACTTGTTTTGTTTTTGTTTCTGAGGGTTCTGCTAGGTAGCACAGGTTGGACTAGAACTCACTACGTAGCCCAGGGTGGCCTTGAGTCCATGATCCGTTCTGCCTTGGCCTCTCAATCTCGGTGATTACAGTGGTAATCTACCACAGCTAGCTGAAAATGTAACTTAACACTGGACTTTCCTCCTTTTAAATAAAAACTCAAGAAAGCATACATTTTAAAAAATAAAATGGGAAGATATCAGACAATTTTAAGAATCCCTAGAGAAAGAAAAACAGCTGTCCCTTCTCCTTACCAGAACCTATAACTCTGCACAAAGGAACATAATTTTCTATTTGCAACCTGTTGTATTTGGACTTTTGTAATTAAATATTCAAAATTTCACCCACATTTTGACAGATACACCATAGCATGCTAGACACTCTTGCATTTGTAAGTGATTTCCAGTTTGAAGTTACACAAAGTATTACTCTGGGGGTGGCAACCTACCTTTAATGTTGTGCATACAGATATTAATTAAAAAGCTGATTCTAGGATGCCCCTCACCATAATCTGATGTTCAAGTGTCTCATATAAACTGGCTCACCATTTGCATGCACAGATATCTGTGATGCTCAGTAACCGCTACACTGTTGTTTAGGGGACAGTGACAGGAAAGTGTGTACACACTCAGTGTGACAGTAGAGCACGGGCCCGCTCAGTAAGAGGCACATGTTTCCATCCATGGCTGGCAGACTCCACAGATGAGGAACCCATGGATACTACACTATGATCATGGCCGTGCTAGTAAGTTTCAGAGACTGCTGAATCAAAGAAACAGTTCCTCACTGGCTATTTCTGCATGGCTTTCCTGACCCCTGTGGGAAGTGTGAGCGGAAGACATCCTATGACAGAGAGCCATGGGATGTCACCTGTGCACCAAGGCCATCCACACTTCCATGTGATTTACATGCCTCCCTATCATCACCTCTCACACAGGGCTCTGTCAGGCATCCCCGCTTCATACGGGAGGGATCTAGTATAGAAACATTTGTGCACAGCTATAAACCAACTGAGTGGTGCGGGGGAGAATCTGAACTCACAATACCTGCTGTACCCACCCTTTCTCTTTTGGCCCTAGTCCTCTATTAAATATCATCGGTGATTTCTGCAGTCTCTATCCCTTACAGCGTGCTAACGCCACGATCCAAAAGACGGCTTGAAGTCCACAACATCCAAAATGGTGGCATCGTTTCTACCAAAAAACCGGTGGCTGTTTAGTTGGACCTTATCACACGGATTAGCGTGAGGCATGAAGAACATGCTCAGTTCACAGGTTAGGAAACTGAGGCAGAGTACCAGAAGCTATTTGTCCAAGATTGTACAGCGAGACAGCTGGTGGAGGACCCAGGTTAAAATGGGTCAGTTTAGCATGTGCTTAGCATGTACACACAGAGCATACATAAATGCTTTCCTGTCACACCCTCACCACTACTCTGTACTGGTTCAAGGTGGAATTTTTTTCCTGTTATAGAATCTAGAGGTCATCAAAATGCATCTTTAAAAAACAATTATTCTGGGCTGGGGAGCTGGCTCAGCTGTGCTCAGATTCTTAGGACTCCCACATGTAGTGCATGCTTGCAATCCCAGTGCTAGAGAGAAAGAGAGAGGAGGACCCCAGGGGCTCACTGGCCAGCCTGTCTAGCAGGATCATCGAGTTCCAAGTTCACCGAGAGACCCTGTGTTAAAAAATAAGATGGATAGCTGAAGAGGTGGCTCATTAGTTAAAGAGACTTTATTGCTCTTCCAGAGGACTCAAGTTCAGTTCCTACTAACCACATCAGGGGACTTATAGTCGCTGGTAACTCTAGTTCCAGGGGACCTAAGTGTCCTGGCCTTTGCGGGGGGCAGCCAAACAAGAGATATGTTCACACAGAAACACACAAGTACATATAAATCAAAATAAAAAGTAAGTCTTAATGTGGTGAGCAACAGTGGAGACACAGGATGTCACGTGACCGGCCAAACCTGGGAACCTGTCTGCTCCAACCCTGACCCGGCAGCTGTGGCGCACCTTGGGGGTCATGCTGTTGGTGATGCAGAAGGCCAGATGCTGCAGGATGCTCTCCATGCTGTGGTACTGCTGCTGCCGTGTGGTGCGCAGGTACTTCTGCAACGCCCTGGCCATGGAGGGGAAGATGGCCTGGGCTGCCTCTCTGGGGTCCATCACCTCCCCAGGAGATTTCTGCTGCTCCTCAGCCTGGAGACGCTGGATGTGGATGAAGGCTTCTTCCACGGCCACCACCAGTCTGGAAGGAGATTCGGGGCAGTCAGCAAGGCAGTGCCCACCGAAGGGTCTGGGGACAGTCCCATAAGACCCAGAGGACCTTTGTTTACTGCAGCACCCTGGCCTACCACCAACTTCCCCAAGGTTCTGTCATACTGTATCCCTGACTGTCCCTTCCAGGGGACAGAAAGAGCCTGGGAGAAAGAAAAGCAACAGCAGAACTAAGATGGGACTGAGTGGGTGGTGCCCCTGGACCTCCCAATTCTGCCAGTAATGAGCTCAGAAAGCTCACTTCAACCTGTGCTTCGATTTCTCCAATCAAAGGTGAGATAAAAAGACTTCCATTCAAACTCCATCTTGGAAGAGAAAGCAAGTGTGCGGACACAGATGCTAAAGAGCCAGAGCTTGGGGGAGCTTTAGTTGGCAGAGGGCTTGCTCAGTACCACAAAGGCCTGGGATCCCCACTCAGGGGATGGGGCATGCCTGTGTTCCAGCACTCGGGGTGGAAGCGGCACAGGAAGTCAGGCTGACAAGATGGTTCAGGGTAAAGGTACTTGCAGCCAAGCCCAACTACCTGAATTTGACCTCCAGAACTCATGTGGTAGAAGAAAAAGAACCTATCCCCCAAAGTCATGCTTTCCACATGTTCACCGTGGCATACATGTATATGAACATGGACATACACATATACACACTTACACACACACACACACACAGATGCTTAAAAAATTTTTTTTAAGTTCAACATCATCCTCAGCTATACAGAGGGTTCAAGGTCTTGTTGGGAGAGAGAGAGAGAGAGAAAGAAAGAGAGAGAGAGAGAGAGAGGCTCGGGGGGGGAAAGAAAGAATGAGGTGGCAGGCTTAAGGGAAGACATCTTTGCCACCCTCAGCTCACAGGGGAAACAGTGTGGGTGGGGCTGGCCCCCCTCCAAGGGCAGCAACAGAAGCCCCGTCGAAATCTGCTCCTAGGTCCCCGGCTCAGACCCACGGACCGTGTTTTGTGAGTTGGTCCAGGCCCTGTGATGGGTATTTAGAGGTTTTTCTGGTGGTGATTACATACAAAGTCTTAGAAACACGAGTAAAGTGGTCTGTAAACAATCAACCAGGTCATGCGTACAAACAGAAAATTAATTTTGGAAGTTAAAAAAAAAAAGTGAAAATAAACTGTTGAAGGAGGGCCCAGGCATGTGAGGATCGCAAACCTTGCTCTCCGCTTCTTCACTCTCCGCTCGTGTTCAGCCTCTTCATAATACAACTCGTTGTGGCTGGAGTCCCTGCGCCGAGCAGCAGCAGCGATCATGGCTCGGGACTGACCAGTGGCATTGTTACTGGGCCCTTGGATGAAAGGAGAAGCTTTAACCCCGAACCACAGCAAACAGGACAGAGAACCAGCACCAGGGTCTGCGGTCCGCCGGTGTTCTTCCACCCATCCCCCTACGAAGCGCGCAGAGATCCTAAAAGTAACCTCCCTGGGCCTGCGCAGTACTCCACCTTCAATAGCAGGCAGGAGCTCTAACCCCAGTCTGACAGGGAAACGGGAACAGAACTCTGAAGGGGCTGCAGACTGCTCACCCTCGAAAACTCTGGCCAAGAACAACACCCGCCGGAGCGTGCCGAAGAGGTCACTTACCATCTGCTACACAAAGTTTCAGTTTGGCCATAAGGGCAGCTGGGACATCGCATGCAGCAGACAGTGAGAGAGAATGGGCAGGATGGGAGAACAAGGACAGACAGAGAAAAAAGAAGTCAAGGGACACTTACAGTGATCACACACAGGAAAACAAGCTAAGCCGGGTATTACTGCCCCAAACACCAAAGCCCAGCAACCACAATGCACCCCATCTGTGAAGCAACCTCGAAGTCCTGTGTCACTCTGAGCGTGACCGGACTTAGCTTATCATAAAGAGACAGCCAGGACATAATGCTTTCTTCTAGGTGACTTGGGCTAAGTTTTCCCATCAAGGGGGGAGGCTTACCAGCCATATACCTTACATAGCCAAATTAAAAAAAAAAAAAATTAGACAGGATACCATTACCAAAACCTGACACCTATGTAAACCAGCTGACGTGTTGACAACATGAATCTCTTCAGGAGTCTGCAAAGCTCTTGTCCTAGCCAAGGTGCCCGGCAAGATGTGACAGGGAGTCCTGTTTCTCACACTTGAGCACCCGACACCCTGAATGAAACTGGGTTCTGGCCTGGTGAGTCTGGCTCCGGCTTCTGGTTGCCATTCAACTCCTGCTCCGAGCCAGGACTGAGAAGCCCCAGAGGCACTCCCAGACAGGGAGCTCTCAACCTTTCTAGGCCTAATGCCCTTCTAGAACATCCTCAGTCTTTGGGTAAACTGTTCTGACTTTGAAAAGCTTTCCTTTCCTAAGGACTTTCGATCTAAAGTGTTCCAGCAGGAGGCAGGCTACAGTTTCCAACACCAAATCTCCAAATGATGAACTTGCCCTATATGTAGACTGTAAACTGACACTTCCCTGGAAAACATGTTTGTCTACCTTTCCACTAAAAATAGAAACTGTCCCGAAGTGAGAGAAGACCGTAAGGAAGCAGGGTACAGGTAGAAACAAGTGCACCACGAGGCACTGTGGCCCCCAAATGGTTTCAACCACATACCATCTACATTGTAGACTTTCAGGCCCGCCATGTGCTTGGCTGCTCGGAATCTGGATGCTGTTAGGAGGTTTGGGTTGTAGATGGTGAAGTCCTTGTAGTAATTTTCCAGAACCACCAAGGCTGCTCGCTGGATGCTGCGAAATGAGGGCAAAATGAACATAGGGTTCAGTGAATGAATCGGGGAGGATACAGTGAGGCTGAATGAGAAGTCCTTTTCAGTCAGGTCAATTGCAAGTCACGGTGGCTCTCCCAGGGATGTCTGCTGGCTCCTACACTCCCCACATCTCCCACAGTTATGGCTTCCTCCTATCTTCTAGGCTCTGGCATTCCTTATATCCCATTCAGCCAGTAGCTGGAAGAGGAGAAAGTTACAGTCTGTAACCGAGATTTAAGTTTGGGGTACATAGAGTTTTTCCTATTTATCCTTAGTTTACAAAGAAGAAGAAAAAGAGTAAGAGGAAGAAAGGAAAGAAGGAAATGAGGAGCCCCTCCCTGAAAGGTAGGGGGTTTGATGATGCTCACAGGGATTATGAAGGAGAGGTCAAAGCCTGAGGCACTCCTTCAGTGATTGGTTACAAACAAATACACACACACACACACACACACACACACACACACACACAGACACAGACACACACACAGATACACATGCACAAACATACACACATACACACACACACACACACACACACACACAGGACCCTGTCCCAGGTCTAAGAAACTGGTCTCTCATTTTACAGCAATGTCCTCCCTATAGGGCAAAGTCGACTTCAAATGAGACAGAGTTCTTCAAATGAGGCTTCAGCTAGGGTATTCTGGGTCTTGAGGTCCTCAGGAGCTCCTGTCCTTCAACTGATGCCTTGACTCCAGCATATGGAAGCTCCAAGCTACCATTGAGGAGCCTGGCTGATAACACCCATACCCAAGGAGCTTGCTGGGAGCTGAACAAAACACTGCAGAATCCTTGCTGTTTCAAAGATCAACCAGCTGTGACACAGGAAGGGCTTTCACTCACCTCATCCCATTTGACCTCAAGATCACTCCGGGAAAGAAAACAGAGGTACAGAATCTCACAAGCCACACAGTGGCATGCCATGTCTGGCTATAATTCTGGCTATAGTCTGGCTAGAACTCTAGTGCGGATTGACAACCTAGCTGCTGGCCCTTCGCCCTGTGCTGTGTGTCCTGACATTTGCAGCTCTTGAAGCTGTTCACCCACCACACTGGACTAAAGACTGCAGCTCTGTTTTATCTTGCCCTTCTGAGTCTCTTTCCCAGCACTCTGCTAAGCTAATGGGCTTATAAGGATTATTTACAAAAGCCTGAACACCAGGACAGGGACTGCCTTGGATTCCTGAAGGAGTACGTGGCATCCCAGGGTTCTCCCAGAGGCTCAGAGACTTTTACTCCCTCCTGACCATGCGACCCTTAGCCAGACAGCTGAAGCCCTGTACCACCCCCACTCCCCAAGACTCCCTCTGGTCTCTGTTTTAAGAACTGGACACAGGGCGGGGGAAGAGCATCCATTGGCAGAGTACTCTCTGCACTTTGTGGGAACCGAGCAGCCTTGTCCACATTAGGACAGTGTGGAGTGTAAGAATAACTTCCCTGAGAGGCGGTCCTTGCGGCGAAAGGCTTCATTTCGATCTTAGCATTGTTCTGAGTGCTGATCAATGTGCTTTTAGTCTCCTCCCCAACCCTCTGCTGTGACCTTCTCGAGAGAGACAAGTGTTCCTTTATCTCCGCTGCATCCATAGGAGTGCCCACCCCCATCACACACATGCATCCTTGCACATCGATGATCTTCTGCCTCTGCCCACACACTACTTTTTGAAAACCCCAAGTGTGAAAATCAGCTTGGCTATGCACAGACATGCTGGTTCAAACTAGTTCATCCCATGCTTTTGTACCAGCAGAAGATTTGTCTCTAGGTGCTCGGATTATAACATAAAATCATGTGCCTCATCAGAAGTTAAGACCTGGAGGGGAGAAATTGAGAGATGGCTTAGCTCAGTTGCCAGCACCTATGTGGCCTATAACCACCTGATTCAAGATACTCTTTGGCCTCTGTGGTCTGCATGTGTGGGGTGCACATAAACTTGGCAGGTACATACACATTATAAATAAATAAATAAAGCCCCCTTTTGAAAAGTTCAGAGTTTAAAGGCAGTTTCAGAGGTTAGCCTCTGGTCCTTCTTCAAAGCAAACCTTCTTGTGGTGACTGCTGGGTTTTGTATTTTATCCAGGTCACACGGAAAAGCCTAGAGAATGCCGTCAGCTCAATCCAGGGCCTTCACCCCTGACATGTCATCTTTAGAAGTGGCTTCTGTCCTTGTCTCGCTCCTCAGAGTTCCTGCCCTGCACTTCTAGCATGGCCTACAACACAGTTGAGGCAAGGCCCACAGCTGCCAATGATGGAGCAAAACTCTAGGCATCCCCTAAGAACTGGTGCTGGGGGACAGAGACCCGGGGCTTCACGAAGGGTCTCAGTCCTCCCAAGGCCAGAGAAGCGCATTTCCCAAGAAGCATGGAAGAGAAGTGCAGGCATCCTGCTTCTTCTCCAACCCCATCACCACACAGAGCACCAGGGTGACTCAGAGCCAGGCAGGGTCCTGGCCAGATGCCCAGGCAGACAAGCTAATACAGGAGCTGAAGTACTCTCACGCCAAGTTTATAAATGCCTCCAAGAGCTGTGCACACTCTCGCCTACAGAGAACCATTTGTCTGGCACTCAACACATCTAACAATGCGAGGGAAGGAGAATTCCCACAGAACTAAGACAATACACAACCAGTGTGCCCAACGTTCAAAAGTTGCAGTTGTTTGTGTTAAACTACATATTGCTGTGCTTCTACGGAGTAAACCACGTACTGCATGCCTGAAGTCTTGTGGAGACCCAGGATGGTGATTTTCCGTGTTCATAGCTGAGCTGTGCTTTGTACATAACAGCCAGAAGACATGGGTGCAAACAGCAGGCAGAGGCCACCGGCGCCCAAGTTCTGCCCCAGGCTACAGGAACAATGTAAACACTCAGAACTCCATGGTTGATGTCATTTTCTACAGTCTCCCTGGCTCTTAGCGAGCAAAGTCATTTCAGTGATTTTAGGCGCTGGCTAAGTCATAGACCCACAAGAGCAGGACATACACTGCACCCATTCCTTCAGCCAGTGCCGGGGCTCAGACACCTTCCTCACCGCTGACTTTTTGTGTCCTCCAATTACATACCACACAGGCCTCCGTCAGAAAGCCTGCCACACTCCCTAGTCTCAGAGCACTCCATCATAACACAGAGCTGTAATGTCCTACAAGGAGTTAGACTTGCAGCCCCTGCCTCTTTAACTTCCTGCAGAAGTCCCTCACATAAGCAAGGCCATTTCTATTTCCTCTGTATGTAATACTTGTTGGCTCAACTTGTCTATTTATAAAACCTTAGGATTCCCATAGGTTTAAGATTAAGATCTTAAGGTTTAAGGCCAAGAAGTATTTCACAAAACCATTAAAGGCAAGGGGTGGGGGGGGGTGAGGGATGTTTGAAAGCAAATCTTTAAACTAGTCCAGATTCCTAGACAAGGTCATCTCTGGGGGGAGATGGGGGGCAAGGAAAAGAAACTGGTGGGGAGCTTGGCAGGGAAACCAGGGCAGCACTGGATGCAGAGAGGAAAGGCAGTGAGTTGTCACAAACTATCCAGCAGGAGCCCTGGTGAGGCTGTGGAGACAACGCTGCAATCCTCCCGGAAGTCTAGAGATGAAAATGATCCCCTTGTTCTCCCCAAATCCAACAAGCAAATCATAACTCCACTATTCCAATCTCCCAGTCTAGATGTAGTTAGAAATTCCAGTGAGAGACCCGGAGTTTCAACTCTATGGGGTGCTGGCCAAGGCTAGCAGCAGTGTCCGAGAGCTGTCTCTGAAGCATCATGGCTAGTGAGCAAATTCTGGAGGCTGACTTTCTGAGAATTCATTTTAACTGACATTTAGGCTGGGGAAAGTGTTGGAGACTGGGGCGTTTGCCTTCTGTCTTCCACACTTTGACTTGTTTGGTTGGTTTAGGCTTGGTAAGATTTTATAAGGTGATATAATTTAAAGAGCTTGGCCTATGAATGATACCGCCATGGCCATGAGTTTCTATGTCCACAAGTGTGCTGGGGAGGCTGATCTGCCCTCTGTGTGCACCAATCTTTCTCACCAAGAGGAACTGCCTTTGGAATCGACCCAAGGCTTTCTCTGGGGATGGGAACCATACGGACCATAAGGTTACAGCATTCCTTGACAACTCCCAGCCTCTTGACAATCCCATTCACTCATTGGGAGGTGGCCATGACTCAGATGGAGGAAGCATTGCCCTAAGAAGCAGAAAGTCTAGACTCCAGACCTGATTTTGCCATTCTGTTTCTTTCTAGAACCTTGTTTCCTCGTGGACTGTGATGGAGAGAAAACACCAACTGCCTCATGCGGTTGTTGAGACCATCAGCCAATGACTGTATTTCTAAACCATAAAGCATTGTACAAAATCATATCATATCATTAATAATGGGCCCGAGCATTTCATAATAGGGAGTGTGGTTCATTGGTTCATGCCATTCCCGGGCATAAAAGCATGGCTCAGTATCCGTTCATACTGGATGACTGATTACGCTTTGCATCTTTAATGTTCCCCACAAACACTACGTATTAAAGGCTCAGTCGTCAGCCTGAGGAGCTGTGGGGGAAGCAGTGAAACCCTGAGGAGGTAGAACCTCATAGAAGGAAGTCAGGTCACTAGGGGTGTGCTCTTGAAGGTGACTCTGAAATCGCCTGTCGGCTCTCTTTGACATGGCCGCCACGAGTTGAACAGTTTTGTTGGGCTGCATGCTCCCGCCACATGGCTCTACCTTGCTGCAAGTTCAAGTGTTGGGGCTGACTGAGCGTGTGTAAAGCAAGCAAACCAACCCACCAGCCTTGAAACTGTTAGCCTAATTAATCTTTCCCCCTTAAAAACTGCTCATCCCAGGAATTTTGCTTCAGCAATAGAAAGCTGATCAACACACTCCCAGAATTCTAGAAATGGAAGTGATCTCTGTGTTCTGCCAGAGATTCAGAAATCAAAGAAATCAGAATCCATTCCTTTGAGAGTGCCCCAGCCTCTGAAAAGATATTGCTTCCACTGTGCCAAAATAATCATTAACTTCTGCTATTGGTCCTAACCGCTTGCTCTGGAGACAAGTCCCCCACACTTAGGAAAATATCTCATACTTGGAGCAAACACTTTGGCCATAAACCATCTCTTCTTTAACCCCTCTAGGTTACAGAAAGAGGGACTGAAATCTTTAAAAGTATGCATTTTCACACACATACATGTGCATCTCCATATACACATATATATGCACCCCCACACACATACATACATACATACATGTGAACCTCCACACATATATATGTGTACCTCTATATACACATACATGGGATCACACACATACATGTGCACCTCCACACATACATGTGCGCCTTCACACATACTCCTTTATTTACTGTTTATTTTCCCTCGCTTTGATCATGCCTTCTGCAACCAAACCTGTGCATATGACTGAATTCAGAAATTAGCACTGGTCTTTAGGTGTATCCAGGCTAAAGCCCTTACATCCCCAACTCCTCTCCATGGAGAGAGAGTATGGCCAAAGAGGTGAGACCCTCTTAACTTTCAGCCTTTTCCAATATAAACTGGATCCATATCACTCTGTCCACAAAACAGCTTTCTCTGTGAGCGAGAAATGTGGGCATCTTTCTTACATGTACCTGCCCACATCAGTGCCAGGAAGCTCTTCCGATTACCTCGGCATGTGCTGACAGATGAAGCCCTGAACAGTTTCTCATCACAGTAAAATCTGGGAAGACTTCCGTTTAGGGCATGCGGTCCTTATCCTTCCAGCCAAGTCCACCGATGTCCAGAGAAGGTTTAGAAAAGAATGAATAACCACCCCAGCACAACAACATTTGCAAACACTGAACACCTGCGGCGTTCCAGAGGCTGCGCTACAAGCAGGGCTTATAAAAGGATGTTCATTCCTCCAGTAGGTGGATAGGAGTGCTTAAAAGATTCAGACAGGGGTGCAAGGTGAAGGAGAGGAGATGGGAGAGGGGGATGGGAGAGGGAAGGGGAAGGGATGGATGGGGAGAAGACAGGATGGGGAGAGGATGACAGGGATGGGAGGGGGGTTTTAACTGAGGTCTACACAACAGACAATGCTAAGTGTTTGGGCTGAGTCTTAACAGGTCACTGTTGGTCTCATTCTGTGGACACTGGGCTCCAAAAAACTCCAAGTGGAGGAAACAGTATAACAGAAATGGGTGCTAACCACTGTCCTGAAATATCCCAAGTGGGAGGAACAGGGTCTGCGTTCTTCACTGGAGAAAGGATTTCTTGTGTGTTGTATGGATGTATCACCTGTCAATTAAAAAGCCTATGGCTTAGGTGGGAAATAGGAGGTAGGACATCCAGGAGGCAGAAAGAACCCTGGGAGTGTGTCAGGAGGGGGATTCACCAGGAAGGTGTGACTGGCAGATGCACCACACCTGAGCACACACAGCCAGCCATGTGGCAGAAGGTAGGTTAAAATAAATGGGTTATTTTAGTGATGATCTAATAAGAGAAAAAAAACCCTAGCAATATGGCCAAGTTATTCATAGACATATTTTGAGTCTGGGAGCATGAGGCTGGCAGAGAGAACTAGGCCAAACTTCTAGTAAAGCCCTTCTTCCTTGGGGTGCTTTGGTTAGGTATCTGACAGCAGCAACCAGGTAAGTAACTAATACAACCATCAATGCCCCCCATTCAGCCAACTGTGAGTTGTCCCCAGCAATGCCAATGAGAGCTGAGTCACTCTGCATGCATGGACTTTACTGTCCCAGACCAGGAGCAAGCCACAGCTGGGTCCATATGCAGCAGTGTTTGTGTGAGTCCCAGAGAAGCAAACATAATTAGTCACCCTGCCCCCAAGTGCCCCTCAGCCAGGCACAGAATGTGTTTACATCTCCAGACTTCTGCCTTTTAATGAAGATGCTTGAATTTGGGAAGGTGGCTTGATTAAGTCCTACCCAGATAACAGGGTAGATAACCTTGGAACTTGTGAGGACAGAAGGGGAAGAAACTGGCTTATGTTCACTGACCCGGGAGACAGAGTGAGCTTTCTTGACAAAGCATCTTGTGACACATTTCTGAGGTGCAGACTGCCTGTCTTGAGCCACGGGGCACACCCCACTTGAGGGAAGCAGACCAGTGTTTCTGGCCGGCTGATGATCCCGCAGGAAACGTTAGCCAATCACTACCTAGATTTGCTGGAGATCTGACCCTGGCAGCCTCCACACTAAATAGCACTGAAGACTCACAGCAAATCCTTATCTGTAGTGCAGGAAGAGGGAGCAGATGGGAAGCCTGGGGTCCTCATGCCAGACCTCCCAGACAGAACAGGACTGAGTTGCCATGGAAGGGTCTCTGAAGTGCAGGCTCAGGAACACCCTGAGCACTTCCCCGTGTTCTTACTATCCCCATTTTAGCTTTATAGTGAAAGTGAATCCCTGAGAGATACCCACTTTCATACCACGAGTGCAGCCACACTGGGAAGGGTCTGTGAGAGAGACCTGCTTCTTCTGGTCTCTGGAGAGAAACAGCACAAAGCTGCCACGGGTATGATGCTCCCTGGCCATTATGCATGATCCTGTGCAGGGCCTTGAGTGTGCTGATGGAGCTGACAGACATTTTCCTTCTGAGTCTGATGAGTCACAACCAGAGCCAGGGATACAGGAGCTCTCTCCCACTGGGTACCCAGGAGACCTATTCCTATAGGCAAAAGCCATGGCCCTGCCACTAGCTCCCCAGGGCTGCAGCTCTGCTTTCAGGCTGTAGTACAGAACCACGCCTTACTGTTACCTCTCTGTACTGTCAGTCCAGTCTGGACACGGTCGCTATCTGGGAACCGTTGCACATTACCATGATGAATCACACGAAGATAAACACCAGAGACCTAAGGATCAAAGAAGTGCCTGTCTAGTGTGTTTGAAAACATCTCTCTAGACAGAAGCTAAGAAAGCCTGCAGTCACATACACCGGACAGGCTCTGCTGGCCTTCTCTTCCCTGCCTCACCTCCCTCAGCATCAGCACCACTAGCTTTGGGAAGATGGGGATGCAGATGATAAGCCTGGGGTTGAGGTTTGCAGCTACCCAGTGGGATCCCTGATCACCAAGACAGGGCAAAACTATACCTGGAACAGAGCTGAATGCCATCTAATGAGTAAGAAGGATGCCCGGTCACCACTTCCCACTTGTCAACGTTGTGACAGTACAATCACACCAGGATGGGAGCGAGAGTATGGGACCAACCCACATGAGCCCTTGAGGGAAGGCCTACCACTTGTTCTGAAAGCACAGCTGTTTCTTCTTAGGACAGCTACCTTCAGCAGCATGGTCCTCAGTGCTTAGACTATCCCTGCCCTGAGGAAGGCTCTCTGTACCATCATGGCCCCCAAGTGGGCAGTCTCTATGCTAGCATGGGTCCCAGGTAGGCTGTTCATTCCAGCAAAGACCTTCGGGAAATACCAATATGACTTCCATGCAAACTTTGTTCCCAGGAAAGCCTTCCACACCGGCATGGCGCCCAGAAAAGCATATACAAGCACCCCAGGAAAGCATATACAAGCACTGCCCTTTGGAAGGCACTCTCCACGGCAACACACACCCCAAGGGAGTAGACAGCACCTTCCCTTCCATGGTACACTGTACCCCATGCACGAGGCTGTGGGCAGATGCCATGCTCAGCAAGCCATTCCAGCTGTGGACACTGGCAGAGAGCAGCTGTCTAAACACAGGGCCTTAGTGTGCAGAAATTTACACTCTCATTAAAGCCACTTTTAAGAGGTACCACAGCACCAAACCACAAACGGCAGCTCCGAGCTTGCCTTGAAATTCTCCTACGGCCTGAATAAACCCTTCACCCTCTAGTCTTAGGCTTGCATTCATTTTTATCCATTGCTTTTTAACGGAGTGGGCATAGGGACTGGTAAAATACCGTTATTGGAAAGCAGTTATGAATGAAAACACCCATTTCTAAAAATAACCGTGTACATATGAAACCACGACAGTAATGGCATGGAGCGAAAACTCCAGTAAGCATTTAAAAACACTCCTCAGTGCCATGGCCAATAGCTCCGGGCCCTCAGCAGCCTTCCAAGACCACTGGTGTTGGTCTCCAGTGTGGGAGGGAGGCCTGGGCCGGCCCCACACCTGAGCCAGATCTGCAGCCTGAAACCAGCCTGGATACTAGAGTCAGAGTCAGGAATTTAAGACTTCCCAGATGCTGGAGTAAGCTAACCCTTGGGAGACTCCTCTGTTCTTGTTTTAATTAGAAAACCATAGAAAAACCAGGGGGGATCCCCACTCTAGCCTGGAGATGTGTGGGTGAGCCACCCAGAGGACAAGACAAGCCCTGTTTCAATAGGGACAAAATGTGCTTATTGACCCCACGGATTCCTGGTCTTTAAGGAAAAAATTCTAATACTGATAACATCTTTATCTTAACTCGGTCTATGACATGTAGAGTCTGGGCAGATTACACAACATAAACTGTTCTCTCACAGTTCTGAGGGCTGGAAGTCCAAGACCAAAGCCAGTTTGGTTCTTCTGAGAAGTCCTATTCTGGTTTTCAGATGACTGCCTTGGTTTGTGTGTATGTGCACATGGTGCCTCTGTGTGCAAGGGCACTAATCCTATCAGACTAGATTCTTAGCCTAGGACAAGTAAGTCCAATTATTCTTTTAGCAGCCTGTCTTCACATACAACCACACTGGGATGAGGGCTTCACCAGGTATGTGGAAGAAACATAAAAATGTCTTTCCAGCAAAGCTGACCAACAACTGCTTGCAATAAATCATATATTCCTACGGCTTAAAAAAAGCAATTCCAGAGTTATTTCTTTTAAAGCATAGAAGGTTCTCTGGTTAGTTGCCAACCCTGTGAAGAAAGGGTTCACGTTCAATGCCAATTTATAAGATGCTCATAGTCCTACTGAATGAAGCACTAAACAAACAAACAAAAAGGAGTTAAAACCTGCAGCGCTTTGAGTTGTGTGGGCTTCTGTGGGTTCCTTTTCTGTTGAGGTATAGTTTATTGCTGTGTACTGTAATGCTAAATACTGCCCTTCCCCAAGCTCTGGTTGCACCTGATGAGATCCTCGGGGATGAGGAGGTCCTCACATACACCAAGAGATACTATGTAACCTTGCTCCTTAATTTAAAACTACTGGTTGAATAAAGATGCCTACAGCCTGTAGCTGGGCAGAAGAGAGGCAGGTGGGGCTTCTGGTCCTGACCTTGGGGTCTGAGGCAGAGACTATGAGGAAGAAGAGGAGATAGGAGAAGAAGAGATAAGATACTAAGGGATAGGTGGACCGTGAGCACACATGGGCCAGCATGGTGGAATAGAAGCGGCCCAGGCAGAACATGACAAGTTTTATCTTAGGGTTATTGACTGGGAAGTAGACAAAATAGCACAAAAGGGATGGTATCTGTGCTTTTCAGGCTTGTTCTAAACATAAAGGTTTTGTGTCTTTTGGGAACTAAGTGATCTAAGGTGAAGTAGAAACTCTCAATTCTCCCCTCCTCAATATTTACCACAATACTTTTCTCCTTCCTGTGGGTGATTATCAGCAAATTATTAATATTCCTACACAACCCCAGAACAGTACTTTGTTCCCATTTGTAACATATTTCTGGTTCTTTAAGATACAGACATTAAGTATCAGAACTATATATAAAATACAGGCAAACAGACTAGGGATGTGGAGCCTGAGGTGGAGATGTTGACAGAGATCTAGGATAGTAGTTCTCAACCTTCCTAATGCTGTGAGTCCTTTAATACAGTTCCTCATGAGCTGAACCCTACGCATAAAATTTTGTTGCTACTTTATAACTATAATTTTTCAGTTATAAATTATAATGTAAATATCCGATATGCAAGATATCTGACCTGTGACCCCTGTGGAAGGGGTATTTGACCCTCAAGGGATCAAAACCCACAGGTTGAGAACTACTAATCTAAAAGATTCTAAGACATAAGCCTGGGCTGGAGAGATGACTCTGTGGTTAAGAGCATTGATTGTTCTTCCCAAGGTCCTGAGTTCAAATCCCAGCAACCACATGGTGGCTCACAACCATCTGTAATGAGTTCTGATGCCCTCTTCTGGTGTGTCTGAAGACAGCTACAGTATACCTATATATAATAAATAAATAAATCTTTTAAAAGAGACATAAGCCTTTAAGAGATTATTTAGATAAAGTTAGCCTCCGAGCATACCTATGGAAGATTATCTGCACTGAGTTAATGGAAGTGGGAAGATTCACCGTAACTGTGGGCGGTGCCATCCCCTGGGCTGGGGTTCTGGGCTGAATAAAGATGAGAAAGTAAGCTGAGTATCAGCCTTCATAACTTTTTGCCTCCTATTTGCCTCCTAACTGGGGATGCAATGTGACAATCCACCTCAAGCTCCTGCTGCTACGATTTTCTCTCTGTGTCTGATGTCATGCTCAAAATGTGAGCCAACATACACTTTTCAAATCTAGACGTGCTTTAGCCAAGAATGCACACAGCAGAAGTGTTGCTGGGCTGGCGGCTCTAGGGCTCAGCTCTGCGGGGCCCGAGGATTCTACCTGAGCATCCTTGGAAGCAGAAAAGGACCAGAGCTGAGTCAGGCTGGCTCACTATGTGTATATAATCACACAGGGACCCAGCAGAGCCTAACCTATGCTGCAGAACCATTTGATGTAAAATGATGGTCATTACTGCATTTTAGATATCACACAGCACTAGGTCAAAGAAATCTTTGAAGGAGGTAAAGTAGAAAAGGTAAAAAATAAAGGGTTGACCAGAGAGCCCCAAGGACCAGTCTTCGACAACAGGTGAATTAAAGAACAGGTGACACTAAGGGACCAGAGAGAATAAGCCGGCGACCACTGACCCCTACCTCCTGACCACCCAGCTATAAAGAAAGCCAAATGAGTATAACATACATGACATCCGCTGGTACCCACTGATGTGAATTTAGACATAAACCCGCTCTTCAAGGCCAGTATAGTATGTGGTCACGATCATCCTGAAACCACACCATCTCTCACAATGCCTCACAGAGCTTTCTGAACCCTTTGTTTCCTCATCAACCAGTGAAGAGGACAGCGCCCACCCACAAGACTGTCCTGAAGACTAAGTGCTGTGTTCAAAGCAGGAAGGCACCTGACCCACACTGGGAGGCAGCTGTGTAGCTGGGTTAGTGTCTGCTCCAACAGTTACTGAGTTGTGCTTCTAAGATCTCGAAGCACAGAAAATGTTGCAGCTATGAGATGTGGTCATTTTAAGGTCTGTTTTCCATATTCATCTGGATTTCTCCCATCATGCAGTCAGTCAAAAAATAAATTATAGTTCTAGTTAAAGTCGAAGGAAATTTTGCAAATCACTGCGAGGAAACACGACAAGTGGGGTGTGTATGGACTGAGACACCCCCACCCCGGGAGCCATGGGGAACGGGTGGGGGTGGGGGGGCAACGAGCTGTACAGAGCTACCTGCTGCCGACTGCGAACAGCTCCCATAACCTGCCCTCAACCGGAAAGATGTTTGCCACTGTCCCACCTGTGCTGACCCCCAGAGGTGGGGTAAAGTAAGTCCAAACAAAAAAAGCCCTCATGACTTCTAACGCACCAGTTAAAGGCTAGGTCACATCTTACATCTATTTATGGAATTTCACAGTCTGCAACAATACTCTCTTCCATTTCTGAAGGTTTTCAAATAAACCCCAAATGATCCCTGCCCACAGGGGAAGCCACAGCAAGGGCCTTTTACGAGTGCTAACAAGGAGCCCATTTTCTTTATGAACCCAAAGAGTAGGCATTCTTTCGAAAACTCTCAAAAATAGCTTAGACCATTCAGGAAAACCTCCTTTGAAAAAACGGGAAGAAAGGACTCCACAGCACTGTACACCTAAGCCAATAGGTCACTCCAGGCAAAGGCTTTGCATAAAGGGAGAGAGGAAGGGCCTGGGGTTCAGGTTGGGTCTGCTAAAGACCTGCCATTCTGACGTCTTTCTTTGTCCTTCCTGCTCCCCCTTCCCTACTGTTTTAACAGTTTACAAAAGGCCTTAGAAGTTATATTTTTGCTCCATTGATGCTTCCCACCACAGCTGGGCTGCGCTTGGACCAGATTTAGCCCACGGAGCAGCAGGCGATGTAAACTGCACAGGGCCAGGGGGAGGTGCCGAGCCTGCTTCTGCTTCCAGGCCCTGGTTTTCACTGGACACCTAGCACTGCTGAAGGAGAGACAGGACACCTTTCCTCCCACCTCAGAATTCAGAATCACCTGAAAGGGACAAATGGGACCCAATAAAAGGAGGGAGAGTAAGGAGCAAGGGAAAAAAATCCCACTCAAATACTCCCTTCCATGAGTGTTAGGTATGTCACTTGCTGTTTTCCCGGGGACCTGAGGTGATTGCTTTTTGCAGCAGGCCACCAGCTCTGGAGTAATCTGGCTTCTGCCACCCAGTTTTGCCCCAGACCCACATAGCTAAGCAGTGAGGTAGCAAAGCTGCTGACAGGTTTGTTTCTCTTTCTTTCTTTTTTGACTTTCCAGGGGCTGTTGGGAAGACCCTCCCACTTGCACCCAGGTCTCATGTGGGGTTGAGGTCAACCTGTTTCAGAGAAGGATGGGAGCCCAGAGGGACTGGGACACAACGCTGCAGCTGGTCTCACTCACAGTCTGTGGCTGCCACAGTCCTGAATGCTACTCACCTGCTCCGCGACCACAGGTCAGTCTGAGAGCATCCACTATGACCAAACCTGCCTCAGAGCTGCGCTATTTACCACTAGGCTTCACAGCTGCCACTGTCTGAAACTTTCTAGCCTCCTGCGCCCTGGTTCCCATATGAAGTGTGGCAAAGCAACTGTCCACTTCAAAGCCATATGCCAGTCTCTCTTCAAGTGCCTGGGAGCCCTGGGAAACCCTGGACTTGGCTCTGTGAGAGATCATGGGGGTGGAGGGGATGTCCTTCTCCAGTACAAAGAATGGGAAGAAGTTTTCTAAGGTTCCAATGCCCCAGTGACTTCCTGGATTCCACAATTTTACTAGTATCCATGGAGTATTTGAAACCAACTTATCCTGCATGGCACACTAACCCAAACAGAAACTCCCCTGGGACTCAACCGTGGTGGCAGCAGCCTCGGACACTAAACCAGCCTGTCCTCAGGCAGTGTGAGCCGAGCCAGAGGATATGGATGAGAGTACACTTCAACAGGACACTGGATGGGCAGTGGGATCTGACGCCAACTGGGGCTGGGCCACCTCTCTGGACAGTGGATGAAACAATGACAATGCCAGTTATCCTGGTGGCCACTGCAGTGTTCTCACCCGTCCTGGCTGCTCTGCCATGTGACACACCAGCATTTACTGCTCAGGACAGTGAAACTATGAAGCCAGACATCCAAGGTGACTTATTTTTGTATTGCTGCGAAGAGATACCGTGGCCAAGGCAATTTATGGGAGAAAAAAGCATTTAATTTGGGGGCTCACAGTGTCAGAGGCTTAGAACCCATAGCCATGATCATCATGACAGGGAGCACGCAGCTGAGAGCTTACATCTCCCAGACAGAGGCAGAAAAGAAGAGCGTACTGGCTGGTTTTGTGTCAACTTGACACAAGCTGGAGCTATCCAGGAGAAAGAAGCCTCCCGTGAGGAAATGCCTCCATGAGATCCAGCTGTAAGGGCATTTTCTCAACTAGTGATCAAGGGGGAGAGTCGAGCCCATTGTGGGTGGTGCCATCCCTGGACTGGTAGACCTGGGATCTATAAGAAAGCAGGCTGAGCAAGCCAGGGGGAACAAGCCAGTAAGTAACATCCCTCCATGTCCTCTGCATCTGCTCCTGCTTCCTGACCTGCTTGAGTTCCAGTCCTGACTTCCTTTGGTGATGAACAGCATGTGGAAGTATAAGTTGAATAAACCCCTTCCTCTCCAACTTGCTTCTTGGTCATAATGTTTGTATAGGAATAAAAACCCTGACTAAGATGAATAGAGAGATAATTGTAAATAATAAATAGAAATAAATAGATGGAAACCACAAAGCCCACCCTCACTGACATATTTCTCCAACAAGGCCACACCCCCTAATTCTTCCCAAATAGTTCCACCAACTGAAGACCAAGCATTCAAATACATGAGCCTATAGGGTCCATTCTCATTCGAACCACCACAGTGGATCAATCACCCAGTAACCACATGGCTGCCAACTGTGGGTCATACTCCATGACAGGCACCAAGGATGCCAGGTGAATAAGACACAACTTGTATCATCGGGGATCTCAAAATGTATGGAAGGAAACAGATGAAAGAGTAGGAGGGAGATATGTCATAACAGGATCATTCATTCAGCCCAGCCCCATGACATTGGAGGGATATCAAATAAAGGTTGGCATGCAAGATATGTTGTATAAATTACTTACACTGTCTACCCGGTTCTTCATCCACAACACTGGAATTAATAAAATTACACAAAGCTTTATAGGGATAACCAGCATAGAGTGCCTACCTTCATTTATTTATAAAACAAACAAAAAGACTCTCACCTTTTGAGTGAACCATGCCAGAATACACTAAAACTATGCACAAATATGAGTTTTAACCTTTCTCATATTACACAAACATTTTTGAAACAATCTTTACGCATCTGTAGTCGGCAGCTGGAGCCTGACTCTTCTTTTTTTTCTTTTTAGACAGGGTCTCTCTGTGTAACCCTTACAGTCCTGGAACTCACTCTGTAGACCAGGCTGGCTTTGAACTCACAGATATCTGCCTGCCTCAGCCTCCTCATGCTGGGATTAAAGGTGTGAGCCACCAACACTGGCTGGAGCCAGACTCTTTCTTAGTCACTAGGGTAAGCACATAACTGATCAAACCAAACTATCTTTGAGAACGGAAACAAAAAGGAGCTAACAATCTCACTGAGTTACCAAGGTAAACTAGATGCACCATTTTTAAAAAATGGCATTATATTTTGAAATGTTTCAGGAGTGTGATATATACTTGTTGTATACATTTCATAATGATGTTTTTGATAAAATGCATCATGTATTTAAATATATTCACTAACCCATAATAACCTCAACCCTTTCCTATTTCTTCTCCTATTGTGCATCTCCATTTCCCTTCCCCAAATAGATCACAGACCTCCTATTTTCATGAGTGAGCTTCGCATATGTGTGTGCATGTGTGTGTATGCGTACATACATGCACATATACATCGCTTTTTAAAATCCATTCATCTGCTGGTGGACAACTAGGATGACTCCAAAACTTGGCTACAGTAAGTACCTGATGCATTATCTTGGACAGAATGAAAGTACTAGTCACCTCACCCATCATCCCTAAGCCAAGTTCACAGTTAAGGTAGGTAGCCGTGATTGTGTCTATCTTTGGGAATTGCAATAGAGGAAGAGGGTGAGTCCAGAAAAACCCTGACCCTAGCTGAGAACCCCACAGGAAAGGCATGGACACCCCTCCGCTCACACGGCTCCTACTAAAACCAGAGAAGGGTCAGGCACTTGCCTCTAGGACTTGACTTCATTCACCCTGCCGACTAATAGCCAGCCGTCTTCTGGAGTTCTTGATCTTCCTTTCTGCATACCGGGTGTGCGTGCCCCTTACCTCAAGTGTCCTAAGCTGTAGAAGCGGGACTCTCCGTCGGTGGAGCGGACCACCTGCAGCGTGAACATGGGCTGCAGCTGCCTCAGCTCCAGCAGGACGATGGCAAGGTAGTGGATGAAGAGAAGCGCGTCCACGAGAGAGACTGCATACTGCACGATGTCCTTGTAATTCTGGTCCCGAGAGTCCAAAATGCGGACCCCATAAAAAAGCCAGTAAGAAATCACGAAAAGAAAGATAAGGACCAATAACAGTGCTCGGAACACAAACACCCGCGGCACATCCGCTCTTTGCTTCCGGAAGAAAAGCGCCCAGGTTCCGATGAGCAGGATGAGCAGTTTGAACGATACGGAAATGAGTAGTCCCTCACAAATGGCGCCACAGGGTTTCAGCTCCTCCCTCCACAGAATCTGGGGAAGCAGGATGAAGGCAATGGGGGTGAGGAAGACGAGTAGTCCAAGGAACGAGGCAACGGTGAGGCCCAGATAACGCTTGCAATCCAGCCCCACACTGTCCTCCATATCCTTGCTAATCCTGGCAATGTCCTCTTGGGATATGCTGTGCTCTGAGGTGCCTGTGATGGCTGTGGTGGTCTCTCCCCAGTTGTCATCCTGATGACAGAGAAGACAATGAGGGTGATTTATGAAAGCCACAACAAAACAAAATACTTCAGTTACCCAACTTTTCTTGGAAATGTACATAGAGTCAGCTTTTAAAACAGGGACACTTTTAACTACAGCTGTTTTCATTGAAACGTTCAAAATGTATTTTATATTTGCTCTCTGAACCTAGAAAGCACGATTTAACCTTTCAATTTGTTTGGGAGATTGCATAGCTGTGACACATTGTCAGTCCTTGAATTGAAAGGTTCTGAGAAACCCAGGGGTCTGGGCCTCTCTGCTCTGACATGACTGGCAGTCGTTAGACCGAGCTGTGGCTTCTGTGTTACAGGAGAACAGCCACCCTTACCGCAGTATACCCCGTGCTAGGTTCTAGGCTTATAAAGCCCAAATCTAGACCTTCCAGTAGCTCCACAGAGCAGAGAGCATAAAACAGGAATTCCTACCACACAGGCAAACTCGGCCCCAGCTGAAGCGTATTACCTAAATTTCTGTATGACGTTTATAGGGCTCACTTCAGTAAGAAGCAGCATTAAGACCTCTTTGACATGACTTCTCACTGACTAAATGAAGGAAATTCAAAACCCTACGGCCAGAAGAGCAAAGTTCTTTCTAAAACACATTTTCATGATAAATGGAAGGAGGGCGTAGGAGTATCAGGGTTACTACAGCTTTAAGTTCATCACTTTCTCCTTTGATGCTTCTCAGCCGTTGCTAGTGTGGGCACTTGGCCTGTTCATTCAGCAAGAATCTGTTGCTAGGCTATCAAATGCTTCTGCTGTTTCACTGGAAACCAGGACACACCAGAAACCATATGTGTGAGCTCCATGCGTATGATTTAACCAGGAAAAACAGTCCCGTATAGAGAAATGTATTGGAATGAGGACATCGGCTTATGACAGATGGAAGTGGCAACATAGATCACTCCTACCAAACACACCATGTTTACACTCATGTGGATCACAGCAGTGAATCTTTGGATTTGTGCACTTAATCTGGAGAAGCCATAGAATCTGGGAAGCTAGAGTGACCATTGGTGGAGGGGAGGAACCAAGGTCTTAAAAAGAGAGGACTGTAGGTCACAGGTTGTAGGATGGGGAAAGAGGAGAGGGAAAGGGGAATTTAAGTGTGGAGAGGATTCAGGGAAGGGAACTACTATTTTACAAACTTCACATATACATAAATTCAAATAAAAGAATGTAATTGGAATCACCCTACACAAGGCGTAAAGTTCCTCCCAGAAGGCTCAGGTTATCAAACAAAAAGCCCAGGACTCAATAGGAAGACCTTCCTGCTGCAGACATCACACTCTCTGATCATAGGAGATGGAGAAATCAAGTAGGAACTGACAAGGAATCTTCCTCCCTGCTGGCTGGTTTCCATAGTACAGTGGGAAAGTCATCAGTAGTCTGACTCACTGTGAACTCTCTGATCTACAATAATGACCAGTGTGGGAAGAGCTGCCATAGTGGTTATGAACGTTACGATGCAACCAACTGCTTACTGACTGTATTTAAAGCCTGCTCCACAGGAGGAAACAGACCTAGTACTGTACTTCTGGCCAAGAATCCATAGTTGGGAGCTCACAGATTTCAGGGGGATACCACCACCATTATTCTGCTAAACACTCAGACTAAATCTCTCTACCTATTGGTTAGTGTAGCTCTCAGAAAGGTTTCTTTGCGACGTAGGCAGCAATTAACACAGAGATTCAGAACTAGTTAGCTTAAAAGGAAAGGTGACTCAGTCACAAATGGGGCATCTTGCATCACACTCCTTCTGTTTGAGGGTCAGGGACCACTGCAGAAGAGGGGATGAAAGAATGTAAGGGCCAGAGTTCACGGGGAATCCAGGAAAAATCATATCTTTGGGACATAATAGGACACAGCATTCACTCACTGATTCACAGCAGCTGTGGTTGGCTGGACAAAACAACTCAGTTAACAATCCATCGTGGAGTGGGAACGCTCTCACGAGTCCCCACACCTAACTAAGGAGCAAATAGCAGTTCATGGATCCTGGGGGATGAAGAGGCAGTTTGGTTTTTGCCCATGGCTGGTCAACAATCCAATGGATGACTCAGACCAATACATAGATTGGATTGAGTAAGTGCTTAAAATTGGACACATGATTTGGGAACGGGTGAGAAGGTGGGGGTGGATCTGGGAAAAACTATTAGGAGGAGTGAATATGATAAAAAAAATATATCCTATGCATGTATGAAATTCTAAAATAATCAATAAAAACATATTTAATATCTAAAAGATCCGTGAAAAGAAATAATGTTTTATCATTAAAAAGTTATAATTTATGAAGAATATGAGCAATGTTGGGAGTGGATAGTAAAGATTTCGACCTGGGGACATGGAGACCATCAACTTAGGAAGTCAGACGTATGACCATGAGAGAAATGGTCTGAGACAATAGTGAGAAGCAGCCAGGTCCCTCAGGCACTGCTGGTAGAGTTTAAGTTGGTTTAACACCACCAGAAAATTAGCCTGACACTTTCACAGTGATTTAGATATGCACTGAACTATATGAACCAGCAGTTCGACTCCTAGATTTTATCAAAAGTTAATGGAAATAAATCCACAAAAGACCTATAAAGATATTCACAAGAGCTTAATCCATCAGAGTTAGAATGTATGCACCTCAAATGTCCACCCACCAGAACAAATACCAAACTGTGGTCAATTCAGTGGAACACTAGTCAGCAAAACTAATAAAGAGTGAACTGTTGAAACACATAGAACATGGACACGTATCAAAACCCTCATGCTGAGTGGGGAAAACTCATATGATTCCAATTATATCCAACTCTACAACAGGCAAAACCAACCCACTGAGGTGGAGATCCAGCAGCAGCTGCCCTAGAGTGGAGGAGGTGGGGGTAGGGTCAACTGGAAGAGGGAGGAGGGTTTTTTGTGCTCAGGGGTGTGGATTCATCTGCTAAGATTTATCAGAGTACACCCTTGAGAACAATTGGGTTTCTGTGTATAAATGTAGGCCAGTCTTTTTTAAAAAGAACATCAACAAGAGAAAACAAACCACAAAGACATACACCTTGCTTTAATATAACTAAGAGAAGACGAGTCCACAGGCTATAGAAAACAGTTGGCTTCAGAGGACTGGACTCAGAGAAGACAAATGTTGGATTCTACACATGCGATTGATAAATCCCTGCTGAAGTAACCATTACTAATAGCATGTGGCCCTTCTGTTATGTGATACCACTGCTCTGACTCAGCTGTGTTATCAACTTCCTGCCGGTGCCTTGCTAGCGACATCTCTGTTCATTTTAAGGGCGTATGTACATCTCTGTCTAAAAAAAGTAGGGCTCTGCAAAGGCTTCTTTCAAATTTGAGGTCTTTGGGAGTTGGGGAGGGTGGGAAATGGATCTGAACTTGACCATTGTAATCCCTTAGATTCTCAGAAACCGGGGACAACAAACGTCTAATTACCCAAGTTGACAGAGTTGCTGAAACACACAACCTCCAAAGGGTTCCCTCATCACACCACCCTGCTGTAAGCATAAACAGCTTCCCAGGGAACTCAGGGTACAAAGAGGAAATATTTTTACAGTGGGTTACTAGCACCCCTGAATATACGTCCAGGGGGAAACTGACCTGTGAAGCTTTTAAGAATGATCTGGTCCTAAGATTGAACAAATCCATCCCCCATCCATCCACCCATCCATCCCCTACGATCCATCCATCCATCCATCAATCCATCCGTCCATCTGCCTTCCTAGAACCAAGCAAGCAGCGAAACACCATTAAAGGAATTTGCTCACTACTGTGCAAACCCCACCTTCAGTGGGGAAGAACAGTTATGAGTCTCTATGGCATCTGTATCCTTGGAGGGAGTGTAGTTCCAGTCTTCCTATCTGATTACAAACAAATGCCTCTCTGTGGGTATCTACAGGTGTGCATGGATACATGCTTATCTCTGTTCCTGCATCTTTATAGCTGTGTATTCCTGCATTGCTTTGTTTATGTCAGGCAAGGCTGGGCATGAAACATTTCAGGAGATGTGGGGGGCAGGGGCAGTGCAAACATACTTCTGAATATAGCTCACACATTTATTTAGATCAACGAGGCTGCCAAACAGTTGGGACTCACAGACAATCCCACACAACTTTCTTTTACTTTTTACGCAAGAAAGTGCTGGTATTTTAAAAACTAATTGACTTCATTTAAAGTCCTAATGCTAAAATTACTTAAACATGCCAGGCCTAGCAACCCCAAATTCCTGCAAATCTCAGTGGCTGCCATCTGGACCAGAGAAGCCCCTGGATCTTGACAGAGGAAACCCATTCTCTAGATTTGTCCCAGTCCCAACCTGTGACCTTGACACTGATGTATCCCAAAGACCACCACTACTAACCCCAAAGTTTGCTGGATGTATTTGCCCCTGATCTTTGACCAGATTTCTATGCTTGCCACCTGAATGACAACGCCTTGACTTCTTTCATGTTACCTACTTTCTGTGCTGACTCTTTGAGTCAATGTTAAGCATTCTCTGATGGTGCATTTTTGTTTGGGTTTGGGGTTTTTTGTTGTTGTTGTTGTTTTTTTGTTTTGTTTTATTTTGTTTTGTTTTTGTTGGTTTGTTTCTAAGGGATCCCCTGCCCTCTCCAGTCCTGTTCCATTTTGGAACGAGTCTCCAGGGACTCTTGCCAGTAACTTTTCCCTTTTCTGACCTGTCATCAGCCATGCTGGCTTCTTTCCAACACCATTCAAACCAATTTCATGGCAGAACCCCTCCCCCCACCTCCACCCCCCATCCCCCAACTCCAGCTATTCAATGGTAGGATCTGTTGTCCTTAGACCAACAAGAAAACCAAAGAAATAGATAAACTCATTAAAGTGCTAGAAAAACCAAAGATTAAAAACCCAAGAGAACTTAGTGCAACAAAACTTAGGAAACCATTTGCTGGAGAGGAGCCTGGCTGCCTGGCAGCTGGCTTAGAGCAGAGCCTTTGATCCTTACCTGAACTTCCTCTGTGCCGGTGCGGGCAGAGTCATTTGCCAGCAGGGGCTCTCCAGTGGGAGCCTGGATGGTGACAGACTTTTCTGACCCTCTGCCATCTTTATTCCGTGGCGATTTGTGTCTTTCTCTTGTTCTTTCCCTGGGGGGAAAATAATCCAATAATCAGACACCAAAATTTATGTCAGGTTAATTACTCTCTAACCCACAAAATACATACATACATACATACATACATACAATACATTATATTTTGACTTTAGGAAAATTCTGTGCCTACACCACACCCCCCACACTGCATTCATACCTACCCACCCCCACAGCCTGGCAAGACTAAGATTCCCTTAACTTTCCCAACTAAGTATGCTCAAAACAAAGACTGCCCTTCCTCCACTGACAAAGCTCACATTTCTTCAGAGCCTAGTTTTAGAAAGCCATCCTCAGGCACATTTTACTGTGATAATTACTCAGCTGAGTTGGTCATCATTTGTCTAAACTAATGAGGAATGTTTTTTACCGGACAAACACTACACTGGATCATATCTAAATTTTGGTCTGGGGGGAAAAAAAGAAAGGAAAAAAAATCTGGGACATGATAACCACCGAATAATTTGGGACAAGAAGAAAGGAAATCCTAAACCAGGACAGGGACTCTTGTACTTTTCTTTCTTACAAAAGCCATTCTGTAGGTTCTGACAGAGCTCAAAGCTACCCAAAGAAATAAAGGTGAAACAAATGGCCCCAAGGGGTGTGTGTCCCAGGCCACCTAAGCAAAGAGGGCTTTCTGTACTCCCACTCCGGAGGAACTTCATGGGTGGTCTTCCAGAGACAGTATGAGGACACCACTGTTAAGTCTTAAAACTACAAAAGGCATCAGTCACAGTGGCCAAGCCCTAGAGGTCACAAGCCAGTCAATAAGCAGTAATGAGAAGGATACAAAAGCGGCCCTGCAAGTGGCCTAAGTCAGTGTGTCTTCTTGGCCTCCAGTCTCCACCTGCGACCTGACATCCGTCTTTCCTATACCCAGATGTCCTCAGGCCCAAGGCTTCCCATTTTGTGTGCAAAGCCTCTTATGTGTGACCTTGCACACATCACTTAGCCTCAGTTTCCCTTTGTGGGGAACAGAATGGGGGCCATGACGTAACATATACAAGGGAAAGTGTGTGTGCTCAGTACAGGCGTGGAGTGAGTGCCCAATGTACAGTAGCCATCTTTAGCCAATGGCAAAAAATGGTGTCTGAACTTTGTGAAGGAGACTGTCCCGGAGAGAAGGACACAAAAGAGCCATGAGCACACCGTGGACACACCATGAGCATACCATAAGCACACCACGGACATGCCATGAGCACACCACCAAACCCTCTTCCCCACTACACATTTATCTCCAACTAACCTACTACTTAGCTACAACAAGGAACCCCTAGAACAAATTGACTGTGTGGCAGATCTATGGCCAGACTCCTACCTTGGGAACCCCTCCCTTAGATAAGCACTAGATAATTCCTACAAGGAACAAAGGGGTTCCCTGGCAGACAGTTTTTCAAGGACAATAGCTCCACTCTTAGCCAGATAACTAGAAATCAGTGTGTTCTGGTTAGCTGTGTGTGGTTCCTGCCAGGCGACTGGGGGACTGTGAAACAGGCAGAGAATCTGACTGTTCACCCAGAGCTGTATCAGATGATGTCACTCTTCCCTTCCTTGGCCCCTTCACACAGCACTTGGCTAAGATTGAGACCGTATTAGCTCCATTCAATTCTAACTAGATTCTGAGGCCAGTATTACCGCCCCATCTCACAGATGAGAAAACTAAGGCTCAGGGAGTTTAAGCACCTTCCAAAAGTTGTGGTAAGGAGCAGAACAGGAACTGATGCCAAATCTGTTGCCACTATTTCTATTCAAAGCCACTATGTGACAGTGTTTTGAGGAACAATTAGATGTCTAAAAATTAGCACATATAATTTTATAAAACAACGAGATTTTATCATGATACTTCCCATACATAAAGATAGTGTACTTAGGTTCAGTTCACCCTTTTCCCCCTCCCCCACTGGTCACCTTCCTTTCCTAAATATCCAAAAGTTGGAGATTACATGGAGTCAACATTCCTAGCCTTCATCTCCTCACCCTATACAGTCGCACTGCTGGAATTATGAAGTAGGTCTTTGAGGTCACCATTGGCTGTGACCACAGATAGTCTTAGTTGTGTGTACTGGGTTGTCTGAAGGGTCTCCTCTGTGAGCAACTGTGAGCAGTGTAGGAGATTCCTGCTTCTAACTTGGTTAGCCTTCAGAGTGAATTTCAGGCTAGGTCTAGAACTGTAAATCCACCAGGTCCCACCTGCAGTCCCCGGAGGATCCCCGCCCCTTCCACTTCCCCTATAATTCTCCATTTGTCACTCTTGTTGGCCATCAGCCTAGTCCCATGTTTATCTAACCTGGTTCTCTATAGAAAATTCCCGTAGGTCAAATCCTGTGACGGCAAAGATTCTACTGAAACAAAACCCTTTTGCTTCATGCCAGTTCCTGATTCCTGAACATCACAGGGGTGAAAAGTAGGTGGAAAGCAACCAGGACTAGAAATGACTGTACTCCTCTCCCCTGGACCACCCAGCTGGGTTCTTAAAGGACCCAAGAGCACTGCGAATGGAACAGCAAGCATCTACGCAGCTTTGTCTCACAGCTCCGGTGTAACAACTCAAGTGAGCCAGGTAAGAATGTTTTGTATCGGAGGCCAAGTCACGTTCCATGGTCCAGCTCCTGCCCCTCTACACCAGTGTTCTCATTTCTCAGACTCCTGGTGCAGACAAACCACCTGAGATGCAGAGATTGGGTGGCCCGGCCCTCAGAGAATTTGGGAGGAAAACAATAGGAATCTAGATTTTCTCACCAGCACCCCAGGTCATCAGGATGCAGGTGACCCAAGGACTGTTCCTGAAGGCTTTCCCATGTTTCCGGGGAGGCTGTAGGAATTCCTACTTAGAAGGGTGTGTGTGTGTGTGTGTGTGTGTGTAAAATGCCTTGTGAATGCAGGGGATCAAAATCCTGGGTTCCATCGGCACCTGAAGACACGTGCACAGATTCACACACATAAATAAAAACAGCCCTTTTCTTTTTAGTATTGCATGGATGCAGGGCAGTGTGCAGTCCCGACTGGGGTAACTCAGAATAGGGGGGGTCTTATCAGTGCTGCACCAAGAGAGCTGCTCCCTGTATTACCTCACTGTGGAAGGGAGTGAGACTCACCGCACGGCAGTTACAGAATCACTGCTGTTAGTTACCGCTCTGGGCAGGTCTCCAGGCCAAGCCAGGACTTAGCAGTGACGTCCAAGAAAAACACTGCTGACCATCCATCCAGTGCTTTCTAGTTTGTAGAACTACAAACCTCTAAGAGGTCATCTCACTGCAGAGCATACCTAAACGCTCATCCCTGTAGCTGTAGATACGTAACAAGGGGAAGGAGATATGGTTCAGTCAGTAGAGGGCTTGCCTAGTGATACTGAAGCCTTGGGTTCAATCCCTAACACCACATAAACCAGACATCATGGTACACACCCGTGACCCTTAGAGACATATGGAATTTGAGGCCACCTTGGGATAGCAAATGGATGCTGTAAGTTTCAGAAACCTCTATCTGTGGCTGCCTATTCTCCTAGGAGACAGTTCCCCAATGACCGAGATGTGTCTAAGAGTGTAAAAATAAGTAAGAATCCAGTGGGAGTAGACGGTTTAATAAACCAATCAATGGAATATTAAGACATAGCCAAGATTTAACTGCCTAAGTGGTAAGGATCACATGGGGGGCCCTTTTCTGGGGAGCCTTGTGGCCCATAGGAATCTGTATCTTTATTGCTAAATCTGTCTTCCTGCTTCCTTGGCCCACAGGAGAAAAGATAAGTCTATCAGTCCAAAGATAATACTGTCAGTGCAAAAGATAAGTGTATCAGTGCACCGTGTGCACATACGCATGAGAGGGTGGGGAGAGCAAGCTGCAGCATGCAAGAGGCAACCGTGTGCACAGGTAAATGCATCACCATTTGGGTAATTTGCTAGCTGAGCCCTGGGGAGCTGCCGCAACACCCCCAGGTCCAGCAGACCGCCTGCAATTCCCACACTGTCCCTACTTACAGTCAGCATTTCCTGGGCAGGCCATTTCCTCCTGTTGCTTGTGTTTCTAAATGAGGAAAGCCCCCCTCCCCCAGTTACTCCTCCCTTTCCTCCTCCCCCACTACCCACTCACTACCTGTCTTCCCATTGGGGGTGGAACAAACAGGCTCTGAGTCCCCCTTCAGAACAATGCATTTTATAGCACATGAGTCACATTCCCTTTTAAAGGTGGTGGCATTCTCTTCCAAAGGGCCCACACGCCTGAGACTTGCAGAGGGTCTTCCTGACCTGCCAATATCTGGGAGCCATGTTCCTCCCTGTGCCTCAGTTTTACCACCCATAAAACAGAGCTCCCAACTCCTGCTCTGCTAGGGCTGTTGTAAGCATGGGAGAGGGGGACCATGAGGGTCCTTAAAGGTGCTCCCCAAATGATGCTTAATGCTTCCAGCTGCTGCTGATGACAGGTCAGAGGAGATTGGCTGCAGACTGTACACTCTCTTAACGAAGCTAACTGGACACTCTCTCTGGAGGGCAAAGGCAGCAGTGACCTCTTTGTCAGAAACAGGACTGGATGGTGGCCAACCTTCTAAGACAACCAGTGTCACTAGGCACTTCATTCCTTCCCGAGTTGGAGCTGTGCTAAAATTACCAAGAGACCAGGGCCCTTTCTTTCCTAGTCCTTCATTTAAACTCCCTACAAATGATCAAGTAGAGGAGCCTTCACGGGGCCCTCCTGGGAAAAGAAATGCCCGAGGCAGCCGGCTCTCAAGCCCTGGGAGGCTCCCTCACTGTTGGACACTCTTTCTGCCTTGGCTAAGCATTCCACAGCACCAACCGTGAGTATATTACAACCTTTGGCCCTTGCCTCTGTGGTCTTCCCTCAGACAATTCAATGCAACAGGAGGCGTGGGGGGCTTCAAAGATCCACCGAGTGCACACACAGCCCTGCAGCTCGAACCCCTCACTCAGCTCCACTTGGCATAGCCGGAGCTCCGCTCAGCCCTCCTCCCGGTAAGTGCTCTGCAGTGTTCCTTGATCAATTGATTAAAAGCCTCTGTTCCAACTCACATGTGCCAAGTACTTTCCACAAGGGATCAAGACAGAACTAAGCGTTCTGCATGTCATCTTAATTGAAAGTTATAGTCTCTTACAGTTCCCATAACAGCACTAGAGAATCCATTTCTGGGTCCCCAGGAGGTCCGGGGAAGCAGCAGCAAGCAGCCATGGGCCTCGAAGTGTGCAAGTCTTGGTGGGCGTGCAGACGAAAGCAGAAGCTGGCCCCATTCAGAATTCTCTGAATCCTCACCTGAATTCTCTGAAATCCTGCAGCCCCAGAGGAACCCCAAATTCCTATTTACACCATCTGGAAGAGGAAGTCCAACGCCCCAGCAAGCCAGCCACTTTTTCCAGTTAGGTCCAAAAAGCAGGTATCTGAAAACAGCTGTTTCTGGTATTTTATAATAAATCTGTCAAGTTCATCCACCAATCAAAATCTGCAATGATTTTTTAAAACCAGGGCTCTCTCGGGATCTGGGCTGTAGAATATCACTGTAGGCTTTCTTCTTTCCTGCCCCTGAAGCACCCACACTGAGTACCTTTCATCCTCACTGGCAAAGCGAGCTGAGCTCCAGCATAGGACACGATGCGGGGATGATTAGAAAATAAAGCAACAATTTTTTAAAAAGCCAGCCAGAAGTCCATTTTCTGAAAATAATGGCGTCTAGTGAGCGTTATCTGTAAGGAGCGCCTTTTTACACTTTTATTCCACTCCCTTTATTGTCTTAAAGACACAGTCTCTCTGTGCAGCCCTGCCTGCCTGGCCTGGAACTTTCTACGTGCTCTGCAGACCAGGCTGGCCTCCAAATCACAAATTATCTGCTTGCCTCTGCCCCCTCAGTGCTAGCATTAAAGGCCCCTGACCCTTATCACTTTCACTTTTTAAAAAATTACAAAACACAAATTTGTCCGGAAAAATAAAGTTTGAGTGCCCAACTCCCTATCTATCAGTCTCTGCCAAGTGCCCCTTCCCAGCAGATGCCACACCCAGCAGCTTGGAAAACGCTGGCGGACTTCTTTCCAGGTGTGGCCACCCACACAGAGTCCATGAAGCGTACATCTCATTCTGAAATCTCACTCTGGGTACAGTTACTTATATGGTGATCTGCTCACTGGGAGAAGCAAACACCAGGATGGCCAGCACTTCCACACAGTGCACAGCTGTGGCCACAGCTGGGCCTCTGAGCTGGGGTCAGCTGTTACCTTTGAACAAAGGTGCTGAAATACCAAGACTTGAAAGGGCATTAACACAGCCACGAGAGAGACCTCCTCCTAGGGGCTGAGTTAATCATTTTCCATGTATACCTTATTCAGCCCTCACCAGTTCTAGAAGGAGGAGATCCCTATAACCATTTCACAGAGGAGGAGACACCTTAGCCATTGCATTATTACCCTGCACAGTGAAGCACAACCCAGTCATCATTTTTCTGTTCATTCACCCATCTATCTCCACTCAGCGAGCATTCTGCCCCCGAAAATGCACTTGGCCCTGTGAATACCAACCCAGGTCTCTTCCTTCAGCAGAGGAAGGGGAATTTGGCCCCATCACTTGGGATGGTGTTTTCAAATCCTGACTCACTTGGAAGACTAGTTCACTTGGAGAAATCAGAGGCCAGGCTAAGCAAGCACATTCGTGTATGTGTGCATATCCAAGTGTGTGTGTGTGTGTGTGTGTGTGTGTGTGTGTGTGTGTGTGTGTGTGAGAGAGAGAGAGAGAGAGAGAGAGAGAGAGAGAGAGAGAGTGTGAGTGTGTGTGTGTGTGTGTGGTGTGTCCTAGCTAGCTTCAGAGCAGATGCTTAATAGCCAGTGAGTCAGCAGCTTTGGGTAAAGCAACAAATTAACACCTGCTTTTGAACTTTCATTTACAGTTATCAGTAAAGCTGGAAGAAACAGACACCTGTAAGAAGTACTTAGAAATGAGAAACATTTCCACTGCTGAGGAAACTTTAATTTAAAACCAATTGTGAGAAATTAAGGTCATCAACTCTAATGGCAGCTATAAAATGTAAATTGGCAGTATAGTGATTCCCCAAGCATGTCAACTGCCCTTCCAGCTTGGCTTCTCATGCTCCGGTGGACTGAATCCTCAGCATCCTCCGCCTTTCATGCAGGCTGTTGTAAAACTGGTTCTCTAACAGAAAGCCCTACCAACCTACTAGTGCTCTTACATAGTACGATGGAGTGGCTGATCACTTACATACCCTTGCCTGTGAGATTTTTTTGAATGGCTTGAGTAGTAGGAATATCCAGAATACGTGGATTCGGTATCCATAGCAATGGTACTCTGATGAAGGAGCAAGGGTGTTCTCCCAGTGCGGTCTCACCTACTAGCTCTGAGGGGCTTGTAGGACTCAGAGACACTAGACTTCAACAGGACTCTGTAAAGAGGAGGAAAAGGAGAAATTAATCCTCAAAGTCAAAGGGCTGAAAGAGAAACCAACAACAATCAACTCTCCTCTGGGGGGTGTCTGTTATAGAAGAATATGGGTAAGCATTAAAGTCAAACCTCCAAATGCACCACTTACCCAGGAACAAGCTTCAAAGGTGTCTATGAGGCAAGTGGGGTGCTAGCAAGCTGGGCCCCAACACAATAGGAGGAGGAAGGTTTGGGAGAGACCTGGGCATTGGGACATTATTTCCTGAGCACAGCCTTACTACCCTCATGGCTTCGGCTGTAAAGTAGTACACCAACCCCTAGATAAATGTCTGCCTCACCCCCAACTGTCAGTTATAAAAACAACTTCCAGGGGAAGCCCTTACTCAACAATCTGGCCATTATTTCCAAAAGACAATTTGTTTTTTTTTTTTTTTTTTCTTAGTCTCTTTGAGAATCTGAACTCCTAGAAATTTATCGTCGATAATTAAAACTCAACAATCATCATGATTGCCTTGCTGCCTACAATAAAAAGTCAGCAGCGATGTAAACACCTCCCCCAAGCCGAGGAATAATCAGTAGCTGGAGGAAAATGATTCAGTAAGTCAAAGGATATACCACATATCTGTATAAAACGACAGTTACATATAACTGAGATTTTAATAAGCAGGATATGGGATTGCAGGTAGCCAATGCATCTACAAAACCACTGCAATGATGTAAAATAACCTATGGAAAGGCCGGGACCACAGGGGACATTAGCAATGGTGATTTATTAGTTACAAGGTCCTAGGTCCTTTCCCACTTCCCTCTAGTATTGCTCTGCAATAAAAATAAATTAGAAACACTTCCAAATTCATTCCAGAGCCTCCACACACTCAGCCTTCACTTCTAGAAAGTCAGCTCAAAAGTTCTGCCTCTTCCTGAACCGCTCTCCCAGGACCGCTCTAAGCTCAACAGGGTTCCTCGCCCAGCAGGGTCCTGGAGGCTAAAATGGCAAACAAAGCAAGAGAGATAAGAGGGGAGGAAAACAAAGCAATTGCAAAGGCCACACCCCTGCCCCAGTGGGAGTAGATTCCGGCTCCCAGATCCTAGTAATGGCTAAGACTGGGAGACATTTCAAACTGGGAGCCCTAACTGCACCTAGAAGCCTCCTCTGCACATGGCTACAGTGGTCCAGAGTCTAGAAGTAGTGTTCTGATCCTTCCGAGGTGAAGAGAAAAAAAAGTTTCTAAAGAGACCCTGTGCCTAGGGGTTACTTGCTCTGTCCTAGACATCTCAACTTGTGACCTCAGGAGGAACTTAGCTTACATCACTAATTCTTCAAGAGAAAAAAATTATCTCCTCACTGGATATTTGTGATCAAAAGCAGAAACAATGAAAGGTCCCCTAACCCAAAGAATAGGTAGGAAACATGGTTCGGCTATACGCAACTTAGCACATGTTTGTAAGAAATGAGACTTAGGGAGCTAACCCCAAAGGCATCCATTTCACAGCCACAGAGCTATGGCAGAGAACTAACTGCTTTCCTTGGCCCTGCTGGTGGCTGGTTTCCAATTTGATGGCACTTGTAGCATTTCTCCTCCAAACCTTGATCTCCTTTCTCCCTATCAGGTAACTACTTAACAGCCTTCCGCCATCAAGAGCCCAAGAAGCCTAGCCAAGGGGAAGCCCGAATCAAGCCCAAGCTTAGCCACCTGTGATCAGCCCTGTCCCTGCCTTCTTGAACCTCAGTCTGCTCACTTGTCAATCAGGAATCCAAGAACTGGCCACCATCTCCTAGGGTGAAGCTATAAACAGACACAGACTTGACTCACTTCCTACCTATAGGACCTCAGTCAAACGGTGTGACCTCTTTGAAGTCCCATCTATAAAATGTGAGAGCATCAGGAGTGCTTGGATGGTGCTGGCGGTGGTGACAGTACCCAGCATGGGCAAGTAAAAGTGGGTCGTCCCTTCGGTGGTTTCTAAACTCCAGGGTCTCCTTGCCTTTCTCAGCAAAAGGAGAGCTTAGGGAGCAGCAGGGTGGGGGGCCAGCACCCTCCCTCCAGGTCATCCTACCCAAGGTTCACCTGCTGTGTGCAGAATTAGGCTGCCCCTTAGGCTGCCTGCTCTCTCTCCAGCTGTGCACTGGAACAAGGCAGTTTAATTTCTCAGAGCTGTGGATTTTCCACCCAGTAAAAGAAAAGCACGCAGCCTGCGTGGGAGGAAGGGGGTGATTATAAAGACTAAACATGAAACTAAGCAGGCATCTCAGAACATTAGCTTGGCCCCTGAATGGAGTCTTTCTCCTCCTATGGTCTCCCAGGCCTTCCAACAGCCAACCAGTGAGCTTTCAGCACACTACCCTCTCCCTTCCTTTCTGCTCTGGGCTGTGCTCCTTTTTCACGGCCTTCTGGCTGGCAGACAACCAACCTTAGGAGGGACAGTCAGGATGTAGGGTCATAGCATGAAACAATCTTCTTTCCTTGATTCTAATAGCCAGGCTCTTGGTTGACTTGTAGATTCCTATGCTTCCCACCTTCTTCAGAAGACTGTTCTCTAGACTCGTAATTCACCCTTCATCCTGTGTTTCTGCCCCCCCATCTCCACCCCCATCCTATAACACCTGGCTCTGCATTCTACTCTAACTTCTCTTGATTTCTCACCAACTGGTGAGGGGGTATTTTGGTGAAAGCAGCCCCAACCCAGCACACCACAAACTGATTCTGTTTCTGTGCCTCCAAGTAGCTATGCCTCAGGACTTAGCTTCTGCTCTATCTCACGCCCAAGTCCCCAGTAAGGTGACATCGTTATTAATACTCCCTTCCCAAGGTTACTGTTGTTGGGATTCTGTAAACCCCACCCCTCAATTACCTGGCAGTAGCCAGGTATGCTCTGCCCCAGTGACCTGACACTATAAAAGGGGCTGCTTGTCCCCTCCTCTCTCTCTTGCCTCCTGGCTCTCTTGCTCTCCCACCCTTATCCCTCCTCTTTGCCTTCCCTTCCCCCTCTCCTTCCACGTGCTCATGGCCGGCCTCTACTTCTCTATTCCTCTCTCCATTCCTCCCTCCCTCCCTCCCTCTCTCTCTCTCTCTCTCTCTCTCTCTCTCTCTCTCTCTCTCTGCCTCTACTACCCTCTTAACTCTCCCAAGACCTGAATAAACTCTATTCTGTACTATACTGTCGTGTGGCTGGTCCTCAGGGGGAAGGGGTTCCCAACATGGACCCCCCAGAGGCATCTCCCTTGCCGCACCTCCATGAGCCATATGTCCCCCACTCTCTTCATCCTTCCCCTAACAACTGTGAGGATTAAAACTCCTGAGGACCCTCCAGCACACTGAACCTAAGTTTCATGCCCTTCCCCCTCTTGGCTGAAGGTCATCCTTTGTCCTGAGGACAAAGAATGTGGGTCATCCATTAAGGCAACTCCAGGCACGTCCCTCAGTGAAATCACAGCTCCCAACAGGCATCTGGGAAAAGCCTTTTCCTGACTACCAGACACCCTTGCCTAGGTTCTCTCCCACAGTTCCAGCCTATGCATGCTAAAGAGAGAAATCTGTGCAACCCCTCCCTCCCTGCCTAAGGCCACTATATCCTCCATCTTTTCTCAGCCACCGAAGAAGCACCAAGTTGGCCAGAGACTGCCTTGACTCAAACCCAAATGCCACATGCTTACCCTCTTTCACCAAGCCCTTCGTACCCCATTGATTAGCCTCCATATTTAATGAATAGCCATCAGACCCTGCTCAGCAATGCTGGGGAGATGGCTTCAACTGGGGCACACCATCTGCCTCTAGCTTGATGACATTGTTGTTCCTTCTCCTCTAGCGCTCTTTCCTCCATCCCTATATCAAGTTATCCCATAACACTCAAGGCACACCTCCTTCTTCTTCGCCAACTTGGGGATAAACTCCTGAGTCAGGAGGAATGGCCCCCTGCCCCAAATATTCTAAACGTAACAAACACGTCCTGAAAAAAAGCCGAATGCTCCTTTTCCACTTGCTCAGTTCTCTCCCACAGCCGCTCTCTGTGTCCAGCTTAGTCTTTCACATGTTTACTTCCAGTGATGCTGCCATCATGTCCAATAGCTGGACCCACTCTCCTGTTCATCGTCCATCCCACTGACAGCAAGCGCTGCTTGTCCCCGGGGCCTCCCCATCCTCCCCCAGCTCCCAGCAACAGAGGACAGATAACCTAGAGAACATCTCCAGATCACTCCATTACTCGCCTGTCCTAGCCCACACAGAGCCTAGCCCTTCCTTTCACCATGGTTACCAACTCTTGCTTCATCTAAGATCTGAGAGAGGAGTCAGGAAGTAAACTAATGAAAGGCAGGGTGAACGAACTCCTTCCAGAAAGGGCTTGACTCAGGTAAGGGCTCCCATTTGAGTTAGTAAAGGCACAATATCCTGATGCTTATCTCTGTGAGGATGCTCTTCAAAGGAAACTAATACAACTCCTGACATGGTCAGAATTTTTACCTTTATCAGCAGAGACAGTCAAGTAAGGAAAAGAAATCAACTTTCCTGGATTGTTGCTGTGGCCAGAATGGGATACAGGCAGGTAGGAGAGAACATAGGCGATCCTAGAACCTGCAAGGTCTATCATGCTGGCCCCTGACAGGACCCGTATTGTGTTTGGTCCAGGTAGGGCAGCAGCCAGGCTGACCTAACTTCCTTCCTTCGAATCCTCTTACGGTATCCCCTGAACTTTAAAACACAGAATCTTCCATCTGACCAACAGCCTTGCCAGCTGTTCCAGCCTCAGGACCTGAGCCCAGCCCAGTGTATCTGCGGAGGCTCATTTTCTCACGTGAACCATTTGGCTAATTCCCCTGAATTTAAACATGCTTCGTTTGGAGAGACCTTGCTGACCCTCCGGTTCACAGCCGGCCAGCCTTCCACATGCATCCTCCCTACGCTCAGCTCTTCCAAGCCACACGTTCATGTGTGCGATTATCGAGCATCAGGCTCTGAAGAGGCTCCTGGGGTGCAAAGACCATGGTGCTTTCTGTCTCCCTGGCTGCTGGCAGACAAGAGGCACCTAAGAAATATTTGCTGAATGAACACATGAGTGAATAAAAAGTCTTGTGCCTATCTCAGAACATGGAGGCACATCTTCACCACAGAGGAGAGCTCGCAGTGGGTAGGTAGAATGAAGATTTCGGAACCATCCCCCAACAAAGCAGCAATGCGCAGCGTAATCAGTGACAGGACACACAGTCCAGATGTGCTCAGGGAAGACCAGCACCATTGTTTGAGCTGGTACTCAAGAGCATCCTGCTCCAGTCTGGACCAGAGTACAGCAAACCTCACGGCCTGGGGGATTCTGATGAGAGAGCTTCTTACAGTGTGCAATGAATTCCCCTACTACCCTGTACTAAAAAAGCTCATAGCCAGTATCCCAAGGAAAGACTTCCTTTAAAGTCACATCTACTCCTAAAAAACACACAACTCCTACTTGAAAGGAAAAGAGTGATGTGTGTGTGCGTATGCGCGTGTGTGTATGTGTGTGTGTGTGTGTGTGTGTGTGTGTGTGAAATAACAGGTTATGATAATGCCCTAAGCTAACTTTTATGAAAGGGAAGTAATAAAAACATCAACAGCAGCTCCATGTAGAGCTATTAATTAAAGGGGCTCTGCCTGGGAAGGTACAAAGTTACTGCACAAGGGGTCCAGAGAATATCATGTGTGGGTTTACTTGGTGGGTCTTGGGTTAGGAAGGATGGTTCAGAGCGGTACCTGTCAATCCTAAAGCATTATCCAACTTTGTGATGCTCTGCAGCGTATTCAGTGACAGGACACACAGTCCAGATGTGCTCAGGGAAGACCAGCACCATTGTTTGAGCTGGTGCTCAAGGGCATCCTGCTCCAGTCTGGACCAGAGTACAGCAAACCTCACGGCCTGGGGGATTCTGCGAGTGAGGCTCTGCACACAAGTCAATGATCACACCCAGCAGCATGGCTCTTCAAGATGCATGGCTACGGGCCACTGTTTGCCACGAGAGAAGATGCCAGCCTCATTTTACCTGGTTTGCCAGTGAGGTCAACTCACATTCCCAGACTAACTGCTGTTGGCCTGGGTCATTAATTATCTCTGAAACATCCTTGGCAGCTGGAAAAAGATGGCTGAGGAGCTATAAGTGGTTACTGTATTGATGATGGATATTTCTTTTCAAGCAAAGCCTTTCCCCCTCGTAGGTTCCGAAGCTTCAGCCACAGACCTGATGCACAGCGTACATCCCATGGTGCTCTAATTGGGATTTGGCGGGACAAGGGTGGAGGAGACAGAGCAGCAGAGGGTGTAGGCAGTTTGCTTCTGGCTCCAGGAGGACACAGACTATCAGAAACAGAGTCCAGCCATAGCCACCGAATCTTGTCCTCCTTGTGGAACGTGGTACAGTTACCTGGCCACAGTTAGCTCGCTCCACATCAATGGTGGCGGTTACAGTCCTTCCCCGGGTGCTTACTGTGTGTTAAGATCGAAGTCACTTGCGTGAAATATCTCAATCTCCAGAACAAGTCTTTAAGGGAGGCAAAATGGAATGTTATGGCACAGTTAAAGGAACAAGGTCACACACACAAGCAAGTGCCCCCATACGGCTTTAACCTTCAGGAGACTGATTTCAGAGAACCAGGGAAAACTGAAAGCTATGTAGCAATTACCAGAATTGTTTGTTTACTTAGAGAAGAGGCAAGCAACAATAGTGAATTGTTCCAAACCACACATAACCCCACAAAGAATCCTGCCCAACTCCTACTCAAAGGCTCAGTAGAAGAGAAGTGGGGAAGAGGCATACTTTAAAGAGAAAGGAAATTAACCTCAATCAGCCTCCAGCATAGGGGAGACCTATGATTATTAATCAGTGTGATGAGGCCCCATCCAACCGAAAGGACAGCAGATGCAATGCAATGTGTGTCTTTACATATACACGGGGGGGGGGGAGGGGGGGATAAACTAAAGAGTACTTGCCACACTAATTCTTCAACAGATGGGTGTCATAGAATTGTTGCTTGGTAAGAACACTTTTCAATTTCCTGTATGGTTTCATCCTATTGCTCAATAAATAAGACAATAAAAACGTTTTTGAGACTTAGCAGGCAGTCTCAAAAATATGACATCCACAATTCTTTCATTTCACTTACAAATTAAGTTGCCACCAGGAGACACAGTCAGCAACTGCATCCCAGAAAATTTCACACTGGGTGTTTTGGCTAATCATAGTGGAAGTGGCCAACCTTTAGAAATGCTAAATGCTCCTGGATATTTCTTTGAAATGTAGAATAAAACAGTTTCCTCCCACACATCAAAGCCCCAACTATATCACACTGATTTAATTCAATTCTAAAAACTCTAATTAGTGGTTACATAAAATGGCTAATTATGCCTCCCTGGGTTCAGACAGTTTCTGCCTTCGCACTTACAGAGCCTAGGAGCTGTGTAATCAACACGCCCACTAGAAGGAGAAGGCTAATTAGTATTGTTGATTGGTGACATAACTTATAATATTTTTTCAGCAAACCATGCAAAACGTATAAACATGTCAGTGAAAACACTAGTCTTCACAGCTAGCTTCTGGAATTAGCCTGTAAGGACGCACGCATCCTGACCACAGTCCCCTCAAACCGGTTCAAACTAACGCACGCGCCAACCGCACAACCATCGTGATAAAAAGCCCTGTCACCACCTCATGAGCTTCAGAAGGAGCTCATCTTCGCGGTCTGGGCATCGCACCGGGTTTGGAGACGTGAAAGTTGAGATTGCCCGGCTTCAACTCTCCCCAGTTCATCCCGAAGCCGCCAGGCTACGGCTCCGCCCCAACTCCTGCTTCCACCACCGACGCTTTTAAATTTTTATAAAGCTTCACACTTCTCTGGGCGCGCTGCTTGGGGGCAGTTCAATGGCTGCAGGATGAAATAAGGTTCTACCCGTGTCAAAGGCTTCCCGGGCTCGGCGAGGTTGGCCAGGACAGGGACTCCTCCTTTGGCTGGGATGGCTGCACGCCTCTGCTCCGCCCCGGCGCTTTTGAAAGTAAACTACCTGCCTGTTGCGCTCCGCGATGCGCAGCGGGCCGCGCCCCCCAGGACTCCCTGGCTGCGGTTTTGTAAGCGAAGAAACACAAGCCAGCTCCGTTCGTGTGCCCGAAGACCGTCCAGGTGACCCCCGGCACTAGCGGGGACCCCGACCATGTTCTGTCCTGCAAAGCACGTCTAGCCACCGGTTGCCTCCGACACTCCCCGGCCGCCACCCCGGCACGCGCACTCGGGGGCGCACTCCGAAGGCCAGACTGGGCAAAGGAGCGTCCGAGGTAACGCAGGCTGCCCCAAGACTCTGAGCAGTGGAATGGGGCGGAGAGAGCCCGGGGCAGAGATGGAAGGACCCGCGTCTCGGGAAGCACGACCCTGAGGAGCCCAGGGTCTCTCGGCCCGAGGCCCCGGACCCCGATCGGACTGCTGGGGAGAAGGGACACCCGCAGTTGGGCCTGACCCAGCTCAATCCCCAGCCGCGGCACCGCGCCCGCCTCTCCCGGGACTCACCCGGCGCCGGCCCGCCGCGCTCCACGCCCGCGCTCTCGGCTGAAGCGCCCCGGCTCCGCGGCCTGCGCTGGGCTGCAGTGGAGGCACAGCCCCGCCGCGGCCGCTGCTCTCTGCTGCTTTCCGCTTCCTGTCCCGGCGCCGCCCCGCAGCCCCAGCCCAGCCCTGCTAGCCCGGCGCGGCGGCCAGCCAAGAGCTGCGAGCGCTGCGGGCCCCGCGGCCGGCCCGGCCCACCTGCAGCAGAGGGCGGGGCGGGGGGACACACACACACACACACACACACACACAGACACATACACACACACACAGACACACACATACAGACACAGACACACACAGACACACATACAGACACATACACACACACAGACACACACACACACATACACCGCCTGGCTGGGGATTGACATATTCCCTCCCCTGTGGACCTCCAAACACACAGTCCAGCAAACCTCGTTTTGAATTTCTGAATACATGACACAGGAGCTGATGTCTCCCCACCCTGCACTCCAGCATACCCCCAAGATCTCTCTCTCACACACACACACACACACACACACACACACACACACACACACACACACACACACACAAAATTGTGCATAAAATCCAAGCCCTCTCATTGTTTGCCATCATTAAAGCTCCAAACCGCATATTCACGTGGCTCAAGAACCAATTTCTACCCCTCCCCCAAACTCATACAGTTTTCAGCACACATAATACACTTAAACTCCAATGTAGCCCAAGAGGTGACCCAACCAGTAACCACCAACGCCCACAGTCCTACAGCAGCTCCTGCTCCTCTTCTACCAGAGCAGACATGCCTCTCCTGGTCTTCCGGAAACTACCAGAAGAGCGCACCTCTGAAGGCAGGGAGCCAAAAGTTCCAGACTGATTGAGACCACTTCCCTCGCTAAGCATCGTTTCCCTGTCTGGACAGCGGTGATGACTCTACTGTTGTCCTTGAAGGGTTGAAATGAGAATTATGGAAAGTGCTGAACAGTTTGGCAACTCCTTGGGGGGGGGGGGAATATTCTCACCTTTCTACCTTTCTTTCTTAGTTGTAGCATAATCCGTGCCCAGAACGACAGATCTACAGACAGATCTACAGCTGCAGCGATGAAATGCTTCCCGCAAAGGCACGCACAGCAGGAAGTGCTGAATTTGCAGTTTGTTTGCAGGAATGCTGGGGGTGATTCGGCTTGAGAAGCTTTGTGAAGTAGCCTTGTTTGGGAACCTGTAGCCTCAGGAAGCCCTCACTTCACACTGTCTGCTTTTTCTTTTTCCTATCTATTCTGTTTTTCCCACCATCTAGGTCACTTCCTTCCAAGTACACCCAGATGTTCAAGGTTGTAGGGTGATGTTCCACACTCCGAGCCTCCAGACTCCACTGGCCCCCAACATCTGCACCAACCTGAACCACAGTCTCTGAAGACTCCAGCAGCCCGTTTCCTCAGGTAAACCCAGCTGTCTGACCAGCATGCTTAGCTGCTAAGGTGGTTGCAGACGTCTGGAAATGGAGTCTCAATCACCTTACCATTTAGAACCTTCACGAATGACACAGGGCAAGCCATTGCAGTTCGTGTGTGAGGTTCCGGAGAAGCCCTGTGTAATATGAAGACCCGAAATGAATTTTCATGGAATGTACTTCCAGCTTGCTTTGGGTGATTAGATTGAGTAACCTTATGGTTACTGTTTAGAGGGGTGGGGGGAGAAGGCCCAAAATAAGCGATTGTAAGTAATCCTCCACGTACCACTTACTATTTGTTTTCATCCCCATGAACTTGAGTTTCAGAGTTGAAAAGTTCACTTGGAGGGGCCTTCAGTGAAGACACCCTGAGCAAGCTGCCTGCAGTGGAGCTGTTCCGGTGCCACTGGCCAGGTCTCTGACGTTGACTCCTCCAGCTTCACCTTTATAAATAATGAAGGTGACTCTGTGGGCACCACCTGCTACTCTTTTGTCTTGCTAATCCATTTATTTCAAACCGAATAGGGGAAGAGCAACATTATGCCTTGGGTGTTCTCAAAAACCATCAGCCTGCCTACCTTCCACACTTGCAATGTTGTCTTCTGTTCTTATATTTATGCCCCCACGCCCCCCAAGGCTTGTAATGCTCTACCTGCTGTGATCCACCCTGTCTACCAAGACCCAACTGTTGTATGACAAAACTTTTCCATGGGAGATGCAACATACATGTCTCCTCACCCCAAACAGGGAACCCGCAACAGAACAAAGTACCACCAAAGTCCACCTTAGTGAACCAATGTGTTTAAAGAGGTTACTTACAAAAATACTGGTGAGGGGTTACCTAACAGGAGCAGAAGTGACTCAAAGACAGCTGTATCACCAAAGCCTACCCCAGCACGGTGGCACGTCACAAAGCTGGAAACCTAGAACATGCTGCACAGACTACAGGCAGCTCAGTGGGTTGGACAGTGTCCTTTCCGGGTGCCTCAGTTAGTCTAAGCTTCTTCCAGGCAGCCGGTTTACACTTCTTCCAGGCTGCTGGTCTGGTCTGAGGCAGGGAGGAGCTTCGTGAATCTGCTTAGTTTCAGGGATTTCCTGAGGCTACTTTGAATTGTGTACCTTCCCACTTAAGAAGTTTTCCTAAAGGATGACATGCTTTCATTCCAGATGAAACATACATAATACCAGCTCAGACCCCCAGCTCCAGAAAGTCTCTAGTTCTTCCAACCAGAATGCAATCTCTTCCCTATTACTATTTCCAAAATGCTCTAGGCATTAATGTTGTTGTTGTTATTAATTTTTTTGTTTGTTTTTTACAGACAGGGTCTCACGTAACCCAGACTGTCCTTGAACTCCTGATCTTGCTCTCTTCACCTCCTGAGTGCTGGGATTACAGGCGTGTGTGCCACCACACCAAGTTGCTACCCCTTCCCACATAGTGTGTACTTAGTTTACATTAAATTACGGGCACAAGAATGTGTGTGTGCATTTGTGTGGTATGTATGTATAAGATATGTATATTTGTGTGATGTGCACACGCATGTGTGGTGGCTAGGGGCTGGAGGATTGTTTGCCTATGAATATATGTACCAGAGCGGTCTAGAAGAGGGTTTCAGGGTTGGGGTTAAAGCCAGGAAACTATGATCCTCTGCAAGAGCAGTATGAATGTGTTCTTAACCAATGATCCATCTTTCCAGCCCCAATCCTTGCTTTGTTATATTTAACACCAACGACCAAAAATGTATAACTATCATGATTTCCAACTGTTGAGAAGTTAATAGGATAATCGGGGAACAACTGACTGAAAGTCTTGACGTCTGCACCGGAAGTTAACGGTTATAGGTGATACTGTTAGCATACATGTTAAATGTGCTAAAGGAATACTTTTATAGAAGTCACCTATTCCACTTCCAGAACCCCAAAGCTAATAAGCAAAGCAAAACAAAACAAAAAACAGGAGCTAAATGAGAAACATCTTTAATAGAAACACTCATGTATAGCCCAGTTTGTTTGTTTGTTTTAAATTATAGACAGTTGTAAGCCACCACGTGTGTGCTGTAAATCAAATCCTCATTCTTTGAAGGAACATATGTTCTTGGCCTCTGAGCTTTCTCTCCAGCCATGTACCACCCAGTTTAAAAGAGGGCAGACCTACAAATAGGAGACTTTCTTGCCCAAACTCAGAGACTACTGGGAATCAGAAGAAACCGCAAGAGGACCCTGGGAGTGTGAAAGGACTCATTGAGAGGACTACGAAGCCCCAAAGATCATTTTGCTAGGTATTTCTCCTGGCTCGAGACCACGCCACAGGATAATAGCTAGTGCACACAGGAATGAGACTGAACTGTAAATGTCTAGAAAGATGCTTTCTGAATTATTTAAGAAGGCAGGCAAGATGCAAAGTAAATACTGAAAAGGTTTACATCCAAAATGTTCAAACTGGTAAAAGGAGCTGCTGACGTAAAGGATCATTTAAAGTTAACGTTTATATAAGATCTACATATATTTAAGGTCTTCTTTTTGATCATGCTGGTGATGAGGCTGCGTGGCCAGAAAAGGTCCCAAGGAAGGGTCAGGTTGTCCTGAATAGTCACAGGTGGAGGGTGATGGCTGGAAGGAGGCAAAGTTCTCTCGAGTGCTGAGTAAATGATCAGTGGTGTGTCTGACTGGCCGTAGGTGTGGAGGGAACAGCACAGAAATGCAGCCAAGGGCAGGGAGTAGACAGGGTGAAGTTAATGAGTTCTCTGGAGAGACATAGGGAATTCAAAAGCCAGGGCTAGGATCAGAATGAAGGGAACGTGAAATGCAGCCTTAGTGTTCGGGATTTCAGAAGCAAGCTAGCTATTTAATAAAATTTTTTCTTAATCCATGGATAAATACAAGTTTCTGAATTACAGTGTCTCTACTTAGGAGGTTTCCATCTGGAAAGATGAATCAGCCAGTAAAGTGCTTGCTATGCAAACATAGCGACCTGAGTTCAGATCCTCAACCTTCACATAAAAGGCAGTGACCTATACCTACAGTCTTAGTGTTGGGGAGGAAGAGACAGAAAAGATCTGGAGGCTGATTTTCTCTGGTAGATAAACTCTAGGTTCAGTGAGAGACTTTGTCTCAAAAAATAAAGTTAAAAGCAACAGAGGGAGACCCAAGATATGTACCACTGGTCTCTACAAACACATGTGCACAGATGTGTGCTTACATGTGCACGTGTGAACACATACATACATGTATACAAAATACACACACATATGCAGAGAGATATTTCAACGTTACAGTGCTACAAAAGCAATCTCTATCCAGCAGAAATCGACTTTGAATTCTAAGTATTGGCCTTTATTCTGACTAGCAATATGCATGCAGCCATGAGGAACCACAGGTCCAGGTGAACCACGTGACCAGGAGGGTAAATATCACAGATGCACCATATCATGCGGCCATTGCTTTCTCTAAGCTGCAAGAGATAGTCAGCACTGAATTATGAAATTGGCCTTATCGTCATTGTTTTGTTCTCCTAACAGTGAAGGGTTATAAATTCAGATTTAAGGCAAGCTTTGCTAAACTATGATATTTTGGTAAGCTAGGTCAGTTAAACGCTTTTAGGATGTTTTCGATGGAATAGGTTTATTGAGACCGTAACTTCATGGGCACCGGTCTAGACCTGATGTAAGTTACTAGGGAGATAAATTCAGGTAGCGTTGCATCAATCAGTGATTCAATAACTCATCCAGCAAACATTTATTAAGCATTTATCACAATGCACTCACTACTCTAGGCTCTAAAGACATATCAAGACAGATGAAAGCTTATGCACTCCTGGGGAAAAGGGGACACAGAAGCAGCACAAACATGTTCTCTTTAGCAAGGTGAAGAGCAGTGTGGGATCGAAGATAGGAGATACAGGACAGCCCTCTGGAGGAGCTCAGGCCTGGAAAAGGTAACGCTGCGACCCTTTAATACAGTTCCTCCCATTGTGGTGACCCCCGCAACTATAAAATTATTTTTGTCACTACTTCATAACTGTAATTTTGCCACTGTTTCAAATTGTAATGTAAATATTTGTGTTTCCTGATGACCGTAGGTGACCAATGTTGTAAACTGGATCAATAGCGCCGTGACTGGGTGGGACATGGATGCTTTGGGAAATCAGCTCAACCTGCAGAGGCTGCCTGGCTTTACCTGGCTGTGAACCCAGGACTGGAAGGCTAAGTGTTGGTCCATAACAAGGGAGGGAAAGCTTGGCAAAGGCAGGAACATGTTAACAAGAAAGTCCCTCTTACAACCCGGTGTAGTGCAAGCGACTGGCCAGCAGGGGCAGCGGAGTTCACTAAGGAGGCTACTGCAGAACCACAGGCCTGCACAGAGAAGACCTGACTTGCTGGAGGTGGGATTTGGGGAGAAAAGGAAGAAGCTGAATGTAGAATGAAGCAGGATGGCTCTTTGCAGGTTCCAGTCGGCAGTCTGGGCTGGAGAACAAAAGGAATCTGAGGAGTCTGAGTTTCCTGGGAGAGGGTAGACACAGGCCAGGAAGACAGAGACCCGAGCTCAGGATACTAGTTGTGTGTTAACACAAGTTAGAGTCATTCTGGAAGAGGAAATTTCAGTTGAACAAACTGCCACCACCAGATTAGCCTGTGGACAAGCCTGTGCATTTTCTTGATTGACAATTGATGTGGGAGACACTGTCCCAGTTTGGCCAGTGTCACCTATGGGTTGGTGGTCCTGGGTGCTCTAAGAATGCAGTCAGAGAAGGTCACAAGGAGCAAGCCCATAAGTACTGTTCCTCCATGGCCTCTGCTTCAGTTCCTTCGTATAGGTTCCTGCCCTGGCTTTTCTTTGATGATGAACTGTGATGTGGGAGTGTAATCCAAATAGACCCTTTCCTCTCTGAGTTTCTTATGGCCATGGTCTTTATCATCCCAACATTATATTCTACAGAGAAAAGGTAGAGTAAGGCCAAGTCACTTGCTCAAGATGACTCAGCTGCTAAGAGCTGGGACCAGGCTTGGCAGGCCACAGACACCACCCCCCAATGTGTGTGTGTGTGTGTGTGTGTGTGTGTGTGTGTGTTGGGGGGGAAGAATTATGTGCCTGTGTGTGCATGTGTGCCCTTGGAGGACAGAAGAGGGTGTGGGATCTCTGGCAGCTGGAGTTATAGGCTGTTATGATTTGCCTAGTGTGGGTTCTGGGAATTGAATTCTGGTCTTTAGCAATAGCAGCAAAAAATCTTAACCATGGATCCATCTCTCCAGTCCCCATAGTCTTCATTTTCACTCCATATAGCAATGGGTTTAAAACTCATGAAGAGTGGTTGAAGGGATGGCCCAACAAGGAAGAGCACTTGATATTCTTGAAAAGGACCAGAGTTCAATTCCCAGCACCCACACAGTGGCTCACGACCATCAGTAACTTCAGTTTCCCAACCTCCTCTGACCTCCACAGGGGCCAGGAATGCACACGGTGTGCAGGCAAAACACTCATATACATAAAATTAACAAATCTTTTTAAAAAGTGTAAGCAGATAGTTTAGTGGTAGAGACTGTAGTTTGGGGACAGCCATTGTAACTCTCCATTCAGTAAAGATGGGATGAGGAAACACCACGTGTGAAGAAATACTGTCTGTGTGATGCAGAGAGATAAGATAGGCTGTGCAGAGGTGAAGCAGGTGTTGTTGCTGTTTTGTTCCATTGCAGGAAGCTCTGAAGCAGTTAACTCAGAGAAGCTGAGGTTTAGAGAAGAGGGGATAATTCCACTAGACAAGGCGCTCTGTGATGAGGAACATAGGCGCAGACAAAGGTGAGATGACCAGGGTCAGGTGAGGGACAGACTCAGCATTCTAGATGCAATAGGAGGCTCTGAATATGCAGATAGAACCACGGAAGCTGGGCGATGGAGTCGGGCCAGAGGAGGAGGCGTCTCTAATCGATTCCCTTTGATACTCTGATGGTCACGAAGATGGAAATAGAGCCCCACCCCTCAACGTTCGCAAACCCTGTGAATTGGTTACAGACCTGAGGACCCCAACACTGTGCTATATCATCTCTTTCACATCTAAGGATTTTTTTTTGCTTCCATGCTGGGCCTTGAGCCAGGAACAAGAATCTACCACTGAGCTGTGCCCTGGCCCTGCTGTGTCTGTCACTTTTCTCATCCATGAGGCAAGATACATGATAAAAGCAACTTCAGGAAGAAAGAGGTTATCTGGGTTCCTAGACTGAGGGTGCAGGTCATCCTGGGGTGGGGGGGTGGAGTCATGGTGGCAGGAGATTGATGTAGCTGGTCACATTTCTGCCATAGCCAGGAATTGGTGAGAGACAAGGCCCGTGTCTTTTCTCGTTTGTATCTATCTGTTTAGCCTTCCATCTATCAAAGGTGACTCCCCAGTAGGGGTGGATCTTCCCTCTTCATGTGCATCTTTCTGGAATCACTCTCGTCAATACACCCAGAGGTATTTCCATGGTTATTTTAATAATGTGTCCTCTGTGGGCAAGTATATACTTCACCAGAGCCATGGCTGCCTAAACTGTCATGGTCCATGGACCAAATATACTAACCTCCCCAGCAAGGCCAGCCTTTTTGGATGCCCTAGTGAGTCTCTGCAAGCCCAGGCCCAGGGAAGGGGGCGGGGCATGATGCCAGGTGTGTAGATATGTAAATCTCGGAGGCAGGATCCTTCCAGGTCTACAGGCAAACCCTGTGCTTAGCCAGCTTTGTTTTCAGTGAAAAGAATGAGTCAGGCCCACGAGAGAGGGGCCAATAAAGACACCGACTGGTGCACATGTTTGTGAGGATGCTGGGTGTTTCCCAAATGATTCCAATTGCCTGGGCAGTGCAGAAGGTTCTGCTTGTGAGTCAATCATGGGCAGCACTGAGCTAGGCTCAGGATACTTTCTGGGACATGGGACTTTCTTCTTTAATGCTGATTTTCAATCTGTGAGAGCATCTGTGCCCACTAACTATTTATGAGGAGAAAGAAAAAACTTGAATAACCCAGTACATGTAGTGTTAAGCTAATTGTTTGGATTAACAGTGGGTGGCATTATTTTCCAAGGGTGAAAGCAAGTCTGGAACTATTAGTCCAGCTCAGATTCCTGCTGTGTAGGAGACTCAGTGGAAAAAAGGCCTTGAGTTCCTTGCCCTCCAGCAGACCCACTGTCCCCCCTGACAGGTAGTGTGTGGGAGAACTTCAGGTGATGTAGGCCAAATATGAACATAGTAGGACAGCACAGCCATCTGAGCAATCAAGGTTGGTATTAATATTTTAATATCCGCATCCCCACTTTGGTGTGTAGAGCTACAGTTTCTCTGTGTAGTCCTGGAACTCACTTGGCAGACCCGGCTTATCTCGAACACAAGATAAGCCTGACTCTGGCTCCCAAGTGTTGGAATTAGAGTGTGTGCCACCACCACTTGGTCTCTGTCTCTCTGTGTGTTTCTCTGTGTCTCTGTGTCTCTCTCTGTCTCTGTCTCTGTCTGTCTCTCTGTGTGTCTATCTGTCTCTGTCTCTCTCTCTCTCTAAGGCTTTTTTTTTTCTTTTTTAAATATGGATGGCTATTTTGCCTGCATGTGTTTTTGTGCACTACCTGCATGCCTGTTTACCACAGATGCCAGAGGAGGGCCTCAGAACCCCTGGAACTAGAGTTATGGAGCAGTGCATGCTATATCCTATGGACAATGCTGGGATGCTGGGAACCAAACTCAGTTTCTCTGCTGAACCATCTTTCTAGTCCTAACCATAGCTCTGGAAGGTCTGTACTTTGATGTCTTGATATCTGTAGCCCTCTGCCTCCTTTCTCAGGTTCCCATGGAGCTCGTATTCTCTGGACCTCTGTTGTCTGTGGTAAGCACCTCAGGGCCGAGTGCCAGACAAGCAGAGATAGCCCTTATCCTGGAATCTGCAGGAATTATTCAAACTAGCCGATCCTGTCCTGTCTCACGTGATCCCCCTCCTACAGGAACCACAACAAAGCCTCTTATCCACATTTCTCAGGACAAAACATTACTCAACAAGAGGGAACCAAGACATCAGGTGTGAGACAGCAGCAGACACTGATCTCTGAGAGACAGGAAACAAGCAGACAGTCCCCACCATGTCTCCAGCCCCCTGCCTAGAACAGTGGTTCTCAGCCTCCCCAGTGCTGTGACCTGTTCTTTACTTACATTCCTCATGCTGTGGTGACCCACAATCATAGCATCATTTTCTGACGGTCTTAGGTGATTCCTGTAAAAAGGTTATAGAAAACTCCCCTCCTGTGCCTGGTTGCCACCCACAGGTTGATAACCCATGGCCTAGCACTCAGTCTGAGACACAGGAAGTGGGATTAGGAACAGTCTGGTGCTCCACGCTGAGGAGGCAGGGCCAGGACTGTAGAGCAAAGTGTGGGGTGAGATGGCTAAAAGGAAGGGTTGCCTAGGGGTCTCCAGGGTTCCCTTAGATATTCCACCCAACCCCACACACTCAGTGCAGGTGTAAGAGGAAAACATACTCCAAACGACTGAGAGGCAGCTATGCACAGAGCTCAACTGGGAAGTCGATTTCTATGCGAAGGCAGGCTGTAAAGGGAAGGGCGATCAGAAAAGTCTTTCCTTGATTGTGGGGGGAAAAAAAACAAAAAAACAAAAAACCCTCGGAACTAAATGCTTCTCTGTTTGTGCTAGAGAAGGTGTCAGAAACCTGAAAGTGTCACACTGTTTCCAGACGTTTAATCATAGGACAAAATTCCTATTGGTTTACAGACCATTCCACTAGGCTCCTCCCAGAAACCTAGCAACAGTGACCTAGACCTAGTAACAGCATACAGCATCGCCTAGGTGAGAGACAGTGTTGCAGGGAATAAAAAGGTCTGCTCCCTACTCCGACCCCCTTTCTTTTTCCAGTCTCTCTCTGTTCCCATGTGTTCCCACGTCTCTTTCTCTCTTTCTCCCTTTCTTTTTTTCTGTCCTTCTCTGTCCAGTCCCTGCTTTCTCTGCCTCTACCCGTTTTCCAGGTCCCAGCTCCTTCCCTTCCCTTCCCTTCCTTCCTCTTCCCTCCCCTCTCCTCCTTTCTCCTCTCCTCCCCTCCCTTTTCCCACAATAAACTTCCATTTATACTAGGCCTGTCTTATAGGGTGATTTCTCAGGGGGACACCTTGGCATGGGCCTGCCAGGTACTCCCTTACTCCTGCTGCGTTATACCGCATTTCTATTTCATAACAATACAAATGGGACATTGTACGAATTCCTAGCATCCAACCAGGCAAACGTACAATAGATAGAATTCTGTGAGAAATAATCCAACTTGTAAAGAAGATGGAGAGCAGGAATCCTAAGGAGGGAAAATGCAGCATTGAAACCTGCCTGGACGGACAGAGATAACGGTAGAAACACATTAAAGTGGTCCTTCCGGCACATGTGCAGAATGCTACAGGAAAGATTAGACATGGCAAGTAAAGCCCTGGGAAGCATAAGGGTGCAGAAGCCGAGCTTCTAGAGAAGAAAATGAAGATGTTTCATTTACTTTTTGTTTTTAACCTTTCCCTTTGTTTCATTATAGATGATCCCTGTTGCTTAGTCCTTAGTCTACAAACCTTCTGCAGGGTCTTATCTTCTGTTGATCCCATGTAGCAAATATTTTCTTTCTGTAATCTTCCTTTTATTAAAAAAGATTTTTAAAAAGATGTTTCTGTGTGTCTCTGTTTAATGAGGACGCACGTCCTATTTTTACAGATACCTTCAGTGGCCAGAAGAGGGCAGCAGCTCCCCTGAAGCTGGGGTTATAGGAGGTTGCGAGCCACTGCATGTGCCAGAAGTCTGACTCATGGTCTTCTGGAGAAAAACCAAACCAGTGCCCTGACTCCAGTCCTAGGAAAAAGTATTCTTTCAGTTTAAACACAAGATGTCTTCTAAGAGTTGAGCACTCTGCCTAGCTGGGGATGATATCCCCAGAGGTTCTGGGAAGTGTTTAGGGTGTAGCTGGAGGAAGTTGGTTTGAAGATTATTACATTCCCCAGGCCTTTCATTGCTCTTTGCTTCCTTCCTGCCGCTCTCCCTCTGCTTGTCCCTGTTACCATGATGCTCTGAGCATTACAGGCCTAGGATCAACAGAGCCAAGAGTTATGACGAACCTCTCTGAAACTATAAGCAAAAATTAACCATCCTTCCTTTAAGTTGTTCTCTTGGGTGTTTGTGTAACAGTTTTATAGAAGTCACTGATACAGTTGTTATTTTAATTTTATTTATTTATTTTATGTATGAGTTCTTTATCTGCACGTACACCTGCATGCCAGAAGAGAACATCAGATCACATTGTGAGCCACTATGTGATTGCTAGAAATTGAACTTAGGACTTCAAAAAGAATAGAGGGAGCTCTTAACCGCTAAGCCATCTCTCCAACCACCTGGCAATTTTTAACTTGTAATTCTATACAATGTTTCCATTTCTGTCTTGCAAAAATTAAGTTGAGGAGCTGGGGATATGACTTAGATGGGATGCTGGCTTAGTGTGTAGGAAGCCCTAAGGTTGATCTCAAACATTGATTAGTGTGCTTTCCTTTTTCAGAAGATGGGGACAGGGGCATCAGAAGTCAAGGTCATTCTTGGCTATGTAGCTATGTAATGAGTTTGAGGCCAGCCTAAGCTACATGAAACTCTGGCTCAAAACAAACAAAAACAAACCAAAAACACTAAGCATACAAACTAAAAATCTAAGTTGTAACAAAAGTTTTCAGACCTATGAAGTCTGAAAGAATTCATTTCACAGAAGTTTATTTTACAATCTGAGAAATTAAATTCATTAATCTTTTCTCATCTAATCTGTTTCCAATCCTATTGAGTTGACTTGCTCATTTTAAACACCTTTATCCTTGAATTTTATTCCTACTTAGAGTTTTTGTAAATGTTGATTTTGTTAAAATACACATGTTAACGTTCTTATGAGGCAAACTTAAGGTTCTTACCAATTCTTCCTTATTTTCCAGCGACTAAACCTTTCTTTTCACTTGGGTTCTCTTTTTCTGCTTCTTGACTTGCTTAGTAATTTTTTCTTTTTGTTGTTAAGCTTTTGGCATTTTATCTTGTGTGTGTCAGATAAATTTTGCGATTCTATAAACACTGTTAAAGGAGAGCTGGGAAATGACTCAGTGGTCATGAGCAGCCGTTGTCCTTTTAGAGGACAGGTTGTTTCCAGCACCCGTAGGATAGCTCACAACCATTCTTAATTCTAGTTCTAGGTAATCTGACACTCCTGATCTCCAAGAATATCAGGTGTGCACATGCTGCATAGACATACATGCAGGCGAAACACATAAAGTAAAATAAATAAATCTAAAAAAGTAACTAATTCAGAATGCTATGCAAAGTTTTAGGTGTGTGTGTGTTAGAGAGAGAGAGAGAGAAAGAGAGAGAGAGAGAGAGAGAGAGAGAGAGAGAGAGAGAGAGAGAGAGAGAGAGAGAAAGAGAGAGAGATTAAACTATTGTCTCAGACACCACTAAGATACTTGGAAATCATCTGATCCCTTAGGGCTTGTTTTGAAATGTGTTTTTTAGTTACTTAGTGACCACAGTGTCAGACAGAAACAACTTAAGGGAGAAGGATTTGTTTTGGCTCCCATTTCAGAAGCTATAACTCATGCTGTCCTGGTCCTTTGAGACTGAGCCTAACTTCCCTGCAGGCCTGGCAGCTTGGGCAGAGAGCAGCTGTTGACATCACAGCAGACAGGAAGCGGCAAGCTGACAGGATGGAGGGCTCGGCTGAACCTTTTAAAGGCCCATTCCTAGGGACCCCACTGCCTAAAATTTCCACAGCCTCTCAAATAGTGAGGCTGGCTCAGGAAACAAGCATTCAAAAACAGGAGTCTCTTGGCAGGGATGGGGTGGGGAGTGGGGGTGGAGGAGTAGGGGAGTGTGAGGTGGAAGAGAGGGGTGGGAACAGAGCCCCGTTTCCACCCTTGAACAGTTTTTGAGGTTTTCTGTCTTTCTGGTCCTCTCTGCTACACAGAGTCTCTCCTCTAGGCAGTGAGCGTGGGCAAGCCTAAATCTGGCCATGTTTGCTCCTGTCTCTCAGGGAACACTCTCCCCAGTTGCCTAATATTCAATATCATGATAAACATGGTCGTGTATATTTTGTATTACTGGTGGGCTTACGGAGCTGGATAAATCTGTTCACTGTTAAGTCATCTTGCTTAAAGCAGAGATCCTGGACCATTTGTATTTAATTTAATTATTTTTAATTTATTATAAATTACATTAATTTAATTTGTGGTTGGCTTTATGTTTTTCACATTGCGGTTATTTTCTCCTGTCTTTATTCTTTTTATTTTCTGCCTCCACTTGTATTATTTATTTGTGATTAATTTTATGTGCAATGGTTCCTTAATTACCAACCTTAATTTTCTTCAGTGCTTGTCCCTAGGTTGCCAGTCTGTATGTATGTTATTGTTAGGAAATGTTTTTGTGCACTGTGGATTTCAGTGCTGATTTCTGTACCCGGAGATCTGGGTGAAGTCTAAACTTGGTATTGTCATTATTAAGAAGCATGTCCTGACTCAGCATTTTGGGAACCATTGTTTTCCATCATCTCCTGATTGGTCAATAAAGAGCTGATCAGCCTACTGGCTGGGCGGGACTTCTCTTGAAAAAGAGAATGTCAGGTGAGCTGAGGAGTCCCCATGAGGACACAGATAAAGAAGGCCGGTGTGAGACCAAGATGACAGCTAACGGACACATGGCTGGGAAGTAGGTCAGGCCAGCAAAGTGGGGTTAGAACAGCCCGGAACCTGCCCAGCTTAGTGTCAGAAATGTGTAATGAATACACCAAGCGCCTGCCTTATTATTTCAGAGCAAGAGAGAGGGTATAGCAAAGCCCAAACTGCACATTAGAAAAGCCCTATACCTTTCCATGTTATTTTTAAACATTATATATATATATATATATATATATATATATATATATATATATTACTAATATATATATATATATATTAGTAAAATGCACTGACATTCTGTTGGTCATTGGCTAGTCACTCATCTCACGATACAATCAAGGATAATTAAAACCATTCATTTTATATTACTGTATTGTCTACTGTGTATATGCTCTTCTTTGAGACTGGATTCAGATTCCCCTTCACTCTTTTTTTTTAAACTCAAAGAACTAAGTTTTAATATTTCTTATGAATCAGATCTATTCCAAGTTAATTTTCCTAGATTTTATTTATCTGAAATAGTCATAACTTTGCTCCATGTTTTTTTAGATATGTGTTCTCTTTAGTATAGTCTTAGATAACTGGTCTTTCCCACCTGCAGTTCTCTAAGGCTAACCCTCCATTTCTCCCAGGTTGGGCTGTGTCAGGGAAGACTGTTTGTTGTAGTGCTGATCTTTGTCTATGCATGTCCATGGTTTCTTGGGCTGGCTCCAAAGACGCCATCTTTTATTTGGGTATTAGCAATTTAGCAATCATGTGTCTAGTTTTTGTTGTTGTTTGGTTTTGTATTTGTAGTGCTGGGTTCTCAGAAATGCCGAGGTCCATAGCTTCCTGTCTTCCATCATTTAGAAAAGCCACACATGTCTTCAAATGCCTATTCTACTGTGATCTTTCTTTCTAGTCCCCATAGCTACGCGTGTCTTAGCCCATTCCATATTGTCCCGTAGATTTGAACACTTTGATCTTACACGAATTTTTCTCTTTGTATTTTAGTTGGAATCCTTTCTGTTGACTCAGATTCACTATGGTTGACATTTTTTCTCAACTGTGTTTTCTCTACCCAGAGCCCAACTGGAGAAAATGTTCATATCTGATATAGGATTAATATTTAACAGAGATACATCCTTTTTTCCCCTTAGTCCTTCATGCACTGTAACAAACTAGTATATTAAGGTTTCTCTCTGATGGTTCAAATGAATGAACAATATTTGATCATGATCTCTATGTAACTCACCACCTGTTTACAATAGGTTGTTTTCTCTTGTATAAACAATCTTTGGTTCATTTTTTTAAAAAAATCAGACTGGAAGGGTAACAGAGACTGGGATAAACAGCAGTTATACTTTATAAGGCTTCTTAGGTCAGTGTGGAAGTTTGTCACATACTCACTTATCAGAGTATTGTGTGTGGCGAGGCGGAACACCCCCGCAAAAAGGTACTCACAGACAAATACCAAGAGTCATAGATGCCTCAGATCCAGAGCAAGCCAGTCCTCAGAAAACCTATTCAGGGCAGATGGAGTCTCAGTTACTTGCACCCTGCTTTGCATTCACAGTGTAGGAGCCCCAAGGACAGGGCTGTGACACCCTCTGCACTCCACTGTGTTTTATGGTCCAGAGCATGAGGCAGAGCTTCAGCTTTGATCAGCGTCCTATTCTGGGAGCAAGGAGGACAAAGCCCAGCTTCCCCCAGACAGCTTCTCTTCAGAATGTCTTGCTCTTGATACATTTTAATCTGAGAACTGAAGGGACCTGTGATGTATAATGCTTCAGCCAGTCGGGTGGGAATGCACACCTGAAAATGGAATCATCTGTTTTCTGTCAGATCAGCAGCTGCGATGAGGAGGTGAAGACTCTGGCTGCCTCGTCGGAACCTGACCTGGTTTGGGCTTTATGTTCTAACAGTGGGCTACCACTAGAGTGCCACTGAGTTTTTCTTGTGGTTTATGCTCCCCACTGTCTCTCCTACTGTGGCTTAAGGCTTAGAGCCACAGCAGGAAGGGACCCAAGGGCATCTTTCCCTCAGTCCCTATACCACTGGGAGGTTTCTCTGTCATTCCCCCAGCTGTAGCTGGTTTGCTTCTCAGTTAGGGCTACAATAGGGCAGGAAGTGATCACTATTATCCCCTAAGTGGCCTCCAGGAAGCCTGCAAACAGGGCTTTGGGTGGGAAGCGGCTTCATTAGCATCCTTGCCTTTCTCACTATGGTAGCTAAACTATTTTGTCCCTAGCATTACCCTCAGATCTGTGGCCTCCTTCTAGCCACAGGCTCTTCTCTGTATCAGGGTAAGATTCTGGAGCCAAAGGGAGGAAGGCTTTGCTTTGATTCTTTCCCCATGGAAGTGGTCCCAAAGAGGACTTTCTACAGCTTAAAAGAAAAAGGGACATTTTTTTTTCTCCTCTTATACAAGGAGACCAGACCTAGAAGGTTCACTGTCTCTCCAATAGTGGTTTATGGCTTTGATCCACAGCAGGAAGGGACCCAAGGGCTTTGGCAGGCTTTGTGCCCACCCCCACCCCCCAGCATCCTTCTCTTTCTCCCCTCTGTGTCAGTGTTATCATTTGAATGTGAAATGCCTCCCACAGACTCAGGAGTCTGAACCCTTGGTCCTCACCTGTGGGACTCTTAATATAACTATCAGCTGGCTAACTTAGGGATGTTGGGGAGCATCTTGATTGGAGGGAACAAGGTCTAGACTGAGCCAAAGCTGTGAGCGGCTGCTTCAACTCGCTGCTGCCACAGACAGGCATGGGTCCAGCCATCCCTTTCCCACTGTTTAGTCTTAAACCCATTCTGTCATAATGATAAAAGTAAGCAACATAGTGAGGTGGCTCTCCCCAGTGCCCCCACCCCCATCTTTGAGCTCCATGAAAAAGAGTTTGCCACTGAAGGCAAACCTCAGTGTCTTCAGCCCCCGGCCACTGCATGCTAACATGCAGGCTCACCCTCAGCCTTTAAGGAGCTGTTAACATTTTTAGCATGCTCCGGCTTTGCTTGTTCAGTGGTCTTGTTGTCTCATACCCCATGGGAAGAGAGGTTGCATGTGTGTCCAGCCCCGCCTCTGAAGCCTTGTTCCTCTCTGGAATTTGGTTTATTTGGAAGCTCTGAGGCTGCAGCTTTCTCAGACCCTCCATAAAATTTTATCCGCTGTTTCCTCATTGTTAGAATGAGAACAACATTCTTTCTGGCTTTCTTCCCCCTGGGTGGCTGGATTCTCTTTGATAGGAAGATATGAATTTCCTATTTCACATGTGAGGAACAACATTCACAGAGGTTACACTCCTTCTTGGGGTGGATAGTGCTTGGATTGGGGGTGCAGCCAGGGGAGACAGAAGTGGTTGTATATGGGTAGGGGTGAGTGGTGAGGACTTATCTCTCTCAGAGCATCAATGCTACCATCAGCCACCCACAAGCCTGCCTGGGTGGCTTTCTGGAGCATCCTATACATTGAGGAAGGAGGACTTGGGAGAAAATCTAGGGCAGCCTCACACCGGTCAGAACTGAGGCTAACACCTCATTCTCAATTCCAACACCTCACCCTCAGTTGCTCCCTGTCTGCTCTCCGCCCTGGGTGTGGCCAGCACTCCCAACCCCACTCCCCACACAGCAACAGCACACAAGCCTAATGTGGGGATTCCTCCAATGTGCAGTTTTCAAACTGCTGCTGTCCACATGACTGCTCTCTTGTGCAGCCTTGCTGAGCCTGGGGAGAAAGCATATGAACGTGTCTATTAAAAACTCAGCAAGCGGATGCATCACTGACTCTCGACGTGCAGGACAAGCGGTGTGTAGTATGGGTGGAATGCACAGCAGAGAACTGAGGGTGTATCTGAACGCTTGGTCTACACCTGTGGCACTGTTTTTGGAGATCATGGAATGGGGTGGGGTTGGGGGGTGGAAGGTGGGGGGATGGGGAGAGGCAGGCATGGAGAGACTAAGAGCTTATGAAGGTTTTAGATCAGTCCTGCATCCTTCAGTGGGGCTAATGTTCAGGTGTTGTAGAAAATGTTTAATTTCCATCATTTCTACCTTGCCGACGATTATTTAGTTCCTAGATAAAAGGCATAAAGCCTTTATATTTTTAATATTATAGTTTCTAATATTATAGTTTTTAATTAATCATAGTTAATTTTTAATTTTATACTTATAATAAGCCTTACAGCACTAGAGCTGGGCAGGTATCAACCCTCCAAGCTATTAGCATCTACTTCTCTAGCTAAAACCCCAAGCTATAACTTGCTATGTTCTATCTGGGCAGCTCTTAACTCCAATTGGCCTACCCCATGGTGTCTTTTCTCTGTATCTTCTCTCTCTCCTCACGATCCTCCTTAGACCTGAACTCCAGGAACTTTTCAAAAACCCCACCTACCTCTCTTCTGCCCAGCTATAGGCTGCCAGCATCTTTAGTCAACCAATAGTTTTACATTAAGAAGTAAGGCCACATAGCATTACTTGATGTCCCTCAGGTAATCAGGGCCAGTACTCGGTATTAAAATACATAGCAAAAGCCTGAAGCACAGCGCTCAGGTAAGGCCCAAGAGTCTAACAAGGGGAGGAATTAGCCAGCAAGACAATAACATGAGCACACGCCAGACACCATATTGCATAGCGTTTGCTCAGATATCCTCACTGGACCACCACAGCTGCCCTATGATTCAGGCTACATAAGACCTGTCACAGACAGTATGGAGTCTTGTCACCTAGTGAGTATGACAGAATTTGAACCCATCTGCTCCAGAGACACACCCATCCTTTTCATATTGATCAGATGACCCTTCATGTGTGCTCAGAAGGGGATGCTCTTCCAGGCTAACTATACAAAGGGACCCTGGTGAAGAGCCCCACGCTGCGAGTGAGCCAAGGGAAGGTGAGAGTTACCTTTGTGGTGACTTGATGGGGTTTGGTTTGGGGAAGATCTCATGCCAGAATGTATGGAATGCGTTGTGAAGGGTCCAATATTACTGTATTTTTGTGCACAGTGTCATTTTAAAATTCAATTTCTGGAAATTTTTATATTACTTAGCTAAGAAGGGGTCAGAGGGGTATCAGATCATCTGGTGCTGTGGTTTCATAGGTAGCAGTGAGCTGCCTGATGTGGGTGTTGGAAACTTGTTTCGTTGGTAAAAATGAAAGCACACCACTCAGCCAACAACAGGTCTGTTGAGAGGGTAAAGCGAAATAATGAAGATGGAACTTCCCTGCAATATCTACTGCAAGAATCATCAGAATGTCTGTGTGGTAACCAAATGTCAATCGAGAAACTATGAAGTGTAATTTTGCTGGGGGGGGGGGAGGTGTCATAAAAAAAAAAAAAAACCAAAGGTTTCACTACCATAGACCTCACATGATGGAGCAGGAAATAAATACATAAGTACACACCATCAGAAGAGAGGTGCTTTGGAGAACAGTGAGGGGAGAGGAGAGAGTATAGAGCCCCTAATGCAAGCTTCTCATGGGCGGGGGTGAGAAGGCCTCTGTTATGAGGTGATGCTTGAGTTGGGGTCTGCATTAAGCAAGGGAGTAAGCAGCGGAGGTCTGGGACAGGGGTGGCTGGTAGAAGAGAGAAGAATGAAAAGGAAGTTCTTGAGTTGGTGGCATCGTTGGGAATGCCTAAGAGCCGGAGCGTAGCATGCTGGGAAAGCTTAAGAGTAGAAGCGTAGCATTCTGGGAAAGCTGAAGAGCAGTAACTAGGACAGAGTGGGAAATAAGGAGTGGAAGGGGATGAAGAGGTAGGGCTGAGGATCAGGAGAAGCTCTAGGTAGACAGTATGGGTTTTAGGCAGGATGAGGATGGCAGCTTTGACTCCGAGATCGGCGCCACAGACATGTAAGTGGGGAAAACCTAGAGTTACCTTAGGCGTGGCAGTCACGCGGAGTATAAACAGCAGAGAGCGGCGGGTGTTAAGCCCAGAAACCCTTTGGGATTTGTAATATAAGGAAATGAGGGATACGAGGAGAGATCAGCTCCAGCCTGGCAAATGGAGCTGACTGGTGCTTGATGGACACAGTATAGTGCACAAGAGCGTGAGCAAGGAAACAGATTCCTGGTTACCAGAAAGACCCAGAGAAGCAAATTTGGAGAAAAATGAGCGCTATTAGTTTGGAATGTTATGCTTCGTGCCCAAGAGAAAGGCCAAGAAATCTGACATGCAGGCAGAGGTAGGGGCTGGAAATAGAAATGGCCAGGTGAAATGGAAAAGCATCTGTAGTACCATTCATCTTATTCTCCCAGTAGAAATCTCTAGAAAAGAGGTGAGGCTGTGACTACCCCTTCCTGCGGATGCGTATGTTTTGTTTTTAATGGCGCACAGAGAGCCACATAAGACAATCCGCAGTCTGACATTTTCTACTTGCCTAACTAAATAAGGGCTCATGAAGATTAAGGGACCTCAAAGAAGAGGGAGCACACTTAGCTAGTAATACCCAGCTATTCTCCTGGGGAAGCAGGAGAAGGTCCTGAGAGCTAGAACTCTCAGTAACAGTTACAACATGGTGGTCTGTATGCAAGTAGACGTGGGTAGGGTGGGACATGCTCTTCAGAGTAGAAGGGATAGATGGCCTCACAGAGCTTCCTGGGCTCTTCTGAGATTCTACTTCCCTGGATGTTCCTTCAGGGAACTGTGGAGCCTATTTTCTCTCTAGCTAAAAATCCCCAAACTCCAACCTGAAGGGGTTTCTTAGGGCAACTGCTTAACTCAGTAGAGGCTTCTGTTTTGTTGATGGAAGTCTTTCTTAGGTCAGATGCTCCAGCTGTCTGTGATGGAAAGTCTGTGATGGAAACGTTTATGTGTCAGCTTAAGAGGGTTGTGGAATGCCCAGGCAGTTGGTAAGACTTTATTACTGGACGCATCTTTGAGGGTATTTCCAGGAGAGGTCAGCATTTGTATCATCAGACTGAGCTAAGGTGGCTGTCACTAACATGGATGCCATTATTGAACTGAGGGACTCAGAAAAAAAAAGGGGGAATGACAAGGCTCTCTTCTTTTGGACATTCATCTCTTCCATTGGAGATCAGATTTCTTGATTCTTGGAGCTTTGGATGCTCAGACATACCCACCCCCAATCATTCCCCACTCCCAGCCTTCGTCCCAGTTCCCAGACATTTATATTCAGAACCACAGCAGCCTTCCTGCCCCTCTAACGTGCAGATGACAGATGATGAGGCTGTGTTGCCTTCATAATTTCAGTCTGTATACACACGTACAAGCATGCATGCATGCACAAGCATGTACATGCATGATTATGCACCCCCCTCAGGAAACACAAAAACCAAACAAACAAAAAATAATACAACAAAAAAATTTGTGTATATTTCTAGCTATATCTATACCTAGAGATTCACTGTATCTTGGATATTAGCTTGGGATTCCACTTTCGTAGCCAGTACTCCAGGTCATTTTGTTTGAGTGATCATGATCCACTACTAAAGAAATGCTGGAACTGGGCAGAAAGCCTCAGTCAAGGAGGCCCAGAGTTAGGGACAGAGGTTCAGTATTAGGGGAGTTGTTTTTCTGACAGTAGAGGCTGAATCCCAGATCTGTAGATGAAAGTAGGATCAATTGCTAACTGAACCTGTGACAGGTGACCTGCAGTGACCAAGTGTCGGGCACATGTACACAAGCCCCCTTGGAGCTCCTGGAATGGCAGGCAGGACATGGAAGAACTAAGGACTGTGGAGCCAACAGTGACTCCACCTAAAAAACTGCAGAGTTTGCTACTAAGCTACATGGTATGACAACATAAATTGTGAGATGTGTGCATGTGTGTGTATGTGCCTGCACGTGTGTGTGTGTGTGTGTGTGTGTGTGTATGTGTGTGTGTGTGTGTGTATGTGTTTGTATGTATGGAAGTATTTTAACCATGGCTACCTGATATAGAAGCACTGTTTCCTGAAGATTCATGAATTAATTCATCTCTAGTACCATTTGGCTGGGTATAAAACAATTGTCTCATACCCATAAGTAAAATTATTTGAAGGAGCCCTCATTTGTGTGTGTGAACTGACTATGTCAACAGATGTCTTTAGAAAAGGTGAATAACGGGACAGACAATGTGTACCATGCAGAGAGGATAAAGACACAGCTTAGACCAGACAGTGAGAGTTGGCATATGCCTAGCCTGTGTCTTGTATAGGCTCATTCTGCTGAGATGGTAATTTCCTCTCTTGATTGGGAGAGTAATTTATCACTGTGGACAGGTATCCAAATAAGTGTAGAAACCATGACAAAAAGATTCACGATTCTTTCCTTTAGGCTGTGTTATGTAGGCTCTGTTACAAGTCTTGAAATCATTAAGCTATCATGCTGCCTGGCATAGGTATTGTTTATTTTCCTGTTTTCATGATGTTGGAAATGAGTAAGACACTTTGCTTTACCATATTTACAAGATTGGTCTATTAATTTACAAAAGTACATAATTGCTGAGGATAATTTTACTTGCTAAACCTGACACAATGGGAGTTTCAGTTGCCTGGGAGAATCTGAAATGTGAAATATGTGTTTGTAGTTTCATATGTCTCAAGAAACGTAATTAATTAAAAAGCAAGTAGATAGATGAATGTTGAAAGGGATTTCATCTGTTAAACTTAAGTTCACTGAACATTGATCAAAGAACCAGTATAAAGATTTCTTATTTTTCTTTTCAGGGGCTGGAAAGATGGCTCAGCAGTTCAGATCCTGCACTGTTCCCTGTTTGGTTCCAGCACCCACACTGGGCAACTAACAACTGCCTGTAACTTTAGATCCAGGGGATCCAACGCCCTCTTCTGGCCTCACAGGCACCTGAACAGACCCATATAATACTCCTACATGCATACTCATTAAGTTTTTAAAAAGAAATTAAAACGCTTTACAATTTCTTTTGGTTGCTAAATTTGTAAGTATAATAAAATTATTTGTAGGTTGAACTTAAAGGTTTAAGGAAGAGTATCTCTTATGATATATATGTATATATATATATATATATGTATATACATATATATATGAACCAATACTATAATTTCTAATTATAGTATTAGTATATCTAATATAATAATATTATTGAAAATGAATTGCGATATAGAATTCCCATGAACAAAAGTGTGTTTTTTTTCACATAAAAATTATAATTGCATCCTCATTAGCTTTGCAGAACTTCTCTAGGTAATGAACTCATCTATTAACTTGTGACAACACTGAAACAGAAGAGAGAGTAACTGGAAGATTCAAATATATTCTAAAGAGAGTCAGTTCTTCTTCTTGGGCTAACAAAGAGAGGACAAGGGTCAGGGAGGAAGGAGAATGACTTGACAAGGGAGTTAATAGATGTAGGCATGTCACAGCTCCTCCCCCTACGTGGGGTGACCCCTTACTAACAAGACAGCTTAAGGACTGTCAAGAATGGCACATTTATAAAATGGCAAAAATATTTTACATGCAAAGTAAGGAGATTGACATTTTCTCATCAGGCTAGTTGCTGGGAAATCAGAGAGGGAAGGATGCTATGTGCATTCTACCAGGGCATGCTCCAAGGGCTCTATGGAATAAAGGCTCTGCCACAATGGCAGAGTCACAGACAAAGAAAGGAGCTGCAATACGGTTAGAGGGTGATTGTTTCTAATTACAGTGAAAGGCTATGGTTGCTGAAGCAAGATGAGAGTGAGAAAGATATAGGGCAGGACTCTCCCTCGAGAGTCTGGTGTTAAATAGGTGTTAAAGCACTGTTAAAATCACTATCTGTGTTAATAATAAGCATTGTAGCTTCTTACTGTAAGCATTTCTTCTGATGTTCATTTTGCTGTAAATAAACAAAGACTTTAAGGGATAGTGTAACTCAACTCCCTAACTGGCAACTCTCCTGGCTCCTTTGAACAGAAGGGTATAGTCAAGCACTTAGGGAGACCACCCTTATACAAGCACATTGTGCAAGCCATTTTGAAAACTTCACACATAGCTGGAGGAAAGTAGACAAGGAACACAATCCTTTGCTAAAGTTTCTTAAGATGTGCTCTAGGAAGGACTATTTCAAGGAGTATGTGCTGGGTGTCTTGCTATCATAAGCCTTGGTGAACTCTAGATGACCTGGAATAATTTTTGTCAATGTCACAAGCAATTCTCCTGATAGATGTATTTGTCTGAGATATAAAAACCATTTGGAATCACCTGGGCTACTCCACTATTATTGGCCACTTGTCCCCATTGTCAGAAGCCTGGGCAGCCATTGACATACATCCACTGTGGTGCAGAAAAAAGGTTCCCAGGGATAATGTTCTTTGGAAGCTTGTCTGGAAGCTTGCATTTGAATTTGAATGCATTCTTTTTTTTTTTTTTTTTTTTTTTTGAGATCTCTATTATAATGTGTGTAAACATCAGGAATATTGATTTCATGCTACCTTGGTGACCAACTGATCACTGATCATTTATGATCTAAGAATACATGCTAAGTTAATGCAAAATTCTATGTTTCCTTTTGTTTACTGTGTGGAAGACTGCACCCATGATGGCTGATACAGCAGTTTGAATGGGAATGGTTCCCATAGGCTCCTAGATTTGAATGCTAGGTAACCAGGGAGTGGCACTACTTGAGAAGGATTAGGAGGTGTGGCCTTATTGGAGGAACTATGTCACTGGGGGTAGACTTTGAGGTTTCAAAAGCCCATTTGAAGCCCAGAGTCTCTTTATTTCTGCTGCCTGTGGATCTGGATATAGAACTCTCATCTACTTCTCAAGCACCATGTCTGCCTGCCTGCTCCCCACCATGATAATAATGGACAAAACTTCTAAAACTGTACGCTAGCCCCAATTAAACATTTTCCTTTATAAGTGTTGTGTGGTTGTGCTATTTTTTCACAGTGCTAGAACACTGGATAAGACAATTGGTTTGATGGAAGCTGAAATCTGATGACTTCAGAACTTGTCCATTAGAGATTTCTGTAGACTAGGAACCCAAGGCGGGGTTCCCTTGAAGGGATGTTCCCTTTAAGGGGGGAGTTCCTATGAAGGAGCAAATGTTCCTTTCAGTTGTTCCTGGAAACTCTAAGCAACTACAGCATTAATAGAGATCAGAATGTCTGGTCTATCAGATGCTTCGATGTCATAGGGAATCCTCAACAGAGCACAGTCTTTGACGATTGGAAGGTATACCAACAGCTTACCCAGGAGGTACATAATGGCTGAACCCCACACCTGGAGCTACCTCACACTTAAGAATTGAGACTTTCTGGGACACCTAATTGGTATAGTTGGCCCATCGGCAAAAATGGATTTGTATTAGGTAGAACATTGTCCTGATCTCTAACATTCTCCAGCACCAACCCTGATTCAACCACCTAAATGAGCCTCACACATAAAACTACATGGGAATTCGCAAAAACAAAGCTGCCATGTCCATTGTTGCTTCTTTCTTACTCTTCAAAACTCTGCATGCTGAAGTACCCTTCTGGGAATGCCTGATTTAAAACAGGGAGGGAGACTTTTAGGGTGAATTCTGGACTTGAGGCTGTTGGCTATCTTTCCATTGGCTCTCCCTGGAGATCCTGGTCACTCAGGCTCTTTCTCCCAGTCAGGTCTCAGTGAAGTGTGACTATTGCAGTGATACAGAAGACATGCCAGAATGGCTTGCAAGAGAGAAGGCAGATGGCCTTTATTTGTTTCACTCTGTCATAAATATGATTTGGATTTGACTGTCTGTTCATAGACTTGATAAATCTTCATGGCCTTCCTTTATAAACGTAGACATGCTTAGATTCTCAAAGTCTATTAAAATAATATGCTTATGTCTACTTACTACATTCCAGAAAAGATTGAAGTGTTTCCAACACATTATCAAGAGCTATCTAACCTTCTAAAGCAAGTGTTATTGAGAGACAATAAGCATCTGTAATAACAACTTTGTGAAAGATACAGTTTGCTTATGTAAAAAATATTTGTTGAGTTATATGATCAAAGTTTGTTAAATCACAAAATTTTGTATCTGCTACATGGATTGATAAAGAATTTGACTACAAAAGATCCTAAAGAAATTAATTTTTGCATTTATTATTTTTCCAAGTAGTCAAGAATAAGAGAAGACAGGAAGACATAAAAATTCTTTTTGTTATTATTATTTTAAGTGATTTGGGAAACGATTATATGAAGAAACTAAACATAATTGCTTTGTGACATTTTCTTAATATATGGAGGTTGCCAAGCATTATTTTGCTGAAATACAGAAATATCTCAAAACATAATTATAAAAATAAAATTAAATAGCTCCAAATGATGTGCACTAAAAAATTAGATTTTTGCTAGAGGCTTTTTTTTTTTTTTTTTTTTTTTTTTAAGGAACACTTGTATCTGCAATTATTAAAGGTGAGATCTTATTAAGGCAGAAGTACCTATGAAATTATGGGTAAATATAGCAGTCAAAGACCTTTATGTTATCTGGAAAAATGGCTCCGTGGTAAAGAAACTGCTGTTCTTCCAGAAAACCTGAGTTCAATTCCTGGCACATATAGCAGCTGGCACTCAACTATTACTAACCCTAGCTCCAAAGAATCTGATGCCCTTTTCTGGTTTCCATGGGCACCCACCCAAACATGGCATTCACAAGTGTAGGAAGCCATTGGCGCCAATAGATGGCGCCAGCTTCCCGCCCATTGTTCAGCCTGCAAAAACCTTTCCCCTTGTGTTGCTTGGCAACCACATAAGTCACAGCCCAATCTCGGGGCACGTGATTGAATTACAGGAGGATGCACCAATCAGGTAACAACACAAGTCTCTTAGGCATTTATAAGCAGTGCATTTCTCCCCCACGTGAGGAGATTGCGAGAGATAGTGGAGAGATTGCGGGAGACACCACGTGGAGAGATGGCAGAGAGATACCAAGTGGAGAGAGACCCGATAGGAGAGATTGCGAGAGATCCCACGTGAAGAGAGACTCGGTAAAAGAGATTGCGGAGAAATCCCACGTGGAGAGAGACTGGGCAGAGAGATCGCACATGGGAGACTGCACATGAGAGGTCGCCTATACAGTAGACCCCGGTAGAGAGTCCCCGGCTCAGAGAGAAGTTTTCTGCTCAAGAAGTCCCCTGCTCAGAGTGCTGTACAATAAAGGTTGTTCTCAGAAGAATCTTGTGGTTGCACGCCTGTTCCTATCAGCGTGTGGGCGCGCGACAAGTGGTGCCAAACCCTTGTCACGTGCCCCACTTCCCACCGGTAGGAAAAGGCGTGCAACCACAAGATTCTTCTGAGAACAACCTTTATTGTACAATATGCTGAGCAGGGGATCTCCCTGAGCAGGGGACTTCTCCACGTGGGAGAGAAAAGCATTGCTTATATATGCCCAGGAGACTCATGTCGCTACCTGATTGGTGCGCCCTCCAGTAACTCAATAGTATGCCCCGAGAGCGGGCTATGACGTATGTGGCGCATGCGCATTAAGTCTCTTGGCTGGGCAACAGCTCTGTTTGCTGAGTTCTCGGCGGGAAGCCGGCGCCATGTTTGGGTGTGGCACAAACGGCTCCCTACATCTCCCCCTACTTTCTTAAATAAAAACATGGCCGATCAACCATCAGGCTCTTGTTGGACCTTTAAGCCAAACAGAAGGAGAGGTGCCCATTCCGAGTGCAGCAAGAGCTTGTGCTATGACCACTTTGTCACGTTATTGTTGAGTATGGAGTTTGCACACCATCTAGAGCAGAAACACAGTCTCTCTGCACAAAAGCATGTCAAAAATTACTTGATAAGGCAAGAGTTCTATAATCTCCATAACCCTGCTATCTCTGTGTCTAAGGGCAAGTACAGTACATCAAAGGTTTTAATGGTGTCAAACAAACAAGAAAATAGTTTTGCATTAAGGCAAAAGGGCATCAGTTTTGAAAACACCAACAGAATCGCCCATCTCGCCTCTCCTCTGACTCTCTGGTTCCAAAGCATCAGGAGCAGGGCTGTCATCACCCCAAACTATCTAGCCCATCCCCTTATATAGGAATCTGTTCTCGCCTTGGATGTGGAGCCCCCTGATTGGTTGAAACTCATCAGGCCCTATGACGCCACGGGAGAGGCAGAGCTCAAGGAGTGGAAAGTTACCCAGCACGTGCGCACATGACTTGTTTACTGCTAACTCCAGCCGGATGTCAGCGCCATCTTGTAATGGAGAATGTGCAGGCAGCGCCCCACATCTCCCCCTATCTTTTATTCTTTAAGCAAAGTAGGACACCCATATTAGGAGGGCGGAGATAGAAGTCAAATCCTCATTAAGGTGTATAAAGACCATGTACAGGAGTAACCGCTAGACTTTTTGTAGCCCGTAGTACTCTTGACCTGTTACTCTGCCGTTTTTCTGAGGGAGGGACACTGGGGCAGGCAACCCTCATGCAAAATGACATACCTCCCAGAGATACCCCGAGACAAGGGGCTCTCAGTGTGATGCTTTGCTCAGCATCCCTCATGGGCTGCTCAAACCAGACACTCTAATCCTGTGCAATGAACCGAAGTTCTAGGAGTGCAAGAACTGTCTGGCCGGCGACCTACTGCTTAAGCATAGACAACCAGATATTGGCTGATGCTCTATGTTCTAGAGCGACAAGCGCTTGGGCAATAACCACCTTGTCTCTTTTTGTTTGGGCCTTGAGCTTACAAACCAGCCAGAGAAGCAACGCAAGTCCACAGCAAAGGATTGCTCCAAAGAGTCCCACCCCCACCCAAGTTGATATCGGTGGTGAAAAACTTAGGGAAGACTTTAGCATCATGTTCCACTGGAATTGGTTTTGGAAACACCGGGTAGCACTCGACGTGTTAGACATTCTGGGATCCAAATTGGGCTTTTTTCTTCCTGTGGAAAAACACAAATAGCTCCCCTGGATCGTATTAAGATAGGATCCGGGCCTTTCTAATTATCAGTGAGGACATTTTTCCATTTTACTAACTCTTTAGGTGGAATAGGCCATTGTCCATGGCGCTCGGCAGCTGAATGGCCATGAGCATCCAAATTTAAAAAAATTAAGGTAAGAAGTATAGTAGAAATTTTGGGTGTGGGGGGCACCTCTTCAATTCCCCCTTTGCTTGTTTAAATAAACCTTTAGGGTGCGATGAGCACGTTCAATGATGCCTTGACCCTGAGGATTATAAGGCAATCCTGTCAGGAGTGAAACTCCCATGTGATGGCAAAATTCAAGCAATTTTGCTGTGGTATATTCAGGACCAATGTCTGTTTTTAACACTTTAGGAATGCCCCGTGCACTCCACGCTTTAAGACAATGAGTAATAACATGAGAAGCCTTTTCTCCTGATAAAGGAGAAGCAAAGATAACTCCTGAGCAAGTATCAATGGACACATGTACATATTTTAATTTTCCGAAGGAGGGAACATGGGTGACATCCATTTGCCAATGCCTCTTTTGGAGATATACCCCATATTAATCATTATCTCTTGTGCAGGCAGGGAATAATTGTTCATAAGTTTAAGACCTAGTTCTGTTAAAATGTCTCTTCCCCATAGATTAACAGGTAGTATAAGGACATACGGTGTAAAAGTTCTTTTTTGTCCCTCAGGGGCTTTCCATTTTAATAATTTAGAACTAATAGCAGGACTGGCTTCATAGCCAAGGCCTCATAAAGAATGAAAAGATTGATTAACTGGCCACTTAGCAGGCCACCACCTAGTAGATATGATGCTTTTGTTTGCCCCAGAGTCCAAAAGTCCTTTAAAAAGTTTTCTTTTAATCTCCAAATTAAGGTTGGCCGAGTATTTAAATCTACTAATAGATATGCTAAGTCAGTTCCTGAAGAACTGAAGCCTGTTCCCTCTTCTTCCTTTGTTCTCCCTTCTCGCCCAGTTTGATGCAAATTGGGCAGGACTATTGGGGAGGATGAGCAATTGAGATGGGAAACAAACCCCTAGGGGAGGAGCACATGATCTTTAGTTGGCCTTTATAATTTTGATCAATCACCCCAGGGTGTACTACCAAATCTTTAAGGGTGGCAGATAACTGTCCCAAAAGCAGCCCTATTGTATTAGCCGATAATGGCCCATTAAAGTCACAAAGGCTGAACTCCCATTTGTGGGGTCAGGACAATTCTGGTGGTGGCATGGAGGTCCAATCCTGCGGAACCTGGAGTGGCTCTCCTCGGGGGTTCTCCTGCTCCCAGACTACTGGGGAGCTGGTTGCCCCATATATTTGAGGGCCCTTAACTGCCCAACATACACCTTGAGATTGACAGCCAATCCAAGGATACAGGGCTGAATCTCTTCTTGTACAGAAAGGTGACCACTTAGGTTGGGCTGGAATAAAAAAATTACCCTTTGGCTGGGAAATAGGCCAGCAACCGGCAATTCAGGTGGCATTAGCCTATCCAGGTTTTTTTGTATAATTAGCAGTGATTCTATAAGTTTGGACTGACTTTGCCAACTCTTTAACTTGCTTATGTTCGAGGCAGTGATCATCCTCAAACAAGGGAAACATTTGCCTGATGGCATGGCATGTCTCCAGAGTACAAAAGAACTCGCACTTCCTCTCTGGGTAAAGCGGAAGAGCAGAGACGGCAGCTGCTTTAAGAGCTTCCGGTTGTGTTACAGGAGTCCTCTGTCCGGGCTGAAACCGCTCCACCTCACATTCTGCTGCCTCCTCCTCTAAATCTTCCTCCACAAATTCAAATAATTCATTCTCTAATTTTTCTTCTGCCAGCTCTAAGGCCTTTTGTTCCTTTAGCGGATACAAAGCATTCTCTCCGGGAAACTTGTACTCTGTTTCCCCGGACAAGATCCTCTCTTTTCCTGGTGGTTTTTTCGCCGCCACCTCTCCGTTTCTGACTTGTTTTGAACATGTCTCTCAGAGACTACCTTTTTAATTTTTTTTTGCCATCTCTCCGTTTCTGACTTGTTTTGAACATGTCTCTCGGAGACTACCTTTTAAGCTTTTTTCTTGCATGCTCCCTTTTTTATTACGCTCCGTTTCTGACCCACCCTCTTGTTGCTGCTTGATAACTTTCTGTCTAGATAACTTCCACAACAGTAATGTTACAACAGTTACCACAAATGCAAGCAATAACCCTTCTACTTCCGGAGAAAATCCAAGAAGAGACATGCCTAAGTTTTTGGCACGCTCTTTTGGCACCCCGTAAAATCCAAAGAGAGACATGTCTCTCGGAGCTTACCATTTACCTTTTAGCAATTCTGAGTCCACTTCAGCGAACTGAAGGGTTCCCTCGGCGCTCCCGGGTTTCGGCACCACTTGTCACGCGCCCCACTTCCCGCTGGTAGGAAAAGGCGTGCAACCACAGGATTCTTCTGTGAACAACCTTTATTGTACAATATACTCTGAGCAGGGGATCTCCCTGAGCAGGGGACTTCTCCTTTGAGCAGGGGACTTCTCCACGTGGGAGAGAAAAGCATTGCTTATATATGCCCAGGAGACTCGTGTCGCTACCTGATTGGTGCGCCCTCCAGTAACTCAATAGTATGCTCCGAGAGTGGGCTATGACGTATGTGGCGCATGCGCATTAAGTCTCTTGGCTGGGCAACAGCTCTGTTTGCTGAGTTCTCGGTGGGAAGCCGGCGCCATGTTTGGGTATGGCACAAACGGCTCCCTACACACAAGCATTCATAATACATTCATTCATACATACATACACACATACATACATACATACACACACACTCACACACACAAATATACATAAGCAAAAATAAATTTAAAAAATCTTAAAAAATACATATTCACACTAAATCTCTTTTTCATAAGGGGATCACACGAGATAAGAAGCCCTACAAAGAGTCACAGAACCAGGGAAGCTTTATATCATATAACTTGAGCATCATGAACATAAGCATGCCTAGACAGAAATATTATAGACACATGTACTATATTACAAGACCTTTTCAAGAAGAGAAAAAAGCTAACATATTGTATTTAAATGGTGATTAAGTTGTTAAAACACGTTCATAAAATGCTTAAACTGCTTTTTGTTAGACACAAGTAAAATGTAAGTTTAAGAGATACATGAAGTGGTAGTTTGAATATGCTTGGACCATGGAAAGTGGCACTTTTAGGGGGTGTGGCCTTATTGGAGCAGGTGTAACCTTGTTAGAGGAAGTGCGTCACTGCCACTGTGAAGGCGGGGCTTTGAGGTCATATATATACATATGAAGACATGGAACTCCCAGTTCCTTTAGCTCCATGTCTGCCTGGATGTTGCTATGCTTGCGTCCTTGATGATAATGGACTGAACCTCTGAACCTTTCATCCAGCCCCAGTTAAATGTTGTCCTTTATAAGAGTTGCCTTAGTCATGTTGTCTCTTCATAGCAATGGAAATTATAACTAAGACACATGATTAAAATAAACCAAAGAACTGGCCCTGAGGTACTTTTCGTACATCTGAGCTTTCCACCATGTGACATCTATATACAGTTTGTAAAAAGTGGGATAGATTTTTTTCCCTATTAGACTGAGAAAACTGCTACTCAATATCAATTTATCACTAATCCATAGTATCACAATTTTGTTATAAATACTGTTCCAGTATTAAATACTGTAATATCTAGTTTGGTATAAATGTATGTTATAAATTAATAAGAGACAGCCAGAATTGGTCACCACACCATGGATAACTGGACTCAATTTCTTGAGATTTTAATTTTATTCATTAGTACTGCGTATGTGCATGTGTAATGTGTCTGTAGAGGTTCTTGCTTCACTACATGCTTATAGAGGTCATAGAAGAGCTTTGTGGAATCAGTTTTCTCCTTTTATTTATTTTTAATTAATTAATTAGTTAGTTAGTTAATTATGTGTATTTGTGTAAGTAAATATATATCACATGCATGTAGGAGCCTTCAGAGGCCAGCAGGCATCAAATCCTCTGGAGCTGGATACAGACTATTGTAAACTGCCCTCTGGGTGCTGGGATTCAAACCCAGGTTGCCTGTGAGATCAGTAAATGCTCTATGTGATCCCTTCTCCAGTACCTCTTTCCACCATCACATGGGTTTCAGGATTGAGTTACCAGGCTTGCATTACAGGATGGCAAGTGCTTTTACTCTTTGAGTCATTTCAATGGTCTGCAAATGTTACATTTATAACAGTGGAATAGTCACATACATAAAGACATACATAGCTTGCACTGAAATCTTTTTCATGACTACTTTATAGCTTTGATTAGATAGGTAATCACATGTGTGGCATGGTATAGTTCTTGGTCACTGATACTTTCTTTGTATTTTTGTTCTTCCTTCCTTCCTTCCTTCCTTCCTTCCTTCCTTCCTTCCTTCCTTCCTTCCTTCCTTCCTCCTGACTCTGAGTTTCTCTGTGTAGTCCTGGCTGTTCTGGAACTCAATCTGTAGATGAGGCTGGCCTTGAACTCATAGATCTGCCTGCCTTTGACTCCTGAGTGCTGGGAGCTAAGGCGTACATCACCAGGGCAAGGTATTGATACTATTTTCAATGTTAGAGGTGTAATAACTTTAAAAGATTCTAAATGTTCAAAAACTAAAAGTCCATGAGCCATGATATTGGTTTCTTTGTAAGTCTACAGTCATCTAGGACGTAAATCTTAGAGTGTAAAGATTAAAAATGTTTTCCCAGGTGTCAGGCAAGCTAAAATTGTTAATAATGATAAACTTTGACACTCCATGTTCCTGAGCATACCATGATTATTGTACTCAGGAACTTTGCATTTGATGCTCTGCCACAGCGTAAAGAAGATTAAACACTGGTTTCCTACAAAGTCCCACAATGTCATATGTGATGGGAGTAACCGAATTGTATTGTCGGTTGTTAAACTACCTGCAGAGTTTTGACCATGGCTGTTCTTTCTAGTTTTGATCCTAAAGCATTTTCAGTCATGAAAATGGGTTTCACAAATACTCTTCTTTTTTAACATTTTCTCTTTTTTGTTGTACTCTGTCTTTACCTTGTGACTTTGTAGCTAAGCCTGTTGGCATTTTGCAGCCACACGGCTTCTTTAAAAATGAGGATGAGGGCTGGAGAGATGGATCAGATGGTAAGAGCACTTGCTGTTCTTCCAAAGGACCCAGGTTCAAGTCCCAGCACCCACATGGCAGCTCACAATTGTCTGGAATTTCAGACATTCATGGAGGCAGAACACCAATGTAAATAAAACTTTAAAAAAAGAAAGAAAAAGAAGTGAGTGTGAGAGTAATTTGAATCACCAAACCTCCTTCTACAGGGCAGACAGAAGTCAGTTCACACATAAGCTCCTATGTAGGTTTAATTTGTATTCCTTCATAGTCAGGGATATTGAGCTCTTAAATATATGTCATTGGCCATTTCCATTTCTTTCTTCTTTTGAAAATGTACATTTAGTTCATTTGCCCATTTGTTGATTATCACTTTTGTTTCCTTGGTATTTAGTTTCTGCAGTTATTTGCAAATTTTGGATGTTGGGCCCTTGTCCCAAGAGTAGCTGGTAAAGATTTTCTCCCATGCTGGGGGCTGTCTGCTAATTCTACTGCTTGTCTTTTTTCCTGTTCGGAAACGCTTTATTTTCATGTAGTCTCACCTGTAGACACTTAGGGTCACTTTGAGGTACCATCTCACCTCAATAAAGAATGGTTACCACCAATAAAACCTGACTACTAATTTTGGTAACAATGTGACTCAAGAGGAATCCTTATTCACCACTGGTGGGTGTGCAAGTTAATACAGCCACCATGGAAATCAGTTCATAGATTTCTAAAAGTAAATTAAAAATAGAACTATCTTGTGACCTGGTTATTTCACTCATACACAAAATATCCAAAGAACTCCATTTACTACCACAGAGATATTTGGATCCCTTGTCTACTGTTGCTTTATTCACTATAGCAAAAAATGGAATCAACCTAATTGTTCAACAGTAAATGAACAGGTGATAAAAGTTATTCAGCTTTAAAGAAAAATGTAATAACATTTATAGGAAAATGTATGGACCTAGAATGTATAATATTCAACAAGGTCATATAATCTCAGAAAGATTAACAAACATGTTCTTCCTCACATGCAGAATCTAGTCAATAATTTATCTCTCTATATAAACAAATGTACTTGTGGGTACCATCTACGGTAGTGAAAAGAAAACAAGAGAGGTTGAGTATTAAGGGCTAAGGAAGAACTGAATGCACGTTGTGAGTGTCCAAGGCTAACCAGTTTTCCAGTTTTAATTCTGCTGTGGATTTTCTGTTCTTGGGGGTAGATAGATGCATAACAAACACATTCAATGACAAGAGTATCTAACATGAAGTGCCACAATTTCTATTATGAATGGCTATTCTAACTGTAGAAAAGTTCATGAGATGTACAGCCTTTGGGTTAGTTTCTATGTGTGATAGTTTTGCTATCTGTAATGTAATTTTTGTAATAATGTTGAAAGTAAAGATAGGAGAATGACCTCTGTAAGCAATGAAACCACTGAATTAGACCCCTCCATGAGTAAGAAAGCAGTTTATTGGGAACAACTGCCTGGCTGTCTCATAAGTAAAGAGCAGACTCTTGGTGGGAAACCAAACACATTTCATATGATAGCACACACTGGGGGTGTGGGGAGGTGTTTGAGCCCAAGCAGGCTGTTCAATTAACTGGGAACTAGGTGTACTGTCCCCAAGGTAAGTGATCATAGGGTGGGGAGAAGGGAAGTCATATATTTCCTGAGAAATAGAAAACTACAACATAAGGTTTTTGAGAAATGTTGAATTTAGGTTTCTGCTTGTTTTCTGGTGATAATCCAGCTGGGATTGGGGCTGAGCCCTCACCTTAGGACAGTGTCAGCAGCACTGCCATTTGGGGGCTTGCTATGTGACCTAACAATCTGCAAGTAAATTCAGGCTGAGAATTTCTCCTTTCAAGCTCCTAAGTTAGTTCAATTTGGCCAAAAGATGGAGCCTTTAGTGCTATCTCCCCAAGAGCCTACCATGAGTGTGGGATCAGACCAACTGAGAATCAAACCAAGGTACAAAAATCAGTGTCGTTGTCAGAGTAAGCAAAGGGGAACTTGGCTGTTATCAAAATGGCGCCACTGTGTTCTCCCTTAGAAGTGTTTCTGTGGTAGATTCGTCACAGAGAAAGGGTTCTGCACAGTTGCACTCCTTTTAAATTCAGCTTCTACTCCATTTCTGCTTATGCTCTTTGTCTCACCCGTGGCAGGTCTCAGAGATGCTCCATTCCATCCCAACATCAATGTCACAGCATCTCAGATCCCTCAAGACGGAAGAATGGACAATGAAAGTGAGGGATTGAAGCTGAATCACGGACCTTAAACATTAGAGCCCAGAGAACGAACGCTTTCCCAGGAATCTCATGTTGGAGCAGGAAAGGCTGAATGAAGCCCTAGTGTCAAAGGGAGTGTAACTACCAGGAAGAGATCCCACTGAATTCTAACAGTTCATCTCTTAGATAATCAACATATGCACATTTATTTCCTGGCCTGTGTGTTTAAGCTTCCTTCTTTTTAAATTTTAATACTGCTACTGGAAAGATAGAAAGTGGGAATCTTTGTCTTGTGTTTTGAACTTGACCTAAAGTATATTATCTGGGAAGAGGGAATTACAACAGAGAAAATGAAAGTGTTCCTATAAGACTGGCTTATAGGCCAGCCCATGGAGCATTTTCTTAATTAATGGTTGATGTGGGGGGACCCAGCCTATTTGGTAGTCCTATCTAAGGGCAAGTGGTCTTAGGGTGCTTAAGAAAGCAGGCTGAGCAAGCCATGATGAGTAAGTCAGTAAGCAGCATTCCTCCATGGCACCAGAGGCAGCCATTCACCTAATTTATTTGTTACATCTTGTCTGTTAAATATGGCTACACACAAGGCTCTCAAACTAGGGGACTCAGAGTTAGGCATGAATGTGGATGGTGCAAAGGGAAGTTGGTTGTATCAGTCATTTCTAATGTCCAGCTTTACATCTTCCCAGGACTTCAGCTTTTCTGCTGGGGCAATCAGCTTAACACAGGTATGAACTGACAGCATCTGGCTACAGCTGCATTGCATGGCCTAGCTTTGCATATCTACCTGGAATGTCTGTCTCTTCTGTGGTGTTTCCGAAGTTCTGCCATGTGATGTGCCCTTAAGAGGCCTCTAGGCCATTCTGAGTCCTATGCAAACCTGGAAGTCTAGGGAGCAGCTCATGGGAGAATTCTTGATTTCACCAGCCCAGTGCTCTAGGTAACAGATGGAACTGAGCATGAAAGGTGTTTGCTTGGGCACAGCTCTCAGGAAAAACAGAACTGAGTCGGCAAAGCCTTAGGGCAATGCAGATCAGACACCTGTGCAATGAAACTGGGGATGGACAGGGAGATCCCCAGATGATGAGGCAGATCCTTCAAGTTTTAGTTGGCGGAAAGAACAGACACAAAATTGGCCCACACTGGGCCAGAATGGCCAAACCCCAGGACACTGACACACCCCCTCATAGACTGCTACTGCCCTAGAGGAGTAGAACTGACTCAAAGCAGAGGCAGTCAAGCCTCGCATCTGATAGCTGGTCACCAAGGGCACTCCTTCAGGCTTTGAGGCAAGGTCTTTCTCAAAGCAAGATCTCCCAGAAGCAGACTTTGTGGTTGCATGCAAACCAGTAGGGATTGCATCAATATGAATGAATCCTTTCTGCTTCTACCCACGAGCAGACAGCTGTGTGTGTTCCATGGTTCCACAGAGGGTTCACAGAGAGTCGGAACGCTTGTCACCTGCAGCGATAATCAGCTGTATCATTCACTAGCAGTTTGATGCTGCCCTCTGTCCATAATTTCTCATGAAGTCTGCATGCAAGAGCCAATGCCAGCTAGAATGGCTGTGTTGTGAGTTTCTTAGTTCAATAGTACCCTCTGCTGTTGGCATGATGAAATTCACTTTCCTTAATGAAAGGTGTGTGTGTGTGTGTGTGTGTTTTGTCTTATATGGCATATTCCTGATCTTATGAGAGTGTTTCAGTGTTTCCAAGGCCAGATGCTTCCAAGATGTTTTGTTTTGTTTTATTAGCAAGCCTCTAAGGAAGTGCCCCCTTTCCAAGCAACCGCTTTCTTCTCCTATGGTCCTTTAGGCTCACATACTTCCTAACTTCATTCTGAGATTAGTATGAGTATCTCCCCACTCTGGGTGCTGGGCGCTTGTTCTGATAGTGCACATTCTAATAGAGAGTATTTATTATATCTATTTATTTTGACACAGGGGGTTAGATAGCCCAGGCTAGCCTCGAACCTTGGATGCCCTATCCTTCTTCCTCCACCTCCTGAGTTCTTGGGATTCCAAGTATTCACTTCAGCTGACTGATGGAGGTTATTTATTCTCTGTAACTAAATGGGTCTCACTGTAGCTCTCTCTTGCACAAAATGCTTGCTTCATACCTGGCTCCTCTACTGAAGAAAAAAGGTTTGTCAAGTGACTCTGTTTCTTGAACAGACTTACTCCTCATCTGTATGTAGATTGCTTTCCCATGTTGGGCAGCAGAGGAGTAACTCTGTTTGTTCTATTGTCCTTTGTAGATTTGGGAGCATTCCTCAGAGGCCTGTCTTTGGATGACTACCATTATCAGGTAGGAGTCAGAAGTCTGGACTCACGCCAGCTTCCTCCTTCCTGAGTCAGTATTAAAGTCAGAGCGAAGAACCATCATTTTTCCTAAGGTGTTAAACACAGTCAAATAAAATTTACCTTAAATACTTGATTTCTAGCTTTAAAAACTTTACTATGGTCCTTTCTTGCTCTCTTTCTTACCAGTTTGGAATGTGTGTCTTTTTTCTTCATTTTGACACAGGTTTTTTTGAAAGCATTCATGTATTTTATGAACCAATGTTTGGGTTTTTTGGTTTGTATATTGTATATTTCATTTCATTTACATTTCTGTTTGTTTTCTTGTTTGTTTGTTTCTTGAGGAAGGGTTTCTTTGTGTTTAGCTCTGGCTGTCCTGGAACACTCCTTTGTAGACCAAGCCGACTTCTAACTCACAAAGTTCCAGTTGCCTCTGTCTCCCAAGTGCTGGAACTAAAGGCAGGTGCTACCAGGACATCTTGAGCTTTTTGTATTGTTTCCTCTGTGGTTTTTGCTTTATTCTATTTATCTGGCTTGCTCACTCATTTTCAGTCTTCTCAAAATAAAGCACATCTCTTCTTAAGTTTCAGCTGCATTTCTCAGGTTTCATGAGTAATCATTTTATCATTTGTAAAATGACTGAACGTGGCTACTTCAGAAAGTAGAGCCTGGCTGGTTAGAGCTCTATAATCCCAGAACTCAGGAGGCTGAGGCAGGAGGACTACCTGAGTTCCAGGACAGATGGAGAAACAGATGGAGATCTCTCTTTCTACCCTCTCTCAGGAAAAAAAAGGGGGGGGGAGTCTGAAGGTCTGAAGTAATAATGATGTGAATACTGTAAAAACCCAAGACAGAGGAAGAATTGAAGTGTGAGCCCGCATCCAAGGCTGAAATATAATTCACATCACCTACCTCACAAGGTGTCACGAGGGCAGCTGATTCTCCTGACGTCTCTGTTCATTCATTGAGCAAGGGGTTATCTGCAAGCGAGAGAAAGGAGCGTGAATTATTTCTCAGCTGCTTCTCACAGTCCATTTCCTACTAGCCAACATGCAGAGCACAGGAAGCTCATTCGCAGATGTCTACAGGATGGACTCCTGGCCCTTAGGGCATATACTCAAGAAGCAGCATTCAGACCCCACAGTTCACCAATGTCCAGAGCACTGACGTACCTGGGTGAGGATCACAGGCCAGGAGCTGAAGAAGAGACTGTGTGGGGAGACACACAGGTTTCTTTTTCAGACACTCACAGGGTGTCCACTTTAGAATGTAGATGCTTTGGTTTATGAGTTATTAAGAAGTATGTTGCTCGAAAAGAGGGAGGGGGAAGACATCCAGAAACCAGCCCACTGCCATGGCTTGTGGCACTGGTGGGGAAACATGCCTGAGACAAGATTGTCCCCTCACAATGGGTGGACACTAGACATAGAAAGGCTTGCCTGCCACCCTGCCACACGGGCAAGCTCTAGACACCTAGAGGTGAGATTGCTGCCATGCCATGTGGCACCGAAAAAGGAGGTCACATAGAGGCCTGCCAGCTACTGCCCGCAGCAGGAACCATTACGATGTGCAAGTACTCGGTGGGCCGATGGGAGAGAAGGGGAAGTAGGACAGTGTGCGTGTTGTGAAAGGAGATGGAACTGGAGATGCAAGATGAAAAGGAACAGCCTGTTGTGATAGCCAGTCCTGCAGCCTGAGGCCATGTGAAGTCTCAGCCCGAGCTGCCACTGAGGGCCATGTCTGGGTCTGTGGCCATGCAGCAGCAGGGTGAGTGTCAATGTCTGTGGCCCATATTACCACTAGAGACCATAAGGACATGTCTGGTTTGGGCAGGTACCTGGGACCATAGATGGACAAAGGCAGCCTTGGACTGCACAGTAGAGCTGGCACTGGTGGAGGGGCAGTGGGTGAGCCAGCCGAAGGGGAGGCAGAGTAAGCATGGGGATGAGGCCCTCCCCACCTCACCCCTTGCCACCGGCAGTAGTCAGGAGAGCTGACTGCCAAGGTCATTAGAGCGGGAGAGCTAGCCCTGCCCTTCACTGGCTATAGCATGGGTCCGCACTTCACCTGGGCAACACTGTGGAGCTGGCCCTGATAGCAAAGGCACAGGTGAGCCAGCCCCGAGGCAACCCCCTGCACTTGAGAGGGTGGGTCTCATGCTTCATCTGAGCAGCATAGTGGAGCTGGCTTTGAAGGCATGAGCAGAGGTGAGCCAGCCCCCCAAGGACATGAGAATGAGAACAGGAGAGCTGACCCCTCCGCCTGCCCATGGTGGCACTGGGTGGCCTAGCTGAAGCAGTGCTGGAGAACTTGTCCTGGTGGTGTGAGTGCAGGAGAACTGGCGGGGTGACCAACTCAGCTACCACCCAGCCACAGATCCAAGGCTTTGTGTTATCCCATCCCCAAATCTACATCATATGTGAACTATTGCAGCATATGAAAGGGTCAGTGCTGCTGACTCAAAGCTGCAGGATCTCCACGACACAGGGCAACACAAGATAACAGGGAAAAGTTCAGATGAGGATCCAACATTGATGGTGTTAAGCCAGAGGCCTTGAACCAGACAAATGACTCATTGCAAAGAACATTTGCAAGTGAAGATGTATGGACAGAGAGTGCACTGTGGGGCACACTGTCACACACCACAGCTTCCACCACGAGATGTTTTCTATGCTTTGTTTTGTTTATCTTTTGTTTGTGTGTTTTTTTATCTTCTTTTGTGGATAGGGGTTTTCACAAAGGGCAAAGGACAGATATGAGGTTACTGGCAGATGAGTGGGACTGGAGTCCATGATGTGAAAGTCACAAAGAATCAATAAAATCATGTTGCTAAATTGTCATCTATATATTTTAGGGCCATCATGTTTAAAAATGAACTTTACGGACTTCCGGACGCAGAGCGGAGCCTGGCCTACCTGCCACCCTGATCGGCGGCTCATAGAGGCTGAGCAACTGCGATTGGGAGCAGAAAATTAGAACTTCTGTTTCCACCCGGAGGCGACTTCCAGATGCAGAGCGGAGCCTGGCCTACCTGCCACGCAGAACGGCAGCTCATAGAGGCTGAGCAACTGGTGAGTGGGAGACCTAGACCGCAGGGGAGCAGAAAGATTTCTGTGGAGTACACAAGGAAAGTGCACCCCCTGCCTTGCCCTGCCCTGCCGTGCCTGATCCAGCAAACAGAAACAGAACGTTGGAACTTCTGCTCACACCCGACGACTCTGAGGCATAAAACAGGGCTCGACCCATCTGACACCTCAACCAGTGGAGAACCAGGGTCACAGACCAGATACAAGGGAAAGGTAAGAACATATCACTGACAACAAAATGGCAAGAGGAAGGAGAAAGAGTATATCCCAAGGGAACCAAGACAATCTAGCAACACCAGAGCCCAGCTCTCCCATAACAGCAAACATCGGAACTACAAACACTCCAGAAAAAGAAGACACAGACCTGAAAGCATGCCTCAAGACGCTGATAGAGTTACTTAAACAAGAAAGGGAGGAAAAGCAAAAAGATTCAGAAGCTTTTAAAGAAGAAACAAGAAAAACACTCAAAGAACTCAAAGAACGAGAGGAAAACAGAACCAAAGAAATAAAGGAATGGAAGAGGGAAATTAAAACAGAGATTGACACAATAAAGAAAACACTAAAAGAGATAACCCTAGAGTCAGAACACCAAAAAAAGAAATCAGGAGTCACAGAAGCAAGCATTTCCAATAGATTACAAGAGATTGAAGAGAGAATCTCGGGGGCAGAAGACAACATTGCAAACATAGACAAAACAGCCAGAGAAGATGCAAAAAACAAAAAGCTCCTAACCCAAAATGTCCAGAAAATCCAAGACACAATGAGAAGACCGAACCTAAGGATAATAGGAATAGAAGAGGGAGAAGAGTATCAACTAAGGGGCACAGTAAATATCTTCAACAAAATCATAGAAGAAAACTTCCCTACCCTCAAGAATGAGATGACCACGAGCATAAAAGAAGCCTTCAGAACTCCAAATAGGTTGGACCAGAAAAGAAATACCTCCCGACACATAATAGTAAAAACATCAAGCGCCCAAAGTAAAGAAAGAATACTAAAAGCAGTAAGGGAATAAGGTCAAGTAACATATAAAGGCAGACCAATCAGACTCACACCCGATTTCTCAACAGAGACTATGAAAGCTAGAAGAGCCTGGACAGACATCATGCACTCCTTAAGAGAGTAAAAGTGCCAGCCCAAGCTGCTATACCCAGCAAAACTATCAATCACCATCGATGGAGAGACGAAGATATTTCAAGACAAATCAAAATTCACACAATATCTGACCACAAACCCAGCACTACAACGAATTATAGGTGGAAAACCCAATACAATGAGGGAAACTACAGCCCAGTAAGAACAAGAAAACTCCTAAACAAGAAAACTAAAAGAAGAAAAAAACACAGACACAACTCAACCCAAAAAAGCAATAATGGCAGGAAACAGAAACAACTATTCCTTGATATCTATTAACATAAATGGTCTCAACTCCCCAATAAAGAGACATAGACTATCAGACTGGATACATAAACAAAATCCAGCCTTTTGCTGCATACAGGAAACTCATCTCAGAGACAAAGACAGACACTATCTCAGAGTAAAAGGGTGGGAAAAAAACTTCCAAGCAAACAGCTCCAAGAAGCAAGCTGGAGTGGCTATTCTAATATCGAATAAAGTAAACTTCCAACCAAAAGTTATCAAAAAAGATAAGGAAGGACACTTTTTACTCATTATTGGGGAAATCTGTCAGGAGGAACTCTCAATCCTTAACTTATATGCTCCAAATAAAAAATCACCCACATTCATAAAAGAAACCCTACTAAAGCTCAAAAAATACATTTCACCCCACACAATAATAGTGGGAGACTTTAATACCCCACTCTCACCAATGGACAGATCAGGGAAACAGAAACTGAACAAGGACACTGCAAAACTAGCAGAGACTTTGAACCAACTAGAATTAATAGACATATATAGAACATACTATCCCAAAGTAAAAGAATACACCTTCTTCTCACCACCCCATGGCACCTTCTCGAAAATTGACCACATAATTGGACACAGAACGAGCCTCCATCGATATAAGAAGATTGAAATACTCCCATGCATCCTCTCAGATCACCATGGGCTACGGCTGGTCTTTAACAACAACAAAGACAACAAAAAGCCCACATACACATGGAAATTAAACAATGCTCTGTTAAAGGATAGCAGGGTCAAAGAAGAAATAAAGAAAGAAATTAAGGATTTTCTAGAATTCAACGAAAACGAAAACACAACATACCCAAACCTATGGGATGCAATAAAAGCAGTATTGAGAGGAAAACTCATAGCCCTAAGTGCTTCCCAAAAGAAACTGGAGAGAGCTCACATCAGCAACCTCACAGCACAGCTAAAAGCCCTAGAACAAAAGGAAGCAGATATACCCCCCCAAAAAAAAAAAACTGACATGAATTTCCTATGTTAAAATGTTCTATCTACTTTAATTTTCTCTGTACAATTCTTGTATAGTCATATATGAAACACGGGTTAAGATTAGCCACTACAGAAGAGGAATTCATGTTTGTATCTCCATAGAGGCTGTATGCTTTTCACTTTATTGATGAGCTTTAACTGACATTGTGTATTCTACTCAGAGTTAGGGAAACTGAAGTTTACAGGAAATGAACGATTTGTATGACTTAACACTATCAACAAGGCAGAATTTGGTATTTTCTAATACTTTTCACGAATGCCCATCAACATGACATAATAATAGTGACATCTTTAGCTAACTCGTACATGATTTGAAACATTCTTTGTGGCAGTAAATATTAAAAAATAAAAACGTTATATCTCTTAAAAAAAAAAAAAGAAAATGGCTGCATCTAGAGAATATCATCCTGAGTGAGATAACCCAGTCACAAAAGAACAGACATAATATGCAGTCACTGATAGTGGGATGCTAATCCCAGAGGCTTGCACTCCCCCAGAAACAACTCACAGACTGTATGAAGCCCAAGAAATAAAGAAAACAAAAAAAAAAAAATGAACTTTACATGTGCTTAGGGAAAATGTGTCTTCTCTCATTGTTGGACACAAAATTCCCCGTGTGCTCGTTAGATGATGACTTCCCAGTCATACCAGTTTCCCTTCAGACTGCTTTGGTAATCTCTGGGATGATAAGATGAAGCCCATGATGAAGACTGGTGACTGTTTCTTTGCTGGTCAGTTTGCTTTACATAGACAGGATTTACTAGGGAACATGGAAACCTAAAAATGCTGGTTTTCCAGGTAGAAGAAATCTTTTATCTTCATGTGGAGTCTTTTTAGCTCAAACAACTCCATGGGGCTTAAAGTCTATGTTGATGGTTTAAATATATAATTTTTTATTTTCATTTATTTTCATATATTTATCATTATATCATATATAAATACATCATATACTTTCTGTTGCTGAACATTAGTCTGGAGTATTTCAAAATTGAATTTAGTGTTATTAGTGTGTGTGTGTGTGTGTGTGTGTGTGTGTGCGCGTGTGTGTGTGAGGGTCAGGAGTGTGTGTGCATGCCACAGTGCACATGTGGAGTTGGTTCTCTCCTACCTTTATGTGGGTTCTAAGAATTGAACTTGGGTCCCTAGGCTTACCTGGAACACTCTTTTTCATCTTTTCCATTCAGTATTTCCTTAGTGCTTACCTGTCTTTGAAACCACACCTACATGACGAAGAACAAACAAACCAGCCAACCAACAAGACTAGTCTGACAATCTTGGCCCTATAATGAGAGATTTAGAGGTGTACACAGATGCCATCATTACTATTACTGTGTGTTTTCTTTTCTATTTACTTCTGTCTTTCTTGTCCTCCTTGGTGTTAAACACTGTCTTGCTGTATTTTCCCACCTTGTTAGTGCCAAAGGTCAGACGTTTTCTCATACAGTAGTTTACTCCTGCTCCTGCAAACAACCCTAGAAGCTCAGGGTGCTCTCTCTCTCTCTCTCTCTCTCTCTCTCTCTCTCTCTCTCTCTCTCTCTCTCTCTCTCTGTCTGTCTCTCTCTGTCTCTGTCACTCTCCCTTTCCTGCCCACCCCCTCTCCCAGACACAGAATCAGATACAGACACCCAGACACAGAAGTAAAAAGGGAAGTGTATGATGGGGGAGATTGCTCAGTGGTCTGTGCACAAACCCTACCATCTGAGGTCTGGACACAGTGGCACACATATGTGACTCCTACGGCAAGGTGGGAGGTGGAGACATGATAAGACTCTCAAAGCTCAGAGCTAGGCTGAGGGATTCCTTACAAACAGGTTGAAGGGCAAGGAGCCACCTGTGGTTGTCCTCTCACCTCTACAATCATGCCATGGCACAGTGTGCCCCCAACAGTTAAACAAGAAGGCAGAAGTGGGCTGGATAGAACGAAGAGGGAGACTGGGGGGAGCTGGAAGAGAATAGAAGAGGGCAGTGGGGATTTGGGTGACTATGATAGAAGAAACGCACAATAGACAAGTGTGACGATGTCACTGCACCCACTCTTTTTCATGATTAACACCTACTAATCACAACATTAGAAAAGAGCCTGGTAGTGGGGGTGCATGCCTTCATTCCCAGCACCCGGGGGGCAAAGAAAAGTGGATCTGTGAGTTTGAGGCCAGCCTATCTACAGAGAAAATTTCTGGACAGCCAATGCTATACAGAGAAACCTTGTCCTGAAAAAGTAAAACAGGAGAAAGAAAATTTCACCATGCGTGTTAGTTAGTCCTCCCACTGAGCACTGGGTACTTGGAGCACTTATCCGAGTGCTCCCAGCCGTCTTTGGTACAGTCACTCCGCTACTGTTATTTACCCGTGTTTCTAGCACTGAGCCTAATGTGACCACACTGACCATGGCTTTAGTCCATCCGTCTCTCTTCTTGGTATGCTCGCACAGACTAGACGTCTGTCACCATTGCTTGTCTCAAGTGACATTCTGGGACATATGGCTGAGCTTAGTCTATCAGAACCCCCAGCAGCTGGGGCTTCACCCCTAACCTTCAGTAACACCACCTGAGAAGTTGGACTCCTTATCCCGAGCCATCAGGTCAAGGAGGGACACATGCTGTTTGGTGTGATTTACCTGGTTACGGATCTTTCCATAGGGAAGTTAGCATGGAGGTAAGGAAGAACATCTGTGAGTGCAGAAGGCTCTTAGGTTTTCCCCTAGGAGTACCACACACTAAGTAAGAGCCATGAAAACCACAAGGACACAATTCAGACAAGATCATGCATGGCTGGGACGCTTTAGAAATGAAAGTTTATGCTGCTTTACCAGGTAAAGAACTATGTCCAGCTAAGTAAGTTTCTTATTGGCAATGGTATGGACACGGAATAATTAGAATAGGAGTCTTGTACACACACACACATACATACACACACACAGGCTCCTGGTTGATGGCACTGTTTGAGAAAGTTTGAGAACCTTTCTAAGATGCAGACTTGCTAGGTGAATGATGTCCCCGTGGGTGGAGTTTGGAGGGTTTGGAGCCTTGATCTCCTGCTCGTTTCTGCTTCTCCCTCCCTCCCTCCCTCTCTCCCCCCTCTGTGTGTGTGTGTGTGTGTGTGTGTGTGTGTGTATGAAAACATGATCTCTCTGCTTCCTGCTCCTGTGGACATGCCTTTCCAGACTTCTGGAATCATAAGTCAAAATTAATCCTTAAATTGCCAGGGTCATGCTTTTTTATCTCAGTAACAGCAGGGTAACTAATATGAGGGTAATGGGAGGGGGGAGAAACAGAGAGACAGACAGAGAGAGAGAGAGAGAGAGAGAGAGAGAGAGAGAGAGAGAGAGAGAGAGAGAGGCAGAGAGAGATGTGTGTATTTATGGAATATTTGTAATTTCCTCCCATTTCTCGCCTCCTGTCATGTTGCATAAATCATAATGTAGTTATATTTATCATCTAGTATTGTGCCTTGCATGTGAATGCCCTCCAGAAGCCTCTTGTATTGAATTCTCTAGTTGGTGGTATTATTTGGGGAGGGTCTGGGTTTTAGAAGGCAGGAGCTGACTGGAGAAAATAGGTCACTGACGTGTGGTTGTGTATTGTCATTGTGTACTGACGTGTGGTTGTGTATTGTCATTGTGTACTGACGTGTGGTTGTGTATTGTCGTTGTGTACTGACCTGTGGTTGTGTATTGTCATTGTGTACTGACGTGTGGTTGTGTATTGTCGTTGTATACTGACCTGTGGTTGTGTATTGCCGTTGGTCACCGCCTGACACTCTGCTCCTGAGTTGGTGTAAATGGACCAGCTCTCACCCCACCCCAGCTCCTGTCACCAGGCTGTCCTGTCAAGTACAGATGACGGGCCGAGCCTTTGGAACTCACGAGAAAAATAAACCTCTCTTCCCTTAGGTTAGCCTCCTAGGTATTTTGGTCACACAGAGAAAGGAAGTAACGAATACAGGTCATATATAAGCACTTCATTTAAAGACTAAAGATGTTTTTTAAAAGTGTGTGTGTGTGTGTGTGTGTGTGTGTGTGTGTGTGTGTGTGTGTGTGATGTGCCAGGTCAACAAAGGGTAGACTTGTAAGGATTAATTTTATGTATTAACTTGGTCATGAGATGTTAAATTATTTGTTCAAATGTTACATTTGTGGACATTTTGGACTGACATTAACATTGAAATCAACTGGCTGCATAAAGCTTAACCTGGATGAGTCTCACTCAGTCAAAGGCATGAGTACAGCCTGCTGTGAAGAAGAGAAATTGCCTCCTGCCTATGTGTTTGGGCTAGAGCAATGGATTTTTCCTGCCTTCAGACTCTAATTAAAACATCACTCCTTGGATTTTGAAGCTCCCAGTGTTTGGACTAGAACCCAGGTTCTTTCTCCAAAAATGCTGAGAACTTATTATTCTCCATATTAGTGAGCCATAGCCTCGCAGCAAATCTATCCCTATGCCTATGGCATTGTCTCGGTTTGTTTGGAGAACCCTAGACAGTACAAAGCTTATGCAGGCATGAGAACCGAGACACTGAGACAAAAAATTCACAAGTGGTTATGGTAATTTGCATGTACATTTCCAGAGTCCAATCATTCCAGCTCAAATTCAGGAGACCCACCCACCAAAGATACAGAAACAGTCACCATGTGTCTGAAAACTGAGTTTGTGAGGTGCGTCCGAACAGCTCACTTAGGAGAGACAAGCCTTCATTGTGATCCTCATTACATGCTCCCAAGGCCTGAGATGTTTTCTAGAAAAACACATCAGAGTTTTGTGTAGCTCAATGGAACAGTACTTGACTAGTGTGCACAAGGCTCTTGGTTCCATCCTTAGCACTTGTACGTTTGAAGAACCACACATTTAGATCCCACATCATGCGGTTAAATACCCCGATCCGAATTCAGCTCATTTCTAGCAAGCATCTCTGGCAATCTTCACACACACCCCGAACTTTTCCCTGACAGCCATCAGGACAAGCAGTGGCATGTCTTTTACACCAGATGGCACCACAAGCACAGACTAGAATTAGCTGTCTGCTTCCTCAGCTTTAGGGATTCTCTGCCTGCTTCTCTTATTAGGGGAGAGTAGGCTTGTGAAAGGCCTCCCTGGAGAAGAATAAGGTTATTGGCACAGACAGGTGAGGAATATTCTCTTCTGAGTGACCACCTGGAACCACACTTCAGTCCAGCCAACAGTTGTGGCGAGGAGTTCTGTGAAATGATGAAGACTCAGAGGCAGAGCTGTGTAGAGCCAGAGGATGATTCCCTTCCCAAACCACCCTCCCTCCTGGTCAGTGTTCACTTCTTCCCATAGGAGCCAGGTGCTCAAATGTTGATGCCCGATCCCCACAGAGCCAGCATCCTTGTTTACTCTTCTCCAGGAGCAACCCCTCTATGTGGTTTGTGCTATGCTCCCCCACCCCTCAATGGCTCACTTGGTCCCCAGTTGGTGGTGCAGTTTGGAGGAGGTTTGGGTCAGGGGAGCCCTGCTGGAGGCTGTTTTGAGAGTTTTTAGCCTTGCCCTATTTTCTGTTTACTTTCTGCTTTATGTTTGCAGTTGAGATGTGATGTTTCAGCTTCCTGATCCAGCCACCTGCTGACAAGCCTATCCCCCCCATTATGGACACTCCCTGTGGACCCCTAAGCCCAAATAAACTCTTTCTTTTATAAGTTTCTCTTACACACATGGAGAGACCCATGGCTCCAGTTGCATATGTAGCAGAGGATGGCATTGTCTGGCATCAATGGGAGAAGAGGCCTTGGGTCCAGTGAAGGCTCGTTTTCCCATTGTAGGGGAATGCCAAGGCAGTGAGGTGGAGAGGGAGATTGGGAGAGGGAGCACCTTCATGGAAACAAGAGGAGGGGGAGGGGGGATGGGAGGAAGGGGATAACATTTGAAATGTAAATACAGAGAATATCCAATAAAACAATTAAACAATAAGTTGCTCTTAGTCATGATGTTTTATCACAGCAACGAAAAGCAACCAAAACGCCATCCTTCTTCGTTTCCTAGAAGAATTGTCAGTGCTGCACTGGGCCCCAGCGTCTGGGTTCCTATGGTTTTCCGTTTCTGAGACCATACATTCTTTCTGCTTTTTGAGGAAGCGGGAACCTTGCATCTCTGTACACTCGGCCTGCACCCTCAGGCTCAGTGTTTTATACTCGAGGCATTTCTGCCGCTTTTCCCTACACTCAGCCCTGTCTCTGTCATCCCCACCACACCACTTTTGGTTTGTGGTTTTAGATATTGAATTTTTAAAAATTAGATATTTTAAAACTCTATGCACATGAGTGCTTTTCTTGCACATATGCATATACACCATGTATGTTCAGTTCCCCAAGAAGGCAGAAGAGGGAGTCAGATCCTTTGGAACTGAAGTTATTGACAGTTGGGAGCTGCCATGTGGATGCTGAAAACAGAGCTCAGGTCCTACGCAAGAGCAACAGCATCCTTACCTGCTGAGTTCTCTCTCTAGCCTCAGCCCTTAGTGTACTGCTATTTTAAATCTTACCCTTTAGCCCAGCATTGATGGCTTCTGGCTTAATGTCTGTACTGCCGACATTATTCCCGGAAGAAAAGCTTTCTGGAACTCCTCAGGTCGGGGAGAGTTGATGGGAGGGACCAAGAATGAAGAAGACAGGGGTATCGCAAGCAAGGAAAGAGCAAGTTGGGCAGCATAGGGGGCATAAACCCCATGGGAGACAAGGGTCACCTAAGCAAGTTGACTGTGGAGTTGCCTCAGAGCATAAAGGATAAGAGAGAGTGGACAAGAGCAGGGAAACCAATAGGTAATGATTCATGGTGATGTTAATAACAGAGAAGAGACAATTACGGTCAATCTTCATCCGTTTTCTGTTGTTGTAGCAAAATACCAGAGGGTGGGTACTGTATTTTAGAAGGAGGCTTCTCTATTTCACAGTTTTAGAGATCCAAGACGTTAATGCCAGCATCTCTGGGTCTGGTGAGTGCCTTCTTCTTACACCATTGCCTTATAGCAGAAGTGTTTGACAGGATTGATCACACAGTGTGGGGCCAGGGGTGCTGTGAACTTGTTTTTATAACACTCTGATGAGACTGAATCTACTCCTCCACTCCAGCATCAATCCCTGGGGGTAGTACCTCATAGAAGGTCCCCTGCCTCTCACGGTTACCACACCTGGACCAAGCCTCTAGCACACAGACATTTAGAAGACACTCCAACCACATTCATATTACAGCAGAATCTCCGGGACAAAGGTGAAGGGAGGGAAGCGGCTGGTGTGTGTGTGTTGGAAAGGCCAGAGCTGTAAAAGAGCACAGGCCTGGCTGGAAGCAGGACAGCGAGCCCTTTCCCCATGGCTTCCTCTCACATCTCCTTCTCTGACCATGTCTGCTTTCTGCTGTCTTAACTAGAACCTCTGGAAAACCAGAGAGCAGGGTAAATCCCTGATGAGCTTCAGGCAGAGCTGAGCAGAAATAAAATAAAATAAAACTTAACTCAACTCAACTCAACCAACCAACCAACAAAAAGCCCAACCCCCTCAGAACCAGACTTTTGGAAGCATTGATTGAAGGTGACCTGCATGTGGCCAAATACCTTGAAAGAAGCAACTTTAAAGAGGCACCGTTTATTTTGGTTCATGGTTTGAGGAGATTCAGTCCACCACATGGAGAAAGGCTGGGCAGGGTCCTCAGATGAATAGCAGGAAACAATAGATGTACTACTCACTTGGCTCCTCCCCTCCCATTTTAGTCAGTGATGTTGTCATCGCTTTCATGGGAGGTTAATCCTCTTTGGAAAATCCCTCACACACACACCCATGGGAGTGCCTCACAATGCTCCAGGCACTTCTTAGTCCATCACACTGGAAGACCAGAGAATGACCAGCCCAGGAAGCAGGGACCACGGGACTGTGAGCAACGCACTTCACATATTACCATCATGATGTGGGGTAAGCCACAGAGATCAGAGCCCATTACAGACACTTAGGTGAGGTGCCTTTAATGGGAGTTATAACTTGTGTTTCCGGTGTTGGCACAGACTCCAAGAGAGTATGGCAGCACATTCTGGGTTGAAGTTGCTAATACTTGGGTATTTTTTTACCTGGGTATAGCAACATCTTACAGTGAAGCAGTCAATTCCTGTTCTCTCTCTTCCCTCAGAGTCTTTCCTCTTTCTTTGCCTGACTCTGCAACGTGCAAGAAGACAGATGAGGAGGCAAGGAGACTGGACCTCTGTTCTTAAAGCTTACTCTAGGGGCCTCACTTCCGCTCTTGCAGAGACAGGGGGCCCCAAAGCCAGCGCATTGTCCATTGCTCTGTTCGTCCTTTTTGTCTTCAGTGTCCCACTGTTCATTGTAACCCATTATTTTCCCAGGGCCCATAACTGTGTCATTTAGGGGAGACAGAGCACAGGGGTCCTCCTGATGCACAGGAGCCTCCTTGCAGTAAGGGTGTTTGGCTGTGGTTTTAGGGTCAAAAGCGAAAGCAAAAACAAAAGGCAAACAAACAAAAAACCCATGTGCCTTTGCACATCAGTGAGGACCATCAGTGAGGATGAATGTGGCTTGAAGCTGGCAGAGCTGGTGAGGAAATGCTCTGCTCTCCACACTCCCCACACCAGGAGACCAGATATTCCACCTCACAGGACAGCAGCAGCGTGGACTTCCACAGCCACTGCACTGCCTTTGTCCACAGTTGCACACTACACACGCACATGCGCACGCACGTACACACAGAGAAACAGAGATAGACAGAGACAGTGACAGGGAGACAGAGACAGACAGACAGACAGAGAGAGAGAGAGAGAGAGAGAGAGAGAGAGAGAGAGAGAATTCCCTCAAATTCTCTATTTTCACAAAATATTCATGGGAATCTCAGAAAAAAGGGATGTGGGCTCAGGCCCCCCTGCCTGGAGAGCCTGGAGCATGAGCGCTGTGCACTCTCCAACACCAAGGCAAGTATTCAGTCCCACTCAGGCACGTGTTAGAAGCATTAAGGGGAACATTTACAATGTGTCCTTCTAATGATCCCAGGATGCATTGATCCTTCTCTAAACTGAGGCTGAACCATCAAGAAACAGGAATAGATTGGAGTTTTTCCAGTTGTGAAAAGCCCGCACCATCAGGTCACATCCTACCTAAGATAAAATCACTTCCAGCACAGGAGACTTCCAGCCTACAGCCCCTCCCACCCCACCCTTCCTCTCCAAGGGATAGCCCTAACTCAGAAGTCCGCACAGTATTTCTGGACTAGGAAAATCTAAAACTGCCCAGGCCCCTCCCTTTTGCTTCCTCTAGGTGGGTGGGCTATCTCTTCTCTCACACATGGGGCCAAGGCTACTGTCCATCCTGCAGGGCTCCTGGGGGCCAGGGTAGTGCAGCCCTCAGCGCAACCTTTCCAGCTTTGGCAGCCAAAGCACACATTGCAGGGGGACACTGCAGAGACTTCTCCAGCTGGGTACAGTCACCTGGGGCAGCCAGAGTTTCTGAGTCCCAGAAATCCACACCCAGCTCAGGAAAGATTACAAATCTCAGGCCCTGAGCTCCAGAGGCAAAAAACGCCTTGGCAAGTAGAAGCAGAAGCTGAGGATTAAAAATGTGTTAAGGGAGAGCAATTAGGTCAGCCCTCTTCTTGATCTGTTAAATGTAGCTGAGGGAAGATCCCCAGGGAGGAAGTAGGGATAACAATACAATGGCCACATTTACTTTGTGCCAGTAACTGGGCTCCAGGTTTCACATGCATTTAATCCTAACAGCCCTGCTAGAATTTGGATATTTAGTTTTTTTTCTCACCCCAGAGGAAGAAAAATTAAGTAATTCACTTGCTCACCAGATGTAAGGGATGGGGGTTCCACACTAGATCAGCCTCACAAGCCCTACTTATTGGTGATGCCTTTTGTACTATTTTAATGTTGCTTTTGAGTATATGCCTTAGCACACAGCATGATGAGGATTTGTGCTCCAGCTTTTGGAGTGGAGTTGTTACTGGCAGTCTAGATCTGGACTGGGTGTTTATAGATCTGGCCACTCATCCAGAGATTTGAAAATAAGGGCTCACACGGGGGTGTAGAAGCAAAGAATTTTATTAGGAGTGAAGCCATAGTATACGGTGGGCCGGATGGGTGAGAGTAGGCAGGGGTCCCAATATTGTTTGAGACTCCCTTCTGTGGGAGTACTGTGGGGTTCAAAAACGGAAGAGTTGGCTACTAAGGGGTGTATTAAGAGTGGGCCTCTCTTTCTTATTGATAAATTAGGCAATATATTAAGTTTTCCTACTAGGCATAGCCCCCCTCCCACAATGCATTTGATTTTAATCATATGCCCATTTGGTTATGCATAGACATAAGATGGTAACTAGGGACTGTCCCTAAGAGTGTCTTCAATTACTGGAGGACACAGTTTTGACTCACTGTATGTGCACTCCAAACCAGTCCAGGCCAGACTGATCCCCCTATTCTTCATACCTTGATACATTGGGATGCACCTGAATAGAAACGTTCTAACTTTGCTTTACTACAGTGAGACTTCTTCCATTGTTCAGAGTTGGGGGGTCCACGCAGCCTGACATTGGTGAAAGTAGAGACGGTTGTGAGGTTGCTATGTGAATTATTTGGAGATAGGTGTGTGGGTAACAGGCGAAGGAACTAGGCTGCCACGTGCATTGTTATAAGGGGATAGCAAAGTGTTCATAATGCCAAACCATATACTTTCCCAAGGTAAACTATCTCCTATTGTTACCATAGGAGGCAGAGATCCTAGAGAACCAGTGTTGAACTGGATGTGTCCCACTGACTCAGGATTTTCTTAATTTGATCTCTTTCCATTCCTCCCTCCCCTGACCCTGTGTAAGAGAACACTAACACTCACACAGGAAAAGAGCATCCACTGAAACATGCACACACACACACACACACACACACACACACATACAGAGAGAGATAGAGATAGATAGATAGATAGAGAGATAGATAGATAGATAGATAGATAGATAGAGAGAGAGAGAGAGAGAGAGAGAGAGAGAGAGAGAGAGTTTGGACAAGGTTTGTGCCTAGGCTGACCTGGAACATCCTTTGTAGCTTAGGCTGAACCCAAACTCATGACACTCCTCCTGCCTCAGCCTCCAGCATGCTGGGATACAGAGCCACCACATTCAGCTCTGATTTCCTTGAAATCTAGACTTGAATGCAAGCCAATCTCTACCCATTTGTTGCTTTCACGTTCTCGTTGGTCTTTATCTTTTCAGCCCTTCTGCAGTGTCAAGTGCTGACCTTTGCCAGTTGCACGAGGCCAACAGAAGGAGGAAGTTCTTAGAGACCCATGGAAGGAGATAGAAGAGGCTTCCCTGAAGAGGCTGCATGGAAACTGGGTCTAGAAAAAGTTTGGCTTTAGTGTGAGAACCTTCTGGGTAGGGATTTTGGGAAGAGGGACTGGTTCTGCACATTAGAAGAAAACCAAGCCCAAGGAACTCTCTCTGCCAGACTTGGTTGGTATCTCCTAAACATTTGAGTAGATCCCTCTTTTCCAAAGATTCCTCCAATTTATTAAGGATCTCAGCTTTCTGGAAGAGTTTTTTTTTTCTTTGAGGGGGAGGGGAGAAAGGGTTTATTTGTCTCACTGTTCCAAGAGAACACAGTCCCTCACCATAGAAAAGATACCTCTCAGACAAGCGTGAGCTGGCTGGCCACATTGCACTTGTACTTAGGAAGCAGACTGGATAGGAAGCAGGGCTGGGCCTTCGCTATGAAGGCTCAAAGGTTGCTCCCAGGGACCCATTTCCTTCAATGAGACACCACACACCTTCTCGGACAATAGCAGCAGCTGAGGACTCTGTTCACTCACATGAATGAACCTTACGGAAGGAGCAAGATACAAGGAATTCTCTAAGCAGATAGGGCAGCAAGTGAAAAACTAAATCCTGAATCGAATCTGTATTTGCTTGTTCATTGACTAGAGGTGGGTGGGACAAAGCTCATGGAGGGTCTTGATGTCAGGCAAGCCAGGCACACATGCAAATAAGCATGGTGATGTAGGAACAGAACATGACACTTGTATTTCTCTGAGGATTCTATACAGGCAAATTCAACAAGTCAATCTTGGGGCTTAGCCAGGAATGGCAATTCTGAATGAATGTCTTTGATGGCATTCTTTACGTTGTCTTTTTTCCCCTCCTATGAATATAAACCGGTGTTTAATGAAAGACAAATATCGTAATTCATTCTTTCTTTTCTGCCACTGCCATGCTATCCAGACTGAGGAAGACCTGGAAACTCCGGGGCCACGTGAGCCACGGCCACGGTCGCATCGGTAAGTACCACACGCACCCAGGAGGCCGTGGCGATGCTGGAGGCATGCATCACCACAGATCAACCTTGACAAATATCTCCCAGGTTACTTCGGGAAAGTTGCTATGAGGCATTACCACTTGAAGAGGAACCAGAGCTCCTGCCCAACTGTCAACCTGGATAAATTATGGACGTTGGTCAGTGAGCAGACACGGGCCAATGCAGCAAAAGCAAGACTGGAGCTGCTCCCGTCATTGATGCTGTTCTGTCAGGCTACTACAGAGTTCTTGGGAAGGGAAAGCTCCTTAAGCAACCTGTCATCGTGAAGGCCAAATTCGTCAGCAGAAGAGCTGAAGAGAAGATAAAAGGTGTTGGAGATGCTTGTGTTCTGGTACCTTAGAGCCACTTCAGAGGTTAATTAAATGCTAACATTTTCCATGTTAAGAAACAAATATCATAATTCACTTCATATAAGCTAAAACCAACTGTAAGGTGTGTACTCTGTGCAGTGGGCTCAAGGGAAGAAGCCTGAAGCAGGGATAAGAATTCTCCTCAATAAAGTCACGTTGGTGCTCAGTTTACAAACTGTTGGGTTCAGAAATCAGTGAGTCATCTTTGTTTTGTTTGTTCATTTGTTTGTTGTTGTTGTTTTGTTTTAATTCAAGTTCCAGGGATCAAATTCAGATAGTTTGGACAAGATAGGCTTTTACCCACCAAGCATCTATCTCTCTTCTTGAATTATTTTAAAAATTAGGTGTAGGGGTGCTTTGCCTTCAGGTATCTTTGTGCACATGGGGGTGCACAGCATTCCAGAGGATCAACTTCAGAGTTGACATTCCTGCTATGCCCTCAACCTCATAAGACCCCACAAATAATAGCCCGACAGAGTCAGAATCCAGGGCATCTGATTTGGTGATTGGGGAAAGTCAGATGTCTAAGACTGTTTTATCCAAAGTTACAAAGTTAGGGTGAATTACTTTGGATCACAGAGAGCTTAGCCCCAGAGACAAAGGGTTTTTTCACACAAACAGGAATCTCTGAGTCAGGATGGTCTGGCCTAAGACTCACCTTTGTAACTGTGGGAAGGTGCCACGTGCTTCATAAAGATGGTGGTGCTTGTAGTACTGAATCTTCCTTTCTTGAGAACCACACATGCAATCCCATGTTCCCTTGAGGTGTGGTCAACAGAAGCCAGTGGTAGTTCCCAGTGGGACCCAGGATAACAAGGGGAGACAACCTCCCTGCTGTGCTGTGTTGCTCAGCCTAGACAGTTGTTAGGTTAGGCATACTGGATTTTGAATTTAGGATATTTGCAACTTGTGGTAAGTTCCTTGAGACATAATCCCAAATAACCCATTAAAATAATATCAACAATATTAAGATTAAATAACCACTAAAACATCCTGAATGGGTGTTTAGTCTTGAATAACTAGTTCTTGGGTGTGGTGTGTGTGTGTGTGTGTGTGTGTGTGTGTGTGTGTGTGTGTGTGTGTGTGTGGTGTATTATTGCATGATCATCTGTGTGGGGATACAGCAGCACCACTGTAGAGGTCAAAGGTCAACTTTTGGGAGTAGATCTTGCCATCCACTTTGAGACAGGGCCTCTCTTGCTGTTTCTGCTGCTACGTTGCGTACTCAAGGCTAGCTGGGCCCACGGGCTTTCAGCTGATTCTTCTGTCTTTGCCTTCAATGTCACCATAGGAATGAATTCTGAAGTTAAAGATGCCTTTTGTGAAATTTAGCATTTTATTTGGGTTCCAGAAACAAAACTCAATAGCTTGGCTAAGACAGGCTTTTACCTACTGAGTCATCTCCCCAGCCCACTGTATAATTCATTATTAATGTTTTCTTTAAAAAATAAATGACTAGGTATGTGGGTATTTTAACAAAATTCATAATTAATTTCTTTTCCCACCCAAGTGTTTTACACAAAACAAGCAGTATTTACTCAGTTTGACTTTTAACACCATTATATTCTTTCTTATTCCCATCATAATAAAATGACAAGTTTGGGAAAAACTATTTTTCCCTTAAAAATTAAACGAAGGAGCTAGGAAGATGGCTAATTGGTAAAGTCCTTGCTGTCCAAACATGAGCCCTGAGTTTTCACCCCCAGCACCCACATATGAAGCCAGACATAGCAGCATGTGCCTGTAGCCTTAGCACTGAGGGGACAGAGGCAGGAAGACCCATGGTGTCTGCCACCCAGCCAGCCAGTCCAGTTAGTTCATGAGGTGCAGGTTCAGTCAGGGGCCTCGTCTCAAAAGATAAGGTGACATAAGCCATCGATGTTGCCCTTCACATGCAGCGGGTGTGCACACATGAATAGAAGCAGAAGAGGTTTCTCTTTTTCAGTTTTGTTACTACATCACCTGAATTGTCAGTTACTAATTACTCTGCTGTTTCTTTGGAGACAGGTCTCATGAGGTAGCAATACAGGTAGGCCTGAGACTCCAAGTAACTCAGGAGTCACACTCCTCCTGCCTCTGTATCCTGAGTACTGACATCCTGGGTATATGATTCTCATATCCAGTTTATTGTAGACAAGTAATTAACTTCTATTTGGCTGGGAGAAGTGAGAGACTGACAATTAGCCTCTTCAAACATGAACATTTTAGTAGAGCATCAAAGATGTTGCATGCACAAAACAGTCTCCTACAGCCATCTGTTATGTAGTTACTCCCTCCAAGTTAAAATGTTCCCTCCTAGAATGAGAAGAAGAGATCCTCAGAGTCAAGAAACTAGTCAAACTTACAAGGTGTACTGGCTGGTTTTGTATGTCAATTTGACACAAGCTGGAGTTATCTCAGAGAAAGGAGCCTCCCTTGAGGAAATACTTCCATGAGATCCAGCTGTATAGTATTTTTTTTCAATTAGTGATCAAGGTGGGGGAGGGCCCATCCCATTGTGGGTGGTACCATCCCTGGGCTGGTGGTCCTGGGTTCTAAGAAAGCAAGCTGAGCAAGGCATGGGAAGCAAGCCAGTAAACAGCATCCCTTCATGGCCTCTGCATCAGCTCCTGTCTCCACATTTCTGACCTGCTTGAATTCCTGTACTGACTTCCTTTGGTGATGAACAGCAGTGTGGAAGTGTAAGCTGAATAAACCCTTTCTTCTGCAACTTGCTTCTTGGTCATGATGTTTGTGCAGAAATGGAAACCCTGACTAAGACACAAGGGTCAGGACATGCTTTAAAGTTACAAGGTTCACAAAGTTCCCGTGCTACTATTGCCTGCAAGTGAGGATCTCCAGCTGAGCAACCGCATCACCAATGCTGGCATGGATTTCCATGATCCGGATGCCTGTGAATCAGCCATGCTTCTGTAAAGAGCCTCAGCAGATTCACTGGTTAGCCAAGCTGTGCTACGGTGCAATGGTTTCTTTGTTTTGTTGCGGGTACCCTATCTGAAGTAATAAGTTCATGCTGTGTGATCCAAGAAGGACTGCATAAGATCATTTAAACATGTATTCATTAAATATATTTTAAACAAAATCTAACTATGTTGCCAAAGTTGGCCTCAAGCTTGTGATCCCTTTGTTTTATCCCCAGGATCACTTGGATTACATATGTGCACCACCAGACCCAGCCTTCTTAAAGGGACCAAAACAATTGGGGAGAGGTTGGTGAGGAACACCCTCTAGGAGGCAAGGGAAAGGAGGTATGGGATGAGAAACTGTGGGAGGAGGAACTAAACAGGGCAAAGACTGGGATTTAAATTAATAAAATATAAAAATTGCAAAAAAAAAAAAACCCCACAAAAGTAATGCTTCTCTAATATATAAGAAAATAAGAAAATAATTTGTTATTATACTTAGAAATACATGCTTTTATCCAGCATTTTTATTTGGCTCACTTTAATATTGTTTTTTTGGATTTTAATTACCTAGGGTTTCTAAAACATATTTAAGGTTGAAATCTCACAGGATGCAATTTTGATGATAGAGTCCGTAAGACTCTAGACTCTGCTACCTCTTGGAACTGCAATAAAAGCCAACGAAATACATCTTTGAACTAACACAGCCTATGCTACCATTGGCCTATTCTCAGGAGAAAACTGTGGAGCATCTTAGGAAATGGCCTTCAAGCCTACTAAAATGTAGTTGTTTTTTTCAAAACTGAAACTGTATTATTCTCATAGAAAATTATGATGCACATTATTATCAAAGGTTCTTAAATGAGGAAGGAACCACTATAAAGTCCACTGAGTCAGAATTTAGTTTCTAGTGATTTATGGTCACTCTGGGACAACATTTATTGACATCGTTACAGAAGGAAGTCATTTGTAGTACTGTGGAAGAAAACATTTGACTACTGTCAGTTTCCTAAAGCTTAGCCTCTAACTCCAGAGAGCCATAAAATAGCTTCATCAATCAAAGACAGTCAAAGGCTCACAGCCCACAGAGTCATATTGTCATGAAAATCCCACAAGACCAGTATTTTCTGGAAGCTATTCCTACCCAGCCATTTTCTTTATTTTAGGTCTTCGGCAGAGGTTTTCAGCCTGTTGAGAGAATAGTTTTGACGAAGGGTGAGAAAGTTTGGGGTGGGGATGAGAGACTATGGTACAGTGACTTTATGACAGTGTATCTCCATGCCAATGGAAACAGCCCAAGGAAGGCAGAGATGGCACTGGGAAGTCCAGTTAGTAAGTCTGTGTAATAGTCCTTGGAAAAATAACCAGATCATTATTCAGTGGGGGTGTGTGTCGGGGAAGGCAAGGTATAATGTTTCAGGGGTTAACTGAGGTATTGATAAAATTGGTACCCTTCAGATAGGGTACCAACAACAAACCAAAGAAACAACTGTCCCACGCCATAGTTTGATGAACCAATAAGTCTGTTAAGGTTCCTTACAGAAGTGCAGTATATTGATTTTGAAAATCCATATAAGACTGGTCAACTCTTGGCAAGATACTCTGTTTAGAAATACAGAGAGAGTCCAACATCACTGTCTAATATTTATAGCTTGTAGCTATTGTTAGAGTCTGGGTCTAGAGATGAGGTGGTAGGTCCTAGAAAAATGAGTTTAGTTTTAAAGCTACTGCATGAGAGAGAGTCTAGAAGCCTTTAAGGATAACATACATTTAACAGGTGGAAGCAAGGTTGGGAGACAGAAAAATGATCCGAGAGAGGCAGGAGGGAGCAAAGCCAAGTGGTAGGGACAGAATAGGGTGACTTCATTCCAGGAAAAGAGAATGGGGTCCCCAAAGGAACTGGAAAAGCTGAGTTCTTAGAAGAATAACCTGGCAGTTTTTCCCACTCCCTCTTGTGACATTACATACTGTAGATGATCTTAGGTCTGTGCTAGTGAGATAGAACACTTACACATAAGTTAGATAAAGCAGATGAACTTTTCACAAATAAGTAAGATTAAACAGAAGCCTAGAATTTGTGATAAATGGGTCCACCAAGGCTTAGAAAGATGTTCTTGGTAGAGAGAGTCTCATTCGTAACGCATGGAACAGCACAGTCAAGGGACCCTGACATCACCCTGGGATTGCCAAGCACAAACATTGGTAAACAACCAGATTATGGAGGAAGGAGCTCACAAGTTGGCTGACTTCTGATAATCTGCCACCCCACCTCCCTGAGCACCCCGTGTCAGAATATGGCAGTTTCTGTATATTTTGAAACTACCCTTAGAACTACAGTCATGAACAGACAGAGCTGGGAAGTCAGGGAAAGAGTTCAGTCAGTAAAGTGCTTGCTTTACAAGGAGACCTAAGTTCAGGAAGTTTGTATGGTGGCACATGTTTGTAATCCAACACCGAGTCAGCCAGTCTAGCCTATTTGGTGAGTCTTAGTGAGATACTCTGTCTCAAAAACATAAAGAATTGTTCCTGAGAAATAACACCCATTTATTGTCCTGTGGCCTTTATACTCATGTGTGGTCTTCACACAGACTCATACACACAAATTAGAGGGGGGGTATTTGGAGAACTACCCTGCTACAAATGCCTTTTAAAAAATTCTGTTTGAAAGGCTGTTTGGTGTTACATTTCTCTTGCCCAGTTGGGTTTCCATGCTTTATCTCTAGCATGGACTTGTGAGAAACAGCCTAAGATAGAAAACTATGGGAGCACCACAGGGAGGGATGACACAAGTAACTCCTCTACCTTGGTGTCATCATAGTGCCACAGTGAGTCTGATGTAAGATGCCATCCATTGGTACCCATAAGCCATGAGTTTTTATCTAACCACCTGGGTTCCATGGGCACTTGCAAGAAGAATCCTGTGAAGAGGAACCGGATTCCCTACATAGCAAGTTGATGAAGTAATGAGAGTGCTGATTCACTATCATCTCTAAAGATAGAAAATGTCCATCTCATTATGAATCTTTAATTTCAACTTCATTTTACCTCTATTCTAGAATGACCTTTAGATCCTTGTAAAGGTATTTTAATCCAGCAACTTGGCTAATTTGTCAAGGGATCCTACCCAAAGTCCTAGGTCTGTGTGATTTGGCTGGAACGCAGACAAGCTCTTAGCACACATCATTAACATAAAATTAGTTTGTAGAAGGAAGCAGCTGCAATTGAAAGTGAGGGGCAGACAAAGTGACGAGTCAGAGAAAGAGTTGACAGGATAGGATACACCCAACTCTCATGAGAATAACACAGGAAAGAGAAGCTATTTAAGAGCAGCCCAGAGAGAAGGGAGTTCAGTTTATCAGTCAGCTGGGTGTCAGTGCGGTGGAGTGGAGTTCATTCCTAGTCCGTGCAGTTTAGTGAAGGTCATTAGAGGCAGCTGAAGCCAAGGAATAAAAACGAGCCAGATTATTAGAACAGTTAGCCAGAGTTAGTGTGAAGCCAAGCAGAGCAATTCAGTAAGAAGCCCAGAGAAGCGAGATTGAATCAGTCAGCTTAGAGAGGCGTTTCAGCCAGAACAGTTGAGTTCCAGCCAGCCAGAGTTCAGAAAGAACCAGAAATGGTGAGCTGATTCAACTGTAAGCCTCCAAGACAATTACATTGGGTGAATAAAACCAACTTTTACAGATACTCTTGCTCAACATGTGTGCTTGCCTACTGCTATTGTTTGGATACGTTTTCCCCAAAGGTCTGTGTACCAGAGGCTCGGTGTCAACCTGTGGCACTGCTGGGGGACAGTGAAACTTTTAAGGCATGTGACCCAGTAGAAGGAAGTTAGGTAGTTGGGGAATGCCTCTAAAGGAGTTACCAGGTTTCTGGCTTCTGCTTTCCTTTTTGTTTCTTGGCTCTGTGAGGAAGGCTACATCCTCAACCACACTTACAGCCTGATGTACTGCCTTTGGAGCCTTTTGGTCATGGCCCCAAACCTCTAAAGCTATGAGCAAAAGAGACTTTGTTTTGTTTTTCAAGACAGGGTTTCTCTATGTAGCCCCAGCTGTCCTGGAATTTGATATATAGAACAGGCTGGCCTTGAATTCACAGAGATCTGCCTGCCTGTGCCTCCCAAGTACTGGGAATAAAGGTGTGAAACACCACCACCCAGCAGAAATCAGAGGCTCCTAAACCAGAGGAGCTAATGAGAAGATCTGAAGCTTTGCTTTTAGAAATCATACAAAGGATTGTGCGTGTGCACGCATACACCATGTGTGTGCAGGTGATCTGAATGTATATCTGTATGCTGTGTGTGCAGGTGGTCTCTGTGTGTGTGTGTCTCTGCATACACCACTGTGGGCAGGTGATTGTGTGTGTATATACACCATGTGTGTGCAGGAGTTTTATGTGTATGTGTGTGTACACTGTGTGTGTATATACCGTGTGTGTGCAGGTGATCTGAGTATGCCTGTGTGTGTGCAGGTGTTCTATGTGTATGTGGAGTACACTGTGTGTGCAGGTGCTTGTGTGTGTGTGTACCATGTATGTGCAGGTGCCCACTCAGGCAAGAAGAAGTCATCAAATTCCCTGGAGCTGGAGTTACAGGCAATTGTGAACCATCAGGCATGGGAGCTAGGAACTGAACTCAGGTCTTCTGGAAGACCTTCTTGACTGCTTAGCCACCTCTCCAACCTCCATGAACCAAGGCTTTAAAGTACAACAGAAATAACAGAAAATATTAGGGTCATAAACTGATTGATTCTACAATCCTTTTCTATTTATTTATTTATTTATTTATTTATTTATTTATTTATTTATGTATAGCATGTGTGTGCAGGTGCTATGTATGTGTATGTATGTACACCATGTGTGCAGATGCTTCTGTGTGTGTTTGCATGTTGAGTGCAGGTGCACATTTGAAGTCAGAGGACAGCTCTCAGGAGTCAGTTCTCTCCTGCTCTCTGGTGGAATCCTGGAATACAGTTCAGGTTGCTAGGCCCGAGTCCCTCTACCCACTGAGCCATCCTATCTCGTTGGTCCTACGATTCTGTTGGATGAGTCTGTGGTAAATGAAGCAGAGTGCTGCAGATGATCGCACATCCTGGTTAGTTTCCTGTCATTAACGCTGGGCTCCAGCTTGTAACCTGCGGTGGCCGCAGGGACATCAGCAAATTCCACACAGGTGGGCATCAGCTTGGTAAGACTTGCCTGTGGAGGTTTGCCTTAGTTCAGCTGAGATCACAGGAGGAAGATGGTCCTCTTATCAGTGAGAGGCTGTGTAGGCAAAGGTCCTGATGTAGGCTGAGTATTGGTGCAGCCGTATCAGTGGTCCAGTGCCAAAACAGAACTGCCCCGCCAGGCACAGACACATGAAAGTAATGAATCACTATATTAGGTTATTAAGCTTTGGAGCAGACTGTCACATAGCAAAGATAATAAGCTGTATTGCATAAGTGGAAATATAGAGATATATAAAAAGTGAAGCACACCTATCCATTCATTAATACACATTGTTCCCCAAGGGTAGGTGAATGCATATTGTCTACTGTATTCTCAGAGATGCCTCTGCAGAAGAATGCATAGGCTCTTCATAACAACTCTGTGGCCCCCAGAAAGTCTAGAACCTGTAATCAGGAAGGACATTTCCAGTTAGGATAATGGTCTACAAATAATGATTTCAAAGTTAGAGAAAATGAGAGCCTCCTTCACTTCTCAGCCAAGGTCTGTAATGCAAGCTGACCCTTTATCTCTGAAATTAACTCTGTGTGTGTTCTGATTCCTGGGTGAATCATCTCTCCTTCGCCGGACTTCATGGCAACTTTCTGTACAGTGAAGTCAATTTTCTGTCCAGTGACTTCTGCCCAAATGCTGTGTATTTATCAGATGATGTAGTTGTGTATCGATTTCCAGGCTACAAAGTGCTCTGTGTTTCGAAAATCTTTCTGTGCATTATCTCATTCAGGCTTGTCCCAATGTAGAAAGGTTATTTGTCCCAGATCTACTGGTCAGACATGCCATGGAGGACTGCTGTCACCTGTCACCACTGCTGGACAGATGATTTAAACAGGCATTACAAATGGTCCAGCCCTTTCATAACCCTGCACCAGAGACGCTGAACTTATGATCACCAAGGTCATGAGGATGAGGAATAGTGTCTTCTCTTGTTCATTTTCCATGATCTGTGGTATTAAGCAGGTTTCAATTAGGATTTTAGGTAGATTTCTGCTTTGTTCTGCGGGAGTTTTAATCAGGCAGAACTTCAACACCTCACTTTCCTCACAACAGTCACCAAAGCTTCGCATTTTCTTTCCCCTCCCTCGGGGCACATTTTAGCAAAAAGATGCGATTCCAAGCTTTCCAGATGTTGCCTCTCAGATGTGCCTCAGCATGCATCTAGGAGCCATCTGGCCGCAACAACAGCTGGACTGCTTCCAAATGTAAGTGCTCACACAGGTAAGGAAGGGGGGTGTGAGGAGAAGAATGTGGACTCCTTAGTACTCTTGTCAGCTAAGTTTGTGATATTGTTTGACCAGCTGTTGAAACGATCTCTCAGCGAAGGCAGCTTTCGGAATCTAGCAGTCAGGTTTCCTGTCTGGGTGCCTGAGGGATATGGTCCACGGGCATGCGCGGCAGACTTAGACCCTGTGTAATTCTGAGTTGTTGGAAACCCTAAGAAGTGATGCGCAAACCTGTAATCCCAGAAGGTTGTGAATATAGCTGGTTAGTCTCCCTTTTGCCCCCAAGAGTGAAGAGCATTCATCAGATCCTTCCTTGGCTCTGAAGCCCTTCAATCCGATCCAAAAAGAGACAGACACTATCAGTTTGCTTATTCTAACTTACATTTTCCCCTAATCTTCAGTCAACCAACTTCACACACACACACACACACACACACACACACACACACACACACATGCACATACACACTTCCTTTCTCCCATCTTCCTCCCTTCCTTCCCTCCCTCCCTTTTTCCTTCTTTCCTCCCTTTCTTCCTCCCCTTCCTCCCTCCCTCCTTCCCCCCTTTCCTTCTTTCCTCCCTTTCTTCCTCCCCTCCCTCCCTCCCTCCCCCTTTCCTTCTTTTCTCCCTTTCTTCCTCCCCTCCCTCCCTCCCTCCCTCCCTTTTTCCTTCTTTCCTCCCTTTCTTCCTCCCCTCCTTCCCCCCTTTCCTTCTTTCCTCCCTTTCTTCCTCCCCTCCCTCCCTCCCCCCTTTCCTTCTTTCCTCCCTTTCTTCCTCCCCTCCCTCCCTCCCTCCCTTTTTCCTTCTTTCTTCCTTTTCTTCCTCCCTTGCTCCCTTCTTTTTTTCCTTCTTGTAGACTCCACCGGTTCTTTTCAAGGTGGGGCTTTCCCCCTAACTCCTCTGCTCCTAAATCTCTTTCTAGTCCAGAAGTTTCAGCAAAACAACGGATAACCATAGGGAGACGTGATCTTTTAGCAGGAGAGACTAGGGGACTTAGCTGACTTGCAGAATCTGCTCTTTTGTGGACAGCACCCCTCTGAGGGAGGCCAGGAACTTGGCAGCAGGCTTCAAGAAAGCAGCAGGAGGTAAAGGCAAGATGGGGGGCATGGAGAAGTGAAACAGGAAGGAGATGTACAAGGGGAAGGAGACCTCCCAGAAACCCTTAGGGGATAAGTTAGCATTAACCCAAGGGGGAGAGCTGAGAAACATTTGACCTGACTTCTCCAGTCCAAGATCTTGGTGGTCAACAGAGCACTGTCTTTTCTGGAAATGGACCCCGTGTGTGTTTTCCATTACTGTGGGTTGTATGGTCAGGATGTTCCCACCCTTTAGTTATATGCAAAGGCTGCCTCTTCCCTGTCCTCGGCCCAGGCTCTCCTACTTCTGTGGTTACATATGCTCTTACCTGGACCAAGGACCCTTTACATACTCCTATATACCTGCCAGTCCAAGCCAGTCTTTAAAAGCCTATTCTAGTGCCAGCTTATTGGTCACCGTAGGCAAGGATCATAGTTACAACCGAAGAGTAGGGAAAAAGAGAAATATGTATGTGTGTGTGGTGTGGTGTGTGTATATGTGTGTGTGTGTGACTGTATGTGACTGTGTATGTGTATGTGTGTGAGTATGAGTGTATGTGCATATGATGTGTAGACTAGACTATGTAGAGTAGTAATCTCTTCAAAGATTTAAGAGCCAAGACAACTAAGTACATTTTGGACTGAATCCTTGTTTCCCCGAAGTTATAAGATATATTTTAGTGATAGTTGATATGGTAGTTTGATTAAGAATGGTCTCCGTTAGGTTCAAGCATTGAATGCTCAAGTCACCAGGGGCTTTGAAAGGATTATACAGATTAGGAGGTTCCTTGCTGAAGGAAGTGTGTCATTGGGGGTTGGACATAGAGGTTTCAAAAGCCCATGTCAGACCCAGTCTGTCTGTCTGTCTGTCTGTCTGTCGGTCAGGATGTAGCTCTCAGTTTCTTCTCCAGCATGCCTGCCCTGCCTCCATGCTCTCTGCCACGAGACTAGACTAAACCACTGAACTGCAAGCATGCCTCCAATCCAATGCTTTTGCTCACAGTGTCTCTCCAGCAATAACGCAGTGATGGGGACAGCTGGGAAGGTATTAACCTAACTTAGATAATGGATGTTATTGAGAAACTGTTAATTTAGCTTTTGCGTAGTGACGTTAAAGTCATCTGAAAAATGGCATTCCTTTGTAGATGCCAGATGAAGAGTCACTATGACTGTGATAATCTAGCACGCGTGTATTTATACACGTACATATAACGTGGCAAATGCTGGCATTGAGAACTAGATGGGAGATTGTTAGTTTTCCCATGTTTTAAATTGTTTTGTACAGGTAAGATCTTTCATAATACAAATTATTTTTTAAATATTTATTTTATTTTTAATTATGTGCGTGTCTGTGCATGTAGATTGTCCTGAAGCTGTTCGTATTTCAGTGCCCCAAGAAGTACTGCCTCGGCACGTACTCAGGACTTCATAAGGACCTTCCCATTTTAATTAGTAAAATAAAGGCAAGAGACAGTGATTGGTCAGGGTAAGAGAGGTGGAGAGAGAGGGTCAGAGGACAGGGGAGGACCGAGAGAGAAGTTAAGATGAAGCTCGGGAAGGACGAATTAGATCCAGGTGGGCTTAATTGGTGTTAAGTAGCTATGAACATTTAAAATTTTTACAGGTCTAATATCTCATATAGACAGACAGTTTGTATCTTTGTCTATTTGATGTATTCTTATTGTGTAGAGGGTTTGTGAATTGAGAATTGAATATATAAACCTGTATGAAAAGCTATCGGGTGTTAAAATGGTGTTTGTGTTGGGATTGGGATAAAGAAACACATGGGAGGAGGCAGTAAACAGGCGGAGTAAACCGCCAGGGAAGGGAGTCGTGCAGACAGAGTGAGACCATGGGGGCTGCTTGGACAGAGCGACAAAGTCTGTGTGTGCGGCTCCATACTAGTAGGGATGCCCGTGGAGTGAGACTGAGGGGGCTGATATAAAGAGAACCACATGTTTTTAAATATTTACTGCAACATGCACACACACTCAGGATGCAGGAGAGGGCACTAGGAGAGGGCATTAGGTCTCCTGGATCTGGAGTTCAGATGATCGTATGCCAGCCAAAATGGGTGCTGGGAACAAAACTGAATTCCTCTCGAGGAGAAGCCAGAGCTCTTGACCACAGAGCCATCTCTCTAGCCACATAAGAAAAATCCTTAAAAGAATTTAGAGCAATGGTTCTCAAGCTGTGTATTGCAACCCCTTTGGGCTTTCACAGGGGTCACCTAAAACCATTGCAGAACACAGATATTTACATTATGATTCAATAATCTTACAGTAGCAAAATTACAGCTATGAAGTAGCAATGAAAGTGATTTTATGGTTGGACGTCACTGGGCCACAAGGAACAATAAAGGGTCACAGCGTTAGGCAGGCTGCAGACCACTGCTGGAGAGCAATACCAGGCTTTGTGGCCAGGCAGAGTCTAGGACTAGGACAGATTGCAGGGCTTCCTTTGCCAGAGAACCATTTTCGCTGCACACAGGGTAAGGCTGTGTGTGTGTGTGTGTGTGTGTGTGTGTGTGTGTGTTCACCTTAATAATGAAGGAAATGAGAGCTAATATCTTCATTCCCTTATTCCAGAAGTTCATTTAACATTTGATAAAAGCTCAGATACATTCAGACCTGACAATTTATTTAATTCTCATAATAGCTTTGGTTCCTGCTCTTCCCATTTCATGGGCTCCAAATTCAGCCTCTAGATTCAGTGGACACTCCCTCTTCATGTTCTGTTTGGAGCACAGACCCAGCCCATGGCAGCAGGACGAGAAGCTGGTTCCAGTTCTGCGGATGCCTCACTCCAGGTCTTCCTAGATCCGAGTTTCTCAATCCTCCCGATTCCTTATAATATCTATACTTCAGAGCTGCAATTTTGCTACTGTCATGAATGATAATATAACCATATGATATGCAGGAAGGTTCTTGTTCAGAACTCAAAGACTTTTCCAGTGTCCTTTCCTGCCAGTAGTAATGGGGTGTGATTTGTGAAATAGCCCCTCAGACCAAACTGGAGGATCATGTTGTTTTCTGGCTCTTTCACAGCACATCTGAACTTACAGACTTGCTCACTGCCATGTTTGAGGACTCCCTATCTATCCACTGGGCCAGCATGCACCCCACTGGGACCTCTCTGATTGCACCAAGGGAGTGCTGCTGGTGGTTTGCAGACACAGTGTAGAAATCCATCTGCAGTCAGGAGTCAGGTTCTCCTGGAAGAGGCATTTCTGAATCAGAGCAGAAGCAGACACCCGACCACATCAAGGGAGAGCTGACTTTCCGGCAGACACTGAGTTTCTATGTTTGAGAATGGCTACTGATTAGCCAACCGCAGGATGGGACAGGCCGGCTTCTCAGCTAGGGCAGAGGATAGTGAGGTTGAAGGCTGAAGGAAGCAGGCAGGGAGCACAAAGTGAAGGATCTGTGAACATCTGGGGATGCTTAATCTGGAGGAAATGGGGACCCCAAACACACAGTAGCACTTTTATGAGCTCTGATTACACTCTGGAGAAGACTGAAAATAACAGAACCTAATGCCCTGGTAACTAATAACATTCTGATGATAAATCATACTGCTTTCTTGAATACTCCCCCTTCCACAGGGCATGATGCTAAGCATGTGGAAGAGGCTAGAAAGGAACCAAACGGGCGTCTATGTATTGACTTCTCCCTATCACAGAAGACAAAGGTTTGAGGACATTGGAGAATTATGACTCCAAACCAACACTTGAATTTCGAGGTCAGGGTAAGGGAGGAGGTGAGAGTTGAGGAGGAAGGGAGCAAATCTCCTCTGCTTTCCTCATCCTTTCATTCATTCCGAGTTAAAACTAATGCGTCTGGACTGAGGCGAGTCTGGGCTCAAACCGAGCCTTGCCACTTGAGGGCTTTATGAATCTGGAAAACTCACTGTTGTCTATAGGCTTGTTTCTTCACGTGATCATGTGATGAAACAGATCCATGGTGTAGAAATTTGTGTGTGTGCACACACATGTGCAGCCTGTGTGTTATATGCATGCTTGTGCATGTGTGTGTTTGTGTGTGTATGTATACATGCCAGAAATTACACCTTCAGGTACTTTTCTCCACCCTTGTGAAGACAAGATCTCTCACCAAACCTAAAGTTCTCTGTTTTGCCTAGCCTAGCTGCCAGCAAGCCCTGGGAATACACCTATCCCTGCTCCACCCCTAGAAACGCCCAGGCTCCGGGGTTACAGACATTTGCCCCCACCCTTGGCTTTTACATGGGCACAAGGATCTGAACTCAGGTGTTTATTTGTGCAACAAACACTCTACTCACTGAGTCACTGAGTCAACTCCCCAGGTCCACCAGAAACATTTTGAGGACCAAGTTCCTGGCCCAGTACTATAACAGTTCACCGGGTCTGACAAATAGTGGTTGACTTCAACACCTCCTATTGTTGACTGTTTCAGTAAACATGTCCTTGGCTACTATCTTGAGGGTCCAGAAGTGATGGGCTTAGAAAAACATAATTTTACTCTGCACTTGTAAAATGAGACATGTTCCTAACTTCACCTTCCCTTTTATTTCCTTTCTTCTCATTTTTCCATTGGCAGACCATGGGACACATGCAAAGGAGAAAGGAAGGCCTTTGGGCAGAGGAGATAAGAAAGCATGCACTGTGAACTCTAAAATTCTCTGTGCCTGACTCACAATAGACACTTGATAGTGAGATTAATAATTACTTCCAGGGGCCAAACAGTCAGAAAAACGGAACCTTTATTTTTGTTTTTCTGGTGTTTTGATTAAAATATAGTCACTCATTTGTAATCCCATGGCTGTGAGCTGGTGGTCTGAGATCAGGTCTGTCCCAGCAACATGTTTTATTTGGCCTGCACAGCGTGTTAAAAATTAGAAAATTAACTCCATGTTGTTTCTGGCTTCTTTAGAAAACAGAAGATCTAGCTGCCCTGGGTGGCCTTTCTTCATGGTAGCAGGCAGAGGGAGCCAGGCAGGGTGGGAGTTCTATGAGAACTTCCCACTGATGCCCCTAGGAACCCCAGCCCATTCAGCCTCTTCTCACAGTGCCAAGGAGCTAGAGTTACAGTTGATGGCCTCATCCTGTGAGGTGAGTGCAGATGAGACCAGTGGGGATAGAAACCACGACTATTCCTTCTCTTTACTGTGCCTAGGGCAATTGTCCAGCTTGTCACTGTCTGTCCAGATACAAAAGCCTGGTGTTAGTGCCACCAAGATCAGGCTCCCTTTGTGGGACCAACCCTTCCAAGGAAAGTGACTTAGTGTCTAAACAAGGGCAGCTTCCCTCTGGTTACAAAACCACAGGATGGCACTAAAGTGTAACAAGAAGGAGGCTGCTGATCTGGGCTCATGTGATTCAGAGCCCAGAATGTCCCAAGAGAGAGCTTTGTCACCATAGAGCACTACGGTTCCATATTTAACCTTGCTTTTATTGTTTATGACCTCGGATGCACCTTTAGTTTCTCTTTTTCTAAGATTTGTTTTATTTTTTTAATTGTGTGTGTGCTGGTGTGTCCATTCACATGAAAGTGTCTGCAGAGGTCAGTTGAGGCCCCTACCGAGTCCCTGACAGTTGTAGGTCATTTGACAAAGGCTCAGTAAACCAAATTCTGGTCCTTTGCAACTGCCTATGCCTTCCACTGCTGGACTGACTCTCCGGCCCTTATTCTCTTGTTTCAAGTGAGCTGCTGCAAGGACTCCTGACAGATAAAACTGGAGCTTCTCTGGCTATCCATCACGATCCACAAATGATCCAGATTGAAAACCGCTGGCCTAGGCCATCATCTCTTTCTGTCATAAAGGACGGGACAGAGGCCCCGAGAGGAAAAGAGGTCCGTTGGCACTCATGGATGGATGCTGGACTGGTGTCAGGACAGACTTTAGTCTGGTGCCAGCTTGAGAGTAGCATTGCATCTGCACCCCGGGGTGTGAACCAGCCAGGCAGATGTGGCTCTCACTCCGCAGGGTTCTAGCTAGACTTGGCTGAAGAGTAACACACTAGGACCATCACCCCGTGTTTCAGGTTTCCTGATGTACCACAGTGGCATTCTGTTCCCTGAGGTATCCATCCCCCAGGCAGGCTGCCTGTGGTCTCTCCACCGATATTTTGTAGAGTCACCTCCTACTTGTTATTAGACTCGGTCAGCATGGTCAACAGAATATGGCAGAAGTGAAGGATGTCATTTCTGAGACTTCGATGAAAGCTCACACTGCCTTTTCCGTCTTCTAGATCATCCACTGCGGTGGAAACTTCATTGCAAACAGCTCTGTGGACAGCTGACAAGGCGAGGAGCCGAAGTCTGTTACACACAGGAGAGAGCATAGAGAAACATGACCAGGCATGGTCATTGTATCACAACTGATAGGAGGGTAGCTCAGCTAAAACCGTCTGAGAGACCCTGAGCCAGAACAGACCATAATAATCTAGTTTAGCTACTCTCAGATGCCTGATCTCCAGAAGTGTTGCGATTGCTTGTTTTAAGCTGTTCAGTCATGGGGTAGTTTGTTATACATCCATAGGGAATCAGTGCACTCTCATAGCAGCAGAGACCTAAACACCTCACCTTTACCAGCACTTCGGAAGACACTGAAGTCAGTTTAATGCTAAACTGGATGGCTTAGTCACAGAACATCTATTTGTTACAGTTTTGGGGGCTGGGAAATCCAAGGTTAAGGCACTGGCAGATTTGGTATCTGGTGAGGATCTGCTCCCTACTTCAGAGACTAGCCTTATGGTAGTTCCTCACAAAGCAGCAAAGAAGCAAGTTCCACTGGGACAATTACAAGTATACACAAAGACTTAAACTCTTACTACAGTCTGTATATGGTTTATCCTCAGGGTTCGTGTTGAAGTTTGCTTGTCCGTGGAATGGCATTGGAGGTAAGGTCTGGGTGAAGGATAGTGTCTTTGCCGTAGGACTGAATTAGTTCTCATGAGAGTAGGTTTTTATAATGCAGGCAGCATGGGGTCCCATCAGAAGCTGGACTGCGCTTCTATATATCCAGGTCTGTGAGTGAAAGTAATGTCCTTTCTATATATAATGCCTCAGAGACCCTGTTACAGCAACAGACCCAGACAGCACTCATAACCCCATCTAAATCTACTTAGAAAGCAGCTGCCATTGGCACCACCACACTGGAAGACAGAAGTCATGGGGGACATACAACATTAGGTCATGACAAGCATCCTTTAGAAAAATTCAAAGTCCTGGCAAAACATCATAAATGTTTTACTTTCTATAACTAAAATGTGATAACTAAGAAGCAAGAATTAACCTGGTATTTGTCACGTACTCACATTACTCTTATTTTTCCTTTCTTAAAAGAAATTATATGAAACCAAAGATAGTAGTTTTTAAATTGAGATGTATTTCACACAGGAAACTCACCATCCTGAAGTGTTCAATTTAGTGTTTTTTTTAAAGTGTATTTACTACGTTGCACAATCATTACCACTAGTTCTAGAATATTTTTATCCTTTCAAAGAGAAATACCACACTCCCCCTCCCCCCTCTCATTCCCTGCCATTCATTAATCTGCCTTCTGTCTCTAGGGATGTGTTTATTCTGGAGATTTCAGTTTGGTGGAATCATACAGTTTGTGGTCTTCTGTGTCTAGCTTCTTTCACTAAGCTTGTTTACAGTATCTCTCTGACTCAGCACGACTGGACCGCCGCCACTGCTTTTTCTGCGGAGTCACATTTTGTTGGGTGGCTGTACCTCAGTCTTCTTTTCCACTCATGAATTGGTGAGCATTGGTAGCGTCTCTACGTCAGAGCTTCAGTGAATGCTGCTGTAAGCATTTGTGGACATATCTTTGCATGCCTGTGTGTTTTCTTACATTCTCTTCAATACACCTAAGAGAGGAACCATGGCATCATACCGTAATTCTAGGTTTAACTTCCAGAGGAATTGCCAAAGCATTTTCTATAGTGGCTCAGCATTTTGCATTTGAGACAGATATTTTCACTCTATTAAATATTCTAGCAACTGGACCAAAATGAAATATGAAAGTTTGTAAAAAACTGAGACTTGGAAAATTTTTCTATATTATATTCATGTCTCTGTCTTTTGTCCTTGTCCACTGTTAGGTTTGCCATTGTAAGCTCTGGTCTCGTGGGTTTTTGAGCCCACCAGCTGTACTCTGATATTCTTTCTCTCTTAGAGCTGAACCCTGCCTCTAAGCTGAGCACTTCACTCCCCAAAACAAAGATGGCGTTTCTCCACTTCCTGCTAAGCTACTATGGCCATTAACTAAGTTGTGGTAGATAGGGACACACACACACACACACACACACACACACACACACACACACACTTCCTTCTCAGTGTAGTCAGGCCTGTTGAGCACTGAGCTGGAACACTGAAGCGAGGGAAGCTTAACAGGGAGCAGGTGAATCCAATGCAGGTCTTTGGTCAGCCATGCGTGTGAGGCAAAGAACATACTCAGGAACAGCTTTAGAGAACTGGTATTATTGTAGGGGAGGAGGGGTATTTATGTCCCTGGAGAGGTGACAAAGGCAGGGGTGTTAGAAGATGCTTACTCAGGGCCTTTAGGGTCTGGGAAGGAAAAACCTCATATGGTCAAACAAGAAGCAAAGCCAGATACTTGTCAGGGTAATAAATTCCAGTTAGGGTTGATGATGAGGAAAACAGGCTTTATGACAGGCGGTTGGACAGTAGAGGAGCAAACTCCAGCTGTCCTCATAACTGAGATATCCAGAGGTGACGCTTACTTGATCCCTCCTCTATAACCCTGGGCTATTATAATCACACACGGGTGCTTGTACACGCACACTCTCTCACACACACATACACATATTCACACAATCACACACACCATCTTAAATGTCAGCAATGTGCTGTTGGGTCAAATAGAAAGATGTCTTACATCTAACAAGTGCTCAAAAAACAGAAGCCAGTACTAGTTACTAGTTATCAGCAAAAATGAATATTCTCCTATTTGTACTTTTCTGAGGTGGTGAGGCCAAGATAGTATGCAAGGATATGGCCAGCCATCAAGTGAGGTTTGTTGATAGGGACCTCAGACCTAGGTAGGAAGGTAGGGCAAGGTACAAGAGGCTCAAGAGGCCTTGGAATGGCTGAGACTGTTGCTCATATCTTGTGTCTCTCCTCCCCATCCCACCATTGGAGTATGGAATCAATGACATGTTTTGACTTTGCAGGCTAAAGGACCACAGAAATCCCACTAAGACAAACCACACCTTGACCCTACTGCAGATATGGACTTTGGATCTCTGAATTGGTGATTCAGACTTTAGGGTCTGAGAGAAGAATGAGTATGTTTTCCACTGTGAGAAGGGCTTGGGCTTGGGGTTATCAATCAAGAGGAATGCTATGATTTAAATATGGTTAAGGTCTTCCTAAACTCATAAGGAAACATTACTGGACACTGGTAAGCCCATCAGCCGAGTCTTGCCATCAGGACTGAATCCTCGTGAAGGAGCCTGTGCTGTTCTTGCAGGAGGCAGTAGGCATGGGAGACATGGATGGTAAGAGCAGCTTGGTATGAAGGAGCTCAGCTTCCTCTGGCTGTTCTTGCTTCGACCACCATAGGGCCTTCTCTCACCCTGACACTAGGTATTGGGAGGCCTTCAGCAGAAGCCAAGCAGTCACCAGCACGTTGCTCTTGGACTTCTCAGCCTCCAGAGCTGTGAACTAACTGAGGTTTTATTCTTTATGTATCATTCAGTCTCAGGCGATTCTGGGATTTTCACAGAAAGCAGATTACAATACATTTCATCTACACATTGCCTGCTGTCACCTAGGAAGAGTGGATCTCCACTGAGGAACTGTCTTCGTTAGTGGGCCTATAGGCCTGTCTGTGGGGTATTTTCTTGATTAGTGATTGATCCACATTAGAGGGCCCAGCCCACCATGGGTAGTACAGTTCCTAGGCAGGTAGCTAAGACAGTCGATGAACAGTCCGATAAACATATCACCTCTATACTGTCTGCTTCAGTTTCTGCCTCTAGGTTCCAGGTTTCTGACTTGAGTTCCTACCCTGACTTTTTTGAGTGACTGATTGTTGCACGGAAGCATAAGCCAAATGAAATCTTTCCTCCCCAAGTTGCTTTTGGTTAAATGTTTTATCAAGGGAGTAGAAAATAAACATAAGGCACATTGCTTGCTGCCTAATTGATGTAGATTGATTTCCTTCTCCCTCCTCGCTCCAGACACTTGTAAAATATTCCCATTACTTCCCAGAAAAAAAAATATTAGGGAATGAAACCACCCACCATCTGGGCAAGCCCTTTTCCATGCTCCTGAGTAGCTAAGAACTTTACAAAGAGGTCGTCATTTAACTCTTGATTTGGGGTGGAGCTTAAATTGGTACTTACATTTGAATTAAGAGATAGGAATCCCCCTTACAAACACTATGAGATTCTTGAGGATGGTCCCCGTGGGCCCATGTAGACTCTTGGCAGGACATCACTCTGTGATTCACAACCCTCTTTATGTTCCAACAAAATTTAAATAATCTCAGCACAATGGCAAAGGAAATAGGACGCCTGCTTACTGTCCAGAATTTTTTTTTTTTTAAATCGTATTTAGCTTTCTGATGACACATGTTGAAATCTCCACTCTCTCATAAGGTTTGAAATTGCTTCAGCACCACGTGGGGCCAGGTTTGCTCCCTCTGGAGACTTAGATAAACACTCAAGTTCCTTAGGAGAACAAATGGCCAGATTTGCTTCCTACTAGATGATTTCCAGCTGCTCGCGCCCTGCCTCTCACCTCCCGGCCTGCAGCTGGAGTGTCCACTCTGTAAGCCTCACCCTTGGCAGCTCTCCCAAGAAGAGTAACACTGGCAATGAAATTCGAGTGAATAAAGTCACAGGAGACGAGCCAGGCATGTTAGCCATAACCGTGGCACCTGGACGACAGGGGTCGGCACAGATCACTGTGCGTTCGAGGCCAGTCAGTTATCTAGGAGACTCTGGCTCAAAAAATTATGAAAAATGGAAAATCAGTTCAGAAGGCACATAATGAGAGCTCGATAGGAACTTGAATGAAAGACTGAACCAGTGTCCCCAGGAATTATTCATTTCACGAATAGTTTACAACCCTGCATGGAAGGTTTTGCCGTGGAGAGTTGGCCGATGCATGTTCCTACTCAGGCTCCACTCCAGATCACTGTATCGGGATCTCTGTGGCTCTGACCTGCTAACAGACTCTTCAGACAGTTCCTTAGTCTCACTGCAGACACCTGTCCTTCAGTCAAACGGCTTTGCCAAGTGGCTCCATTAGGGGACAATGGCCTGTGGGAAATGTTAGCAAATGCTCACTTTGCTTTGTGACCTGCATTAAAACAAGGAAAGCCTGGAAGAGCCAAAGGACTCAGGAGAGCAAGTGCTAAACCATGCTCTTTGCCATCTGCTGACAGAGCCGGCGACCATTGTTACCCAGAGGAAGGTGTGCATCAGTTACTGCCGGGTTAGCAGTAATTTCACATACAAGGCCAGACTTCATGCAGGGTGTAAGCAGCAGGAAGTAGCATGAAAGACGGGAAGTAGAAAGAGAAGGGTCAGGTGGCCCTGGAATCGCCTGTCTCAGAAATAAAACAGGAGTCTTTTCCTTAGGGACTGTCCCACTTTGAAAACACCAAGGGTGAGCTACAGGCCACACAGAGAGGTCCACCACTGTACTGGACGCAGCTGGGAAGGTTGGAGGGCGGTTTCCTAAGGAATGTTCCATGTCTGATAATAAAACCACTAGTGTTACTTGGTAAAATTGTCAGGAAGGGTCCATAAGTACCTCAGTTGGTAAAGTGTTTGCCTATACTTGTACAAAGCCCTGGTTTCTATGTGTCTCTGTAATACAGTCCTATTATCCCAGCATGGGAACTGGAGGCAAGAGTGCATGCGCATGCATGTGCGTGTGTGTGCGTGTGCATGTGTGTGTCTGTGTGTGTGTGTCTGTGTGTGTGTCTGTGTGTGAAGTTCAAGGTGATCCTTTGCTACATAGAGACTTGGAAGGAAGTCTGGGTTGCATGATTTTGAAATGCTTCAGAAAAGCAACAAAACAAAACCCAAACCAATCAACCCCCCTCCCACCAAAACGCAGCAGAGAAGACTTGATTCCAATAATTTGTCCGTGTGAACCAAACCTCATTACTCTTTATAAGGTGCTTGTGGGATCATGGTTTCACAACCGTTTCCTACTCTCTAGTGTCATTGCCCCACTCAGGAGCAGTGGAAGCCTAGAGCTCCTCACTTGCTAGACAGGAGACAGCCTGGGCCTCTTTAGTTCTAGGAGCAGAAAACTGTGCTCCTCCCGGAGGCCACCATTCCTAAGCCTTTAGTATCTACTCTTTGCATGGCCATAAGTTTCCCATCATGCCTTGCACTCTCCCACCTCACGACCCTCCTCTCTGTCTGTGGACTTTTCACCTTTGACACAATTGGCGAGTGAAGCAGAGCCCCTCTGCTCCTCCTGTGGCCCTCCTCCTTGAACTACAGCTTTGCTCAGGATGGAAGCTGCCACAACCTGCCATCATCAGTCTGTGAGGACAAGTTCCTGTCACCAGGGGTGGGTTTTACAACCCCCTTACAGGGACAACATCCAGGTTTCCAAGCCCCTTACAAAATAACTTCTGTATTCTCCTCTCAAGTTGCAGTGACCCTGTGTCCTGCTCTGCCTGGCTCATGTCTGAGGTGCTGGGTACCATCACTTTGGCCTCAGGGATGCGGACCAGTCTGAGAGATGAGAGTGTTCATCTTGCTTCCCCCGTGATTTCAGGGGCACATGCTCTTCAGTTCTCATGTGGCTCTGGGGGTGGAAGTTAGTTCCTGTTTGAAAAGATGGTTATCTCTAGGACGCTGAGATAGCCCTGAGCGAACCTGACTTGTTGCCATAGGCACAGTCATTTCAAAGACCTTGGAACCTTGGGAACTGGCAAGGTCCCCCCTCTGGGTCAGGCTCAGAGGAAGCTGGCAAAGCCTTCCCATGGTCTGAGTGCCAAGTTGGCAGTTTGAGCAAAAACTAGCAACTGGGGTTCCTTCTCCTAGATGACTGAAGCTCCAAATAGCACCCCCCCCACTGAGTCTCTTGAGACTAGCTAGCTGCTCTTCCTGTGCTGTATGTGATGAAGTTCTAGGTTCCAGGCTGCTGTTACTTAGTTGGTTCTGATCCATCAGAACAAGAACATTGTCCACACAATCTCAGCTTTTCTCTTAGTATGTCTGTGTCTGTTCTTTGTTCTCTCATTACCCCAGTCAGGTTTTCAGGGCCAAGCTGTGCAGCACTAAGTGGACATCAATAGGGAAGATAAAGAAGCATTTTAATATGCAAAGCATAAGGTTTCTCTGTGGCGGAAGGGCCAGTGAGGGTGGAATGGGCTAATCACAGTGCTTGTGGATCAGTCTCTGTTCATTTGACAAACAGCTTCTTCTAGTAGTCCCAAGAGGACCTAACTTTATTTCTACAGGACTGGCAGATAGGAAGCATTCATTAGATATTTTTTAAGTGAATCAATAAAGTCATGATAAAAAGAAACAGGGTGGAAAGAAGTTGAGTCCAGCCAGAGGGAGACCAGCCTAGATAATGACCTAATGCCTTAATATCAATCAGAGGCTTTGTGGATGGCCGCCACTGGCAATAGCTCCCAGAGCTAAGGGTTCACAAGCAGCAAGAATCCTTCCTATACTTATCAGGTCTTTAAACACAATATGGCCCATTGAATACCCGAAGTGGCCATTTGGAGAAGGTAGTGGTTTTACTCCATAAAAAAGCAAGTTGGCACCCGCCACCAGGAACAGCACTGAGCCAGTGGTGAGCCAGCATGCAGTCCCCTGGTTCCCCCTCCCCTCCCCAGCTTGCTCCAGGGAACCAGTAACCCTGCATCAGGCTATTCCCAGCTGAACAACAAGGAGTGAGGAACCGAACTCAGACCACCCACCACCAGGAACAGCAGTGAGCCAACTGTGGTCCAGCAGTGATCCAGGAACACAAGACTGACAACAAGATGGCAAGAGGAAAGGAAAAAACGTACCCCAGGGAAACCAAGACAATCTGGCAACACCAGTACCCAGCTCTCCCATCAAAGCAAACAGCGGAATGCCAAACACACCAGAAAATAAATACGCAGGCCTAAAATCATACCTCAAGACGATGATAGAGATCCTTAAACAAGAACAGGAGGAAAAGCAATAAGAATCAGAAGCTTTTAAAGAGGAAACAAGAAAAACACTCAAAGAACTCAAAGAACTAGAGGAAAACAGAACCAAAGAGATGAAGAAATGGAAGAAGGAATTTAAAACGGAAATTGACACAATAAAGAAAACACTAAAAGAGATAACCCTAGAGGTAGAACGTCTAAAAAAGAAATCAAGAGTCACAGATGCAAGCATTTCCAATAGACTACGAGAGATGGAAGAGAGAATCTCAGGGGCCGAAGACAACATTGAAAACATAGACAAAACAGTCAGAGAAGATGCAAAAACTAAAAAGCTCCTAACCTAAAATGTCCAGGAGATCCAGGACATAATGAGAAGACCAAACCTAAGGATAATAGGAATAGAAGAGGGCGAAGAATATTAACTAAGAGGCACAGTAAATATCTTCAACAAAATCATAGAAGAAAACTTCCCTACCCTTAAGAATGAGATGACCATGAGCATAAAACAAGCCTACCTAACTCCAAATAGATTGGATCAGAAAAGAAACTCCTCTGGACACATAATAGTCAAAAATGACAAGTGCCCAAAGCAAAGAAAGAATATTAAAAGCAGTAAGGGAAAAAGGCCATGTAATATATAAAGGCAGACCAATCAGAATCCCACCCGATTTCTCAACAGAAACTATGAAAGCTAGAAGAGCCTGGACAGAAACCATGCAGACCCTAAGAGAGCACAGGTGCCAGCCAAAGCTGCTATACCCAGCAAAACTCTCAATCACCATGGATGGGGAGACTAAGATATTCCAAGACAAAACTAAACTTACACAATATCTGACAACAAACCCAACACTACAATGAATTATAGGTGGAAAACCGATTACAACGAGGGGAACTACATCCTAATAAAAACAAGAAAACTCCTAAGCAAGAAAACCAAAATAAGAAAGACATACAGACACAATTCAACCTCCAAAATCAAAAATAGCAGGAAACAGCAACCACTATTCCTTGATATCTGTTAACATAAATGGACTCAATTCACCAATAAAAAGACATAGGCTATCAGACTGGATATATAAACAAACCCCAGCAATTTGTTGCATACAAGAAACTCATCTCAGAGACAAAGACAGACACTCTCTCAGAGTAAAAGGGTGGGAAAAAACCTTCCAAGCAAATGGGCCCAAGAAGCAAGCTGAACTGGCCATTCTAATATCGAATAAAGTAGATTTTCAACCAAAAGTTATCAAAAAAGATAAGGAAGGACACTTTTTACTCATTACAGGGGAAATTTGTCAGGAGGAACTCTTAATCCTTAACATATATGCTCCAAATACAAAGCACCGATATTCATAAAAGAAACCCTACTAAAGCTCAAAAAATACATTGCGCCCCACACAATAATAGTGGGAGACCTCAATACCCCACTCTCATCAATGGACAGATCAGGGAAACAAAAACTGAACAAGGATACTGTAAAAATAGCAGAGGTTATAAAGCAACTGGAATTAATAGATATCTAGAGAACATATCATCCTAAAAAATAAAATACACCTTCTTCTCAGCACCTCATGGAACCTTCTCAAAAATTGACCACATAATTGGTCACAAAACAAGCCTCAATGGATATAAGAAGATTGAAATACTCCCAAGCATCCTCTCAGATCACCATGGTCTAAGGCTGGTCTTTAACAACAACAAAGACAACATACACATGGAAACTAAACAATGCTCTCTTAAATTATAGCAGGGTCAAGGAAGAAATAAAGAAATTAAGGAATTTCTAGAATTCAATGAAAACAAAAACACAACATACCCAAATCTATGGGATGCAGTGAAAGCAGTACTGAGAGGAAAACTCATAGCTCTGAGTGCTTCCAAAAAGAAACTGGAGAGAGCATACATCAGTAACTTGACAGCACATTTGAAAGCTCTAGAACAAAAGGAAGCAGATACACCCAAGAAGAGTAGACTGCAAGAAATAATCAAACTTAAGGCAGAAATCGACCAAATAGAAGCAAAAAGAACCATTGAAAGAATCAACAAAACCAAGAGCTGGTTCTTTGAGAAAATCAACAAGATTGATAAACCCTTAGCCAGACTAACTAGAGGGCAAAGAGAGAGTATACAAATTAACAAAATCAGAAAGGAAAGTGGGGACATAACAACTGAAACTGAGGAAATTCAAGAAATCATCATATCATACTACAAAAGCATATATTCAAGAAAGCTGGAAAATCTGGAGGAAATGGATAAATTCCTAGACAGATACAAGGTACTAAAGTTAAATCAGGACCAGGTAAACCATCTAAATATTCCCATAACACCTAAAAAAATAGAGGCAGTCATCAAAAGCCTCCCAACCAAAAAAAGCCCAGGTCCAGATGGGTTTAGTGCAGAATTTTATCAGACATTTATTGACAACATAATACCAATACTCTCCAAACTATTCCACAAAATAGAATCAGATGGAAAATTACCCAACTCATTTTTTGAGGCTACAATAACCCTTATTCCTAAACCACACAGAGACCCTACAAGGAAAGAGAACCTCAGACCAATCTCACTTATGAACATTGATTCAAAAATACTCAACAAAATCCTTGCAAACCGAATCCAAGAATACATCAAAACGATCATTCACCATGATCAAGTAGGCTTCACCTCTGGCATGCAGGAATGGTTTAACATACAGAAATCCATCAAGGAAATTCACCATATAAACAAACTCAAAGAAAAAAAAAACACATGGTCATCTCACTAGATGCTGAGAAAGCATTTGACAAAATTCAACACCGCTTCATGTTAAAAGTCCTGGAAAAAACAGGAATCCAAGGCCCATACCTAAACATAATAAAAGCAATATACAGCAAACCAATAGCCAACATCAAACTTAACGGTGGAAAACTTGAAGCAATCTCACTAAAATCAGGGACTCAACAAGGCTGCCCATTCTCCCCCTACCTATTCAACATAGTACTGGAAGTCCTGGCCGGAGCAATTAGACAGCAAAAGAAAATCAAAGGGATACAAATTGGAAAGGAAGAAGTAAAAACATCACTATTTTCAGATGACATGATAGTGTACTTAAGCGACCCCACAAATTCCACCAGAGAACTCCTACAGCTGATAAACAAGTTCAGCAAAGTGGCTGGATATAAAATTAACTCACACAAATAAGTAACCTTCCTATATTTAATGGAAAAACATGTGGAGAAAGAAATTAGGGAAAAGATACCCTTCACAATAATCACAAAAACTATGAAATACCTTGGTGTGACTCTAACTAAGCAAGTGAACAACCTGTATGACAAGAACTTCAAACCTCTAAAGAAGGAAATTGAGGAAGATCTCAGAAATTGGAAAGATCTCCCATGCTCGTGGATTAGAAGGATCAACATTTTAAAAATGGCCATCTTACCAAAAGCCATCTACAGATTCAATGCAATCCCCATCAAAATTCCAACCCAGTTCTTCACTGAGTTGGAAAGAGCAGTGTGCAATTTTATTTGGAATAACAAAAGACCTAGAATAGCGAAATTTATCCTCAACGACAAGAAAACATCTGCGGGAATCACTATCCCTGACCTCAAGCTATATTACAAGGCAACTGTGCTGAAAACTGCATGGTACTGGTACAGAAATAGGCATGTGGATCAATGGAATAGAATAGAAGATCCAAAAATGAGCCCTCACGTATATGGTCACCTGATTTTTGACAAAGGAGCTGTAAACATTCAGTGGAAAAAGGACAGCCTATTCAACAAATTGTGTTTGTCCAACTGGCACTCAGCATGCAGAAGAATGAAAATAGACCCTTTCTTATCTCCTTGTACAAAGCTCAAGTGCAAGTGGATCAAAGATCTCCACATTAAACCAGATACACTGAAACTATTAGATTAGAAATTAGGGAAAACCTTAGAACACATAGGCACAGGAGAAAATTTTCTGAACAAAACACCAATGGCTCGTGCTTTAAGGTCAAAGATTAACAAATGGGACTTAATGAGATTGCAAAGTTTCTGTAAAGCTAAAGACACTATCATGAAAACAAAATGGCAGCCAACGGAGTGGGAAAAGATATTTTCCAACCCCACATCAGATAGAGGCCTAATATCCAAGGTATACAAAGAACTGAAAAAGTGAGATACCAGAGAATCAAACAATCCTATTAAAAATGGGGTACAGACTTAAACAAAAATTTCTCAATTGAGGAATATCGAATGGCTGAGAAATATCTAAGAAAGTGCTTGACATCCTTAGCCATCAGGGAAATGCAAATCAAAACAACCTTGAGATTCCACCTCACACCAGTCAGATTGGCCAAGATCCAAAACTCAGATGACAATAGATGCTGGCGAGGATGTGGAGAAAGAGGAATACTTCTCCACTGCTGGTGGGTTGTAAACTGATACAACCACTCTGGAAACCAGTCTGGCAGTTCCTCAGAAAAATGGACATAGTACTACCTGAAGACCCAGCTATTCCACTTCTGGGCATTTACCCCAGAGATACTCCAACATACAACAAAGATACATGCACCACAATATTCATTACAGCTCTATATTTTTTTTGTGGGTGCAGTGGAACTTTATTGATGGTATTTAAGAGAGTAGGGAGGACTCACTAGGCCCCTATTTTTATGAGGGTCTGGGATGGAAATCGTGAGGGAGATGCTCAGTGTTGGGGGCCAATTTGGGATAGGACTCCTCAGCAACTGAGGGCCTCTCTCTTGCTCTCAGTGTCCTTGCTGGGAGGTGGGTGGTCCAGGGTTTCTTACTCCTTAGAGGCCATGTAGGTCATGAGATCCACCACCCTGTTGCTGTAGCCGTATTCATTGTCATACCAGGAAATGAGCTTCACAAAGTTGTCATTGAGAGCAATGCCAGCTCCAGCATCAAAAGTGGAAGAGTGGGAGTTGCTGTTGAAGTCACAGGAGACAACTTGGTCCTCAGTGTAGCCCAGGATGCCCTTTAGTGGGCCCTCAGCTGCCTGCTTCACCACCTTCTTGATGTCATCATACTTGGCAGGCTTCTCCAGGCGGCATGTCAGATCCACAACAGATACATTAGGGGTAGGAACATGGAAAGCAATGCCAGTGAATTTCCCATTCAGCTCTGGGATGACCTTGCCCACAGCTTTGGCAGCACCAGTGGATGCAGGGATGGTGTTCTGCGCTGTCCCAGGGCCATCACGCCACAGCTTTCCAGAGGGGCCATCCATAGTCTTCTGAGTGGCAGTGATGGCATGAACTGTGGTCATGAGCCCTTCCACAATGCCAAAGTGGTCATGGATGACCTTAGCCAGGGGGGCTAAGCAGTTGGTGGTGCAGGATGCATTGCTGACAATCTTGAGGGAGTTGTCATATTTCTCATGGTTCACACCCATCACAAACATGGGGGCATCGGCTGAAGGGGCAGAGATGATGACCCTTTTGGCCCCACCCTTCAAGTGGGCCCCGGCCTTCTCCATGGTGGTGAAGACTCCAGTAGATTCCATGACATACTCAGCAACAGCATCAGCCCATTTGATGTTAGCGGGATCTCGCTCCTGGAAGATGGTGATGGGCTTCCCATTGATGACAAGCTTCCCATTCTCAGCCTTGACTGTGCCATTAAATTTGCCATGGGTAGAGTCATACTGCAACATGTAGACCATGTAGTTCAGGTCAATGAAGGGGTCGTTGATGGCGACAATCTCCACCATGCTAGATCCTGAGCAGAAGGCAGCCCTGGTAACCAGGCACCCAATGCGGCCAAATCTGTTCACACCGACCTTCACCATCTTGTCTAAGTGATGGGGCTGGCACTGCACGAGAAGATGCGGCTGTCTGTAGAACATGTAAGAGCAGAGAGCCTACAGCTCTATTTATAATACCCCAAAGCTGGAAAGAACCCAGATGTCCTTTAGTAGATGAATGGATACAAAAATTGTGGTACATTTACACAATGGAGTACTACTCAGCTATCAGAAACAATGGCCTAACAAAATTCTTAAGAAAATGGATGCATCTAGAGAATATCATCCTGAGTGAGATAACCCAGTCACAAAAGAACAGACATAACATGCAGTCACTGATAATGGGATACTAACCCCAGAAAGCCCTGAACACCCTAGAAACAACCCAGAGACTGTGTGATGATCAAGAAAAAAGGAAAAAAAGAATATATTTTAATTATAATAGAACTGTATCACATCCCTTTTTTTTACTACAGCCCCTCCCAGTTTCTCTCCTATCTCCTCAAATTAATAACCTCTTTTCCTATATTATTGTTGCATATATACATATGTATATGTATAAGTACCCACAAATACTTAATTACAACCTTATAAAAATGTGTTTGTATACTTTTATGCAAAAATGCTTAAAAATCTGCACATTTATCTTTGCTTTTTAAAATAAAGTTAAAAAAAACTTTAAAAAAAAGCAAGTTGGCATGATTTTAAGAAGAAAATAGAGTCCAAGCTATTAGTTGCTTCTGTGTGGTGATATCTATTGCTTAAAAGGCTGAAGAGAGGACCTGTTTCATCTGGGTATGGTGAAGCATCCCCTTAATCCCAGCACCAAGGCAGGGGCAGGAACAGAGGCAGACTGACCCCCAGAGTTCAAGGCTACTTGGTCTACATAGTGTATTACAGGTTAGTGAAGACGACGTAGTGAGACCTCATATTAAACAGTACTGTACCTTCTTGCTTCCCATAAATTCTTTTCTCTAGAACAGCCATGCAGCAGCCACTGGCCACATACTGGCCATACTAACAGGTTCAGAAGCTGATAACTAATCTGAGTTAAGCTGAGCCTATAAGCCCCTTTACAGGTCCACAAAGATAAACATGAGCAAGCCTAAGATAAAACACCACCGAGTGCACTTCCCTGGGACCATTTAGAGAGCTCAGACCTCTGGGCACACAGATGTGAACCTGAAGGATGGCCACATCTCCCACCAGGCAGGAGAGGTGGATGTCAAGTGCAGAGACGCTGAGTCAGAAATGCCTGTAACCCTTCCCATGGGTGTATGGAACCTGCCTCCCAACGCAACTTGAATGAGATCTGCAGCTGGAACAATCCTAAATCATCCGTTCTGATGCTTGAGACTCAGCACCTTCAGGTAAGGTCAGTGCTATTCTTGGCATAAAAGATGGTTTTATCACATCTGCATGAGTTTCATTGTCTTCATGCAATCACTAGCATCCAGCTGCTGAGCCAAGCCACTTCCTATGCAGGTAAACTGCTTTTGATACCAAACACAAGCAGCTCGTCTTAGAAATGCAGGTTTGTTTGTTTGTGGTGAGAGATGCAGCTTTATTACTTATGGGCTACAGTCTTTTATTTTGATGGTTCAGAAACTTGCTTTTGAAGCCTTCCGATGACCCCACTCTGTCTACTTTACTATACTTCTAAAACTGTCAGTCAAGGCAGTCTGGTTTTCTTTTAGTTTTAGTTTTTTTTTTTTTCTTCATTGTTTTTATTTTGTTTTTTTTTTTTTTTTTTTACATGTTTTGTTCTTTCTCAAAACATTTTGCATTTGGTTCTGTCTTATATTAGCTAAAAGGATGAAGGAATACAAAAATGGTAAAATAAATTATACTCAGCTGAAGGACATGAAGCTTTTTATAAAACTTTGCAAAGGAGAACTGTACAGTTGACTACTGAAGCTATCTGAAAAGCTAGGTTAGTCCTAATTTGGATAAAGAACTATTCTTTTCATCCCACGGATGGTGGATGATAGTTCTCTGCTTTTCATTGAATAGCCCAGTCCTGAATAATAGTGCACAGAATTCAGGAAACCGTGCTACATTAGTTTGGCTTTCTGTTGCTGTGACAAATACCATGACCAAAAGGGACCCGAGGAAAAGAAGGCTTTATTTTATTATATAGTATTATGTATTGCTTTATTACTTATTTATTATTATCTATTAATTTATTATTATGTATTGCTAGATTTTCTTGGACCTGCCAGCTGCTGAATGATGACACAGAGACTTATTAATTGTATTATAGCTTATTCTTAGCTCAGGCTACCTCCCAGATAGCTCATCTAACTTAATTAACCTGACTACATTAGTACATGTCCAGACACATGGCTTATGGCCTCTTTACCTCTCTCCCCAATATGTCTGACCTCCTCCATGTCCTTGATTGAAAATCCTTCCACCTGGATTCTCCTTACAGAAACCAGCTTTCATCCTGGTGTTTTCTCAAAGCAATAGAAACCAAGAAAAATGCCATTCCTTGAGTTGTTTTGGAGCTCTCCTGTGGCCCATTGACCAGTAACTCACAGGGAGATAGCCCATGTCTGGCACTGTGACTTTTACTTTATAAAAACCTTCTTTGTTTTTATCTTCTGAGAGCTGCATTGTCCCCCAAAGCAGCATAGCCCCAACCCCTCTCTGTTACTTTATATTCGTGAAGTAGTTTAGCAAGCACAGCATAGCCTACGCTTTCCCACACATCCTTGGCTTTGGTGACCCCACTCTTCCTTCCTCTTCTCCTTCCCCATCCAACTTAAATCTTCAACTTTGATTCTCCCGCCTCAGCTTCCTGAGTACCAAGGATTAACAGGCCTGTACCACCGAGCTCACACTTTCCTCTTGCTAATCTGTCTACTAATATTGATTCTATAGGAAGAGTACTGTGAGTGACCAAAACAAGAGATATATTATAGGATATGAACATGAAAGACTTGTCAACTGTCAGAAGGAAGAGAGTATCAACTTTATCAGGACTTTTATGGAGGGATGAAAGGAGTGCGTGGTGTAGACATGAAGGGAACTAACTCCGCAACAAAGGTTCACATATTAAAAGTCCATTGCTGAGCAGTGAGTAAATCACGAAGCCCTGACTTGGTGACTGACTACTGTTAATCTTCTTAATTCCTTGATGGAGTCATAACATTATGGGAAGTTGAATGTTCTTTAACCTGCTGCCTCTACCAGAAACCAACAGCAACAGCAACACTACCACCCCTTCTACTATCCCTCTCCTTACACACACACACACACACACACACACACACACACACACACACAGACACACACAGACACAGACACACACACACACACACACACACACACCAGGAAGCAGATTGGTAGACAAATCAGATTCTATTTTTATAATTTAAATTTTATTTATATTATTACACATGTAAGTCTGATATGTACTTATATGGGAACATGTGTTCTAGAAACATGCAGGAAAGTCAGAGGGTAACTTTTCTTTTTCCACAGTGGAAGCTGGGGATCAGACTCAGGTTGTCAGGGTCATCCCATTGAGTTACACTGCCCACCTGGGGAATCAGTTGTTATTCAGGTCTGTGCTGGGAACATGGGGTAGACTCTTTTGCCAAAGAAATATAGTCCACATTTTCAAAACAGGAAGCATCTAACGAGTTTTCTGGAGTGATGGGTGGACCATTCCTGCTCATCCACCTAAGGTAGAGCCACTTGATTTTAGGTTCATTCACATCTTTTATTTTCTCTCAATATTTTTTATTGATGAATATTTACATTTATAGTACTGGGTTTCATATAGAGAATTTATTTCCAGCATATCACAACCCTTTGACAATATTCCTTCATTCCCTCTGTTTAGAAACTTTTAGGGGAAGATATGTTAGATCTAGGCAAAGGCAGGGATTTTCGGAAACAAATTCCCATAGCTCAGGAAATAGTGCCAGGAATTGACAAATGGAACTACTTGGCATTAAAAAAGCACTTCACAGTCAACAATGATGAGCAGAGACAGCCTACAGAGAAAGAAAGAATTTGCTAGCTATACATTTGTCAGAATTAATATCCACAGTATAAACAAAATTAAATCATATGAAACACCAAGAAGTCAAATAGCCCAACTGGCTTATGAGCTAAAGAAATCAACAGACAGTTCTCAAAACAAGGATGGAGGACAAGCAAATAAAATGTGTTCTTAGTCACTGGAGAAATGAAAACAAAAGCAGCAAAAACTAGAACAAAATAATAATAATAATAAAAAAAAACAAAACAAAAAGCAAACCCACAGTAGGATTTCATCATAGAATGGGTAAGGAAAAATGCAGCAGATGCTGATGAGGATATGGGGGAAAGAAAATCCTTTGATAGAAATTTACACTGGTCCAGTGTCTTAGTCAGGGTTTTTATTCCTGTACAAACATCATGACCAAGAAGCAAGTTGGGGAGGAAAGGGTTTATTCAGCTTACACTTCCATATTGCTGTTCATCACCAGAGGAAGTCAGGACTGGAACTCAAGCAGGTCAGGAAGCAGGAGATGATACAGAGGCCATGGAGGAATGTTACTTACTGGCTTGCTTCCCCTGGCTTGCTCAGCTTGCTTTCTTATAGAACCCAGGTCTACCAGCTCAGGGATGGCACCACCCACAATGGGCTGGGCCCTTCCCCCTTGATCACTAGTTGAGAAAATGCCTTACAGCTGGATCTCATGGAGGCATTTCTTCAACTGAGGCTCCTCTCTCTGTGATAACTCCAGCTTGTGTCAAGTTGACACAAAACCAGCCAGTACATTGAACCACTATGGAAACTAGCACGTTCCTCAAAAAACTCAATGTAGAACTACTGTATGACCCAGCAGCACCACTTCTAGATATAGAGCCAGCTACAGGATACTGCTGCTATGTTACAGAGTAACCCGCACAGCCATGTTTACTATTCATAATAGCTGGGTTAGGGACTCAACCTAGGTTTCATCTGTCAACAGATGAATGATCATATAAAGGAAGAGGTCTATGACAGGTTTGGGGAGAGGTGCTGTTCAAGAGAGGCATGGGGGAGAGAGATTATCCCTTAAGCAAAAAGTTTGTTAAAGCTGACAGCATAGAAGGATTTAAAATAAAGCTCCAGAGGTGTAGGGAAAGAAAAGGAAAAAAAAATCCCTTATGGGGAAGTAGGGCTGGAGAGGTGATCTGCCAAAAGAGAGCACATCTGCAGTTGGTTGCCATTACCAAATTAGACCAAGAGGCACTGTGTTCTTTTCAGTTTAGGTTGGGGCAGGTGTTTGAAAGTCTCAAGGACATTTATGGGTAGGGTAGTATAAAAAAGTCCACAGGACATTGAGCTTAGCGAAATGTGACTTAGGCAACATGGTAGTGGTCATCCTGCCTTTAGGTCTGGCCAGCCATAAATCTGTGTGTCTTCTTACCTTGAATGCAACCTTCTCCACTTAGTGTTGGGCTGCCTGGAAGTCCTGTCCCCAGGAAGGACAGACTCCTTGTTTGTGTGGCAAGACATTTACAGTCTTTACATTTGAGAAAAGAGGGAAAATCTTATAGGAACAGTCTCATAGATGGGGGAGAACCTAAGGTGTTAGGGAATGTCAAGATCATTTTGGCTACTTCCTCCTGAACTGGGGTGTCATGAGATCAGTATCCACCTTCTCTTCTCCCCCCAGTTTTGCAGCAGGTAGTCAGATGCCATCTTTGCATTGGAGGTTGGCATCTGAACTTTCACATCAGGAAGACATTGTGTACATGAGTCTGTGTGGTGTGCTGGACAGTAGTGTGAATAATCGGATTAGCTTGTGGACTGGAGAGACCTTGGTATAAGAACCAGAATGGATTAATGCTCTAGTGTTGTACGTCAGTGCCTGCTCTGCTGTCATGGATACTCTCTCTGGAACCACAAGGCAAAATAAACTTTGTTCTGGATGTGCTGTTTATCACAGCCACAGAGACCAACTAATACTGTAAGAGGGAAGGCAGAGGACCTTTACTTTTGGTGGATTTTATCTTTTTTTTTTTTGACAGACTCAAGCCTGAACTCACTGTGTTAGCAGTTCTGTTAACACATTAACTTTGCAAGTGAAAAAGTGATACTCAAAAGGGAGGAAGAAATGTTACAAATGTTTTTTAAAAATATTATAATTTAGAGTACCATGTGGAAAGGATAGGTTGTTATAGGATAGATGAAAGCAAGTAATGTCATAAACCAGGGTAATTCTTACCAGGCTTGTCCTGAACTCAGAGAGCTGGTTGTCTCTGTCTCCTGAGATTAAAGGCATATTAGGTACCATAATATCTGGACCTAAGCTTTTTTATAGCCACTTTGCCTCAAGATCCTGACCTGGATCACAGGTGTACCATCCATTTCTGAATTGTAGTTCATTTCGGATGAAAATTTCAAATAAAAACAATACTAGGTAAAAATGGCTCCTAACATGACATAACTATTCCTGTTCATCTGCAAACATATAAATAAGCTTAGCTAGGTGGAATCTTGCCCTGAGATCACAACTCCCTTAATTCCATTTAATATTTTTGAACCCAGAATTTAGCTACATTCCATTTCCTGTGGCTCCTTTACTCTTTCTTTTCTAAGCTTGCTACATCTGATCAAAACGTTCTTCATGAGAGTGAACCACAGGAGAGCGTTCAGGCTAGGTTGCTTTGAGATCTCCTTCCTCAATGCAACCAATCTGAATCAACTTTGCTCCAGGCAGACTCCTCAGAAAAGGGCAAAGAGCAGCCACATTCTTAAACAAAACATCAGAACAATGATCTCCATACAACACACCAAAATTCCTCTCTTCTAAAACCCCTTGAGCTAAGCTCCCAAAGTTCAAATCATCTTCAGCACCAATGTCTCTCATATTTCTACTAGGATAGCCCATTAAGCTCCACTTAAAGCATTTCACCTTTCTCTAAACCCAAAGTCTCAAGATCCACATTTCTCCAAACACAATCACGATCATGTCTATCACAGCAATACCTTAGTCCCTGGTACCAACTTTTGTCTTAGTTTGGGTTTTGTTGCTGTAAAGAGACACCATGACCAAGGTAATTCTTATAAGGTAAAGGAAGACATTTAATTGGGACTGGCTTATAGTATCAGAAGTTCAGTCCATCATCATCATGTTGGGAAGAATGGCAGCATTCAGGCAGACATGGTACTGAAAGAGCTAAGAGTTCTACATCTTGATTTGAAGGCAGACAGCAAGAGAGACGATTTTCCACAGGCAGCTAGCAGGGGACCCTCACATTGGGCAGGGCCTGGGCATAGGAGCCTGAAAGCCCACCTTCACAGTGACACACTTTCTCCAACAAGGCCACACCTCCTCATAGTGCCTCTCCCTGGGCCAAACATATTCAAATCACTACAAATATAAAGTAGTTGGACATCATTTACAATGAAAGTTGAAGCTTATCAAAGGGAATAAGCCAATTTCCTCCTGGTGAGACACCAGGTTTTATAAATTTATTTTTGGTTTTCATTTTCTCCATTATAACAACCTGCCATTATTGGGAGGTAGAACCTGATTGGTGGAAGCATGACACTGAGGATGTGTTCTGGACCCATCGTCCTTCCTCTCCCACTTTCCTGTCTGTCATGATTGGGTACCTTACCCCATCACACAGACTTAAAGCCCTGAAGTTTGGACTCATCACAGGCCCACGTAAAGCCATTTGGGTTTACAAAGTAGATGAATGCAGAAGAGCCTGACATTCGTGCCTTTGTGCTTCATCTCTCTCCTCCTCATTTGGTCACTGACTTACTGCTGCATGCCAGCACATTCACTCAAGCATGTGTATCCAGAAACCAAGGATGCCTAATATATCTCATCGCCTGTCAGGTTTAAAGGCACAAAGGTAAAACCAATGGAAGCATTTTATGGCCAGTTTCTTATAATGTTCAAAAATCCCCCTGAAGGTACTCAAAGCTTTCCAGGAGCTATCCAAACCCTGGACTTACCCTGTATTGCAAACACAACTCTCAGAACAGATTGCTTCTGGATGAAATCAGTTATTTGTAACAATGATGCTGTATCCTAGAGCACAAAACCATATCCTGAGAATTACTTTGCCCCTGAAAGCATCAAGTGCTTCTGTGGACGATCTTGCAAAACCCAAACTCAGACCATGATCAACTGAACCACATCTTGGCTAGACCTATTTAATTCTTCATACTTCCTGGTCCCCACACTTCCTTTTACTGAGCTGAAAACTCCCACTAGTACCCTGAAGATGGACTTGGGGTAACCGGAACCTCTGTCTGGTCCTCCTTCCAGAGCACATTGATTAACTCATCCATTTTCCGTTTTCACGACTGCTTCTCTCTTTAACCAGAAGAAGTACTGGGGTTGAGTGGCTAAGTATAACTCAAGATTTCATCCTCAAATTCTTGTTACAAAAGTTCTAAAACTGTGAGATAAATCTTTCTTTTAAGCTGTTCTCATTCTTCAGAATAAGCCAGGCACATGTGGTCAGGAACACTCTCCAGACAAAAGTTGAGCTGAGAAATGGAGTCCTTCATTTTGTGCTAAGCTTACAGAGCCATTGGTGATTTCGGTAATGGAAGACTGCCATCTTGACAGCAGGTTTCTCCAATAGGTCAGAGCTGGGGTTGGATTTATAACAAGGCTAATGGTTGAAAAAACAATCCCTGCTTTCCCCCCTCCTCACAGGTTTTTTTTTTTTTTTAAACTGCTGTACAAATTTAACAATTGATTTAACACAGATTAGCAGAAGGTAATGATTTAGGAGGCAAATGTGGCAAAATTTATATTAAGAGTTCATAGGAAAAAAACATTAAACAGAAAAACCAAATGTTGTACTAAAGATTTCCTTGGAAAACTTTAAAGATTAAGCAACAGTTAATGAAATGTGGGAAACATACAAAGTGGAAGAGGTTACACTCGACCTGAAGGTGGGTAGTTATCCCCTGCTCCAGAGTATCTGTGCACATTTCTCCTCTGTAAGACAGTATCCTTGGATGAAAATTGTTCATCTAGTCTGGGCTCTTTTTGCAGCCATGTATGGCTTTTGGGAGAGCCTGTGTGGACTGAGGAAATGGCTTCCATTCCAAGTGCAACAGGCAAGGGGACAGATCTGCTTCCCCTTGGGCCTGAATGAAACTTGTCAGAAAGGCTGGTGGTGAGAAGAGAGAGATGCAACCACCAAGGCTACCTCACTGGAGGAAGGCTGAACGGCTAATGTAGAGTAACTGTGGATTACGAAATGGTAGATGGAGTAATAGCCTCCATCCATGACTGTGCATTTAACATTGCTTTTTGGTGAAATAAGTGATATAAATAATGTGTTTTCATACTGTTAGACATTGCTAATATTTGTTTATTAATATCCACTTAGCCATCCAAGATCAATTGGCACGGACTTGAAATGGATAGTGATGGGCATAGAAGATCCTGTAAACCTTTTGTAAAAAAAGTTTTCATTATATTATGTAAACCACTGAGTACTGTACAGACTTGGGAAAGCATGTTGGATAACAGCAAAACACAAAAACAAAACCAAACATAAAACAAAACTAAAAAAAAACACTGTAAGCTAAAGGTTTTAAAGACCAAAGGTATCCTGAACAGGTAGAAGTGGGTATTTTCAAAAGCCACAAGATAGTTGAGTAAGAATCGTAAAGCCAGCAGTGGGCAATCTCCCTGTGAGTCACTGGCCAGGAAGACCCTCGAACACAAGGCTATTGCCACTGCTGTTGACTGCATGAAAAATATAGATGGTAAATTTTTATTGCTGAATAGAACTATATGTCTGTAACATGGAGAAATCAGACTGGGATGGAGAAGAGGGTCTCCCCCTGTTGGTGGTCTTTTGTAGTGATAGAAGACACCGTGTGAAGGATGAGAGAAAACTGAAGCCTGTAGCTCTGTGAATATGAAAACTGTGTACTGTCAAGACTGGTCTACTGATACCACAGTATCATAACTGTGAAGGGTAAAACCAAATGTCTTTCGGTTGTATTTAGAACCTACTCAAGAAGAACTCACTTCTGGTCCTGTAAGCCAGGACAAAGGCTTGTGGCTTGGGCAATCATAGACCACACCAATGGAAACAGCTATTATTATTTTGATAGCTAAATATGATGCACTCATCAAATTGCACTCTAAAACATTTGTATTTATACTCATAAATGATCATTGCTATCATTTCAGTCATAAAGGGAAGATTGTTCTCTTGCAATGGCTGATATGCTGTAGGTACTGCTTAACTACTCCAATTCCTAAGAATAAATAAATGATGCAGTGGTATAGTGATCCAATGCTCAGCCATAAATGAAAGATAATAATCAGGATTCCATGTCATCCCTTCCAAAGATGCAAAAACACCACAGAAGAAGAGGTGAAAGTACAGTAGGAATGAGAAAGAAAGGTGAAATATTGCTTTGCTGTTTCTTCCAAATGGAAGCATTCTTTGCTTGTGAGAGGAAGGAAGCTTAGGACTCTAGAAGTAAACCAACTAACAAGGTTCAGAAAGTTCCTGAAACTTGCAAGATGCACATTTAAGTTGGGTCCTTAAAATTATAAAAATAGTGACTATTGTTGCAGAAAGAGACTCTTCCATTGACTAAATGCCTGCAGGTTAGGCAGGTTGTTAGGTTACAGCCTTGATGAGTAATCACCCACCCTAGGGTGGGCTCTTGGGTAATGAAACTGCCTTTGAGTCACCAATGCTTCTGAAAGTAACTCTTACATATGCCCTTGCAAGTAATAGGGAAAGTCAAGCAACAGGGTCATTTATCCTTTTCTGTGGTCAAAGCATCATTTTCAAATGTTAACAGCAGGCCTCTCAGGGGCTGCAGAGATGGCTCATTGGTTATGAGCACTTGTTGCTCTTGAAAAGGACCAGCAACCACTTTGGGTTGTTCACAATTACCTGTAACTCCAGCTCTAAAGGATATAATGCTCTTTTGTGACCTCTAAGGACAGCCACACACTTGGCATACAAACAAGAACACACATACACACACACACTCACTCACACACACACACACACACACACACACACACTCATACAAAGAAAAATAAAATGCTTTTAAAATTAAAAAGCAAGTCTTCCATATAATGCATACGCATTTAAAAGCTGTATATTAATGAGGAAGGAGTAGAATATAAGGCCTTTTTAAAGAATCTAGCATGTGCATGGATATTTATAGCTGCAGAAAATAGCAGTATTTAACTAAGTAACAACATCAGTGATCCAGTATCACTTTTGAGAAGTATCATTTCTTGCGAAATATTTTTTCTTTGTGAAACAAAAAATACTTGGATTGTAGCCCAATAAGAATAAGAATTTGTAAAATCTAATCAGTAGAAAACAGTGATTCTAACACTTATATATACCTCCAGAAAATGAGCTCATTCGTGGGTGGACCTTAGAGGTACTGTTCCAAGCGGACAACCGCAAGGTATGTGGTCATTCTGCTTTCTATTTCCAAGTTGTTGGTCTTTTTTCCCCGAATGCTATAACCAACAGATGGTCTCCAACACCAGCCTGCAGAAATCAATTTCATGCCTCTGTTCAGAGGACTCTTAGATTCTTTCTGTCTTCACTCCGATAACCAGGGCATATCGGTTAACTTTATGTACCCACATGGCTAAATATGAATCTAGGTGCTTCTGAAAAAGCACTTTGTGAATTTCTTAATCTCTCTAGCCAATACACATCAAGAGTCTAAATGACTGGAAAGTCTCAAGGTTCTGAGAACAGAACAGAAATTCCTTGGAGAGAGAAGTAAATCTGCCTTAAAGCACTGCACCAGCTCCCACTGGAGTGTGACATTCTGATGGCCTTCCAAACAGATTTCAGACTTCTTGGCTCCCTCAGACACACAAACCAATGCCCAGAAAGAAATCTCCAAGGACCCACACTCCCTTACCTAGCTCTCTTTCTCCCCAGAAAGCCTTGACTCATGAACTGTCCTTAGGAATACTATACTCCCCGCCCCCACAGCCAGCCCACTGCTTCCTGTGGTATAGTCTCCATGCTGGGCACCACCTCACTTCAGTAACCCAATGTTAGGAGTGTCTCCAACTTTAATATGTGCTCTGGGGACAGAGAGGCTATAGCAGAACAGGAAAGAGACTCCTAGACATTGTTCTTCATGATTGCTACTCTCAACACAATCCTTGCATCTATTCTGAATTGCTACCATGTTAGAGTCTTGTTCTCCCCAAGTCTCTATCTCAGCATTTTTCTTGGATCTTAGGCCTCTGAACTTCAATTTAAGTCAACTGCCAAAAGGAAACTTAAAAACTGTCATCACCCAATTATATAAAGAATATGAATCTCATGAGGAGAAATATTTTGCTTTGGTCTGTTGTGTTTCCTGATATTACCAAGAGTGATGGTGGGCAGTAAACTAAGGCTAGATTACAATTTCAGAGGTTTAGTCTACTGTTGTCATGGTGAGAAGCATGGCAGCATGCAGGTAGACACGGAGCTGGAGAGGTAGCTGAGAGTTCTCCATCTGGATTGTCAGGGAGCAGAAAAAGAGTGAGTCCACTGGGCCTGGCTTGAGTATCTGCAAAGTCAAAGCCCAGAGACACATCTCCTCCACACCTACTCCAACAAGGCCAGACTTCCTAATAATGTTACTCCCTATGGGCTTATGGGACAATTTTTATGCTAACCATCATAGGCTACCTGCTGATAGCCTGCCCTGTCAAACCTCAACTGCACAAGCTAACCCTTCCTCCTTAAATCTCTGTGTTTCTCCTCTTGACTCTATTTCTGCAGTGGAACACTGACTGACAGAATCTCCTATAGGCTTGGTGGCTGTAGTGCCACATGTAGCAAGAGCTACAGTATACATGATTTATATAGCTATAAGAGGTGATTCATTGTGAGAATTGGGTCATGTGACTTAGTGAGACATTTCATTTTATGCTGCCTTTCAACCTGGTGAATGAAAGCTGATAGTGTAATCTAGTCCATCTTTAATGGTCGGAGACTGAGAAGAGCTGATTCTGTAAAAAAACAAAAAACAAAAACAAAAAAACAACAAAAAATCTCTCTGCATCTGAAGATGGACAATCAAGAACTCTGATGGCGAAGGCAGGAACAGACAGATACCACGACTAAAGAAAAAATAGTTGGACCTGGAAATTCAAGAATTGGAGACAGGAGGATTGCAGGGTCAAAGCCAGTCCAAAGTAAACTGTGAATTGCAGCCTAGCCTGTGGTATACAGGAAGACCTTGTGAACTTACTGATGGGGTTGAATAAGAATGGATCTCATTGCCTCATATGCTTGAAAACTTGGTCTTCAGGGAGTAGCACTACTTAAGAAGGATTAGGAGGTGTGGCCTTGTTGGAGAAAGTGTGTCGTTGGGAGAAGTCTTGGAGGTTTCAAAAGCCCAAGTCAGGCCTATTGACTCTCTCCCTTCCTACTACCTGCAGATACAGACACAAAGCTTTGAGGTACCTCTCCAGCACCATGTCTGCCTGCATGCTGCCATGTTCTCCACCATGATGTTGATGGACTAAATCTCTGAAACTATAAGCCATCCCCAATTAAATAAATGCTTCTTTTTATAAGAGTTGCCTTGGTTGTGGTGTCTTTCACAGCGATAGAACACTAATTAAAATAAACACTGTATATGAGAGAAGGAAAGAGAGAGGGAGAGGGAGAGGAGGAGGGGGAGGGGGGATTTAGGCCCTTAAAAGGTTGAATGATGTCACTCATGTTATTGTGGGTGATCTTTACTTAACCTGCTGATTCAGCTGAGACTCTCTTTGGGAACCCCCTTTTGGAAACATTTATAAATGATGTTTTTCCAGCTCTCTGAGCATTCTGCTTAGCTCTGTCAGGCTGACCGGTAAAATTAACTGCCATACTTTTTTATACACTGAGATCTTGGCATGATGCCTAACCTTAAAATGAACATCTACAAATGGTAGCTGTTAGTACTTTTCTAGGCCTCAGAACAAATCTATCAAATCCAGAATTTACTTGGGTTTCAGAAGCATTTGAAAGAAATCCTAGCTATTTTTGCCAAACCCAAATTTTCCCAGCCTTAATTGACAGATGATTAACTAAGGGAGTCTAGACCACCGCTATTACATGTTTTCGATTTGACACAAGCTTGATTTAAAAATAAGTTTCTCCCAGATATGTTTAATTGAATAAATCCCAGTAGGGACCTATATGAAACAGTTATCTGTCATTTATTGCTGCCTAAGCTTTCAAATATCTCTTCAGAGCTTCATGGTTTCCACATCCTGTATTTTCTTTTCTCAAGGGTAAATTATTTCATTAATTAATTTATTCATTATTTTCATCTGATCCGCTCCCCCTCTTCCTAGTCTCCCCTCCCCACAGCTCCTCTCCACTATCCTTCTCTGAGAGGGTGAGGCCTGCCCTGAGTGTCACCCCAACCTGGAGCATCAAGTCACCCTAGGACTAGGCACATCGTCTCCCACTGAGGCCAGATAAGGTGGCTCAGTTAGGGGAACAGGCGGGAAACAGATTTAGGGACAACCCTTACTCCAGTTGTTGGGGACCATCATGAAGACACCTGCTATATATGTTCAGCCCACTTTGGTTGGTGGTTCAGGGTTCAGGTTAGTTGGTCTTCCTGTGGAGTTCCTAGACCCTCTGGGTTCCTCATTCTTTCCTCAAACTCTTCCACAAGACTCCCAGAGCTGAATCCAGTGTTTGGCTGTGGGTCTTTACATCTGTTTCAGTCAGTTGCTGGTGGGGCCTCTCAGGGGGACAATTATGGTCGCCTAAGGGTGAATTTTTTAAGTCACTCTTTACTATCCTCCTTTAGTGAAAAAGGGCAGACACATGCCTTCAATTTTAAAGGCCAAATTGCTCTGAGCATGATTGGGTTTGAAATGAGTTCTTCTAGGTAGACAAATAATAGTTGTATATGTTTATGTAGCATAATATGATTTTGTTTTATCGATCGATGTACTCATTATAGAAAGTGGAAGAGGAAGTGTAACTATCTCAGGACTGTCTTGATCCGCCAGCCACCCAAGTAATGATGTGAAGACTTTCAACTATTTACAAACACTTAGGTCTCAGCTTAGGCTTGTTCCCAACTAGCTTGAATAACTTAAATTAACCTGTTTATAATAATCTACATTCGGTTATGTGGCTCAGCGCAGGCACCTGTTTCTTATTGTGTTGACTGGTGAATCTCCCACACCAGCTCCCTTCCCAGAGTTCCGATCTCTCCGAAAGTCCCACCTTTCCTCTCCTTTATTAAATCAATCAGAAGATGCCTTATGCAGGTGATGAAGGAGAGAGACCCACCTTCACACAGTGTACAAAAAGATTATCCCAGCATGTGGGCTTGGGATGGTGGTAAAAATGGCTTCTTTTCACACCTCTGCAGCCCTGGGAGACTTTCTTGGGAGCCATTCTATAACTCAGTGCTCCAACAGTCTCACAGTTCTGGGAGTTACCTTGTGGTTTGTGACAAATCCCTTGACATTCGAACTGACAAAACCATTCTACTGTCAGCAGCTAAGTGCCTTGTCATTTAATACAAACGTCTTGGGACATCTGTATTACAGATATTTGCTGAATTAATAATAACTTTTAAATTTAAATGTATTTTACTTAAGTATAAATTATGCCCAGGAGTGTAAATGTTCTAAAAGTGCAGAGCAAACGGGATTTTCTTCCCTAACTCTGTGGTCTCACACTCTAGCAATAATACCTTTGTGAAAAGATTAATTATAGTAGAAAATAATAACTATGTGTATGTGTGGAGTATAACATATAATATAGAGTCAATCAACTTTTTTAAACCTATCACTAATCCATCTTTTTTTTCTAGTTAGAATTTTGACAATTTTGGCAATTTTGACAAATGAAATAGTTCCTAACGGGTTTTGGGGGAAAATATTTGGTGTATATATTATAGAAAAATTCAAGCTTTACCTGAGGATTCAGCAATTTGAGTTTATTGAAATAAGTTAGCAGTAGATGTAAGAAGAAAGGTATTTGATTTTTAAACTTAAAAATTACATTTATATATACATAAAAATGTGTGTGCTTGTGTGTGTGTGTGTGTGTGTGTGTGCGTGTGTGTGCCATGGCACACATGTGGAGGTCAGAAGACAAATAGTGAGAGTCAGTCAGTTCCTTCACCCATGTGGGTCCTAGCAACCCAACTCATATATATAATAATCCACATTATAGAATTATTTATCAGGCCCTTTATCCCCTGAGCCGTTTCTCCAGCTCTATAAATTAAATCAATATGAGTATGTGCACAAGAACCAAACCACATAAAGTCAAAGAAGGTCCAGGTGGTAGCAGCTTAAACATTCTCCTCACCGGGGAATTTAAGACTATCGGCAATTAGAGAAGACCAGGGAATGGCTTGAGAGATCAGTAGGACCAAGGAGCTCGGCAGAGTGTTTGTGGCATCTGGATGTGATGTTAATTCCCCGGTCCCTTGCTCTGTGGTACGCTTAACCTTCATCAGTGCATGAGCCTGAGAGTGACTGTGTTTTCTCTTTGGTGAAGCACTGTAGAGGAACTTTGAGAGAAGCCTCATCTAGTAGCTGCTAGTGCCCTTAATTTAAAATAATCGGCATGCCAAGCTTATCTCTTTCTAAGCCCCAACAGTATGCTCGCCCCTCCTGATTTGTAAGCTCTAAAGGAACACAACTATGTCCTAAATGTCATATGTATCAATAATCTACCTTATGCTTTTCAATGGTTGTGTGGTAATTTAATATGCAAGTGTGCCTTATTTTATTTAAGCAGTCCCGAATGATGGGCATTTGTGTTACTAGCTTCCTGATGTTTTAATACTGCTATCAACACTTGTAAGTTGATATGAGAATGTGTCTGTAACACACACACACACACACACACACACACACACACACACACACACACACAATGACACCTTTGTGCAAATATATCCAAGAAATAAATCTGCTGAACTGGAATTGCTACATGAAAGTGTGCAGCAATGCTCTGCACTGGCAGATAATGCCAACTTCTGCCTGAAAGTGTAACCGACAAGCATTTGGACTCAGCGGTTCGCCCCGCAAGCTCTCTCAGCTTTCAACACGCAGCTGGGGTTTTGTTTGCTTGCTTGTAGAATTTCACCCCTTAAAACGTCGCTTTTAGAATCCATTTGCTTACTCAAAGAAGAGAGGCAACAGGATGAAAATGAGACAGAACAGGGTCAGATAGACAGGCTCAGGGCTGAGAAGAAAAGAAGGAGAGGGAGAGGGAGACTATGTCTGACTCAGGGAGTGAGCTCCAATTGTCATTAACCAGAAAGATCACAAGATGTCCTAAGGTAGACACAGCATATTTAATTCACATAAAAATCATCTCCCTGTGAAAGCTGTAGTGTGTTACATATTTTCTTTTTGAAAATTTTTATAGGCTATTTTATTTATTTACATTTAAAATGTTATTCACTTTCCCAATTTCCCCTCTGCAAACCTCCTATCTCACTCCCCTCTTCCTTGCTTCTATGAGGGTGCACCCTTACCCACTTCTGCCTCACCACCCTAACATTTTCCTACACTGGGGCATCGAGCCTTCAGAGGACAAGAGCCTCCCCTCTCACTGATGGTGAGACCATCCTCTGCTACATATCCAGATGGAGCCACGGGTCCCTCCATGTGTACTCTTTGGTTGGTGAGCCCGAGGGGAGGGGGTCTGGTTGGTTGATTTTGCTGTTCTTCCTATGGGGTTGTAAACCCCTTCAGCTCCTTCAGTTCTTCCTCATATTTTCACTTGCAAATGTTCACTGCAATGAGTCATTGGTTTGGTTTGAGATCTTTGGCTTCTGTGACAATATTAATATTAAATCCTTAATGAGACTCCTCCTGGTTATCCTGTTGTTGTCGTCCAGTGTCACAGAGATACTGCAGCTTTGGAACAGCAAGATGGGCCCTTTGATGTGTCCCAACCGTTTGTAGATTATGTAGATTTTTGGGCTGGGCCAATTCAGAGCCCTGGATCTGGGCCTGGGTGGCAGCTCTCCATCACTGCTCTGGCTAGGCTACCCAGTGTAGCCATTGGCGGGAAACACATTTAGCTCTTCTGCTCTCATGACTTTGGGTTGACTTAGCCACACCCATGCTTCCTGTGTTAGCTCCACTGTGCTACCTGGGCAAGGCACAGGGCCCACTCATCTATGGAGCCAGCTCTCCAGAGTGTTGCATCCAGTGAGAAGGAGCCTCTCCAGTTATGCGCATTCATGGGGTTCCAGGGGCTCTCCTGACAAGGGACACCCCTATGTTCTCTAGTGGTTATAAGAGCTGGGGACATCAGCACCGATCCTTGCCACTGTATAGCCACAGACTCAGACATGGCCCTCAGTGGCAAGTTTGAGCTGGGACCTCATCATGGCACCAGGTGGTGGGCTTGGCCAGTCACAACAGGATACTCCTCTCCTTCCTTGAGTTTCCAGTTCCATTCTCTTCATAATGCTCAACCTGCTTACATTCTCTTTCTCTCCCATCTGACCATCACATATTGCACTGTGGTGTGTTTTCCACTGCAGGCTGATGGCACAGCTGGCGGGCCCCTAGGTGGCATCCTCCATCTATACACAGCATGGCAGAAAGTGGGTATCGATGGCCTGCCTGTGCCATGGGCTGGAGGACATGTCTGTGGGTGGCATGGTGGCCTGTGGAGCCTCTGTGTTCCTCTTCCTGTGCTGTGCTGTCTGGATTTGCGTTGATGGTTTGATTTTTACGACTTCTAAGTATAAGACAGCTTTGGCCACCAAGCCAGGCATGAAGGTAGAATAACCAAAGGACTGCCATCTGCTCTGCCCCTGACTAAGAACACCATGACCTGCAAGGTGTCTCTTTGCTCATTGCCCGGGGCGGGGGTGAAGTTTATGTTTTTAACTAATAGAAATTATATTAAAATTTCACATCCAAGAGGTAGAAAGTTAGCTCAACAGTTAAGAGTGTATACGAATATTAGAGGACCAATGTTAGCTTTCTCAGCACCCAGTCAGTGGCTCATAACTATGCAAGAATCCAACTCTGGGGGATTTGACACCCTCTTCTGGAATCCTCAGCCAATTACACTCATCCTGTATATACCTACATATTGATACATGCACAAACATATAATTGGAGAAATAATCTTTAAAATTCCACATTCAAAGCCTCTGTTCTTCCTTATAGTTTTAGGCTTGACCTATGAATCATATTTACTAGTTCATTTGCTAACAGCATCAGTTTTCAGCTCTGGTCCAGGCATTGGCAATCTACCAGGATCAAAGGACCATCTCAGCCTCAGCAAAGTTCAGAGAATAATAAGAAGAGGGCAGAAAACAAAGAAGCAGATAACTTACCTGTTATGTGAGATGGTGGCAATTTCTATGAAAGCAAACAAGGAAAGGGGGATGAAGACTTGTTAAAGCACATAAGAACGTCATCCATAAATTTAATACAGCTAATTATATATTTTGTTGTAAGATCAAAGACCAACCCTTTAAATTACATAAGCTCATCTTTACTGAAACGGTTGCACGAGAACATACAATTTTTTAAAGACAGGGTTTCTCTGCGTAAGCCTGGATGTTCTGGAACTCAGAGATCTGCCTGCCTCTGCCTCCTGAGTGCTGGGGTTAGAGTAGCACACCCACGCCAGGCTCACACCCATGCCAGGCTCACACCCACACCAGGCTCACACCCATGCCAGGCTCACACCCACTCCAGGCTCAGTGCATGCAATGCATAAACACAAAACACAGCAGGGAGAACCTGATTCTCTGGAATTCTATGCTTGTCACCTCCACAGAGGAAGCCATTCCGCCATCCTACAGCATCTGGGTGGTTATTCTCCCTCGTAGGGATGTCTGTCTCCACTTTCTGGGATTTATAAAGACCAGGTATAATGCTGGTAAGTTGCCTCCGACTCCCTGTCTTCTATATCTACTGGGGAACTGGCTTACCTGCAGTTTCCATCCATAACACACACACACACACACACACACACACACACACACAATGTTTAAGGAAGGAAGTGACTAACAGTCCCCTCCTCTCATCTGGGTCACGGGGCTATCTTATTTCAAGTTGAATTAGAATCCATAAGCAAAGCTACCAGGTTGAATTTTGTATTCCTTTGTCTCTAAAGTTAAAGAAATATACTTTTGTTTCATTTAGTTTCACAGAACTTTGAAACCTACATGATTTCTATTTGCTTTCTCTATATCTTTCATCTGCTTTTCTTGGACAGCCCAGTATGAGACCCAATTACAGTCATCCCTCTTATTGCTAAGAAATAAGGGGCAGGTCCCCAGTAAACATCTGCAACCTCATAGGTAATAACCCTGTATAAAGCATGATTTCTTTCTATACATACTTACCTGTGGAAGTTTATAAGTTGAACACAGTAAGAGATTACAATAGTATCTAACAATAGAATAGCCACATGCTATGATGTATTAAAGAGATATAAATGTTATTTTTATTTCTTCTCCAAAAGATCTTGTTGTACAGTACGTGTCCTTGCTTGATGCCATGAGGTGACACTTAGTGGAAGCACTTTCAGGTTGTTTTTTGCTTACCCTGCTTGCCCGAATCGCTACTATGTGCTTTAGGGTCACTGTTAATTAAGGTCGAAGTTGCTTGAACACAGCCCTGTAATACCCCAACAGTAGATCTGCTAACCAGGATGACTGCCTAGTGACTCATGGGCAGGTAGCATATACAACATAGATATGTTGAATAAAGAGGTGGTTCACATCACAAACAGGATGGAATGGGATAGCAAGAGGGGTTTTCATACTACACAGAATGGTGCACGTTTAGGACTTCTCAGTTATTTCCAAAAATATCCATTAGCAAGATTCAAACTGAGGTTGACCACAGGCAACTGAAAGTAAAATTATGGCTAAGGTCTGTGGTTCCGCTTTGCACTCAATACATGATTCTCCAAAGAAGCTTAACAAGAAGGAAGACACAAAGGAGGACCAGGAGGGGAATGGGGATGGGGGTTCAAGATCAGGTGTGGGGAGGGACAGGAGAGATGGCCAGATGGCCATGAGAATAAATGGAAATCTGAAGCTGACAGGGGTGGGGAGGTGGGGCATCCCCAGGACAAGACAGAGACCTGGGATAATGGAGGCATTCAAGAATCAATGAGGATGACCTTAGCTGTGACTCACAAAGCAGTGGTGATTTGGAACCTGAGAAGACAACCTCCTGCAGCCAGAAGGAACCTCAGTGGAGTTGTAGGGACACCAACCCACCCACAAAACCTCCGACCCAAAATTTATCCTGTCCACAAGAGATACAGGGATCGGGATGGAGCAGAGACTAAGGAAATGGCCAACCAATAACCAGTCCAACTATGAGCGAGCACCAGTGCCTGAAACTATTAATGCTTCTCTGTTATGCTTGCGGACAGGAGTCTAGATGGCAGTTCTCTGAGAGGCTCTACCCAGCAGCTGACTCAGAAAGATGCAGATACCCACAGCTAAACAGTGGATGGAGCTTGGGGATTCTTATGAAAGAGTAGGGGGAATGATTGAGGGTCTCAAAGGGGATAGAAACTTCTCAGGAAGACCAAAAGATTCAACTAACCTGGACCATTGGGGCTCTCGGAGACTAAACCACCAACCAAAGAATATACATGGGCTGAACCTAGGCCTCCCTGAACATATATAGCAGATGTGCAGCTTGGTCTTTATGTGAATCTGGAACAACTGGAGGGGAAATGCTATCTCAAAAGCTGCTGCCTGTCTGTGGGCTGCCTTGTCTGATCTCAGTGAAGAAGGATGTGCCTAACCCAGAAGAGACTTGATGTACCAGGGTGGGGGGGGTACCCAAGGGGTGTCCATCCTCTAAGAGGAGAAGGGGAGGGGGGAGGATAGCAAAAGGGGTGACCAGGAAGGGGGGCAGTGAGTAGGATGTAAAGTGATTCAATTAAAAGAAAAAGACAGTCATAAAATTTTTAGAAAAATAAAAACATGATTTTTCAGCAAGAGAAAAAGGTGAAGAAATGCACACATAGCTTTCTACCTATTCTTCAATGGATGCAGGAAATTATCTCAAATAAATTATATATATATATATATATATATATATATATATATATGTGTATATGTATTGTGTGTGTGTTAATGCTGCTATTGGAATGGTTGGAATTTGGAATTTAAATATATTTTCTGAGGCTCTTTGATGTGAACTAAATGATTTATAAAATCCAAACAAATTTTGAAATTTGTTTGCCATAATCAAAGCAAATGTGTACACAAAATAACATTAAGCTTGGCAAAAGAATGAGTAAACAGAAACACAGTAACTTGATATTTATACTCTTGACTACCTAGATTGGCATTCAAAAGTTTTCTGGGAACTTTAGGAACACAGATATTGAAGTGACATATTCTGATAACAGTCTAGGAAGTTTATTATCATGTTGCGGTTTTGAAATACTTTATATTGAACAAACTTGATCTCATTTCAAGGACAACTTGTTGGGATTTGAAAGCAAATCTTAGCTCTTGAGAAGAATGAGAGAGACTTAAGGAGGTGTGGAGAGAATGCTGAACTCAGTCCAACATCCCTTTGTAAGTGTGTCTTAAAAGAAATACTTTGGTCTTGTAAATACATCACAGTTTCTAGAATGGGGGTTGAAATTGGAAAGTCTCACAAAATGTAGACTTGGCCAAAATAACCCTCACTCTTCTGTTTGTTTGTTGTGCTCATGTATATGTATATGCATATGTGTATGCATAAATGCCTACATGTCAATGTATGTATATACATATACACATACACATGTATGTATACATATATAAATGCATATACCTATATATAGAAATTTAAAAAGTATTGTTGTGATAAGTGCATTGACCATATGTGTGTACCATATGTATATACTGTGCCTATTGAAGTCAGAAGAGGGTATTAGATACCCTGGAGTCACACACAGTTGTGAGCTGCCACGTTGGTACTGAGAACAGATCCCCAGGTCATCTGCAAAAATAACTATTGCTCTCAACCACTGAGCCAACTCTCCAGCTCTGTTCTTCCATCTAAGTTTAGTTAGAGAACAGGAAAATATTCACAGTGGGATTCCCACTAGGAAAAAATAGGCTCCTGGGATACAGATGTGACCCCAGAGTGACCCATCTCATTGCATTCTTGATGACCACAGTGGAAATCCCCAAGCCCTACTGTCCACGGCACCGGAGAGTCCCTGTCCCAGCCCAGGGACAAAGTAACTATGGCAATCCAGTAATTCTGGGTGCCATCTAAAGGAAGTCAATCATAGGGAGCGTACAAAGAGCGGCAGAGCTGTTTGGGAATGGATGTTATCTGACTTCCCACAGATTTACATTTTGTTCAAAGCCCTGAGGACCCCAGTGTGAAAAACAGGGCACCAGGAAGAGAAGAATGAGAACTGGGTGGGAAAGGACATGAGGTTAGAAAGAGGGAGCAGAGGCAAGAGAAGCTCTGGAGACTGGGAAAACCAAGAGACAGAGTTTACTATGCGGGGGTTAACTTTCCTTGCAGGGACCTTGGTCGGCTCCAAGCATGCTCCACCCCTAGGTGGCGCTGTGTAGTCAGCAAGATCAGGAAAGAACCATGGTTGGAGGCAAGGAATTTCTCTTTGATGCCCTGTATGGGGACTGTCTGGACTCTGCTCACCCACACTACTCTGGGTGAATCGAGGTGTTGGTCCCTGTCTCCCTACATTTTCCTTGCTCTCATCCCATCGTCTAGGTATTTTCCAGATACTGCATCCTGGATGCTCCCAAGAAATCCATGAAATGGACAGTGTTGCCTTTCATCCATAGATAGATGAAAATAATGTGCCCAAGATTCAGAGTGATAAGCTCAAGGTCTCTCTGCTTGGAGAAGGTTTAAATTCAGATCTAGGATGGTTTACAAGCCTACAAGGTAATCTCATGCTGGACTCACAAAGGCCACCTCCTCAACTCTGAACCTCACTGGTGTATCTTTCCTGCAGGCTCACTTGGGGCCAGCCTGGCGGCCACCTGGCCCTCTATCAATCAGCATCCTTTATAGAGTAGGGACCACATTGTGTACAGAACCCCGCCCCAGCCCTTGGCGGTAGAACTCACAGGTGGCTTGTCAGGAGGGAGGTGGATTACTGTGAGTCATCACTTCCCTAAGGAGCCCATGGTAGATTCCTTGCTCATTGGTCACTACGGTGACACAGCTGAGTCTGAGTAACCAGAGAGGAGGAGGGGCGGAAGGGAAGAAGAGCCAGAACCCTCTAAATCATCCCTGCTGTGAGGCATCCTCAAACAAGGAAGAAGGTTTATTTTTCCATTTCAAGTTAAACCTGTCAAGTCCTCTGGAAGTTACAGGCTAATGACCCAAGAAGTAAAAGCAATTCTTATATAATTATTAATAAGCACTAAAATTGTACAAATCAAAAATATTAGTCAATATTATTAGGGGTAACAATAATTGTTAAAAAACCATAGCTGGAGGAGTGCATTGCCTAATGGCTTTCATATTGGGGGTGGGGAAAAGCAGAAGGGAAGAGGAAGAAGAAGCAGAGGGATAGCAGAAAAAAGGGACCGAGAAATGAAAAGTCTGCCCTGGGGGTCCCACTGGGCTGTGTGTCTGGCCTTGTTACCTCTGGCCTCAGCTTTCATCTATTTCTCCTCTACCTTGCCACATGTTTTCTCTCTCTGCGTCCATATTTAGAGATGCAGGGAAAGGAAGCAGGATCCAAAGGTGTATTATTTTCCCCCATGCTCATTGGCAGCATACATGGTGATTTTCACTGTGCTGAATAAAATGAGATCGATCGGTTAATTATCAATTCAGGTTGTAACCTGCACCAAGCACTTCTTCACGGTTTCTAAGTGGTTGAATGAGTTTTCTGGAGTTTAGTAGATACTGGGTAGAGGCGAGCCAACTACGAGTTTGATAGCAGGGTTGATAGGCGAATGCCTTTAGAAGTTTGGTTGTTTCTGCCTCTGTGTTAAGCACCTGGCCAGTTGCAGAAGCAATAAAGAAAGAATTAAGGAGAAAAACAAGATCGAGATGATATATTATTATGCTTCCTTACCTTTAAGCTCTTCAAAGCTCATCAAACAAAGGACACACTCATCTTACATGAGGAAAAGAGAGCTGCTTCTGGTACATCTGGTGAATTCATCTGTTGTCAGAGAAGGTGCAGCCAAGGGTCCAGAGAAATGACCTTCTCTAGGCCCTTCCCGCACACTGTCTGGGTTTTATCAATGGTCTTGACTTCATAAAACAAAACAACATGAGAGGCAGTTATCCAAGCGAGTAAGCTTCCAACTGTCAGGATACAGACAGGCAAGAGTCCTTGAGGCAAGCAGCTGTGACCCCAGACTTAGGAGGTTCTCAGATTCATTTGCTTTGGGTGTTGAAATCATGCAAGAAAGCAGTTACTGTTAAGTGTTAGTGCGATTCCAACCTCAATGAGATTTTATCTATGGAGAGAAAGATTAGGGGAGACCAAATTTATTGTCATTCAGAGGAAGTATTTATAAACTTGGCAGAGCCTCATGCGAGAGTAGAACAAAGGCTGCCAAAGAGATTCATAAATCGAAACAAATGACCTGAAAGTATTTTCCACTGCATACACATGGTTCTATAGGCACTGTGCTGCTCCAGCTCAGTACTGGATTGCCCTGTGTGGTGCTGATGTTGTTATCTCTGTTGTAGACATGGGATAGGGTAGGGGAGCTTGAATTCACACCAGCTAAAATCAGGACAAAGTAGAAAAGATGCTGTGAGGATGAGGATGCTGACAGTGTAGAAGATCATTCCTAAGCCACTGCATGGAGGGGCAGAGAAAATAAGAAGGGTTACTTTGGGGGTGGGGGAAGGATTACCAGTGGGCTATATATGACTGGGGAGAACATAAAAGAATGACAGCATAAAATCAGAGGATGTGGTCGGTTGATGAAGGGAATTGCCCAACAAGGCATATGGGCCTAATTTTGCTAATAAAGTTTTATTGGAAACAATGATGCTCATTTGTTTACTGTTTGTTAAGCTTGTTTTCCCGAAATGGCAAAGCTGCATACATCATAACATAGACCATAAAATCCCAAAGCTAAAATATTTACTCTCAAGCTCTTTATAGAAACAATTGATGAGCTTTGGCTTTAACCATGGGGCTTACACCTCTCTGCCACTTGTGTGCAGCCGCTTTCTCCCAGGGTCTATCTGAACTCTTGGCAGAGCCTCATACTTCTCTACCTGGCAACTCTTTGTATTTATTTTGAATGTGCTCTGATGTCTGCCAGATTACTCTTGGAAAAGGAAATATATAGAGCATCCTATTAAAAGGAAACTAGAAGCTGTATTCACATAGAGAAAATGTAAAGTGGTAATCGTGGAGATTGGTGACGCCGGTTCAAACTCAGGGACACTAAGGATTGCAAGCAAACCGCTGTCACAAGGTAAAGCAGGGACAGGACACATTTTTCCCTCTTAGCCTTCAGAAGGAATTTATCTGCCACTACTTTGGTCTTATCCTTGGAGCCTACAAGACTGTGGGGTAATTCCTTCACGTTACTTGAGCATTGTTACAAGTGTCCCAGAAAAGCAACACACGTACAGCATTCTCCAAGGCAGATCTTGGTTGGTGCAGAGGATGTCTTTAGAGTTTATAGAGTGCCAGCCATGTGTAGCAAAGGCCCTGGTTTCTACTTCCATCACCCTCAACACAGGTTGGCCCACAGGTCTGTAATTCCAGCCATTCCAAAGGTTGAAGGAGGTAGTGAACCAGTTCTGGCTCACCTAGACTGTAGCATGCCATATCTTGAAACAAAAGATCCCTCTCCCCCAAAATCCCAACCTAACTACAATCAAGACCTTTGCACACACTGATCATCACCCAAGGGTCAACCGTGTCTTCTAGAAGGACAATTATGACACATTCTTCAGTGTATACATACTGATCTCAGAGGGATAAGTGGATATTTGTTTGTTTGTTTTTCTATTAGATAATTTCCACTGATGGGCAAACTTCCTGGTACCTAAGTTTTAGTACTGAGGTTGCCTGTTTCTGATAATTCTTCTGTCTTCCTTCAAGATTCTGGAACAATCTTCATTTTTTATGCCAACAAGAGGTGTAGACCATCATTCTGATCTGTGGAAGCTTGCATGAAAATGGCCACCCATAGGCTTCTATACTCAAATGTCTGCTCCTAGTTGGTGAAACTATTTGGGAAGAATTAGGAGGTGTGGCTTTGGTGGAGGAGGTGTGTCACTGATGGTAGGCTCTGCGTTTTTAAAAGCCCACTCTTTTTAAAGTTTGCTTTCTCTGCCCCTGCTCATACATTAGATGTGAGCACTTAGGCACTTCTCTAGCACCCTAACTACCTGTTGCCATGGTCCCCACCATGATGGTCATGAGCGCACCCTCTGAAAGCCCCAATAAACTTTTTCTAAACAAGTTTCCTTGGTCACAGTGCTTTTTCACAACAATTGAAAAGTAATTGAAATGTGAGAATTAGCTCAGAAAATGCCATATCCGTCTGAGGATATCAGCTGCCAACATGAAGGGCCCGGGTCCCCATGGGTCTAGAGTTACATAATGACCTACAAAACCACTTCAACCTGGTGAAGTGTGGCTTTAGTGCCTCTCTCAGAAATGAACAGTTGAACCACGAGTCCATATATGAGTTCATGAAACTGGTCAACACTAAGGAGGAGGTCTTTCTACTCAAGTGAACCCTGTTTCGGAGTATCGATTGTGCCTTTATAAGCTAATTAGTCTCCTAATCATTCCCTCACATGGTGAACATTTTAAACACCTTCTTTACAGGTACTTTACAAAGACAAGAAAGGACCAGATCACACTATCCTTGACCTCAGAGCCTAGTGGGCAAGACAAACCAGAAACACAAGGATTGACTGTAGAGATGCCCCCAGCAATATTAGAATATGAATGGGAAAATGAAGACAGACATTTAGCAAAAAGTGGGGAAGAGAATGCAGGAATTGGAAGAGGTTTGAGTGGTAAACAGATGTCAGTATTGTGATGCTACCAAGAGAAGTTTCTAGAAAGAAGATCTGGCATTTTGTCAGCACCACAGCAAATACACTTCTGAGTTCATGGCTTCCCTATGGCCTGTGAAAAATTCAATTTTGTAATACAGTAGTAAAACATACACAACAAAATTTACAGTTGGAACAATTTGAGCATATGGTTTCTGTGGTATTAAATATATATCACATTATAGCCCATCTCTGCCAATTGAAGATCCCCTCACCTTCTATACCTACCTCTCAATGACTTCCCATACTCCTTCTCTTGGTCTCTGGCAATCACTACTCCAACTTAAGTTTCTATGAGCTCAAGTACTTTAGGTGTTTCCTAAAAGAAGAATCATGTAGTATCCGCCTCTTTTAACTGTTTTACTTGATGTTGGGTAATATCTTTAAGGTCCATCCATGAAGTAACCCATGTCAGCATATGACATGATGAATGGTACCCACTCCCAAGGGAATTTCATTCCATTCTGTTTAAGCACCCACCCATCCATCTACAGTTATCAGAATTGTCTCTGCCTTGTTAGTCCTTGTAACTGGTGTTGCTATGAAATGGGTACACAAATGGCTGTTTACACCCTCACTTTCATTTTCTTTAGTTTATAGCCAGTACTGTGATTTCTGGGTCATAGCATAGTTTGGGATGACTTAGGGAAAATACAGGTATCAACTTCTGACTTTTTGAGGATTGCACATCTTGTTCTCTATAGCATGGATACGCTTCACATTCCTATCAGAATTGCTAGGCGCTCTGATGTCCCCACAGCCTCATAAACATCTGTATGTTTCTGCTGTTTGGGTTTGCTTTTGCTAATGGTAACACTGGCATTGGTTACTGCATGCTGGCATTACCCAAATGAAAACATAGTCACAAAGAGACAAGGATCACACCTTTAAAATGTGATTTGAGTTTCTTTGTGGTGAGATAGTCACTAACATTATCTGTAATTTTTTTTTTTTTTAAATGAGGGGCAACTGAAGTTTAGAAACATGGCAAGATCATAAGGCCTGTAAGTGACAGCAGCAGAATCCCAGCCTCCTCATGTTCTTAAGCACAATGCGCGGTTGCCTGACAGAGATCCTGGGAAAGCAGAGGGATAGGGAAGGCCATGAGTGGGGATGAGATTGTGAAATTATATGAGATCGAATTATAAGGAGCTCTGTGATTTTTATCCTGGAAACCTTTCAGTTCTTATAAATAGCCTTTAGAGCATAAAATGTACATGGTCATCATATTAATCCAGGGATAAAGGGGATGAAATGTGAGATGAGCCCATAAAAGTTTAAAAAGCTTACTGTGCTTCTCAGAAATGGAATAAACATGGCTATAGGTTAAAGCCCAATGTAAGGAATGACTTAGTTTTCCATTAAAGCACAACTGAAAATAACTAAGAAAAATATGATGTTGGCCTCACATTTTTCCATTTGTATCAAGAAAAGATATTTTGGGGCGTCTTATGGAAAATATAACCTCAAGGGTCAAGAGATCATTTATCAGGCTTCTCAGCAGATGTGAGCCAACCTACGAGGGGGTCTGTGTGTATCTAGAGCAGTCTCCCTCCCTCTTCCCACATAAGTGGCTTTGACTGAGAAACGGCCAGACACTGTGCTCCTGGGATTCAAAATGTCCGGGCATCAGTGCTTCATTCAGCACAAACAAGAATGACAGAGAGGGGACCACTGAAAGAGGTCAAATAAGTCTTGGAGGAAATAGCCCAGGGAAAGATGTTATAGCCCCACAACCTGTGGACAAGGAACTGTAGACACAGAGGTCACTTCTAAGGACAGCAAGAATGTGTTTTGGTCTGATCACCAGCGTTCCACCTCCTTGGTCTCTTTTCATTCCTCAGGGGCATGAGGAGATCCTGGAGAAACGTTCCATGGTCTGGTAACAAAGAACAGCTTTGTCAGGATTTTGCAGCTATGTTCGGTATGCTGGGATTTATCAGTTATGGGTCAGGTTCATACCCTTGGAGGGGTAGAAAGCATAGCCACATCCTTGTAGTTTTGGCAGTAATTCACTCAGTAGATGTACAGTAGGTAAGCTGGGTGCAGGGGGCTCACTTCTTAGCTGTCTTGTAAACAGGTGAGGGCTGCCTACCCTAGAAGTTCATCTCGCTTGTGGATCTTTGGCAACTTAGATAAAATTTCATCTTCTGCAGCTTGTTCTTTAAAAGCACATAGGTAAAGTTTTACTAATTCATCTTAATTGTAGGACCATGGTACCTAGCATGAGATGCACCCATGGTAAATAGTTATGTTAGCTATTTTAACTTTGTTAAACTTCTGTTCCATTCACTGCTTGTTTTTTTTTTTTTAAACACTGTTGCATCCCATGATGCAACATGGGATCTGAACTGAAAGACAGAAAGGCGTTTGTTGTGAAGAATTAAAGGGCATTCTCCCTGGGGAGGACATTTGCATGTATAAATGTACTTAAATTAACAAAAGAAACTGGAGAGATAGCTCAGAGGTTAAGAGCACTGGTTACTCTTTCAGAGGTCCTGAGTTCAATTTCCAGCAGCCACATGGTGGCTCACAACCATCTGTAATGAGATCTAGTCCCCTCTTCTTACCGGCAGGCATATGTGCAGGCAGAATGCTGAATACATAATGAATAAACTTTAAACAATTAACAAGAAGGCTAGGATTAAAGCTGGTGTTACATTAAAAGTGAATGTAAGCATTTTCTGTGCTTGGCTTAGAAATGAAACTACATATATTATTTGGCATGTTCCTTAATGACAAGAGTGGGCACATATAATGTGGTCGAATTTTGTCACAAGAAACAAAATGATTTCTAGTCCGTTCTGCTTAAAATTTCTTGGTTTAAATAGAGGAGTTTACCTGTATTGACTAAAACCTCTTATTTCATTAATATAGACCAAGTTGTTTTGAGGATTTGGCAATAATTAAACCTATATAATGATTTGGTAATTGTTTGATTAGATAAGTAAAAGAAAGGATCAGGTTTTACCTTAGCAATTGTAGGTGTACGGTATGCATACTTAGGTTATATATATGTGTGTGTGCTGTGTGTGTGTGTGTGTGTGTGTGTGTGTGTGTGTGTGTATGTGTGTGTATGTGTATATTAGTGTGCACATGTGCAGATATACATCACAGATCAATAGTAGTTGTCAAGGTCCTATCAGAAGTGTCCTGAGAGTTCATACAGAGGCAAGCTGAGGCCTACAGAGCCCTGCCTTACCCTGGGTTGTGAGCATGGGAACAGGTGGACAGCACTTCCTTATCAGGGGTAGAAATATAGTTCACAGAGAAGCATAAGGAGTGGGAAAGAGTGGTGTGGGCACAGCTCCTGCCCTCCTGGGCAATGAGTGTTGAGAGAACTAAAGTGGAGAATACCAGTCACTACCATTACTGTGAACCAATCCCTGCTCTCTAAAGAGTGATCTCAGAGGAGAACATAGGTCAGAAGTGAAACTTTTTTTTTTTTTTTTTTGTATTGGGGACTGAAGGGCTTTTATTTCAGCTGCCCACAGACTTTGTTCTATATGTCTCTTCCTTGCTTGGTTCTGAGTGGGCTACATTATTATTATAATGTTTTCAGTGTTGATAGACATGAGTCCTGTGAGTCTTTATAACAAATAAATGATCTAACTTGTGGTCCTTTTGTACTCAAATTGTATCCTGTATTTGAAGGTCGCTGTTCCCTCGGGACTCCAGACCCCTTAATGGTAAGGAGGGGGATGGGGGGAGTGGCCCTTTGTTGGCTGAAAGTCACTTCCAGCATTCTAGTCCAGCACAGTGGTCAAATCCACCTCTGTAGAGATGTAGAAACATCTGGATTTCAAAAGAGAGAAAGGGCAATGGGTGATTGGTTCTTAAGGGAAAGCCAACATTTTATTCCTACCCTGGAGGAGGCTACATCAAGAGGTGATCACATCTTTTAACTCAGTTGTACCAGATTCTGAAAGGGAGAGGTCATACCAGGCTAGGATCACCCTGCTTCTTTGAACTCAGTGAGGTCTTGTAAAAGCCTGCAAATTTGAGCATCCTTGCTCTATGAATCTTTCTGGTCCCATGATATCATGATAGGTTGGACTCATCATCAATGAATGAATGAGAGTCTAGTGATGTGCCCATATTTTTGACTCGTACTCTTTAGTTACCTTGCCATCTTGCTATATGGTTTCACACTGGTATTGATGGGAAGGTTTTAATGATCTGATATATTAGGAAATTCAGATAACTATTCTCTCCGTGTTCTACACTGTCTCTTTTACATGTCCAATGGATACAAAGAACCATAGTTCAGAGCCTGGTGTGGCCTGTGTAGAGAGGAATTAATTTTTTCAAAAAAGAGGTGTGGACTTGTCCCTTGGCTCCTGGGAAGTAAACTCTGTAGGTATAGAGTTTCTTCTGTATTAAAGTATCTGCTCATCCCCATGAGTCCCTTGTCATGAGGCATCACCAGGATGTATCTGTAGCTTTACCTGCATCTGGAGTTTTGTTGGAGAGGATGCAGGCTGACAGTGAACACTCCTGTGATTCCAAACACATAGAGCCACTGACTGGGAGAGTAAGTCACTGACATATTGTTTGTGGATAGAGAGAGGCTCAATGCATGTGCCACTGAGGGGTTGTAGAGGAGGGAAAAGGGCAGGCTTGGCATCACTCTATCATTATATGAAAGCCATGCTCTTGAGTTCCTATTTCTATAGAGGTCAAGTGCCCCAGTCTCTTCCTGGGCATTGGAAAATTGAGATATCCTAGGGCCTCCCAAGCATCAGAAAACAAGGAGACTGAGGTTGTAACCACAAATCAATGAAATGTGGCCAGATTCCTTCCCTATAGGGTCTTTTGCCTCTTTCAAAAGCCATAGTGAGATGAGGTGAAGAGAGACAGTAATATAAGGGCCTGGGGATGGAAAACATCCCTAACAAAGAAGGCCAGAGCCGAGTGTAATGTCTGTAGTCACTCCAGGAGGGTAGCTGCTATTGATTACAATGGCTCAAAGTCCTTCAGCTCCATGGTCCTGCAACAGGGTCACCCAAACAAGTCCCAGAAACTTGATGTCTGTGTGACTTGATTTCTCCATTTACAACTTGAATGGTATTGAACCAATTTGGCTCTGGACATGTTTGATTTGACCTCATACAATCCTAACCATTCTGCCAGTAGGATACTACCCCATTGGGCTGGAGTTAGCAAGGGGTATTACATGGGCTTTGTGCCACAGAGAGGACTAAAAGACAATGGACTGAGAGGATAAGACTGGACACCCCAATAACTCACATACACTGTAGGCCACAGAATGTTTTTTGGGGGAACCTGGGAGAAAGGAGGCCATGGCTATTGACTTTAAACCCTCCTGAGAAACCACAGACATCCTTGGAGAAGCCAATGACATGCTTTATAGGAAAGGAGGTAAATAATATTTGAAGTGGGTTTTTTTCTGTTGTTGTTGTTGGGTTTTTTTGTTTGTTTTTTTTATCTTTGGGAAGAAAAAAGGCTTAGGGAGGATTACAATAGGGTCATTGACAGAACAAGATGGAAAATGTGTGTCTGACTCAGACGGAAATGGAGGAACTGCACCTCTACAGGGCGTTGGGTCACTCATATATACAAGTGGGAGGCAGTCCAGACATGGAGGCTGGGTGTGGGAAACATACTCAGATAGTACCATCTCTCTAATAAAACTGGCAACAGCCATGGCCATTCTGTATTCCGGGCATGTTTTGTGCTGTGTCACTATGAGCACCTACTGTGCTCCGGGAGATATGCTAGACACTGTGGCTACAACGATGAGTAAAGCAGGCGTTTTCAAAGCTTTCTGGGTGGGTGGGGTGGGTTCTCAGGCTCTTGTGTGACTCAGAAATAAATTAAGCATGTAAATGGATCATTACAGTGTGCAGAATGTGCAAATGCCGTGAGAATGCACAGCACGCACATCTGAAAGCCCCCCTCCTCCATAAGTGAAGGTTCCCTTTCTTTTCACGGAGGAGGAAACGAATGGTTATGTCTTTTGGCCAATGTTGCCCAGCAACTAATGGGTCACTGTGAAATTCATAGATCTGCTTGATCTTTCTGGCTTATCCCTCAGTCACCTACCCCTCGGGACATCTGCATCTGAGGTTGGGTAGAGGATGAGATGTCTTTTACCCTGGTGTGATATGTAGATCTTCTGAGTCCTTTTACTTGTCCTTTCATGTCTTGTCTTAGAGTGAGGACCTATAAGCCACCTTTCCACTTCTCTATGCCACCTTTTTCTCCCAACCTGTCTCTCCCATACCTATATGGTTTTGACAGGACCTTGGACCTGTCTCCAGCTCCATGTGGTTAGGAAAGAAGCTGGGACCAGAACACCAAAGCAGTTCTCCAAGTTCTTGGGATAGCCTGTAAACTTGACATTACAGGACTGTGAGGGGCAGACAGCCTTTAGTGAGGCATATGCAGCCTTGCTACATGCAGGGAAAGCATGCCAAGTGCACACATATGAAGGTAGTGCTTAGCTGTGAAACAGACAGACCTGGCCGACAGCTGTGCATTAAGTATGCACTTCCCATGAGCACATGGCCTTCAGTACTTGTATTGGCATCATATGTCTATGTTTGGCAACAGTGACATATTTGTGTATCATGAAGAATGTGACATGATATAGAAGAGATAAGGACTCATCTAAGGTCATACAAAGGAAAAAAATGGGTTCAGAAAGAAGAGCGAACTTCACATCCTCCCACGGGGCCTCTGGCTGTACTTTGGGACAGGAAGTATCCTGCTAGGGGATTAAAAAGGGACACAGTCATAGATAGAAAGCCATCTTGAGAGTGCAAGCTGCTGGGCCTGTGGAATGGAGAAGACCCGGGGTGCACTTTTCTCAGAAGAAGTGAATTATAAAAGTTGCATTCAAGTCTAGGACATGGGTTATGGGAGCGGGAGAGATGACTGGTCAGTAAACATGCTCGCTACATAAAGCTGATGACCTGTGTTCAATCCTCAGAGCCAAGAAGAAAGATCTCCAGAAATGCTTCATAGTAACGGTGCACCCTCCTGCATACTAGAGACACACATGCACATGTGTACACACATACACAAGTTTTAAAAATAACTTAAAAAGCGTAGGTGTCCTCAGAGCATTTTGTTTATTCAGGCTGCCCTGACCTATTCCATAGTCCCCACGGCTCACAGAACTATCTAAAAGATGCCATTGACAACTTGATTGGCTTCAAGATCACCTGGAGACAACTCCTGGATAGAACTGCGAGGGCACTTTTAGAAGTTCTTCTGAGAGTCATTTGTCTTTTATTTTCCTGCAGTCTGGATATGATATGCTTGGGTGTATGTATTTTGCATTTGTACTGGTCAGGGTTCTCTGAACTTCCTGTGCCTGTGGTTTGCTGGTTGAGGAGTTCACAGTCGTTCTCAGTGGTACTGTTTCTTCTGTCCTTTCTTTCTGTCCTCTACTTCCAGGATTCTCACTGCACGTGTATTATAACACACTCTAAGTGTGTTAAAATTCTGAATACTTTTCAAAATTCCACTTTTTCTTTTGTTTCATTGTTGACATTTTTTAAAAGTTTCATTGATTCACTATTTAGACATGTTCACTCTACTGCTAATCCCATCGAAGGCATTCTTCATTTCTGTCACAGTTGTTTTTGCTTCTGGCTCTTACTTTGGAGTCTTTCTTAGAATATCTTTCTCTGACTATCTGTTCTTGCATGTTGCCTGCTTTTCCCATCAGATCCCCTCATATTAATCACTATGATGGTTAACCTTAGCATTTAATTTTTTATTTATTATTAGTGTGTGTTTTACATATGTGTGCATATACCCATGAGACGTGAGCATGGCACATGTGTGGAGGTCTAAGTAAATTATTGTGGAGTCTGTTCCCTCCTTCTCCCTTTACATGATCTGTAGGGAGCAAACTTCAGTCATCAGTCTTGCATCATTGGAGAGCTGGCCTCTTACAGTTAATCTTTATTGTCAATTTGAGGATATTTAAAGTTACCCAAGAGGCAAATTTTTTAGCATGTCTGTGAGAGAGTTTCTGGATTGAGTTAATTGAGATGGTAAGACCATCCCATGAGCTGGGGTCACAGGCTGAATAAAAAGAAGAAAGAGAGATGAGCACCAATATTTATGTCTCCACGGTCTTACTGTGCACACATGTGAACAGTCACTTCATCTCGATCCTGATACCTCAACTTCTCCACCATCATGATCTGTACCTTTAATCCATGAGTAAAATAAGATCTTTCTTCCCTAAGTTACTTTTTCCAGGTTTTGTCACAGCAAAGGAAAAAGTAACTGATATAGGTATTATTTCTAATTTTCTAGCCTTATCATATATGTGGGTCTGATTTCCTCACTCCATCTATCTTTGATGTCCTGTCAAATTAGTTTATTTTTATTTTACTTTATTTTTAACCTTGGTATACCTCTCCAATTCTAACTCCCACGTTGGATATGACATATTACAAAAAAAGCAGAGACACTAGGCTGTGATATAGTGAGATGTAGGGTAGGAGAAGCCCTTGATTAGTCTCAGTGAACCTATTCTCCCCAAAGAGCTTCTCAGGTCTTCTTCCTTTACTCAAACCTGTTCTGTGGGTGAGATGAGAGTTTGGACTATCTTGGCTTGGAGTACCTTCCTTTCCCCACATCCATCAATCTTTGTCCTGTTACCAGTTAACTACAGACTCTAGTGAAATGGCATCTTGGGAGGATAGGTCATAGGGGAAGGACATTCCTGAAATGTTCCAGAGTCCCTCAACCACACAAGCACAAGGGACTGTTTTGTGAGCTGTGCTGTGATAATCTGGTAAAACTCTAGAGTTAAAAAAAAAGAAGAATCACAAATATGCTCATGACTCCCATCCAAACTGTACATCACCAGAGTTCTTTATATATAAATTTGTCTACACCGAGTCTCTGGGAATTTTTCAATTACAGTTTTGATCTTCCTATTCCTATTTTAGTTCCCATGAAAGTCTTTGCTCTAACAAGTTATGATTCTTTCTATCTGTCTATCTTTCTGACTTGGGGTCAGGGTTCACCCTGTGACCTCAGTTCTACTACAAATTTAAGAAAATTTGTTGGTTTTCAGTTTATTTAACTTTTTTTCTTGTGTGAATGGGATTCATGATTGTTGGACTAGGAAACAGAAATGTCAGCATTTTCTTTCCAAGCAAGTTTTCTCATGAACATTATTCAAGATCCTTTCCATTTTGAAGAGGATCAGAAACCAGGTTGATAAAAGAAAAATGTTTCTTGATGTTTTTTGTTTTTGTTTTTTTGTTTTTTCCCCAAGATGGAAAGTTCTCTCCCTGAAGTAAAGATGGATCTCCAAAGATATCTAGTTTTTCTTAGAATTCATCTCCTGGTGTTCTGTATACTACTGACATCCTCCATTGTCTGAGAATGTGCAGGGCAAAATGGTACCATCCCTTCCACCACTATTCCAGACATCAGGAAATGTTCAACCACTGCTTTCTACAGAATCTTCAAAAGCCAATTAATTATGTATTTCTAGCATACCAAGTGTTTCCTTTTAGGGCAGACAGGATAAGTACCAAAGCTTCTAGGTAAAGTATTTCACTGCTATCCCTCTTCATGTAGGTTGTTGTCTTTATGAAGGTGAAGGAAGGCACAAGATAAAACAAGGCCTGTCATTGAATGAGAAAAAACAGTAGGCAGGAATAGAGTTTTGGAAAGGGAGGGAGAAGACAGAGAGAGCAGAGGGGAGGCAAGATGGAAGATGAAGATGAACCATCTTCACATGACGCTGCATAGCTACAGGTTGTTATAAATATTTTATAAGAAATGGATTTGTATAAGATGATTTGTCATGTCTAGGTGGGCAAATTATATCATATAATTTGACTCTGAGTTTATAGTGTGGATGTCTTGTGGAGTGTAAAATTTGCTGAGAATATCTGAGATAAAACCATTGCTAATTTACAAGTTTCTGGAGTTTTGAATTTATGGAGCTGGTTGGAGTGTTGGCAGAGTTCAAGGCTGGCCCTCTGCTGAGAAAGAGACTAACCAGAGGGTAGCCACCATTGGAACTGGTTGCTGCTGAAATAATATACCCCGCTGATGCCATATGGTTCAAATGATGCCAGCCATAGTAATGGTGGCCCTTTTTACTATTTACCACAACATCTTCACAAGACCAATTTCAACTAGGTTTGAGTCACTGTAGATGCTCAATGTTTTTCATGTGGATGTGGCATGGAGGGAGGAAGAATAAAACCTGACAGCCCTACCCTGGCACACACAAAGGAAGGGGAAATGTATTAGGGTTTCTGTCCACTGGACATAGCTTAGGAAGAGTTTCGGTTGAGGACTGAACTCGGGTTGTCCTGTGGGTGTGTCTGTAGGGGATTGTCTTGATTATTAATTGATACAGCCAGATCTGTCTCACTGCAGGTTGTACCACTCCTTACACTGTGGTTCTGAACAAACAAGAAAAGCAAGAGAAAGCAGGCAGAGAATAGCCACCAGGCAGCAAGGATCCACGAGGAACACACATGAACGCAAATGCATATTTCATAACTCTAGGGAACAGAGAGATCTTGTGACTTTAGTTCACATATTAAACTGTGTTCCATGGAAGCTAGCCAAGGACTTAAGAGCCCAAGCTCTGAGAAATGGTAGAAGTGACAAGGACCCTGATATCCTTCTCACCTGAATAACCAGAACTCATGGATATACTCCAGGCCCCAAAGCCATGCCCTGCAGGTACCCATGCCACAGATCATTCTGGAAGGTGTAATAAAGTTTGGGAGTAGAGTTAAGTGCTTATAGCTGTAAAACCCCGACTTCATTCACTCAGTCTCTGGACCAGCACACTGTCCCACAGAGAGTGGGTCACCTGTATATTGGTGATGTCACCCATTAATAAAACAAAAACACCGAATGGAGCCTGGGTGGATGGAGAAGGGTCTTTCAGACATTACTTTGTGGCTCCTAACTCCAACAGTAGGTATTCATTTTGCTGTTCAGCATAGACTTTCACCGAACAAAGAGCTCATTTCAAGCCCTATTCCTAATGTCTTATGTATTGCTCAGCCCCAAGCATATTTGCTTCTCCTGGGTTTGCATCCCATGCAGGGGGTTTGACAGTGTGAGAATTACCATACTCCTTGGAAGATAGATGCCACTTCCTGTTCTTTAAATCTTATGTCGCAGCCATAAAAGAAAGACCAGAAAGTGTCAGACGAGGGTGGGAGTTGTCTGGAATAGCTCATATTGATGTGCTGTTTTCCCCGCCCACCAGGCACTGGGCCCACTGCTGTATCTTTTGCCCCAACCAATCTTAACGATGTAAATGGTGGACGGTGGCTGACACCTGTCCCAATATTTTCTGTGTCACAGGTACTTATAGACAGCTGGATGGGACTGAAGGCTTTTGGCATGGGGGCGGGGAGGATAAGGAGGAAGAAACTATGGACTTTGTTCTTTCATTTTATTTTTAATGAATATTGGTTATTTTATTTTGTAACATCTTCAACATTGTCTTTACACTATTTACAAAATTGTTAAACATTTTAAAAATAGTTAAGTAATGGGGTTATTATGGCATTTCATATGTAAATATCACTGTATTTTTTTAATGTTGATCCCCACTTCCTCTACTCACTACCACCCGAATCCACCAACTTACCTTCTATTTCTTCCGAGATAGTCACCCAGTAGCTTTCATGTCATTTGGACACACACATACACTCATACACACACACACACATACACACACACACATACACATACACACATATGTATGTATGCATGTATATATGTATGTATATGTGTATGTATATAATATATAGTGTATATATATATACATGCACATGAGTCTATGCACATATAACTAAATATGCATTTAAATCTGGATTCTGCATATGATATAAAACATGAAGTATTTATCTCTGCTCCATATTACCTTCTTTTGTCCCTTCAATCCCCCTGCTTAGGCATAGTCCCCTTCCTAAAGCCACACTGTCACTTTTCTATTTTAATGTTCATACATATACATATATGCAAACTCTAGATTCTTCATATTAAAAAATGGGGTACTGAATTTCTGAATCTGTCTCAATTTGCTCAACATTATTTCTTCCAACGACAACATGAATTCATTCCTCTTTGGGGCAGATTAACATTTTAATATGTACCTATGCTACATTTTCCTGTGCACTCATCTGTTGATGGGTATCCAGCTGATTCTATGTGTCCAGTTGTGAGCAGTGACTCTGAGGACATGATGTGAAAGTGTCTCTGTGGTTGCTGATTTGAAGTCCCTGGGCTTAGACCCAGGAGTGGGATGACTGGGCAACAGGGCAGCTCTGTTTTTCTTTTTTTGAGGAATCTCCACAATGATTTCCACAGTGGCTGCTCTAGTTCACATATCTGTCAGCAGTAAGAATTCCCTTTTGCTACATTTTTACCCCTGTTTGTTGCCATTTGTCTCTTAAAGACAGCCATCCCACCTGGAGTTAGATGAAATCTCAATGAATTTTAACTTTTTGTCCCTAAAGGTTAAAGATATTGAACAATTTTCATACATTTATTAATTAGTTCTATTTGTTCTCTTGAGGAGTGTCTACTCAGTTCATTTGCCTATTTATTAACTGGGTGAGATTCTGTATTTAATATTCTGAATTCTTCAAAGATTTTAGACATTAATTCCATTTGCAGATAACTGACAAAGACTTCCTCCCATTCTGTAGGCTGCCTCTTCATTTTGTTTTTCTGGGCAGAAACTCTTAACTTAATAAAATCCCTTTGTCATTCATGTTATTATTTCCTGGGCTGCTAGAGTGTTTCAGGTCCTTGTTAACACCTGTATTTTGAAGTCATTTCCATATACTTGCATTCATTCATTAATCCATTCATTTTTTCAGCTGCATATGCCACCACATATGTATGTAGACTCAGGACAATTTGAGGGATTTTGTTTTCTTTTTGCATGCTGGTATGTTCCAGGGATCAAACTCTGGACATCATGGTTGGTGAGAAGTGCCGCCATCTTATGAGACCAACCCATCTACATTTTCTTCTTGCCATTTTAGAGTTGTAAATCTTATGTTACAATCGTAGATACACTGTGAATAAGCTTGCTACAGAATGAGAGAAGGGACAGTTTCAATTCTCCAACACCTACTTTTTCCATACCCATTTGATGAGAAAGTCTTCTCTCTAATGGATATTTTTGATGTCTTTATTAACTAGCATGTGACTATAGGGTCCTCTACTCTACTCCACTGGTCTACTTGTTGTTTTTGTGCTGGTATCATATTCAGTGGCCAGTAACATAGATTTCTTGATACCTCGAGCAGTACTCTTTCTACTTAGGATTGTTTTGAGTATTCATGTTCTTTTGTGTTTCCACAAGTTGGAGATTGCTTTTTCTAGTTTTATGAAGAAGAACGTTGGAACTCAACTGCTCTGAACCAGCAGACTACTCAGTAATACAACCATTTCCACAACATCAATTCAACAAATCCAGGCTCTCAGGAGACCTTTTTCTACTTTCTCGTGTCCTTTTTAATGTCTTTCTTTGGTCTTTCAGTTTTCATTGAAAAGTCTTTAGCCAACTTGGTTAGCTTTATTCATAGGTATTTTACAAATTTTAGAAGCAACTGTGAATGAAATTGTTTTTCTGACTTCTTTCTCAGCAAGAGCTTGCTGGTTAAACGAAAAGACAACTGGGTTTTGCATGTTGACTTTATGTCTGGAACTTTGTTGAAAGCTTATCAGATAAAGAATATGTTTGTGGAGTCTTTAGGATCTTTTAAATACAGGATCATACATATCTTCTGCAAACAGAGATGATTTGATTTTTTTCTCTAATATTTGAATCTCTTTTATTTTTTCATTTGTTTTATTTCTCTAAGACTTCAGTACTTTCTTCATTTACCATACTACAGACATGTGGACCTTTTATTATGTTCAAGCATTCTTCTTCTCTTCTGAGTTTCTTCACTCAGTTGATCATGAAGGGGCTGTTTGAACTTTGTCAAACCTGTTTCCTTCATCCATGGAGATGATCATGTGATTCCCATACATGTGTTGTATTACATTAATTATGCATGCTGAACCACCTTTGCATTATCTCTGAAGTAAAACTAGTATGGACATGGTGTACAATCTCGAGTATGTTCTTTTACTCTGTTTTCAACTATTTTATGAAGCTTTTTTTTTTTTAAATCTTGGAAACCAGCTTATGGTTTCCCATGCTTATTGTGTCCATTGCTATGAGTTTTATTGCGTGAGTCTGGTAGTGTCCCTTCTCCTTCTGTTCCATGGGACGGTTTGAGAGAAGTCTGGTCTAGCTCTTCTTTAATGGTCTGGGAGAATTCAGCAGTGAACAGTTCAGCTCTGAGCTGTCTTCCCTTGAGATTCTTTGTTACCACTTCAACTCCATTGTCACAGATCTTGAGTTACTGTAGCCTCTTGAGTTGATTGTGATCACTTAAATGCATCTTGTCTTTCCAGTTTACTAGAACACACTTTCAAAATACCCACTAGAGATCCTTTGGATGTCATTGCTTATCTATCATAGTGCCCTATTCTCCTTAATTTTATTAATTTAGGTCTTTACTCCACTTATTTTCAGTATTTTATCTAAGAAGTTTTTCAACTTTATTTATTGTTCTTTCAATATCTGTTTCATTAATTTCCACCCCAATTTTTACTATTTTATGTGTACGAATGTTTTGCCTGTATGTGGGTCTGTATACTACAGGCATGCCTGTGACCTAAGACGTCTAGTAAAGAGTACCAGATCCCATAGATGAAGTGACACAGATGATGTTGAACTCCCATGTTGGTGCTGGATTCAAACCCAGGTCCTTTGGAAGAACAGTCAGTAGTGCACTTACCACTTGAGCCACCTCTTCAGCCTCTTCACCGTTTGTTTCCATCTACTGATTTGGGATTTTTTTTTTACTTACTCTAAGACCTTGAAGTAAACCTGTAAGTTATTTCTCTGAGTGGTTTGTCTTGAAATGTCAGCATTTATAGCTACAAACTTACCTCTTATAAATACTTTTACTATATCCCAAAGGTTCTGATAAATTATATTTTATTTTAATTTAATTCTAAAAGTCTTTAAATCTTGTCCTTGACTTCTTTAATGGCCATCATCACTGAAATTTTTATGGTTCAGTCTCTACATGTTTGTAGTTTCTGTAGTTTTTCTTGCAATTGATTTCCAATTTTGTTCCACAATGATCTGCTAAAATACAAGAAATGATTTTGGCAATTTTGCATTTGTTAAGAATTTCTTCATGGCCTCAAATATGATATCTTTTGGAAAATATGCATGGAATATTGGGAAGAAGGTACATGCTACAATTATTGGGTGGACGGTTATATATCTGACTGTTAACTCTGAAATGTCTTTTCCAATTATTAATTTTTTTCCATTAATGAGAGTGGTGTATTAAAACTAGAAAATATAACTGTGTTTGAATCTCTCTGTTACTCCATGTTCAATAATGCCTGTTTCATGTAGTTGGGTACACCACCAGTTGTGCCCAAGTATTCATAAGTTTACATCTTTATGGATTGTTCGTCTTATTGATACAGTGGTCTTCTTCATGTCCCCGACTAACATGAAGCTCACTTTGTTGGATATTTATTTATATAGCTGTACATGTTTGGTTTGGGCTGCCATTTACTTTGTATTTTTTGTTTTGAACTTTCCTTCTTCAGTCTATATGAGACTAAACTTATAGGACACAATGTAGTAGATCTGCAAAGGACTTTAGAAGATATCTGCACCAATCATAGATGGAGAAACTGAGGCCAGGAAAGAACTGGAAGGTGGCATATTATGATGGTGGTGGAATCAACCTGTTTTGTTGAAGCTTTGATAAAGCTATAGCAAACGTTTAATTTGGTAATAGTTCTGGTGTTAGGAACAGGAGAGATTCTGTTGGCTCTGTGGCAGGCATGTTTCATCTTTTCACATTGTGACATGATGCTGTCATCTGCAAACTTCATGCTATGTAATTGGTTAATACAAATAAATGATCAAACACAGGAATCCATAATACTTCATATATGCTTGCAATTTTGTATTGGGCCTCACTCAGCTATCTCAGGGTGCATGTAACCCTTGCACTTCAGTGTGGAAACACTTGGGACCTAGCTCCAGTTCCAGCAGTATGTAGAAGCACCAGATGGACAGTTCCTTTGTCTCCATACCCCAGAAGGACATCCCCATAATATCAAGACATTAACATGGGGGAGTGGCTTAGTGGGTCTACCATTATCACCAACCCAACTTCTCATAGCCAAACACTGGCCTCTGAGAACGGAAAGAGGAAGATCAGGAAAGGCAACAGGAAGGGAAAAGAGGAAAAAGACAGACTGAGGACTTAAGAACTTGCTGCCACCCTGTGTTGCATGTTTTCAGCCTTAGTACCAGAAACTCAGGAAATGTCTGGCTCATAAAACATGGTTCAGCTATGGTTACTGCCACTTGAAAGAAAGGGTGGTGCTGATGGTCGGTGAGTCAGCTACCCTGGTTATTGGGTTTTAGAAAAGGTATCTCAGTGATCTTGCTCCCTTCCTAAGCAGCTGGACCCAGGCTTTCTGTCATGGTAGTCTTTGACAGGGGCAGGAAATGACTCTTTGTGAGCTCTGTCACATTCCGCAATGTGGAGATACTGCTGTGCCAAAGACACTAGCCCCTGTTCCTTGTCCCAGTTTCAGACTCTTGAAAAAGACCCTTCAAGAGTTATCCCTGCTATAGGGTCCCACCCTACCTTTACCCATCTCTGGACCCACTCCTTCTCAATTCACAAAGGGAATGTTGGATGATTGGGATGGTAGTGGGGTTGCTGGCTGGACCATCCCAGGAGGAAAATGGCAGGCATCCAGATAGTATATTAGCAGGTACCAGGAAGAAGATAGATGAGCAGGTATCCTGAGCCGAGGGTCTTTGAATATAAAGGTTTGTTCGTAGACAGAATCCTTCTTAGGGAGCCTAGCAGGGCAAAAGCAGGCTATGTGGGCTGGAGAGTGTGATGCAGAAGGAAGAGATAAAGAGATGTCTAGAATAGAGTTGCTGTGAGTAGAAGGAGGCCCCCTTAGGAAAAGCTCCCTTTCTGGCAAGACTTTTCTTGAGCATTCTGTTGACTCATGAGTAGTTCATTTGCAGCTTTCTTTCCTTATCGAGACCAGGAGTCACCCATTGTCCTGTTTTGTTTCAGAGTCTTGACTAGTCACATCCCCCATTGATTGTCACAGGAAAGTACCAAAAAGGAGCAACTTCCATTTCTCTAAATCGAGCCTCTGGCCTGTTAAGGAGCCTCTCAACCACAAGGCCTATGTGGTTACTGCTGCCCAGATGCAGCTCCATCTGCCAGAGCTCCTGTGATGTCAAAAATGTTCCTTAGTTACATTGTCCAATGCAGGGGCTACGCACCACTTGTGAATGGCCAGCACTTTCACTGTGGCCAGAGTAGCATTCTATTTATTTATAGTTGGAAAGAATATTGCCTCTGACTTTCTTGCAGTGAGGAAATAAAGTCATACAGATAAAGGACTGTTGATAATCAGTGAGTCTAACATCCTGCATTCCAACCTCATGCTTTTGGCTGTGTCTTTGTGGGGACTTTATGGAGGAATCCAGCTGTGGAGATGTAGCTCCAGAGAAACTCTGGGGTCCTCCAGTCACAGGACTTGAGGGATATAGAGCATCAGACTGAGCTACTCAGTGCCTCACTCGAGTCAAAGTGGGTAAGCTGGGCAGGTAAAGGGACAGCTTCAGTGGCTGCAGATGCATCTGCCTTCTTCCCTACCAGCATCCCAAGGGTAAAAGTGGGAGGAGAGACTTCAACCCAAGGAGTCCCAATTCATGAGATGGAAAACAACAGCTTGTGTCCACATGGCTACTGCCAGAATGTGTGAAGCTTTGCACCTGCAACAGATGTAAAGGCACATGGTTTTAGGAAAAGCTGGAGAAAGACAAGCTAGGTTCTGGACTTAATATTTGCACATGTCTGGGTCTTAGCTTTTTCACATGCACAGTGGGTGTATTGATGAGGTCTCTGTTGTTCTACATTTTAGGTTGTGGTGCCTTAGATGGCTTGTGTAAATGGCTCTATGGGGATGGGGCAGAGGTCTGAAGATGAGAAGGAGAGCCTGGGGAATACTGGAGGATCTGCAAGCCAGAAATGGCTACTTGTGTATTGCGTTACTGTTGTTTGAAGTGGGCTTCTGGGAACTGAGAGCATTTTTGTTTTAGCCCACAATACACTGCTTCAACATCAGCCTAGATCCCTGGGGGTGGGGGTATTAGAGACACAGGGGTTGTCTGTCTATAAATTTCCCATCCACGGTTGTGTAAACAATGTCCCTGGGGCTCTGCTGACAGAGGATGGACGGCATCCTAGCTACAGGCAGGGACCTGTGAGTGGGGTTTCTCAGTGTGTGTCACATTCCTGTCTGCACATGATCACCAAGCTACCCTTTTGCTATGTTCCAAACCCAAGTGAAGCCAGATGCACTGGGTTGTGAATGGAAAGCTTTTAGTCACTTGTCCTCAAAGCAGGGAAGAACTGAAGCACAGCGCGGGTCAGGGCAGAGCAACTCACAGGATGTCTGTGCCTCGTGTGCCTGAGTGTCAGTACTAGGTAATGCAGGGAAGAGACTCTCAGATTGCTCTGCTGCTGGCCTTGGCCAGGGCAGGGCTTGTCCAGGCAGCAGACCTCAGATCACCAGGGTGAAGTCAACCCAATGAACCAATGCAGAGCTTGTGAAGGAAGCTGGTGTCCAGGTCCAGAAGAGTCCATGTATGATTGGATGGTCAGACTGTGGTTGTCACTACAGTCCAGCTCCTAGCAGGAATGTTGGACACCACTGTCCCTCCTAAGATACTTCCTCTTCACTTTACCTACTCCCATTGATGGTCTCAGACCACCTTCGCCATTTTACCCAACAATGTCATTTCGATTGTCATGTGGTTTACACCTGCCTTGGCACCCATGTACACTGTGGTAGGCACCAGGTAAACAATATCTCAGGCACCATGAGAGCTTCAAGGAGCCTATAGATTGCTTTGCTTTCAACCCCAGACAGGTTGCGAGATTTCATTAAGCCTCATAGATATGAAGATCACACGCCTGTAGGAGCATGGGGCTACTGGGAACATGTCAAGCCAGTGAGGCTGGAGGGACAAGCGCAGTGACTTGCAAACATGGCTGCACACTGGACCACCCTGGGGAGTTTTGAAAACATGACTGCTATGGTGACACTCCTTGCAGTTCTGGTTTAACAAGGGAGGGATATGGCATGGGATTTTAAAAGTTCTGTGGGTGGCATGTGCAGCCAAGTTGGAGAACCACTGGCCTAACATGAAATCTGGTTTATGACTTGCATCTCTAAAGCTCTTGCCCACCATTCCTCAGTGCAACCAAGAGGAATGACTGGTTTCTCACCATCTCTCTCCCCATCACCTATAATATATGCGACACACTGCTGAACATATAGGTTCTGCCTCCCATAGATGAGCTGATGCAGGAAAGTGAACATGCCCAGAAAGAACTCTGTCAAGTGTGAAAAGCATCTCTCTCCACAGGTCCTAGCATTGCATGTAGTGCTGGTAAAGAGTAAGCAAAATATCCCTTGTTTGTGACATAATGTTTTGAGGTGGTTTGAGGCTGGAACCCAGCATTGTTACCTGCTTCCAATGTTCTACAACTTACCTCCTTCATGGTTGTTTTGTTCCGAGACCCTTCATGCACAGCCTCGGGGAGCTGTGTCTGACAGTGCCTTGCAGCCTCTGTACACAGGAAGGTGTCAGAGGCACAGACATCATGTGGGTGGTCTCAGACAGCCAGAGGGCATAGAGAACTCTCCAGGCTGTTCTTCTTGACTTCTGGGAACTACACTTATGGCTTGGACAATGGAGGAGGGTTAGGTGGAGTGGAGAAGGGAGAATGTTGTCCACTTGGCTGCCTCTCATATCCATGTTTCTCCTCCAAGGAAGGGCAGGCAGAAAGCCACTGATGGATGTCCGCTAAGAAGTGCCTTCATCTGGAAAGAAGACAGAAGGCTAATTCTGGCCCATGCCAATCACAGTGGCAGCAACGATTTGGACTGTGGGGATGTTGACTTCTCCCTTGTGGTCTGCGCAGAGCCAAGGCTGTTGACATTCGGAGTGGGACTGAGAGATGCTACTTGTTGCTGCCTCCCAGTATGCTCTTTCCTCACAGCAGATGGAAACCCTTAAAGGCAAGGTCAGAAGCTCGTGGGGACCCACTCCCCCTAAACAATTATTCATTCATTCCACAGTCATGTATTGGGCTTCTACTACATTATGAATGTATAAAGACCACAGGTGTTTATACATTAACCATGAGTTATTTATTTATATATTTACTTAATTATTTGTTTAATGTGCTTGTATGAATGATGCACGAATGAAACTGACCACAGCACACCTGTGGAGGTCAGAAGACAATTAGTAGCATTTGAATCTTGCTTTCCATCATGTGAACTCAGGTATCAAACTCAGGTGATCAGCCTTGGTGGCAGGTGTCTTTACACACTGGACTCTTTCATTAGCCTGCATCACTGTCTTTAATGAACTCAAGCAGTCAGTAGACACACCAGAAATGCACAATGGTGTTTCCTCTGAGCAGATAAATACAGGACAATATCTCCTCAGTGTAGAACAGGAGAGGCATTGCTATATGGAACCTGTAGGTGGCAGTAGATGCCTACAGCAGTCTCTGGGGTTTTCAGGACACCTGGGGTCACATACCACTCCAGCTAGGACTGGGCAGAAAGAGGGGTCCCATATCTTCAGTGTCTCTGTGTATTGTATTCTTAGAAAAAATATGTTGGGCCCTATCTTGGGTCCTGGACATCTTTCCTATATACTTTCTCATCACCTTAGGTATAGGGACGAAAAGAAACCAAGGGAATTTGCTACATATTAAGCACTAGCAGTTACATACCAACCAGTGTCTATACATTCAAACCCAAGGAAGTCATCTGTAAGTGGATGGAATCCAAGAGTCAAGTTCAAACTCACTTTGGAGTGAACTTTCTAGGCACAGAAAGGCTCTGTTCTTAGCTCTGGGTATTCCTACTAAACCTCTACTGAACCTCCTTCGATTGTTTAAAAACCTCTACTCCCTTTGGGCCCACTGCATTATTTGATTGCTCTTCTCTCTTGGAGGAAAATAGGGAAGAGGATTTATCCTTCTCTACTTTTATCTAGGGTTGAGAATATCTGGACTTTTTCAGGCAGGGCGTGTCTGATGGATGTCTGGATGGATCATAGGGCACTCTTTCTGCTCATGGGCCTTTGCTTATCCACTGGTGATGACCTTCCCTGGATCATCCACAGGAACTAGGTTCTTAGAAATCTCCAAATGATGTCATACTTTTCACACATTCTTTCACTAACATAGGAAGTGGGCTGTGTTACTATCTATGTTTTAGTAATGGTAAACTGAGGCTTAGAGAGCTTAAGTAACTTGTCCATGCTTCCAAGGATAGCTTATTCTGCCCACTGTACAAAACTCAAACCCAGCCAATGCAACTGTGTAAACCTGTGTTTACCTATTATGCCATGATGATTTCCTAGTGGTGTAACTGAGTTCCCACCCATTCTCAATAGTCAGTTAAGAGTTTCTTGGGGATTCAGAACTTCTGGGCAAGAAGCAAAAGTCATAGCTTCTGAGCTGACAAGTATCATGTATTTCTTGGCTGCGAGACATTGGGAAACTCAATTTACTTCTCTGAAAAGACACATAACCCTGATAGCTGGATATGAATACTGGATGAAACTGCATATATGAAGGCTTAGACTATTAGGAGTTAGGAACCCCTGCTACCTCTTTTCTATACAAGCTCACTTCTGAAAGTGTGGATGTCTGAAGGGAGACTGAATATACTAGAGCCTCAGAGTACAGAAGAAGGCCCCAGTGAAACCTTCTGCTTTATTGATTAATCTGAGGTTCTTTCTGATATCCGAAAGCTGAAACCTTCTCTATTATAACCAGCACACCTAGCATAGCTGTGTTTCTGCTATACCACAATTTGTTATCATGGATGAGAAGGCAGGACTAGACGTGATAAATCTCATCCATGTGACTAAGTGAAGAGGGTGAAATCATGCCAGGTTCCAGGATGCAGAAACTGAGCATTAGCAAGGCATCAGTCAACATTCCAGAGATGATATCAAGTAGGAGGTACACTGTAGACCTGAGTAAGGATGCGTATCTTCTTTGGCCATTGTTAACTAAAGCCACAGGCATGAATAAAATTAGCCAGGGAGAAAGTAACCAGAAAGAAAGTCATAAGCCAAATCTTCAGTAAAGAATGGGTTTAAAGAAAAGACTGCAGAAGAAATGCCCACCGAGGCTAGAGAAAAGTAGGCACTGTCTTCATGTTGAGGTGAGATGATGAGTAACTGCAGTTGCTGCTGCAAGGTCAGCTGAGGTCTGGGCAAAAACAGACATGCAGACTCTCCAGGATGTTAGTGGGAGCTGTGGACATACAAGCATCCCAGACAGGGATGGAGCGAAGGATGATGGGAAATTCTAGAAAGTAGAATTTTCAAGAAAATCCTGGTTTCTTTGAAAAGTCAGTGATGTCAAAAAGCATTTTGCCGAAGGATGTTTTACTAAAGCAAGCATGTGAAAGGATGCATGAAGTAGGATTTTTTTTTTTTTTTTTTTTTTTTTTGCTAACAACACGCATGTATTGATTCACCTTGCTTTGCATTGCTGTGTTTTGCTTGTGGTGAAAGGAAATTGCCAAAGAACTTCTCATGAGGTTCCTGCAACTTTTTGCAGCTCAGGTCTACTGGCAAAGTGATGTCAGTTGACACAGACTCACGTGTGTTGGTGGTAATTATTTTAAAAATTTAACCTTTTATCCAGAATCAATCATTAGGGCCACATGGCATGTGCGAAGCTGGCTGCTACTCTGTCATGCAGTCTGTAAGCCTCCCTCTCTATGCGGTTCCCTAGGCGAGTAGTTACCACACCTGGCACACACATACACACCCCATCCTGGGCCCCGAACATTCTCACTCCATGTGGGCAACAGAGTCAAACCCACATGCTCCAGCTGCCTCTCAGCCATTGATTTTACACACTGTCCTCCACAGCCCGGTAAAATCAAGGCTCCAGAAACTTGTAATTTAGCAATTAGATTTATGTTAAATTCTCAGGCCACAATACATCCAAACAATAAGTTCACTGCCAGTTAATAAAGATATAAACCACCCACCTAGACAAGATAAAGTCGATCTAGTTCACCTTGGTCTGAACCATCCTCCTCTGCTGTTTCCATCTTGATTTTCTGTCCTTTCTCCTCTCTCCCACCTTACAAAAACTTTGTCCCCGCCCCACTCTCTACTGTCCAATCATGTATCACCTTGACATCAACCTATACACATGAAGTTTTGTTAAGACAGATTCATGTACTGAGGCAAGACCTGAGTGAGGACACGTGATGTTTAGAGGGACAATAAATAGGACTGAGCATATAGTGACTGGGGCTTACGTAGCTTACTTTGCAATGCTTTGGCTTCTTAGTCTCATGTCTTCATCTCTGTCTTTGCTTCATTGAGAGAGGCATGGCACAGAACTTCTCCTTGCATCTATGCTGGTCATGGGTTGCTCAAAGAGAGTAAGGGAAGAAAGGTTTCTGAGGAGAGTGATCAGCTGCGGCCAGGGAAAGACAAGGAGACCTGTGCATCAGCTAGCTTCTATTCAACCATAAATCCTTTCATAGTTCAGGTAGAGCTGGGCCTATATTCAAGTTTGGACAAGTCAGTGGGCTGCCCTATTGTGCAGAGCAACATAGTCTCTGTTACCAGTTGACTGCTGTGAAGCTTCCTGGTATGGTGGTGGGTCTCAGAATCCCTCTGCAAAAGAAGATTTCTGCCCTGGACTAAGGATGACAGGTTTTGGGATGTGTGTGTGTGTGTATGTGTGTGTGTGTGTGTGTGTGTGTGTGTGTGTGTGTGTGTGTATGTGTGTGTGTATATATGTATGCGTGTGTGTGGTTTTGTGTGTGTATGTAAGTTTGCACACAAGTATTCACACACAAACACACACACACACACACACACATGCACGCATGCACGCACGCACGTGTACACACGAGAATGGATTTCCTAAGTTTTCCCTGGTGATGATGAGCTTTCTTTCTCCTCTAGTGCCTGAATGAACAGTTGGAGGAAGGGTGAATGAACAGTGACTCTGGAGAGCTGCATCAGGAGGTGAATGGAAATGTGGGCGTGAGTGCACTGTGGGGTGTGGGGGAGGGCTGCTAATGTTGTACATGCACTGGAGTAGGCTCCATGCACACAGGGCTCATGAACATCCCCCCCCAGGAGTCCTCTCTGTCCCCTCACTCTGTGAGGCTTTTGATCACCAACCTCAGCTAGATTTCAACTGGAATAACCCCTGGCATGAGTAAGCTGAAGCCTCTCACCCAAATCTAAGCCACTTTCATTTCTGTCCTGTGATCTCATCCGTCTCGGGTGCCTGGCATGTCATTAATGCGTGCAGGATGAGCTGTCAAGGCGCTCACCTCCTCAAGTGTGAGAACTTGGAGAAACGTGAATGAGAGGTATAGAATAATGAGTGCCTGTTCTGGGCCAAGTGCTGGGGCTAGGCCCTGAGTGTGTGGGAATGAATCACCCCCTCCCTGCCCTGCATGCTTCACTGTCCAACTCAGGAGCAGCAGCAGCAGGGTGATGAATGGTGACGTGGGGCGGAGGAGGGGGAGCTAGAACTCTGCCAGGTGCAGCAGGAAAAACAGGCCCCAGTGGGCCCCAGTAGAGCACGGGTGGTGGGCTTGATAAAAGGATGGCGGGCTACTGACAGCCACCTTTCACGTGGGCTGAGACTTGTCCACCTACAGTGTTGTTTGTTTTGGCTAAGAAATCTATCAGACCAGAATCCCTTAGAGAAATGTTAGAAAATCAGACTCTAGAGAGGTTGAGGCTGTGGCCGAAGGCTTCTCCCAGCCTCCCTCAGACTGTCTGAAGTAAGGCAACAGTGGGAAATGCCCGGACTATACAAAATGGGCTCACAGGTACCATGTTGATCCCTAACTATGCTGGTAAGAGCCAGAAGGGATGTGTGCTCACCCACAAGGTGCTGGGGATGTGACTCCTGTCTGAGCAAGGACAGGTACAGTGAGAATCAGAGACCTGCTTGTCTGCAAGCCTATGGGGAGAAGGGCACCAGGCCGAGAGAGCACAAGCACTGTGACATTACTGTGGCAGCCACAGCGAGCGTGGGGTTATTTGAAAAGAACATTTTAGGCAGGCAAGAGACCCTTGTGGGTAAAGATGCTGCCAAGTCTTATGTCACAGGTCTGACCCCTGGAATCCACACAGGAAGGAGAGAACTGAGTCTTTTTCTTACAGGAATCCCACAGAGTAATGCCTGGAAGAAAACAAGCTATTCTTAGAGGCACTCCTCAGAAAGTTGACACTGAGTGTTCTGTATGTGCTGGGAAAGATGGGACAGATGCCAGCCCTAGTGACAAAGCTTGGGGTTTGGTCAGATACCTGGACAATCTGGCCCTCTGCTTAGTCACTTTGGTGGGGTAGAGAAAGGAAACTGGCTAGAAAGTTGTGTACCCAAAGTGACACTGCTAACTCACGGAGACTCCCTTACCGCTTCTCAGTCACTTTGCAAACATGTGTGGGGTACCTGTTATGTCTTAGCACCACGTCTAGACATTGGCTACCACAGTGACAAAGCAGACAAGTGTGTGCAGCTGGAGACCTTCTAGCTCCATGGGGCCAAATTAGAGCATCAACAAACAACATTCAGTGTTTCCAGAATGTCTCTAGATTTCTTCCCCATGATCTAGTCAAACCAACAAAAACATAAAGACTGAATTTCACAGTGGGAAATGTACAACTGTACCCCTAAATGTCCCAGGCTTTCTCAAAGGGGCTCTGAAACCCTGAGGGCAAGCTGGAGCCATCTGGACACACTTAAAACAATGGAGGTGAGAGAGGTGGTCCAGGGGCAGCCTGGGAGGCCCCGGGGAACTGACTGGGCAGCCGGGTAAACTAGTGTGAGTGGCTACTGAGATGGTTCGGCTGGAGATACATAAAGGTTCAAAGCTTTGAAGAGAGTCTGCAGGGCAATCTAACAAACGACTTTGATTTAATTATGTACCACAGATTTTCTAACCGGCTTTGGAAGGAGACAGAACTTCTGAGATCCAAGTTTGGCAGGAATTTGCCATAGGTGATTTTTCAGGGTATTTTACAGAATGATACATTTGTGAGGCTCAGGAAATAAACAAACCTTTTGAAACGAAGTGTGTGTGTGTGTGTGTGTGTGTGTGTGTGTGTGTGTGTGTGTGTGTGTGTGTGTTTGTCTGTCTGTCTGTGGACAACTTAATTTTTTAATTTCAAAATAGTAGTGTTTATACCCAATCAAAATGTGTGTCTCAAATTTGAACTGAAAGCCTTGTGAGTACCATTTTCAGGAAAACACATACCCAGGCATGTTGTGAAGTGTTTTATGGAAACCACAGGAGCTTCTAAGGGAACAGATTTAGTTTGATTCTAGGCATCTGTTTAAAGGACCGGGTTGTACAGTTACATATCTTGAGAATAGACCTACTGCTAACAAAGTCTTCTATACATGTTTGTCTGCAGGAAGATTTCTTGGGGACTTACTGTGTGTGCAACACCGATCTGAGGGCAGAGTAAATAACAGAATAAATTCAGAGAGTTGGCTTTATCCCCATAGCATGTAGATTATCAGGGAAGACCTTCTCAGTGAGGTTCAGTGGACAAGAGGAACTTCCAAAACCCAGAGGACTTTAGGGAGGCTTCTGAAAGGGAGTCCTGGGAACTGGACCTAGCATGTACAATTTACTAGGAGGACAGGCGTTCTCAATTACACCAGGTAGTTCAGGCTTCCGAGCTTTGCCACACACACTGGAAGCTGCCCCTAACTTAGGAACAACTTCTTGTACCATTATTAATCAGTAGGCTGGGGAGATAGCTCAGTGGATGAAGTGCTTGTCACAAAGAAATGTGAGGACTTGTGTCTGAATCCCAGAAAGCATGTAAATCTGGGCCCAGTAGCATGTGCTCCTGTGGTGAGATGGGAGATGATGACAGGAGGTTCCCTGAAAGCTGGCAGGGCAGCTAGCCTGGCATATGTAGAAGCAAACAAAGAGAATAGCCACCCCAAAACAAAGTAAAAGGTGAAAAGCAACACCCAGTATTTCCTTACCCTTACCTGAACCACATGGTAGGTATAACACAACACACACACACACACACACACACACACACACACACACACACACACAAACAAAGAAATAAAATAAAGAACTGAGGCATATGTCAGGCAGCTTTGTCACGTGACAGAACAGCTGACAATAACAGTTGAGAAGATGGAAGAGCTTCCTTTGTTTCATGGTTGTAGAACTTTGTAGCCCACAGTTGGCTGGCTCCATTCCTGTTAGATCTGAGACAAGACAGAACATCACAACACAGAGAGTGGGGTACCCTGTGCTCACCACACAGCAGCCAGGAAACAGAAAGAGAGGAGTTGGGGAAAAAGAAAGTCTTCCAGAGAACACCCCCATTGCTTACTTCCTCTTGCCTCTACCTCCAACAAAACCATTAGACTAGGAATCTGTCAATGAATGAATCCGTTCATCAAATTCTGTGTCTTTGTGGCCCAACCATATTTTCATGACTGACACTGGTCTCTAGTGGTTATATATCTTAGAGTCAGAGAGACCTGGATTTATAGCCTGTCTCCACTATAGTGACATTATTAGGAGGTTTCTGGACCCCCAGAAGGTGGTGGTCAAAATATCTACATGCTGAAACTAGTTTTTAGTTAGGCTCCAAGGAGATTCTTTAGCAATGGTTTTGGGCATAAGGTAAATATTCAGTAGATGTTGGATTAAAAAAAAAATACGACAGCCTGAAATCTTAGCCATATCTTAACTGGCCTGCCTATGCAATGCTATAGTCATATATAATCTGGTACCAATTATGGTAAAGCAAAGGGTTTGAGGTAGGGAATAGTTGAGACAAAAGAGTTTTCACAGATTTAAGTAAATGTCTAGAGAGGACAATGCTGCTGCCAAGGAAACTCTCCAGGCAACCCCATTCCATGTGGTGGGGCTGGAAACGTTGTTGATCCCTTGTCATATGGTGTTGAAATAGCCAGTTACCAGCCCAGCCTCTACTGCCTGACTGTAAACCTTGTCAGGCCTGGGATTCTGACTCATTAATTCAACATCAAGCTCAAGCATGAAGTTGGTGTATAATAATGATGCTTTGTGGGTGAACAGACAGGGTTCAGACTTGAACTCATAGCTCCCACTATTGTCCGGATTCTCTTTCAATTCACTTGAGGCCTAAAGGAAGCTAAGACTGTTGCTAACTAAGGATGCAAATTACTATGTTAGAAGAGACAGTATTTCCTTCAGTGGGCAAACAGGCAAACCACAGACAACTGTGAGGCTGTGTGTCAGCTTTATCCAGCTTATTGCCCTGCCCCATCGAGAGTCCGTATTTATGTGACTAAGACCTTGCAATATTCTCTAATCTGGTGAAGACAAGTGATCCTATCCCTCCTCAGCTGCTGGATCTGCAGTAGGAAGGAGAGCAGAATGTGTGGGAAAGGTCAGCTCAGGCTATGTCCAGGGCCAGAGAATCTTTAATTGATGATTCTTCTGAGGAAGAAATAGTTTTATGACCATGTTTACATGAGCCCATGTCTATACTTCCTTTGTGTCATAGCTGGTCACTCACTGATTTACCCTATAAAGTGGTTAGCATTATTCACTCATTCATTCAGCAAACATGAGGGAATTTCTATATGCACTATATGTGAAGGTATATTAGAGAACTTGAGGTACATTGCCTACTCTACACCTATACTCAGAGAGCGTATTATTCATAAGGTAGTTTATTTGATAAACACGTAATAGGTAAAATAAAAGGCAAGAAATGAAATAGAAGTTAAAAATAATCACAAGATCATGGGAGACCCAGAGAAAAGATCATTGCTATGGGAAGATAGCCAATCAAAGGGATTGAGGGGCTTTAGAGATAGTTTCAAACACCAGGGCTACCATATGCTAACTCCACGATTTGTCTTTCACTATTCATTTGTTAGATTATAGGACCCAAATAAGAAAAACAATTATTAGATTAAGGAATCTAGAACACAGCTATCCAGTGATTTCCAGCTCAGTGTCACAGTCTGGCATATGCGCTGTGCTCTTCAGAGCCATGAGTGTTCAGGGTTATAAAGCTGTGAAAATAAAATTCACTTTGGCTCACTTAATGCACGTAAGAAATTTATTAGGAAAAGCATAGGACACTCACAGAATGAAAAGCATCCAGAAGAGCAGAGCCTAGCCCTGGAATGGCTAAAGGGGGTGTGACTCAATATGGAATTGATGGATGCTCTTTTTGGGGACCACTTCAGGTAGATCAGTTCAGTGGATGGTCATTCTTGGTTTCTTCACCCAGGAGGCTCTGGGCAGCTGTCACTCACTGAGTATTTATGCCTCCTCCCTAGAATTAGCTGTTTGAAAAACCTAACCCCCAATGTGATAGAAAGCAATTGGGTCATGAAGCGTTTCACACACAGCTTTTCCATTGTCAGATGAAGTTATAAGAGATTAGTAGTCTGCAGCCTGGCAGAAGGTCCTCCCCAGAACTGAGCTGGTCTCCTGATCTTACCCTTCCAGCCTCTATAACTGATAAATAAGCTTCTGTTGACATGCCAATCAGCCTGTGGTTGGGTGCTTAGCATCCTGAACTAAGACAGTGGCCTCAGTTGGCCTTATGTTGATGCTTTGGTTAGAGGAGGGGGTACACTTTTACCAAACCCCCTCCACAGGGCGTGATGTAATTTCCCATGAGGAAATGGAGCGAATCCACTTGAACTGTTAAGCAGTGCTAGGCAGACTAGAGTCAACAGCTACTCACAGCACAGGACCCACTGTAGCACTATGTAGTGGCCATCTATATTTGGGAAATGGGTAAACATGGTTTTAAAAAGCTTGACAGAAATGTCAGAGGTGCACCAAAAGCCAAGAATTGTTAGGAAAGCATAAAAAAGGTGAAGAATTATTGTTGGCTCTAAGATGAGGAGAGGAGGTGTGCACAGCTAAACAGCTTTTCTTTTGAGAGCTGAAGACCGTAATGGTGACTACATGGGGTTCTGACACTTTGACCTCCATCCTGGAGAGGGACCTCCACAGAACTCACAAAGTTGCAGGGACATGGACAAAGTTCCAAGATGACCTTGACCTTTCCCCTGATGACTACTTTGGATGTTGTGGCACCTGCTGCACGAAGGTCAGTTCAAGGACCACAATAAGAGAGTGGCTGCAGAGAAGAGGGTCCTCAGGAGAAGCAGCATCTCTCCATTGGAGAACATCCAGCCAGGAGCTACTCGGGCTGTGAAGGACTCATTCCTATGAGTCCCCAGAGGAATGTTCCAGTCCCTGACTTTGGGGTCAACCTTTTATGAAGGAGGATTGGGTATCTGCCAGGTAACCCGTGGGAGCAACCTGCACTTTATGAACTTTTCTGTGGAGTTGTGGGGTGGGAGTGGAAGAGTGATCAGTGGTCTGGCAGCCTGCCAGGCGATGTGGGATCATGGGATGTGCCTGGCCGGCTCTGGGACAGTGCCCAGCTTTACCAGTGGTCTTTGGAGGACTAAACATTGCCCAAGACACTTTTCTTCAGGCTCATTAATCCTAATGACAATCTTCAAAACTGCAAAAAAAAAAAAAAAATGCTGTTTGCTAGATCACAAGTATCTACAGTCTGACATTAACAAACTGAATTTAGCTTTTCTGTATATAATTGGCACCCAAATATAGCTAAAATGAGCAGGAGGGGGATATTCTTGGCTTCTTCTACCGTTTATAAAATGCACCATTACATCTATTGCTTGTACTGCCCTACAGTGTCAGCTTGCAGAGGGTTTCTCTGCAGCCTGCCCATCCTCCACAAAATCTGCTCTAGCTACAGAGCAGATCAACAGTGAGCTCTTCTGTCCAACTGAACACATCGTCCTGGAAAGGATATGTTCAAAAAGAGTGTTGGAAGTATTGCTAGTCTCTCTTCCTATGGCCTCTCTATAGCCCTCCACCAGAACTTTATATCTAATCTCCCACTCAGAATTGAAGAATTTTGTCTTGAGTATTAAAAGACAAAATAATCAGACCATCATTTCTAGGACCTTTGCATTTTAACTATGTTAGCTACTGAGTTATGCTCGTTTGGGCCTGGGTTTTGTCACTATTTCCAGCTAATGGTAGTGAAAATTCAAGGCAGGCACTGGCTTCTTCCTTACATAAACTGTAAGCATAGGCAGCCAGTGCTAAGATGGGGAGTGTGGCACCGAGGTCAGTACCTCTATTTAGTGCTCCAGCTATCATCAAAATGTGGCATCTGGTGGGTTTTGGCAGTCTACCTCAGACTCCATGAAAGGGGAAACGTGTTGATCTCGGCTTTTCTGTGGCAGGAAGGAAGTATGGTACACTGAAAGTGGCCTCTCATCATATTCTAGAACTTTGTCAAAGGACCATATCAACTTTTAAGAGTCTGGAAATGAAGTCTTGAGTTAGGCAGTATGTGTCTAGGCACCACTGTTATCATAGTACAGGGTGACAACCTGTGACTGCATGCAATGGAACACACCACCACCACCACCATCACCACCACCACCACCACCACCACCACCACCACCACCACCACCAACACCACCACCACCACCATCAACACCACCAACACCACCACCACCACCACCAACACCACCACCACCACCACCACCAACACCACCACCACCACCACCACCAACACAACCACCAACACCAACACAACCACCAACACCACCACCACCACCACCACCATTCCCAACCCTGCTTCATACTCTTACTATTTTTCTTGACTGGGGCTATTCTTGCATCTTTCCATAAGTATCTGTCTCTTTCCTGTACAGGCAATACATGAACATTTCTTTCCTGTTCTCAGTTGCCAGTTCAAGGGTGAGGGACTTTGTGGTACTTCCTTCATCTTTTGCCACACCCTCCTTGGCTCTCCAAATCTCCTTCTTCTGCTTCAGATTTCCCACTCCTGGCCTCTCCTTTCCTGCTCTGCCACCCTTGTCTAAGATCAGGTTTTACACATTTTAACCCTCTCCCTTATTTATTCATTTATGCAAAAACCCATGTCAAGCAGTTTTTCTGTAGTAAATAATAATATAATACTGGAAACAAAATCCAGTTCTTTCAGCAGCCCAGTAACAGGGAACAGAAAACCAAACCATTCTAAAACATTTCTATAATATTGTAGTCTGAATATGAATTATCTCTCAGGATAGGCTCACGTGTCAAAGGCTTGGTCTACATTTAGGTTGTGATTGAGGGGTAATTGGATTATGAGATCACTAAGATAACAGATTATGCTACTGATAAATTTATACTGAACAATCTATTAGGGAGTAAGGCCTTATTTGAGAAAGTAGATCACTGTATGTATAATTTTGACACTCCATCTTGTGCTTTTCTGACTGTGTGCTTCCTGGCCATTATGATCAACTATGCTCTGCTATACTTCCTGCTTCTGTTATGTTCTGCCTTGCCAGACCAACAGCAATGGAGCTAGCCACCCCCAGACTAAGACTTCCAAAACTGGGAGACAGAGAAAATCTAACCTCATTTAAATTGTTGGTCATAGTAACTAGAAATTAACTAACAATTTTTGGAGTTTATGCACAGGCAGCTGAGAACAGCTGATTCTTCACCAGATGGCCAAACCACTTGGTTCTTTTACATTTTCTTCACTCCCTCTCTCTTAGTCTATCTCTGTCTGCATGTTTGTCTCTGTGTATATATCTGTCTGTCTCTAGTCTCTGAATCTGTGTATATGATGTAGCATTTCCTGTTTAACAGCAACTAGCACCTGTTTCTTCCTCTTTGAAACCCAAGCCCAGTATAAAGGAGGCATGGTTGTTGAGTGAGCACCAACACATTAACACACGCATAGTTTGATCTGTTCACCATAAACTCGTTCTTTTCTCCTTTAGAGCAGAAAACAATTGAATGGAGTAATATTTTAGCATCCTGGAAATATCCAGGTAACTCTTCAATCTTCCTTCTAATGGTGAAATGATGTTGAGCATCACATAAATAAAATCTCTCCTTGGTGACTATGAAATGTCAATCACTATTATTTTGCTTATATCTATTAGTCCAAATTTTATGGAGCCCCTCCTTCTTTCCATGTTAATAAGATGCCTTCCATGAAGAAGAGCTTTCCAGTATTGACTAGAGCTTTGCAATAACCCTAAGTTCCAGATAATATGGTACTATATGAAACTACCCTAGTCTTGGTGGTGTAGAATACAAATGTTGCTACATTTGTGGATATTATGGATAAAAATTTTAGATAGGACAGTGGGGATACCATTCCTCTGCTCTATGCCATCTGGTCCTCAGCTAACAATAATTAAAGGTTGCAATGACTTACCAACTGCATGCTTAGAAGATCTGTGTAGGCTTCTTTACTTACAAGTCAGGTGGCCAGAGTGACTTGAACACTCAACTGCTTGATTGATGACTTGAGCTTCTTCCGAAGATTGATCCATGTGACATGGGCCTCCTCACAGCACCATGGCCTCATGAGGATTGAAATTTGATACGTAGAAACTCAGGGCTGTAGAATCAATGTTCCAGCTGAACTGGCAGAAGAGAGTTGCTTTTAATGATCTAGTCTCCTGAATCATGGGAGGATAACTTTTGACTATTGGTTGAAAGGGTCATACCCTGCTTAGATTCAGTGAGGTGGCACAGAAACATGCCTTTGATGGAAGGTTGAACAGCTACAGTACAGAACATCATTTTCTATAGGAGGAACTGCGTACGTCTTTGGGAACCACCGTCTTCTAAAACCTGAAAAACAGTTCCTATTAGAAAAGGAGTAGAAACAAACACCCAATTCTTTCAATCTAATTATCACCATTTAGAGTTGAAGAATCAAAGAAGCAGATATCTGAGGGCTTCCGACTCTCTCCATACCTATTCAATATAGTACTGGAAGTCCTAGCCAGCGAAATTATACACCAAAAAGGTCAAAGAGATACAAATTGGAAAGAAAAAACTCAAAACATCACTATTTGCAGATGACATAATAGTCTATTTAAGTGACACCAAAAATTCCACCGGAAAACTCCTAAACGTGGTAAATAACTTCGGCAAAGTGGCTAGATATAAAATTAACTAAAACAAATCAGTAGCCTTCCTCTACTCAAAGGATAAACAGGCTGAGAAAGAAATTAGGGAAACAACACCCTTCACAATAGTCACAAACAATATAAAATACCTTGGTGTGACTCTAACCAAGCAAGTGAAAGATCTGTATGACAAGAACTTCAAGTCTCTGAAGAAAGAAATTGAAGTTGATCTCAGAAGATAGAAAGATCTCCCATGCTCACAAGTTGGCAGGATTAATACAGTAAAAATGGCCATCTTACCAAAAGCAATCTACAGATTCAATGTAATCCCCATCAAAATTCCAACTCAATTCTTCATAGAGTTAGAAAGACCAATCTGCAAATTCACTTGGAATAACAAAAAAAAAAAAAAAATATCCAGGATAGCAAAACCTATTTTCAACAATAAAAGAACTTCTGGGGGAATCATCATCCTTAACCTCAAGTTTTTATCAATCGTGATTTAAAAAAAAAAAACAAAAAACTGCATGTAATTCTCACAGAGACAGGAAGGTAGATCAATAGAATAGAATTGAAGACCTAAAAATGCACTCACACACCTATGGTTACTTGATCTTTGGCAAAGAAGCTAAAATCATTCAGTAGAAAAAGAGCATTTTCAGCAAGTGGTGCTGGTTCAACTGGAGGTCAGCATGTAGAAGAATGCAAATCTATCCATCCTTATCTCCTTGTACAGAGCTCAAGTTCATGTGGACCAAGGACTTCCACATAAAACCAGATACACTGAAACTAAGAGAAAAGAAAGTGGGGAAGAGCCTCGAACACATAGATACAGGGGGAAATTTAGTGAATAACACCAATGGCTTATGCTCTAAAATCAAGAATCGACAAATGGGACCTCATAAAGTTGCAAAGCTTCTGTAAGGCTAAGGACATTGTCAATAGGACAAAATAACAGCTAACAGATTGAAAAAAGACCTTTACCATCCTACATCTGATAGAGGGCTAATATTCAATGTATATAAATAACTCAAGAAGTTAGACACCAGAGAATCAAATAACTCTATTAAAAATGGGGGACAGAGCTAGATAATGAATTCTCAACTGAAGCGTATGGAATTGGCTGAGAAGCACAACCTTAGTCATCAGGGAAATGCAAATAAAAACAACCCTGAGATTCCACCTCACACCAGTCAAAATGGCTAAGATCAAAAACTTATCTGACAGCAGATGCTGGCAAGGATGTGGAGAAAGATAAATACTCTTCCATTTTTGGTAGAATTGCAAGCTGGTATGACCATTTTGGAGTTAGTCTGGAGGATCTTCCAAAAATTGGACATAGTACTACCTGAGAACCCACCTATACCACTTGTGGGCATATACCCAAAAGATGCTCTAACATATAACAAAAACACATGCTCTACTATGTTTATAGCAGCCTTATTTATAATAGCCAGAAGCTTTAAAGAACACAGATGTCCTTCAACAGGAGAATGGATACAGAAAATGTGGTACCTTTACACAATGGAATACTACTCAGCTATTAAAAACAATGACTTTATAAAATTCTTAGGCAAATGCATGAAATTAGAAAATATCATCCTGAGTGAGGTAACAAAATCACAAAGAACACATATGATATGTACTTTCTGATAAGTGGATATTAGCTCTAAAGCTCAGAATATCCAAGATACAATGTGCAGACCACATGAAGATCAAGAAGTTAGAAGACCAAAGTATGGATGCTTCAGTCTTTCTTAAAAGGGGGAACAAAAATTCACAGGAGGAAGTACAGAGACAGTATAGAGCAGAGACTGAACGAAAGGCCATCTAGAGACTGCCCCACCTGGGATCCTTCCCATATATGTCACCAAACTCAGACAATATTGAAGATGCCAAGAAGTGTATGGTGACAGGTGCCTGATATAGAGATAGTCACATGTAGCTGCTGATATTTGCAAAAGGAAACTCTGGAGGCTAAAGTCAAAACTGGATAAAAATAGAGTTTATGGATTAAAGAAACAGGGCAAGAGATAAAGAGGTAACAGGAGTCATCTAAGTATGTTTTGAACACTCTTCATAGCTTAGTGGAATGTAACTTAAGGTTAAAACGTAAAAGAACAAGCATATAAAAAATAGTAGAAAATATTGAAATTTATTTATATCATTATAACATGTTTGGGTTGTTAGAAATATAATTTGAAAGAATATTTGTTGCTTAAGTGAGTTTCTAGTGTAATATTTGTATAATAGTGTAATGAGAAAATTATGCAATTACATATAAATGTTTTATAATATTTAAATTTTAATTATAGATGGAAGCATGAGCTTAGAATTTTAAACATACACATATAGATACATTATTTTAAAGAAGAGTTCTTTTTTTTTCCATCGAAAACCCTTTGAAGTAATGCCAACTTTGTATTAATGAATGTCCTCAGTCTTTTGTAGAGTGGGTTCTAAATGCCATTCTCTATAAAATACTTCTTTCCTAAAACTGAGAAAAATGGGAGTTCCTAGGAGAAATGTGTAATTCCAGGAAATGCAGAAGAATGTGCCATCTAACATATCTTATACCGTAGAGCCGGGAGGCTACCAAAGGCCAGTGAAGAACACTATCAAAACACCGCAGCCAGCTTGCACAGATTCCTGAGCCTCGTCAGAAAGATCTATTAGTATACAGAATGGTTGTTGTGTCAATATGTGAGTCAGAAGTAGGAGAGCCTCACATTCATCATTCAGAGGAATGCCTTACTTCCTAACAAGTTGCCTGATATATAGCTGTCTCCCGAGAGGCTCTGCCAGAGTCTGAGAAATACAGAGTTGGATGCTCTCAACCAACCATTGGACTGAGAATGGGCTCGCCAATGGAGGAGTTAGAGGAAGGACTGAAGGAGCTGAAGGGGTTGCAACCCCACAGGAGGAACAACAATATCAACCAGCCAGACCACTCCAGAACTCCCAGAGACTAAACCACCAACCAAAGAATACACTTAGAGGGACTCATGGCTCCAGCCACATATGTAGCAGAAGATGGCCTTATAGGGCATCAATAGAAGAGGCCCTTGGCCCTGTGAAGGCTCAATACCCCAGTGTAGGGGAATGCCAAGGCAGGGAGATAGGAAAGAGTGGGTGGGTGAGGGAACACTCTCAGAGAGGCAGGGGGAGAGGGTATGAGATAGGGAATTCCAGAGGGGAAACTGGGAAAGGGGACAACATTTGAAATGTAAAAAAAGGGGAAAAAAGCCTATCTTAGGGTTCCATACACAAGGCAGGCTTAAAACATCCAGCTTCACTTTCCTCTTCCTGCTTTCAGAGTTTCAGAGTCTCCTCATTTATTCACATATTGGGCTTCAGCTGTGCACTGGGTCCTGTTCATCAACAGGAGAGAAAAGAATCTTTGCTTTCATGGACTCAGGTTTGGAAAACTAGGAAGATGAACTAGCAAACTAATCAACCAACCAACTAACTAACTAACTAACTAACTAACTAACTAACTAACTAACTAAGTGCACATTAGGGAAGTGTAAGTACAAAACAGGAAATCAATAAGAGATTAGGATTTTGGGAATAGTAACTGTCGGAGGGGTCACACAAGTGGTATGTGAGATAATCAGGATAGTCTCACTGACTATGAGTTGAGAAAATGCATAAAGAAGGTAAGGGGTCTGCTGGACCATGGAGCCCCATTTTTTTTATTTTTTAGTTTTCTTTCTTTTCTTTTCTTTCTTTCTTTCTTTCTTTCTTTCTTTCTTTCTTTCCTTCCTTCCTTCCTTCCTTCCTTCCTTTTTTGTTTTTTATAATTGAATAGCTTATGTAGTTACATTTCAAATGTTATTCCTTTTCCCGGTTCCCACCTCTCCTATCCTCCTCCCCCTGCTTCTATGAAGATGCTTCCACTCCCACCTTAACACCCTAGCATTCCCCCACACTGCGGAAATGAGCCTGCACAGGTTCCTCCTATCAATGCCAGAAATGCCATCCTCTGCTACATGTGCTACTGGAGCCATGGGTCCCTCCATGTGTGCTTTTTGGTGGTTTAGTCCCTGGGAGCTCTGGGGTGTCTGGTTGGTTGATATTGTTGTTCTTCCTGTTAAGAAATATAGCCAGTCTGGCCTTTCATGAACACGTGCAGCAGATCAAGTCCCTGCTATAACTGGAGCTAAGGTTACAAATGCAAAGAAGTTATGTTTTCTACCTTTGAAATCCTTAAGGTTTTGGCAAAAAAGAAAACTATTATCCAGTAATGACTGAAATGGGGCACTATTAGAGTTGCCATCTTAAAGTGAAAGGCACAGTTCTATGATAACACAGAGCAAAGAATCTGTGCTACACACAGAGCCAGGTAGACTTCCTTGTCAAAGACTTTTAATTAAGTAACAATGGGTGGTAGAGAGCCATCTTTTCAAGATGGAGCAGACCAAGAAGCATGTCTGGTGGGAGAGAGCCTTCCCTTTGAGAGAAAAAGCTTTTAGTTAGAGGCAGTTTCAGGCTGACTGTCTGGGCTTAAAGCACAAAGCAAGAAAGTCATTAATAGGCAAGGTAGGTTTTGCTTTGAAAGTGCTCTGTCAGGAGCTGGTTCTTTGAGAAAAACCATCAAAACAGATAAACTCTTTTTTTTCCTGTGTACAATTTCTTATTTTATTGTAGAACATTTCACAAATATTCTAAAGCAGACATTATTGGGGTGAGTCTTGATTTACTGGCCACACACAATTAGCTGTCATCAAAATTTGTTCACCTTTGCTAATCCCGAATATGAATATTATTTTACCTCTAAATTAAGTATGCAATTTTATAATTTGAGCATTTTGACATCATCATTGTGTCATTGCCATGGATTAACAAAATTAACAACAATATTTGGGCGATATGACAAGCTACTTTTGATCAAATTTCCTGGGATGGCTTAAACATTCATTTTGCTGTTCGTCAGCTTGAGTGACAACTCAAAGGAGGCCCTCAGGTGTATCTTGTTCATAACCTGGCACATAGGCAGGCAGAGGGCTCTGCCTTTGGGTTTGTTTCTTGTAGCAATCTTTTGCTTATTTCTTCTTCCCCGTGAATTCTGTAGCTGGGATGCACACTGGCATCCTGAGATCGAGGCTTAGCACTTCCTTCAGAACCTTCATGGCTTTCCCCATGGGTTTCGTGTATTTCAGTCTCTGGAGGCCATGCCTAGCTGTCCTGTTTTAATGATGTTTTTGATAGTTTGTCCCCAGATTTGGAAACCCCTCAATGTCTATTCAAATAGCTTATCAGTTTGCTTTAAATTAGTCAGTTTTATCTGATGACACTGTTTTTTCCACATTAATCTGCTAAAGTTTAATCAGAACATAACCTCACTATGTATTTCACTACCCAAAAAATATGGTTTGAAAGAAAAGGCAGAATAAACACCTAATTCTATCTTTTTTTTCAATTCTGTTTATCTGTTAAGTAAACAACTAAAATATATACATCAACTAAGATCTATACCATTGTGAGGTAGCGGTTTGGGCTGAGTTCTGTCGGGCAGCTCTTCTGGTCTTGACAAGGGCCTTTAAAGTGTCCATCATCATCTTGTGGAGTTGTTAGCCATACTAACCAAGGGCATAGAGAGAGTATCCAAATTAACAAAATCAGAAATGAAAAGAGAGACATAACAACAGAAACTGAGAAAATTCAAGAAATCATCAGATTCTACTACAAGAGCCTATCCTCAACAAAACTGGAAAATCTGGAGGAAATAGAAATTTTTCTAGACACATACGAGGCACAAAAGTTAAATCAGGATCAGCTAAACCATCTAAACAGTCTCACAACCCCTAAAGAATAGAAGCAGTCATCAAAAGTCTCCCAACCAAAAAAGGTCCAAGACCAAATGTGTTCAGTGCACAATTCTATCAGACCTTCATAGAAGACCTAGTAGAAATATTCTCCGAACTACTCCACAAAATAGGAACAGTAGGAACACTACCCACTTCCTTCTATGAAACCACAATTACAGTTATACCTAAGCCACACAAAGACCCAAAAAAGAAAGAAAACTTCAGACCAATTTGCATTATGAATATCAATGCAAAAATTCTCAATAAAATTTTAAAAATAAAAAAAGCTGAATCAAAGAACACATCAAAATGATCATCATGAATAAGCAGGCTTCATCCCAGGGATGCAGAGATGCTTCAATTTACGGAAATCCATCAACATAATCCACTATAACAACAAACTCAAATGAAAAAAAAACCTAAATGAATATTTCATTCAATGCTAAGAAAGCATTTGACAAAATTCAACACCCCTTCATGTTAAAAATCTTGAAAAGATCAGGAATTCAAGGCCCATACCTAAACATAGTATAAGAAATATACAGAAAACCAATAGTCAACATCAAACTAAATGGAGAGAAACTTAAAGCAATTCCACTAAAATCAGGACTAGACAAGGCTGCCCACTCTCTACTTACCTATTCAATATAGTACTGGAAGTCCTAGCCAAAGCAATTAAACAACAAAAAAAGGTCAAAGGAATACAAATTGGAAAGGAAGAAGTCAAAATATCACTATTTGCAGATGATATAATAGTATACTTAAATGACACCAAAAATTCCACCAATGAACTCCTACAGCTGATAAACAATTTTAGCAAAGTGGCTGGATGTAAAATTAACTAAAACAAATCAGTAGCCTCCCTCTACTCAAAGGATAAACAGGCTGAGAAAGAAATTAGGGAAATGACACCCTTCACAATAGTCACAAACAATATAAAATACCTTGGTGTGACTGTAACCAAGCAAGCGATAGATCTGTATGACAAGAACTTCAAGTCTCTGAAGAAAGAAATCAAAGTCAATCTCAGAAGAAAGAAAGATCTCCCATGCTCACGAGTTGGCAGGATTAATATAGTAAAAATGGCCATCTTGACAAAAGCAACCTACAGATTCAATGCAATTCTCATCAAAATTCCAACTCAATTCTTCATAGGGTTAGAAAGAGCAATTTGGAATAACAGAAAAACCCAGGATAGTGAAAACTATTCTCAACAATAAAAGAACTTCTGGGGGAATCACCATCCCTGACCTCAAGTTTTTATCAATCGTGATTCACACATAGACAGGTGGGTAGATCAACAGAATAGAATTGAAGACCCCAAAATGAACCCACACACCTATGGTTACTTGATCTTTGGCAAAGGAGCTAAAATCATTCAGTGAAAAAAAGACAGCATTTTCAGCAAGTGGTGCTGGTTCAACTGGAGGTCAGCATGTAGAAGAATGCAAATCAATCCATTCTTACCTCCTTGTACAAAGCTCAAGGTCAAGTGGATCAAGAACCTCCACATAAAACCAGATACACTGAAACTAAGAGAAAAGAAAGTGGGGAAGAGCCTCGAACACATAGGCACAGGGAAAAATTTAATGAATAGAACACCAATGGCTTATACTCTAAAATCAAGAATTGACAAATGGGACCTCATAAAATTGCAAAGCTTCTGTAAGGCAAAGGACATTGTCAATAGAGCAAAATGGCAACCAACAGATTGGGAAAAGAGCTTTACCAATCCTACATCTGATAAGAGAGCTAATATTCAATATTTACTAAATTTACAATATTACAAAATAAAGAAATTAAGAAGTTAGACACCAGAGAATCAAATATCCCTATTAAAAAGTGATGTATAGAGCTAAACAAAGAATTCATAAGTGAGGAATACGGAATGGCTGAAAAGCACCTAAATCAATGTTAAACATCCTTAGTCATCAGGGAAACATATCAAAACAACCCTGAGATTCCACTTCACACCAGTCAGAATGGCTAAGATAAAAAACACAGAGACCATCCGCCACCTGGACCAGCGGAGCCCCAGAGATAAAGGCCTGGTGAGAAGGTGATCCCAGTAGCCAGGGGGCAGAGAGATCTCTGCCGAGCGCGCATAGAAAGCGCGCCCCTGCCCTGCCTGATCCAGGGACCAGGAACCCAGCATTGAGACCTCTGTTCCCACCCAGCGGCTTTGGGACACAGAACAGGGCTCAGACCATCCACCACCTGGACCAGCAGAGATCCAGGGACACAGACCAGGTACAAGGGAAAGGAAAGAACATATCACTGACAACAAGATGGCAAGAGGAAAGCAAAAGAGCATATCCCAGGGAAACCAAGACAACCTGGCAACACTAGAACCCAGCTCTGCCATCACAGCAAACAGCAGAATGCAAAACACTCCAGAAAAAGAAGACTCAAACATGAAATCCTGCCTCAAGATGATGATGGAGATCCTTAAACAAGTACAGGAGGAAAAAAAAATAAAGAATTAGAAGCTTTTAAAGAAAAACACTCAAAGAACTCAAAGAACTAGAAGAAAACAGAACCAAAGAGATGAAGGAATGGAAGAAGGAATTTAAAACAGAAATGGACACAATAAAGAAAACACTAAAAGAGACAACCCAAGAAGGAGAAATCCTAAAAAAGAAATCAGGAGTCACAGATGCAAGCATTTCTAACAGACTAAAAGAGATGGAAGAGAGAATCTCAGGAGCTGAGGACAACATTGAAAACATAGACAAAACAGTCAGAGAAGATGCAAAAACCAAAAAGCTCCTAACCCAAAATGTCCAGGAGATCCAGGACACAATGAGAAGACCAAAACTAAGGATAATAGGAATAGAAGAGGGCGAAGAATACCAACTAAGAGGCACAGTAAATATCTTCAACAAAATCATAGAAGAAAACTTCCCTACCCTTAAGAATGAGATGACCATGAGCATAAAACAATGAATTCCTAGACAGATACAAGATCCAAAATTTAAACTGGGAGCAGGTAAACCATCTAAATAATCCCATAACACCTAAAGAAATAGAAGAAGTCATCAAAAGCCTCCCAACCAAAAAAACCCCAGGTCCAGACGGGTTCAGTGCAGAATTTTATCAGACATTTATTGCTGACATAATACCAATACTCTCCAAACTATTCCACAAGATAAAATCAGATGGAATACCACCTAACTCATTTTTTGAGGCTACAATAACCCTCGTTCATAAACCACACAAAGACCCTACCCTACAAAGAAAGAGAACTTCAGACCAATCTCACTTATGAACATTGATGCAAAAATATTCAACAAAATCCTTGCAAACCGAATCCAAGAACACATCAAAACGATCGTGTTTCACCATGACCAAGTAGGCTTTATCCTTGGGATGCAGGGATGGTTTAATATAAGGAAATCCATCAATGTAATCCACCATATAAACAAACTCAAAGAACAAAATCACATGGTCATCTCACTAGATGCTGAGAAAGCATTTGACAAAATTCAACACCCCTTCATGTTAAGAGTCTTGGAAAGAACAGGAATCCAAGGTTCATACTTAAACATAATAAAAGCAATATACAGCAAACCAACAGGCAACATCAAACTTAATGGTGGGAAACATGAAGCAATCCCACTAAAATCAAGGACTCGACAAGGCTGCCCACTCTCCCCGTATCTATTCAACATAAGTACTGGAAGTCCTGGCTGGAACAATTAGACAGCAAAACGAAATCAAAGGGATACAAATTGGAAAGGAATAAGTAAAAACATCACTTTTTGCAGATGACATGATAGTGTACTTAAGCAACCCCACAAATTTCATTAGAGAACTCCTATAGCTGATAAACAAGTTCAGCAAAGTAGCTGGATATAAAATTAACTCAAACAAATCAGTAGCCTTCCTATATTTAACAGACAAACATGTGGAGCAAGAAATTAAGGAAAAGATACCCTTCACAATAGTCACAAAAACTATGAAATACCTTAGTGTGACTCTAACTAAGCAAGTGAAGGACCTGTATGACAAGAACTTTAAACCTCTAAAGAAGGAAATCGAGGAAGATCTCAGAAAATGGAAAGATCTCCCATGCTCATGGATTGGAAGGATCAACATTTTAAAAATGGCCATCTTACCAAAAGCAATCTACAGATTCAATGCAATCCCCATCAAATCCCAACCCAGTTCTTCATTGAATTGGAAAGATCAATGTCCTATTTCTTCTGGAATAACAAAAGACCTAGAATAGCGAAATTCATTCTCAACAACAAGAAAACATCTATGGGAATCACTATCCCTGACCTCAAGCTATATTACAAGGCAATTGTGCTAAAACCTACATGGTACTGGTACAGAAATAGGCATGTGGATCAATGACATAGAATAGAAGATCCAGAAATGAGCCCTCACATATACGGTCACCTGATTCAATGGAAAAAGGGCAGCCTATTCAACAAATGGTGTTGGTCCAACTGGCACTCAGGATGCAAAAAAATGAAAATAGACCCTTTCTTATCTCCTTGTACAAAGCTCAAGTGTAAGTGGATCAAAGATCTCCACATTAAACCAGATAAACTGAAACTATTAGATGAGAAAGTAGGAAAAACCTTAGAACACATAGGCACAGGAGAAAATTTTCTGAACAAAGCACCAATGGCTCAAGCTCTAAGGTCAAAGATTAACAAATGGGACTTAATGAGATTGCAAAGTTTCTGTAAGGCTAAGGGCATTGTCAAGAAAACAAAATGGCAGCCAACAGAATGGGAAAAGATCTTTACCAACGCCACATCAGATAGAGGTCTAATATTCAAGGTATACAAAGAACTCAAAAAGATAGACACCAGAAAATCAAACAACCCTATTAAATAATGGGGTACAGACCTAAACAAAGCATCACTGATAATGGGACACTAACCCCAGAAAGCTCTGAACACCCCAGAAACAACTCACAGACTGTGTGAAGTTCAAGAAAATAAAACATTATGTTAAATCCTTACACACCAGGAAAACTTGGATTAATTCTGGTTTACATCCTGTGTACTTTTTGCTCATTGTAACTAGTAAGACCTTAATGCACACTATCAAACCTTTGAAACAAAAAGTCAAGCACTGACAAAAATGTATTTGTATACATTTATGCAAAAATGCTTAAAATTTGTACTTTTATCTTTGTTTTTTTAAAATAAAGTTGTTAACAAAAAAAACAACTCAGGTGACAGCAGATGCTGATGAGGATGTGGAGAAAGAGCAACACTCCTCCATTGTTGGTGGGATTGCAAACTGGTGCAACCACTGTGGAAATTAGTTTGGGGATTCCTTAGAAAATTGGACATAGTGCTACATGAGGACCCAGCTATACCATTCCTGAGCATATACTCAAAAGATGATCCAACAAATGACCAGGACACATGCTCTACTATATTCATAGCAGCCATATTTATAATAACCGGAACCCTGAAAGAATCTAGATGTCCTTCAATGAAAGAATATATATTGAAAATGTGGTACATTTACACAGTGGAGTACTACTCAGCTATTATAAACAATGACTTCATGACATTCTTAGGTAAATAGATGAAATTAGAAAATATCATCCTATGTGAGGTAACCCAGTCACAAAAAGTCACATAATATGCACTCACTGATAAGTGAATATTAGTCCCAATTCTCAGAATATTCAATATACAATTCACAGACCAACTGGAGCTCAGGAAGAAGAAAGAACAAAGTGTGGATGGTTCAGTCCTTCTTAGAAGGGGAAACAAAATACTCAAGGGAGGAAATAGGAAGACAAAGTGTGGAGCAGGGACTGAAGAAAAGGTCATCTAGAGACTGCTTCACCTGAGAATCCATCTCATATACAGATAGCAAACCCAGACACTATTGTGGATGCCAAGAAGTGCATGCTGACAGGAGTCTGATATAGCTGTCTGCTGAGAGGGTCTTCCAAAGCCTGAGAAATCCAGAAGTGGATGCTTGCAGCCAACCATTGGACTGAGAATTGGATCCCCAATGTAGGAGTTAGAGAAAGGAATGAAGGAGCTGAAGGGGTTTGCAAAAAACATAGAAAGAACAATAATATCAATCAATCAGACCCCCCCCCCCACCCAGTCCCTGAGCTCCCAGGGACTAAAGCACCAAACAAAGAGAACACATCGAGGGAGCCATGGCTCCAGCCACATATGTAGCAGATGATGTCCTTGTCAGATATCAATGGGAGGAAAGGCCCTCGGCCCTGTGAAGGTTGGGATTGCTAGGGCAGGTGGTGGGAGGGTGTGGCTGGCTGGGTAGGGGAGCACCCTCCTGGAAACAGGGGAATGGGAGATGGGATAGGGGGTTTCTAGAGGGGAAGCTGAGAAATGGAAAAACATTTGAAATGTAAATGAATAAAGTATCCACAAAAGAAAAGTGAAGTGTGCTGTGGATCATCAGTCAGTGTCTGCCAGTCATGCCATACTCTGGGCACAGCCTCCTTTGAGTCGGTACCTGAGCTCAAAAATGCAGAGGTGCTGGAGGAACAGGAATAGTGATGGAATGTTCTGTCAGATTCTGGGACAGGAGCAGCAGACCGAATTCCTCCCTCCAGAGGGAGAAGGCACTTGTACTCTCCTTAACACCAACGATGTCTCGGTTGTCCTGGGAGTCCCATGAGACCAGAAGACGTGCTACCAGGGGTAGTCAAGGTCCAGAATAATTTTATTTCATTTTTATGCTACCATATACTGGACTTGTGAAATTTAAATTATTATTATGATGTAAAATTATTATTCTACTACCCACGGATTGGCCAGATCAAGAAATATTCGGGTCCTATTTCTTTTTAAAGCAAAACCATGTTTTTCTTTGTCTTAAGCATGTATAATGTATCAGTTCCTGAATGTTGACTCGTATAAACCAAATCAGCTTCCATGTAAGGTACTCACACGGTGTTCCCAGATCTCTCCTGAGCACAGCTTTATCTCTTATAATCATTTTCTTGTACAAGTTTCTGAATCAGCCTTTTTTTATTCATAGAGTAACAGCAGTTCAAACTGATGTAAGCAAAACTGGATATGTACTGTGAAGGCTTATGTGACCGCTAGCTTGGGGAGTCGAGGCAAGAGGGACATGGCTTTTAATCAAAGCTGGATCAATTAGTGCCATCTGATATCCCTCATTTCTGTGTCTCAGTTCAGTATTTCTCTGCACTAACTTCATTCTATGATCTCTTTCATGATGATAAAGAAGAAATTCCTTCAAGAATATGTGTATTTCTTGTTGTTCCTGTAGGTTGACATACCCACTCCCACCAGTCAGTCTATTTGTCTGTCTGTCTATCTATCTGTCTATCTATCTATCTATCTATCTATCTTATATAAATTACATATATATTTATATAAATTTATAATATATGTTATTTAACTTTACATATAATTATAATATAGTATATAAATTATATATAATATATATGTATTTATTATATAATATGTTATATTAAAATATACATGTTCAAGTGTCTGACACATACTGAATGATTTGGTCATGTTTCCCATATCATCACTAATATCGTCATCAGGGTCAGCACACTGGTCCTAGAACTTAAACTCTAAAAGAAGAAGGGAAAAAAATTCCAGCTTCTTTTATGCTACTGTACAAGCCCATGAATATGCCTTTCTCAGAGAGCTGTTTCCCTGGAGGCCGCTTTTACCAGTGGCTTCGCAAAGAATTTACCACTGTTGCATGGTTAAGGATCATTAGATGGACTTTTCTTTTCTGGTCAGAAAGTTGGATTTGAGGGTATCAAAAAGGACCTCTTCTTATAATGAAGATGAATGGCATTTTCTGCATTCACACAGTCATAGGTCAGCCTTTTGAAAGACCTTGCATGCAGCCTAATTAGTCACGGAAAGTTAAGACTCAGAGAAAGACAAGCATCCTTTGTGAACTTTCACATTGTCATTCTTTCTCTCAGAGCTTGGTACAACTATATCAGCTTTGAAATGTGTAAATCTGATTAAAGTGTGTCTGGCTTTTGAGAGTGGAGGGGAGATCAGGCTTCTGAGTGTGATGTTCTCACTGTATGCTCACACCCAGATGTGTGTCTTCTTCATCACCTCAACTCCTAGGTACCTAGGCAGTTACCTCCAAAGATATGCTTTTATAATAAAGTTCTTGATAGGACACAGGAGGTGGCCATAAATGTTCCTGTAGACATTTTCTGTGATAAAATAATGAGGAATGCTCACATTCAGAATGTAAACTGAATGGTAGCATTCTGTATAGCTGACCAATCACATTTTCACATTCTGCAGACCTGGCTCTTGAGTTCTCATTAAAGTGTGTGTGTCACAATAACCTCACAGCATTTATCTAAAAAGACCTATGTAAACAACTTTCAGAAACAAAAATCTGTGGGCCAATGAGATGGCACAGTGGTTAAAGGCTTTTTTTACCAAGCCTGATGACCTGAGTTTAATCCCCAGGAACTACATGGTCGAAGGAGAGAACCAACTCCCTCAAGATGTCCTCTGACATCTACTAATGCACTGTGGCATGCTTGTGCATGACCAAGTGTGCACATGTTCACGCACACTCACACACACACACACACACACACACACACACACACACACGAACCCAAATACATTTTAGAAACTAAAATGGGAAGAGGTATTTTTCTGATTACTAAGTATCCTGAGGGTGAGCAGCCTAGCCCTAATTGCAGATACATCTCTTTAGCAGTTTCGGAGTGATGGGAACAGAGAAAGCTAGGATGCCTGAACCTGAGGCTCTCTGGGTCTTTCTGGATGGACACCAGACACATAAATGGTCAAACACTCAGAGGTGAGTCACAGAGGTCCATGCCCAGTGAAGCAGAGCTGAGGTGTCTCTTCCCAGCCCAGGTGACAGATTTGTAAGCACAGTGAATTCTGTCATTAGTTTGTTCTTTTGGCTTGGGTGAGTGGTTGGTTAACAGCAATGTCATATGAACAGAAGATGCAGATGTATGCTCTAGTAGGTTATGAGGCAGAGAGAGACTATTGTGAAAATACCTTCAGATCAAATCTCAAGGCATTGGACAGATTTGGTTATCAGAGAACTCAAAGACTTTAAAATGCAATCTGTGTGTGTATCATTAATTTTCCAACCTGATGCTGTGTAGACCCTTGACTGCTAAGTCTGCTTTCCTCGACTGTGGTTTCTCATAAGCTCTTGACATGGTTTCAAAAGCTGAGGACAGGCCATATTCATTTCATTTTTAAAATGTGGTATACTTAAATATTTTGTAATAGAAAAAGAATCTCCTCATTTTGAAACTGGGCCACTCATGCCTAATGCAAGGATTTATAGGAATGAGATGCTGGGGATGCCCGGATGACACAACCCATGAGGACATGCACACTTAAGGATATGAGTAACTTCCAACTCTATTAGCTTCTCTGTGAATCTAGACGTTCATCCTGAGATGACATCAAGAGGCCAAAGGCTGCTGCCGCACATTGGAGATCTTGGCTGATGAGGCCATTCTGACTGGGTAGAAGTCAACCTCCTTGGAGTATCTCCCATTACCTTTGGGATTCTGTGTTTCTTCATCTTTCGTACCAAGAGGTCTGCCTTCCTCTGTTATCCATGTCTGTGGAGAAGCATTTATTTTTCTTGATATTTGTCCCTTCCCAAACCTCTTCTTACCAGGTCTCAAGAGTTTTTCTGGGAGCTATTGTTTTCTCTGGTCAGTGCCTTTTCGGGGCTCTCTTACTGTAAACAACATCATCAACCAGAACAACCAGGATTAGTACAGTAAATTGCAGTTGTCAGAGGACTTCCACAGATCTGCTCTTATCCCAGCGCCAAGTGAAACACAATGTCATTATTCTAATAGGGTCGTTATTACCATTTCAGATTTACATAAGAGAAGCCAGGCTCTTAGGGCAAAGTCACACGTCTGAGATCAATGAACTTGGTGGGAGTGAAGGAGCCTGGGAGCACAGCAGGTATCTGAGACAGACCCTGTCCTCTTCCAGTTCTGTCAGGCCCTTGTGGGTAGACAGAGTGGCTCCTCTCCTTCATGCTCAAGTAATTATCATAATGATTGCTGTCATTGTTCACAAGCATGGTTCACTCAATGGCCTTCATTTTCTTTTGCCTGAAAATATCATACTATTCAGAGATTGGATGATGTAATGGAAACCTGCTGAGAATAATTGTGTTATTTTAAGCCTCAGTTTACCCATTAGTTCTTGGCTATATGTTTGAAATATAAGAATATAGCTACTGTAATTATAATGATAGAATAAATACTTCATTGTTGTAATAAACAACAAGGAAGCTTTACAGAGTCTGGTATTTAGCAACTTAATAGGTACTTCAGTACAAACTAATTCATTTGAGTCTCATAATTGCCCAATAACATTGAGCAGGTCATATGCCTATTTTATGAAAAATATGGTTGGCCTTCAGAAATGCCAGGTACCTAGTCCAAACTCCTCACAAAACAAAAGATATTCTGAGATTTGTCTTCAAGATTTCAGAATTGTTCTGTTCCTGAATGCTGGAAGAGGGAGGGCTGCACACAAAGCCCAGATGCACTGAGTCAAGGGTGCTGGGCTCAAGGCACTAACCATTCTAACAAGCCCTTGTCTTGTGCATGCTATTTCTAGTTTGTGAGTAACATTTTCAGTAGAATCTGGAAACGGTAGGACATTCCAATAAAGCTCTAGTTTCATTATCTCAGAAAGTGTTGGTAGGGTACCTACCTCACAGGCTAACACCAGTGAAGCAAAATGCTAAAGTCATTAAAATTTGTCTCAGGATACAGTGTCATTCACTGTTGACAATGCACAACATAAAATATGCTTGTAAGCTGAAAGAGTTAAGTCAGAGAGTTTCTGGCCTAGTTCCTGAGGTAGCCATTCAAGTCACATCTCATTACTTTGGTCCTCATAGATTTCTGTAACACGGCAGATTAGGCTAAATGAGACTCCAAACCACTGCACTGTTCGCGATGAGTTCCAAGAATAGGCTTCCATTCAACCAAGTGTCTCACCTCCTCAGCCGTGAGGACCACCATTCTCTGTCTGTGGCAGCTTCACCCTCTAGGAATATGACTGCCAAGGGTGAGCAGAGAGGAGAGAAAGGTGCTTCCCATCCCACCCTCACCCACTACCCTGTTGGGCTTGGCTGTTTCCTTGTGCCTTGGACACAAAGCTGGGCTGAGAAATTTGAGTTGCTACTCTTGCTTACTGTAATTCAGAGCTGGCTGGGAAACTTGACAGTGCCAGCAATTGGCAGTGAAGAGTAAAGGAGCTTGAATTGAGGGATGACAAAAACCACATGTTTGCTAGTTGGCCTTTGAGTGAGGAGAAATGTACCCCATAGGGATATTCATTTATTCTTGAGCCCCAGGTCAGAGACTGTCAGATTTAAGTCCAGACAAGCTCCATCATCATCATCTTCATTAACATCATCATCATCATCATCCCCATCCTCAATTATCATCTTTATTGAATGACTTTCCTTTTTTGAACCACATTTTTTGTTTGTTTTTATGTAAAATAATTATTGCTGTCCCAGTGCTAGGGGCTGGAGAGATGGATTCTAGATACAGCATGACAAACCTGAGGTTAGACAAACCTAACACCCATGTAAAACAAAAACGAAACACAATAAACCAACTAACCAACAACAACCACAACAAAAAAATGGCTGTAGCCATCATCCCAGCACTAAGGAGATGGATATAGCCCACTGGCCTGCTGGTTTAATAAAACTGGCAAGCTCCAGGTTCATCAAGAGACTGTTTTAAAAATTAAGGTGGAAATCAATTGAGGAAGACACCGAACATTGGCCTCTGGCCTTCACATTCACAGACGTCATGTGCATCTGTTCACAGAAGTGCACGGCATTCAGACACGTGCATGGAACACACGCATACTGAATGATAGGCAGTGCTCAGAAACCGAGGAAATAGAAGCCATCTTTAATGTTAAGATTATTCCAGAAGAATTTTATTGCACAGGTGATATAAGCTAACCATTATACTAGGCACTAGGCACGAAGCAGTAAGTACAACATGGAGTTTGCACTGGGGAAGGCTACATCCCAGTGTGGGGAACTCCATTAAGCACAACACAGGTGCCAGGTACCATCTCAATGCATGTACAGCGATGGTATACTTGGGGGGATGGGAAGACTGTGTCCTTACAGTCAGCAGCCTCCTGTTTCACCTCCCTGTCCTTTCACAAATGTTCTTAGTCCTCAGGAGCGAATTTAGAAGTCCCCGGTTCAGGTCAACCTTCCCTGAGCATGCCAGTCTGTTGACCAGCTGAGACTGTTAGCTAACTGGATCAGCCGGTGGTGGCAATGGCTCCACTCCCCACTCAGCATCCTTCATCCACCGAGGCACCACTCAGGTTTGGAAAGTTACAGGCTGACATGGCTCTGGAGGTTTGCTTAACTTTTTTTTTTTTCTCTTTCTCTCAAATGTTTCGTTTCTTTCCTTTTAGGATCTGTGCCCTAGTTGTTCTGGGAAACTTGTGACCTCTCTGTGTTTTTAATTAGAAGATGTCATTTTTCCATGGCAACCTATCTTGATGTCCTAAATAGAGAAACTGTAAAATCAGTTTCCCTATGAAAGGCGCAGTGGTTGGAATAGCACTACCAGAGGAGCGTCGGTGCCCCAGCCGGATGTCGCCAGCTCCAGTGACAATCCTCCAAGTTCAGGAAGACTATCAGGTCTCCTGGAAAGTCAGATCTGCACTGGGTACAGTGGGCTCATAGACTGCAGTCCTTCATGATGATGTGGAAGAATCTGCATTTCTGAGTGGCATGGGGACCAAACTATGTTAGCAGGGAGCTCTGCTGTCTCCAGGGCCCATGGCCAATAGGTGATAACTTACAGAAGCCACAAAAAACATTGATGGGAAACCGTTGAAACCAGCCCAGACTCCATGGTGACAGGATTTGTACTGACCCTTTCACCCTAAAACCCTCCCTCCTGAAGGGATAGCTGTCTTCAGGGAAGGATGGCGGAAACGGAGAAATGATGCCCCACCCTTAGTTAAACGATTTGGCAGAAAGTGATTGACTTAAAAAAGAATGCCCTAAGTTTTGTAATTCTGGTTTTTCTTCCTTTTTTTTTCTTTTCAGCATCATTTCCATTCAGTAAGGCAGGCATGTTGATAAAGGAAAGTCATTCTGACCACAGGGATCATGTTGATACATTTTAAATTATATGGTAAAATGACATGCTTGGTCCTTCCTCTGCTTGTGAACGTGAGAAACTGTGGGGTTCCTGCAAGGGACACAATATGAAAAGCCATGAGACGGTAGGCACCAGAAACATTGGTCAACAATTATTCCCTGGTTATCATTTCAGTTGCTTAGCGTGCTCTGGTTAAACCTTCACTGTATCATCAGCCAGAGCTTGTGCTCTGTGGCCAAGGACCATGTGGCCATGCCTTCTCTTCCCCATTCACACGAGTCTCCCTGGCTTGCAGATTCGGGAAGTGGAGCTTAGAAAGGCTAGGTAATTAAAGTGTGGGCTCCAGAGTCTATCTGCTCGGGCAAGCTTCCTCCTCCTTTTCCACATAGAAGTGTCTAGAATCAGGGCACAGGATTTTGTATACTATTTATATTCCCTTCTTCGGCCCTGCAAGGTCATTTCTTTCACCTAAAGAACTCTTTCCTAGGGCACTGTGTGCCGGGTTTGTCCTCCCCATGCAAGGCTCAGCTCAGGTTTTGGTCTCCTAGAAATGCCACCCTACCCCTGGAATTCCATTCCATGCCTCCTTTCCCTTCCTTCAAAATGCCTTTTGCTTCCCTGTGTCTTTATACTTTGCCTGAGTAGGATATCAGCTCCATGCTACGCAGGACTTCATCTCCCTCACTTCTTGTCTCTTCTCCTAAGAATGATGCCGGACTCGGAGTAAAAGCTCAGCTGATCCTTGTTGAATGAGTTGGAGTATAGACTCGCTGAATTTTGTGTGAGCATCTGTTGTACTGATGACGCCGTAGCAGCCACCATTATACCACTGGTAATGACTAGTGCTTAATTATGATATCTACACTGACTCAATGCTCCTTAGCAGACAACTCTTAGCAGACTAAGATATGTGGTATTTATGTCACCAAGAGGGCAAGAACTATGGAAGGATGCATGTATATTATCTCAAAATGCAAAGTGTGAATTTTTTGTTATTGAGAAAAACAAGATAGACAGTTGATACTCAAAAGTTCCTAAGCCTCCTGATGTCTCTGTCTCCTTCTCACCTAAAAAGAATGTTAAAGCATCCCAAAAATTGCCAATGTTGGAGGACTAGATTCTTGGAATACAGATGCTACTAAGCACAGAGGCCAGGTACATGCTTGACAGCTATCTGTGTTTCAATTCTGACTTTCTCCTCACCACTTTAATGAGTATTAGTAATCTCCTGGCCTGCTAGAGCCCTGTTGTCCACATGTAAGAAGTGAGAGGCTGCACTTTAGCCTGCCTTCTTTTTCTGCAGAGATGCTCTGGGAGGCAGTGAGGACAGGCCTTGGGAAAGCAGCTGACATGCTGACTAACTTGTACTTAGCACACTGCACAATGAAGAGGTCTTTGCCTTCTCCATTGCTCTGCTAAAAATTATCCAGCACTTGTCATCCTGGAGGAACTGTGATGCTTGACTGTTTAAACTCCATGTCCTAAACTCAGGCCAAAAGTTCCACAGGTCACCCGTGGCCAGATGGCTCAGTCTTTGACCTCATTAGAGAAAGGATATCTGGAAAGCAGGAAAAGCAAAATAAAACACAAAACAGACAGTCCAGAAACAAGGTCTCAAGGAAGAAAATAGAAACTTCTCTGACAAGGGGAAAAAATAGTGTGTGGGAAGAGAGGATGTTGCCAGAAGTGCAGGGCAGGAAGAACCTCTGCGGAAGCAATATTGGGTGCCAGTAAAGAAGCCACCAGGAGTGTGGTGTTTCCTTTGGTCCTTTTGGAGGATGCTGTGTCTGGGAGGCAGGTTCCCTCCCTAGATGCCAGCAGCACAAACTCGAAGTGAGCTTTTTCCTCAGGTGGAAACATACAGGGCCAGTGGGGCAGAATCCCAGTGTCACCTGACAGGTCAACCCAACTCTACTGAAGCTCAAAGCTCCAATGTGTTACCACCGTGTGACTACCCAATAATGGCTACTGTCCTCAAAGTCATTGTCTGTCCCTGATGTGCCTTGACCACTCAGCCAAGAGCACCTCTTACCTTAGTACCTGGTTGGTGACTCCTGATTGTATGTCTGGAAATTGCTTAGCCATGGATCAATCTTCTAATGATGTTCACAATTACAAGAGTCATGTATTGGCCAACTGGATGAAATGCACTAATAAAACTGTATGGCCGTCCTCAGAGTAAAAGTTTTATGAAATAACCAACCAAACAAACAAACCAAAAACTGGTCATGTGTGAAGCACCAGGCCTGTGCATTTTCGAGGATTTTCTAGAGGAGCAGGAGCAATAGGGAAAACATGTATCACACATGTGTGTGATTATAAATGGGAGTTATTGATTAACTTGCGTGATTGGAGGCTGCATAGTTCAATGATGGCCATCTGCCCCCAGGAAAGGCTGAGAACCAGGTAGTTGCTCAGTCCAAGATTCTGATGTATCAGAGCAAGCAGAGATGCTGCCCCAGCCCAATGCTGAAGAGCATTCCCTGGAGAGCTGTGGTGTGTCTGTGGAAAAGACTGGTCCTGCTGGGTGAAAGCAGCAGCAGACACACTCACTCAGGGAGAGGGCAGTTCTCTCACACTGATTGGCTCCCTCCTCCTTCTACTTCTCTTCTATGTGAGACCATAGCCTACTGGTTAGTGCCAGCCAAATTCATGGGGCTTCTTGTCCTGTTCACTACTGTCCCACTTTAATAGACGTGCGTAGAGGAGTGCTTTACTGGGTTTTTTTTTGGGAGGGGGGTCTCTCAATCCAGTGAAGTTGGCAGTCAAGATGAACCATTACAGCTTCCAAAGATGAGATGGTCTTGGTCTTCAGGCAGGATACAGGGGAATAGAGGCAAAACGAATACAGCTTAAAACAGGCACACTAATAGAGACCAGCACGCTTATAGGCAAGAAGCAGAAGTAAGAAAGGCCCCAAGTCAGTCCTGAAAAACAGGTAAGAGAACAAGGTTGGAAAACTGAGTCTGGGCAGAGGGAATAGATAGGTATACTCCCTCCCTCTGTCTCTGTCTCTCTTTCTCTCTCTCACTCTCGCTCTCTCGATATTGCTCTGTGTATTTGCATGTGTGTGTCAGAGAGACAGACAGAGAGACAGAGAGACACAGAGAGGGGATGGGTATGTGGCTGGATGGTGGAAGAAAGGCCCGAGTTACACCATGAAGGGTTTTAGATTTCCAGCAAGGGGAGTTTCCTCTGTGACCAGTGTATGGTTATTTGGAGCAGAAGCTTGGAGTATGAGCTGAGAGCCAGACTAGAGAGAGAGAGATGTTACAGAATATAGAATAAGAGTGGGAAAATGAGCCAAAGTAGGTATAGTTCAAAAATTCAAGTCAACATTACTTGAAGTAGAAGAAGGCCCAGGTTGATCTGGTGTGGTGAGAAGCAATGAACAGTTAGCAAAGCAACTGTGGTGGATGCTTATTGTCTTGTCTACATAACTATTGATGGGAGATGCATACATAAGGTTCTAACCTCTATAATGATGCTTTCAAGGGAGAGAACTCCTGAAAAGCATTTAGGTCAGGAGAGCAGAGACTTCAGTAATAGGGCTAATTGCCTTATTGAAGAGCTTCTAGAGAGCTAGCTACCTCTGTCTGTAGTGTAAGGACAGTGAGCAGATGTCTGCTAAAAAAGAAAGCAGACCTCCTCTCCAGACACCACATCTGTAGCTCTTGGATGTTGGTTTTACCATCTCCAGAAATACAAGAATAAATTCTACTGTTTATAAGCCACCCATCTTGTACTCTTCTGTTACAGGTACAAGCCACTTCCCATGTGCTTGTGCCTCCTGCTGGGACCTCATCCTATCCCATCACAGAGTGAGATCCCATATGTAGAGGATGAAGAGTTCTCTGAATGGATTATGATTTGTTAAACCTCCCTTGGATGAATTGTGATTGGCCATTTCTCTTGGCCCTCTACTCAAGTTGTAGGATGGTAGCTTTAATGAGATAGAATGAATGGCTTCCCCTTGGTAACCGTTCTACCTTGAAAAACAGGTTTCTCATTTCCCTTTCTTCATTCCTGGAAGGCAGACATACCACCACATATAACATCTCCCACTGAAGTAGCCAACTCAGGACCATGGCACAAGGACATGTGAACAAAGCCCACACAGTAAGGATGGTAGGACAGAAACTGGTCCTGATAGTATCACCGAGCATCTGAATCTATCGTTAAACTTCTTAAGAAGCTTCTTTTTGTCACTCACTCTGCTTTTGGTAGAATATGGGAGTGCAACGAATTCTCAAAGTAATGAGCCACACCCAACAGACAGCCATCCCTGTTTCTCAGATGCTGCAGGTGAGTGTTGGGAAGAGTAAGGGCAGAGCCTTCGGGGTCAGGTCACTGAACAGTGGGAAAGCTCAGCTTCTGCATCTCTTCTCACTCTCTGTATCAGCTAAAGGTTGCTTTTCACTCTGGGTGACCTATTCCATATCAGATAATTGGAATACTGTTGAATATATATTGGGACACAATAGAGACCACACTCTTTCAGTGCATAGCTCCCACATCACTCTGGGTCTAGAATAAAATCTAGAATGGTTAAAAAAAAACAGATAGAAATATCTTTGGGGAGGTTTTATGGACCAGATAGCACTTCCACATCCAGCCCACTGGAGTGAAATGATCAGATCCAGGATCAGAACAATCTAGAACAAGCAGAGAAGAGGAGTCCCTGCTCATGTTCTTCCAATGCTAGTCTCTGCCACGTATGGTAAACTGATCTATTGTTTTTGTTAGTTGGAGCTAAAAGGATTATTCATCAATCCAATGGCCTGGAGATCCAGGGACAATTTTTATGAATTACAGTGGGATTTTCTTGGACTATAACATGGAGATTTTCCAAATCGACTCCATTTGATTGGGAGTGAATGGGTCAAAGGAAAGGAAAGCCTCATTTGAATGATGCAGAGTGAGAGGGGGCAGTGGGGTGAAGTTTCACATTGCTCAGTGACCTGCCTAGCTGAGAAAGCTTCTCTTTATTGTTTGTAGAAAGAACAACTCAGACATCTCAGTGGCCTGGAGGGACTTCTTCAAGGATGAGTGGGTTCGTGACTCATAAAGCTCACGTAGACGGTAGTCACCCAAATGTTGTTTTTGAGAGAAGGGCCTTCTGGGTGTAAAATGCAAAGGGCTGTCTTTGCCTCTGCTTTCTCTTAATCCACCACCAGCTTTGACAAACAGCTGAAAAAAGTCTTGAGCAAAAATGTGTTCAACTCCCTTTCCTGGTGAAGATATTTTATGTGGACACCTAGCAACCCAGATCCCGAAATAACTTCATGTGGGAAACACTCCAAACACGGTCCTTTCTCTCCCTTTCTCTTATCCCCACTCCCAAGCCTTTAGATTTGGAAGCTTTGACTTTGGGGTGTTTTAACTATATAAAGCCACCCCAAAAGACAACAATTAAAGGGACCGAGTGGAAATTTCCTCACTAGTAATTTAGCTGGGATTTGAAGTTGTTCCCATTAGGCTGCCGCCCTTTCTGATCACTTCAGCTGTTCTGTGAACTCTATGGAGTATGTGAGGTGACACAGCTGTGGGTCTCATAGGTGGTATGCACAGCCTCGAGCACACAGTCAGGTTTCTGCCATCTGACTGGCTAGCAGTCTCCTCCAGCATTCTCCCCTTAGAATTCCAATCACAGGATTAAGCAAAAAGTGTGCCCTCAAGGGTAGTTTGTTCAGGAAGCATGGGATACAGGTACCATTCATCTAAATAGAGATCTATATGTGGATAAAATTCAATCTGCAAACGACAAATGTTCCACTCCCTAATATGAAGCATGGCTAAATTCTGTCCTTTTAGCCAGGCATCATGCTAATGTGTTGCTAGGAGTGTCTCACTGAAGTGTCTCATCAAAGCTTGATTGAGTAGGTAAACTGGATATTACTTCTAGTTTACAGGTGATAAAAGCCAAAGTAGTCACCGACATCTAGAGTTCAAAAAATAATCAAGATAAGTTAAAAGCCCATAAATATGACCCTGAACCAATATTATAGCCCCATACAGGTTCCCCTATCATTAATTAAACTAAACAGATTTTAGAGGTATGCTGGGTACCAAAGCCAAGCACTCAATAAGATTCATCAGTGTTCAGTCAGTGGCTGTATGGAAGCATGTAATCTTGTATCATGTGTGACTATAATAAAAATGGTTTACTTAGTAGAATGCATAAATTTCACAACAGGGAAACACCCACACTCTCCGTGAATGATAGATAATCCCAGGAGGATGTAGCTCACATAAATGAAAGACCCAATACCAAGTCTTTAGCACACTAAAGGGCTTCACTAGCAGTCCTTTTTGGAATCCCTTGGATAGCAACGTTAAATTAAATTAATTAATTGTTTTTCTTTAATAAAGATTACTCTTCCAGTATACAAATAATAGAAAAATTTGGAAACTGCAGCAAAGTAGTAAGGAAGAAAATAAAGACAATTTTACTGTTTGACAGGCAATTTATTGACTTTTATGTATTAAAATTGAGATTTTTTTAAAATTCATTTTTCTTTTTTGTTTGCTTTGCTGATAGCAAGAGTGACCTTCGAATTCCCATGTACCTGAGTCACCAGATTTCTAAATCTGGTCCCTTCAATGGGGGCACAGAGAGGGCCTCTGATTGGCTGATGCTTAGCCCTGAGTCTCAGGGGTACAGTTAGATAGATAGAAGCAGGGCAGTGACCAGTCAGGCTTCTCTGGACAGGATGACAGAGGCCTTGCGATCTCAGGGAAAAGCGCTCAGCCCTGAGCCAGTATTCTGCACAAGGGTCGACCCAGTCCAGAAGGAAGTTTTCCTGGGCCCAGTTCCCACTCTTGTGGTCATAACACGGTGACACAGCAGGAAGCTATGCCTCCCCAGAGCCCAGGTCTCTCACAGGAAAGTGCTGTCAGGGGTTTGCACATGGCCATCAGTCCAGGCACATGGGGTTAGCAGCAGCATTCCAGCCTGCCCTGTTTATCCACCGCTGGGCTGAGGCCTCAGGACTGGGCTGGGCCACTTCCTCCGTGCCATCCGGATGTGCTGTTGATGCCTACTGTGGGGACAGATACCGGATCTGTGCTGAGCCCTACAGAGAGATTTCTTTGTGTTGATGTGAAAACCCACCTTTCAAGATGTTGCTAAAAGTGGCAAGCATGAGGAAGTGTGTAGCCCGGCTTTTTACCATTTTGTGGGTCTTTTTTTTTTCATCTGTCTGTACCCTTCTTCTTCCACACTTTCAACCCCTTAACATTAGGTAGGAGAGAAAAAAGATGGGGGAGGTGGGGAAGGGGGTGACATCATGATTAGCCTACTCCTCAATACTTAGTGGTGTCGAGTTCCTTAGGACAAGTTTGGTCTTTGCTGTCAGAGTATTTAATTTCTTCTTTTTGTTTCTTCACACATGATTACTTGACAAACTGCAACAACCGAGCCTACCAGCAACCACCTACCAACCTGCCAACCAGCAGCAAACCCTGATATGGGGGCTCTAGCACTGATACATCCTCTGAAAGGTCCCCTGATTTCAAATGTCACACAATCATAGAAACTATCTGCAGCTGGCAAAACCATATTACCACACCTGGGATTAAAACAAAAAAAAATTCTTATATTTCTACGTTTTGTTTTTTTAATCCCACTGCAGAAATGTATTTTCTGGCTGAAAGAATTATGTCTTATATCCCGGGCATCTTTCTTTTGCTAGATCCTGCCCCATGGCCTAAGTGAAAGGGACTGGCTCCTGCACTGGTCCTCTCTCCAGGAAGAATTCTGCAGTCTCTGGGAGGGCTGAGCTGTAATGCCGGGAGAGGCTGCTGGGGTCTATGCTGGATAGAGATAGAGGAAGAACAAAGGAGAGATCCAGAAGTTCTCTCAGCTTCCACATCCGGTGCTAGGAATCGGCTATCAAGTCTTTGAGTTCTTGGCTTCCTCCTAGGTTTCTTTCTTCCAATAGGCCTTTTTTTTTTTCATTGATGCTATCAGTCCAAGGTCAGTGAATAATCAGAATAATGACCTTCCTGAACTGTCGCACACCCCACTTCCCGCCCGCAGAAATGGCGTGCAACAACAGGATTCTTCTGCGAACAACCTTTATTGTACAGTTCTCTGATCAGGGGACCCACATGGAAGAAAAATGCACTGCTTATATATGCCCAGGAGACTCCTGTCGCTACCTGATTGGTGCACTCTCCAGTAACTCATTAGCATGCCCCTAGAGCGGGCTGTGACGTCTGTGGCACATGCACTATGTCTCTTGGGCTGGGCAACAGTTCTGTTTGCTGAGTCATCGGCGGGAAGCTGGCACCATGTTTGGGTGCGGCACAAATGGCTCTCAACACTGAACCACAGGATTCTGAGGCTCCATTTGAGTCCTCTATAATCTCAGGTGACATTTTGATCACTCACCATCTTTGGAACCTATAGACCGTATGCATTACATTCAGGAACTTAGGTAATCAGAATGGTGGCCTACTACAACCAGCTATGGGGTGTTAGATGACTGCCTAACAAGTTATTTGGGGAATAGTGCTATATAATACATTCTAAATTCTGCCAGCAGAGCTGAAGGGGTATATGTGAGAGCTCAGACTACCATCAATAGCCCGTGGAAGAAGACTCTCTTTTGGCGGTGGATGGCTTTAGGCTCCAGACCTGACTCCCATTGGGTTTTATCCCTTTCCCCACACAGACTTACAAAATTCTGTCTACTACCTTTCAGCTGCTCTAACATTCTAAATACCCTCTGGTACATGGTACTCTTTCACATCTGTTTCCACCATCTGGTGGTGCTTAGTCCATTATCCTTCTCCTATCCAAAAGGTTGTGTTGTAGGACAATCATGTCCTTAGCCACTGTGTAACCCAGAGTTAGCATAAGAAGGTGATTTGGAGCAGGGAGGGCTGGCTCAGTGTTTTTACTATGAAAACCTGAGGATCTGAGTTCAGATACCCAGCACCACATGTGTGGCCTTGTGCCTGAGCATTGAACAAAGGAGAATGTTGGGTGGAAAAGATTTCTAGGGCTTGTTGGCTTCAACCCTAGCCAGGAATTGGTGAATTTCAGGTTTTAATGAGACTGCCTCAAGAGAATAAGGTGGACACTGAAACAGGAGGACACCCAATGTCCTCATCTGCACCTTACACATGTGTGAACACACACACAGATAGATAGATAGATAGATAGATAGATAGATAGATAGATTGATTGATGGAGAGAGAGAGAGAGAGAGAGAGAGAGAGAGAGAGAGAGAGAGAGAGAGAGAGAGAGAATGTGATTTTGAGGACTGGTTCGTGTCTCAAAACCACAATTCTACTGATTTGGGGGATATTTTTGCAGGCAACATTTTTTTCACATGTTGACAGGGGATTCTATGGGAATTTATTTCTTTTCCAGGCTTTTTACCTGAGCACCTAAAAGTAAAATTTTCAGCCTCTGAAAATGCTGCCAGCCCATTTGTGTAGACTTTAGCTAAGCAAAGCTTAACACCAGTTCTACCGCTCCTGTCTTATTGCCTGCTTCCATGTCAGAAGGCACCACAGTGTCTATGGTTTCCACTAGAGCCGGTTCTCAAATGAGCCTGCAGTGGAGAGAAACAGTGAGCATCCAGATACTTGGCAAGCCAAGGGCATGACATCAGATTCCAGAAGTTCCATCCTGGGATGTGGTACTTCATCCTAGTTCTTTTATTTGCCCTCTTGTGAGCACAGTCATGGAGGGAAAAGACACAGCAGAAAGCCAGAGAACAGACAGAGATCTGCAAAGAGAAGCAAGAGCCATCTCTGCCGGTTACTGGGCTGGCTCAGGCCTGATGGTATAGACATAAAAAGAAGTCTTGGAGAAGAGTTTGGTTAATTCTGGTGGGCAGTTTGGTTCCTGATGAGGAGGACTGGTCACACATGAAGCTGATCTAAAGGCTGCAGGATTCATTCAGAGCTTACATGCAGACAACTCTGATGATGTCAACTGAAGAGAAGCAACCCAGAAGAGTAAAGCTTGCCTTGTGCCATTCTTTGGTGACCTGGCCAAAGTCTACTCCCCAGATTTTTGATTCTGGGAAGATGGGATAGATGTATTATTCTTCTCTGTTTTTAACATCAGTGGGTGCAGACATAAGACCCAAAAAAAGCCTGCTGGATTCAGTCAATATACCATCAAAGGAGTAGTCACCTCCCAAGACCAAGGCACCCTAGACAGAAAGTCTAGACTATTCCAATCAAATATTAGATAAAAGTCTAATGTCCATAAGGCCAACAGCAACAGCAAGGACCAAGGTTACCATATGACAATATTTCTACCCTCACTAGGTTGTAATATGGCACCTAACCATACTTGCTTTCAGAGTGGTTCTCAAAGAGACTAAGGGGAATTGAGACATCTGCACCTCTGTTATCTAAAAAGAGGGCAAGTCTCCAGCACTCTGAATTCCCACATCAAGGATCTATGAAGGCAAAAGAAAAAATAACCTAAGGAAACTGAAGAAAGAAAACAGTGTCCGTAAGAACATAAATCAGTGACACTGAACACTCAAAAACAATAGAGAAAACTGGGCTGTCTTAGTCAAGGTTTCTGTTCCTGCACGAACATCAGAACCAAGAAGCAAGTTGGGGAGGAAAGGGTTTATTCAGCTTACACTTCCACACTGCTGTTCATCACCAAAGGAAGTCAGGACTGGAAGTCAAGCAGGTCAGGAATCAGGAGCTGGTGCAGAGGCCATGGACTGATGCTGCTTACTGTCTTGTTCCCCATGGCTTGCTCAGTTTGCTCTCTTATAGAACCCAGGTCTACCAGCCCAGGGACGGCACCACCCACAATGAGCTGGGCCCTCGCTCCTTGATTACTTGTTGAGAAAATGCCTTATAGCTGGATCTCATGGAGGCATTTTTTTAACTGAGGTTCTCTTCTCTGTTATTAACTCCAGCCTGTGTCAAGTTGACACACAAAACCAGCCAGTACACAGGTTCTTAGAATGGATCAGTACAGTAGACAGACATCTAGCAGGACTGGAAGAGAAGACAGAAGACACCTACCAGCAGCATCAAAGATGGAGGAAGCACTACTCTAGAGCTCAGACACATGAAGAGGACAAGAGGAGTACAACAGCCAACACCCCACACTCACCCAGCATGCACCAGGAACCAAATCAGGAAGGCATTTCTAGAACATATAAAAATCAATCAGCATAATCCACATCAAAAAGTAAAGCGCATCCACATGACCCTTTTAATTTATTTGTGTATGTGCTGTTTGCGTGCGTATAGACAGACAGACACAGATACACAAATGCACACATGCACATGCACACATAAGCCAAAAGACAGCATCAGATCCTCAGGAACTGGAGTTGTAGGCTGTTATGAGCCACCTGATGTGGGTGCTGGGATTCAAACCTAGGGCCTCTGGCAGAGCAGCACGTGCTCTTAACTGTCCATCCAGCTTTCTAGCCCCACATGACCATTTTAATTGTTGGAAGAAAAATACTTTGACGCCTTGATAATGAATATTTATGGAGAAATCTCCATTTCACATTTTCTTCACAGTGAAAGAAGGAAGGCTTTCAGTACGTGATGAAGGGAAGATTCCTTCCATCCTCTCCGTTTTATCCAGTGTGTTCCTGGAAGTTCTAGCTGGTGCCACAGAAAAGCCAAACAGAATGGTAAGAAACAGAACTTCCTTTCGCCCTGGCATGACAATGGAGAAAACCCTAAATTAGTGGCTGGAACTTTCTAGAACCAACTGCGGTGTTCATCGAGATAAATGGTTATATGAAATATACATTAAATATGAATCATATTTCTACATGATAACAACCACTGTGTGCATACTAAAACATAATGCAATACCATTTATAATCACTCAAAAGTGGAAAAAAATTAATACATGTTAATCTAATAAAAATATATAGAGTAGAAAACTATAAAATAGTACTGAAGGAATCAGATATATAAATGGAGGGAAAGAAGATATCTAAGTGGAAGAAAATAGCATGTTTTTAATTGGATAATTTGACTTAATATTGATATGGTTCTAAATCCCTAATGCCAGCTCAGATAAACCATGTTTGTGGACTTCCTGTGACTTCCTCTCCCTGCCCCTCCTCCACAGTGATGCTCCCCTGGCTTTCTAGGGAGTCTGAGAATTCTCTTTTGCATCTCCTGTATCTAATTGCCTGTGCCCCACCACATCAGGCATCATGACATCCGAGGAAATGACATCTGAGGTAACAATATGGGGAGTCACCAAATTAGGGGTCATAGAGTCAGAGGTCATGGTGTCAGAGGTCACCATGTCAGGGGTCACCAAGTCATTGGGGGGAAGCTATGGAAACCATTTTCAAAGAAATAACAGAAAAGAGAAAAATTCTGGAGAGGGTAAATAATTTTTCCCCTTAAAATGCTTTAAAAGGAGAATGTTGTGTTTTTACTTACATTTTATATTTCATGCATATTGTCAGGGTTCATGTATTGGCTGAATCTTACAAGGTTTCAAGCATTTTTAAAAAATAATATTGGGTGACCAAACATGACTTGGAACAATTTCTGTCTGACTTCTGACTTGACGCAGGGTTTCACCATACACACCCTGACTTCACAGGAAGCAGTTCTGTCTGGAAGCATCCAAGAAGAACTTTTCTCATGTATTTCACTGTACTATAAGCAGTTAGCATCCTAAGATTGCTAAGAGGGGCCAAAATACAGAGTTTCTTTGTATTTCTTTCTCTTTTTTGTCTATGATGTTTGATTATGTGTAAACTAATGTCCAGCATTAAACAAGACGTTTTATTTTACTAAAATATTTAACAAAATGCCAGAATTACCCTCCCCCCCCACGATTTTCTGTGTGCACGTGTGTGTGTGTGTGTGTGTATGTGTGTGTGTGTGTGTGTGTGTGTGTGTGTGTTTATTCCAGGCTTATAAAACTAACTTGTGTGTGTGTGTGTATGTGTGTGTTTACTCCAGAGGTATAACACTAACTTGTGTGTTTGTGTGTGTATGTGTGTGTATATGTGTGTATGTGTGTGTATGTGTGTGTATATGTGTGTATGTGTTTACTCCAGACTTATAACACTAACTTGTGTGTATGTGTATGTGTATGTGTGTGTATATGTGTGTATGTGAGTGTTTACTCCAGACTTCTAACACTAACTTGGCAAACCTGGCTCCAGATTGGTTTCTCATTATTTGCATCTCTTTGTTTCAGTTCTGGGCAGAGATGGATGAGAGCTGAGGACTTGAACAAGCCAGCTTAACCTGGGCCTGAAATGGAAAGCCAGAAGATAAAATGATAGAAACTGAATTGTGTGGACCAGTTAGTTGCTTCCCCCCTCCCCTCCCCTCTCCTCCTCTCCCTTCCTTCTCTTTCTTTTTACTGGCTTCACATTTTCTTTTGGAATGCTTGCTCAGATCCAGATTACTGAGCCCTTTTAGAGGAAGGTATTGAGAGTCAGTTTGACACTGCATGCCCCATACGAAGACTCTATCATGGAAAGCTAAGTCTCCTGCCATGTACCTCACTGTTTAAACAGCAGCTGGATAGAAGCTCCGTGATGGAAGACTACACACAAGATTGCTTTACCATTGTAAAGATTAAAAGAATTTCTACAAATTCCACAATTCTGACAAAATTATATTGAAACAGAAAGGACTGGGATAAAATAGTCTTTGAAAGGTTACACAATGTGAAGAATCCATCTCTCGATTTTGTGACTTCACTTTACAGCCAGTGTAATCAAGATGGGGTGTCATTTGGGGGGGACACAGATCAATAGGAGAGTAAAGACAACCCAGAACTGACTCCCACAGATGTACCCAGATGATTTCTGACAATGTTCCAAAAGTAGCCGGGTAAGGATAGCTTTCAAAATCAATTACACAGCACTACAGCCAACCTGGACCTAAGACTCAGAACTTAGAGCAAATATACTCTAAGATGATCAAGGACTTAAGTGGCTATAAAACTCGGACACTTTCAGAAAGAAAATAGGAAAAATGTCTGAGATCTGGGCCGATGAGAAGTCCTCAGACTTGACATCCAATCACCACACATACAAGGAAACAAAACTGGGTCAAAATTTAGGTTTTGATCCACAAACTATTCTTTTAAAAGACTTCGAGATTTGCTGTGGTCTGAGAAGAAGTATATGCATACCATATTCCCAGCCAAAGAGGAGTAGTGTCTGGAACACAGGATGATCTTTAAGTACTCAGTAGTTTTTCAAAAATCCAATTAGAAAAAAGCAAGAGCACTGGCCACACACTCCCCTGAAGAGGAAATGCTGCTACCAGGTAGGCATATTCAGCTCATTCAGATGTATTAGTCATTCGGGCACACATATCAACCTCACCTGTGATAGCATCACATACCTAACAGAGTGACTAAATTCAGCAAAGCTCACACCGCCAGTTGATGGTGAGAAAGCGGCTTTGAGACACTGATCCCAGTCCAGAAACAGCGGGGAACCGTCTGGCAACTTCTGTAAAACCAAACTCATAGCTAACTTAGTCAGTACATTCTGGACATTTATGCCAGAGGAAAAAAAAAAACATTTTCACAAACAAACCTGCATGAAAGTCTTCTAAGCTTTATTCATGAGGGTAAAGGTAAAATGGAAGCAACCCTGGTGTCTATTAACAGCTGAACAAACTCCAGTGTAACCATCCTGTGGGCCATTACTGAGAAACAAGGAAGAAGTTACTAATGCAGACACTAACTGAAGCCACGGAGGGCTTTGCTGAGCATGAACATGCCCAAGTAAGAGATTCTACTCACAAAATAACTGAAATGACGAGACAGTATTGGGGAGTGGATGGGTGGGTTCGGGCGTTATGGGAGTGTAGAGTTGGGAAAGAGAGATGAACATAGCTGAAGGGCACTGGAGACATCGCTGTGGTGATGGGAGGGTTCTGCTTGTTTATCAGATTGATATCAGTATCTGGCTGTGATCATGGAACATCATCTTCCAGGGTGCCATAGTCAGGGAGATCTGGGAACAGATGGCAAAAACTTGCCTTGTTATTTCTTACAACTGTATATCTCAGAATGAATTTTATTTAAATTAATTGAACCTTAGTACTTAGGAGGTAGAAACAAGACATGGGTGTCTGAGTATAGGCTGGGGCACACAGGGAAACTCTGTCTTAGCAGCATCCAGCACCTTAAAAAAATAGTACAATCACAGAATTTAAAAAAATATGTGTGTGTGTCTATGTGAATATTTGCACACAGGTGCAGTTCATGTTAAGGCTAGAAAAGGGCCTCAGCCCCACTGGACCTGGAGTTCAATAACTGCTTGCTGTGAATGGGGGTGAAGCTTGAGCCATCCCTCCTGGCCCAGAATCCCACAATTTTCCATCATTTTGTGGCTTCTTCCTTATGTCATACATGAAGATATAAATTTTGTCTGGCAGGTACAAGGTTCCATTACATTTTCCTCAGGAACACATTTTATTCTAAAGTTTTAGCCAAGTTCATTTTTTTTACCCTCAAACATAGTAAGGGTTTAATAAACATCAACCATTTCTAGTCAATCTGCGAAACAGTAGCATTTACAGATTTGTTTTGAGCTATAACGACTACCATAAAATTTTAAGGTGTGCAATTTAGTGACTTAAAAAAAAAAAAAAAAACCTTCACAGGGTTTTGTAACCATCACTACTGTCTAGTTCCAGAACCTCAAAACAAATTCCATACGCGTGAGCCAGGCATTCTCCTCTCTAGGGTTCCTGGCAATGCATACTTCCTGTCTCTATGAATTTGCCCATGAAATATTCAGCCTCCTGGTTCCGGCTTTTCCCACATAATTTAATGTTATCAAGGTCCATCTGTAGCATAGTACATATCAGCACTTCATTATTCTTAATGGATGAATGATATCCCATTGTACAGTCTTAATACTTTGCATACTCACTGCATGAATATGCCCCGTTAATCTTTTTATCAAATGATACATGCTTGACTTATTTCTGCTCTCAACTATTGTGAAAAAAAATGATGTTTTAAGTTCTGCGTCCAAGTTTTTGTGTTGGCATGCCTTTGGTTTGCATGGACATCTGCCTAGGCGTTGACTTGCTGGAGTGGATGCCGTGAGCAATTTATGAAAGTTCTACTTGCTGCACACACATGTTGATGCGAGTTATGTCTGTCTCTTTTGAGTGTAGCTTTCCTAGCAGGTGGGACGTGGTGTCACATCCCTTAGTGACTAATCATGCTTAGTCTACTTTCATATATGCATTTTCTTTGGAGAAATTTCGGTTCAAATTTGATTTCTCAACTGGATTACTTAGCTTTCACTGTTGAATAGAAAGAGTCTATATATTTCTAAAATAATCCTTTTATCAGATACATAATTAGCAAGATGTTTCCTTTTGTAGACTGCCTTTTACTTTCCTGATTAGAGTCTTTAGACAAAAGAATGGTTGAGTATTGTTGGAATGCTTTTGTTCTTGATCATATAATATAAGATCACAAAGATTTCTGCCTATTGTGGTGTGAGGGAGAGTGACCCTCCCCCCAAGGCTTTATGTGAATTTTTGATCTGTAGTGAGTGAAATTATTTAAGAAGGATTAGGAGGTGTGGCCTTGTTAGAGGTGGTGCTTCACTGAAAAAGGGGTTTCAGTTTTCAAAACTCTAGGTCAAGTCCAGTCTCCACACCTCCCCTCTCTCTATCTGCTCCCTAAGGGTCAGGATGCAAAGGTTTCAGCTACTGCTCCTGTACCATGCCTGTCTGCTTCAAACCATGATGACCATGGGCTCATCCTCTAAACCTATATGCAAGCCCCTGATTAAATGCTCCCTTTATAAAGCTGTCATGATTGTGATGTTTCTTCATAGCAATGGAACAGTAACTAAGACATTGATATTTTCTTCTGTTTCATGGTTTTAATTCTTACAGTTATATATTGATCCAATTAAACTAACTTTGTAAATTGTTTGAGGTAATTCATCCATTTACACATAAATATATGCATGTGTCCTAATATCATTGGTTCGTGATGAAAATCTCTCTATTGAACAGTCTTTGCCCTCCGTTAAAAATCAGTTGATCTAAGTGAATGTGTTTATTTCTGAACCATAAATACTTTTCTATTGATTTATTGTTTGTCCTCACAAAATCGTAGTCCTGAAAATGTGTGTGTGTGTGTGTGTGTGTGTATGTGTGTGTGTGTGTGTGTGTGTGTGTGTGTGTGTGTGTGTAAGTTATAGGACAATTTGTAAGCATCTGTTCTCTCCTTCTACCATGTGAGTTCTGGGGACCAAACTCAGGTTGTCAAGCACGGTGTAGCTCTCTTTACTTGTGAGTCATCTTGCCAGGACACTGTGTTATATACTTTAAGATTAGAAAATAAATCTTACAGCTTTGTTCTTCTTTAATATTGCTTCATCTAGTCTGAGTCCATTAATTTTTTTGTAAATCTTGAGGAGGAAGTAGAAAGAGAAGGAGGAGAAGAAGGAAGGGGGATGGAAGGAGGCAGAGCCAGGGAGTTGCTGTTGGGATTTTGACAGGGTCAGTTTGGGACTGGTGTCACTTTAGCAACACTGTTTCTAATCTTCTAATAGGATGTGGCTTTCCACTAGTCTAGGTAATCTTTACTTTCTTCCAGTGGCATTTTGTAGTGTTCAGTGCAGAAGTCATATACTTTTTGTTTCCTTGTAAAAGGGGCAAGATACTGCCAGAATTTAGTCTATAATCAGGGCAGGATGAGAATGGCAGAGAGACTGGAAGAAGGCCACTGTGGCAACTTATGCTCAATTCTTGAGTGTCTGGCAGCGTCCAAGTAACATGAGAAGATTTGGGGACCACAAAGGCAGAGTGCCAACTGTAGACTAAGAAATATCATCTACAATGGAGGAGGGAAGGAGGAGAGTAGGGAGAGGGAGAGAGGGAGGGTGAGGAGCATGGGAGAGATCTTTAGCATCCCAAGGGAAAGGCTTGGCCTTGCTGCCTGGGGGAACATAATAGCTGTAGGAACTGCTCTGCTCTGGAATCACCATAATTCAGTTGCTCATAATATGAGATGGACATGTTTCTCCTAATTCCTTGAGGCCTGTCAAGTTGCAAAAGACTAATGACATGGATAGTTCCAATCTAAGCAGCAGGACAGTTTTTCAGACCTGGCCTGCTCACTCCCAGTGTGCTGTGGAAAGGGGAAGACAACAGCCATGACTGGGAATAAAAACAAGCCCGAGGAATCTCTTGAGTCTGAAATCCAGTTGTGGAAAAAAAAAAATTCTAAAAAATTTTCTTGAAAAGAATGGGAAAGAATCCCCATAAAATACTTTATTACTTTTGACAAACTCTTGCTGCTCACATAAAATTTTTATGGACTATGGTAACATTATAAATATGCAACATATATGTGCACATACCACAATGGATTGAAGAGGCTGCAGTGGTAGCATGCTGTGCAAAACCAAGTGTTGAATTTAGACCCCAAATTTTTAAATGCAGTAGGAAGAGCAATGCCAGGAATAAAGCTTTCACAGACTTCAGTATTCTGTTCCTTCTTGTTTCATTCAGAACAATATCTTCACTGTCACAAGCTAGAGTCAACAGCCAGTGTACAGCCGTGTGCAGATGTGCAGCTCCTTGGCTTAACAGAGTTGTTTTGCTCTGGTGAGTCTCAAGATGCTCAGGGAAGCTCATAGTCATCATTTGTCCTGGCAACATTCTTGGAAAGAGACTTTTTTAAAAAATGTGTACAATCAGGGGCCAGGAAAATAAGCAAATTTACCTACCCATTATATAGGTGGGGAAATTGAGGTGTGAGGGAGAAGTAGACTTGTCCATTCATTAGTGTATTAGTACCTCATTTAGTTGCTGAAACTGTGTGCACTGCTTTTGGTGGCAGACATTAAAGTTCCACCACTCTCTTGTCTTTCTCCACACGGAGTTTCTGCTCTCACTTGAGAGTCAGATTATTTTCAAAATGCAAATCTGATGACATCATATCGGGGCTGAAATTATCTCTGGAGTCACTCCACAGATCTCAAAATGAACACTAAAATTCTTTTCTTATAAGTTCACAGAAACTGACCCCAGCCCTCCTCTCTGATATGCCACCTTCCCCTTCCTGTCTTCTGCACCCTTAACTCTTTACACAGTCATTAAAGATACTTCCTCTTTGATCTCCAACAGGAAACATCTCTCCCACCTCCTAGACGTGCCATTATTCATTTGAAATTTAACTTTGTTTTTAAAAAATTTAAGTGTTCTTTCCATTTTAAATTTGTAACATATGGCCATAGAACGCTCCGTTTGGGTTCCACTTGATAAGACCGCGAGGAAGCTTTGTCACCTCGTAGCAAGCAAACGTGGGGGGGGGGGCGTGCTCATGTATGTGGGGGTGTGTGTGTGTTGGGGGTGCTCTGGTTTTGATTGTTTTGAATGGAGATAGAGGCTTTTTGGAAGAAGATTTTTTTAAGCTATAGGGAAACCATATCAAATTAAATATCTTTCACCCAGTATTCTGGGTGCATCTATTTGGGAAAAACAGAGATAACTAAACCTGTCAGTAACTTTGTATTTGCTCCGTGCAGTAAAATCAGACAAACTAGCTTGCTGGTGAAAGATGAGCTTTGAGAGCGAGCCTCTCTTCCTCACTACGCACTCTCTCCAGTCAAAGTCAACTGAAAGGCGGCGGATGGTGGAAATACCATCACATCCTGCCTCTTTCGACTCCACCAGGTCTTTCGACCTCCCACACTTGCTCTACTGTCTCAAATATTCCATTCTAATGAAGGATGAGAAAGACCTCATCCTTCAAGGGAGCTGATGGGAATATCGAGAGGAAAGACAAATGAATTACTGAACTAGACTCACCCTATCAGGGCTTTTCATGCACTAAGAGTTGGCAGATAACTGTTTCCACCATCTTGCAGTTGAGGAAATGGGGTTTCACGGGGGTGAAGTGCTTTGCCCTGGTTCTGGAGTTGGTACTATCGGACTGGGCTTTAAGCCAAGAGCTACTGAACTCCAAACTCAGTGACTCCCCCATCTTCCTTTGCCCTATGGATGATTCAGGGAAGATAGACAAATGACCGCTAATGTGTATTTGCTTATAACACCACATAAATCTCACTCCACAAATGTGGGCGCTACGTGCCCAGCCTGAAGACTCCAGGGCTCTCGCAAAGCTCTGTGGAAGCGCTCTCTGAGGCAGCCTCCTCTCTCCAATCTGAGCTCTGGGAGGGCCAGCTTCCTACTTTCTGATGCTGTTGGCAGCTTCAAGTTTTCACTACCTGTTGGCTAGAGACACGGATTTCTTGCCATGTACTATTCTCCACAGAGCAGCTTTGAACATGACAACTGGCTTCTCGTGTGACAAATTACTAGCGAGAGAAGGTCGCTAGTCAGGAAATACGGCATTTCTAGCAGTCTTGAGGTCTTTGCTAGTCTCTGAAAGTGAGTCCGTTCATCAGGGCTACACCGGAAAGGACGGGTGTTACAGAGACCAGGAAACCGGAAGTGCAGATCAGTCGGGCTTTTGACAAAATCGTACTTCTGAGTCCATTTCTAGAAGAGTCATTGCTTCACAAAAGCTGTTTGTAGCCAACTGATTGTGAGAGTATGAGAATCCTCCATGCACTTAATTCTTCACATTAAGACAATTTCAATGCAGCACATTTGCAGAAGTTTAAAAATATCCACACGGAGCTCTGAACTAAATCATTTAAGGTAAACTGACAATTAGCCTTACCTCAACAGAGATTGACCAAACCCACCTTGTAGAATGACTCTGAGGATGACAGGAAAGCCACACAGGTTAGGGAGATGGATTTGGAAGTCAGACTGCTGGCATTCATTACTGGCTCTGCCTCTTTTAAGTAGAGGCAATGATGTCATTTTCTTTATGTGTGCATTAAGAAGACTCTTGGAGTATGTGCAAAGTTCTGAGAACAATATGTGTTGCTTGATAAGTGCTAAATCCATAAGGAAAAATTGAGGACATGTATGCAAAATTCTTAGCCTAGTGCTATTAGGAGTCCTAGGATAAATTAAGATGCTTAATCAGTCTTCCTCCAAATTTTATCCTTTGATTTCTTCAGCTAGAAAACACTTGACATATATAGTTCTAATGAAAAGAAAACCAAATTATATACACACATATAAAATTATATGTGTGTGTGCCTGCACACACAGATACAGACACACACACACACACACACACACATATATGTCATCTAGGTTTGCAATCCAAATAAGGACCCAGGATGTGATCAATGACAGCTATTTATATGATGGATATTTAGCAGCATTTATAGGGAGTAATAAGGGAAAGTAGGGTACACCAAATGCCAGAGCACAGAACCTCTGCTGCAGGGAGCGAAGAACTCTAAGAATATGCCTGTCCCTGAGTCCTGGACAAGGTGCTCTGTGCTCCTTAGATTTGAAAAGTGATTTACAGAGTGTGTATCTAGGGTTGGGTTTCTCAACCTGTGGGCTCCAACCTCTTTGGGGATTGAACAATTTACATATCAGATGTTTATATTCTGATTCATAACAGTAGCAAAATTACAGTTATAAATTAGGAGCTGTACTTTAACTGGCTTATTAAATGTCTAGTCTTCTTCCCTCTTGGGTTTTTAATCAAGTCTCATTGTCTCTGTAGGCCAAGTGTATAAAAAACCAGTTGGAACTAGCTAATGGCATTAAATGCCTTCCGAGGGCATGTGGCTTAGGGTCCAATGAAAGAGAATTATAAACCCCAGAAGCTATCTCCTAAGGGCTGTGCTCATGGTGTGAAGAGAGGACTTTAGGAATGCCTAAAGGACAAACTGAAATTCTCTTGGGCATCTTTCTTAAAGACACCCATGACACTTATTCTGCTGCCTGAGGCTCATTAAGAATTGTAATGTCCCAGGCATCCCTCAGTAGTGACAGTGTAGGTAGACAAGAATGCACTTTCCAAAAACATGATACTGTCTTTGGCGTGGCTAATAGTAGCCACGAGTCAAGAAAAGCATGCTCAAAGCCTGTTCTGGGAAGTAGGCTGCCCCTGACCCCCTCCCAGGGCCAGAACTCCAGTTATCAAGCTGAAGGCAAACATCCCATGGGCCAAGCCATCAGGAGACACCACTCCATGACTAAGAGCTTTCAGGAACATGGAATGAATGAAATATATAAACAACCTTTGAGCTAGGGTTACTCATGGGGCTTTGTTGTTATTAGAAGTTCCAGTTCCAGAAGCTATCACCGTCCCACCCTGATGATGACTTTATTTGTGGGTGCGTCTGTCCTCTCTCCCTGGTGACCATCACCAATGATATACAGAATTTCACTTGGCTTTGACACTTTTTTCATTTTTCTACCTGTGATTTTGAAGAAGTCGGGTTACTTAGTAAGAAGTTGTAACTTAAACCGAGAGTTCACTTTGCAATTATTAATGCATGGTAAAAGCCAGAGAGGCCCTAACATTCACGCTCTTCCTCACAGCAGTATCTTGCCTTCACACTCCCTACTTAGAGGCTCTCGGTAGGACAGAAGAAGTTTCTAGAATCTACTACCAGCTCCCTGTCTGGGGATCAGTCCTGTGTCCTCATATGAAACATGAACATGTGTAGACAACTCTCTGGAGCATCACTTGCTGACACTTGACCTCTGTCCTGTTATTTAGTTAATGACTGAGTCTCCCAAAATCATTGCTGAGCCTTTCTGACAGCTACCGCACTTCCAGTTCACATACACAGTTCGTTCTTGGTTATAACTCTTAACTGAGGAAGTAATGCTAGAAGCAAAATACAAACTTAAGAGATGGAAAGGTCTCAGTTTATCTTGGGGAATCATTTGGTTTGGATTTGAAATGACCTCCTCAGGCTCTCGTTCTGAATGCCTGACCCTCTCTCTGCTGGTGATACTATTTTGGAAGGTTCTAGAAACCTTAGGAGACACACCCTACCAGGACAAAGCACATTAATGTCTGCTGAATCCCTACCCTACCCTTTACATCCTGCCAGGATGTGAACAGTCTGCACCACACCCGCCTGCCACAATTGTCTTCTCTGCCAAGCCTACCCTGACATGGAGAAATAAAACCTTCCGAACCCAGGAGCCAAAATAAAAATTCATCCTCCAAGCTATGTGTTTTGTCCCAGTGATATAAACTCTCTAACATCAGGCCATGGAGAACGCAGCAATTCAGATAGAGTTTTCTAGGCAGACTAAGTGAGGCTTACAACTGTCAGCTCAGCCCTGGCCAACTCTCTAAGGTTCCACAATAGCTCCTCAACTCAGCTTGTCCTGCACATTCTCAGGAGCATCTTTTCTAAGAACCATTTGCTGTCTGCAGTGTTGAAAGCAGAGATGGTTCCCCCTCCCACCAAAAAAACACAAGACCAAAAACAAAACCAAACCCAGCTCCATACTGGAACTGAAAGAGAAGCAGAGAACTCTCCCCAGTGGGAAAAGCAGGAGGGCTAAGGGGAATGCTTAGATAAGCTAGATGCACTCTTAAAGGCACACACAGTTTTCCTAGTGATTTAACTCTTGCATAAACAACGAGGTAATGCCACTGGGGAAAGAAAGTATGCTTACTGGTGGCGTTCGTTGATTTCCTCAGAATAACACTCTCAGCCTGGTCCTTTTTAAAGAAAGCTCAGTGAAATTATTACACAGGAAGTCAGGACGAAAAGTAAGCAATTCCTTTCATCAGCCAGTGCTACCCAGGATCAGCCTGGCGCTGGGGGAAGTCCAGGAACAGCTGTTGCTTCTTAAGTTTGCATCTAGGAAGAAAACCCTGTCTCTTAAGTTAACAAAGCGTGAAGAAAGGAGGCAGGAGGCAAGGATTTGTAGCAAAGGGTGTATGGCAGCATAGTAAGGACCTTTGAGTGTGGCAAGTGTGGCCAGGGAAGCACCAAGAGAAAGACAGGCCAGCTTGGTGGGAAAGTTTCAATGTAATAACCTAAGTCTTCTTTCAAGATGGTTAGTTACAAAACAGGAAGGCTTTTCTTCAATCAACCAAATAACCCGTTGATTACAACAGTCGGAGTAACGGCTGATGAGTTAGCCGCTCTCCTGGGAGCCAAGATCAATAGGCTACTATTACAGAAAATGGTCAGACAACAGAACACAGCCAAGCAAATGGAACAGGGGATCTCAGACCAAGAATGTCAAAGGTCATGCGTGTAGAGGAAATGGAGAGTGTTGAAAGGCTAAGAGTGAGGCATTCATTTACGTCAAGATAAGAGCTCTGTGTAAGGACTATTTATTAACTCATCTCCCCGAACTCTGTGTGTCCTTTGTGGCATCCAGAGGCAATTCAAAATACTGCCCAAGGCAGGAAGTCTGTTATTGCTAATGTGAATGCAGGGAGATTCCAGCTCTCAATAAATATTTACTGAGAGACATCTTGGCCCAAGATGTGGGTAAATCTTTACTTCACCTACAGTACCCACAGCTAAGTCTCTCCACGGCACCTGTTCCCACTGGCTTTCACCCGATTGCAGAGTGATGTGTCTGGGTACATCTAGCCAGCTCTGATTCTGTTTTGTGACCTACAGAGAAGGAAGGCTCTCAAACACCATTTTTTTTTTTTTTTTTGTTTTTTCTTTTTTTCTCTTTCACGGGAGTTTTATTTTGGAGCTTCTGTAATTCATTTAAGCATTTTTGTACAATTTAACTATACTTAGACATATAATTTAACTGTAAGTAAACATAAAAATACTAAAAACATAAGTATAACTATTTTAACTATTTTGTAACATGAACTTGCACTAGAGGCCCCTAGGTAAATGAGTTCTTTAAAAATGAGTCAGAAAAACAGTTGCAGTAAATCAGAAACATAAGATGAAAATCTTGTGTAAGCTCCCATTTTTTAAAAAGAGAGTTTGGGTTGTTTTCTTATTTTAACTATGGGAAAATGTTAATTTTCTTGCATAGGAAACTTTAACAATCCTATTACAGCCAACAGTGAAAAATGGTTTGTAGTGTAACTACTCTAAGGATATTGAAATAAAAACCCACTGGTAGCATCAAGTGTCTGCTAAAGTATACAGATAATTAGAGCAGAAAAGTTCTCAGGATAGGCAGAAATAAGAACATGAAGATGGTTTGTTACGTAAGTCTTCCTTTTGCTGCCTGCTCTTAGTGACTAGCCTTGTTCTTTTTGAGTTCTTTAAACAGTGTTGGACCAGAGTAAAACTGCCCCTGCCAGAGGTCAGCTTCTCTAGTCTAAGCAATTTCTCAGAAAATGTCCAACAGACAGGACTGACTAGCCAACAAAACAAACAAAACAAAAACAAAACAAACAAAGAAGAATAAAAACCACTGTCTTCCAAATAAACAAACATGTATATTTGGGAATTTATTTTAATTTAAAAAATGTGTGTGTGTGTGTGTGTGTGTGTGTGTGTGTGTGTACGAGCATTATTGTATCTATCTGTTTGTCTCTTTCTATCTCTGCATATCCATTTGTCTGTCTGTCTGTGTTCATGTGTCTCTGCATCTGTCTCTCTCTGTCTCTTTGTCTGTCTCTCCCTTTATCTGTGTATCCATTTCTTTCTCTCTATGTCTGTGTGTGTGTCCATGTGTCTGTCTGTCTGTATTCATGTGTCTCTGCATCTGTCTCTCTTTCTCTGTCTCTTTGTCTGTCTCTCCCTTTCTCTGTGTATCCATTTCTTTCTCTCTATGTCTGTGTGTGTGTCCATGTGTCTGTGTGCCTGTGTGTCTGTCTATCTTTCTCTTTCTATATGTGAATCTATGTATGTGTACATGTGTATGTATGTGCATGTGGCAGCATGCACATGTCTATAATGTCATGTGAGTGTAGGAATCCTCAGGATGCCTGAAGAGGGCATAGATTCCTTGGGGATGGAGTGACAGGAGCTTGTGAGAGGCCTCATATGACATCCGGAAACCAAACTCGGTCCTTTGAAACAGCAGCAAGTGCTGTTAACCACCTAACCAATTATAGCATAGATATGCTTTTGTAGAAAAGAAAATAGACAGTAAGCAAAATTTAAACATTTATAAGACTGATTAGAGGAGTTCTGAGGGAGCAGAAGGCACTGCCTATCACAGCCCTGACCAGTCAAGACTGGTCTCTTCAGAATCCTTTTCATTTCTACCCACAAACCCAAGGCCCATGCCAAAAGGCGGAAGGAGGATGGGAATGTGCTCACTGTCCAGAGCTTCACACACTAGATCTGACCCTATTCCGACACTAAGTTGTCCAGGGATCACTTGTTCATGCTCAGCTGCCCTGAAGAACTGAAAAAAACCAAAGCTCGATGGAGCATCCTTCTGGGACACAGCATTCGAGAATGGGGATGGCTTGGTGTGCTATGTCATGTGACATCACCCCCTACTGTTTGAATGACTTGGAACCTCTTTGTCAAATGGAGGAAATTTAGTTTACCTTATAAAGAGGAGTAGATTGTCTGTCTCAGAACAGAGCCCTGGTGATGACTGTTATCATCTCAAAGCTCCATCAAATCATCTCCAGAATGAAATTCCTCTCTCTTCATTCCCAGTTTCCTTCTGCTTCCACTTATGAAGAGAAAATAAATGACAATTACTCCCTTTCTTAGAATAACTGAAGGCCATCCAACTTCAAACATCCAACTTCAAACTATGTTTGAAGCTAGTGGAGAATGATCTATACATGGGTGCTGGATGCAGAAACTTTTGTATAACTCTAAAGAAATCATTTATGATGAGGTTAAAGGTTAAATGGGAAGAGAGAAACAGCTCCCAGGAAAAATGAACTCAGCTCCAGTAACAAAGAGCTAAATCCTATGCCCCAAGGGGCCAGGCATCCCACCTCTTCCAATAAGAGACTGAAACCTTCGACCACTTGGCTGACATGCAGAGTGCTAGAGCTGTCCCAAACTTTCTACGCTATGCACTGTACATTGTGGTCCATCTGTCTGTCTGCCCACTCATGTTTGTTACCAGTATCAGCTGACAGAATCTGAACTCAAGCTACATGTTGTGTTTGGCGGGTAAAAGTGTTTTAATAGCCTCGCTTGACTGGGGTTAGCTATCTCAGTGTTGGTGAGTTTTATTATTTTGAATTGGATAAAGTGCTGCCCCAGGTTTCTGCATAGTCACAGCAGAACAATTCAACTTTAAACTCCAGTTATCTACTGTAGGAAATTCTTGCTAAAATAACCACATCTGGAGCTTCCCACTGCAGATTCCTGGGACTTGGACCAACTCTTGGACAAACCACACATGTCAAAACACCCTTGGTTATGTTTCTCACCTATTATGGGAAATATGATATTAGAGTATCCTCTCAACTCTTCTTCCTGCATGTGTCTGGAATCTAGTACATCACCTGGGCAAGGTTAGTGAAGATGTGATAGTTATTTTTGTCCAGATTTCTGTGATTTCTATTTAATCCACAAAGGGTATGTTGGTGAACCCAAACAATGCAGAGCAGAGCTTGTTCACTCCTCTGCAAACATTGCATTGCATGATTTTGTCTTCCACGTGTGCCAGGTAATATGCAAGCTGTAGTATCCGAGAGCACGCTACCCAATCCTTGCTTAAAGGACTGATCATCTAGTAGAGCAGCTTTGTGGGGGGATGCAAATGAGGGGAGTCAGTCAATTGGAAAGCAGAGAAAACTTCCAGTCGAACTTCCTTATCTCCATTCATCACAGAACTGAACATGTCCTTCATGATCTTGGGATCATCTCACAGCCAACAGAAACAAATCACACCATTCCTGAGCAGTCACTGGGTTTATGATGCATGTTTATCTCTTAGATTAGAGGAACTCTGTTTGAAACTTGACAATCTCAGGAAGAAGGTCTGAAACTTTGCCTTTCATTCACAATTCTCCTCTTCTTGATTGTCAGAGTAAAATGCTTGACTCTTTAAAATATGGAGCAGAACGTGAGGCTCCTGTTGTCAGGAGTGAGGAGAATTAGGGGGAAGTTTAGAGCAGTTACAATTTATGGCACTTGCATCCAAATATTTGCTCCTGTATCTTTACTTCCAGATGTTGACACCCAGATGTTCACTGGCATTCTACCACCTCTTTACCATAAAGTGCAATTGATTTAAAACACTGCTTACCACATAGATTCTTATATCTTCAGAAGGAGTAAGTTTGTCAGGCCCATTGTGAGATTTCTAACACCAGAGATGATAAAGGCAGGGGCCCACAATAGTGGGAAGAGAAAAGGAAGAGGAAGTGAGATTAATGCTAAGATTGTACAGAGTCTTCACTTGTGGTTTCCCATAGACTAACCTTGGCACATATAGAAAGCATGTGGTTTCAGAGATGAGAAATGATGCCCCAGACCTGACACCAGGAGCCTCACTTTCTGCTCCATACTTTAAAGAGTCAAGCATTTTACTCTGACTATCAAGAAGAGTAGGGCTGTAGATGAAGGGCAAAGTTTCAGACCCCTTTTCCTGAGGTTGTCAAATTTCAAACAGAGTTTCCCTAACCTAAGGAATAAACATGTATCATAAAGTTCCTTAAGACAGGCAAGTTTGAAGTATTTAAGAAGTAAAATACCTTCCCTTTACCCCGACTCTTTTTATTGGCACATGGGAATTTTTGGTCGACAGTCAGTGAGACAGCAATGGGCACCTAAACCTTGGGACATACAACATCAAATGGCCACCGGTGGTTCTTCAGTAGTCACTAGTCACCATCTCCTTCTGTGACCCAATCTTTCATGTTTTATGCATGACTTGTCTCTCCAGCACAGTTTCAGTAACTAAGGAAACAGTGAGAGACAAATGTCCAAAGTAAGAATGTTCAGAGCTGTAGTTTTCTTTTAAGCATTTGTTCATTCTTCATTAAGGTGTGTGTGTGTGTGTGTGTGTGTGTGTGTGTAGATTTGTGTACATGTGTAATAGGACATGTACCATGTACCATCATACATGGAAGTCTGCGGACAACTTACAGAAGTCAACCTGTCCTTCCATCATGTGGTCACAGGGATCGAACCCAGAACATCACAGTTAGTAGCAAGCACTTTAATCCTCTGGACCATCTCACTGGTTCATGGATTGCTTTTTTTCCTCCCAAAGCATCTCATTTTTCAAACGCCACCTGCAGGCTAGTGATGGTTGTCTGGGAGGCAGAGAGTTCTGATTATCAAAATCTAACACAGTCATAGAGAAGCTTTCTCTTCACTCATGCAAAGGTGTGGACTGTAGTCACCCATGATAGATCTCAGGACATTATCAGACCACAGCTGTGGTTGTGTTATGCTTGTAACTGTATGGGAGAGTTGAGCACAATGGTGCTCTCAGCACTTGGAAGATGGTAGAAGGAGGGCCAGGAGTTCCTTGACTACATAGCAAGTTAGAAGTTCAAAGAGACCCTGCCTGAAAATAAAAATCAAAATCTGTACTAGAGAAATAAGTCAGGAATTACGCATGGAAGTTTTGGTCACAGAAGGAGGCAATTAAAGATTAATTATCAAAAGATGATTATGACAGATTGAGGAAAGAATTTCCTCATAAACTGAGTGATCATCTCTGCATAGAAACATGATGGTTTACTCACTGTTGTATGTCTGAGCACGTATGAATACTCAATAAGTTCACCAAGTACGTGAACGGATCAGTGGGTGGTCAATGGGTAAACAAATAACAAAGATCATGTCATGAAATATTTCATGAAAGAAAGGTTTTAACATCACCAGGCTTTTGATAGGATGTTGTAGTCAATTCAGGCTGCTATAACAAACTACCACAGACTAAGAAATTTATAAACAAAAGAAATGTTTTGCTAACAATTTTGGAGACTGTAAAGTTAAAAATCAATGTAGCGGCACAATCAGTCTCTGGACGATTCAGGGTTTTGGGGGGGTTATATCAATACTTTATCAACATCAATACTTTCTCATCATATTCTCTCATGGTGCAAGATGCTAGCCAGCTCTCTGAGGCCTTCTTGATAAGGACAGTGATCCATCCCCATGACATAGGTTCCCAAAGCTCCAACTATTCCAGAACATGGCTTAATAAGAGTTAGGGTGGGTCATTTAGACCATGGCAGACAGAAGAATAGCACATCAATGAGTATCTTCTAGCTGGTCTTCCCTGGGATACTCAGGATGCTGTGGGGACACTAAAGTATAGTAAGAGTTCGGACACTCGAGACCAGTGTTCCTGAGCAAGGCCATGAGAGTGACAGCATGGAATCCAAAAGCTGGCGAGAAACAGCGGAGAGGAAGCTTGACTCGAAAGGCATTCTCAACACTGTCAAGCCATGGCCTCTTCTTCCAGTGTTTCATCCACCCATGTGGTAGCTCACAGAGGTCCTGGATCAGGGCTGCATGTGAGAGAGTGACAGCGACACTGTTGCGGAACAGTAGTTGACTTTGTCAAACTCAAGTTGGTCAGTGGGCAAACATGTTTCAGCAGCTTCTCATGGTCCCCACCCCTTTCTGAAGGCTTCTTCTTCAAATTTCCTCAAAGCTAGGCAAGACCTTTATCAGTGAGTTATAGCACACACACACACACACACACACACACACACACACACACACACACCTTACTGATACAGGTTCTTAAGACCATCTCATATTCCATCCACGCATTGACAACAGAGTCAGCCTATAGATGTACCTGAGAGTCACATACTATATTCAGCTTCTTTAATAGCAAGCAGCAAGTGGTACCTCAGCAGAAGGAAGGAGATCCACACATCCCTCAGTACCTGGCACAGTAGTTAAATATTACGTGAAGGAGTAGAGCAGCCCTTCTCTCACAGTGGCTCTCTGCTCATCCTCTCTTGACCTAATCCTGTTTAGATGACTGGTGATTGCATCTCCACTGTTACTATGTCCTGCTATCCCACTGTCAGCACAGGGCTGCTCTATTTCTTTCAGGTGTTGACCAAGCCAGCTCAGTTAGTCAATAGAGTCTTGAAGAAGGGCATGAGGATTAAAAGGAAAAAGACAATTAGACAATATTGTAACATGACTCCAGACAGCGCTGAAGCAGGTTTTTTCCCTGTCTGCTTTTATATCATTCTAGGTATGTGCAAAGACTAAGGTCAGTTCTAGATCAAAGGCAAAGTAGTCAAGGAACAAAAAAGGCACAAGCAAAGGTCCCATGATTACTGTATTCAAGGACTTAACAGGACCATCAAGATAGAAAAAGTACATTCCTCAGCTGTATTCACCTTGAGCTTACTTCCTTGACCTAGCATTGTCAACTTTTTGCCTGAACCTACTAGCCCAAGGTAAATATTCTTGTCAATATCCTTGAAGGGGCACCAAGAGCTCTTCACAGGGTGTCCAGGACTGAAATTTTCCCTAGGCCATGAGACTTTTATCCATGTCCTAGATAGCAAGTTACTGTTGGTTTCCTCGTATTACCTTGGACCTCCCCATACAGGCTCCTCTAGTGACATCTCCTGCCTTAGTTATCTGCCACAAATTCTGTTCTTAACACTTTATGTTCATGCCTCAAAGCACATCTGCACCATCACCACTTCCTGGAATCCTATCTTAAATTGTTCTCTTCCTCACACTCAGCTTGGGGAAATGTGTTCACTGAAATAATGCCAAGATCTTAGTAATTCACTGAGATTTGTATCCAAATGAGTGAAGGGATGTTGTCCAGCTATCTGCACAGCCTGAGCTGTGAGCCTTGTGTGTTTCCTGCTCCTCACACTGAGTGTTCCCTTGCCTAGAGTGCTCCTTAGGGAGTCTTTGAAATACCCCTGGTTCCCCTCACTGGCCACTCTCTTGCCCCAAGTGTTCTCTCTCTGGTCATGTGAGGAGTTACATTCAAAACCAATTGACCGTTACTTTGTTTATCATATATGCAGTCTTGGTAGATATGCATTTCACTTTCCTAAGCTCAGCTATGTACCCTCACAGCTTGTGACTTTAGGATTTCCTAATACACATTTTTAATATAACTTGGCCCTGAAATATATGCCATTTATTTCAGTTGGCATGAAAAGGAAGTGCTTATTTGTTCCAACAGTTAAAGGAGAACTGTTAGGATTATTTAAGGACAGTAGGCTCTGTTCTATACTTTTGAAACAATCTAAGGGATCTTTTAAAAATAGTTTTAATATATAAAAGAGTTTTACCTTGCATTCTGAGTTGATTGTGTTTAAGGAATTCAAGGGTATAGTTCATGATGTATTTCCAAGAGGACACGGATTCCATTCTGAATTTGATCACCATGTCACCATCATGTGAATAATCTCAATAACAATTTCTTAATATTAGCAAATATTCTTATATGTCTTATCTATGTTCTATTATTTTTTTGCCTAATTTTAAAGTTTGAATGTGGATCCACATAAGATTAATGTCTTGCAATGAGGTCCTGAATTTATTTTAATTTCTATAGGTTTAATTTGTGTTGCTTTTCTAAAGATTTATTTACTTTTATTTTGTATGTATTAGTGTTTGCCTGTATGTATGGATGTATGAATGTATGTATAGAAGTGTGTGTATGTATGTATGCATGTGTATTGTGTGTATGTAGTTCCCAGAAAGGTCAGGAGAGGATGTTAGATCCCTTGGACTGAAGTTTAATGGTTTTGAGCAACATGTGGGTGCTGAGAGCTGATTCTAGTCCTCTAAAAGAGCAGTGACTGCTTTTCACTGCTGAGCCATCTCTCCAGGTCCACTGTTTTGAAAATGTTGTCATTTTTGTTGTTGTGGGAACACAGTCAAATCGAAGTTTCTTGCAGACTAGATTTTTCTAAGCCTTCTGTCCTCTTTAACTTAATGATCTTCCCTTATCATCAGTAGCTCACGAAGCTTGATTGGGTTTGCATTTCATTTTGTTTTCATCAAAACTGGTTTTGTGCTTCTATAAATACACACAAAATTTTCTAAAGTTTTTAAAAATGATGGTGGGTGCACAGAATTTAATCATTCTATTCTTACTTGGGTTCTGAACAACCAGTCCCTCATCATGGTATCAAGCCATTATTTCATTCAGCTTTGCAAATTAGTGACAGTCTGATTCCATTATCCCCAGTTTGTGCATTAACTGTGATGTTGCTAAAGGGACAGTATTTCCCTTACCTGTCTCATTGGCTTAGAAATGCAAAATAAAATCCAATTGCTTCTTTTTAGTCTTAGAGTTTGAAATAAGTCGTTTATCTGATGTCTTCCAAAGAATAGAAATTGAAAATGACAACTATCACTATGCCATTACTGACACTCAAGTTGTTCCCTCCTCACTGAAGGTTAGATTGTTTGGCTTGCTCTTTCTCATCACTCCAGGGCTTGTGTTCCTGGCTTAGGCCATGTAGTTTGGACGTGCCTACCAAAGGTGTATGTGTTAAAAGCAAAGCCACAAGTAAGTGGTTCTCTAGTGGAGAATTGTGGGAGAAAATTAGGCCATTGAGAGGTATATTTATGAGGATACTGGGGTTCTGGTCCTGTCTTGTCTTTCTCTTTGCTTCTTAATTGCCATGGCATAAGCAGTGTTGCTCTGCCACACACTCTCTGCCATGATGTTCTGTCTCACCACAGGCCCAAAATCAATGGATCCAAGTGGCCATGGACTCAAAGCTATGAGGCCATTGATCAGAACCAACTTTTATTCCTTAAAGCTTATTTACTCAAATAGTTTGTCATGGCAATAGAAATTGGCTAATATGGAGACATTTTGCAGTTTGGTATATAGAAAAAAAATTTTAGACTCTTTTTATAGATCTTCAGCCCAGCACTGGAATTAGACTTTTCTTCAAGAAAACCTGATTTGGTTGTTGTTGTTGTTGTTGTTGTTGTTGTTGTTGTTCTCCTCCTCCACTTCCTTCTCCTCCTCCACCTTCTTTGCAGAAATGGCATTTAGGACAATAATCTGGGCACCATGGATATTCATTATTTTCAAGTTGCCCACTGTTTTCAGGTCTTTGTGGATGAATGAGGTAGAAAGATCACAAGTTTATAGAAATATCTCCAGTTCACATTTAAGACTGCAGGTTTTACTTACCCATACCATGCTCACTTCAATATTTCCTACCCCACACCAAAATTCTTTTTATTATTAATACAACATGATTGTGAATTTGCTTGAATCCACATTGCAATACACTAGATTATTATTTTATTAGTTTTCCATAAATAATTTAAGGCGTGCAATTGCCTTTATCAGTTTTTCGTTTTCTCTTCTTTTCCTTGTTTCCTTTTCTTCTTGGTGTATAGAATTAGGACATACAGCCTGGTCACTGAGCTTTAGAGCCACTTGGAATGGCTCTTTGCTATGTGGTTGCCCCATCTTGCTTCCTGTTGCAGTGATAAATGTTGTAACCAAAAAACAACTTAGGGGAAAAAAGGGTTTATTTAAGCTTACCACTCTCAAGTTATCAAGGGGACTCAAGGCAGGAACGAGAAGCAGGAACTGAAGCAGGTCCATGGAGGAGCACTTGCTCCCAGGCTCACATTTAGTTACCTCTCTAATACAGTCCAGCCCGCCTGCCCAGGGGTGGTACAACTCCCAGTAATCTGGGTTTTTCTACTCCAATTAGCAATCAAGAAAATGACCTTACACATGTCTGTAGGCCAATATAATGGAAGCAATTCCATTCCTCAATGGAAGTTCCCTCTTCCCAAGTACATCATGTTAGCAATGAAAGCCAACTGCGACAGTGGTGATGCCCCCAAGCAGATACACCACCACACCTATTTGTTTCACTTTAATCTTGTTATAAATATTATCTCTTTAAAATGTTTTGGATTATTAAAACAGAGTATCCTTATATAGCTCTGGCTGACTAAGAGTTTCCATTATTAAAAGCCAGTCTCCACATCGTGGAGATCACCCTGCCTCTACTTCTCAAGTGCCAGGATTATGAACATGTACCAACATATCTGGATTTGGCTTAAATTTTTTCACATTTAATTTTTAGTGGTTTTTTTTTTTTTAGAAATTAACTATTATTGAAGTTTATTTTGGGTTCATAATGTGTAAAACATTGGCAAGGTTTTAAATGCAACCTTATATAAAAAATAAACTTCAGAAAGTTTAACTTTGCTTTCTGTTTCCTACCCCCTTAATAATAAATGATAAAATGTAATATTTATATATGTGTATGTCTGTCATTCCGAGGTAAAAGATAAAATTGATGTGTATGCTTCTTCTTCACACCTTCCATGACTTAACAGTACCATCTGGAGGTCACTTCTCTGTGCAGATAGCTGTATAGTGCTCCATTTATAGACACACTTACCCATCTGTCTTCTAGAAATGGCTATCCGGGTTGTTTTCAGTTTTCTGCTAATACCAAGAGTGCTATAATGAATCATTCTGTGCATATATCTTTTTATAGTTCTTTTAGGACTATCTTTGGGAAAGATTCCTAGAAGTAAATTGCCAGGGCAAAGGGGAAGTACATAAATAATTTTCACTAGATCTTGCCAAATTACTCTCCACTGTGTTCAACCCTTTGCAGCTACACCAGAAATGAACTAAAAGCACTGACTTTTCCGTGGGCTTGCCAGCACTGCTTGTTGTCAGACCTGAAATGTTGCCAATCTGATATTGTGGTTTAAATTTCTTTTCACTTATCATTCCTAGGGTAGAGCATCTTTTCTTATACTTAAGTGTTACTTGTGCTTTTTCAGGTCAAGAGTTTGTATCAACTTTCCATAGCCATTATTCTTTTCGTCTTTGTTACTACATATTCTCACTATGTTGAATGTTTGCACTAAATACTTTTTCACGTTTGTCTTATTCTTTACTTTACCTATTATCATAATTTCAATCCATATTGTCCCCATATGTATGCAGGAATTCAGTCTGTGTCATCAATATGATGGTGATAGGATCTTTAGGAGACGGGAACCTAGTCAAATGAGGTTGGTTTCTTAGGATTGTTACCCTAAAGGGGATACAGAAATCCCCACCCCCTCCACACTTCACTTCATAGACACCGTGAGTGGAAAGCTTCATCTGTCACATTTTCCTACCACGATGCACTTTACTGTAACAAACTCTAATCAATTAGAACAACCTATAAATTGAAACCATAATCCACATCAACCCTTTGTTCCTTTCAAGTTGTTTGTCTCGGTTGTTTAATGATGAGCAATTGAATGTAAACTACTTCACATTATGTATGTATTAATGAGGGTTCTCTAGAGGAAGGGACCCAGTAGAATAAATACTTGTTACAAAGAGGATTCACTATAATAGCTGGGTAGTACATCAATAGCTGTCCAAATGCTGGGGAGGCTGAGGACCCTGTAGCTGCTTGGTTCCTGAGCTGGATGACTTAGCAGTTCTGCTCCTGAAGTGATGGTCTGGAGGAATCCTGGAGAGCTTCAGTCTTTAGGTCTTTGTGTGTTTGATGCATTGGAATTTCTTCCACTGTGCATTGTTAGGCACACATTCGAGTTCATTGCTTTCCTGTGACAATGCAATGATCTTAGCACCACTTTTTAAAATGTTAATTCCTCACTGATGTGAGATGCTGCCTTTATTACATAGCAAATACCCTACCTTTTACTTGATATTTTGGGGGGATTTTCTCTAGTTCTATTGATCTATATTTTAGTTTTGTTTCCTGTTGCTGTGATAAAAATTCTCTGCTAAAAGCAACAGGAGGGAGACAGGGTTTATTTAGTTTACAATCCCAGGTTCTGATCCACCACTTCGGGGGAGTCAGGGAGATAGGAACTGGAAGCAGCTCAACTTGTTTTCTCCACTCCTACACAGTTCAGAATGCTCTGATTAGGGGATGGTGTTACCCACAGTGGCTGAGTCTTCCTATCTTAATGCAATCAAGATAATCCTCCACAGACAGACCCAGGGGCCAACCTAATCTCGATAATATCTCATTAAGAAGCCCTTTCCAGGTTATCTAGATTATGTCCAGTTGATAATTAAAATTGATGATCACAGTCTATTTATCCATGTACTAACATTAAAAAATTAACATTTTAAGCTTCCCAAATATATAATCATGTCTCCTGAAAAAAGAAAAGGTGTTTCTAATTCTTATGCTTCTAATTTCCTTCTCTTGTGTAATTACTTGATTAAATCTTCCAATTCAACATGAAACATAACAATTTAACATGAAACATAAATTCCAGTTCAACATGAGATATCACGTAAAAACACTCCCATTCTATATGTATTTATTTATGTGTTATTGTGTGTGAAGTAACACTTTGGTGTACAATTCCAAGTTACAATCATTTCAGGGTGGCAAAGGAACCTGTTGTAGCACATTCCTGGTCAAAGGCAAAGAGAGAATAAATTCAGGCTTACTCACAAATCTGTGAAAAATAAACTGGTAGCAAGTACTCAAGAGCACCTTGTGGTTTCAGATAGATAAACCACTTGCTCTCAAACCAAAGCAGAGAGATGGCCAGCTGGCCTAGCCACAGGCTAGCAAACACTAAAGCCATTTGTGGGTTTTCTATTCAGTATCTATCAGTAAATGGGGAAAAAATCAAGGAAGTAAACACTTTTTGTTGCACCAATTTATATAGGATCAAATCACTTGAATAAATCATGTCTCTCACAGAACACAGGTGATATTACTTTTCCGATCAAGTATTAAGTGACACACATGTTGACTCAGGAACAAGAAGATGTAATAAAATCTAAAGGTGCCAAAGTTCTTCACAGCAGGCAATTAGGAGAATAAACAGGCCTCTACAATACTACATAAAAGTCCACTTGTGAAACGATAGAGGGAAGCCAAGGTGCCCACAGTGTGGTGTTTACAAGCAGAACAACCAGGAGAGCTGGTATGATCTGGTCTGAGTAGCAATGTCTAATAATTAGGGGAGATATTGATATAGACCAGGAGCTGAAGTAAGTATGTAGGTGACCAGTGTGAGTCCCAGAACCCAGGACTTCCATATTGGAGGATTCGAAAATATAGGCTGAGAAGAGAAAATTCATTTGACTTCCTTACTTTTTGCTCTATCCAGAGCCTCAGTAGATTAGCCAAAGCCTGCCCACATCAATGAGCTATTATCTTTTCTCATTCTATAAATTGAAATGTTTGTTTCTACTGGAAATATCTACACAGAAACACCCCAAAATAATGCTTTACCTGCTGTTTGGGTATCCTGTAGTAAAGGCAATCATTGGAAGTCAGCCTTTCTTTGATTGTACCTTCTGTATCGACAACCTGATCTTAATCACAAAATGAGACAAGAGGTCATAATTCCACCTTACAAGTACACTGTCCTTCATAAAACTGGGCTAGGCTAACCCTTTCCTCACTATAAGACGTCTTTGAGTGTTCTTTCATTTTTTTTCCTGGTTTTCTGTTATCTGAATCCTATATGTTGTTAAAAGATGATGTCCTGGGTTTCGGCACCAAAATTAGGAAAAAGATGGAGAGAGTTGGGGGGATATCGCCCATGGAGGTGCGGCAAGGTCTTGAGGCGAGAGAGATGCCTTTGAGGGGCCCATGTTGGGAATCCCTTCCCCCTGAGGGACCAGCCACACGACAGTATAGTACAGAATAGAATTTATTCAGGTCATGGGGGGAGTTAAGAGTGTAGTAGAGGCAGAGAGAGGGAGGGGAGGCAAGAAAGGAGGGAGCAAGCAGCCCCTTTAATAGTGTCAGGTAACTGGGGCAGAGCATACCTGGCTGTTGCTAGGTAACTGAGGGGTGGGGTTTACAAAATCCCAACACTATGCTATATAATTAATAGTACTTGATGTTGATATAAAGTTAGTATATTTTATATCACGCGACAGGGAACTAAAAGACAGAAAATAAAGGGATTTGCTTAACAGATGTATGTGTACACACAAGCCCTTCATAGCAAACTAAAGAGAAAACACGTATGCAAATGCAGCTTAGTCCCGAAAGTGGCCACATGGTTGTTCTGTTATGTGTGCTTAGAACATTCTGCTGCTCATCCCCAATCCCCTTGCCTTAAGCAAATACCTCAACTACATACTCTTCGTCACTAGACAGGGCGACCCCAACCTTTGGTTCTGATGAATCTAAGGCATTAGTAGTCATACCTCGCAAATGCTTTCTTTTATAAGAGTCATGGTGTCTCTTTACAGCCATACTACACTGACTAAGAAAGTCACCAAGTATAAAAATATGCTGGATTCGATGAGAGGAGCAAAATAAAATTGATAAGTTCAGTATGTTTATGGGCTTCTCTCTTAGGAAAGTATAAATGGTTGTCACTGGGAGGGCTCTGCAGATAAAGGCCCTTGTTGCTGAGCTTGACAACCTGGGCTCAATTTCCAGACCCAAATTCTGGAAGGACAGATGGACTCTGGCCAGGTGTCCTCTGACTTTATAAGCATACATGCCACACACCACATACACCACCACACACATACACACCAAAATAAAAAAAAAATTTAATTATATGATTCTGAGTATAATACCAATAGTCAAATAGGACACTTCATTCATCAAGTTTGAGTCCCAACAAGGTGCATATTCCCAGCTAATTCAAACGGTTCCATCTGAATAATTCTGTCTACTGTAGCTATCCTATACCTGTTACAACGTATGTTGGTTGGGGACATGATATGGGTACTGTGATATTTGATCTTCAGCCTCAGTGTCATGATGTAATGGGGAGAAAGCATTGGAAAGTGACTATTTCACTATCAAAAAATATGTCAGAGAGAGATGGTGGACACTTATGTTTTCCAAAGAAAGACACAATGCTTTCTGACTTCACACATGTTCCTCTTCCTTGTGGCTCTGACGGTCTCTCAAGGCGTAAAGACTATCGTCCTTTTCTTTAAATCTGAACTCAACCAAAAAAGTGGTGTATGACTTTTGAAGTTATATCAGGAGGTATTTTCACCTTCAGCCTTGGTCGTTTAGAACACTTGCCCTGGATGCTCCCTGTCAGGGCAGACTGTCTTGGAGTCTAGTTCACAGGTATAAGGAGCCATGAGGAGAAGCCATGTGGAGGTTCAACAGTAGGAGCTGAGCCCACTCTTCAAGTTTTCCTGGTCCAGGAGGATGTTTCCAGATGATTCTACCAGAAGTTAGAACCATCCCCAATCATTTCAGCCTTCAAGGTCTGGCCAGCAAACAGGCAAGGTTTCCTTCCTGAGGCCTGTCTGACATTTTTCTGTTGTTGTTATTTTTGTTTGTTTTGTTTGGTTGCTTGGTTGGCTGGTTTTTGTGTTTTTTAATGATTTATTTATTTATTTTATGTATCACTGTCTTCAGGCACACCAGAAGAGGCTATTGGGCCCCATGATTCAATGTTGTAAGCCACTACATGGTTGCTGGGAATAGAACTCAGGACCTCTGGAAAAGAAACCTGTGCTCTTAACCACTGAGCCATCTCTCCAGCTCCCTATCTGACTTTCTAATCTACTGAATCTCAAAGAATTAAAATAAAACAAAAAGAAAAAAGAAAGAAAGAAACAAACGAACAAAAACTGCCTAGGATTAGAGATCTATGACAAAAAAACAAAACAAACCCAGGAACAATAACCACAGTGCACCAGAGGCCATGAAGGAAACATCTTTTTATATTCAGATACAAATCTTGAAGTGAGTTAGATTAAGTAGGACCACAGCATTGAATTTCTATACAAAGACAAATGAAAATTCAGCAGTTTCAAGAAGAGACAAAATTCGAGAATAGTGCTTTTAAATTATTTTATTATATTCATTGTTTATTTTGTGTGGAGAGAGCTCAAACATGCAACAAAACGTGTGTGCAGGTGAGATGACAAGCACCCCAAGTCAGTTCTATGGCAACAACCTTATCCACTAACAAAATATCTTGCTGGCCCTAGAGATTAATTTTAGAGCATATTGTATGTGTATCATTTCTAGATTGTTGCATATGCCAACCTTAGCTATATTATAAAACATAAAAGAGATTCTATTTCCAGAGTTTTGATTGCATCGTTCTGGAATTCCTTTCTTTCGTAACTTTGGAAATTTAAACATCAAGACAAAATAAAATAAACAACAGCAACGACAGATTCTGCCTGCATCCATGTAGAAATATGATCCAGAATTACATACACTTCCCCCAGGACAAACACGTTAAAAGCTAGAAGAAATGCAGGAAGTCAACGTTTTCAGATAGGGTAAGGGGGTAGACAGGGAGAATAAGAGATTGCTGAGGTAAGTGAGCCCCTTTTCTGTCTGGAGATAACTCCAAGCTTGGAGCTCTCTGGTGGATGGAGACTGTGTACCAGGACACGCTGACTCTGCTCTGCTGCAGAGTTCAGGGAAATCACAGTGGGCCGGAACTAACAAGCAAAACCTGACATCAAGAGAAGACCCTGGAGATTTGTATAAAAACCAAATAAGGCTCTGTGGCAAGGAGGGAGAATGACAGGAACAAACAAGAATGACATCAGAGTAAAATGACCACTGTGAGCCTTAAGAGGACTCCAGTAGCTCCTGCAAAGCCAGAAACCAGCCATCTCCCCTCTGCACAACATGAAAAAGGCTTTATGAACAATACATGGGATTTAAAATGCATATTCTGCAAAGGACAAACCTGAAACCGGGCTTAAAATATACAATAAAGGTAACCCCTAAGATATTATAAATATCAGTATAAATGTCAGTAAAATTTGAGACTGAATATAGCCATTTGACAATAAAAATCAGCACCTATTGTAATGCCATCATACAAATAAACAAACAGTAATTCATAGCTGGGATAAAAGACAGGCAACAGCAATATAACCAGGGGAAAATCCAGCGCTGATTAAGTAGGAAAGAAGTTGAAATAGCTATTACATGTCCCTTGCAGTGGACCATAGAAGTAACAAATTATTCCTTCAAAGATAATAAATGATTTAAAGCAAAATGAATAATGCATTGCTTAGATAGCATTAAAGGGGAAGTAATTAAGGAAAGAGGTGGAAAGAATATAATTGTAAGAGTTTTACATGTACTTCGAGAGCTCTAAAGCAACCACTAAAATACTGAAACACAAAGACATGTGTATTAATTAATGTGAGAGAATACCCTGACAAAAAGGAACTGCTTAAGAGGGGAGTTTAGATCTTTTCCCAATCTGTTGGTTGCCATTTTGTCCTATTGACAGTGTCCTTTGCCTTACAGAAGCTTTGCAACTTCATGAGGTCCTATTTATTGGTTGTTGATCTTACAGCATAAACCATTAGTGTTCTGCTCAGAAAAATTTCCCCAGTGCCCATGTGTTTGAGGCTCTTCCCCACTTTCTCTACTAGATTCAGTGTATCTAGCTTAATGTGGAAGTCCTTGATCTACTTGGACTTGAGCTTTGTACAAGGAGATAAGAATGGATTGATTTACATTCTTTTACATGCTGACTGCCAGTTGAACCAGTACCATTTGTTGAAAATGGTGACTTTTTCCCACTGGATAATTTTAACACCTTTGTCAAAAATTAAGTAACCATAGGTGTGTGGGTTCATTTCTGGGTCTTCAATTCTATTCCACTGATCTACATGACAGTCTCTGTACCAATACCATACAGTTTTTATCACAGTTGATCTGTAATACAGCTTGAGGTCAAGGACAGTGATTTCCCCAGAAGTTCTTTTATTGTTGAAAAGAGTTTTTGCCATCCTGAGTTTTTGGTTATTTCAAATGAATTTGCAAATTGCTTTTCCTAACTCTATGAAGAATTAAGTTGGGATTCTGTTGGGGATTGCATTGATCCTGTAGATTGTGTTCCGCAAGATGGCCATTTTAACTATACTAACCTTGCCAATCTTTGAGCATGGCAGATTGTCCCATCTTTTGAGATCTTCTTTGCTTTCTTTCTTTTTATTGGATATTCTCTGCATTTACATTTCAGATGTTATCCCCTTCCCCGAATCCTATCCCCCCAACTCTCATTGCCTCCATGAAGGTGCTCCCTCTCCCAACCACACTCTCTCATCTCAGCACCTTGGCATTCCCCTGCACTGAGAAAATGACCCTTCTCTGGACCAAAGGCCTCTCCTCCCATTGATGCCAAGCAATGCTATCCTCTGCTGCGTATGCACCTGGGGCCATGGTCTCTCCATGAGAACTCATTGGTTAGTGTTTTAGTCCCTGGGAATTGTGGTGGGTTTGGTTAGTTGATAATCTTATTCTACCCATGGGGATGCAGACCCTTTTAGCTCAAGTCCTTTCTCTAGCTCCTTCATTGAGGTTCCCATGTTCAGTCCAATGGTTAGCTGCAAGCATCCTCCTCTGTATCAGTATGGCTCTCGCAAAGCCTCTGAAAAGGCATCCAAATCAGGTTCCTGTCAGTAAGTACCTCTTGGCATCAGCAATGGTGCTTGGCTTTGATGGCTGCATAGGGGTGGATCCCCAGGTGAGGCAGTCTCTGAATGATCTTTTCTCCAATCACTGCTCCTATATTTGTCCTTTCATTTCTGCCTATGAACGTTTTGTTCTCCCTTCTAAGAATGACTGAGGCATCCACTGTCTGGCCATCCTCTTTGAACTTTATAAGTTCTGTGGATTGTTTCTTGGGTTTTCCAAGATTTTTTTGGGCTAGAATCCACTTAAAAGTGAGTATATACTATACCTTGAATGTTCTTTTGTGACTAGGTTACCTCACTCAGGATGATAGCTTCAAGTTCCATCCATATGCCAAGAATTTCATGAAGTCATTGTTTTTAATAGCTGAGTAGTACTCCATTACATATATGTACCACAATTTCTGTATCCATTCCTCTGTTGAAAGATATCTGGGTTCTTTCCAGCTTCTGGCTATTATAAATAAGGCTGTTATGAACATGGTGGCTCATGTGTCCTTGTTGAATGTTGGAGCTTTTTTGGGTACATGCCCAGGAGTGATATAGCTGGGTCCTAGGGTAGTACTATGTCCAGTTTTCTGAAGGACTGCCAGAGTGATTTCCAGAGTGGTACCAGTTTACAATCCCACCAACAGTGGAGGAGTGTACTTTTTTCTCTGCATCCTCGCCAGAATTTGCTGTCACCTGAGTTTTTGATCTTAGCCACTATGACTGGTATGAAATCTTAGGTTGTTTTGATTTGCATTTTCCCAATGACTAAAGATGTTAAGCATTTCTTTAGGTGCTTCTCAGCCATTCAATATTCCTCAGTTGAGAATTCTTTGTTTAGCTCTGTACTCCATTTTAAAATAGGTTTATTTGATTCACCAGAGTCTAACTTCTTGCGTACCTTGTATATATTGAATACTAGCCCTCTATCAGATGTAGGGTTGGTAAAGATCTTTTTCCAATCTGTGGGTTGCTGTTTTGTCCTTTTGACAGTATCCTTTGCTTTACAGAAACTTTGCAATTTCATGAGGTCCCATTTGGCAATTCTTGATCTTAGCGCATAAGCCACTGGTGTTCTGTTCAGAAAATTCTCTTCTGTTCATATGTGTTTTAAGCTTTTCCTTGCTTTTTAAAAATTAGTTTCAGTGTATCTGGTTTTATGTGGAGGTCTTTGTTTCACTTGGAGTTGAGCTTTGTACAAAGAGATAAGAAAGAATTGATCTGCATTCTTCTGTATGCTGACTGCCAGTTGAACCAGCACTATTTGCTGAATAGGCTGCCTTTTTTCATTGAATGTTTTTATCTCCTTTGTCAAAGATCAAGTGACCATAGGTGTGTGGGTTCATTTCTGGGTCTTTGATTCTATTCCATTGATCTACTTGCCTGTCTCTGTACCAATACAATGCAGTTTTTAATCACAATTTATTTGTAATCCAGAGATTGTGATTCCTCCAGAAGTGGTTTTTTGGGTTTTTTTTTTTGGGGGGGGGGTTGTTTGTTTGTTTTATTGTTGAGAATACTTTTTACTATCCTGAATTTATATTATTACAAATGAATTTGCAAATTGCTCTTTCTAACTCTATGAAGAATTGAGTTGGAATGTTGATGGGAATTGCATTGAATTTGTAGATTACCTAAGGCAAAATGGACATTTTTACTATGCTGATCCTTCCAATCCATAAGCATGGGAGACCTTCCCACCTTCTGAGGTCTTTTTCAATTTCCTTCTTCAAAGACTTGAAGTTCTTATCATACAGATCCTTCACTTGCTTGGTCAGGGTCACCCCAAGAGAATTTTTATTTTTTGTGACTATTGTAAAGGTTGTTGATTCTCTAACTTCTTTCTCAGCCTGTTTATCCTTTGAGTAGAGGAAGGCAGTTGATTTGTTTGAGTTAATTTTATATCCAGCCACTTTGCTAAAGTTTTTTTTATCAGCTGTAAAAGTTCTCTGGTGGAATTTTTGGGGCCACTTAAGTATACTATCATATCATCTGCAAATAGTGATATTTTAACTTCTTCCTTTCCAATTTGTTTCCCTTTGACCCCTTTTTGCTCTCTGATTGCTCTGGCTAGTACTTCCAGTACTATATTGAACAGGTAGAGAGAGAGAGAGTAGGCAGCCTTGTTTTGTTCCTGATTTTAGTGCGATTGCTTCATGTATCTCACCATTTAGTTTGGTGTTGGCTACTGGTTTGTTGTATATTGCTTTTACTATGTTTAAGCATGGACCTTGAATTCCTGATCTTTCCAAGACTTAACATGAAGAGGTTTTGAACTTTGTCAAGTGCTTTCTCAGCATCTAAATAGATTATCATGTGTTTTTATTCTTTGAGTTTGTTTATATAGTGGATGACATTGATGGACTTCCATATATTGAATCATTTTTGCATGCCTGGGATGAAGCCTACTTATTTATGATGAATAATCATTTTGATGTGTTGTTAAAATCGGTTTACACGAATTTTATTTAGTATTTTTGCATCAATGTTCATGAGGCAAATTGGTCTAAACTTCTCTTTCTTTGTAGGGTTTTGTGTGATTTGGGTATGAGCTTAACTGTGGCTTTGAGGAATGAGTTGGGTAGTGTTCCCTCTGTTTCTATTTTGTGGAATAGTTTGGAGAGTGTTGGTATTAGGTCTTCTATGAAGGTCAGATAGAATTCTGCTCTAAACCCATCTGATCCTGGGCTTTTTTTGATTGGAAGGCTTTTGAAGACTGCTTCTATTCCTTTAGGGGTTATTGAGCTGTTAAGATGGTTTATTTGATCCTGTTTTAACTTTGGTACCTGGTATCATTCTAGAAAATTGTCTATTTTCTCTAGATTTACTAGTTTCGTTAAGTATAGGCTTTTATAGTAGGATCTGATGATTTTTTTGAATTTCCTCAGTTTCTGTTATTAGATATCTTGTTTCATTTCTGATTTTTGTTAATTTAGATACTCTCTCTGCACCATCTAGTTAGTCTGGCTAACAGTTTATCAATCTTGTTGGGTTTCTCAAAGAACCAGCTCTTAGTTTTGTTGATTCTTTGTATAGTTATTTTTGTTTCTACTTGGTTGATTTCAGCTCTTAGTTTGATTATTTTCTGCCATCTATTCCTCTTGGGTGTATATGCTTCCTTTTTTTTTTTTTTCTTAAGCTTTCAGCTGTGCTGTCAAGCTGTTATTGTATGCTCTTTCTGGTTTCTTTTTAGAGGTGTTTAGAGCTATAATTTTTCCTCTTAGAACTTCTTTCATTTTACCCCATAGATTTGGATATGCTGTGCCTTGATTTTTGTTAAATTCTAAAACGTCTTTGCTTTTTTTTTTAATTTCTTCCTTGACCAAGCTATCATTGAATGGAGCATTGTTTAGCTTCCATTTGTATGTGGACTGTTTGTTGTTATTGAAGACCAGCCTTACTCCATAGTGATCTGATATTGTTTTGATGTTCTTGTATCTGTTGAAGCCTGTTTTGTGACCAACTATACGGTCAGTTTTGAAGAAGGTGTGGTGAGGTGCTGAGAAGAAGGCATATTCTTTTGTTTTAGGATGAAATATTCTATAGATGTTTGTTAAATCCATTTGGTTTATAACTTCTGTTAGTTTCACTGTGTCTTTGTTCAGTTTTTTGCTGCCATTATCTGACCATTGATGAGAGTGGGGTGTTGAAGTCTCTCACTATATTGTGTGTGGCACAATATATGCTTTGAGTTTTAATAGAGTTTATTTTATGAATATGAGTACCTTTGTATTTGGAGCATAGATGTTCAGGATTGAGAGTTCATCTTGATAGATTTTTCTTTTGATGAGTAAAAAGTGTCTTTCCTTATCTTTTTTGATGACCTTTCATTGAAAATCTATTTTATTCAATATTAGGCTGGCTATTCCAGCTTGTTTCTTGGGACCATTTGCTTGGAAAGGTTTTTTCCATCCTTTTACTCTGAGGTAGTGCCTGTCTTTGTTGATAAGAGAGAAGTTTCCTATATGCAGCAAAATGCTGGATCCTGTTTACGTATTGAATCTGTCTATGTCTTTTTATTGGGGAATTGGGTCCACTGATGTTAAGAGATATTAAGAAATAGTGATTGTTGTTTCCTGCTACTTTTCTTAGGGTGGTGGAGTTTTCCATCTATTATACTTTGTAGGACTGGATTTGTGGACAGATATTGTGTAAAGTTGCTTTTGTCTTGGAATATCTTGGTTTCTCCATCTATGGTAATTGAGAGTTTTGCTGGATATAGTAACCTAGGCTAAGAGAACATTTGTGTTCTCTTGGGATCTGTATGACATCAGTCCAGGATCTTCTAGTTTTCATAGTCTCTGTTGCAATGTCTTGTGTAATTCTGATCAGTCTGCCTATATATGTTACCTGTCCTTTTTCTCGTACTGCTTTTAGTATTCTGTTGGTGATGCTTGCATCCTGATGTCTATCCTAGGTTTCCCTACTTTATGGGTGTCTCCTTTTGTGATTTCTCTATAGTTTCTATTTCTGTTTTCAATTCCTTCACCTATTTGGTTGTACTTTCCTGTAGCTCTTTAAGTGATTTTTGTGTTTTTTGTGTTTCCTCTTTAAGGGCTTCAACTTGTGTGCATGTGTAATGGCTTCCCTGTACTTCTTTAAGTGTGTTATTTATGTGCTTCTTGAGGACCTCCATTATCATCATGAAGTATGATTTTAAGTCTAAATCTTGTTTTCCTGGTGAGTTGGGATATCTACTATTTGCTGTGGTGGGAGAACTGGGTTCTGATATTGCCAGGTTGTCTTGGTTTCTGTTTCTCATATTTTTGTGCTTGCTCTTGCCATCTTGTTATTGGTGATGCTAGGTGATCTTGTTGTCTGATTGGAACTTGTCTCTCCTGTGGGTCTGTGGGCCTGTGGATTCCAGAGGGAGACTTCTCCTGAGTGTTTGGCCCTCTGGGAGGGCTGTGAGTTCTGATGACAGTGCCCAGTCCTGATACAACTGTGCTGGCTCTGACCTTAGGCCAGAAGTGTTTGTTCCTCGGCTGTACTGCTTGCTACCTGTGCCCTAAAAGTTCCAGGCGCCCCCACCTCAGGATGGTCAGTGTAGAGGGAGTGTGGAGTCACTCCAAGGCTCAGAAGTAAGAGGCTCTTCTGGGTGCCCAGCCACCTGCAGTCAGGCAGCCAGTGCTAATGACACTGGGCTGGGTGTGGTCTCGTGCCAGAAGTGTCTGTTGCCAGGCAGCATTGCTCCCTGTTCCCTGAGAGTTCCGGGTGACCTCTCCCAGGACAGCTGGTGGAGAGGGAGTGTGGACTCAACCCTGGGCACAGGAGTGAAAGCCCTCCTGTGGTTCTTCTGGGTGACCAGCAACCTTGTCTTTGATTTCTTTCTTCAGAGACTTAAAGTTCTTATCGTACAGATGTTTCACTTGCTTGGTTAGAGTCACACCAAGATATTTGTTATTATTTGTGACTATTATGAAGAGTGATGTTTCCTTAATTTCTTTTACAGCCTGTTAATTTTTTTTTATTCTCAGCCCGAGTAAAGATTTTTACTAATCCTACATCCTATAGAGGGCTAATAACCAATGTATACAAAGAACTCAAAAAGTTAGACTCTAGAGAATCAAATAACCCTATTAAAACTGGGGTAATGAGCTAAACAAAGAATTGTCCACTGAGAAATATCAAATTGCAGAGAAGCACTTAAAGAAATGTTAACATCCTTAATCATCAGGAAAATGCAAATCAAAACAAATCTAAGATTCTACTTTACACCAGTTAGAATGGCTAAGATAAAAAACTCAGGTCACAGCACATGCTGGTGAGGATGTGGAGAAAGAGGAAAACGCCTCCATTATTGGTAGGATTGCAAGCACAACCACTCTGAAAATCAGTCTGGTGGTTCTTCAGAAAACTGGACATAGTACTACCCGAGGACCCAACTATAGCACTCCTGGACATATACCCAAAAGATGCTCCAACATATAACAAGGATACATGCTCTACTATATTCATAGCAGCCTTATTTATAATAGCAGAAACTGGAAAAAAATCCATATGTCTTTCAACACAGAAACAAATACAGAAAATGTGGTGCATTTACACTATAGAGTACTACTCAGCTATTAAAAACAACGACTGCATAAAATTCTTAGGCAAGTAGATGGATTTAGAAAATATCATCCTGAGTGAGGTAACCCAATCACAAAAGAATATACATGGTATGCTTCACTGATACATGGATATTAGTCCAAAAGCTTGGAATACCCACAATATAATTCACAGACCAAATGAAGCTCAAAAAGAAGGAAGAACAAAGCATGGATGCCTCAGTTCTTCTTAGAAGGGGGAACAAAATACTCCAGGAGGTAGAGGGTAATAGGGACATGGGAGAAAGGGAGGAGGGGGGATGGACAAAAGAGAGCAGGATCAGGGAGGAGACAGGGATAAGACACAGAGGGTTAAGAATTTGAACAGAGATATGTAGCGAGGAGGATGTGGAATTGGGGTAGCCACTAGAATGTTCCAGGTGCCAGAAAAGCAAGAGGCTTCTTGGAGCAACTGGGATGGCATTAGCTGAAATGTGTGACAAAGGGGAGGGAGAACCTGTAGAGACCATATTCTGAGAATAGGCAAGGCCACCAGTTGTGGGGTGGGGCCACTCACTCATCTCCAAATTTTTAACCCAGAAATGCACCTGTCTAAAGGAAATTCGGGGAGAAAGTGTGGAGCAGAGGAAAGGCCATTCAGAGACTGCTTCACCTGGGAATCTATCCCATATACAGACTCCAAATCCAAACACTTTAGGATGCCAAGAGGTGCTTGCTGACGGAGCTTGATATAGCTGTCTTCTGAGAGGCTCTGCCAGAGCCTGACAAACACAGAGGCAGATGCTTGCAGCCAACCATTGAACTAAGCACAGGATCCCCAATGGAGAAGTTAGAAAAATGACTGAAGGAGATGAAGGGGTTTGTAACCCTATATGAAGAAAAACACTATCAACTAACCAGACCCCTCAGAGCTCCCTGAAACTAAACCAACTCACCAAAGAGTACACATGGAGAGACACATGGCTCCAGCCAAATATGTAGCAGAGGATGGCTTTATCTGGTATCATTGGGAGGAGAGGCCTTGGTCCTGTGAAGGCTAGATTCTCTAATGTAGGGGAATGCCAGGGCAATGAAGGGTGGGTGGGTGGGTGGGGGAGCACCATTATAGAAGCAGGGGGAAGGGAGATACAATAGAGGAATTCTAGAGTGGAAACTTGGAAAGGAGATAACATTTATAATTATAAATAAATGAAATATCTAATGAAGAAATGAAAAAGGGGGTGGGGGATTAATTTGGCCTTCAGTTCTAGAAGGATACAGTCCATTGAGGTGGGGATGACACAGCAGCGGGAGCAGGAGACTGACAGGTATTATTTCATCCACCTACAAGAAGCAAAGAGAGGAAGAGTACAGGAAGTAGGGTAAGGCTGTTCCCTCTGAAAGTTCTTCCCCAGTGAAACACTTCTTTCAGCTAGTCTCTACCTTCTAAAGGGTCCACAAGCTTTCAAACAGCACCATTAACTGATTACCAAGTATTCAGACCCATGAGCCAAAGGAGAGCATTTCTTATTCCGATTACCACAGCTCAGATAATAAATGAAAATGAACATAGTTGTAACAGTACAAAGACGATATGATTTTATTTTTACAGAAGCAGAGTCCAGCTGTAAGTTACTATGAAATACTCAGCTTTAAAGAAGCTGGTTTAGTACCTAAATGAATGTGGGGGCATGAGCTATGCAAACTCCAGCAAAAGAGAAAATGGAGGAGGCACAATACCATCAGAAATTTGACTCAGAAAGAGGAATAGTATCAAACATAAAGGAGTCATTTTGTAATCATCCTGGAGTCCATTTGTAAATATACCCAACAGGAGCCTGGTATGGCTGTTCCCTCAGAGGTTCTGCCAGCACCTGACCAATACAGATGCAGATATGCACAGCCAACCATTGCACTGAGCCTGGGAACCCCAATGGAAGAGCTAGGGGAAGGACTGAAGGAGCTGAAGGGGATTACAGCCCCATAAGAAGAACAATATGAACTAACCAGGCCACCCAGAACTCTCAGGGACTAAATCTCCAGCCAAAGAGTACACATGGAGGGACCCATGGCTCCAGCCACATAAGTAGCAAAGAATGGCCTTATCTGGCATCTGTGAAAGGGGAGGCCCTTGGTCCTGTGGAGGCTGTTGCTGCAGTGTATGGGGATGCTAGGGCAGTGAGGCGGGAGTGGGTGAGTAGGTGAAGGAGCTCCCTCACAGAGGCAAAGGGGATGGGAGATGGGATGAGGGTTTTGTGGAGGAGAAAGTGAGAAGGGAGATAACATTTGAAATGTAAATGAATAAAATGACTAGCAATAATTTAAAAAAATGATTTAAAATAAAGAAGCAAATCTGGTCAAACTTAAAGTAGAAACAGACACCCACAGCCATAGCAGGAGGTTTCAGTGTTCCTCTCTCAGTAACTGATGGAGCATGTAGAACAAGGATCCCATGAGGATATTTTCAAAGACCCAAACAAAGCTATCAATCAATCAACTTAATTGGCTTTTCCAGAACATGGCACCCAACTGGCACAGAAAAACATTTTCAAGTACACATAGCCATCCACTCAGGTCAGGCCCTGAGAGCCAAAACAGGCTTCGGTGAAGGTAAGGAGACCGGAGTCATGAGCATAGTCTTCCACTGCAACTCAGCCAGACAGGAAATACAAAGACAGAGGGGTGGCTGGGAAATCCACAAATATTGGGAAACTTAACTATATAAGTGGAAACCAACCATGGGTCACAAGAGAAATCACAAGGGAAGTCAGAAAATATTTTGAAACGAATACAAATAGATACACAGCATACCAACATTTGTGGGAATCTTCAGAAGCAATGCTCATTTATGTTGGTGGCTCTGGGGATTGAACCCAGGGCCTCCCACAGATGGGGTAAGTACCCACTCTGCTACTGAGCTAGGTCTCAAGCCCAAGAACTGTGCTTAGAGGGAAATCTACAACCTTGCATAATGATGCACGGACAGAGAGAAAGAATTTTCATATAGTTACCTAAACTTTTATATTCGAAAAATAAATGCAGACTATCAAAGTAAGCTTCAGGAACATAATTATGGAGATATATGTGGGAAATCAATAAAATTTAAAATAGACATGAAATACAGAAGAACCCAAAAGGAACTTATTTAAACACAGTAATAAAACTGATAAGCCCCGTTTTGAGTTAACCCATGTATTCTGGTTGTTTGAACTTCCCCAGTGTTAGTAAATGCTTCACAAACCCTCCCAGCAAAGCTGACCCTGGGCTCATGAGAGCAGAGCCCTGCCCCTCCCCTACTGCAGCACTGGGGAGAGCAACCCTGCCCCTCCCCTACTGCAGCACTGGGGAGAGCAACCCTGCCCCTCCCCTACTGTAGCACTGGGGAGAGCAACCCTGCCCCTCCCCTACTGCAGCACTGGGGAGAGCAACCCTGCCCCTCCCCTACTGCAGCACTGGGGAGAGCAACCCTGCACCTCCCTGGGCAGCAGGGTAGAGGTGGCCCTGGTTGTGGAGTTGCTGATGAGCTGGCCCCAGGGACCTGAGTGTGGGAAAGCAGGTGAGCAGAGCAGCTCAGATACCTCTCAAGCTCAGATCCAGGGCTCCGAGTTGGCCCACCCCAACACCCACCCCATCGATCAACTGCTGGAGTTCATGAAGGGGCCAGTCCTACAGATAAAAGACTACAGGATCTCCATAACACATGGCAACAACAGGATAGTCAAGAGGAGTTCCAGTGAGGTTCCAGTATTGAATAGAGTAGCAGAAGCCAGGGGCCTTGTACCAAACCAACAAATCATTGTGATTGACATTTGCAAGTGAAGAAGTGTGGGCAAAAGGGTGTATTGTGTGACACACTCTGACACACTACAGCTTCCACGATGAGACTTTTTGTTTTCTTAATTGGGACAGAGGCTGCAAGGGGGGTAGGGCAGGCATGGGAGAAGGGGAAGTGAAATTAGGGTGCATGATGTTAAATTCACACACACAGACACACACACACACACACACACACACACACACACACACATACACACACACACACACTAAAAAGTTAAAGAAAAAAAAAAAAGCGCCCTCTCAGCAACAACTTACAAAACAAGTCACTCATATTTTTTTTTAATTTATGTTTGTGTGTGTACGGCACACTCACACACTCTTGTGCATGTACTGTGTATGTGCGTATGTTTGTGTGTGTGTGTGTGTGAGAGAGAGAGAGAGAGAGAGAGAGAGAGAGAGGGACAGAGACAGAGACAGAGACAGAGACAGAGACAGAGACAGAGACAGACAGAGAAGGGTGCAGGTGTCTGCAGACACCAGAAGAGGGCGTTAAGTCCCCCGGAGCAGGAGTTACAGGCGCATGTGAGCTGCCCAGCACGGATGCAGGACCTTTAACTGACTCTCTGGAAGAGCAAAAAGTGCTCTTAGCTGCTGAGCCATCTCTGCAGCCCTGCTCCACTCCAGTAAATCTTCCTCTAGCAACCTTGATCGAGTATAGGAAGAGAAGGCAAAGATTACTGATACCTAGAATGAAAAAAATAATAGTTTCTAATGAAAGGAAGAGGAGAAAATTGCATACAACTTTATATAAGTTTGACAACTTAACCTCACCCCAAACAGTTAGAAGAGTTCAGTGGGAAATTCTGTCAAATATTTAACTCTATAGATGCGATTCTGGAAAAGAGAAAAAGAGAAAATATTTCTTCATTTACCTCATAAGGTCAACACTGTCTTGATATCAAAAGCAAATAGTGATATTAGTAAAGAACAGGCTGGAGAAATGGCTTAGCCGTTAGAGGTTCACAACAAAGATATAAAAAAAGAATAAAAATTTTAAGCTCTTTGAATATAGGTGAAGGTTTTCCTCCATTATTAGTACTAATAATAATTATTATTATGGCAAACCCAAGCTACACGATAGCTGAGAAACTGTAGCCTGGGAAGGTTTTGTCCCGGGAGAGCCTGTCTGATTTACTGTTGAAGATGCTATACAGCCTTCACACCATGGAATGCAGAGAAGCCACGAGTAGAGACTACCCAAGGGCCATCTGATAACGTTCGTCATCATTTTTCTATTTCTGGTGAATGTCTGCCAGAATAAGGACAAACCAGACCTTCCTCTGCATCATAAATGACACACTGGAATCATCTGGCATCAACAGACAGCAACAAAGACAGCGCCCTACCATGTTTCCTACTGACACTGGTCAAACATACGATGTCTGCTTTCACCCACCCCAGCACTTCGGTTTGACAGTGTACCTGAGGTTCTTGCCTCTGCAATAAGTAAGGGAAGTTCACACACTTAAGGGCAAAGGCTGATAAGGTGTATTTGAAGGTAACATCATCCATGGAGAATGTTTTAAGCAAGCTACAGAAAAGACAGCAGACACCCCCCCCCCAAAACCCTTCAGGAACAATATAAGATGAAATGTATAAAAATATCACTATCAAAATCATCCCCATGTTTCTTTTGGTATTTACAATTAGAAAGTACAAGTGAACAATAGAACACAACTCACAAAATGCCTAGAGAGGAAGCGGGAGAGGCGTAGGGTCTGCACAGTAACATCACAGACTATCACCGAACAGGGTTAAACATTTTACAAGAACGGAACAAAGTAGTTTACATATAAGAGGATTCATAATATTAAAAGATCTAACTCTTCTTGGACTACTATAACAAAATACCATAGGCTCTTTGGATCAAATAATAGAAAGTTATTTTCTTACAGTTCTGGAAGCTAAATGTCTGAGGACCGAGGTATTGGCGGGTTTGCTGGCTACCCTTCTTGCTACACCAAAGGAAGTGACCGGAGCAACTTTGGGGACGGGAGCTGTCTTCACTGGTGGGTTCGGGAGGGAAGTGGCAGCAAAGGAAGGCAGACTGGCCATGTACAGTGGGCGCATGTGCCTCTGGCCCAGGAAGCAGAGGCTAGACTGACCTCCGTGTATCTGCTTCAGTGAGCAATGCCACACTGCCAGCTTCTGAGGAGTGAACCTTCCACCTCACCAAACATCCGGCCTTCAATGGGGCACTCTACACAACGGCTAAAATTTTACTTCATTTTTTTTATTTTTTGTCTAGAAGAAACTGCAAGGAAAAGAATCTTTTGACCTTAAGATTAAAGAGAAGTTTTCTTTAGTAAAATTGAGACTCTAGAGACTACAGAAAAAAAAAAAAAATGCCAATTTGGGAATCATCAAATGGGAGCTTTGCTCTTCAAAGGCGTTTTTCAGATAACCAAAAGTAAAAAGTCTTGTAAAAAAAAGTGTGTCTAACAAACAATATGTGTAAAATATATAACAAATTTTTACAATGTAGTAAAAGTCAAATCGCATAGTATACAAATATACAAATGTCAAATAAAACCCATTAATGAAAGTTTCTAACTTCCTTAGTCATGGGGGAAATTAAAATCAAAACAAAAGCAAGCTAATGTTGCTTGCTCATTACAATACCTGAAAGTATGTTTCCAAAACAAAAATAACCCAAATACTAAATTTTAGCAACAGTGTAATGCAGGTAGAACTCTCATAATTACTGGTTGGCACACACAATGGCAGAGCGCTTTGGATAGCACTAGAAATTTTTTTGCAAATTTAAATACAATTGGCCACACAACTCAGCATTCCCACATGTAGGTTTATTTTGTTTTTGTCTTTTGAAAGAAATGGAAGTGTGATCACACAAATATTTATAAGGAATTATTAATACTAGCTTTATCCACACCCACTAAATGATTAACTGACCTACATGCTGACTAACCGGCAATGAATAAACTGTTTGTAGAAGGGAATCATACAATGTAGCAATATTAAGAAACAGCTATTGACACACAGAATGGCACAGCAGAATTTCAAAAGCATTGGCCCATGGAACCTAACAAGAATTGAGTACATTTTAGCATTTGTGTGAATTCCAGATTCTAGATGCCTTAGTCAGGTCAGTGGCTGGTGAGGGTTGTGGGTGAGGAAAGACAGTTTGTGACAGGGAGTGAGGGTACCTTCACAGAAATAGCATTACTCTTTAAATCTGACTATGTACAACTAGAGAGTTCTAAAAAAAGACTGAAGTTATGGAAGTTCTATAGATTAGAGAAGCATTTGGTGATGACAATATGACAGCAGCAACGTCATCGTCATCAACGTCATCATCATCATAAGAGTTGCCATCATCATCCCCATTGTCATCATCAGCTGCAGCAGCAGTCTGTCAGACTATGTACTGAACAATATGATACAGGTAGCCTTCTGGTTCATTTCCTTCCTTCCTTCCTTCCTTCCTTCCTTCCTTCCTTCTTTCCTTCTTTCCTTCTTTCTTTCCTTCCTTCCTTTCTCAAACAAAGATTTCTCTGGTCCTAACCTCAAACTTTGTCCTCATGTTTGCTGCAGGAACATAGATTTGCTTTCTCTTAATATATTTTTAATTTATGTTTTAGAATTATGTACACACTATGTGTGTGTGTGTGTGTTTGTTCAGTGTATTTTGATAATGCTTGCTGCTGCTCCTTTCCTAATCCCTTACAGACCCTCTTACCTTGACTTCTTCCCAGTTTTATGTTCTTTTTTAAAAAGTTCAACTAATGTGACCAGAATGTACACCACTGGAGCATGTCAACCTTCCAGCGGCCACATCCCTGAAGAAAACAGACTTCCTTTCCCAGTAATCATCAATTGCTGATGGTTTTATTACAGCCCACCCCAAATGCCATCCAATCAGGACCTATGACTGGCATCAGTGCTGGACCTTTGAGTGGCATCCATTTTGGCCCTATGGCTGGCATCCATGCTGGACCTATGACAGACTTCAAATCCATCTCTATTCTTAGTCATCACTTCCATGTGAGGCTTCTCAGAACATGTCCTTCTAAAGCCCTTCACTGCAGAAGATGGCTTTAGGCCACATTAGCAATAGCAAACTGGTGATCAGATGACAAGGTGCTGCCAGCCGTAGAGTGGACGAGCCTTCACCTATGGAATAGACACAGACTGCCCAGACCGCTGACACATCCTCTTCACCTGTGTCTTGGGCACATCTTCCCCTCATGATTTATACCGAGAAGCCATGGTACCACCCCAGGACTTTCTGCTCCTTTAATCCTGGCTTCCCCTTGCAACTTTCTGCTCCTTTGAAACAGTGACTTTTGACAAGTCCAGAAGCAAATATTTAATTTCAACACAATCCCCTAGAAATCAGAAAGAAATCTAACTGGTCTTCTTAATTCAATAATTAATTAGCAGAAAATGTGCCTCCGATTAACACACACTGATTTACATATACCAAGTCAAGAAGCAGTTAGCAAATATTTTCTGGATTTGTAAAATGTTTTTTTACAACCCTGCTGAGCTGGTATTTAATCCCTTCTCCCATAACTAGGATAAAAGGTCTTTGCAGTGCTTTCTCTTAAGTAAATAGGTTTTAGAACTGTGCTCCAAAGGTGTCCTTAGTGTTCTTTTCATCTGTCTGTGAATGATCCCAGTAGCTGGAATGAAGGTTAGCACATCACACCTCAATGGCACACTTCCTGCCTTTTGTTTTCCTCTTACAGGGCCTTGATATTGTTTAAATAGTGCTCTGTATGTTTAATTTCCTTCTCTTCACAAAGACCCAACAGGTTTTTGTTTCGTTTTTTTTTTTTTTTTAAACCACTTTATCTACCACAGTGAGCCATAAAAACTCCCTGGAGCTGAAACTGAACTCACGTCTTTATATATACATGTAAATATATATTTAGACATTTTAATGCATGGCCATTTATTTCATCAGTTGACTACTTGGGCAGAAATGTATTTGTGCACATGCCATCCACACTGTGGCTTTGCACTGGTGATAGGGGCTGCGTATTGTGTGCAGAGTGTACACAGATGGCTCAGTAGAGAGTGTGCACCTTCCAAGGTACATGGAGTGACTGTTCCTCTCATTTTGCATACTGCTCTGCTGGTGAAGTTCTTCTCTCTTTATCTCAGATCCCTGTCCAGGAGCCAAGACACGGAGTCAGAGGGACATTTAGACATCGTTTGACTTGAACATCCAGAGTTGGGAAGGTCCTAATGTTCTCCAGTCTCAGGTGACAACTTTCAATGACAAGGCATTGACCTCTTCAAAGGACAGAGAAGGCATTTCATTGTCATTCATTTCTACTAGAAAATTCCCTTATATAAAACTGAAGATTTCTGTTATGTAACTTCTACCTACTTGCCCTGTAGTTTGGACCCACATAGGTGACACATAGGCTGGTCTAGGGAACACATTCTGGTATCTTCTGAATTTTTTCCAATTCCCTTCAGCCCTTCCTCACTGTCCTGAGCTGAATCAACCTTTCACGTTAACTTTATGACGTCATCTGTGTGGTCCAGCTAGGGCAGTATAATGGAGGAGACCTCCCATCTTTTCTCTTCTTTCTGTCTCTAATATGGGCTTACTGGTGCTCTCTCTCTCTCTCTCTCTCTCTCTCTCTCTCTCTCTCTCTCTCTCTCTCTCTCTCTCAAGTCTAGCTCATTTAAATATTTAGCTAAAAGTGTGGAACTTTGCATTTTAATTTTGCTTCATTTCTTTCTTCATTGGCCCAACATTGGCTTTTCAGGGATGATGGACAAGAGTCTTAGCACTCTCTCTCGAAGCTTGATTTTTAAGCACAAAGCTGAAAACTTGAGCTTTTATGTCACCATCTAAGCCACAAATAAAAACACTGCATAGAATGAGGCTCCATGGGGAAACTTCTTGATAGCCCCTCCCCAGAATATGTCACTTGATTAATGGTCTACACCCAGTTTCTATGTTAAATGTGCCCCCACCCCAAAAGCCTATAAGTTAAGAACAACTTCCAAATTCCTTCATTGGCAGTATTTGGAGGTGAGGTCTATAAGAGAGGATTATTGTTGGATATGGCCAGGAAGGTGGGGGTGGGTCTCCATGAGACTAACACCTTTACATGTATGGAAAAGACTGGATGTTGCATACTCTTTTATTTTACCCTTTGCTGTGATCCCACCTGATGCTGTTATGGAAACCTTTCTGGAATAAGCACTCTGACACCAGAGAGAGGGGAAGAGAGGAGACGTTACTGTAACCGGTGGCAGGAGAGCTCCCCAATGTCTTCTGTGCCTGTTTTACCTTGGATTCCCATTTTATACTCTAAAACCACAAGGTGGGGAGGGTAGGCAAGAGAGATTTTACAGAAGTTTATGTGACAGTTAGCAGGTTGTTAGGGGCAACCACCCATTGTTTCGGCTATTTCTCTGGGTCATTCTGTTCCAGGTAGCAAGTGAAGTCATGCTTGGTAAATGGAGTACAAACAGTGCTTTAAGTAGATCACTAATAAATCACTATTAATAGTCCGTCTTTTCAGCACCATTCCTGGTCTTTCTAATCTCTAGACTCATAAGATGAATACAAATTCTATTGTTCATCATTTACCCAGTCTCAGATATTCTGTTGCAGAGACAAGAAATAAACCAACTTATGAGTTAATAACCCTCTTTTTTCCTGCTTAACTTTGACTGGATTTCTGCTTTATTCCAAAAGATACAGTGTGAAAATTTATCACATACTTTATTCAAATTATGCTATATCAAAACAGAACTTTCGGGGCCTGAAATTTAATAACTCAATCAAAAGTGGATTAGAAGATGTCCCACCTGAGTGTTCCAATAATACAGTACATTCATGCTTGTTATAGCGATTACTATGTTTCAGTGTAATGATTTACAGCTTTGACCTAATTAGGCTGTGAGGATGGGAACTAACTTGCTTACTCACTACGGAATGCTATAATGCATACAGTGAGGTCTGGCATTTAATAGGTACTCAGTAGGTATGGATTTAATTAATAAAATCAGAGTGTGCTAATAGAAGACAGCGTAACAAGGGTTTTGTGTGAGCACAGAGCCAGAGAACAGGTCAGGGTAAGACATGAGTAGGGTTGAGTTTTCTGGCTTTGCCCACAACACTCCTCTTCAAGCACGAGGCCATCGTTGGTTATACCATGGAGTATATAGTCACCCTCTGCTCTTCATCTACCAACAGGGCTTCATTCCCTATTTTCTTCCTTTGCTCTCCCCTTAGAAAATTGTGTCAACACCTGCAAAACACTGATGTACAAAGATCAGTGCCAGACTCCCCATCTCCAAGACACTGGGAGATGATACTTATGGGGCTGAAATTTAAGAGAAAGAGTTGGCACGACAACTTGAATTTTAGAATAGCCAGAGTAATGAAGGAAATTTAAAGCAATTAATGAGTGGGGCTTTTTAGGGAGACTGTGTTGAACAAGAGAAAGGAAGCAATATGGCATATAAAATAAAAATACAGAATGCTGTAGTCAAACTGACTGAACATAGCAACTGCTGTCACTTTCTTAGGCAAGTAAGAACTACATGGGCTTTATGCAGAAAGACACTTCTGTCAAGATACTAACCAACAGTCTTCTGATTGGATGTAAGTCCCACTCCACAAGATGAAAGCCATACCTGGCCTCACTGTCAGACCAAGCATCTGTGCTCTAGACAAGTCGTGGACCAGCAGGCATAACATTTTTGTGCGCTGTGTAAAGATTAGCCTTCTGTTGTTCAAATGGTGATTTTTCTGCTCTTGTATCTTGTTTCAATCTGGATACAGCATTATAATACTTATGTCAAGAATTTCTAGTCTCAAGTTTGTGTAAACAATGCCTACCATTTATTCTCTGTCTTGTCAATAAAAGCTTATCAGCCAATGGCTGGGTGGAAAGGAAAATGTAGTCAGGACTTCCACTAGCTAGGGATGTAGGAAGCAGGGAAAGAAGAGTAGAGAGGATCTTGCCACAAGGAAAAGGTTTCAGGGAGACATTATGGGAAAATACATCTGAAGCCCAGAGAGTCAGACCAATACTAAATCACAAGTATCTCAGGGATTTTGGCTGGGAGGTAGCCAGATTCATTTAGAGGATTAAAATAGATCAATGACTGCCCAGGTATTTTGGTAAAGCCCAATTAAAGAAATCTTGGTTTCTCTGTGTCTTTATTGAGAAACTAGCTAGGATCAAGAAAAACAGCCACTGTATTAATTTATAGCATGCATTTATAATAAAAACATTGTTACATGGGCCCCAGAGGAAGACCTACTACTTTTACTCTGTGAAATGACTCATGAACGCCACATGGAAGTACAAAACACACGGAACATCCATAATAATGTTGAGCAATAAGAGAAATGTTGAACATCATGTTGTTTCCAATTATACTATAAGTAATAAAAACTGCATTGTACTGGTTCCAAACCAGACACAAAAATCAATACACTAGAATAGAGGATCCAGAAATATAATTTTTGACAAAGATGCCCAAAACATACAGTAGACAGCCTTTTTGACAAATTGCACAGGGGAAATTGGATACCCATGGTTTAAAAAAAAAAAAAAAAAAAAAAAGAAACAAAGACAAAACCAAAAACCAACAATGACAAAAAAAATAACAAACTATCTCTCACCCTATCTATCAAAACAATTCAACATGAATCATAGGCCTCCGTGCATGACCTGAAACTTTGTAAAGTAGAGATACAAAAATGAAGAGAATCTCAATAGCTTAGAAGATGTGGCAAGAAATGAAAAATAGAATTGCACGGGACAGGTTGGGATCAAGGGAGAGTAATGGCAGAGATGACTATGGTCAAACGAAGAGAAGCTATCAAAAAGATGGAAAGGGAGATGTGGAGACAGAGTGCAGGGATGTAGCCGACTATGGAGAAGATAGGGCAAAGCCTATATAGCAAGGAATTGCTTGCCTTGTTTTTTAGACAAAGTTCCATGTGCACACATTCCAGACTGAGAAGATGGAACCCATTTGGGAAGAAACTACTACAGCATCACAGAAAGCAAAGGCATTGAACAAAATCCAAGACCAGACGAGAAGTTGGTGGGGGCTGAAAGGGAACAAAGTGAGAAGCTCTCCTGTCAGAAGTCTGTTCATTTTCTTGTTGAAAAAAACCCACTAACCCATGTGCTATGGTACTATTCCATGTGCTAATCTTCGTACAGGCTGAGGAATGTTGAATTAGCCTTTTGTAAGACTGAGAGTGTTGTATGATCAGGTATTAGTAGTAAGGTTGATAAATTCTTTCTGTGGTATTGACATGCTGGCATCTCTTGAGAAAGAAGACTCTGAGGCTGAGCAAGGAACTCATACCTAGAGGGATGGACCCAGTGGAAGAATAACTGTGGGAACGAGAAGGAATTGATTTGCAAAACTTGGCCTGCTCTCCTGAGCATCCCCTATATGTTAAACAGCATCAGATGCCTTTCTTCTTTTCAAGTGAACTGAACAACTACAAGTCTTTGTCGTACATAAGTATCAAGAAGGAAGGCAAGTTAGTGTTATACACAGGACAAATGGTTGGGTAGGGGTCTGAAAGTGTCATTTGCATATAGAGTAGTTAAAAATATTTTAATGGAAGTGTTAACATTTCAGTTCAGTCCTGGAGCTGGGAGAAAGGCATTTGTTAACTCTCTAGGGCCTAAAGGGATTGTGTGCAATACACACTGAGAACAGATGAACAGGCACTACAGTAGGAAACAGGCACTAAAGCAGGAAGAAGGCTGTGAAGCAGAGAGCTGGGTGAGCCAGAGAGGCTAACAAGCCTTGGATCTTATTTTACAAGAAACAGGGCAAGACCTGGTTCCCATTGAGAGATGATTCTCTTTCCTGTGGGGAGAATGAGCTGGAATAGGGCAAGACTAAAAACAGACAGGCAGCAAAGAACTATGAAAGTTGTCCAAGTGAGAATTACAATGGCAGCAGTGAGAATGAAAAGAGGTAGATAAATTTGGGAACTTATTTTGGAAGCAGAAAATAGGACTTCCTGGCGGACTGGAAATGCTGGTTCAGGAAGGGGACACTAAGGAATGATCCCAAGATTTTATCTAGACCAACCAAGAAGGTTTATGATGCCATTCACTGAGATGCTGAGGAGTGGAAGAAAAATAAAATTGGATTTTAGAAATTAATTTGAGATGTATATTAGGCATTCAAGTAAAAATGTCAAGTAAGCATTTGAATATATGAATTGGGGACTGAGGAGAAAATATAAATTTGCATATAATTTGCATAAATGATTGCAGTTGAATGGTAGAACCAGTTGGAATTACTTAGAGAATATTGATTGAGAAGAGCTTGAGCATTCACTTGTCAGCAGAAAAGAAATCAGGAGAAAAAGCAGACAGAGTGATCATGGGAAAGAAGCAGCCAGGTCACGGTACTGCTGCAGCCGACTGGAGAAGTATGTCCGGAAGGAGGAGGTAGATGGTCTAGAGATGACACTCAAAGGCCAAATTCTAGGCTAGTGAAGAATGTCCACAGGTGAAACAACACAGGGCAATCTTAAGAGACTTTTGAGAATCCAGTGATGCAGAATGATTTAGGATTTGTCCTGGCTTAAATAAGAATGCCCCCCATGGCCTCACATATTTAAATGCTTAGTCATCAGGGAGTGACAGTCTTTGGTAGGATTAGAAAGGTTGAGAGGCATGACCTTATTTGGAGGAAGTAAGTCACTGGGTATCTTAGTTAGGGTTTTATTGCTGTGAATGGAAACCATGACCAAGGCAACTCTTATTAGTGTACACATTTAATTGTGGCTGGCTAACAGTTTCAGAGTTTCCATCAATTATCAGCATGACAGGAAGCATGGCACAGTGTAGGCAGACATGGTACTGGAGGAGCCAAGAGTTCTACATCTTGATGCAGGAGCAGCAGATTTGGACTATCGTCTGCAGGAGGAGAATAGCTTGGTGAAGCCTGAGCATAGTATCTCAAAGCCCACCCCAACAGTGATACCCTTCCTCCAACAAGGCCGTTTCTCTTAATAGCACCACTTCCTGTGGGCCAAGTATATTCAAACCGCCACACTGGGAGTAGGCTTTACATATGAAATGTTCGTTCTAGGCCCAGTCTGCATGCTGGGTCTCTCTGCTACAGATCAGAATGTAACTCTCAGCTATTGCTCCAATATCGTGAGTGTCACCATGTTCCTACCATTCTTCTACAATTGCTCACCATGATGATAATGAACTAACCCTCAGAAACTGTAAGCAAGCCCTCAATCAAATGCTTTCTTTTTTTTATAGGACTGTCCTGGGTCACGATGTGTCTTCACAGCAACAGAACAGTGACTAAGAGAGGGTGACAGACCACTCAGACATAGCAGAGAGACTCAGCTTCTTTCCAGAGTTGAGTCTCCTCAGGAAAAGCCGGTATGGTGCATGAGGAAAGAAAGCAGGAGTCTTCTGGGCTTCTCTGTCTACATACTCAATAGATTTGCTATTCTAATCACCAAATAACTGCCCCAGACTTTCTTCTCTTCTTCGGTAAAATGAGATCCTCTCAGGTTCTGTTTATCTATTTACTCATTCAGCAAATAATCATCAAACTGACATGCCCTTTTAGATCCTCAGTCAGAAAAAGACCACAACCATGCCTTTGAATCCCTGCCTCTGACTTACTAAACCTTTTATGTGTACTTGTGAGGATGCTCTTAGTGACATGAGTGTCATGTGCTCATGACATCAGCGTCATAAACAGAATTTGGATCCAGAGGCGTATTACCCACGGTGCATGGTAAACATCGTAGGTAAGAAAGGTCAAGAGACGATTCTGTGAGAAACAGAGACTGTATGATGAGACGGGTAGCGGGGCTCTCAGTACTGTCTCCTCCACAGTGCAGTACTGGGCAGAAGCGACATTTTATATTGGGGCCATGAACACAAAGGCATATCATTAAGATCTGTATTGATTATTTTCTGGCTTATGTACAAATTCTGATTCTTCTATTTAGTACTTAGAAGTTAATTAGTTTTTCAGTGCCTTGTTTGCCTCAGCTGTAAAGTGGATGTGATGACATCCACATCATAATGTGCTGGGAGAAATAAGATGGTGCCTGGCATGCAGAGGGCTGTTACTCTTAATCATGCATGAAGATGGTAAAACCTTCAGTAAAATATCCGGATTTATGAGGGAGAAATTAAGTGTACTTATGACTACACAGCTAGAGGTATGACTGCCAACATTTCCATGAATATTCACCTTCTCTCCACATCTCGCAAAAGATCACATCCTGAACTCAAGGTGCTCTAGCAGCCTTTGTCAAGGATGGGACTTTTATCAGAACTAATGTGTGGAGCTTTTTATATTATACCTTTTCTTTCATGAAGCATGCTATAGAGTTGAATTATTGCATGCTAATAATATGTAATGTCACGGGTAATAAAAGCCATGCTTGTTGGGTGATTTGTTATTCTAGGCATTCTGTAGACAGTGTTGCACTGACTTATCATAATATCCTTGTGGTAGATGTTTCTTCCATTTTATTTTTGAGAAAAATGATGATCAGAGAAGTGTCATTACTACTGTGTACTAGCAGCTATCTCTCTCTCCCTTTCTTTCTGTCAGTCTCTCTGTCTCTCTGTCTCTCTCTGTGTCTCTGTCTCTGTCTCTGTCTCTCTCTCTCTCTCTCTCTCTCTCTCTCTCTCTCTCTCTCTCTCTCTCTTTCTCTTTCTTTCTCTCTGTCTCTCTCCACTCTGCCATGTTGATATTAGCCAATCATACAAATTGAGGACCAGGAAACATGAGTGGAAGAAACACAAGCCACTTCAGGCTTGGCACCATTGCTCCTGTTGCTTCACTCTCTACTTACCCCCTTTCCCTGTGCCACAATGGCCCTGGAAAGCAAGGCAGATATGGTTGTCTGGACTGATTCCATGCCCCACCCCACCCCAATGAGCATTACTGCTAACATGGCAGGTCTCCAGATCAGACAACACTTGAATGGGTTTAAAGTCACTAAAATGTTGGGATTACCTGTTGATGAAGCATATAGCCTGTCCTATATAGACTGAAGCAACACACTTGAAAAGATCCCCCAAAAGCACACGCTCATGAGGGTCCTAAACAGGATTTGGATCCAGAGGTGTAATACCCACAGTGCACGGTCAACAACTTATGTAAGAAAGATCAGGTGAGGATTCCATAGGAAATAGAGACTATATTGACCATGACATCTGCTATCATGACATTGGCTTTCTTAATTCATCTTGAATATGTCCCCAGTTATCTTTGAGGTTGTGTTGGCATTTTTCCAGATCCTCACGTGAGCGGAAAGACAATCAAAGAGGGTCATCTTATGCATGGATGTGTGTGCTGTGCATATGAGAATTTAAAAGGAAATCACAATAAACACAGGAGGCAAGAGAAGGACAGGTAGAAAGGCTTGATAAAAGGAAGCATTAAATAGAAGAAGTTCAAACATCTTCTCATAGAAAAGATATTTAGTAATAAATACTTCAAGCAACCTGTAGTAGGCAATTCCTTGGATTGTTGGGGCACAAAGGTGATAAAAAAGGCATCTGATGTAAGCTGAGTGACTGAATGAAAGGCTTTAAGCACACTAGTTATGGACACCCAAGCATGCTGAGTGGGTAAGGAGGGTGACAAACAGCTCAAAAGTCATGGTCTGCAGATTACAAAGGACAAGTCTGCATAAAGCCCTGAATTTCAGGAACAGGTACAGGAGGAACCCATTACTGTAGGAAAGTCTGGTCCACCTGCTTCTCTCTCTCTCTCCCCCCACCCCCTCTCTCTGTGTGTGTACATGTTCTATACATGCAAGTATGTGTAGGTATATGTGGGTACACACAATATAGCAATGATAGTGCAAATATACTTTTCTTCCCTGATATTTTAATGTAGGTGTGCAGTGTGTGTGTATGTGTCTGTCTGTCTGCCTGCCTGCCTGCCTGCCTGACTGCCTGCCTGTTCTACTTTGGTTCCTATCACTGTGAAAAAGGCAATGTGACCAGCAATGAACAGCAGCAACTGGGGAGAATTTATTTCATTTTAGAGCTTATGGTTCATTCCAAAGGGAAGTCAGGACAAGAACTCAAGGCAGAAACTTGGAAGCAGCAGCTGAAACAGAAACTGTGGAGGAACACTGCCCACTGCTGTACTCCCCATGGCTTGCTCAGTATGCTTTCTTATGTACCCATGACTACCTGATGAAGGGCAGTACTCCCCCACAATAAACAGGATCCTCCCACATCAACCATTAATCAAAAAAATGCCCCACAAATCTGCCTACAGACCAGTCTGATATGTATATATTCTCAGTAGAAGTTTCCTTTACTTAGATGGCCTAAGCATGTGTCACAATAACAACAACAAAAAAAAAATCTTGACAATATATATCCAAATTCAGATTCTAATGTTTGCATAGTAAGTACTTTACTGGCCAAGACATCTCTATAACCTTTTTTGAGTAAATTTTTGTTTTAAAAACTGTAATAGGAGCTTATGGTTATTTCTACTAATTTCTTCTTTCGAGACACAGGATATTTGATATATTGACTACAACTCTCAAATTACTTAGAGAAGTCAGAAACAGCATTTTCTAAACCATTGCTAAGCCATCACCACAGTTTTCTCAGCTTAGGTATTTCTTAAAGCTAAAACATGAGAAAGAAGGAAAAGCCTCTCTTAGATCAACAAAGACAGAAATGACTTCAATGGCCGACTTCCTCCATCCCAGGCACTCTCCCCTTAGGGATAGATGTGACAGATGACAAATGAGGTGTTAATGGGTCCCACTAGACCAAATTTCATATGCATGTAGGACTCAGCTAAGGCTCTTGTCCAGAGAGAACTGTAGGAAAAGGCCCAGGCCTTGGAGCATCATCTAAACAGAATTGTGGAGTGTCAAACATGAGCCCTGTAGTCATGGGCTCCAGTATCTTCTAGGATGTCTCTAGGCTCCAGCCCTGAGCATTGGGTTCCTTCTCCAAGGCCACCTTCACCATTGCTACTTCAAACCTGTTTTATCTAAAATATTTGTAATTAACAAATCGTTCACATGGTCAAGTTGTACAGAGCAGTGTAAATATTTCTCTTATTTCCTGTTATCTCAAATCAATTCTCAAGGGCCAAAGCTTAGCACACCCAAAAAATTCTATTGTACCTTTTCCTTCTGAGAAATAATCATATTAGATGTGACTTTCTTTACAATATGAATGTGTTGTTTTGTTATTTTGGTAGTGTTGCTTGCAAAGGTATTTTTCTTTTATCACCCTTGCTCTGTGATTTTAAAAAACAGCTAAAGGTTGACATTATAGAATGTATAAGAATTATTGTTTCCTCTTAAGCAATACCTTCTCCCTATTCCTTCAGGACAAGCACCTGCTATGTTTTACTAAAGTGGCCCAGAGATTTAACTACAGGTTCTGGTGAAGAAACCCTTCCATAGTTATAAACATTCAAGGAAAGCAGCTTCCCCTCCCATGAATTTGATACAAATGGGAAAATAATATTTCTATAACAGGACAGGAAACCAAGTCCTAACAAGCACCAACTGTGATGTCTAGTGTTGACTGTCAACCAGACAGAATCTGAAAGCATCTGAGAGACAGGAATTGCCTCAAGGCACACCTGTGAGGGAGTCAGCTTCTGGGCACACCTACAACACATACAGATAGATACTCAGGGGCCCATGGGAACTGGCAAAATCTGAGCAAGGTCCTTGTGTTGCCGTGTCACCATTTTTTAGTTATGGCATTGTGTGGTTTTGGATGACGCTACCACTAGGTGAAGTTAGAGAAAGCATGTGGGATCTTTCTGTATTACTTCTTACAACTGCATATAAGCCTATAGGTATCAAGAAGTACAAAGTTTTAAATATATAATGAGGATGGCTCGGTTGATAAGGTACCTGTGGTATGTGCATGAGGACCTACCTGAGCTCAGAGTTCTAGTACCCCTGTGAAAAGCCCAGTTCAACAACACACATCTGTAACTCAGGAATGGGGAACAGAGACAAAAAGATTCTTGGAGTTCCCTGGCCAACATGCTTAGTCAACTGATGAATGCCAGGTTTAATTAGAGATTCAGTCTATAAACAAACAAACAAACAAACAAGCTAACAAACAAACAAATACATGACATGGACAACTACCAAGGAAGACAATTATAGCAACATCCACCTTTTATGTGCATGTATACATTTTATGTGACATTATTTCTAGGGAGACTTGAACAAATGTCTTCTTACTCAAGAGAGGGAACTAAGACCACAAGAACAGATACCACCAAAGTCTAACTTGATGAACCAGAGTTTTATTGGGGTTGCTTACAGGAATATTGTTGAGGGATTTCTTGAAGGAATGGAAATGACTCAAAGACAGCTGCATCACCAAAGCCCACCAAAACATGGGAGACATCTCACAAAGCTGGGAACCTGGAGCACACTGAACAACCTGTGGGCAGCTCAACAGGTTGGGTAAGGTCCTTTTCAGATATGTGGCTCTGTTGTTGTGAAACTCTTCCAGGGAGCTCAGCAGGTCTTTGCTTCTTCTAGATGACTGGGCTTGTCTACGAGTCTTTTCTCAGTGGACTTTGCTATTTATAAACTCTTGGGAAAGAAGGAATTTAATGAATCTGGTTAGTTTCAGGAACTTCCTGAACCTATTTTTGAGTTGTTTATTTCCTATCTTAATGAGCTTCTCTGCAGTACTTTACTCCCTGCCCACAACTTAGAGCATTTTGCTATTTTATCTCCCTGTAAGCATCTGTTGTAAGAACACCTCCTCCAAGATGGAAGTTTTCATCTCAAGGAAAACTGCTACACAGCACTTGCATTCGTTCACAGGGATACATGTACACCAAGTGTACACACTAAAATAAAAATGTATGTTGAGGTTGTAAAAATCAACTAGAAACAATGCTGCACTGAGAGAGACCAAGGTGCTCTAATAACAGTATAACTTGGGAACCTTGACTTAGTGTCTGAAGTCTGCAATTTGCTTCATAATGTTGCACTGATATTCATTTCTTGGTTTTGATTAAATGTGTAATTATTGCTGTGGTTTTAGTAAAAATGTGCCTGAAGGCCCATGTGTGTGAACACCTGGTCCCCAGCTGGTAGCGTTTTTTGGAAGGTTGTGAATCACTGGGCGTGGGCCTTCAATTTTATAGGCCCATTCCACTTCCTGTCTGCTTTCTGCTTTCTAAGTAGAAATGCCATGTGACTATCTACTCTCCAACATTGCTACCGTTCATTCCCTAACGTGATGGACTAAACGCCTGTTTAAATTGTGAGCCCAAATAAACCCTTCCTCTGTGGAGCCACTTTTTGTCAGGCTCTGAGAAAAAAGAGCTGACATTGTTATGACTGACAGTAACACTGGGGGGGAAGTAGGAGGGAAGACAAGACTCTCAATACTGCTTCTGAAATGCCACTTCTGAAAACTTTTCTGTCTAAAATATATTTTGAAAACAAAAAATATCCAAAAAAGAATTTTCTGTAAAATAAGGTTTCCTTTATGCTAATTACTTTCAAATATCTTTCTAACTAGAAAGGTAGATCAATCAGCTAGCAAAATTTAAAACACAGGAAAAAAAATAAAGGCCACACACAATTTCTTACTACCTTTCTTTAAGATCAGAACCATCCACACAGCTGGAAGACAAACCCCTTGAGTTTGAAAGTACCGTTGGCGTTCTTCTTTCAGGAGCTTTTCCAGGCCAGTGTCTAAATTTTCCCAGTCTGCTGCTTAGTTTTGTTTTGTTTTTTGTTTGTTTTGTTTTGTTGGGGGATGGCTGCTTGGCTTTTGTTTTGTTTTTTTGTCTCTTTGTTTGTTTTGTTTTGAAGCAAAAACAACCCTTTCCTCCTGACTGAACTGTGAGAAAGTCATCTCTGGCCCTGTCTTGCCCTCCAGACAGGAAACCAGCTGGGTATGGTGGGGAGAATCTACAGTCCCAGCCATTGAAAGGCTGAGGCAGGAGGATCAGGATTTCACAGCTAACCTGGGCTCTACATCGAGTCTGAAGCTGAAGTCTGAGTTACATAGTAAGATCTGGCCTCAAAAGTAAAATTTTAAGTGTGATTTCTGTTTTCTTTTGAAGGGAAGAGAAGAAACCCAAGTTGGCGTGTAGCCTACAGAGCTAGTCTCGGTGGACACATCTCAATTCTGTCTTCTAGTATAGATGGATGAGCGGGCATGCCTTAAAATATCTCTATAGTATTGGTTGGAATCTTGTTAATATAATTCTTCTCACATCATGCATATGAAATGGATTTCTTCACACACATGTGTAGATGTCAGACTCAGGTCCAGGAAGCTCAGAAGTGGCAATGGAGTCCCACCTGGCAGAGGCTACACTGCAGGCATATTCTTGGGCTCTGTTTCTCCCACTTTCATTGGCCAACTCCTTCTGAAGAAGCCAGATTTTGCTATGTAGACTTTCCCCCTTCCTTTAAATAAGTATTTTTCCAAGCATGGAATTCAGAGGAGAGGTCACTTTTCTGCCTGGGAATCTCTCTGCTTTCTTTTTATGGTCATTTCTATATTGAGAAGGTCCCAGGTCCAGTCAGTCATGAAGTATCCTGGTAAAGCTTCCCTGGGCGATTGCCCCATATTCACGTGCTAGATATCACCTCAACAGTCCTTCAGAGACTACAGTCTTCCAGCTCTCTTCAACCCCTGATAATTCTGCAGGAAAAAATATCTAATGATAAACTATTTGTTTCTTCTTCGAGTTCTTATCTCTGCAACTCTGGTCCAAGCCTGGACTGATCTGGTTTTCATCCATCTATCTGGAGAGGTTACAGCAGGATGGACAGAAGTTTGGACATCACAGTCTGGGAAAACTTCTCTCATAAACCTGACTTGACACATCTGTCCTGCTGGCAGCTGGAGACCACCAGGGTTCCAGCTGGCTCCTTGCCTTCGAAGAGACTCAGTCAGACAAAGAGCTCCCTAAAGCCCTTCACTCACACTGACAAAGGCATTGTGCCCAAGACAGCCACGGGGATGTTGGCATATAGTAAGCCCAAATGCAATATTTCAGGTGCACAAGGAAGACCCAGGCATCCAACAACAAGAACAAGATGGGAGAGACCAGATTACCCAAGCCTCGGCTCTTTAGATCAACATTCTCTACAACTATAAACCATAGAGCTTCCACTTTCATCTTGGTCTGGTTCTGCTAGCTGAACTGATACAACATAAATCTAAGTTGCCGATGTCCAGATTCCAAAGTAAATACTTTTTTTTTTTTTTTTTTTTTTTTTTTTTTTTTTTTTTGCGTGGACGACCGAGCCTAGAACATCCTGTACTTTACTGTGGAGCCGAAGCACTCATCATTACGAACTTTGAAAGTAACTCCACCAGTGTCTAGAATGACCCCCGCCCTGTTTTCACCCCTGTATGTGGTTTAGGCTGATGACCATGTATGTGAAAGAGGTTCAAGTCACTGCTGGGTAAAATTTCGGGCTTCATCAAGGGTCTTTGTCACGTGGCTGATGCTGTTGTGCTGAAGGAGTTTCCAGGGCTGACAGGTGCTGTGTAATCTCTTGGTGGACTTTTGGCCCTAGGTGGTGTTGTTAATGACTATTGCGTGTCTGTTACTTCAGTTCCCTGGTCCAGCACCTAGCACCACATACCACCCACTGGTGCAGGGACAAAACAGCCCCAGAAAGGGCTGTGAGTCTTAATTTACCTTTCTCTATACTTAGTCTGGAAGCTTCCAGAAGATGCAAGAAGGAAGGCTACAGTACTGGCCTCCACTTGATGAGGGAAATAATCCATGGAACTTGGTGATATTTTATTTCTATTTATTCTTTATATTTTAATGGAATTCTGTGGTCCAGACTTGGTTTCAGGCTCCATGCTCTCGGAGTCAGCTAAAGTACAAGGGGGAAAGAAAGTAGCGGGGGAAATTAGATTCTTGATTTGTGTCCAGATGGTCCTAGCCGAAAATAGACTCAGAGATTCTCACTGCAGACTTGCCTCTGGTATGAAACTCCCCACCCCCTTCATCTGAGGTCTTCTTGGTAAGAGAGGGAATAGGAAAAGCACTGGGAACATCCATTTCTCTTTTTCCCAGCCGTGTATTAAAACGCCCGGGCAGGTTCCAGTCCAGGGCTTCTGTGGAGCACCAAGAGCTGCAGCATCCACAATGGCCTGGGGTGATGTGATTTTAACCAGCCTGGCCTGAAGGCCATCCGAGGCGTGTGTGGCAGCAGGGGAACGCAGCAGTAGCTGGCCCTGCAGTGAGGGTTCATTCAGGCCTGCCACCAGCACAGTGACCTGCTCACACTCCCCTGGGCATCATGCTCTGGAAGCTTAACAGCAAGGAGAAAAGGTATGTCCCAGCCAGCTCTTTCCAGGTAGAGCAATGCCTCACAGAGCCCAGGAGAGGTGGACAGACTTACTTGTCCCCTGACAGAATGTCGGCTTAGAGGTGAAGGGATCAGGGTCATCTGTGAGGGCAGTGCACAGAGTCTCAGCGCATTTTCCCTGCTAGAAAAACTGAAAGTTCATGGCCCATCTCAGATTCTATAAGGTATGAGCATGTTCACAAAAATCAGTCACTTGAAGGCCACACACCCTTTTGGACAAACACTGGGAAGATGATCACAGAATTCCTGTCATTTCTTGATGTTTATTCATTGGAAACACACATTCCACACAAGGTAGGTGTCTGCCCTAAAGTCCAAGTCACTCTCCTCTGACAGACAGCATAAAGATTGGTCTTCGGATGCCAGTAAAATAAACAGTAGTCAGGTGGAAAATGCCTTAAAAAAAAAAGAAACAAATTCCCATAAGTCTTTCACAATTGAATTTCCTTCCTAATGTGTGAACAGTCATTGTTCTGTATCTGTGAAGAAACACCATGGTCAAGGCAACTCTTCTAGAAAAAAGCATTTAATTGGGACTGGTTCACAGTTACAGAGAGTTGATCCATTATCATCATGGCAGGGATAGGGGCAGCATATAGATAGGTGTGGTGTTAAAGAAGTAGCTCAGAGGTCTGTATCTGGATCCAAAGGCAGCAAGAGCAGAGAGGCACTGGGTCTGGCTTAGGCTTTTGAAACCTCAATACCTGTCTTCAGTGCCATACTTCCTCCAGTGAGGCCCACACCTACTCTAGAAAGGCCACACCCCCTAACTCATCTCAAGTAGTGCTACTCTCTAAGAGCTACTACCTAAGAATTCAAGTATATGAACCTATAGGCACCATTCTCATTCAAACTGGCCCAGATGATAAAAGAGACCACCAAAGCAGGACTGGATTCTTGGGTCAGGGCTAGGAGGACAACCAAAGTGACCTGAGAGACAAGACTCAGGAAAATGTCAGAGCACAGAACTAGCAAATATTCTTAAGAAAGCAATCGTATGAAGACAAGACCCAGGACAACAGGGTTATTAGCACCAACCCCATGAAGACCAGACCCAGGACAACAGGGCTGTTTTCAGGTTCAAGACAGACTGCGAGACTAGCCCATTCTAGCCATCTCAGCCCAGAGACTCACTCAGCATTTGCCTGTGGCCACAATTGGGTTCAGGTGACTTCTTTCAGAACTTGAGGATTAAAACTGATGCCTTTAATATTCTCTTATTTGGTGTTTGCTCGGTTTCAAATCATTGTGTGAGCAAAGCCATCAGTATGTTTGAACAGAGGATAATAAATTTGTTGCATTTTATATGCAACAAGTCACTTTCATATTCTTATTTCTTCATTTCAATCTTGGATTGACATGTGAAGGAGAAGGGAGATGACAGGATTTTATAGGACATTAAGCTCCATGAGGGTGGGGACCAGTCACTGGAATGTAGGCAGCAGATTGTCACACGCTGACAAGATACTTATGCAAATATCTGATAAAGAAAGGGATGAATAAGTTAGCGGAAGAAGGGATGGGTAAGTGAATGGATGAGTGAATAGATGACTAGAATTTGCCCTAATTTTTAAAATAGATTCGAAAGCTGGGGAACTCACTCAATGGGTGAAGTAGCTGCTAAGAAGCAAGAAGAACTTAGGTTCTAAGCATCCTTGTAAAAACTGGATACAGTAGGGTCTTTGTAATGCCAGCAGCATGACGGGGAGGCATGTATGATGGCGACCACCAGTTGAAACTGTGAGCTCAGGTTTACAGAGAGTACCTGTCTCAATAACACTGGAGAGAAGGGCCAGAGAGTTCTGTGAGATTGTGTCTCCTTGAGACATCAGAAGCTACACCTCAAATCCCTTACCAGGATCATTACCCAAATGGATGCTGAATAATGATGAAACTGACAAACATGCAAACTGGATGAGGCCTCACCCTACCCCACAGGCATCTAAGTAAATCTATGGGGAGAAGTGGCGGTTCGCTCAGGAAAAAGTATACCAACTGGTTGTCCAGTGCCAGATGATCAGTCTTGAAAACACACACACGTACAAGTAATAGTGTATGAACTCAGCAGGCTATATTTAGGAATATATGCATACACATACATATAGCATACATACATACATACATACATACATACATACAATAACAATGAGTGATAAAAGAGCCATGAATTTGAAGGCGTGAGGAGGACACATGGAAGAGTTTGGAAGGAGGAAAGGGAAGGGGAAAACTTTGAAATTAAATCTCAAAATAAACAAAATTAAAAAGAATAAAATAAAATAGTAAGTGTGAAAGGATTAGAAAAGGATATCTAATGTTTACCTCTGAGTTCTACATGTACTTATACAGATGAATGCACTACACACACACACACACACACACACACACACACACACACACACAATTAATGCATATATACACAGAAAGAAATTAAGAGAGAGAGAACAAATAAAAATATACCCCTTAGGAAACAGATACATTTCCCAACTCTACTACTAATGAATGGCTTTGTCCAAGTTTCTGAACTTTATTTTTGTCAGCTACAAAATAAAATAATGATGGTGCTTCTATTTCCAGATTTTGGGGAACAAACCTAACCAAACAGAAACCCAGATTTATTCAACATCATAAATGTCAGGGAAGGAGCCATGGTTCAAATTGGCACTGCTGGATTCTTGGCCATTGATCGTCCTAATGTGTGATGGGAGAAGGAGAAAGCCAAGTATTTCCAAGTGTTTCTGTCAGTCGCTGCTTAGAAATGAACACACAGGGAATTTGCTACAGAAGTGTCATTATTCTCACATGATAGACTGAGAATAACTCAGAATAACTCAGAAAACCTCTGAAAAGCAAAGCTGCTTGCCCTATGCTTCCTTCGGTGAGTTGGAACCCAAAGTTAGGTTTGACTTTACCACCTGTAACATCATCATTTACCTCATATCAAGTCCAAGGTCAGAAGCCGCCCATGTTCTCCATCTGCCCTGGAAACAAGACGGGCAGCGCCTGCCAAAGGGTCCAGTCCTACACTGAAGTGGTTGGCACAATTTGATCTCTTGACTGATACACACAAACTGCTTTGCAAATAATCTATCTGGATGAAAAGCTTGGCTTTCCAGAACCACTTCCTAGACACTCAAACTGCTCTTGAGTTGCCTGATTTTCTTCTTTTTTCTCTTCCTTTCTTCCTTCCCTCCTCCCTTCCTCTCTCCCTCCCTCCCTCTCTCCCTCCCTCCCTTCCTTTCTTCCTTCCTTTCTCTCTTTCTCTCTCTCTTTCTAATTCTAGACATTCTGAAGACCAGCAACTAATGGCAACATTAGCAAGGCAAACACCATTTATGACCCAGAACAAACTTGAAGTGTATGGAAATCTGTTATGAAAGACACGAAAGGAAGACCTGAAAATAAAAACAGATTATGAGTCTGCCTTCTCCCAGCTTTCTCATAGAGTAATTGGTGGAGTTAGCATCTAGCAAAGAAGCAAGTGTACAAAGCAACTTAAGACTCTGATTCAGAACGTTCCAGTGTGGGGCACACCTGTGCTTGGGAGGTAGAAATAAAGAGGGGGCGGAGGAGAAAGAAATGGCTTTAATGCAAGAACAAATGAAAATCCTTCATGGGTGGGGCTCAAACACTCTGGTCTCCAAGATAGATATCTCTGTTAGTTAAGACTCAACTGCAAGCAAACAAAGGACCCAGCCTAAATTACTCTAAAGCAAAGTATTAATTCATGGATCGTGTAACTCACAAGCATGAAGAGGTGTTGTTATAACTTGAATGTTTGTGTCTTCTTCAAATTACTATTGAAAAATCTATCCCCAGTCATGTGATGATGGCACTGGGGAGATACTAGGAGGCCAGCATGGGGGTTAGAGTCCCATGGTGGCATTACCGTGCTTTGCCCTTATAGAAAGCAGCCAGCAATTCCTCTCCACCCTCCATTTCCTGTCATCTCTGTGTCTTCTCTTTTTCCTTTAGCCACGTTTCCATCTGAGGATGTGGTGAGAAGCCAGTTATCCATCTAACAAACAAGTAGTCTTCAATGGAACCATCCTAATGGGGACACTGATCTTAGACTTCATAGACTTCAGAATCATGAGAAAGAACTATATCTGTGGATAAAGATATAAGTTCATGTAATATTTTATTATAGAAACCAAAGCAGATGAAACTTTTTTTTAGGCACAACCAGTTCAAAGCTTACCTGACTCTCTCCCAGGGTGCCACTGTGCCCTGTTAAACCAAATAGCTTTGGGGCAGATTGTCTCAAGTTCAGGCCAGGAGAATGACTAGGCAGACGTGTTTTCTGCTATCTCAGAATTCATAGAGACATCTTATTGGCCTTGTGGGGTCATTGCCATTCATAAGCTAACCAGTGACCATAGAATATAATGTATTAGTTGTCCATAGGATGATTGTCCTATGCCAAATCCCAGACTTCACCTTATGTGGATGAAGTGCAGGCATTAAATTATCAGAGCTTGAACCAGGGTCAGGCTACATCTCAAATATAGTCCCCAAAGCTAAGAAAAGAGTAATGCAGGATAAACAGAGGAATGTTGGCAAGTAGCAGACTGATGTGTCTTAATAGCTGGTACCCTGGGTTTGTGATCAAGGCTGAAAATATTTGGCACTAAATCATAAGTTAAAAGGAAGAGTTTAAGATGAAAATTCCTTCCTTATGTCTCTTAGTTCCAAATTCAGTGCCTGGGGATCTGCAAAGAATTACTTTATCCCATAGACCTGTTTCCTAATTAAATATCTTACAGGTGGGCCTCTTTGTACTGCACTCAATCCTGAGATACTGTGTGGGACCTGAATTTAGGAGGTTTTTCATTTTGTTTTTGTTTCTGTATTTTTAAAATTTTGTAGCATAGAAAGACATTTTAAAATCCATGTGTGATATGAAAAGCAAGCCTTGTATTTTCCTCAGTTTGGGTTATGCACCCCATACCCCGGCACGCGCACGTGCACACACACACACACACACACACACACACAATCTGCCATCACCACCACCACCAAAACAACACACAAGCTGCATAAGTGTACCTGAGGAAAAAAAGAAGCTTACATGCTTGTTTTCAGTGATAATTTTCTCCGATTTGTCCACCCTCGTGGGAGTAAACCTCCTTAAGTTCACTTCCCCAGACTGTTCTTTCTGACAACAAATTCCAAAAACAAACCACCCCTTCCAGCAACTCAACAGCAGAAAGATGCCAGAAGCCAATGGTCCCTAAAAAAACAAACAGAATTATTTTTCAATAATGTCTGTTTTCATCGAATCAAAGTTTGGCTTCCTGACCATAACAGCGGAAGCAAGTCCCACTAAGTGAGACAGATTTCAGCTCAGAGGCTAACGTATTTTAGACAAGTGAATCACTTCCTGAGGCTGTTCAGAAGTATTGATTGGGAATGGTTTTGAATCTGTTGATTAAAGCTGATATTCAGCTCTAAATAGCAGAGAGAATAAATGTCCAGGCTTTAGTCTCTACCTGTTCCTCTTTGTCTAGTTATATCTGGGTCTTCCAAGTGTATGGGGGTGGGGGAGATGCAGTCCTGCTTTTGCCTCGTGACCTGGAAACCATACCCCAGTGTGTAGGTAGGAGCTGCTCCCCTTCTTTACCACCATTCAAATAGCCACTGTGGGACACACCCAAAGGGAAGTGTATGGGTTGTCACTTGGATGCTGTCTACAACCAACTGAAACATAAGCCACCAGAGCACTCTTATGAGGAATTTCCTGGATCAGATGATTTGAAGCAGATAAACCCATCTCGAATGTGGCAGCAGCCCAGGTTAAGAAGGAAACTTACATTTTGTCTGTTTGTCTTCATTCTTGCTGGCAAGTTTGGGTATCTTGTTACTATGTTCCTCCATCAATATTATTACGGTCTTCTTCAGGGTTCCAATGGAGACTGAAGACCAGCATGTCTCCATGAGACTGACAAGACATATAGCATTGTGGACTGAGTACCTACTGGATTCGTAGCCTCTCCAGTGTTGAGGCAGACATTGTTGGACTGCCTGAACTGCATCCTATAAGCCTGTATAATGAATCCCTTTTTGAAACTCTGATGTTCAATCAGGATAGACCTGAAGTTGTGCTTATTAGGAATAGAGTAAGAGGCTGGGGAGTCAGAGTGTCTGTCATAAGAACAGAGTCCTCTCCCACTGAACTCCTATGACCTCTGACTGTGACCCTGACATAAACTTCTCCAAGTCGGATAAGGTTGGATTTTTAACCTATGTGAGAAAGAGAGAAGGCATGTTTTAAAAAACATGTTCATTTTTATTTCCCTTCCCCAGCCATTCCTTTGTGAAATGGATGGAGTATCCTGGAAGGAACAGGACATGCCACTTGATGTAGGTCAAGGGCACATTAGTCTTAATTCCAACATATTGCCCCTAACTACCTACTGGATGGCAAAGTTCTTCCCACAGAGGCATATGACACTAAGACATGTCAGCTTGGATTTCAAACACTTTCCTGAAAGACAATATTAGGACTCATATAATAACTCATATAACTCATTATGGAGCTCTCTCATCTCACGGTCTAAGAGTTTCATGGGAGTAAATGCCATTCTGATGTCCGTGTTATTAGCACATACTCATTACACACACTAACAGGCCATGTACACATCTTAGTGCCTAGCAACCACTGCTCTTCTCAGGTTACCTCTCCACCCCTGTTTCTACATTCAACAGGTAAATGGATGTAGAAGAAATGACCTATATGCACATATCCATATTTGTAGACATAGGGAAATGTAAAATTTTTTCATTTGCAGCAAGATGCGAAGAACTAGAAGACATTGTGTTAAGCAAAATAAACCAGACACAGAAAGACAGGTTTCAATCTCATACTCCGTTACATTGTGGAATCTATTTTCAATGCCTGGACTTATTCATACCCCCCCTCACCAAGTACCCTAGTTCCTTTTGCTCTGTATATATTTTTAAACAAGCATTTGATTTCTTGTTTTGTTTTGTTTCATTAATTATGGCCATTGTAAATTGGAGTGAGATGCAATCTCATTGCAATTTAGATTTGCATTTTCCTGATGGGTGTATGCTACCAAGTACCTTTTTGTGCAGCTATTGGTTGTTGTACATCTCATTTGGAGAAAGAGTCATTTGGACTATCTGCCTATTTTTAGTTGGATTATCTATTTTATTAAGCTTTTTGAGCTCCTGATATATTTCAGATAGTAATCCTCTGTCCAATGACTAGCTGACAAAGCTTTGCTCTCATTCTGGGGCTGTGTCTTCACTCTTTAGACTGGCTCCTAGGCTGTAGGAGATGTATGCTGTAATCCTGTTTTTCAAGTTTTGCTTTCCTATGCATTTGGCATTCTGTCCACAGAGTCATTGCTCAAAATAATCTCTCAAAGAACCTCCCCACTCCGTCTTCCTCTAGTTTCCTTTTAAAATTTGAGTTTTACATACTACCATCCATATAGCACTTTAAACAAGGCAGCTGGCACACAGACATTGCCTGAGTCAAGTGGGGTTAGAAGGTGCAGAGGTTGGGAAAGGGACAGAAAAGCATGTGAGTAACTAGGCCTTACCCACTTCACAATTGTTCTGAGGGTTAATCTCTACAACAAGTTTCAAACATAACTGTGCGTGAGTAGTTTTTTAAAGAGAAAGAAGGGGGCCCAAATAGGCCAGGGGTGGGGTGAGGTGGAGGGTTCCAAACCAGTGAGCTACCAGCTCTACCCTCATGTGAGTAAGCAGGAAAGGGAGTATTTTCCCACGCCAGGTTCCAAGGAGAAAAGGGAAGCAACCATAGCATCCTCCCTTCTTACCGCCTGTCACTCATGACTACGAGCCCATCCTAGAGAGTAGCCACCAACAGGAAAGTGATAGCTAATGGACCACGCACAGAACATCAGCAGACAAAAATCAAATCCAGATCTGAGAGTTCTGGTACCTGATACTCTTCCTGGCTCTCCTCTCACCCCTGTTCACCTAAGGGATTACTGTATGCAGTGGATTTAAGAAATGAAACACCACACAGCGTTACTGCCAGGAATTTCCTATATCTGTGCTCTGCTTTTTAATCTTAAGCCAGTTCCAGAATTGGGAGCTCCAGTCAGCTTAGATGAGACCAGTCCTGAAGCTGCTGAAGTCATCGAGATTCCTCTGGCAGTCAACCTACCTGTGAAGGTCTCCTCTACTGCAGAGCACCTTGAGGCCCCAGGATGCAGATGCCCATAGGAACACATTCTTTGTCTGTGCTATTAAATGAATTTGTCCAACCTCGGGTGTGGGGGGTGGTGATGATCCCTGGCAGCTCTCTTTGCTGTCTCCCACACGGCAGGAGATCAAAATTCCTTTCAACATACTGGAGAGGAGCTGTGCTATTTGACTTCTGTTTGATGGGCTTCTAAAACCCATCAGTTCAGGCATTGGACTAAAGCTGCCATGTGCCTGACCCAGGGAAGGCTGTTAGGCTCTCATGTTCCCCAGAGGGACATATTCCAGACAAATCCTAACATTAGTACGCGTCCCAGTTTGTGGTGGGAACAGACATACCTACCTATACTACAGGAGCAGACTGCAGATCCAAGACTGAAATGGAGGCTGACCAGCCAATGAGGCACGGGTCACTCCAGAGCACTCTGGTTTCATCTGCCCTCTGGAGTTCAGTTTATGCTCAGATTCAAAATGCAGTAGGGTGCTTCCTGATAAGATAAATCTGTGTCCTGTTACATCAGGGGATATCCCCTAGCAAGTGTTCCAGGTACTGTGCGCAGTCTGGCCTGATAGAAGAGTTGGCTAATTTGCAGTCCTCACCTTGCTAAGGCCTGCAGACCTCAGGAACAGAAGGAAGCGGAGGAGAGTAAGTACTGGGCACTTTGTCCAGCACACTAGTTACTCATTCATACCCTAAGGGCCTGTGCAGTCTGTGGTACACTAGATCCCGCTCTGGGGATTCTTATTGAAAAGTCCCGTGGACGTCATATCCCAGTGCAGTGATTCAGACAACACGGCAAGATAGCAGGCATTACTGTCATGAAGCTCCCTATTCTACAGGCTTTACATATTTCATCTTCCCCACCATGCTGGAAGGTGGGCACCATTATAGACAAGGAAACTGAGGTATAGAGAAAAACAGTGGCTTCCCCAAGGCTAGGAAGCAGAGTTGTGTATTTGAACTTAAGCAGGCCAAAGCCTAGGCTTCCAAATTACACTCTGCCCAGCTAAGTCAAAGGATGGCTACACCAGAGATGATGTAACCCTAGATGTTGGAGGTACAGTGGAAAACAAAGGGAAGAAGTAGGAGGCAGGGCCTGGTGCGCATAGGGGAGAGGGTAGCTTTCATTCTGACTATGGCGGTAAAGAAAGTCCTCGAAAAGGGGCCCTGAGCAAGGACTCCAGTACGAAAAGATGGAGTTATGCAGACACTTAGAGGAAGAGCGTCACCATGGCTGGAAAACAAGAGCACATGCCTTGGGAAGTGTTTAGGAGACTTTAGGATACAGTAAATTCTAAAAGGTCCTGGGGCTGAAAGGCCCTATTGCTCTGGATCCTAGAATATCCTCAGCCTATGGAATACCTTCTAAGGGAGACACAAGCTATAGCTCAACCTCATGCTTTTTGTGAGATTTTTCCAATCCCCGTGTCACATGATTGGATTGCCCTTCTTGGTCCCCATTGAAAGACATGTGACTTGTTCTCCCAATGGAACAGAAGCACGTGGAGTTGTCTTCTTTCTTGCCAGAGTTTTAGAACCATTGAACGTGGGTTGGCCTGCCTTCATCCCTTATTGGGTGACCGAGGGAGGCTCCCTTCAGGCTAGACCCTCCCTATCCCAGTGACCACCATAAACAGAGTCCCTTCAGTGAGGCCCACGGGGCAATGCAGTTTGAAGGAAAAGTAGGTTTTGTTGGGCTATACTGCTGTGACTGGTGTTACTCACTTCCTTGACATGATGTAGTCCTAAACTGACTGACATAGAGTCTAAGAAAAGGCAAAGGCTGGGGAGATGGGGAGCTTTGGAAACGTTGTCCTGGGAGCAGCTGCTGTTAATTGGCTGAGATGGTCAAGCGAGCCTGGACAAGCTTGATGTCGCTGCAATAATCCAGGAAGGTCTGTGATGCAGCAGCAATGGAGGTGACCAGCATGGAGCACATTTGATATGTGAAATGGAATGACAAGGGTTTGATAGCAATTTACATAGTGTGAGGAGAAGGGAGACAGAGATGACTCCAAGAGTTTTCCTTGAAGATGAAAAGCCCTCAGCTTTCCAAACCATACCCCATTCATGCCTGTCCTCCATTAAAAAAAAAAAAAGACATCCTTTGATGTGGTTGGCAAAATGACCCAAATTTCACCACTAAAGAGCTAGTCCTCTTGTCTCAGCATTGACTTCTGAGGTTTATTTTGAAATTAAAAGACCTGGGCTAGAGGGATAGTCATCATACAGACCAATACATGTTAGCCACTTACAAGTCTAAGAAACCCTGGTCCATGTCTACTTTAATTTGAAGCCAAGGTAGGTCCAGAGAAGCCAGTAATCCTGTACAAGGTAAAGGTAGAGACAAAGCCAAACTGAGATCCAGAGAGGAGGCCCCTGATTCAGCAATACTTTCCTTCCTAACCATGCCTAGCCTGGATGAAGATGCTCTGAGCTGAGTTTGGGCCTCCTCAAAATGCAAGAGAGGGGCCACCTTTACTGTACATAGATCAGTCTAAAGCAGAACTTGGGGAGCACCTTCAGTTGCCCTACCTTTGATTTCACTGATTCTGATCCAATGACCAAACTAGAGAAGAAAAATGACTATAAAAGGAACTGTGGGGGGGGGGACCCTGCCTTTTTGGTGTTTCTGACATCAGAAAGCGTGGGACACGTTTAAGTCCCTTCTTCATTCTGTCCTGAGTGGTGTTTTTCTGCCTGCCAGCTTTGCGCTATTCTTCTTGCAAAGCATTCTTTACACTGTTCCCCATGGGTCGGGCACAGCTAAAAACAGACAGTGGCAGCCCGACTCTCTGTCTCCTGGCATGCTATCTCCTAGCACGCCGACTAGAATCATTTGGATTATGCATCCCTGTGTCATACTTCAAACCTGAAAAGTGCTCGACTGTGATTTTTATTGGATTTTTATTATTTGTTGTACCTTTTAAAACATCAATTTGAAATCATTACATTGAAAGCCTTCTCTGATGGTTTACAAACCTTGGCCAGTGTCCGTGTTCCATCACTTTTTTTTTGGTCATAGACCTGTTCTAATGTCCTGGGGAGCCAAACTACCATTTTAGGTAGATTGGCAATATCCCAGAATGGCAGAGTGGTAAACAGGAGGCTCAAATCAGAATCTCCTCTTCCTAGACGCCCAGCAAAAGAAGGCACTTGAAGAGAAAAACATTTTTCAGAGATTCACAGCCCTGGAGGCCAAGTAGCCACCTGCAGAGCCATCAGAAGCTGGAGGGACAGCACACTGCACTGGCCCTCAATGTTTGAAAAAAAAGTGTAGGATAAACTAAACATGTGTTAACTTTCCCTTCTGAAGTTTATGCAAAGATCTGCATTACATAAAAGTGCCGAAAGTGCATCGAAGTCTATAAAAATGTTAACTATGACAGGGTGTTTCCAGTGAGTTCGCTTTCATTGGAAAGGAGATGTCCCCATAAAAAGGCATGCTCTGTGCTCCGTTCCTCTGCAAACCCTGAACTCAATGTGCTGGGTAAGCATCCCTCTCTTCCAATGCAAACCAATTTTGTCTTTCCCTGCACACGTGCAAGGAGTGTGGAAAGATCACTAAAGCCATGCTTGGAACCACACAACAGTGGGTTGTTCCTGGACACACAGCCTGTTTCATATATTAACTGCATGCTAAACCCCATTAATGGCAAAGCCATATGTGCCGTCTTCGGATTTTCACCCCCATTTATACCTTTATTCTAGCCTAACTGGTCCCAGCTGTTATTAAAGAACACAGTTTAACCCCCATTACAACAAAGACTTCTCTGCAATGAGTGATCTAAACAATGGCCCCTTTCTTCCAATAATTTTACTCAGTTCAAGTTTAATGACTATTTTTGAAGACAATTCTTCCAACTCCTGTATTCGGCTCTGCTGATGTAGACATAAAAAGAGCCGAGTCCTCAATCTCAGAGGGCTTGGTGTTTGAAATGACAAAATCCCAGCACAACAAAGGACTGTGGTTATCCCTTGAACTTTGTTCAGATGGCCACCGAATGTAGGGTGGCTGGTGGGAATGGTGGTTTTGCTGTAGGAGTTTTTTTTTTAGAACATTTTTATTCTCTCCTTTTATTTTTGCAGCTCTTTGTCAGGGCTGATGGCTCATAAGTTTTAGCAGCAGGATAGAAGTCCCTTACTGCAGACATCTTCTGTGTTGCAGTAGACTAAGTTTCAGGTGCAGAAGACATTTTCTGGTCACTTCAAGATGCCAGGCAGGTCTCATCATAGGACACCAGCACCCACTTCATGTCAGTGAACCAGGACTGATTTGCACAAACGTGGCCTTGACACCAGGTTTTAGTCCAGGTCTCTGCCTTATTTGGGTCACAAAGTAACTACTTCATCTCTGTCCAGTGAAAGTACATTGCACATGGGAGCTTTCCTTCTTTGGGCCTCTTGTGCAAGCATAGTTTCCCTTACCACAGTTTTTTTTATTCTTCTTCTTAAAAAAATGAACTTGTTGCTCCAACCACTTGGTGTCTGGCTCTGGGTCCAGAGCTTGAGGGTAAAGGGGAAGTTGTAATGTGTTTCTGGATTCTGTGGTTTCAAATCGGTTACTCTTTTCAAACCAAGGTGGGCCCTCTGCAAAATGTGGCTCAGTTGGGCCTATTCCTGTCATGGGGCTGCTCTCTGGGCACCTCTGGTTTGTCTGAGCAGAAGGGAATACATTAAGTTAGAAATGAATAAGGACTCCTCTACCGAACACTCATTATGTGTCAAGAACCATTCCTAAGCAAGATACACACATGGTCTTGGTTAAACCTTTCAATAGCCTATATGTACTTATAAGGGGCATCTTTTGTCTCAAGAAGGCAGTGCTCAAAGATGTTCAATAGTTTGTCTAAAGTCACAAAGCAAGCAAGTGGCTGGGACTGGGTGAATTCAGGTGGTAGCTAAGGCAGAAGATCATAGCTCAACCTGTGTCCTTTATAAAGTCCCACAAAACCCCAGCCACTTTAAAAAGAAAACACACAAAAATGCTATTTGTTTTAAAGATAAAGAAGAAACATGTTGGGAAAGTACAAGCCAACTGCAATGAGTTATTCATAGTTATTCAAATTCAGAAGGCTGTCTCATGGAACCCCAGGACTCACTTCCTCGCTGGTGCTGGGGCTCAACTTCCTTGCTGGAGATGATGCTGTTGCAAGCAGCAAGCATACACCTGCTTGGTCGGCCCAGAGAAGCCTGTCTGTCAGGAAAATGTCTTCCCCTAATGCACTTCCTTCTTAATTAAAATAACATTTTGAAAGTAAAATTATCCAGTGTGTCGAATAAACAGATAAACAATAGCTGTGATTAATCTGTCAGGGCTTGTATAATGGGATGCTAATAGGGAGAAATAAACTCCTGATGAAGATCAGAGTCATCTCTGCACATGGGGAACTTTTAAAATTAGAATGATGATAAATGAATCTTCCATCCTGAACCAAAAAATACACTTCCCATCCCTTTCAGGCTTGCAGAATGAGGGCACAAAGAAGCCCGAGGACATCAACAGCCCAGGAGCTGGGAGTTGGGGACAAGTAGCTCCAGCTGGAATCCACTTCTGCTCTTTGAGAGCACCTCGGGCGCACTGGTCTAACTTGGGATGCTCGCTCAAGTCCATCTCCATCTGCCCAAGTTCTGCTATAGCCCACTCGGTCTAGCCTACGGGTGTGTGGGGAGGGACAGTGCATATAGGGGCCGTGTCTGCCTGGGAGTTCAAGAGGACAGGGTATGCACCCACCCCTTTCAGAGAAAGTGACATGGTATACAGAAAAGTCTGGCTGTGAGGTTTTTTCATGCAGCCACCAAAAAATTCAAGATATGGCCAAAGAGTGTACATGTCAGCAGATAGTTTTGTAGTAGCTGAGAGTGGAGCACCTACTGTGTGCAGGCATCTACCTACTGTGTGCTCCCCTGTATAGGCATGGTGCTAGATAGCATGGCCCCTGCCACTGCATGGGGGAGCTTGCTGGGGTTTGGGGAAAGAGAGGGAACAAAGCACATGGCTGGAACACTGTGGAGAAGAAGAGGACCTCTAACTTAGACCAAGACAGTTAGACTTCCTCTCAAGATTGCAGTTTTTCCCTGTGAGAAAATTCCAAACCTATACAGATTTGGTGTTCTACTCCTTAACCCTATGATGCCCAAATAGTTCCACTCAACTTATGTGTGAGTTCTCACACCTCTCTTAGTCAGCTCTGTCATCTGTTCCCTGAAATGTGATTGCCCTGAGAAACCAGTGGACAGTCCAAGACTGTTTTCTGAGAATAGAACCAAGTGAGATTTTGTGGTGTAGCAGGCTGAGGTTTCCCTGCCCCAAGGGAGCTTCTTCAAGACTCAGAATCTGGCAGAAGGTAAAATTCTGTCTGAGCGAGGCCTCCTGCTACCAGCAGGGATAGCATTGTTTACTTCAGTTTAGTGGGGAAAGTACTCTGCTGCTGGGCATGAGGCTGCTCCTGTAATCCCAGCACTTAGGCGGCTTCAGAAACAGGGTTGGTGTGAGTTCAGAGCCACCCCAGGTTATAGTGTGAGGGCATGACTTAAAAAGAAAAAGTGAGGGAAAGAAAGGGAGATGGGGAGGGAGGAGAAGGATAAGAGGAACAGAACAAAGGAGACACACACACACACACACACACACACACACACACACAGAGAGAGAGAGAGAGAGAGAGAGAGTTCACAGACACAGGCACAGACACAGACACAGAGACACAGAGAGTTAACCTGTTGCCCTACTGTGTGGACACTATCAGATGTATCTACGTTCTCTCCTACCTTTCACAGTGTGTGATCTGCCAGCATCCTTCCAGAAGCACATGGTTTTCATAGGCCGCTTCTAGGGCTTGCTGCAGTTGGGACACAGAGAGAAAGAGCCAATGTTCCTCTTTCCACATCAAGAATAGAATTTCTGAGTCCATAGAAAGACAATGCTTTTGAAAGCCAAGCATTTGCAAGTACAAAAAGAAAAACATGCTTTCTGAATTCCATTAGCTCCCATAGGGTATTAAGAGCAAAGCTTGGAAGGTTTGATCATACAGTCTTACTGTAAACCTGGGGTAGAGAAAGCTCAAGATACAACTTAGGAGGTTCTGGTGGCAAGGAACAGGAGAAAGAAATTTCTGTGGGCTGCAGAGAGGAGACTAGGATTGACAGGATGGATGGGTTAGGTGCTCACCTCCCAGGGTCCTCATCTTCCATCTTTGGCATGCATCCCTTCATTGTATCTGAGTGTTATAAGAATAAACAGGTAGGAGAGAAGCAGAGAACACTTGAGCAAGTGATCTGTTTCCCCTGGGCTCTGATCTCACCTCTGGGAGATGCCCACAGTTGGCTTGACACTAACAGAAGATGGTATAGCTTTGTTGGGGAAGTGAGCCTTCAGCATAGACTTGGAGACAATGTTGAGGCTGTTTACTTCAGCCTATGTGCACTGTACCAGGACTGCCAGCTTTGGCACTGCTCATAAATGTCTTACTTCTCTATTGTACACACACTTCAATGTCATACATTCCCCCACAAAACCCTAAAGACCTTTGTCCCCAGATCACCATCATATGAGCTCCCATTGACAACCCTTTTTCCATAGCTGGTGATCTCATCTACCTGATCAGGAGTACAGGGGCATCCATAAGTCCTATTTCTCTACCTCACTGCCCCTTACCCAGCCATTTCCTATTGCTCAACTCAATTTGCACACTACATTTATTCTGAATGAGTCACTGCAGGATTCTGTCTCAGTGCCTGACTTAGGAGTCATCATTGTTGATCTAAACTGGCACAAAACCCAGGGAGTTTGCCCATATTTGTTCTTACTCACCGTATTCCAGGCCCCTCACTGCCTGAACCCCACGCTTACACTTCACCCATAGCCACATCGAGCCCCACCAGTTCCAGACTGGTTCTGACCCATTCTTTTCCCAAGTCATTCTTTCTGTCTCAGACGATACCCCTTCCCAGCAGTCTTCTTGTCGGTCTTACTCATGCACTGAGGTACAGACAGTATCTCACTCATTATGTGAAAGGGTGGCAAGGCTTGACTTGGAGGTTCAGAGAAATCTCCTAATCAGAAGTACGGCTGGAGAGTCTAAAATATATCTCAGAAGAGTAAAGATGGGCAAGAGGAAGGGATCAGAGTGATGGTCTTTTAGGCCTTGTAAACATATTTAGAAGCCAGAATTATTGCCATTATTTATGAAATAAACTGCCAAAGCAAGCAAGCAAACAAACAAAACAAAAACAGTAACAACAAAAACCAAGGCCAGAGGCAAAACAAAGCAAGTAGCAAGGAGAATAGAGGGACAGGTGACACACATTAAAGAACATGGAATTTAGGCTAAGGACAGCTGTGTCTTTTGAATGGTTACATCTTTCCCTACAGGTTTCCCATTCATATACAGGTCTGATTTTTCACTAGGTAGTGGGTGCTTACAAGGTAAGAACATTCCTTCTTGATCTGATTTCTTTTATATAACTCTTGTCCTAAAATGGGGCTTTATGAAATATATTGAGCTGACTTCTAAGCTGATGGCATTAGGTCCTGTCCTAGATGCACCTCTGTGGTGGCCCCATGGGAATTTCCCTACTCAGGACCTGGATGGAGGCATACTTGTTTGAACCACAGGCTTATAAGTGACCCTAGTGAGCTGCTACAAAGGCAGAGACCTGTGAAGACAGTACCAGGAACATCAGCACCTGGTCTTGGTGGTCCACATGATAACCAAGAGTACTAGGGATCTTTGAAGGGTCAGAGTCCCACAAGACTGAGAAGGTGGAACCTCACAGTGGTCAGGGACAGAATTTGGTTTCCAGAGACATACTTGATTCTCCTTGTGCCTAAGGAGTATTTTCTCTAACATCATTGCCTGCTGTGTCTTGTGATACTCCAACTTATACTGTATATTAACAATTTACATTTATCAAATACTAAACTAACTCTGTGATGGGAAATTTTAGAACTTAAATTCCCTGCATTTACAGGCAGCCTTATTCTGGCTAAATCCTCAGTGTCTACAATGGGACTAGGCAGAACGGATGCTCAAAATTATTGATTTAATATATTTAATCAATATAATTATAGTTTTAGAGTGATTATAACTATTATTGTGCTCTTTCTCCCAAGGTCACATCAGTGGGCCAAAGCTCTCTGGTTCTCAAGGTGATTGCTTTTCTGAGCCACAGTGACCCCACAGGACAAGAGTGGAATTGCTACATTTCCAAATCAGGAGCTTCTCATGAGACCCTGCAGGGAAGGAAGAACCAGTGATATGCTTGCCAAATAGCCATGAGACCCTCCGTGCATTTTGATCTCCAGCATGGCGGCACAGGCCTGTGAGCATACTAGGGAGGTGGAGGCAGGAGGACCAGAAATTTAAAGTCATCCTCAGATATTTAGTGTGTGTGGGGGGGGGGGGGGGAGGGGCTGCAGCCTAGGTGACAGGAGACCATATCTTTAAAAAAAAAAAAAAACAAAAAAACCAAAAACCAGAAAAACTAAAATGACAATAAAAACAAAAGAAGAAGAAAAAAGAAAGAAAAGAGAAGAGCAAGAAGGACTGTGGATGGGGGTGGGGATGAGGGCCAGAGCTGAGATGAAGTAGTCCTTGCTGGTGTCCATGAAAGTGACTAAAACAAGAAACCTCGGAGCACTGTGCACATAATAGGCTCTGATGGCCAAGGGAGTGTGTCTGAGGGGATGAAGATATGACTGGCGTCTAGAAATTAGGCAAGAGCACCTGGAGGAAGGAGCAGGGAGGCAAGGCAGAAGCAGGCCAGGAGGTCGGTGCTATGCTGTGTTGCTGCTGATGAGGCTCTCAATGGCTGCAGGCTTCTGCATCCTCAGAAATAACGACAATTACTGTACACACCACAAGCTGTCTGTCCTGCGGACCTCTAAGTCAGCACATGCATCAGCTGCTGGTTATTTTGATGCCCTGGATGAAAAGCTCTTTCGAGAAAATCTAGTGCATCAGAACGTTCCTATTCTCCGCTGGCCGGCACCATGCCTACCGGCCGCTGCCCTCTCAGCTGGCTTTCATTCCTATAAATGTAACGAAGCTAGGCCTTAAGGTCCTCTGCTCAGTGACCCAGGAGGACACTTCTGTTGGAGTCCTTGAAAGGGGAAAAGGTAAGAAGAGTAGGCACCTGACTATGGTCACTGGAAGCCAGGCTGACCTGCTCGAAAACCACGCCAGGATGGATGGATTATTAGATACCTACAAGTGGCTATCACCATATCAGGTCCCTGTGCCAGGCCATGGGGAGACTAATTGTGTGGCAGGACCTAATAATCAAGCCATCATGGAAACAACTGTGGCAGCAGGTGGCAGGCATCTCCCAGTAGGCAGCCCAGAGTAAACTCAGTAAACAATGGTTGTTGTTTACATATTCTCCCTTGCTCCAGATCCTTCAAGTTCAGGGACAGAAACAGATCCAGGTAGAGCTAGTAAAGAACTTGTATTAGGTCATGAGAAATGATCAGCAATGTGGGGATAGGGCAGCTGGGCTTAGACTTTACTCACCTTTTTTTCTTCTTCTTTTGAATTGAAAAGAACCACAAGTGACTGAAATCCTTCTGTCCTTCAAGGTGATACCCCACAAGGACACCTCCAAAAGCTCTGCTTCTGCAATTTGTACCTCTGCCCCCGAATGCACAGGCAGTTATTATGCGGGCTGTGCTTTAAAAAGTACAGTGTTATAGGTGAAATGGTGAATGGAGAAATGTATTGTCCAGTAATTGTTGGTTGTTTAATTAACGAGAAGTTTTCTAATAGACCATCATCCCCATGGTACCAACTCTGCTTTCTGCCATCTGGTGCCCCCTGGCCTCTCACCTTCACTCCTAAAGTGTGTTCATCTATAGCCCAGGTCTGGACCTCACAGAGCATGTAGCAAGGCAAAGCAGGGGGGGGGGGACTCACTTTCTTCTTCCTTCATTCTCCTCAGAGTGCCTAGAATGATGGTGGGCGTGGGGACAAAGTCAAAATCAGAGAAGTTGAAAGCCAGAGGGCTGGAAATACATCAGTAGGTCCTCTCCTTCCCCAAGTGACCTTCAGTGGGGAAAAGGACTGCCTGGGCCTCACTCCATCACAACTTCATGGACTATGATTCTTGCCTGGACTATGGTGTCACCAGCAGTGAGGATACTTGGTACCTCACCCTCCCTGTCACTCACTCTCCTGCACCTATTCCTTCCTGTGGCATTCATGGGGCTGGGGTGTGTCTTTCCAAAGGAAGAAAATCATTTCACACAGGAGTGTGTGTGTGTGTGTGTGTGTGTGTGTGTGTGTGTGTGTGTGTGTGTGTTAATTTCCAAAGCCCAAAGAACTCAATTACATTTTCACATTTGGTGAAAAATCTGCCTTGAGGCATATTTCTGCCCTGTTGGTCTGAGGCTGAGGCTGAGGTGGAAACATCCTAGGGAAGCAGACAAGCCCTCCCCCTACCCCCCATCAGATCCAAGAAATCCCGGAGGAGGGCCAGCTGGGGACCCCACCACAAGTAAGTAAATAGACAGAAGAGATTGAGAAGGGCTTCGTAGTGGTGCAGAAGGCTTGGCCTTCTACTGGGTGTATGCTCACTGACTTAAAAACTGACAGAAGCCCCCAGATTCTGAAAAATGTAGGGTGCACATACAGACACAGTTCCATCTACAACATCCAGGGGAGCAGATCTCCTGGGAGGCTACTGCAGTCCCAGGCCTTAGGGTTCGGAGTGGGAGTGGGAGTTGGGAGTAATTTGGACACCTAAGACCCTCTTCCGTAGACCTCAGGGAGACAGGCTGGACATTCTAGTCAATTTTGCTTCTGCCTGGTTTCAGAGCAACCCCCTGGCACTGGACAATTCAGGAGCTTCCTGGGTGTATTCCTTTAGTTCTCAGATTTGCAGGGATAGTAACACCTGGTGTCCTGGCCACCCCAGGAAGCTTGTGAGACAGGACAGGAAGCAAAGGGACACAGCCAATCAACTCGGCCTGCCCTGCTCGGCCTGTCTGCCTATTGGTATCTGGAGCCAGTTACCTTGCCTGGTGCCCTAGAAAAATCTCTCTGGGCATCTGTGACCTCCCACTCCCACCCCCATGCATTTTCATGTAAACTGGAAGGTTTTCAGTCCTTCCCCAACTGGCTTTTCCTGGCTAGCTTCCACTGGAGCTATCCATCCCTTGTCCCCAGGACCCTTACAACCCGGACCCACTGGGTCCAGTCACAGCAGGTGCGGGTCTGGGATTAGGGCTGGCCAAAGAGGGAGGGGTCGGGTGGGGGGGGGCAGGATTTGGAGAGGGTGTGACTCGAGCCTGGAGGAGGGGCTAAAGACATTCAGGAAGCCTGTTACAGAAGCTCTGTGCTCCAGCACAGCAGAGAGCGCCTGGAGCCGGAGGGGAGCGCATCGGTGAGTCAGGCTGCTCTGAGCCGAGCCCCGATAAGGGCGCGCGCGGTGGGGCGGACTGGGTTTACTGGGCTCCCTGGCACAGTGTGCTTGGATCCCTGTCTGGCGAGATCTTTGTGGGTTGAAACGCGCCCTTCAAAGAAGTGTCCGGAGTAGATGTAGGAACACGAGATCTCGGGCACGCAAGGGAGGCGAAGGGAGTGAGGGTCTCTCTGGTCGTGAAATTTCCTGTTCCAGGATGACCATAAGTCCCAAAGTCATCACTGTCGCCTACAGAAGCTGCACTGCCCAGCCTGAGATCTCAGGCTAGAAGGGGACAGCGCTCAAAAGAGCCTGGAGTGAGGGATGCGCGCGCGCTGCGAGCGCGCTGGGGTGGCGGAGCAGTAGCCCGCGCGGTGGAGGGCGAGTGCATAGCACGCCGGCTGGGGAGTGCCCAGAGTCCCGAGAGTGCCACGCTGCCCCTAGGTAAGAGCTCCAGTAACCCAGGGCACGTTAGACTCAGTGTTTGTTGCAGTGTTCAGAGTCTTAAGATTGTGGGTGCCAAGGGTTGATTCTGGAAGGTTAGGTTCCAAGTGAGGAGCACCGGGGCCCTCGGTGGGGCCTACTGGGCATCCCAAGGCATAGCCTTACTGCTTGGGTCACCCAGTACATTCAGCTGTCTGCTGCCAGGTGTGGCAGAGGCTGGCACCGGGGATGGGGAAGGGCAGCGGACGCTCTCGGATTCAGGCAGAGAAGCTGTAGGGGAGGGAGAGAGGACTCTGGTTGGGGTCAGGGTGTTGCAACTTGACGCCAACGTAAACACAAGGCTTACTTAGCCCCCGTTTGATTACAATGCTCTTGCTTTCCTAAAACTTTCTGAGATTCGTAAGGAGGGTGGTTTTGGGCTTGACCTTTCTCATCAGGTTTACTTCCGAGATTTAAGATGAGCCTGCTTGTTAGGCTGGTTTTTCCAAGTTGTTCCAGGCTGGAAATTGTAGCAGTTTGAAGGATAATTTATGGGTGTTTCGTGCGTTAAAGTTGTATTACAGCAAAGTCTTTTGGGTGCTGTGGGTATTAAGGAAAACTCAGTGCACGTTCCCAGCTGCAGACCAAAAATACTGTTCTCCTGGGTGCCTCTGCCCCCATCTATCACGGGAGGCCAGTGGAAACCCTGGAGAAAAGCACTTGATGTATTGCCCTCCATCCTTCCAGAGTACTCTCGGGCAGTACCAACCCACTCTCCCCGTAGGCATGGCCAGCTGAACTTTGCAAGGTCAGAACTAGCCATAGAGGTCCGGTCAATAACTTCTCCCAGGGTCTCGAGCTCCTGAGACTGTCAGTTATAACTGATGAAAGGAGCTGTCTCTCCCTCTCCCAGCAGTAGGGAGAGCAGTACTGTCCCCCCCCCCCCCCCGCCACCCTTCTTGACCAGTGTTGTAATTGCCTACTAAAGGAAACTTTCCCTCTCTGCAGTCACGGGCCACATTCAGCCCGATGGTTTTCATCTGCTGAGTAAGCCATGTGTCAGCCTGGCAACCTGAATACTAATTCATCATAGATGGTAATTTCCAGAGGTTGACAGGGGACAAGCAGCTGGAGGAGAACATGGTCCGGGGGATGAGGCCAGCATGGCTGGTACTGACATGCAAAAGACTTGACTGTCCCTTGTGCTGGGTTGCTGAAGGAGGATGGAGTTAACGCCACATCTCTGGACTCTCCCTCATCAAGAGAAAATGTTAAGGGTACCATGTATAGGAGGTCAGAGTCTCTGTGGCACGGGGCACATAATTTGACGACAGCAGTGACTCAGAAGGTTTTATAGTCAGCCAAGATCACATAGCCATGCCTGGATAGCTATCTGAAAGTTTGGAGAACTGAGTTTGTTCAGGATAGTCATCCGGATGTTGGTGGCTCTCAAGACTTTCCCTTTAACTTTTAGCAAGGAATGGGCTCTCACTCGCCCACCTTACAGTCCCTGTTCCCTTAGGTCAGTGGGAGGAAAGGATGAGGCGCCACACTCCATTCTCCTCCAGGGAGAATTCTGTGCTGGGACCAGAAAGGGGGCCCCAGCTGCCAACATCAGCCTGGAGAGTAGGGCAGGGCAGGGCAGGGCTGGAGCCCCAGGGAAGTTTCTCATCGTTTCTGAGATTCAGCTGATGAGAAAATCACACACTTCTAAACTAGTGCTGAGCATGACAGCTGCTCATTTGCAGAGCACAGAGCCTCAGAACTGCAAAAAAAACACAGCCTAGACTTGCAACCAAGCTGTGCCTGGACCCCACACAGCAGTAACAGACTGAACCAGAGACCTGGACATTTGTCTTCCCCTAATAAGAACTCGCAGGCACCTCAGTATCAGAGCAGGTCTTCCAGTGTCAGGAGGTTTGCTGAAGATGTCTCTGGTTGTCTGAGGAGCAAAGGACCCATGCTTTCAGAAAGTGTCTCTTCTCTCCCCTTGACTGGCACGTCTGGCCTTGTGTACTGTTGCTCTCAAGCTTAGCCAGTTCTAAGATTAACTCTGAGGGAATTAGTGTTGTGTCAGAGTGACGTCAGCCAGATAAATAAAGAGGAAAGAAAGACCCTTCCTAACCCTTTCCTGGGATGTTTGTGTCTTGACAGTGGGGCTATGGCTGTGATTCCTAATTCTAACTAGTCAGACTAAGGTGACCCCGAGGCCAGTATACAAAATAGGGAAACTGAGGCTTTGGGATCACTGGCTTTCTAGCAGGTATGCATAACATGGAGATGTTCCCATTTAAGCTAAAGGGAACAGACTTTCAGTCACAACATTTAGCTAGGACTGGAAAAGTGAGAAGCCCCATCACAGAAGGCACTGCTTGGGGTTATGTTTCCTTTCTCTTCTGTGGACTCGATAACATGTTTGAGGAATTTCTGTAAACCTATTGGCCTTGGAGTGTGACAGAGAATCAAACAGAAAAGTGGAGATTACCTCTTAGTTACTTTCTCCTGTATTTTAAGTAATCTTCCAGTGGTGGTTTCTCAGTTCTAAGAAAGGAAAGGCAGCCGTCTGTGGCTGAGAACTAGTCATTAACCTCATGGTTAATGTAATGTATTGCATGGTAGCATTTGTCAATGGAGCCATTGACACATCAGGGCAATTCTTGGTTAAGTGTGACTATTCTACTCACACAGGAAGTTCAGTGTCCCTGCCTTACCTACTAAATGTCAGAGGCCATGGTGGCAACTGAGCTTGGCTCCATACATGAATGGTTCTTCCAGCTAAGAATTCCCTCGGCAGCCATCAATAAAGGTCATCCTCCTTTCTGTTGCGTCATCTATGATGCAGCCATAGAACTGGGACTTTAGAAGCTCTCGTCTTTGTCCCACAAGGATCAGCGCATCGTACACAGTGCTTCCATCAGGGGGACCTCAGGGTTGTGATGCTGCCAGGTGTCACCCTCTGTCTTCTGTGACTGGAATTTCACTGCAAATGACCCGAAGGGGGGAAAAAGCAGGGAGAGGGAGAGAGGGTATCAGAACATGGCAATTTCCTCTGTATGCTGTAGAAAGCACAGCAGACTGACTGCTGGGAGGTCCCCCACTAAGGAGAATCCTCCCCTTCTTTGTTGAAGGATTATCCTTTGGCAATAGGAGGTGCCTTCCCTAAAGCTGGAAGCCTCATCCCTTCACCCTGTCACTGACTGGACTTGATTCAGCATGAGCACATGTTGATATCAAATCAATACAACTAGCCATCTGAAAGAATGAACTAGCAATGCTGCCTGAGGTACCAGTGACCATTCTCAAATGGAACAGCTCATGTCATCCTCACCTCTGCCCCAAGGCTTCATTATGGGACCAAATAAAATAAAAATGGATTAAAAATAATATTTTCGTAGCTTGTATTGGAACACACATTCTCTACGTATCCTCAACTTAGTAGAAACAGAAGAGAAACTTGATGTAGGGTGCTTAGATTTCAGAGTCAATTCTTAGTGAGATCAAAAGCAAAAGGAGAAGGACCAGGGCAGAGGTGGGTGGTTCAGGTGATGAAGTGCTTGCTGGGTAAGCATGAAGACCAAAGTTCAAATCTCAAGCACCCATCTCAAAAGCCAGGGGTGGGGATATAAGCCTGGGATTCTAGCACCAGGGAGGCAGAAACAAGAGGCTCCTTGGAACTTGCTGGCTGGTTTAGTCTAGCCAAAATGTGACCTCCAAGTTCAGTGAGACACACTGTTCCAATACCCCCCCGCAAAATAACAAATAATAATAATAAAGAGGGAAAAGGAAAATGCCCAACATTACACATGTGCAAGCATTTATGTGTGTGCTCACACACATGTACACACACACACACACACACACACACACACACACACACACACACACACACGGTGGGGGAAGGAAAAGGGGAGATTTAACAGGATTACAAATGAGACTGATCTGTTGACAAAATCTGTCAGGTAGGGCTGGCTACAATGCTTTCTGAATTGCCCAAGACCTTGGCAAACCTTTTGCACGTGCAGCAAGTCTTTTTATTGGTAGGGGTGTGAGTCAGAGTTAGACAGTCAGGGCTTCCGTGAAAACTCATCAGTAATCTCGCAGCTTGAGAAGCTCTGGCACAGCCTGGGTGGCTTTTGCAGGTGGAATCCTGATGAGTGGCTGAGTCTGGCTAGGAAGTTGACTGGAATGCACAGCCCAAGTTTGGCACAGAAGCTAACCCATGCTGTGCAGTTACAACCCACTGATGCTGGAATAGTTTCCAAGTAACCACAAGGTATTTGTTCTCTTGGACGATATTATAGGAACACATAGTCGCTGCTCACCCCTAAGTCATTGAGATTGGAGAGAATATTAATGCATGGCCACGGATGGTTTTTTCTGTTTCCTTTGGCTGTTCCTTCCATAGTACAGGTTGTCATTCTACATGCTGTTCCTAAGGAAGCTCAGAGACAACAGTCCCTCCTGGTGGAGGCAAGAACTCAGCCATTACCCATGATAGAGAAGAGGAAAGTGTCGCCTCAGTCCTGTGGTTTACAGCCAGCTCTGTGGTTTACAACCATCATTACTCATGATGGTGACTTGCAGCTCTTCCCTATTCAGTCTGGTGAAATGATGCCCCATTTTTGGATCTGAGTAGACCTGGGTGAGAGGTCAGCAGACAGAGGTACTGCCTCATCATTATGAATAACCGTGTGTTAAGTCCTCTATGGCAAGTGGGAGTTGCCAGGAGAGACAGGTTCCTTCTGCATTCTGATCATGAGTTTCAAATATATACATTGTACACACACACACACACACACACATATATATATATACATACATATATATATATATATATATATATATATATATATATATATATGTACACTTAAAGAAGAGAGAAGTCATCTTGGTTTCTCATTGTCTAAAAGATGGTTAGCTAATAAATTGAGGAAAAAGGAGGCAGCCCTCTGTGGAGAGCAAAGATCCAAATAACCAGTTTTCTCCCCTGTGTATAAAGTACACATTACTGTGGTGTGGCTGCTGTGCCTTGATGAGATGGGATGGTTAGAACACCAAAGAGCCTGAACACCATAAAATAGGCATGAAGCCAACAGGAGCTTCCTTCCCTAAAGCACTTTCTCCATGTGGAGTTGGAAAGAAGTCTGGGCTTTGGGGAACTGACATCTCTTTGAGGTGCCTCCATTTTTAATGGAATGGCAACATTTTTGTACTTGGTGTCTCTTTGTATATATAACACTTCTGCTTCGTTGGGGGCAAGAAATCTTTTGATGGCCCTGAAGTCTTCTCTAGGAATTTACTCATCTGTCTTTCTCACCATATCTTGGTATTTGTCTGGTGTTTTCTTTTGGACTCTCAGTTCTCAGATGTTACTGTCAGAAAATGTTTGACAGTTCTCTCGAAATAAGGTCTTCCTTGAGAATCACTCTGCTTGCTGGCAGTCTTAGGAACATTTTGGTTCCCTTTACTGTATCACAGCTTCTCTGCATGCTTGAGATCCTAAGTATCTTGTCACATTTCCAAAGGGAAGAAGGATATGGCAGCTCCCAGATTTAGGCCAGGGGAGGCAACTGTCATCTCCACAGTCAACCATTTGATTTCATTCTCTCAACTGGCCTCTTTGCTGACATGCAACTGGCAGCCGGACACTGTGGAGGATGCAGGGAAAATACAATCATAATCCTGTAACAAGGAGCTTGCTTGAAAATCAAGAAAACACTTGCTCACAAGGTCATACACAGGAGTCAGGACACAAGAGACTAGGAAACACAAAAGAAAAACGGCCCACTGTGAGGGAACAGGTTATCTACTATTCTGCAAGACTGTAGGCCCAATGGAGCCAACATATATAACTGTTCAAGAGTAATCAAAACTTTGAGTTTGAATGTCTGATTTCCTCTTTTTCAAAATGTCCACCTGAAGCTGGCTGTATAGTTACCCTTTGTTGCTGTGTTAAACACCATGATCAAGGTAACTTCTAGAAGGAAGGGTAGGTTTTGAGGGATAAATGTCCCTCATAATCTGGAATTATGGCAGCCATGACATCAGGAACAGCTGAGAGATCATAGCTCCAAGAGTGAGCAGTAAACAGTGAACTGGGATTGTCATTCGAGTCTTAAACCTCAAAACCTATCCCCAGTGACATATTTCTTCCCACAAGACCATACCTCCTATAGTGACCCAAACAGCACTGCCCACTGAAGACCAGATGGGCAAACAGCTGAGCCTATGGGGGCACACTCTCGTTCGAGGCCAGCTTGGGTAACTTAGCGAGACCGTGAGTCAAAGTGAAGTCTAATGGTAGGGTTGGAGGTCGGCAGGAATAAGGCTCCAGGTTCATTCTCCAATTGTATAAGGTAGAGTTTTATTGCTATGAAGAGACACCATGACCACAGTAACTCTTATAAAGGGAGGCATTTACTGGGGCTGGCTCGCAGTTTCAGAGCTTTAGTCCATTGTTGCCACGGCAGGGAACATGGCGCTAGACAGAAGCTAAGAGTTCAACATCTTGACCCACCGGCAGCAGAAGAAGAGCGTGTACCATACTGGATGTAGTTTGAGGATACCTCAAAGCCCATGCTCACAGTGACACACTTCCTCCAAAAAGGCCACACTTCCTGATAGTGCCACTCCCTGTAAGCCAAGCACTCAAACACATGAGTCTATGGAAGTCATTCCTATTCGAACGACCACATCATACTCCCTGACTTCCATAAGCTTGTAGCCATAACAAAATGTAAAAATACATTCAGTCCCCATAGTCTGTAACAGTCTCAAACTTGCTTTAAAGACCAAGTATTCTAACACATGAGTCTACGGGGGCCATTCCTATTCAAACCACCACACCAGTGTTAGGGCATAAAATAACTCAAACAAAATCTGTGAGAAGACTCCTTTATCTTTTGATCTAAACTTTCACCTTTGGAGAAGTTGCCATCACCTAAATAAGTACAAATGGTGTCCTCACAAGCTCCAAAAGGGAGAGAAGTGAAGGGTCAGGAGATCGCAGGAAAGCTCTGGAGGATCTGTAGGGTTTTAAGTATGTTCAGGCATAAAACACATCAAAATGGGTTTTGTACTGTTCCAATGTCTGCAACCACTTTCCTTAACTGCAGTTAAGGCCTCGGGGTACCAGCCACAGCGAGCAGTTGAGCCGCTGAGGAGAAATGGCTGCACCTTCGGAAGAAGTCTAGGAAGTAAGTTCTTTGCTGCTGTTCTTGTGGATTAGAAGCTGAGGGTGGTGTGAAAACAGGGCTGGCTTGGCTCTGAATGCCTCCTCTCAGAATACAGCTACATGCTTTGCAGAGACCCAGCCTGCCTTGCCTCATCTGCACCCTCAAAGGCATAAGAGGTATAAGCTCTCTTCCCCTTTCTTGCTCCTCTCCAGGGCCTGTGGGTGCTTGCCCAAGGTCCCCCATCAGAATCCTACCTTTTAAGCTAGGCCACCACAGAGGGAAAAACAGTGTACTAAGTTAGAAGTTGCTCTGGTGTCTGTACAGACACGCACAGCAAATATTCAAGGAATTCTTAAGAATAAAAAAAAAAATTCACAAATCTGGATTTTTGCGTGAGGACATCACAGGAACATGTTTTCTCAATTACTGAGCACATTTCTGAAGTGAAGTCACCAGGCATCAGCTCATCAGGATTGGATCTCGATCGGCCACACCTGACCTGTGTTTTCCGTTACGTAATCGGATTCAGCCAACCCAAGTCACTGCCCCTCAGTATCATACAGACTCATCCCCAAAGCCTCAGCCAGGGTGGGAAGCACACCCTAATAATGGCCCAATTTCAGATCCTAAGAATTAAGAGAGTCAATTTAATTCTTGCCATGAGGGGCAGAGTCCCACAAGCCCTGGTATTTTCTTGTCCTTAGCGTTTATTGTTAGACGGTGACCACGCGTGCCCCGATAGAGCAGATGAGTTCTTTAGTTTCTGAAAGAAGAGGAAATAGTCTCTTTTGCAGAAAACTGCCTAAAATATCACCCGCTGGAGCCCGCGATCAGCAGTTGTGTCCTCTGGATGGTTTCCTGGGCTGACTCGTTTCCAAGCAGTGTCTCTTTGTCAGATATTTCTAATTTCTGAGATATTTTATTAATGCTGTCCCTTTAGCAGAGGGATGTTCAGAGTACACAGTTAGCGGTGTGCCTCCGTGCAAGACACTGCCCACACCCTCCAAAAGCAGCAGAAGGCCGAGAAACAGTTCAGATCACCTGCCCAGAGGAAGAAGGCTGTCTTTCAAGGTACAGGGTGAGACCTGTTAGCAGACTGGTAGATAAATTTAGTGCTATTTTTCTCATTAATGTGAAGGGAGGGAGAGAAAAGGAGGAGCGGTGGGGGAAAAAAGGGGGAGAGAGGGAGGAAGGCAGGGAGGAAGGAAGAATAGATGGTTGGATTTGAGTAAAAGATTTAAAAACCAATACACACTGGGGGTAACGATGAAATCTGGTATCAGTTGTGTGTTCCTGAATACCTGTATACACAGAAGTGTTTGGGTTGGCTAAGAGTGGGAAATGCTCTTATTTAAACTATGAGGTATAGTTCTTTTTAAGAGATATTATTCGAAATCTGCTGGTATATAAAACAGAGTGTTAAAGGGTTGTAGAAAAGAGTAGAACTCTGAAATCAGACAGCTTTGGGGTCCAGTCTCAGCTCTGTGATTTCTCATTGTATGATCTTAGGTAACCTTGTTCCTCTAAATGTTGGTGTCTTCTGTTAGGTAGACTAGTTGTCCAGTCACAGAGATGTTACGTAGATCAGATGCCAGTTGGAAATGAAGTCCTTGGTGCTGAGCCTGCCCCTCCAAAGCCAGGGCTTCTGTAGCTCAGCATCCATCTCCCCCTCCCATCCATCCTCCCTGTCTCCTCCTCATCCTTTCTCTTTTATCCTCATCTGTCCTCTCTCCTGCCACACCCTCCTCCATCCTTCTCTTTGTCCTCTGCTTTGTAATGACTTATCTTCATCAAAGCTGTAATGTTTTTATCCCCGAGGTTTGCATTCTCTGGCAGAGAAGCACTAATGATCACACAGTCTTTGGCCTCCCTTCCTTCCTCTCTAGCACCCACTTCACACATGCAGGATCTCCTTACTTGGACTCTGTTCCCCTAAATGTAACCATGACAGTAATCATGTAAGAGACACAAAGCACCTGTCTCGGTCACTGGAGGTCAGAGGGATACTGTGCCCTCTCCCAGTTCAGTCACTGGGATAGATGCTTTGGTCCTGGTGTGGGTGCAGTGACTTTGGACGGAGCTGCTGTTCGTACAAAATCGTTCTTTACACTTCTCTCTGTCTCCTCTGTCTCTCTTTGTTTGTCTCTCTCTTTCTTTATATATTCATATATATGTAAACATAAAATTATAGATGTTAAAAGATAGCAGGCCTGAAACAGCATTGCAATGTTGGCAGAAGTATTTCCTGCCCAGAGCAGAGAGGGCTGAAGATTTCCTCATGACCACGTAGAGGGTTTAGGTTTCTCTCCCTATAGAAGCCGCTAGCAGGTCAGCGTGGACACTGGAGGCGACACCTCCAGGTAAGACTAAAGCCAGCCCTCAGCCCAAGCAGCAGTTGGTCCTTGACCTTGGCTGCTCAGGGTGTAGGGCACAGAGAAAGTGACCCCCACTGTGACTGGACTCTCAAGCCAGGACCCTGGCTGTCTCAATTTCCTTGAGAGCCAGGCAGATGTGGTCCTGAAGGCTGGTCAGTGGTAATAGGCTGCCTGCCTCTTTGTTTGCAGAAGCCTTGCTCCCCTGGGGCTCATTCCAGCTCTTCTAGTAAAATGTCCCTCCTCTAGGCACAGCTTTCACCACGGAGACTCAGAGAGGATTATTTGTGACATCTCAAAGGTTGAATTCCTGCCCAGACCAGACTCCGACTCCTTCCAAATCATTTGAGGTTGCAGGATGATAGAGAGGCCAGAAGAAAGGAAAGGAACCCGGTCTTAGGGGTGCTCAACACTCACGTCAGTCTCCACAAAACTAATGGCACTAGCCAAGTAAGGACACATTTAAAGTGATATTCATCGCAGAAGAGTCAGTTGTCCCATCAGACAGCGATCCACCCTCAGCAGGTAGATGACAGAGAGCCAAGCACCTGGGAGCTGGGAGTGGACTGAACACCAGGCTGTTGCACCTGGGTTTTTGGGAAAAGCAAACACTGAATAACTTTTTCTGTGCCCATTGGGGGTGGGGGTGGGAAGTGTATTTCTGCCTTTTCTATGAAACTCACAATGACAAATGGGATCACTTGTCTCGAAAGTGACACTCCGCAGAGAAGGAAACAAATTACCTTTCTTTTTGATCTGTATTCAAGGGTGTTGCTTCTGGGCAGTCCACAGGGACCATTCGAACACTTGGCGAGGTTTTGCATTTCCCCTTTGAAGAGTTCAGAAACCAAAACCCCAGATCTGGATTTTATGCCCATGTGTCAGCACCCCTGGATCTTGGGAATGAAAGAAAATATATTAGGGGTGAATTATTTTGCTAAAGTGTCCTTGATTTTGAGTTTTTCCAAAAAAAAAAAAAAAAAGAAAAGAAAAGAAAAGAAAAATAGAGGGACAAGATGTGTCAGGAAGCTTGAAGCCTATAAAGCAGCAAATATGTCTCCAAACAGTTCTTTATAAAATATCTTTATTAAAGGGAGAAAAGCAATTTTTAATTACCAAAGTTTGCAGCATACTCACTTTCTAGTCATTTATATTCTGTTGATAATTTTCTATTGTCAAATTGTATATGTTGGTAGAGTTTTTGACCTGCAATGTTTGTGATGCAGAATCTTCAACAAATCTGCCTGCAGCATTTTCTTTTGTGAGTTGGGAAATGTTTTACATAAGAAAAAATCTGAATTTAGTAACTCATTTAGGAGATGAGAGATTACCACGTGTTCTGTAAAACCTCCTATTCTTATCATATACCATCTAAGTTGGGCAAACCACAGAAATTATCTATGCCTGTTTTCTAATCCATAGAATTAAGATAACAATATTTTCCTGCAATCCCAGAGCTCCATCTGGGACCAGTGATGGGCAATGCCTTTCACCCCACCACACACAGTCAGTATATACTAGAGTCTTACCCCTCCCCCATCCAGGCCTTCAGTTCTGTTCTACAGACACACGGTAGGTGAGAGGCATTGGCAGTCACACATTCTAGATGAGTAACTGTCCATCTCAAGAGTAGGATCAAATTCAGAAGCACCCTCAGAACTCTGGGAAGTAGTGAGGTGTTCTGGCCATGCCTGGATAGAGCCTTAATGTAGTAGGCATTAAGCAGATACCTGGGAGGCAGAGTTCAGAGGTCTGAGGGAAAAGCCCAGCAGAAGGAAGCAGAATCTCCAGGTTCTAATCCCAGTGCTGAGGCTTGAGATGACCAGATTGTGATGGACATACATTGATGTCACTGCTTGCTTGTCTGTGCCCCCACATATAAAATAACATACATCTTCACATATGGATTATATCATCCGCCAGTCTGCAGCATGGGTACTGTGCACTACAGTGGTATGACATGGGTGCAGAGCAAAGAAGAATGTAAGCAAGTCCCTGCTTACCCAGTGGCCTGGCTGAGGATATCTCAGGGCAGATGAGCTGAAAACAGGAAGCACTCCTATTGTCCTTGTCCTTGGCTGGCTCCTCCTGTGCCTCTTTTTCTGACTTCTCTGTCTCCTCCTGACCTCTAAATGAGAGTCCCTAGAGCTTGGATCAGGATCCTCTTTATTTTCCAGATCATTCTCTTCCAGGATGATGTCACCCTGCACATCATTAAACATAACATAAGATGTCTGTTTCCATTCTGGACCGCTCCCCTGGGTCCCAGCAGGATCTTCTGTTCTACCGGCAGGATCACTTACTTGGAAGCTAGTGGACATCTCAGATTTAGAGTTTGTGAACCCCTGAAGCTGCTCTCCTAGTCTTGCTTTATGCCCATAGAATAATGTAGAAATTGCCCTCAATTTTACTTCCCCCCTCACCGTTCCTATCCCATTAGCCAGTAAGTTGCTGGCATAACCTTCATGGTCTGGCCACTTCTTGCCAGTGTTGCTGCAAGTTTAGTCTGAGTCATAATTGCTGCTCACTCCTGGCAGTCCCCTCTTGATTGATTTTGTCCCCCTGAATACAGTATTTTATCCAGAAGCAGCCAACATACTCCCCTGTCAGTGGTTTTTCCTCAGCCTCCAATCAATCTCCATGTAAATAGAATAAAATCCACTCTCCATGTAAATAGAATAAAATCCACATTCTTGGTGCACACCTGTAATCCCTGAACTTGGGAGATGGAGGCAGGAGAATCAGGAATTCAAGGAAGCCACCTGGGTCTATATGCTCTTGTCTCAAAGTCACATCTTTGCCATGACCTTATTGTAAGGCTTCTTCGCCAGATCTCATTTTTGTTTCATGGGGACGTTGATAATACTTGGAACAGTCTGGTTTTCACAAAATAGGGTTGCTACTGGCATCCAGTAGGGAAAAACCATAGAACCTGCTAAGCACTCCACACTATTAGTGTACAAGACAATCGCCCAAATAAAGAAGGGTCTGGCTCCAAATGCTGGTGGGGAGAAATGGTGTCTCAACTGAGCCAGACTGGCTGTCCCCAGCCTCTCCTTTCATTCCCACCTTTACACACTGCCCCAATGACCCTGCTATGACTTCATGATTGTGTGCAGCTGTTTCAGGATCAGGCAGGTGCTGCTTCTGCTAATGAGGTCACTGCCCACTCATCTGTGGATGGTTAGCTTTGCTGTCATTTAGGTTTGCCAGGATGCCACCTGCTGATCATTCTAATCTGGAATCTGTCTCCACTTCCACGAAATCCGGTCACTCCCTTCTGCTGTCTGCTGTGTTTGTTCAGTGGTGTTCTGTGCATTCTTTTCCTTCTTTTACTGCCTCTTCCAACAGAGTAGAGAATGGGGGTACGAGATTTGTTATATTCATCAGAGAGTTCTCCACATAGTAGGATCTCAAAAAGTGTTTGCTAGATGAGTGATTTAATAAATAGTCGATAAGTGGGGTACAGTCGTGGCTTACTGTAGAGGGTCAGAAGAGGAGACAGCTAGTGATCTTCAGTAGTTTGAGGTAGCCATGGTCTGCAGTGCTTTCTTGGGTCTCCACCTTCTCCTCAAATGCAATGTCCGAAAATGCAATAGGATTTGATGCACATAACCCCTCAGAGACCTCTATGTCTGTGGGCGGCTGTCTTCTAAGTTCAAGACAGCTGTGGGCTTGAATCTTTAAAAGGATGAAGGGCTAAGCTGAAGGCTGAGGGTTCAGTACACAAATTGGGAAGGAGGACTCTGGAAAGAAAAGATGGGAGCAAATCAGAACCAATAGAGATATTCTGGGTGGTTAGGGTAGACAGAAGGGAGGGCCCAGAGAAGAGCTGGTGTCTCTACCAAACAGTCTCTGGTCCAGTGTTCCAGGATTACAGAGGGATGGAGGTGCATCTGGTAACTGTCTGCAAGGAGTCAAACAAAAGGGATTGGTGTTGGTCCTGGGACACTAGGAAGGCAAATGAAGGTGCCCAGACAGAGAACTTCCCTGTACAGTCCCACTGGCCTCCTCAGAGTTGGTAGCATTGGGTGTCAGTATATGAAAAAGAGTTCCAAATGCTTGGACCCACTGTCTAACACCCGTGATTCTGTGCAACAGTCATTAGAGTAGCACCATATAGAGTAGTACCAAGGTAGTCCTTGCCACTGACAGGTAGGGACCCCCCTCTCCATGTCAGCTCCCTGCACTATCTTTCCATGGTGACACTTGATAAAGGTGAAGCTGTAGAAGGTTAGTTCAAGCTAACATATCCAAGGCCCCAAACTCTAGGGGATTACAGGTTCTGGGACTGGCAGATACTAAGCCCCCTTCCCCCCATTGATGAAGGATGCTAGCCACAGGCACACAGCACCAACCATTCCAAAACCTTATTCAAGAAACTGTGTGGTCAGGGTCTGTGCTTGCAGGGCCACCTTAGGACATGTACTCATGACTGGCTGGTTTTGCTGCCTGGATACTTCTGAGGAGATGACTGAATGGGATTAGCTGGCCAACACCTCGTTTTATTGGTCTGTTAATGTACATTTAAAGTAACACACCTCAGATGGAGACAGCTTACTCCAGCCTACCCAAAATATTATTATGAAAATGTACAAGGTCTAAGGAGTGATATAATGGTGATGAAATTCAGATGTGTTGGGAGACTCATGTCTAATTTAGTCCTGACTCAGTCCATAGAAACATGAATTTTTCCCGCAGACATAGCCTCATAGTTGCCTGGGTACTGTGTGCCTTGTAGGGCTGGGGCATGAGGTTGTCTGTCAGCCAAGCTCAGAAGGTAAGAGCTTCACCCCCACAGGACAGCTATCCTCTGGCTTTTTATTTTTTTAGAACCCATTTGCCAGATTGTCATGTTGAGCCCTCGCCTTCTCGGTTAGCACAGTCTTGGTGCTTTTTAGCTTTTCTATCCACATACAACCTCTGAGCCTTTTTTCAAACTAGGAACTAATGAGGCTGATGACGGCTACTCATCATGATGTCCCTACCCAGGGACAAGTGCTCTGAGCAGTCATCATGCTCTTGTCTTTAGAAAAGGCAACAAGCCACTCACCCACAGGGCATCCAGAAGGCAAATAGTAGTCTCCTTTTTCCTGTGTAACATTAAATAAATTATATAAACTCCTTGAATCTCATTTCCTGAGCTGTGGAAGCAGATTAATCACAATACTTCCCCTATAAAATGATTAAAGGGGAAAGGTCATATAACACTCAGCTCAGTACTTAGCCCATAAAGCTGTTCAAGAAACAAACGCTGTCCTCATTACATTGGCAAAATCTTGGAAAGTGGGATGCAGACCTCAGTCCTTAAAACATTTTGGTGCTGGAAGTATTTTTTTTAAGGTGCAGGAAGTGAACGGGATAGGAAGAAATCCCCAAACAAGGACTGTAGAAGGTTTGTGTCCACATCTCAACATGGAACTTGATGTTCCTTCATGGGATAAGCCACAGTGCTGCCGTCTGTAAGATGAGGATTTCGATATCACTGTGACGATCAACGATGCTTATAAAATGACTAACACAGCACACCAGCCCCAGCAGTGTCTCTGTTGTTCTTTCTGCTGTTCTTACACCCAGGTCCCCAGACACCTCTTTTCCCAGATCCAGCATATAGGTAGAGAAGACACAGCCTCTATTACAAGGGGTGCTTCCTTTCATAAGGCTTTTTAAGCCACCAAAGTCATCATGAAGTTGTAGGGACCCTTTGCCGCCAGGTGATGTTGTCACAAGGGCCAACAGTGCCTTGCCCTGTGGCCCTTTCTTCCCTTTCCCCAGTTGAAGTTGGTCTCCTAGCTATCATTTCTCATTCCTTGGTGGGCAGAAAAGCATAGAAGTCAAGTCCTCTGAGGGAAGTTCAGCAACCAGTTCAGGGCGAGGAGCCAGGTCGTGTCTCTCACTACTGACCCTGCACGGCAGTGCTGGACCAGGGCAGAGAAGCAACTGTGGTAGTCCGTCTTCCGTAGACACTGAAATAAATCATAGGGGTTCCCATTTTGGATGAAAACTACCAAGACAGAAATATGAGAGTGGTTTTACCTGTGTTCCTAAGCAAACATTAAAATGGAGGCACGTTTTGGTCCTACCAAAATTGGTAATTATGAATAATGTTTACTGCAAGAGAATTGCCTGTCTTAAGCCCAACCATTTGCCAGGAATGCCTGTGTCCTAACTGTGTGCACACACTGTTCTGGGCTTTAAACATCAGAAGGACATTTAAGACTTGCACCTGCCTGTGGAGGGCGAAAGGGTTTGCCATTCTGATTGGCACTTCTTATTTTAACTTTACGTTCAATGAAAGATGTTAATCTTTGAGGGACAAAACCAACAAGACAAACCTGATACCGCAGGACTGGCAATTAGGGGAAACTGCAATGAAAGAGAAGAAAAATAACATTATTAGAAATATTCTGTCCCTACCACATGCTTCCTGGGCTGTCTGGCCTGTATCTGTCTGTCTGTCTGTCATTGATGAGAAAACTGCAAACACTAAAGGACTGTAATACTTTCAACTCAAAGGTCAATGAAATTGTAGTGTTGAAAGAATCTTGAGAAACCACAAGTCTTTTTGTTTATAAGTAGGGAAAAATAGTGTCACCCAGCAGCTGTCTGAAAGTTCTTGTGTTCTAGCCATAAAGAAAGAAGGCAGACACTCTTCCAGAGCCAGAATCTGGCAACGGTTTCCTTCTTTTCCTGGTAACTGGCAACAACTGTGTGCAGGCAGAGGCAGCAAGTGGCGCCCCCTAGTGTTGCAGTTCCCATGCAGCCTTGGGTGTGGGAAGCAGCCAGGGTCTAAGAACTAATCCAGTGGTCTCAGACTTTTGGCTTTGAAGACTGGACAGTTCCTGCTGCCTCTTGCTCGTCTTCCACAACTCATCTGGAACCACCTCCACCAGAATTGTCTGGAATATCTGCTGGGGCCACCTACTTAGGAGATGAGTCTACTTAGGAATCAGGATGCCTGGCAGATCACTCAAAAGTCAGACATCAGGGTACTCACTATAATGCTCAGGAACCAAGGTGTTTGAGAGCTAAGGAAACAAAGGAGTGGGGTGCTGCTACCTCCTGAGGCACTGAAGGACAGGTTCTGCTGTCAAGCAGTAGTCAGCCTTGCTGCTTTGACAGTTGACCTGCAGTAGGGAGCAACCGAGGGCATTCTGCGGCCATCACTACTCTTTTATGGTGTCCCTGCTGCTCCTTAGGTTACCCACACAATACAGACACCGGAAGACATGAAAGACATTCGAGAGAAACCTAATTGTCCCTAATGTTGCCACACCAGAAGACATTCAGAAGAGTGAGCCCGCCAACTCACTGAGTGACCCCGAAAAGCCTGTTTATATAAACTAGCCATTGGCATTTGAACCAATCACAGCCATTTACTGGACTACTCACAGCCTTGCCTTCAGCACCCTCAGAGCAGTCTCTCTGTTAGGCAACTAGGGGAAGTGCTCTCTCCTCTAGCCAAGGTGGAAAAAGTTACAGAGACATCTACCAGGAAGGCTTGTCTCTGATACAAAGTGTGGCAAACAGCCCTGGCTGAGGTTTCCCCATCAGGAACCCAGGTGACCAGAGCATAGTTGTCTCAAGATGTTCTAGATTGCCCGTACTGGAACAGGGTTGTCTAGCTGACAGATTGATGGTCCTTTTGCAGCAGCTGGGCAGCAAAGGCAAGTCCAGTGGTTACTAATAAGGAGTCAGATTGTCCCATCCCGAGCATCTCTGTTTATGTACAGGAAAATGAACTTCCAAAGGAGTGCTCACAATAAGATACTGTCATCAACACAATTGTAACTGTGTTTAGTAACTTCCCCAGAGCAAGCCAGGTCCTCCTTATCCGTCTCAAAAAAAAAAAAAAGGAAGAAGAAAAGAAGCCAAAGTTAAAGGTAAAGGTGACTTCCCTAAAGCCAGTGGCAGAGCCTTGCTAGGGCTTAGTACACTTCCTTCCTTCTTTCTTTCACCAATACTGTGTTGAGAACTTGGCCGGACACCCATGATGTTGATGGGCAAACGGATGTAGGTCCTGCCTTACCGATGGGGCTTGCGGACCAGTCTAGAAGACAGTCCATGATGAGCAATAGCACAAAGAACCCAAAAGCTGCCTCTCAGGTAGCAGCAGATTTCCTGAAAGACTGCATGATTCATCTGCTATCTGAAGGGCAGGCAGAAAAAGGCAGAGGATGGCTGCTCCAGCGATGAAGGAAAATCCCCCGTCCTCATCCGGGAAAATGTTTTCTTGTGGAGTGCCATTGCAGGTCCATACTGGCTCACACCTGCTCCACCGCAGACTTCTCTACCATCTTCCGGCTTTGTGAGGTCACATGGTAACTTGGAATTGGCCACAGCCGCAGCAGGATGAACTTAACACCACAGAAAAGCTGCAGAGGCCACAAATCCAGCCTCCTCTTCGCAGTCTGGAAAGGTACTTCACCAATATCACCCAGACTCTGCAGGCTTTACACGTGTCACCTGCTTCCTGGCTGTAAGCAGCACAAACATTGTCCTTTAAGCCAAGGACCTGGTCTCCCTCCTGCTAAAACCAAGTGCTTGTTCAAATCACCAAGTGCCATTGGCCTTGGGGCTGTTTATTTCCAACCCTGAGCCATCTGGCATCTACTAGGATCCAGGACATCCTAACAAGTTGGTACCAAGCTTCTAAGAAAGGGCCTGTTCTTGTGGTCTTCGTCACCCCCTTGCCATCTAATGATATTTATCAGCCACCCACGGCTGCCCAGCTCTGTGTAAGAAAGACACTTAGCCAGGCAGATCTCGGGTCAGGCTGTGACCCCTGAGGAATTCAGGCCTGGCTGAGGCTTCGAGACTCACATTGTTCTTCCTTAATATAATAACATGGGCTTCAGAGGCGCAGGAGTCAGGGCTGGGAGCCCAGCTGTGGACACAGGACAGGAGATGGCACAGCTGATGTTTTTGTCACTTTGTCTCTCAGCACAAGTAGCCTTGGGTGAGTGGGTGTTACAGGCTAGAGCACGTGTGACAGCAACATTCTAAATGAACAGAATCTACCACCTGTGCATAGCCACTTACCATTGTAGTTCTAGAGAGGGATTTCCCAAAAGTAAAGGGATTTTGATATTTTAACGAAGACCATAAGGAAGTAAGGATGGCCAGCCACCCCTGAGGTTCAAATTTTGCAGTGGCTGTTTGTTTCAAGGGCATGTGGTGTGTGTGTGTGTGTGTGTGTGTGTGTGTGTGTGTGTGTACACCCATGTGTTTAAATATGTGTGTACACACGTGAGCATGTTAGTACTTTCTTGCTTCCTTGTGCACGTCCAATAGGCTTCCACATAAGCAGATTTAGCCATGTTCAAGATCGTACCGTCAACTGCTAATACCTGGTCTTGAAGGTCTTCTCTTAAGATTATAAAGCATGAGGCTGCATACCTCAGGGTACAGAAGGGAGAAAGTCTCTACAACACAGGAGCTGTTGGAAGAGTAAAGGCCAGAAGGTGGCTGCTGGTGTGGCTTGGGGATTAGATGCCATGATGGTTGGTGTTTGAGGGTTCTGTGTTCTTGAAGGAGGCAGCAAGGAAGAGAGAGTGGATAGAGAGCTTGGAGTTTACAGGGAAAGAGATTGCATAGGGTGGGCAGCGAGCAAGGCAGCCCGGCCAATGGACAGAAAGACAGTGGTCCTGGACTCCCTTTCTGACACTCAAGGTCGACCAGTACAACTCCCTGAAGCATCCTTTCCTGGCCCTTCTCAGAGATCCATAGGCATCCCCTGCCCCTTCTAGTAAAGTAAAGTCATTTGAGGTGCTGGTCCAGACATGAGAAGTTAGCAGGATGGGCTGGAGGGAAAGTATTGTTCCATCAATGATGGGAAGGGTTAGAAGCCCACCACGGATCCCAGTTGTGCAGACTGTCAAAAAAATTAAGCCAAGGAGAAGAAAGAGAGTCTGCTCTCACAACCGTGGCCCTGGCATGACTGCACCTAACTGAGGAAAGGGTCCTTCTAATCACGAGATGATTCTGTGTGGTCCTGACCTTAGGAGTTCCTGTCTGAAAGAGGGGCTATCCTTTTGGGAGAAAACAGGGATGCTCTTTTTACCAGCTTTACAATATTGCCTAGGGACAGATGAAATGTTTGTGGTCTGAAGATGAAGGGATGTGTCCCTTTTTGACATTGAAATAATTAGCCTGTTTAGCTTTCCATCTTCATTGTCCAAATATTGTTCAATAAAACATCTTATTGCTGATAATTATCCAAACATTACAGCACATGGGGACTCCTGCCAGGGCCAGGAATGCATTTTCAGTTACAGAGTACCAGAGTGGTTTTTTTTTTTTTTTTTTTTTTTAATCATTGCCACATAGTCACCTGGCTGACATCCCTTGACTGCACTGTGGCTCAGTAACTGTTTGCCAGTCCCAGGTGAGGAGCACTCTGATAAAGAGTAAATTCTTCTCTGTGGTCAGATCCCAAAACGCGTGGGCGACAAACACAGGGGCATTGTTTTCTTGACTGAGGCTTGTTTTCCATGTGTGGGAGAAATTCCAGACTTGAGAATTCTATGTCCAGACTTCATAGATTTTCCTTTTTCTGATCAAGACAACAGGACTAATGATAAAGAACAATACCAGCTTGGCTTCCATGATCCAAAAGGCTCAGGGTCAAAACGTGACCTCCGTGGGGATTGGAGAGGATCCAACAGCAACTACTGTCTTCTGTTGTCAAGTTGGACCACAGGCTCCACCAGGGCAGCTTTCTCTTGGCTTCTGCAGCACGAGGCAGAGCAGATGTGCCTGCCTGCTAATGCGCTGGAGGATGGAACTATTCTTCCAACTTATTGAAATCAGATGCACGACACTCAGAACTGCCCTACAAACAGATGGCGGCTCCATGCAAGCACCATCAGAAAATTACAAGAGCTGTGTTTCCATCTTCCAGTGCTCTGACAATTGTGGTTTGGGATTTTTTTTTTTTTAAACCAAGCAAGCATGAGGAAGAAAGGCCTTCTCCCTTCTCCATGCACATAGTATGAGGGGCAAGACCTCTGTCAAATAAAACACTTCTAGATAGCTAAAGCCACACCTTTGCCCCCGATCTACTTTCACTTTCCATGGTTTCCATCATCTGCGGTCAACCACAGTCTGAAAGTATTCAATGGAAAATTCCAGAAATAAACAACTCAGTTGTAAACTGCATGCTGTTCTGAGTAGGCTGACAAAAATCGGGTTTCATTCTGTCAGGATGCAGGTCATCCTCTTTGCCCAGCGTCATCCGCACTGAATGGACCACCCCTGCCCATTAGTCACCTGGCAACTGAATTGACTATCAGATTTACTGCCTTAAGTGTGTTAAGTGTAGAGAAGCCTAATAAAGGGGCACATTGCTGGGCCTTTCACTTTAATTGATATTTTATATCATGCAGGCGTTGTATTGTAGCAGCACAGGAAGTGTGGGTACAGTGCAGAGAGAGATAGAGGAGGAAGAGAGAGAACATGGCTTATCACAGTGTATCGTTGTAATTTTCGATTTTGGTTTTAGATATGTTCGCCTCTTAGTGCTTTAATTTATAAGTTACGCTTTTCATAGCCACATGACTAGGGAAATCATGGTATGCAGAAGCAAGGTATGAGACATAAGAGTCTCAGGCTGCTATGAGGCAGGAGGTGACACTCAGAACAAGGAAGGGGTGATTCTGGATAGAACCTGGAGTATGATAGATAATTCTGGAATGCGTTTTAAATGCTCATATTAGTTATCTCTGCATGGGAGGGACTGGGATACAATCAATATTCACTGGAGTGAAAGACAGTGAGGCTGATGGAGCCTGTTTATCCTCAAATGTGCAACTTGCCAATGAAACATTCTGAAGTTATGTGGAAATATATAAAGTATTTAATTTGGTATTTCAGTTTAACTTCAAGAATTCTTTATCTTAAAATGCTATAGGTGTAACAAATTGATTCAGTTACTCTGAAGTGTACATTTTAGTCTAAATTGTTTTGAGGGGTTGTTTTGGTTTTTTGATTTATTTATTTTTTTTTTTACTTTTCTATATTAAAAGTAAAGAATCTGGGTAGAAGGTTGGAGACTTGTATAAGGAATTTATTAGTTCCCTCTTTTCTTTAAAAAGTAAGTAACTTGGGTCTATTGTGAGCATGAATTCAGATAATGCATTTAAAATATTTACCATGACATTTTAACATCATTTCAGTGTTCTCTCTCTCTCTCTCTCTCTCTCTCTCTCTCTCTGTGTGTGTGTGTGTGTGTGTGTGTGTCTGTCTGTCTGTCTGTCTGTCTGTCTGTCTCTCTCTCTCTCTCTTCTTCCCTCCCTCCCTCTGTCCCAGTGTGTGGATTCATATAATATTTTATTTTTATCTTCTTACAAAGATAACACCAAGATCTAATTTTTAATTGGTGTATGTGTGTGTGTATGTGTGTGTATGTGTGTGTGTGTATGTGTGTGTGTGTGTGTGTGTGTGTGTGTGTGTGTGCCTCTCCATCTGCGAGCATGGGCATGTACACACCACAGTGTGCTTGTGGAGATCACAGATCACAGGACAGCCTTGGGTGTCAGGCACCTTTGCCTTGTGTGAGACAGGTTCTCTTGCTGCTCACTGCTGTGTGACAGGGTCACTGGCCCAGGAGCTCCCAGAGATCCTCCCGTCTCCGTCTCTCACCTTGTTGAGCACTGGAATAGGGATGCATGGCACCTCGTGCAACTTCCCTTGGGTTCTGGGCATCAGACTGTGGTCCTCATGTTTATACATGTCACCTACTGATTTTCCCCAGCCCCCTAAGAAGTTTTTTTTTTTTTTTTTTAGAAAATAAAACAGGAAACAGGTAGCTTCAATCATCTTAATTTTTGAGTTTATGACTTAGATGTGGATGCACAAAACTGCAGCAGGGCCCAGCCATGGTCCTCCAGCCTCCTCGGTCACCCCTTAGCTCTCCTCCCAGCTGCCTGTCACATTTTGCTTAAGATGGAATGGCAGGTAGTAAGGACAGAAGACCTTATGGTTCATCCCATCACTTCAGAGACACCCCGCCCAGTGTCACAGGGAAGCAGAGACGTGACTAGCCCGTCCAGACCTCGCTGCTTATTCGTTTATCCACTCTAACAGGTGGTCCTACTCCTGGTTTTCTCTGCTAGGCTCTAGATGTCTCATGGTGTCACACAGGTAGTAGCCCACTCCTGAGCCTTCATCAGGACAAGAGCTTGATCGGTCCTCCGATGTGCCTAGGTAAACACTAAGCCGTGTAGATCGAAGACTAACACTAAATCCCTGCCCTCAAATATTCCCAGAGACTTACCAGGGAAGGCACAGTAGGGGTGTGGGAATTTGGGGGAGGGGAGATTTGTATACTTTATTTACAGGAGAAAAAAAAAAAACATGAGAAAGGAATTGTCCAGTGAGCTTCCAGGAAGTAACAGTTCAGTTTACTTAACCCAGATAAAGTTGATTTGGGGGCATTCATCTCCCTTGCTTAGATTTAATCCTCGGACTTCTCCTTTAACTCCAGGATTCTGTGTCAGCCCCCTCCTCATGCTCATCCAACATGAACTGTCTTGAATGTAGGCATGCTACTGCATACACGTTTCAATTTAACATGCCCAAACCTAGCTCTCGATTCTGCCTCTCAACCTGGCCCCCTCCAGTGATTTCCACCTTGGTGGATCTACTCTCTATCCAGCCATGCTGGGACATTTAGTTCTCAATTTCTCACCCTTGCACATCACAGCCCGTCAGAACTCCCACTGGCCTTTTCTCCTCCAACATGCTCCATATACAATGCTCACTTCCTCCCTTCCATGTTATCACAGTCCAGATGACAGTCAGCGCTCACTCACCATTGCAGGAACTGCCTCAGCTGTCCTTCTCCCCATACCCCATTCTGCATGCTCAATTAAAGTGTTCCCTTTACAATGCTTCAGGCTCAGCACCTTCTCAGGGCTTCCCTATCTTCTTCATTATAAAGCCAGTCCCACTTGCCTGTGAGGTCTGACCTCTGACCATTCTGTCTGAGCCATACAGACATGCCTGTGGTTCTCAGTGGCTGCCTCCACTCACTCTCAGAACTTCCCTCCAGCCTCCTTGTAACCACGACTGCACAGAAAGACCAAATCAGCGCTTTTCCTGTTTGTATGCTAACGTACACTTCCTGTACATTGCTTTTTCCAACCACATTGCCAGCTGGCGTTTTGCTGTCCACTGCTTTGTTTTGTTAGCTAGAATTTAAGCTCCCCGAGAGCAGCGACCTCTTCTATTCTATTCATAACTGTATTCCATCTCTAGGAGAATGCCCTGGCACATAGTAGGCGCCTAATACATAAATGAGGAAAGAGAGAGTCAGCAGTGTACTTTCCCACCATGATTCACTTGAGTGATCTGTGCTTGTCAAATGCCCCTCTTAGGTTAGTGTCATTGACCTATGTAATTTCTGTGTTTTCAAGCATGGCGCACCTGCAGGAGAAAAGGTACGCCCTGCCCGTGTGCTGGATTATTACAAATGGTTGTCATGTACTAGTCAACAAATTTTGTGACTTCAGTCTAATGCACATTGGGTTATCACCACTGCAATGTAACATATGACCAATGCAACCCAGGGAGAAAAGGGTTTGTTTGGCTTGCACTTCCACGTGGTAGTGCATCATGAAAGAAAGCTAGGACAGGAACTCAAGCAGGGCAGGAACCTGAAGGCAAGAGCTGATGCAAAGGCCATGTGGGATGCTGCTTACTGGCTTTCTCAGCCTGCTTTCTTATAAAACCTAAGTCCAACAAGCCAAGGGGTGGCACAACCCACAACGTACTGGGCCCTCCCCATCAATCACTAATTTAAAAAGTGCCTTACACTGGATCTTATGGAGGAATTTTCTCAAATGAGGTTTCCTCCTTTCAGATGTCTCCAGCTTGTGTCAGGTTGACATGGAACCCCCCATACATCATCTGCAAGAAGCACTGTACCCAAAGGTTAATTTTTTAAAGGGTAGTCCCAGGGTTCAATTAGAACCTGGGATACAGCTCTTGTGAAAAGGAACAGTGCGAATGTCTCATCGTGTGATTGAGAAAGGGCGAGGCAGCTGGCTTGCATCAGTAGTCGGGGCTGTCTGCAGTGACCTTTCCTGGACTTGAACACACACAGCCAAGCTCTGGGGAAAGAGACAGAAGCAAATATAACGGGAAAGTTGATTGTATGTGAGCAGCCAAGGCCAAAGTGTCTGTTTTATAGGGGGGTGTTCATGGTATTTGTCTGCAACAGAATCGTGTAGACAAACCACAGTGAGTCAGCTACACAAAGAGTACCCCCTGTCCAGTTCTGTTTCACTCCACAAGAGTTAGACAGCTTGGTCCCTCAACTTTGGAATGACACCCATCTGTTTGTGTGGTGGTGGGGTTCCCACTGCCCACTGCGCCATCTTAGGGTTCTCATCCAGTGTTAGGGAGACTGTACTATAATAAGGTCTTCCCAGTTAATGGATCCTTTAGGAGACTTACATAAGACTCAGGGTTGTGAGTGGAGCTAGATCACAATACAGTGTACTGGGAACTATTTTACAATGCACCTTAAAAATCAAAGCTTCGTGTAAAAAAAAAAAAAAAAAAAAAAAAAAAAAAAAAAAAAAAAAAAAAAAAAAAAAAACATTTACATAGAAATGATTCACACGACGTGTCCCGATGTCCCAGTCTGTTTACATTTTCTTCTGATGACAATAGAATGCTTTTTCAGTCCCCAGGTCACCATTAGTTATTTGGGGACAGATTTATCATTTAATAGAACCCTTTGGCACGTAGAAGATTTGTTTCAAAATTGATAAAAACAAAGAAAAATAATGATACATTCAAAAGATAAATGGAGAGAGAGAGAGAGAGAGAGAGAGAGAGAGAGAGAGAGAGAGAGAGAGAACATATTAAATAAGGCAAAGAAGCTTGATATGACTGATAGTTTGGCTTTTGCTGAGTGGACTGCTGCCCACCCCAGAAGCCCACCAGACTTGAAGCCACTGCAGTTCCAGCAAACAAATGGCAGCTGTCTAGGGTCTGGGGCCAGCCATCTGCTGAGAACAAATCAAGTCCAATTGAGTGATTTAGGGTAAATGACATTAAAAAAAATAAAAATACAAGCCCAGTGGGAATATTAAGAAAAAGGCTTGTTCAGAATTTTTAAAAATATACCTCAAGGACTCAAATAGTTACAACAGGTGAAAGCAGAACCCCCTTAAACCAAGAAAAGTCACTCACCAAAGCTGCCTGGGACAAGAAAAGCACATGGGTCTGTTCTTCATAATGACTGGCTTAGAGGGGCTGACCTTCTCCCTCTCTCCAAAAAAAAAAAAATCCCAAGACTGCAATTGTGCATGTACATCTATATTTTTCCCCAAGCGCTGATCAATGCAAAGAGCCATTTACTTGGATGATTTAGATTAGTGTCAAAGTGAATGTTTTGGTGTATCGACTCAAGTAAACTTTGCCAACTTTTCATTACAATAAAAAAGACCCCATAGTGAAGTAAGTTTGAATCCAAGCAAATGAAATCTTAAAGAGGCCCAGTGCTGGCTGGCGAATGGGGAGCTCTGAGCACAGAACACTGTGTCTAACCCAGTGGTTCCTAAGTGTGTTTGACTACTAACCAATATGAGTAACCCCTTCATTACTGTGACAAAATACCCAACACAAACAGCTTAAAGGGCAGAGTGACTTGTTCTGCTTCAGGATTTCAGAAAAATGCATTCAGAGGTCCAATAGAGCCACTGCTTCGGGCCTGAGGCAAATACATCACAGAGGTGGAAGAGCATGGAGGGAAAGGTAGCCAGGAAGAGTAGGGAGGAAAAGGTAACCAGGAAGAGTAGGGAGGAAAAGGTAGTCAGGAAGAGTAGGGAGGAAAGGGTAGTCAGGAAGAGTAGGGAGGAAAAGGTAACTAGGAAGAGTAGGGAGGAAAAGGTAACCAGGAAGAGTAGGGAGGAAAAGGTAGTCAGGAAGAGTAGGGAGGAAAGGGTAGTCAGGAAGAGTAGGGAGGAAAAGGTAACTAGGAAGAGTAGGGAGGAAAAGGTAGTCAGGAAGAGTAGGGAGGGAAAGGTAACCAGGAAGAGTAGGGAGGGAAAGGTAACTAGGAAGAGTAGGGAGGAAAAGGTAACCAGGAAGAGTAGGGAGGGAAAGGTAACCAGGAAGAGTAGGGAGGGAAAGGTAACTAGGAAGAGTAGGGAGGAAAAGGTAACCAGGAAGAGTAGGGAGGAAAAGGTAGTCAGGAAGAGTAGGGAGGGAAAGGTAGTCAGGAGGTGTAGAGGGAATTCGAGACAAGCTGTAGCCTTCAAAATCATGCCTTGGGCAACCTACTTCCTCTGAGTAGGCGCTGTCTCTAGAACTTTCTATAACCTCTTAATAGTGTTACCAGATATTGATTCCATTTATGAATCAATCCATTCATTGAAGGAGACCCTTCATAGTTCAGTTACTTTTCATTGACAAAACCTTTTTATTAGAAGCTGAGTCTTCAACACTAAATCCTTGTGGAAGATGCTTCATATAAAACCATAGCATAACTTTTGCTTCATCAAAACTTTTCTTTGATATTCTAAGCTGACTTCTTACATGAATGTTTCTTAGTTTCTACAGGTCTGATCCTGCCTAGACACCAAAACAAATGGAAAAATAAAGGAAATGTCAACATCTTGGCTTGCTGGTAGCTGTTAGTCTGGTGGGAGAGATGAACATTTATACAGTATCTGCATTGTACAGGCTTATCTGACCCCTTCATTTACAATCTAAGTGGTTTGCTGACTATCCTAGTGCATTTTCAGCTCTGTATCTCCTCTCCCATGATGTCTATTCCTAAAGGCAAGATTCAGACTTTGCACTTGTTTGTTGTTTCTAACGTAGAATGGCTATTTAATAAGACATTGAATGAGTACCTGATGGTAGATTCAAGTCTAAACTACTGAATTGTTTTTTGTTTTTAAGTTTTGTGACAATGAGATTCTTCCTGTAAGACTCATGCCTATAGGACACAATTGCCATAAAACTATTGAGTAATTCATTGGCCCCACTTTCCTAGGAGCCATCTTAATGCCACAGAAGTAACAAAGTTAAAGCATGCTATCCCTCCAGGCGACAAGCCATGGCAAACGAAAGCAATTACTCTCCTCATGGACACAGCTACAGTGTTAGAACTTAGGTCACATAGTCAATTTGACCTTGTAACCAGAGAGCGGCCAAGTTTCTGACTTTACATATGGGCATCTTGGGAATCAAGTGAACATTCAGCTACTCATTGTAGAATTTAGTCCAGATTAGGGTTAACCACAATTGGTAACACTTGGGGAGTTGTTAATTTCTTACTGGCAATTTCACTGTAAACTCCCTACATAAATTTCAGATTTGTGCTTGGCATTGTCATCCAAATTTTATGCACACTTATTTGATTTATATATGCTGGGAGGTTTCTAATTGTATAGCCATTAAGCACCTCTGATGCTCTAATAACTTTAGAATTCTTCAAAGCCACAAAAATTTAATTTCATAAGTGAAGGAGAAAGTGAATTTAGAGGGGACAGTTTCTATCGGGCTCCCTTACGAAATGTCAATATAGCATAGTGTCTGGGGTCAGATGATTCTCCATAGTTAAATGCTCTCTGGGCATTAGAGGAAGTCTGTAATATCCTTAGCACTTATCCACTAGATGCCACCAGCACCCCTGTTACCTGCTTACCTATGTGAGAGAATGTCTCCAGACACTGTATGAAGTACCCTGGGATGGGAAGATGTGGAGGGAAATCTCTTGGTTGAGTATCACAAAAGAAATCCTGGTGGTTAAAGTTAGTTTTAGGCCAGTAGTGTGAAGTTTCATTCCATGGATAAGCCATTTGTTTGTGCTGAGAGAACAGAAAGCCTTGTTTCAAATGCTTTAGAACTAGACAAATCTCTTCCTAGTCTGTGTGGCTTCGAACAAGTTATCTTCCCAAATCGCAGTTTCCCAATCTCTGTGAAAGATAGAACACCTGCTCTACAGCCTTTGCAAACAGTAGTGAGTCGTGTCCTTCAAGAACCGCCCCCCCACACACACACAAATGATGCCTGAGAAGTAGCAGGAACTCATTAGATATCCAGGTTCCTTTTTTCCTCCTGCTGTTCCCCACTCACTCCCTCCAGCCCTTTTCCTGATGTCTGGAATGAACACAGCCAAATTCTATGCCCTACAAATGTCTTGGTGGTTTATTTCCAATTTTCCCTCCTATAGAACAGATCTGCAGGAGCTAATATTATATCCAAACCTTATGTGAGCTTTGGAGAACAAAACAGCCTAAGTCAGCAATGGATAAATGAAAGCCTGAATCCACAGCTCTTTTTACTCATGTACAAGAACCTTCCAATAGAAGCAATACATCCACACACGCTGTGACTCTTCTTCAATGGCTCATCCTGTGCTCGGTGTGATAAGATTGTTGCTTGGCTAAACAGAGGCACAAGTATTGTCCTCCACCCAAACCCATCTTGATCACTCAAATAGACCGGGTTACTCACTCAGCAACATTGTCTGGGTCTTGGCAGAATGAAGCAGCTAGGCACCATGGGGAGAAGACTAAAGGTGGAAACATATCTGGTGTAGTCCTGAGCCTGGGCGACCCAGAGAGGAGACATATGGAAAGGCTTATGAACCTTATTTTCATTATGAAGGCATTATAACAACGTTACTAGCCACTTGGAGAATGAGGGAGGGAGAGAGGGCGGCGTTGATCCAGAGATCTCACACTCAGTACAACTGTTTTCATTTAAACATCGACTTCCAGCCCCGATCCTTCTGTGCATGTGATTTCCTTGGCGGCCACGATTTCACACACCCTCTCTTAGGCTCTTGACTCTGGACTAGATTACAAGTGCCCCTTCCTGCTCATTCTCCTCACAGTTCACATATTTAATGACTGCACAGATGCTCACAAAAAAGATTTTCCACAAAGTAACTATCCTTTGATTGAAGAATTCTTAGAGTCTAGTAATAAAATTCAGAGTTTCTAGTTGTGGGAAAAATAAAAAAGGAGTTGTGCTTTGTCTTAGTTAGGGTTTTACTTCTGTGAACAGACATCATGACCAAGGCAACTCTTATAAGGACAACATTTAATTGGGCTGGCATATAGGTTCAGAGCTTCAGTCCATTGTTATCATGGAAACAAGGTGGAAACATGGCAGCATCCAGGCAGGCATGGTGCAGGAGGAGCTGAGAGTTCTACATCTTCATCTAAAGGAAGCCAGAAACAGACTGGGCATTCTCAGGCAGCAGCTAAAAGGAAGATCTCCAAGCTTAACCCCACTGTGACACACTTCCTCCAACACGGCCACACTGTCTAATAGTGCCACTCCCTGGGCCAAGCATGTGCAAGCCATCACATTCCACTTCCTGGTTCCCATAGGCTTGTTCAAACATGAGTCTATGGGGGCCACAGCTAAACATAGAATAATTCAAAATACATTCTGTCCAACTTCAAAAGTCCCCATGGTCTATAGCAGTCTCTACAATGTTAACAATCCAGAATTTAAGGTCTCTTCTGAGATTCATTTGATCACTTAACTGTAATCCCAAAGCAAGACAGAAAAATGGCTAGGTAAACTCCAAACCTGCACCTCTATGTCTGATGTCAAAGTGGTCTTCAGATCTTCAAATCCTTTTTCATTTTTGTTGACTGCAACAAACTTCTTCCTTCTGGGCTGCTTCTACTCCCTGTTAGCAGCTTTCCTTGGCAGGTATCCTGCAGCTCTGGCATCTTTAACATCTTTGGGTCTCCAAGGTAGTTTCAATGTTACAGCTTCTTGTTCCAAGGTCTGGGATCCACACATGATCTTCTGGGCTTCTCCAAAGGGCTGGCTTCACTTCTCCAGCTCTGCCTTCTGTGGCACTTTAAACTCAGGTTAATCTAATACACTGTTGCTGTTGTTCTTGGCAATCATCCCATGGTACTGGCATCTCCAATACACTGGGGCCTTCTGTAGTAACCAGGCTTCACCAATATCCTCTCATAGGCTCCTTTCATGGTGCCAAGCCTCAAATCCTTTGTATGACTCCTTCAGTCCTGAATTGTCAACTTCCACCAATGACCATCCATGGCCTCTCACAGTGCCAAGCCTCAGCTGTTCTTCATGATGCCTTTGTGCCTTCAAAACTAGTACCACCTGGGTAACTCTTACACATTACCAAGTACAGCTGCAGCATGAGGTACAACCTTGGCTGTCTCTGGAACACAGCTTTTCTTGTGCTCTCAGAAAATATTTCCCAGATTTCACCTCAGTGATGTTGGTCTTTTCTTTATCACCACTAATTCCATAGCTCCAGCTGACCAACATCAATTGTTACGGTAGTCTCCTTTTCCTCTTGACTATAAAGCCAGAGACACATGGCCGAAGCTGCTGAGTTCTGCTGCTTGCAGAAGCTGGAAAATGCTCCCCTTGTTCTATTACATCACTGGCTTCCTCTTTTCTAACTCCTTTACTACCTAAATTTGGCTGTCCTGGATCTTGATCTGTAGATTGACCTTGAATTTAGAGATCTGTATGCCTGTCTCTTGGGATTAAAGGTGTGGATCATGACACCTGAATTTAAGCTTTTTTCACCTAGAACTTTCTCTATTCCAAGCTGGCCTTGAACTCAGAGTTCTACTTGTCTTTGCTTCCTAGGATTAAAGGTTTGTACTAAGTTGCCTGGAGCTAACTTATCTGGGTGAGATCTTGCCCCAAGGTCATTACTCCCTTAGTTCAATTTAATATTCTGGAACACAGGATTCAGCTCCATTTTACTTCCTGGTGTCCCTTTAATACTTGAACCATATATTTTGTATTTTTCCTTTCTCAACTTGCTTCTTTTCATTAAAATGTTCTTCATAAGAGTGAACTTTAGTAACCATACCACAGAATTTACACCAGGCTGTTTTGAGACTTCCTTTTTCAAAGCAATTAATCTAAATCTCTTCACCTTAACCTCAGGCAGACTCTTTGGATAAGGGCAAAAAAAAAAACAAAACAACAAAAAAAAAAAAAAAAAAAAAAAAAAAAACAGCCATGTTCTTCCCGAAAATACTACAAAAACAGTCTTTAGACCACATACTGAAATTCTTCTGCACTGAACCATCTTGGGCCAGGTCCAAAAAGTTCAAATCACTCTCAGTAACAGATTCTTCCATATTCTTACTAGGATAGCCTATTAAGCCCCATTTAAAGCCTTTCAGTGCTTTTCAAACCCTAAATCCCAAAACCCACATTCTTCCAAACAAAAGCATGGTCAGGCCTATCACAGCAATACCCCAGTCCCTGGTTCCAACTTCTGTCTTAGTTAGGGTTTTATTGCTATGAACAGACACCATGACCAAGACAAGTCTTATAAATGACAGCATTTAATTGAGGTTGGCTTGTAGGTTCAGAGGTGCAGTCCATTGTCATCAAGGCACGAACATGGAAGCATCCAGGCAGGCGTGGTGCAGGAGAAGCTGGGAGTCCTATATCTTCATCTGAAGGAAGCCAGGAACAGATTGGGCATCCTCAGGCAGCTAAGGGGAAGATATCCAAGCCCACCCCCCACTGTAACACACTTCCTCCAATAATGCCACACCTTCTAATAGTAACACTTCCTAGGCCAAGAATATACAAACCATCACACACTTCTCCCCTCTGAAGATAAAAATCTGAAAAACAGGACTACTAGGTATGAAAACCTACAGATATTCTACAGTTTAAATATGGAATTATAAAATTATCTTAGAATACATTTTTGGATTATAAGAGCTAATTATGGACTATTAAAATAAATATGTATACATGATAAAAAGAAAGTCACAAGAAATAAAATTTATTCATGGTTCTTTAATTCAACTATTAATTCTTTTCCAAACTTTTCTCCAAGTTCACCTTTTCTATATGCATCTATCTAAATTTAGTTTTAGTATAATATTTTCAAAACTAGGGTCACTAAGTGTTAAGCAATGAAGCATATTAGTCTACAAGGCTAATATGTAATATGTAATCAGTGGGCTGATCTACTAAGCAAAATAAAATAGTCTTGTTAGAGTGCATATAATGGGTGGTTGTAGGCATTGGATCTCTACACACACACACACACACACACACACACACACACACACACACACACACCAGTCTTATCATTCTTTTGCACGTCATCTGTCCATCCTCCCTAACAACAGGAAATCTCTAGGAACCCCATTTGATAAAATCTGGCAGGGCTGTGAGAGTCTGTAAGGCACAGCCAAAGTGACCTTAAACACTCTTTGAGAGGGTCTAGGCTGTGGTACAGTATTGTAAGTCCAACCTGTTCACTTTATCTCCATTTTGGGAAAGAGCCATGTTCTTCAGCTGAGCACCAGATGAAGTAGTTGGCTTGCAAAGAAACCATGTTGCCTAAAACATACAAATCTTTAATTACAATATTCAACAGAATGAAGGATTAATGGGAACTAACTCTAAAGGAAGAATGCATTGTACAGATGTATATTTATATATTCAAGTGTCTATCTCCAGAATTTATTGGATAGAATGGCATTATTCTCTGTCTCTATCTGTCTCTCTGTGTGTGTCTCTCTCCCTTCCTCTTTCCCTTCTTTCCTTTTTCTCATCCTTCCCTCTTCTTTCTTCTCTCCGTCTTCATGGTTACTCTTTGAGTTATGTGCACATAAGTTTCATTCTGTAAGCAGCTATTACTGTTATTCCCTCCTCACAACTACAAGTCCATAATTCATGGCCCATTCCTTTTGCTGAATGTCAGTGGTGTTGAGTTCTGCCCACTGATGCCAGGTGTGTTTCCTGCAACAGTGGAGAGAAGCTCTTTTCCCTTGCCAGTGGAGAGCTTTGTTAAATATGTATCACCCCCTAATTACAGCCATGTTTGTCCTAATGTACCTTCCAGGAGTCTTAGTTTCCTACTTGGCCATGAATATTGCTCTGGGAAAGAAAGGCAATGGGTCTTGAGAAGATCCTGGGCTTCTGTCAGCCCTAAAGAGTAGCAACAGAGACATGGAAATTGCAGTGGCTTAGAGAAGTGGTGTATGTTCCTGAGATGGCCTCTCTGCAGCCCCAGCTCCAGCAGCCTGATCCCAGATTTATGGATGGCACCTGGTGGAACAGTGATGCAAACCCAATGTGAAATCCAAGTACATCCTCATCTATCTCTGTTTGGATTTGTTTTGAGTTTTATTAATGACAGAGGATTTGATTAAACAAAGTTTACACTGTAACCAGCTCCAGCTGGACCCAAGCATCAGTGGGAAACCCCAATTCCCCTGATGTCCTTTTGTCCTTTTCCGCTCATGATTTCTTTCCAAAGCATTCTCTCTGAAGCTGATAATGGTGAGGTCATACAATCTCATTTATTTTAAGGACCAGTCTGGCTCATCCAGACCCAGCAACCCCTGGGATGAAGGGCTTTTGTGTTGAACGTGCTGGTTGTCAGGGACGTGGCCATGCCCTAACCTGTGTGATGAAATCTGTCTACCAAAGCAATGCTATCACTGGATTTGGGCTCAAAATTAGAACTTCCGCAGAAGAACTCACACTGTGATAAACTGTTCATTGAAACGTCACCAAGATTGTTTTGTAAGGTTACCAGAAGCTGATTCAATGAAACTTGCCTTTGTTGGCAGGATTGTTATTCATTACAAATGGTTGTGATCACCTACTCTTTGGGCCTTTTCTCTAGGGACACTCAGAAATCATATCTCAGCAATACAGGCTAAGGAGTGTGGCTCTGTCTGAAGTTTGTGCAATTGCTTGTCTCTACCATCTTCAAAGTCTTTTCTCAGTCTGAACCCTGCTCTTCTTTGACTGTTTCTCTTGTGGCTATTTCAGGAATTTCTTCTTCCTTCTATTTCTGCCCCTCTGCCTCCAGACATCCTTCTCCACCCTTCTTTTGCATTGCCCACTCCTTCTGCCTCTCATCTCACCATCCTTGATGGTATTCCCTTATCTCTTCTTTGTGTGTGTGTGTGTGTGTGTGTGTGTGTGTGTGTGTGTGTGTGTGTTTGAACATGAGTATCTGTGCACAGGTATGTAGAGTCCAGAGATGGATGCCAAGTATCTTCCTCAATTGCTCTCTACCTTGGTTTTGAGACAGGGTCTCTCACTGAACCTGGGGCTCACTGGTTGGCTAGACTAGCTGGCCAGCAAATCCCAGAGATTCTCCTTTCTCAGCCTCCCCAGCACCAAGACTACAGGCATGCACAATACAAACCTGGAGTTGTATATAAGTGTTATGGATCCAAACCCACGTTCACATGTGTGTGCTTGCACCTTGCTGAAGGAACCATCATCTCAGATCTCTTGATCACTTCTTCCTGGAGCTGTGTCTGCCTCTTCCTGGTTCTTCCGTTTCCTTCTATCATGACATCAGATTTCCTAAGGGTAGGGCAAATATCAAATGCCAGGTTGATCCAATTCCATCTGATCAGAGCTCATTCATTCTTGCCACTCCACTCATCAGGCTCCAAGCTGATGGAAAACGAGATGGGCAACTCTCCCTCTAGCTCAGATCTGGGATCAGCCCCAGCCTGACCACTAATTAAAATCAGCAGATCCAGTACCTCTTCTATCTCTGTGCCAGAATTAGTCAGATTTCCCATGGTGCTTGTGAGACAGGGCCAAGCTTTATGATTAACAACCAGAGTGTGTCCTTCTGATGTAGCTGCCAAAATGCCATTGTTAATCTGTAGGTAATAGCCAATTTTCACAGCTTAAGAGCCCACTGATGGTCATTTTGTGTTCACTGCTCTTGAGGATCCCAAAGAAGTTCTCAAAGTCTCTTCTAGTGGGTTTCTAGAAGCAATAAACTAATGAGCTAGGTGAACTTGCAGACTTTACAAGTTGTATGCTTAGCAATGGGGTAGCCAATATGAAACCATCAGCTCAGTTCATTATGGCAAATCAAAAGGAGGAGGCACCCTCTCTTCTGCCTAACTGGTCTGTGCCTTTTTCATGGTATGAGATTTGTATACTTTTGGGAGAAAAGTATTCCACCTGTTGAGAATAAAAGCATCTACATCTTTCTTGAGAAGAATCTTGCTGGAAATGGAACACTTGTTTTTGCCTTGTGATTTACTTCTGTTGAAAGAGGTACTCAACTGGGAGAGCATGAAGCCCGAAAGTTGATTCCTGGTTGAGGGTTTCATATAAACAGGGAGAATAAATTCAGCAATCCAGATGGACCCCATTTCTGGTTTTCTATTTGCCATTGAATAGCTTCATGTTTCTTTCTGTTCAGTGTTCTTGCTTTCAAACCACTTCTTGGTGGTTTCTTGTTTTAGAAAGTGACAAATGGGGGAGGGGGCTGTATGTTTTGGACTAAGAATGAAATCATTAGGATGAATTTCTATTCTTGTCGCCTGGAATTCTACTCTGGTTCTGATTAAGCACAACAAAGATATTGTATTTGATGCTTTCCTATAAATGTATGAAATGGTTTGCTATTGCATGTCCATGAATGGAAATATTAACAGACTCTGCTTGGCTCCAGCCTCTGGCTTGGTCTTCACACCCAAGAAGCCAACCAACAGAAAATCGCATCGCCATCTCAAAGCAAGTAGCTCACATCTTGCCTGTGATTTTTCTTTTGGACATAGAAAAGGCATTTGAAACAGGCACATTCTAATTTCTATACCATTCTCAGTAAAGAGCAACTCAACATTTCTAAGTCACCAATCTTCTGTGACAACATGCATTTTTATCAGAGTAATGGCTCCTTCCAGGCCCTATTAGAAGTGGTTCAAGTATTTCAGTCAGGATAAATTTGTTCTCTGGGCTTCTTCAAGGAAAGACTCCTGACAGAGAAGTGGAACAGACACTGTGTTCTGGAAAACTGTTCTATATTTTTTTGTTTGTTTCTACTTATTTGTTTAAAAATTGGGTAAATTTAAGAAAAGAAAATATACAAAATCCAATGCATTTAAGACACATGTCATTGAAGCAGAAATCAACACTCCACCTCAGTATCCTTGGCTTCTTTGAGTTTATCAGATGAGAGCAGGGTGCTGAGCATCAGCAGGAGGCTGTCTCTGGGTGATAGAATGAGTCTCTGCTTCTGTAGGATGGGAAAACACTGTCAGAAGACATTTTACTACTTTTTATACAGGAAACCTGGGGTAGTAGGATCTGGCAGATTATGCACAATAGAAATTATTTCTCATTAGTAATATTAGATGTAAGTGCTCATTGTTAACTGGCATAAGCCAGTGAAACACCTAATATTTTAACACACCAGGCTCTGCTCCCTCAACTCTCACATCTACAATGAAGCTTTACACCTTTCATGACTGTCTGAGAGATCTCTGTCCCGTCCTGTTCTCTCTTCCCACAAACACCAGCTCAAACCCAATTTCAGTTCAGTCATCAGAGAGGCCAGAAGTAACAAGTGACAAGGAGTTCAGGGCCTCCATCTAGGGCAGCTGACCAGTCACTGCTCATGTAAAGGTGGAAGGGTCTAGCCTTTATTCTCAGGAGTTAGTTCTCTATTTCAGGTGGGAGACGATTAACTCCATGGGAGTTTTTCATTCCAGAAGATGAGGTTGGTTCAGAGATTTCCTTTCTGCAGGATCTTAAGTGCTAGATCTACTTGCCTTCAGATAGGAAAAGCCTCACAATGGCCTGTAAACACTGCACACATCTTCAACACTGCATTAAGCAAAAGGAAGTCCCTGTCTCGTTTTGGAGAAGCCAGGGACATAATTCCTCATTTTGGTCTTTACATTTGTTTTTCTATGATATAGATGTAAATCTCTTATGGCAATTATAAGTATTGAATTTTTTTAGATAATTCTAAAGTTTGTTAAGGTCTAAACTGAAAATTGTCTTAAAATATGCATTTCCTTTGAAAGGAAAAAAGAGAGAAGATAGGGAGAGAGAAGGAGAAAGCTTGTGGAGGGGAGGGAAGGAGTGTAGAAATTCTAAAATTTCTAAATGAAGCTTGAAAATTATATAATGTATAGGAAATTTGATTTCATGGACAGAGCTTGATCACCACTCACTTGGGACCTGCACAGACCTCAGTAGTTGAACCACTCTGGGAATTACTTACCAACCTCAAGAGCTGACTATACCCTGCCTCTGTTAGCTGGCCCAACAGAAGGCTGTTAGACTTTGATTGCTCTTCACTTTTTGGAGCTGGTAATGATAGTGATGGCAGTGGTGGTCTGACAGTGATGGAGCTGGTAATGGTGGAGTTGGAAATAGTGGTGGCAAAATGGTTAAAGTGGCCATGTTGGCTGGATGGTAGTTGTCTTGGTTACATTCTTTGCTGCTCTGACAAAAGGGTTTGTTTTGCCTTACAGTTTTGGGGTGCAGTTTCCTTAGGGCAGGGATGTCCTGGTGGCCAAAGCATGAGGCAGCTGGTTGCTCACTTTGTTTCTTTAGCTGGGATAGAGAGAGAGATGGAAATGAATGTTTATGCTCAGCTTGCCTTCTTCTCTTTATGCAGCCTGTGATCCCATCCCATGGCATAATGTCACCCACATAGGCAGATCTCACCTCAATTAAATGAACCCTGATAATCTCTCAAGGCAAGTTTAAAGACTTGTCTTCTTGGTGACCCTGGATCCTGGTATATTAGGCAACACAGCAGTGGTGACTGGATAGAAGTGGTCAAGAAGTGTCAAGGCTGGTGATGGTGATGTTGGTGTGATGGTGGTGCTGATGCTGGGATGATCATTGGGCTGTTGCTGGGATGATCATGGTGCTGATGCTGATGCTGTGAGATCATGGTGCTGATGCTGGGAGATAATGGTGCTGATGCTGGGATGGTGTTGGTACTGATGCTGTGATGATCATGGTGCTGATGCTGGGATGATCATGGTGCTGATGCTGGGATGATCACAGTAGTGATAGCGTTGGCCACAATAGTGAGGCCATTGGAAATAATGTTCCCATGCTCTGTAAATCTGAGTAAGGACTTGGTTTACATAAGTGCTGTGATAGGTTTGGGGAGTGGATGGAGAAAACGGAATCACTTGGGTCTTAGAACTTAATGGGCTAAAGGACACAAATAATGTTCAGCATGTTTCTTTGTGTAGAGCCACCTATGTGCCTGTTGAGATAATTCCTCTCCTGGAGACATAGTGGGGCAAAATAAACACACTTAGGCATACGTTGTTCTACTGGTTGGAAGATTCTGAAATTTTGTTGATATTTTGTTTGACTTTTCCTTTTATTCTCTACTTTAGCATTTTTGTCTTGTTTGTTGTTGTTGTTGTTTTTTGGGGTTTTTTTTGGTTTTTTTCGTTTTGTTTTTGCCTTAATCTATGTTTTGGGGGTGCAGAAATCAGGTCTGTGAAAAGAAGGGAAACTAGAAACAGTTCAAAAGTCATTTAAGCACCTACCTTCCTGAGACCTGGGTAACACTCCTTAGACCAGGCATGGGGCATGAGTGGAAGGCCTTCGAGGTGCAGCTCTCTTAGCAGACAGGCCTGGTTCTAGGAATCTGGCTGATTCACACAGAAAGGAGTGAGATGCTAACAAGTGGTTTCCATTATTGTCCTGCAACCCCCACCTACAGACAGTCCCCACCAGGGCTCGCATGTGTGTGCTGAGCTTTCTCATTTTTCATCCTTTCCTGGGTTATAACTAAACAATGAGGAGATTGCCTGGCTCACTGGATTGCATAACATAACTGGTGACCAGACTAGAGTACAGCCTCCTCCAGCAAAGTGCTGGACAACAAAATACGCAGCCTGGGATAAGAAAGGGGTTTGTTTCGTACAGCACCTGTGTACACTGAGGGCCAGACAAGGGCCTGTTCCCAGCAGCACCTGTTGGCCCACAATGTTGTGTGCCCCCGAGTGTGTATCATCAGAGTGCACAATATTCCAGAAATTGTGCGTTGGGGCCTTTTCTAATATAATGTGAAATAATGATTCACTTTAGAGCAGCTGTGGGAAGAGTTTTTCATTCTGCTCAACAAACATTCCTTAAATGCCTACTCCAGGACATCCCTGTGGATAAAAATGCACCTTAACTCTTAAGAAGTAGGTAATTCAACAGACACCTAAATTTATCCCAAGCCTCTAATGACTGTGAGCCTGAGCGTGCTTCTCTCCAGCGCTTTCTCCTGTGGCTCACTTTCCCTCTCAGGCAGCAATTACCCCAAAGCAAAGATGTTCCCAGCCTCACAGGCAAGTTCCGGCAATTGCTCCAGGTCACCTTGTTCAGGGAGCTGCAGCCATGAGGAAGCGACTTCCTCCCACTGACTGGGACAGAGCTGGAGAAAAGGGATAAATCATGTCAAAAGCAAGTGTTTCTGTTTTCTACTCAGTGCCCCTTTGGCAGGTGACTGACTGCGGCTCAATGCCACGCAGCTGTGAAGACTGCTCTGCACTCTCAGTCCCATTGAGCATTCTAGTCACAGCTGGGACACTAAGCCACAGTCCCCCTACCATCTGCAGGAGAGGGGCAGATAAAGACCTAGAAGGAACACTGCATCATTTCTCTTATACACCCATGTCTGCCAGTACTTCATTGCCCTGCTTTGGCCAAGTGTCAATAATAATAAAGAATTATACAGAATAATAAAAATATAAAGAAGACTAGGTGAAATTCATTGGACTAACGAGATGTTGTGTAGTAAGTAGCCTAAGTATTATTTTGTTAATATTCTACACTCAAGGTGGAAGTGATATTTACTCTAATTTTTTTTCTTTTGAGGTAGCACTGGGAGGAAACCAGCTTGGTGTGTGTGTGTGTGTGTGTGTGTGTGTGTATGTGTGTGTGTGTGTGTGTGTGTCCCCCTCCCCTTCTCCCTCCCCCTCCTCCTCTCTGAACTTCAGTGTCTCAAGCCTTCTTTTTCAGCTAAGGCTTATGTAAATGCTAAAGCAAGTTAGTTTCTATTTCTCTGAATCTTAACCATGTAAACTAGCTCTTTAAGAGCCACAAGTTGAATGATGCATGTGTGTGTGTGTGTTCTCTCCTCTCTGGAATTTTTAATTACCCGAAGTGTCCTGAGCCTCTGGAGACAGATGCACTCTGTGCTTCTTTGTTAGCTCTGGAGTGAATCTCCTCAGAGCCTTCCTTTTGTGCATATTGTTGTCGTCAAATAAACTCTAAAAACGAGAAACACTAGAGGATGGGAAATATTCTAAAACGTAAGTACATGAGAGTCAAGTGACCTTAAGAGACAACAGCTTTTCGTCACCCCCAACCTTTGCTGCTGAGATGTTAGATGAGTCCCCTTAACATATCTCATGGATGTGCATCCAAGGCTCTCCTCTAGTGGAAACCATTTACAACTTGGAACTGGAGTGTTGAGGCCAGACACAGGAAGTGGCTGAAGCGGCAGCCCACACCCCACCCCCAATCCCAACAAACAAACCCATGAATCAATTCATTTCCAGCGCTCTTAGCCTGGGGTAAATGGGGATCGTCATGTGTGACATGCCCGGGCAAAGCTGGTGGTTATCTATGTCATGCCTTGATTCGGATTCTCTGGCTGTGAAGCCAGCAGACAAGTCAGGAAATGTCAGTGCAGAGGAGTGAGGGGGTTCAAAATCAGTGGCAGCTGTTGCTCCAGAGTTGTGAGGAGGTGTTCCCGTGGTATACTTGGTCCTAGGCATTTGTGATCCCTGTTTCTTGAAATGGGTTAAGTAGGTGAGATCACTGTCACAGTGAACCCACAGTACAACTTAAACAGAAATGTCCTCAGCATGGATACTTACCCATTAAGGCAGCATTTTGCTAGAACCCATACATCCAAGTCTCTGGCTTTCTGCTATCCCTCGCTGATTGAAGGAAAGGCTGCCTAGCCTTTTAAAAGCATCAGACATCACCCCCACACACACCCTCCATGTATCTCTTAAGCTGGGATCTTTCCAGGTCTTTCTGGAGTTATGGATATTTAGCTCAATTCCTGGAGTTACATCTGACTTGCATTAGAGAATCATGTGCTGTAACATTTCTTGTCCTACTGCTTGGAAAACATGCCACACACTGAGAGGAATAGGCTAGCTCAAGAAGAACTGAGGACATGGGCCCCCAGAAAGTAAATTCAACAAAGGGTCTCGGTCTAAGTTAACATTTACTAGTACCATTTGCTCTTATCCACATCTCCCGTTCCAGGTTGTCATCTGTGATCTCCTGTAACCTGGAGACCGTTATTATTCATCGTGAACATCGACTCCAAGTAACCAAAGTCACCTTTGTTCCAAGTACTGCTGTCTGTACATAGTTAGAAGCATGGAACAGACCAGGCAAAGACCAAAAGCATAGTTGAAATAGATCTTTTTCTTGTGGTTTAAGGATCAGCCAGTTGGAACCGAAGAGATGTTTTCTTAAGGATGCAGAGAAGTTTGCAAAAACTATTGGATTATTTTGGCACTCAAACATAGATTGGAGATATATCATTAGTATTACCAAGTTGATGAGCCAGGCTATATGGACTGCCATTTAGCAATACATTCTTGCAAAACTGTTCTGCCCTTAAGTCTCTGTCGTGGAAGGCTGCTTTGTGTTTAGATAGCTTGTCTGCAGCACTAATGTCCTTGTAATTAGCCATACTTTGAAAGCCTCTCTGTGACATTGCACATTAGAGCTCATGAACTTCTGCAGTAAGGTAGAGCCATGCTGGCTGTGGCCAGCTGCACACCATAGAAGACTGCTCACAGTTACAGCAAATCCTCTTTCATTCCAAAGCTGAAGGGCAGCCAACCACAATGGCTTCTTCTTTGATCTGCTTGACTCTGGGGAAACGCTGAGAGAGCTTTTGTAATTCACCTCAACATTTCTCAAGGAGCCATAGGACCAATTCTCTTTAAGGAATGTGACAAGACACTTTAGAATTGTCAGCATCAGACAATTTGGTGAAAGAGAATAATAGTTTCGCTGAACCTTTATGCCTTCCTAACTCCTTGGTGCCAGATGCACTATTTTCCTACTGGATCTGCCAAAACCACTAAATAGTTAAAAAGACATCAAAACAGCTCAAAGTGGCCCAAACTGAAGTTTGTTTTTTAAAAAAGAACAACAAAAGACCTCTTAGTCAGCAAACCTTGCAGTCACATTTCTTTCTAGAAAATGACTGATTAGGCTAAGAATTAGAAAAACAGATTGACAGCATAAAAGACCTCCAGCTCTCTTCCCTTTGTACACAGTCACAGAGGGAGAGATGACAGACAGGGTAAAGTTTAGAAGAATGGCTATAGCAATGAAAATCACAACAGCAGCACCAAAATTGCCACACCCCAAGAACATGTTCTCAATGCTAGACCTAAAGTGAGATTTTCTCACTCAAAACTGCACCAGGCAGAGGCAGAAGGAAGAGGGACATAGCATCCTGGCATCTTAGAACAATGTAACTTGCCTTAGAGACTGGCCATTGCTTCATTGGAGCACATAACATGTAAGAGGTCCTATAAGTCAACCAACCGTCCTCGAATCTTTGAAATTAAAAAAAAATAAATAAAAGAGTCAGCAGACATTTCTGAACTTTTTATATTAAGCCAGCATGGCTCCAACATTGAAGAATCTTTTTAAAGTGGCCTGACAAAGTCAAAATGAACATCTCCCACTTCATAGATGTCAGTGTCTCTAGATAGTGAGGGGTTGCAAATACAACCTCCCCTACATTTCCTTGTTTTTCATAATATGATTGCACCTTTATTTTATGTTTTCTAGGATATTGATTTCTTGATAATGACTTTCTCTTCGTTGGCTCATCAAATGCACCATCAAGTGTCCTCTTTCTTCCTCTTGTTCAGAGTGACTTTAGAGCTGGCCTTACCTTCGGATCTCCTAGGGAGGTTTTGAAAACTCCTAGTGAACAAACAGTGCTTCAAGCCAGTGAAGTCAGGCTCCCTGGTGGGACACAGGTAGCACAGTGGGTGTGTAAAACTGGCTTGGTGGCTCAACCATGTGTCCAGGGTTGAGAGTCACTGCTGCAGAGGACCAGAGGACAGTGGAAAGCAGAGACCAGATGACTGGATAGAGTCTTGCATATTTACATATGAAGGACTTATGGGGATGTCCACCACTCCCCGTGAATTACCAACAGAAGCAAGTTGCTTGGGTTGTTGATTGAACTTGGATAGTTGATTGAACTTTAACAGTTAAGCCAAAATACTTTTAAGACATAAAGAAAGTAAAAGGTTGGGGAATGTAGGAAGACAATGATCAGAGAGTCAAACATACAGACTTATTTCCGGGATCTTCAAAAGAATTCTTCCATCCTCCAGTTCCTAGAAGACTCTGGGCTGGTTGTTCATGGGTTCTAAGATGAGCGGTCTCATGGAAGGCTACAGTCAAGTAGGTAGTTCACAGCAGAAGATCATCTCTGAGTTTGTCCTCTTTGGCTTGGATCTCTCATTCTATAGAGAGAGTATTAGGCAAGGTTCTCTAATGGAACAGAATCAATAGAACATGAATAGTAAAGGGGTATTTTGTTAGTTTGGCTTGCATATAGGTGCTGAGCAATTCAATTCAACCACGTCTATCTGCTTGTTAGAGAGACAAAGAACACGGTAACTAACTGCTCAGTCCATGAAGCTTGAATCCTCAAACTAGTCTCAAACTAGAAAGTATGGGAGTTCCCTGAAGAGCCACTGTTATAAAATCCATGTTAGGGTGAGGTCAGCAGAGGATGACACAGCTGTGCTAGACATACTTACCCCGAAGCAGAAAGGAAGGCAGGTCCTCTCCACTGCTGGTTCTTGGAACCTCTTTCTACCTGAGCCAACCCTTGATAGGAGCATCCCACATTGAGAACAGACCTTCTACCTCAATTAATCCTCTCTAGAAATCCTAGATCATTTTCATCCAGTCACTTGGAGATAGCCAAACACAGAACCTTACTATTCTTAAGCTTAGATGATAGATAGCAATATAGTAAATAGGAAATCCCAAGCTGTCTTGTTTCTAGTACTCAGGATATCTACCCAGTACTTTGCATTACTAAGAGGTTTTAAGATGCAGTGGTACCATTGCTACAGTGTATCAGACCAGGTTGGACCGGCAGAGGCCAGATTTCAATAGGAGTTCATTGTTCTATAAGAAGGACTATAAGGTAGTTTATAAATGAGTTCCCTTTCCAGATATTTATCAGGAATATGAGATCCATTGGATGTTCTTTTAAGTAATTGTGAGAGCAATTAGGTATTTAAAAATAGGTATAGTTTAGTTTGCTTGTCTCTGGAGTATTTGCATTAGAATTTGGCAATATTTGAATTGGATTTAATTTTAGAGCCTCAGCCTTACTTAGGACAAGACTAATGCAGCAACACCTATGAAAATCAGTAAATATTGTTGGCAGGAAATTCTCTTTCCTGCAGCAAACTGCTGTGCCAGCAATGTACAAGAGAAGAAGGGCCTGGAAGATGTGAGAAGGAGTCTCAAATCTAGCCATCAGGCAGGAAGATGGTATGGTCAGGAGAATGGTGAACACCAAGGTTACCTACATAAGAGGCTATGGATATATGACACACACTCTCTCTCTCTCTCTCTCTCTCTCTCTCTCTCTCTCTCTCTCTCTCTCTGTGTGTGTGTGTGTGTGTGTGTGTGTGTGTGTGTGTGTGTGGACTCCATCTCCAAAGAGGGCAGAGCTGTGGATTATGTTTGTATAATTTATATTGGCAGCCTCTCTAATTCCAATCACTTAGATTAGAAGACATCCAATAGAGGAATATCTAGAATATTTGCAGACAGTTACTTTTCCTTTTCTAGTTGTTCCATGGATTAAAGGTGAATGTTTGTTGTGTATTGTGGAAAGCAAGTAGGCGGGCTGCAACAATGGGATTCCCAAACTCACGCTCCCCTGCTGATATAAAGGCCTACCATATATGCCTTTCATTCTCGCCCACACTCCAAACCTTGTCACAACCAGCTCTTGAGCTAAAAGGCTGTGTAGTGGTTTTTCTCTCCATTCTTCTGAAGCTCCTACTCATCCTTAAGAACCCTGCTCAGACGTTACCCTTCATGAGCATATGACTCTGTGAATGGACAAAATAGGTTCCTGGGTTCATTATGCTTCCCCATCATGATACATACATAATGTGCACTCTGATCATCACACTCATTTAAAAGCTTAGCTTGCTCTGACCCTTCCCCTCTAGATGATTTGCTATATGAAATATTGTGTCTTAACTTTCTCTGAGTTCCTAGCACCTAGCACCTGTGTCTGGCCCAGGGTCTGAAATTCCAATGTTTAATTGATGAGATTAATGATTTCAATGTAAGGGTGGTGAAAAGATTGGTTATTTGTGGTGTCTTAGACTCACAGAGGACCAGAGCCAGAGGGACCTGAGTTGTCATCTGTTCCAACAACTTCTCCTCTAGGTGACACAGAGACATTCAGAGTGATGTCTTACCCAAGTATCAGGAAACTGAGTTAGGGCACAGGTCTGTGGCTTCCAACCCTTACAACCTGTGCAGTTCATCCAAGCCCCCAGCAGAAGGGCTTGTGAAACCAGTGAGTGCTCCCCATGAGTGATGAGGCTAGAAACACATACCTCCTATCCCAGACACACCCTCCCCACAGGCTAAGCATGACCAGGTATAGCATTGAGATGTTAGTTGTCACAGAATCTCACAGAATTTTTTTGAAGAACATTTGAGCAAGGTTTTCTCCATGCCTGGTTTTGCAGTTGTATATCAGAAGGTTTGTCTGTTGGTGTTCAAAACACAAAGGCAGTTTATTGAACAGTGTTTAGAAGGAAGAGGGATAGAAACATCCCAGCCTCCGATGCCATGCTTCCCAGTAACGCGGAAGCCACTCCTGGGCCCCTTCCTCCTCCCCTGCTCTCCAGCCCCTCTTCACAGCAAGGCAGTTGTTTCTTAGGAGGTTTACATGACATCTGCTGCCCCAGGAAAAGGAAGCAATTGGGGAGGTAGGGTTCAAGGGCGCCAAGGCATGGCCAGATGAAGGGTTTATGGTACTCAAAAAAGTATAGACAATAAGGACAAAGGTGTGATTCTTGAGCTTCCTTTATAGACTTTCTTCACAGTCATCGTCCATTTGTCCTTCAACATTACTATGACACTCATATGCTTAAAGCCCCCATTCCCTTCTTGTTTGCCCCAGGGATGCAACTGTGGCCCCTGGCTTCCTCTCCAGCTCATCTCACAGGTCTCCTCCTTAATGCTAGCTACTTTGACTTATCTGTGCCCAGGACTCTGTGATTTACTCTTCCTTCCTTCCTTCCTTCCTTTCTTCCAGAATACTCTGTCCATCATTTCTTAAAATCAGCTAGAGGGCAGCTTCCTGGATAAACTCCTTTCTGAGCACTGTGTCTACATGCCTCCCCTCCCCCATCCTGTCTCTCTCATTACATCATACCTGTTCTCTTCATGGCACATACAGATTCTCAAGTTATTTATTTGTATTGGACTGGGAAGTCCACAAGGGAGGTCAAGAACTTGCCTGTTTATGTACTGTTGGGCCTCCAGCACCAGGAGCAGTGTTTGCTCAGGAAATGAATGAATAAATGAGTGAATGAATGAAGCACCTACATGTATCAGGTTGACATAATTAGTAGGAAAATAATGCCTAGAAGTTATAATTTAAGGCATATTTCCCCCTCACTGTGTCATCTCCATAGCTTCTGATTCCTGAAATTTGATTTTTAGTGTAGTGTCCCAAGACCCCTGTCCTGGTATGGCAAGAGGTCCAGGTGAAGGGTCAAGTGGTTTGTCCCATTCCCACTGCCTGTCTTGTATCACCATCATAGAATTGGCTGGTTGGAATTGCCGGGACTCTTGCATTTGTAGTATTACATCACCAAGGCCAGCTGGAGCTGGATCTACTACATCCACCCTTTGGCAATGTGCGCAATAATTTTTATTTTGATTTAGGCAGCAGTGGAGCATAACCCTACTATGGATCTGGAAGCCACTACACTAGGTGCAGTCCTACTGTGGACTGTGTCCAGGTTGAAATTAGTGAAGGCTAGTACTATTACAGGGCCATGCAAGGCCTGAGCTCTGCAAGATCAGAGCCATGCAAAGCCTAGGCCATGGAAGACTAGAGCTGTGTAAGCCCAGGACCCCAGAAATCTTGGCAACTGGACTCTGGTGCCTTCCTGGACCCTAATGTTGCTAAAATGTTGGAATTTTGGAAATAGTGCTTGCATAATTGGGACATTCCTCCCTCTCTGCCCAGGGCTCAGGTGTCCATCCATCTGCTAGGGGATTGTGGTAAGCCTTGTCTAATGTCAGCTCTCCTTCACAGAGTTTTGGCCCATGGTCGTGCAGTCCAGGGGGCTGGATGGCATGCTGGACCCAAGCTCACCTCAGTGTCTGGGCCCAATAAAGGCTTTGCCAAGGACGCAGCTTTCTATCCTGGCCACTGTGAGGTAAGTGTCTGTGGGGCAGCTGCCTTCCTGGGGTGTCTAGCGCTACATACAACTGCTGGGCTTGGAAGCTCCCAGTGTCACACAGCTGGGAAGGCTCTGCAGGTGGTGGAAGGGGAGTCAGACCTGATCGATCAGTAAGGGCCAAAGCTCTTAGTGACACTGCATTTGGGGCTTGTCCAAAGAGGTCCTTTTGCTCTGTAGTTTTAGGGATACATTAAAAATCACATAACCCAAGCCTTTGAATAGATGGACAGCAGCAGGCAGATACTCCACCCCCCTCCCCAGAGCAGTCCAGGCAGGTGCACTTGTAAGGCAGAAAGTCTGTGTTCATTCTTGGAGCCTGAGTAGAAGAGTAGGAAAGAGTTCCATATCTGGACACTGGCAGGCCTGGCTCTAAGTTCTACTTCACCCAGTGTCAAGAACCAAGTGATTTAATCTCTGTCCTTTTTGTTCCCTCAACCATAAAATGAGATGGGACAATCACAGCCTTGTCCCAGGTAGTTGTGATGACTGATGAGACATAAGATGTGACTCTGGGACTCAGAACAGCACATTTTGTTCCCGTGCCCATAGTTCACACACCTGTTCTGGAGAACAACTGCGAAGCAGAGGGTCTAGAACCTTCTAGACTCTCTTGTCCCATATCGCCACCATGGGCATCTTGTATACTTCTTTGAATCTGAATCCTCAATGTCTTTGTGATACCCAGAAACCTGAGATGCCAGGCGTTAAAGCAATCAGCCATCACTGTGTCCCACTGGGTCTGGGTGTATGATACTATGGAGGCAAAGCTCACACTCTGAGAACTGAGAATTGCATTTGGAGTTTGGAGTGGTTATGTGCATGTCAGGGTACACTATCAATCACAGGCTGCAGAGGCTGAGCAGCGGAGTGGTCCTGGCATACACTAGTCACATTACCCCAAATTATTCCGCCCCTCTAAGGCTAATCTAGTAACTATCAAAGCGTGTCTTCGGATCATCAGCATCAAAGTCACCTGTAACTGGTCTGACATGTTTCTCTACTACTACCCCTAAGCCTAGAGAATCAACAATTCTACAAGTAGACAAAGCTGCCTGGCTTAACAGATCTCGGGTGCATCTGATGCCTGGAAGACTTCAGCATCTGATGTCACTTCCATGCTGTGCCTCCTCCTGTGGAAGTAAACGCTGGTAATTAGAGAACACTTTGTTGGCCAGGGAGAGAGGCCTGATGAAGGCTGGGGGCAACACTACCCAGAGGACAGTCTCTTCCTCTTTCCCAGTCACTTAGCTTCCACTCTGGGTAGAAGCATGACAAAATAAAGAACATTTACATCTGAAACGAACGTGTCCCTTCATATGAGCCCTAGCTTCTATCCCCAGATAAATGTCTCAACCAGACATGTGACATAATACTACACAGAGGGCTGTCACCTGCTCAGGACACAGACTTTAAAGTAAATCAGCCCCCTTCCTGGTTCACTTTATCCAAAGAGAGAATGCTCTTTGGTACTAATGCATTGTGTTGCTAGAATGGAAAATAGTATGGATTACCTCTCTCTTTTTTTGCATTTTCTGATAACTATGACACTTTTCTAATAATTTTTTAGAAGTATAGGAACATATTATTATGAGTAAATCAATATGGTTTCACCAAATTACATTTTAATCAAAAACTGAAGGGATCTGTTTGAGCTATTTTCAACTCTTAATGAACTGTCTGTTCATAATGAAAGTCTCCATTGCCACTGAATGGCCATGGGTGCCATCGCTAACCCAACAGCAAATCCACAGACAACACTAGGAGTTTAAATCATCGTGGAGTCTGTTCTGTAGAGTAAACAGCATTATATAGAATAAAAAAAAACTTTATAATTCCATAAAATAAGAAAGTCTGAGTCTGTAGACACCTTAAATATCAGCCCTCAGGTAGAGCAGTCAAGACACTCAGAAGGAAAGAGGTGGCTCCACACACAATACTCTTTAGAGGCGGAGGTGTCACGGGAGACAATAAGGTAGCAGACAGCTCTCTGCCTATGTGAAGTTCTCTCCCTCCATCGGATAGGAAAAGAGAACACACCTGCCATAGAACAAGTGTACCAGAGAGGAGTTTTTCTGCCTAGAAAAGTGGTTCTCAACCTTGGGTTGCTACCCTTTGGGGGTCAGAGGACCCTTTCACTGGGGTCTCCTAAGACCACTGGAAAAATGCAGATATTTACATTATGATTCATAACAGTAGCAACATTACAGCTGTGAAGTATCAATAAAACTAACGTTACTACAATTGTAGTTGGGAATTACTACAATAAAAAGAAGTGTATTCAAGGGTTGTGGCATTAAGAAGATTGAGATCCACTGGCCTAGAATCATACGTTATTGGGGTGATGACATTAAAGTTAGAGACTGAGAAACAACAGGATGAATCTGAGAGTAGATAGAGCAGAAAGGGGACAGGGAATGCAGGGGAAGCATACCAGGAGGAAAGAGTTACAGCAAGGACGGGGGTGTCTAAGCACAGGGCAGGAGCTGTGCCAAGAGCTTGTGTTCCCAGAATGAAAAAATGTGAGGTAAAGTGGAAGAAGGTGGGGCTGTTGCCAGGCTGAGCCATCTGGACCCATAGACAAGGGCTTACCACTAGCTTCTTCAAGTTACTGAGATCAGAGCTATGCATTAAGAAGCTTAAAGGGGGAAGTCAGGGAAGAAGGTCCTAGAATAAGAGAGAGGAAGATCCAGAACATCAGGTGGGATGTAGTCTCACCATCTGAACCTGAAACACAGAAGTAAGGCTGGAAGTTACAGCTACAAGGAATACTACTCCAGCAGAATTCAAAAGACAACATTGAGAGGTCTAGATGAAGGGCAGGGACCAGAGGCTGGGATGCACTGAGATTTGCAGCTGGTGAATGAAGGCATAATGGTCCTAGTAATGGGAAAGCAAAATGTGAAGATGCCATGTAGGGCAATGAGAAACAGAAGCAAGAGAGATAGAGAGAGTGACTGTGGAACTGTTTGGGGAAGAAACCAGGTGGTCCAACCTTCGGTTGCTACTAGTAACACAGAAGACAAAGGTGGGACGATGGCGGAATTGAGCATGAAGATTTTGTTCTCTGATGTCTTGCACTGAGCCTGCCAATATCCACAGAGAGGTTCCCTCAGGAAGCAGGAGGCCCAGAGAGGGCTCCAAGGGAGCAGGTGAGTCAGGGATGGAACCATGGGAGATGGCAGTCTGCTCAGAAGAGGATGGACTTCCCAGCAGAGTCTCCAGGATGAGACAATGGGAAACAGCAAGGCAGGCTTTGTTTCCATTGAAACCCTAAACTCTGGTCAACTTTTCTTCAGTTCCTGATCCAGTTCTAGCAGGTGTTACCAATTTGGGTATAAAAATATGGATTTCAGTTCTGTGTCTTCTGCCTTAATTCACCTGATGAAAGATAATGTGTACCAAGAAGAAAGGCATGGAACAAGAAAAGGAACAGACATAAAAGGCTGGTTGAGCTGCCAAAAGAATGACCAATCCTCTAAGAGTTGGCAAGACCATTATCAGCAAGACCTCTAGCCATCAGATCTAGGAGGGGGAATCAAAACTTCAGGTATACTGGCCACCTCCTCCTCTGCACGGGTGACTGGAGAGGTGGAGCAACAAAAACATCCCTCAAAGAGAAAAGAATGTGGTTGTTTCTTTTTTCTTGGATCCCACCAGGAAGACTATAGAAGATTCACTGGCTGAATGTGGTTGGGAAAACACTGTGCAGCCTTGAGCACAGTCAAAAAAAAAAAAAAAAAACTATGTCCATAATAGAAAGCAAAGGGTGGGCTTCTCCGAAACCTCCAGACACTGTATATTCCCATGCAGTGATTGAATGAAAGTCACGTGGCTTCTAAAGCACCTCCTGGGAGGGGATAGAAATGAGAATGAGTATCTACATCACCTGGTGAAGGAAATACACAAGATAGATGTCCCCACAGTGATAGTGGAAGCTGCCACCCAGGTGGCTGTGCTCTCTAGGACCACACATCCAGGAAGTAGACCAAAACACAGGCTTTATAGAAGTCTGAGAAAAGAAGAACAATATACTAGGAAGACCCATGGATGGAGGAGGCTCAGAGGACAGCAGCAATAGACCTAAAGAAGACAAAGTCCTTGTCTTCATAGAGATGCAATAACTCAGAATCAACACACACTTAATCCAAATATTCAGCCTGGAAAATAGTGTTTAGTGCCACAAGGAAACTAAGGTCCAGTCGATTAAATGGTCAAATGCTGATAAATATCTGAGCTGGATATCCAAAGTTTTCTCAGAACCAATGCTAAGGTTTTTTTCAATAGATAGATCGATAGATAGACTGACAGACAGACAGATTCAACAGGAACAAATATGCATTTGGATACATGTATGCAACACAGAGAGACAGAGGCAAGCAGACAGATGGAACACTTATGTTAGAGTTATTAAAGAAAGCTTCAAGAAGTAGGAAATATACAAAATAGACTGAAAAAAAAATAGGGAGGAGGCAAAATGATCTATCATACAGGAGATTCGAGAAAAGACAGAATTGGGGGCTTGGAAAACACCGTGGAAGATCCCTCTGAGCCAGCCATAATCTGGAGGAGCTCCACAAAGGAGGTGGCCTTTGATCCAAACCTGCAGGTGTGAACTGGTGTTCAGTATGTTCAGGACAATGGTCCCCAGAACAGAGCTGACTCTAGTGTCACTCAGGGTGAGCCTGGTAGAGCCTGACGTTTGCTCTATACTCATCTCCAAGCAGTAAGAAGAAAGTATCTGTTCAAAAATGACAAAGAGAAAGGGAGACGAGGGAAGAAGCACACGCTGGCTTGCTAAGGCGGGTTTGGATTCTCTTTCTGGTCTATCTTTTGTCTGTAGGTTGGTTTGGTGTAGACTGGCCTCCTCACACGTGGGGGAAAAAAAAGATGGCAGTTCCTAACTAGAATGCGCCCCACCCCACCCCCCAGAACCTTCAGTTGCCTGTAGTGCTTTGTGTGTTTATTTCAAGAACACCTAGTCTCCAGGCTCAGAGCTGCAGAGTGAAGGGGGAAAAATTCAGTGCTGGGGCTTCAGGCCATGCTCCCTGCAATGCCTTCCAGAACCTTCCTAAGAAAATCACATTAAGGGTGCAGGCACTACTATCATCTAGCCCTTTAAGCTGGCAGTCAGAGAGCCCAAAGGATTCTGTTAGCGAGACCCCAAGTTTCTAGGCAGGAATTTAAGGGCCCATTGCTTCCCAGAACAGAACGACCACACAACCTGCTCCAGTTAATGCCAGTGATCGCAATGTGATTACTGCCCACACCCCTTCTCCTCTCCCTAGTATTCTACTTTGGGTGATGAATCTGGGCTCTCTTCCCATAGCCTCCTGGCATCCTCTTGGGAGAACCCTGCGAGGGTGCCTGACACCATCCCGATACTGCTTAGCACGGCTCCCAGGTGTAACTTAGGTAACCTCTCTGTCTTTGTCATTCCAGGTGCATAGCGTAATGTCCATGTTGTTCTACACTCTGATCACAGCGTTTTTGATCGGCGTACAGGCAGAACCATACACAGATAGCAATGTCCCAGAAGGAGACTCTGTCCCCGAAGCCCACTGGACTAAACTTCAGCATTCCCTTGACACAGCCCTCCGCAGAGCCCGCAGTGCCCCTGCTGCACCAATAGCTGCCCGCGTGGCAGGGCAGACCCGCAACATCACTGTGGACCCCAGACTGTTTAAGAAACGGAGACTCCGTTCACCCCGTGTGCTGTTTAGCACCCAGCCTCCACCCACCTCTTCGGACACTCTGGATCTAGACTTCCAGGCCCATGGTACAATCTCCTTCAACAGGACTCACCGGAGCAAGCGCTCATCCACCCACCCAGTCTTCCACATGGGGGAGTTCTCAGTGTGTGACAGTGTCAGTGTGTGGGTTGGAGATAAGACCACAGCCACGGACATCAAGGGCAAGGAGGTGACAGTGCTGGGCGAGGTGAACATTAACAACAGCGTATTCAAACAGTATTTCTTTGAGACCAAGTGCCGGGCCCCCAATCCCGTTGAGAGTGGATGCCGGGGCATTGACTCCAAGCACTGGAACTCATACTGCACCACGACTCACACCTTTGTCAAGGCGCTGACGACAGATGACAAGCAGGCTGCCTGGAGGTTCATCCGGATAGACACAGCCTGTGTGTGTGTGCTCAGCAGGAAGGCTGCAAGAAGAGGCTGACTTTGCCTGCAGCTCCCTTCCCCACCTGCCCCCTCCACACTCTCCTGGGCCCCTCCCTACCTCAGCCTGTAAATTATTTTAAATTATAAGGACTGCATGATAATTTATCGTTTATACAATTTTAAAGTCATTATTTATTAAATTTTCAAAGCATCCTGTGTACTCACACTTGAGTCCTTTCCCTTAGTGAGAGTGCCCACCAAGTTTGAGAGGGTACAGAATGAACTGTCCCCAGATACCCCTGGTACCACAACCCATCTGTAACGCTCATTCCCAGCCAGCGCTGCTCCGGAGCCGGCTAACTAGTTTCAGACACTAGTCTGCACCCGGCATGATTAGCAAGGGAAATCAGCCTGCAGGCTCTGGTCTACATTACAGAGCCAACTCTACCAAATCCTTAGATTATCTGCTGCACAGCAATGGATCCATGAGGTTTGATTGCCTCACTTGAGGAGGGAAGAGTAGTTGAGACTGGTTAGAAAGCTGGTTGCTATGGGTAAGGCAGCCTCCCACCTCTAAGAGACCCAGGCTAGTCCTCAAAGGATATTGGGAACTCTCCGTGTGGATAAGTAGAGGCTTCACAGGTCTTCTGGCTTCAGTAAGTTGGATGAGCAGTCTGAAGGAGCTGTAACAAAATCATCTCCTGAGGCCTGTCATGGTAGATCTGATTTCACGTTAAGATCGCCTTAGCTCTGATGGCTGCTTCTCTACTGTTCCCCTATGGCTGCCTGCAGAAAGACTTCACTACCCCAAGAAAACAGTAGGGCTTCCAAACTTCACCACCCACGCACAGAAACAACTCTAGCAGCAAATGCCGGTGGCCCTAGCACCTCAGCATCGGCTTCCAAGTAGAAAGCCAGGGAGGGAGCAGTCAGAAAGGAACTTCTGAACGTTTTTTATTCTTCCTCAGATGATTTCCACAAGTGACCGGAGCTGGTTGGAACAAGACCTGTAGAGATGAGAGAGCTGAGGTAGAACAGATATAGTAAGAATAGCACAAGGTCTGGAAGATGGGGAGGAGGAAGGCCAAGTCAGTATGACAGAGCTGCTTTCTGTGTGTGCGTGTGCATTCATGGTACATGCGCTGTCTATACCCTTTTCTCCTAGACAGCCTGGGTAGTTTAGGGGAAGAGAGATAAAGGCAACAGAGAGACTGCAGGATCCTCCCTGGAGCAGGGTATAACCAGCCCCCCATAGTCAAAGTCAGCACACCCTTCATCTTTGTTGTTTTTCCCTTGAGCAACAATTTCCCCCTAGAATAGGAAATCTCTCAGGGAGATTTCGTCCATACCTCTCCTCCAAGGAAAACAATGCCTACTCTGTTTTTCAAAAAACAACCCAAATTGTCCATCAGTTAAAAAGCAACCAACTGCATCCTTCCCTCCGTAAGCCTCCCTGCCCTGACCCACCCCCACCCCTCACTCAACTGGAGCAAACAGGAGACCTGGAGACCTTGCAGTGAGAACCATCTGATTAGGAAGAAGGCATGATGGGATATGATGGCTTTTCCTATCAGGGCTACTGCAACTGGAGTAAAGATTTATGATCAAGAAACACTACCCAGAACATTCCGTGCTGAGATGCTGGGTCAGATAACAGGAGCTCTCCCAATGGCCTGTGTCTGTGGGTTTTGCAGGGCTCCAGTTCCATGGCCTCAGAAGTCCCAGACTCCTCTCATGAACAGAGTATGAAGTCATTCTCTTAGGAGGCAGACCTGCTAAGTCCTGAATGTTAGGAGAGTACTGGGGAGGGAGACATTCTGGAAGCATCTAGTCAGAGCAGTGGTGCCTCAGAGTGGCTATACCACCAAAGTCACGCCTGGAGACCTCCGCCCAGTGCTGCCAGATTCTTTGGGAATATCTGAAAATTTGTCATTGGCTCTCCTGGCCAGCTTACAGGGCTGACTCAACAACCAGATCTCTAATGGAAACTGGTTGAGGACACCCCTATCTCCACAAAAGTTCTATAGTTACCAGTAGAAACGGGCCTCCAACACCCACACAGTGCTTTAGGCGGTCCCTAGAGTCACGATGTGGAAGCTAATGTTTTCACACAGTATCAGTTTGAAAGAGAGCTGAAGAGAGGGTAAGCTGTCCAAAACCAACCCCAGCCCTGGCCTTTTCACAGCTTGAACTCTTCCCCTATTTGGAGGCGATCACCAGCCAGCAGACCTACGAGGGCTTTGGCTTTCCCTGAGAGTCCACTACAGACATGGCCAGGATCCCCACCACTTGAGCACAAGGAAAAGCCAGTTCACAGAGAAAAAAAAAAGTGTTCACAGAGAAGTGACCCACCCTCTGTGTCTGCCAGCGACTTCCCACTTCTTTTCCCCTCTTCTCTTGAGCAGATTCTTCCATCTGAAGGTATCCTTCACCATACCACAGAAAACAAACACAAACCCACTGTCTGCCCTGCTAGTCCAGTTCAGCCTCTCTCCAGGGTCCATTCCCTCTGCTTCATGGTTCCAGAAGCAGACAGCACTGGGTGATCTGATTCTTAGTTAGAGTCCCATTTTTCCCTTGCACTTTCCCACTTCCAGCTGGACCACCGGCATCTCCCAGAGGAAGCTGCGCTCCTAACAGGAGCAGAGTTAGATGCAGGTTTTCAGCACCACCCAATAGCTAGGCTTGCAACTGTGGACCCCAGGAGTGATCTCAACATTTTAAGAGCTATGGGGGAGTTCAGGACAGAGGGCAGACTCTGGCCCATTGGAGATGCCTGCCTGTATTCTGGGAAGAAAAAAATTGACAAGAAAACAGAACCACAGGGAAGCAGGGGTTATCTGGAACTCACAGGCTACCCTCAGCATTGACCTTATAACCTTCATAAAGAACAGTGGGAGGCACTGGGCCATACAGAGCCCAAGTCATCAGTTATATGAGGTGGAGAGGAAGCAGTCTCCAATGGTGGAACAAGTTTTGTGGTGATGGCAGCATAGCTAAGTCCTGGGGCTGGCTCCCACAGTCCTATCTGTGAACTCTGGCAAGGTGGTTCCTCTTCAGCTTGGCAGCTGTAGAATGGAAGTAATCATGGGCTATAAACATAGAGTGAGGTCATGAGGCCAGTTAAGTCCTGGGCAAGGCTCAGGAAACTTAGCTTCGAGCAAGCTTGTGCTGACTTGGGAAGAGCCATGCTAGGGATCACTGGGTATTTGTTTACTGCAGGGTATACAGATGGTATAGAGAAGCCCTTTGCTCAGTGGGCATCATAGCCTACGGATGTGGGCTCAAGAGGGTGGGAGCAAAATCCCACCTGAATATGGCCTCAGAGAGATCATATAGGGGCCAGAAGTTTCAGAGAAGTGATGAGGAGCCAGTTCTTTTTCAACTGGTGTGTGTGTGTGTGTGTGTGTGTGTGTGTGTGTGTGTGTGTGTGTGTGTTGTATATTAACATATGTACTGAGAAACATGCATGGAGGTCAGGAGACAACTCCATAGAGGGGGTTCTCAAAAGAATCACACTCAAATTGCCAGACTTGCACAGCTGAGCCATTTTTCAGGCCTTTAAAGATGGTTCGTAGCAACTCTCTATGTGTTAAGTTCTGCACCTGTGAGATAGGAGTAATTAATTATAATGCTGTTTTATATCTGTATTAGAGATATAAAACCTAGAATTTAAGAAATATCTAATAAATTGTAGTTTTGCAAACCAGAGTCACCTGAACACCCCCAAGGCTCTTAGAATGTGGTGGAATGGTTTCCCACAAGGCAAGTAAGCTTGACATTGTTAACTATATGATAGGTTCCCACTGACTTGTAATAGTGAGTGTTACTAATAGTGCCTATTAGCACTTACTGAACGCCTGCTCACTGTGCCTGGCACAGGACTCAACACCTTGTATAGATTAGCTACGAGCTAACCTCCAGGCTCTGAAGCTAATACAGCCATCTGATGAAGCCAGGAAGGCTTGCATGCAGCCCTCTCTGGAATGTTTACTCCTCAAGGTTGGCACATTTATCAACCACTGGCTCTGAGAGTTTCCACGTGTCAAGCACATGGAGTGTGTTTTGCTGAGTTTCACTTGGAGTTGTGCTAAAGAGCTCCAACTCCCCAGAGTTCCTCTGGTCTTGCATAGGAGGCTCTGTGGGGTCCTGAGGTTAAAGTTGGAGACTCCTCCAACCCAGGGCTGCCTCCTGTGGCAGTGATGTGTTCCGTCTCCTCTCTTCCATACCTGGACCCAGTCTTGCAGGCAGCAAGCAAGCACGTGTTTCAGCAGTGTCTCCAGGCAGGTAAGACAGAGTTCTTGACTTTTTCTTCACTGTCACTGGTCCCACGCTGTCTCCTCTCTGCTACATGCGCCCTAAGTCAACAGTGAGTGGAATAATACTCCGAGTGACAGTTTCTAGGCACACAGCATGGGAGACAGCTGACTGGCTTTCCGCGGTGGGGGAGATGTTATGAGGATTGTGATGGAACCACCAGAGCCCATGCCTGGCTTTACTGCTGGCCAGTTCTGATTGAATGGTGATGTCAGGCTCCTTGTCTATCTGAATGTCACGTCTCTTACATGGAAACTTTGTCGTCTCACAGACCACTTTGTTCAGCACCCATTATTGTACATAAGACAGGTAAATACACACAGCCATAGGTGCATGCATCTACACATGAAAATATATGTAAAGACGTATACACAGAGTGTACGTGTAAATATGTGAGTGTGCATGTGTGTGTAAAGAACTCTTGAGAGCAAAGAAGCAACCAGAAGTACACATTCACCCTCCCCATGCCTCTGCACACTGTTTTAAAAACGCAGTATAACACACGAATCAGCCAAATAGTCATTTCAAATTATGAGCACCAGCCCTAAGAAGCAATGGTGCAGAAGCGGTATGTCTGGGAGAATTCCTCAAGGAGAATCTCTTCAACTGTGATGCCTGGAAAACAAAGTTGAGGGCAATAATCTGCTGAGATAGGGCTTAGTTCAGAACGAAAAGGATGAGGAAAACCCCAGCCTAGGAATGGCCCAGCCTTGGGTAGGAGTAAAGGAAGGACTGCCCATTCTTGCGCCTCCTTCTGAGTTACATCGGGCAGAGGAACCTTCTCCTCGTGGAAACACAAACTTCAGAGAAACTTAGGAAATAACCTGAAATCCTGTGTCTGGACACAGCAATGGACATCCCTGTATGATTTCCATAGAATCTTATCTGTGGCCAGAGCAAATACCAAAGAGATGGCCACGTCTCCTGGAGACCAGGCCTCTTACAGTGGCTCACTGTCCTCAGAACGAGAAAGGAAAACAAAGGCTCTCAGAATAGGTGCCACATGCCTGCAGGACAGACTTGTGCTGGAGGCTCACTCTGCGCCTGGGCACATTTGGTGCCACAGCAGCACGTGGTCTCCAGCCTGGCCGCCTCTCCCCTTCTCTCCTCCCCACCCCCATTCCTTTCGCTTTGACATAATGAAAGTGCAGCTTGCACACTACCTCGAGATTGCATATGATAATTGGAAACATGTGTCCAAGCTGGCATCCCTTCAAAGGGCTTTGGAACTCTGACTTGAGCTGTCCTCTGATTGCAATAGCAACTCCCCGAGCTAGCTCTCCAGCTTCACATTCCTGAAGCTACACCTTAGCATTAACTCTTGCCAGTTGGAGACTGCTGCGTGTGCAGCCTGCTCCCGAAGCCCTGAGGTGGCTGCCCGTTCTGACTCTCTGAGTACGAAGTTCAGCTCTGAACTTGGCATCTGGGCACTGACTTTTCAGACAGGCGTCATGGAAGCGAGCAGGTTCATTAGCCTTTTAGCAGAAGTTGTACATTAGCAGGTCAATTGTCACGAGTGCTTTTGAGGCACTGCCCGAACTCTCAAGGAATATGGTGCTGGATCGGCTCTGACCCAGCCTGGTGTCTTGTTTTGCTTCGCTTTGTCCTGTGCTGGAGAAAACACACAAGCATTGTTATTTCACCAGAAGACTCCTGGGAGAGATGCAGAATCAAAGGTGCAGATGCAGAATCTATGACAATAAACTCAAAATATATGACTAGGGGAGGTCGGGGGGGGGCTATTTAGTTCAACTGAGAATGAATAAGTGTCAGTGAGCTATGAGGTGCTATAGCAGGTCTGGGGCAGATAGAAGAGAGAGATGAATCCCAGTCTCATAGAAGGCTGACTGGAGAATTCAAGCCTGTTTTACAGTCTCGATATACCTACACACGGCATAGCTACAAATCCACAGCCTCAAACATCCATGGTGCTGTCAGTAATCACCCCAGCCCCCTCCCATGCCTTCCCTTGCTTGCTACTGACCTGCTTTCATTCCCAACACTACTGTGGGCTAATTCCTCAAACAAGCCTGACTAGGCCCTTGGCCTTGCCTCTAGTTCTCTGACATATTTTATGCTCACCAGAAGCACCCAAATGGTAATTTGGGGCTGGGAGCTGAGCTTCTACATTCTAAACACTCCCCAGGATGCCAATGATGCTGCACTATGGCCCATAGTTTGAACAGCCAGGTCTGGGACCATGCCAGGTCTCTCGGTGGGCTGGTCCTCAGTTCTCACCTAAGAACTTTGGTGAGGTTCATTTTCTTTGGGTTCTTAGAGTCTAAGTTAGACTTAGATAGCAGTCCTGGGGATCTGATCTTAAATCTCCTGGCCCATGTCCTCAGAGGTCAGCTCTTGTCCTGGAAATGTAGAAGTCAGGAGGGAGCCTGTCTGGCCAATTTCATGCCAGGAAGAACATGGCAGTGAGTTCTCCTAAAGTAGGAACTCGTACCAAGGAGGAACTGGAGGTAGAAGCAGGTTGTAGGTAACAGTGTGGATCAGGTGAAAGAGAAACAGAACCTACCACATAGCACTAAGAATGGTCCTACTTGGAGGAATAGAGAGGCTTGGTCACAAACAGACTGTCACCACAGAAACAAAATGCAGGCGCTCCGTCTTTATATGCCTCTGAACACGTTTATCTCTTCAGTTCATCTTCTTGATAATGAGAGCTAAAAAGTGACCCTTTCCCGATGATTTGGGGACCATCCTACAGCTTCCCAGGGGAATCATTTGTACTCAACCCAGGATAGTTTACAAAATTCTTGCTACAGACATCAGCGATGGCTGTAGAAATAAAAAATACCACAATTCGATGTCTAAAACAAGTAGTTTCCAAGGCTGTCTTCTGCAGCCTCAAGCTGAAGAATTCCATAGCCAAACCATATCTAGAGTGACTTGAAATGTCCAGAAGTGGTATGCCAGACCTCCTGATGGCCATATGTGGTGTTTCCACTTCAGGCTCTTGCCCTCAAAGGACAACATACAGTTTATTTACAGTCAGTCACGTTTGAAGAATGCCGTTTAAAAATAACCCTCAGTATTCCTTCTCTCTCTAGTTGGCTCCTTTCTGGTTTCACAATAGTCCCGGCTATAATCACACTCTTTCTTTGATCCATTACATAAAAAATATCACTATTTTGGGTAAAAAGAACATGGACACAATAAAAATGAGGCCCATGACTGCCCTGAGAAGAGATTTGCTGAGGAAAAAAAATTGCAAAGAATTCAAACCACCCAAAGTTTATTAGGCCAGATGGGGTGAGTACTCTGTGTCAATAGTTTCTCTGAGCATTAGAATCAAAGTAAATCCTGCCTGTGTGTGCCAGGAGTCATATATTAACATCACTCAGAGAGTCTCCATGGTTTTCTTTCAAGGAAATTGTGCCATTGACTATAAACCTCAGGTGGTAAATATACATTTCTCTGAAAATAAGTTGTTTCAGAGACTGGTGTTTCATTATTTTTGCTGCTGTTGTTTGAATTTTTACAAAGTGAGTCTATGCAGAGCAAGAGCCAGAGGACAAAAATGTGGATAAAAATCCCTCCCAGTCAGTGTTGCTCACTTAGCCCAGAAACCATGGAGTCAGCACAGGAGAGCATTCCAGCTGGGGCCACGCACTTGCTGCAGATCTTTCTTCTTCTTCTTCTTCTTCTTCTTCTTCTTCTTCTTCTTCTTCTTCTTCTTCTTCTTCTTCTTCTTCTTCTTCTTCTTCTTCTTCTTCTTCTTCTTCCTCTTCCTCCATCTTGGCTTACCTTCAATTGGGTCATTTTCCTGACTTTGCTCCATGTGTTCTGGGAAGCCTTTCCCTCCATCTCCTGCTAGCCAAGATTGAGCCAAACAATTGCAGGCATGTCATTCATGGCAGAAAACAGTCAAGTAAGAACAGAGGGCAGTGAGCAAGAGGGCCCAACATACATCAAAGGACTGGGATGACTCGTGAAAACAGAAAGCAAAACTCCATTCACTGAGAGATTTAGTCTACATCCACTTTAATCGTGGCTTTATTGGGTTGTGGTTTATATTGGGTGAGTCACAACAGTGGAAGAAGCTTTTCAGTTACTTTATTTATTGTGTAAAGCTTAGCCCTACTTACAGTAACAAAGCTGTGATTAAAATGGAATAACTGGACCCCAGTGGAATGAGAAAGTTAAAAACAACAAAAATGACCTGCCATACATAGGAACTGTGGGATGAAACTGAGCGTCACTTTCTTTTCTCAGAGACACTATGGACAGTTCACTCTGCACCTCAACAAGTGCTACCAGGTCCTGGGGGTACACTGAATCCCACTGTCTTCATGATGGCTTCTTCTCTGCCTCCTTTACTGGAAAATACCCTCCTCCTTCAGCACACTGTATGCACTGCCGTTTTGGATGGATGTGTACTTTAATGATGGAGAGTCAGAGAGATAACAGCAATAGAGTAGAGACACAAAGTTTAGAAGACCAGTCCAGTTTCTTCCACTTAGTTGTCTGAGGTTTGTTTCTTCATGTGTCTCATGGGAGGGTCCTTTGATGGATCGTTTAGGTGTCAGTTCTGTAAAGTGTTTACCCTGGTGCTATTTGTCAATATTACCTCTCACTTACATGGAAAGAGAGAGAGAGACTCTACAGTTTCATTCTATTACAGTGAAAGAAATAAAGAAAGGAAGGAAGGAAGGAAGGAAGAAGGAAGGAAGGAAGGAAGAAAGAAAGAAAGAAAGAAAGAAAGAAAGAAAGAAAGAAAGAAAGAAAGAAAGAAATCCAAATTTATGCCCCTGAGAGGGGAAGCAAAGGGGATGAAAGAATATGAAGTCCTAGTAAAGGGGCTATATCTGGTCCACTGTTGGGTGGTGTATATCAAGTGAGTTTCTGCTCATTTTAGACTAAATATCCTCCCCAACCTCTCCACCCATTCATTCAGCTGCTGTTGCAAAAGTACTTTCTGGCAATGCACAAGGTGACTCACTTTCTTGTCCACATAACAAGTCTTTGAAAGTAGCTATGTGTCTCTCATCTAAGTCTTCATTTCCCAGACTAAACATCACAAGGTCCTTCAGTCTCTCGTATGATGGCTTCTAGACCCTTTGCTATCCTGACCAATTCTCTCTGGACACACTTGATTTATCCCCTTAAACTGTGGTAAATGTGCTGCCCAGAAGGAAACACAATACTCTAGCTGCAGACTGGTCAGCCCTAAGTGTAACTGGACTATTAACTTCTTTGAAGCACATAGCATACCTATTTCCATCGATACAGACTGATATTACACAGACTATCCCCATTGCCACAGCACAGTAGATTTCCACTTTGAGTTCATGGTACATTACCATGCCCTTGATTTTTGGTTTTGGCTCTTACCATTATAACAGAACTCTTCCTTCTTGCATATTTTTGTGCTTATGTGTCCTAATCAAAGTCATCTGGCTTATTAAATGGTAAGACATAAGATCTGACTCAGTGTAATATTCCAGAGACTAGCACGGTGCCTCACCTTGCTGGCATGTCTGCTGTATTCTATGCTGCATGCCTCCCCCCACTGTGACATAAGCTTTAAGAATGAAAACACCAAGGAAATGTGGAGCCAAAGCTCCATTTATAATCCAAAGTATAATATTAGCTACCAAACCTTACAATGGCAAACCTGGTGGAGAACACCTCAGTAGTATTTTTAGGAACTCATTCAGACAAGCCCACCTGAAGGCCAGATCAGCAGGGAAGAACAGGAATTGGAATCAAATTTAGGGGAAGAGAAAGAATGCCCACTCAGTCCAGCCCCAGCTTTGGTTGCTTTGGTTCTTTCTCAGATGGAAGACAAGTTATTTCTCTTCTGATTATCCTTTAAGGAGAGGAGGAATCCCTGGGCTCCCTCTAAAAGTTAGACCCTAGGATAAGTAAGAGTGCTAAACAACCTAAATGATCTCTGGCCTGTGTCTTTCTAAATGCCGATCTGGTAATCCAGCACACTGATTGTTTTTCTCAACTATCATAGGACAAATCCAGGCAGAATGAGGCTGACCAGGAGCTAGTAGAAGAAACACCAATGTATGTGACCCTTGGCCCAAGGCAGTCACTGCACATTTGTTTTGACTGTAAAGCACATATCTTACTCTTCTGGGTCAACTGCCACTGTCTAAACCAGAGATTCCCTTTCATAGACATGGGGGCCTGTGTTCGCTGAAGATGTGCTTTGGAACTTTTGTTCATTCCTTTGTTCATTAAAGCCAAGGGCTGTGTAGGAGTTGAGAATACATTTGAAAAAATCAAATATGGGACTCACAAGCTTGTGGTAGATAAAAATAATCTCTACACATCATGCACAGTTGAAGCTTGAAGGAAAATGAGGCAATAAAGGACAGTCACTTGGCTTGTCACCAAGAAGAATTCTGTTCTTTGAGCCTAACTATTCAATAATTTTTCATGCACATTCCCTGGAGTGTTACCAAACATTTAATAGACTGCACTGATCAATTCCTTGAGAAGACCAAAGTACACCATGTGTACTCTTGGACCAGATAGAGCAGTGACTTCATCACAGCCTTAGGAATAGTCCTTCAAAGGAAACTAGAGGGCTCTTGCTTGTTTCTTTGTTTAGCAGGGTGTTTAAGCATCTATGAAAGCATAAGGAGAAATTTTAATTGCTAGAGAAGTTTAAAGTGGATGGAAAAGCCAGTCCTCAATAAGGAAAACCAGGTGCTACTTTGAAATATTCCTCTTAAGAGTTCCCCTTAGCCTATGGGGAACCCATTACTCAACAACACTTCTCATTCAGTGTTCTTCCTTATTGAAAAGCAATGTCAACAGGTGACCCCAGAATATGATGCTTGTTTCCTTTCATTCCAGCATCACTGAACACCGTTCAAAACAGTACTACCAAGCAGTGCTATTCTTTCTTGTTGGTCATCTGTTAGTTTTTGTTTTGTTTTGTTTTTTTGTTTTTAACATGGAATTGAGTTCCTATTACATACTACAGACAAAATCACTGGTAATGCAGAATTTTGACCACTGTGGGCTTGAGACCAGCTAGAAGACCAGAAACAAAGCAATTAATGAACTATGAATAGACAGGAGGATGAGAGGATGAGAGGGGTAGCCTAGGTAAGAAAAATGTAATTCTCCATATGTAAGCACAGAGTTTCAGGCAGGCATGCTGGGATGAAAGGTTAAATATGGGAAGCAAACTATTGTTCATGATAGGCCATCTCTCATAGAGTAGGCATCATCTGCAGATACAAAGAGATGTAAGAAAACATAGAAAAATGAGCAACTGAAAATAAAAAGAGCTAGGCAAATTAACTGAACAATTTTTAAATAGAGAAATACAAATGGCCACTAAATACATTAAAACTGCGCAATATCATCAGTGATTGCAGAAATGCTAATCAAAACGACAATAAGATTCCATTTCACCCCAATCAGAATGGCTATTATCAAAATAGGAAAACCCAATAAATGCCGATAAAGACACGAAGCAGGAGGCAGTCTTACATACTGTTGAGATGAACATAAATTATTCTATCCAGCTTAGAAATCAATATGGAAGTTCCTCAGAAAAACTAAGAACACAATTTTTGTATAATTCAGGTATGCCACTTCTAGATATTTACCCCAAACAATTTAAGTTATCTTACTAAAGAGATACTTGCATGCCTATGTTTATTGTGAGACTATTTCTAGTAGCCAGGTCATGGAATCAGCCTGGGTGCCACCAACAGATAAATAGATAGAACAATTGTGGCCTATATATACAAGGGAGTCATAACCATAAAGAATTAGATTATGTCCTTTGTAGGGAAATGGACAGGACTGGAGATCATTGCATTAAGAACATAAGCCACACTCACAAAGAAATATATCACTCATGGAATTGGCACTGGGGAAGGCATGAAAGTAAAGGGATTCTTAGGGTGTGGAACAGGGAAAGGGAGGTGTAGGAGGGTGATAAGAAAGATAATAGAGAAATTTTAAGTATAATATGTGCATTGTGAAATTACAGTCAATTCTTTATTTTATATAATTTTCTTTTTTGTTTAAAGAATGAAAAAGAGAAGGTGGATGGCCACAAGAAACTGCAGGACTGATGGAGATTAAAGAGGACCACAGGGAAGAGGCTCCATGGGCCCTCTTATATCCTCAAGGCTCCTCTGATTCATTCACATTCCTTGCCTGGCCCACAGCATGTGTTGGGGTCTGGGTGGAGTTGTTCTGAAACACAATGGCAGGAAGAAACTTCTACACATTCACACCCAAGGTCTTGTCCTCAGAACTTCTGTTATGTTTCTCCATGGGAAGACTGTCTGAGGAATCCTAAACCCAGGGCACCCCCTACCCTGCTCAAGTCAAAATAACAAGAATGACAACTTACTTGTCCTCCCTTGTATGTACTTCTTCCCACCTGCCAGGTCTAGCCCAGGTCCTACATCCAGTGCTCCCCCTAGAGTAGATACCTTTGCCTGTGCCACAACCAGTCTTTAGGCCTCCTCCATGACCCACCTGTCCCCAACCCACAACCTCCTCCTGTACCACATTGAATCTCTGCACCCAGACAGATCAACCTTCATTCTTCAGGCTTGACCAGAAAACACATCTAACATACTTGACTTTATTCCCTGTCCTTATGTCCATCTAACTTTATTCTTCCTAAGCCATTTCCAACTTTAAGGCCCAACCTGCTTACACATCCTCTCTTCTGTCCCATTCTGCTTAGTCCACAGAGAAACAGGACTAACATGCCTAGATCTCACCACAAACCATGCAAACAGCATGAAAGACCAAACTAGCATCTCATTATAAAACATACCAGTCCTATAAAAGTCTTTACCAATGACAACTACCTAGATGAACCCCAAAGCACAGAATTTAAAAGAAAAACTAAAAACTTCATTCAAGAATTTATGGAGTTTAAAGAAGACACAAAGATTGATCAATAAAATCAAGGAGAAAGACTTAAGAAGAATAAATGTATGAGTGATACCCAAGGAAACATAAACATATGGCTGATGGAAATGACAAAAACCAAACAAGGACTTAAAAGTGAAATTTAGTAAAGAAGAGAAATGGAAACATTGAAGAGACAAAAAAAAGAAAGAAAGAAAGAAAGGAAGGAAGGAAGGAAGGAAGGAAGGAAGGAAGGAAGGAAGGAAGGAAGGAAGGACAGAAGAAAGAGAAAAAGAAAAAAGAAAAGAAATTAAGATAAACCAAAAAAAAAAAAAATTACCAAACTAGAAAAGACAAAGAAAAGTCTCACAGGTAGAATGAATCAAACAGAAAATAGAATATTAGGACTCAGAGATAAAGGAGAGATTCTAGACCAAATAAACAAGAAATATGGGTGGGGGAAGTTAGATACAGGAAAGAAACATGGAGTAAATATCAGACACATGAAAAATCTAAATCTTCAAGTTATAGGCATACATGAAGGAGAAGCATCCCAAGTCAACATCATAGACCAGATATTTACACAGATCATAGAAGAAAATTTCCTCAAACAAAAGAAATATTCATACAGATACAAAAAGTACACAGAACATTAAATAAACAAGACCAGAAAAGAAAATTCCTACAGCAAATTTAACTACACAAAACAAAAAAAATGTATAGAAAACTGCAAAATAAAAAGCAAAAATCACATATAAACAAAAAATTATTAGAATAACTTTATAATGTTGACAGTTGCTTTATAATGTTGACAGGTAGAAGAGCCTGGAAAAATATATTCTAACTCCTAAGACAAAAGACCATGATAACCAATTTAAAGTAATATACCAAGCAAAACTATTTGGTGTCATTAAAAGAAAAAGAAAAAATTTCCACAATATAAATAGTATAAAAAGAAAATCTTATATTCAACAAACTAAACCCAAAGAAAATACAAAAAGCAGTATTCCATGCTAAGGAAAAAAATGAGCTTTGTAAAGGAGTAGAAAGCCATAATTACTAAAACACAAAGTATCACTGAGAACACAATACCAAAAACAACACAATGACCACAACACAAAAATTTCAATAATAGATTCAAATGCTATTGACCTAATTATCTAATCAAATGACAAATATGATTAAATGGATCAAGAAACAAGATCCATTTATCTGTTGTCTACAAGAAACACACCTTTAAATATAGGTACCCACTTAGAATAAAAGGATGGAGAAAAAATTTTCCAATGAATGGGACCAGGAATTAAGCAGGTACTCTATTCTAATATCTGACAAAATACTCTTCAAACTAAAGAAGAGACAAAGAGGGGTATTTCATTCTAATCAAGTTAACAGCTAACCAAGAAGACATTCCTATCTTAACCAAGAAGACATTCCTATCTTAATTACATATGCATCAGATTCTGATGCACCTAATTTTATAAAATTCTACTACTGGATTTAAAGACACAGATTAACACCAACCCATTAATAGGATATTTCAGTACTCCAATAGACAGTTTATCTAAACAAAAAATAAACACTAGACTTAAATGGCATTGTCAATCAAGTGGACTCAATATGTATGTATAGAAAAGTTCTCCCTGTTATGGTTTGAATGAAAATGCCCCCCATAGGCCCATAGGGAGTGGCACTATTAGGAGGTATGACCTTATTGGAGTAGGTGTGGACTTGTTGGAGACATTGTTGTTGTTGAGTTAAAATTGATTGCAAACAGCTCTCTGGTATTGACACAAAAGCATAATGATTAAACAAGCCATTACAGAATGATGGGTGGGGCAAAGAAAAAAATCAAAGAAAATAAAATGTTTTCTGAGACTAAATGAACATAAAACACAGTACAAGCAAACCTCTGAGAGCCTTTGAAAGCAGTCCTGAGAGTAGTCCTGTGAGCACAGTTCGGGGAGGGTGATTCTCTTAGGGCAGTCTTCTGAAGGTTTTTAAGTCTATGAGGGTTTTGCTTTTTAAGTGTGGAGTGTGGGTCTGGTTGCACAAACCTTTAATTTCAGAACTTGGGAGGCAGAAGCAGCCAGATCTCTGAATTCAAGGGTAGTCTGATTTACAGAGCAAGTTCCACAGCTACACAGAAAAAAAAAAAAAAAAGTCTTGAAAAACAAAAACAAAAACAAAACAAAATCAAAACAAAAACAACAAAGGCCAAGGCCAGATGAATTCACAGCAGGATTCTACCAGACTTTCAAAGGAGAGCTATAGCTAATAATTCTCAAACTATTTTTTTAAAAGGAAAAGAGTGGCCAGTGGTGGCACAGGCCTTTAATCCCAGCACCCAAAAGGTAGAGGCACATAGATCTTAGAGTTTGAGGCCAAACTGGTCTACAGAGTGAGTGAGTTTCAGAATATCCAGGGGCACACAGAGAAACTTTGTTTTGAGAAAAGAGAAAAGGGGGGGGGGACAGGGAGGAAAGGAAAAAAAGAATTAAAGAAAAAAAATCACAGGATCAATAGAAAACAAAGTCTTTGACAAAATCCAACATGCCTTTATGATAAAAAAAAAAAAATCCTAGAAAATCTAGTAGAGGTGTGATGGTTTGCATATGCTTGGGCACTATTAGAAGGTGTGGCCTTGTTGGAGGAAGTATGTCACTCTGGGGGTGGGCTTGGAGACACTCCTCCTAGATGCCTGAGGATGCTTAGTCTGTTCCTGGCTTCCTTAGGATGAAGATGTAGAACTCTCAGCTCCTCCTGCACCATGCCTGCCTGGATGATGCCATGTTCTTGTCTTGATAATACTGGACTGAACCTCTGAACCTGTAAGCCTGTCCCAATTACATGTTGTCTTTTATAAAACTTGCATTGGTCATGGTGTCTATTCACAACAATAAAACCCTAACTAAGACAATAGGGAGCACAGCTTTATATGAGAAACCTACAGCTGACAGCATTCTAAATGTAGAAAAACTTGAAGCAATCTTACTAAAGTCAGGAATGAGACAAGAATGTCTTTTCAATATTGTGATCAAAGCACTGGCTGGAGCAATAAGGCAAAAGGAATACAAATAGGGAAAGAAGAAGTCAGACTATCTCCGTTTGAAGATGACATGTCATTACTCATTAGAGATCCAAAAATTCCATTAGGAAAGATCTAGAAGCAGTAAACAAACTCAGCTATCAACAGGCCACAGAAGCAACCTGCACATATCAATGGCTTTTTTATACAACAACAAACATACAGAAAAAGAGATTGAAGACACATCCATTCACAGTAGCTGCAAAGAAAATAAAATACTATAAATTAGCCTAACCAAAAGAGTAAAGGACCACTACAATGGGACTTTATACCTTGAACAGGTAATAGGAAAAGACCCTAGAAGATGAGAAGATATCCCACACATGTAGATTGGTAGAATATCCAAAAATGACTATTTTACCAAAAGTTATTTACAGATTCAATGAAATGCAAATAGAAAATCCCTGCTTCATTTTTTACAGAAATTAAATCTACTCTAAAATTCACGTGGAACTACAAAAGAGTCCTGGTATCTAAAACAATCCTGAACAATAAGAACAATGCTGGAGGGTTCATTATTCCACATGATATGTTACAGATCTGTAGTAATCAAATCAATATAGTGTTAGCACAAAAACAGTCATTTTTACCAATGGAACAACACTGAAGACCCAAACCTGAGTACACATAACTCTGCCATTTAATCTTTTACAAGTATGCCAAGAGCATGCTGGAGGAAAGAGGGCAACTTCAACACATGGTGCTGGGAAAACTGAATGTCCACATGAAGAAGAATGAAAATAGACCCGTATCTATCCCCTCATACAAAAAGCTAATTCTAAATGGGTCAAATACCTAGTGTGAAACTTAAAACACTTGAACTCCCAGAAGAGCGCATAGGCAGTACCTTACATAATATAGGTGTACAAAGGACTTTCTAAATAGGGCCCAATTTGCCTAAGAATTAGTAAGACCAACAGTTGACAAGTGGAACTTCATGAAACTAAGCTTCTGCACATCTAAAGAAACAATCAGGTAAAGAGGAAGCCAATAGAATTGAATAAAATCTTTGCCAGCTAAATACCTGACAGAATTAATATATAGAATATATAAAGTATACTTAAAAAAACAAGCAAATGATTTTTTTAAAAATGAGCCTGGGACCTGAACAGAGAGTTCTCAAAAGAAGGGAAAATGGCTAATAAATCTCTTGGTGCTCATCATCCACAGCAATTAGAGAAGTGCAAATTAAAATAATGTTGAGATTTCATCTTATCCCAGCAAAGATCAAAGGAATAACTAACAATGCTAACGAGGATGCAGGGAAAAGGGAATCTTCTTCACTCATCGTTGACGGGATTCCAAACTGGTGCAGCCACTATGGAAATTGGTGTGAGAATTCTCTAAAGCTGAAAATAAATCTACCGTGTGAACCATCTATAGGAGTCTTTTGCATGTACTCAAAGTATCAGACACTCTTTTCCACAAATACTTATCCAGCCATGTTTGTTGCTGCTCTATTCATAATATCTAGGAAATGCAAACAACTAAACGTGCTTCAACTGATGAGTAGATAATGAAAATGTGGTACATAAACACTAGAAAATATTATTCAGCTGTAAAGAAAAATGAAGTCATAATTTGCAGGTCAATGGGTAGAACTACAAAAGATCATAATGTGTGAAGTAACCCAAATCCAGAAAGACAGATATATGTATTCTCCTCACCTGATACTCCTAGGTCCAAAGCTTCAGATGTGACTACACATCCTGGACTAACTGCAAACAGCTAAGTTACAAACAGGAAAGTTAAAGGGGACCTTTCCCAGGATGGGGAGGGAGTCAGAGAAGCAATAGAGAGAGAGGGAAATTGAAAAGTATAAATGATCTGACAGAGAAAAAGGAGGGCTCTAGTTATGGAGGGGGAAGGAGATAGTCTCAGAAGACAGAGGGAGGGGAGTAAAATAACAGCATGTCTGGAAAAGTCACAAGGAACAATACTATTGACTAGCTACCTAAAAATACCTATAATATACGTAAATCAGTCCTTCTAGGCAGCCTAGATCAGCAATGAAGGCTCAATACCCTTTTACTTCTCCACCCTCACCCCACCCCCACAGCAATAGTGGTTCTTGAGGAAAGGGTCAGTTCTTGCTTGTCCAAACTGTTTATTCATGATGGAAAATTGGATGCACATGACTTACTTAGAGTGGACCAGAGATTAAATCCCTTTTACGGGAAGAGATATCTGGGAAGAAAAGCTTGGTGGATAACCCTTGGGCGTATCTAGATACCTCATTAGCATGGAGAACTCTGGGTTCTATTGTACCTGGCTAGTTGTCATAGTCTTCTTAGTGGGGTGTCATGCTCACGTGTTCCAGGACAGGAACTAGGTAAGGAGCAAACTCAAACACCTCCCCTTTTCAGTTATAAGAATTGCTAGGGTTCTTTAATCTGCTCAACCTCACCAGTTTTTCTTTCTTGTGACACTGTTCAACTTGTTCCACAAGAAGGAGAGAACACATAATGACCTACTTCTTCCAAGTGGACCCTACCTCCTAACATTTTTAACACACAAAGCTGTAACCCATACATACATAACCCATAAGCTATGCGTCCGTAATGGGATCAGAAAACTCACAATCCATTGCATTCCAAAGGCCAGTTCTAACAGTGCTGTATTCTACTCACATTTTCAACAAGAGCTTTGGGACAGTATTTCAGATCCAAGTGCAAGAAGACCAGTTGAAGTTTTGTGAAAATTTTGAGCATTTGACATATAATGGTACTCAACAAAGGCTAATTATTCTTAATAAAGCTTCTCTCTCTCTTCTCTTCTCTCTGTATGTGTGTGTATGTGTTTCTGTGTGCGTTTCTGCATGTGTGTCTGTGTGTGTTTGTACATACACTTTCTGGGAGTATTTGAGAATGATACCTGTTATCTGTAGATAACTTCCTACCTTGAACATAAAGGGTCACAGATTCCTTCTTCGAAGTCTAGAAAGTAAAGTTAAAAAGGTATTTGGGAGATATATTGATGCATAAATCTTTCAATTCCTTTTTTTTTCTTAAAGAAAACTCAGTCTCTTGGCTTCACAGAGTCATGGGCCTTTCTGGGAATAGTTCCACTGTCCAGTTAGTCATTCACAAGCTCAAACCCAACCCTCCTCTACTCCTGCTAATAGGAGAAGAGAATAAGAAGTGAGCAAGCCCCATGGGACTGCCTAGTCCAAAGTTGTGCTTCCTGTTGGAGAGGTTTTGTTTTTACTTAAGGAAATACAACCATTTCCAAAGCAAGCCCGTCTTGCCCTGGCTGTGAATGATTCCGTGTGGTATATTCTCCTCTCTGAGGAACATTTAACTCTCTCACCTCTCACTCTGAGTCTCCATGTGCTCCTGCACATGTCACACAAGCTCCTTCACAGAGCCACCAATGGCTTCAGAGCCTTGAGTCACGGTTCACAGAAATAAAATGCCATCCCCATGGGCTTTGTCCAGATCAACGTCAGCAGTGTCCTTTCAAGTAGACCTTCCCAAGGCTTGAGCCTGAGTCTTTCCCTGGGGATATGACAGTGTCAGTGGCTAGACATAACGGATGAAAACTCCGTGACTAGTGAGGTGAGTATTTCCATATGATTTTGTGGCTGCTCATTGGGTTTATTTTATCACATCTGAGGGGATAGACTGTGGTGTCCCACATTGTGGGGCTTTGTCCTCACAGCTTGCAATCGCAGAGCTTTGGCCAAGGGAAAACCTTCCTCTGATGACTGTTCTTTTGTTTCAAGACTGTTTCAGCTTTTACCTGTCCCTGAACAGTGGGGGACTCAGGGTAGAAGATAGTGAAGGTAATGGCCACTGTTCTGTGCATACAGTATACATGGTCTTAGGGCCAAGACTCAAATTTGGAGAAGTACTTCAGACCAACAGGAGACTACCACATCTAAATTAATCTTGGATCTCTAGAAGGGTAAACATTTTAATTTTCTTTTAAAGTTTGGCAAGTTTATAGGACCAGAGTGGTCTCTCTGTCCCCAGGATAATTCGAGCACTCTAATACCATGTCAAAGAGGCAACAGAAGCCCTTCAGATGAATGGGTGCTGGCAGTAGACAACCTTTGCTTACTCCATTTGAGTCTCCAAGTGCTCAGTTCAAACACATTCACTTAAGAGGTGGTAAGCACCTGATATTGAATGAGACCTTTGTCATGGGTGGGGAAGGCTGCATGGAGGGCATCTTTGTCCTTAGCTTCACTTGGGTGAATTACCTGTGGCAATTAGGATTGGCTAGTTTGCTGGCTTCAGAAATCTTAAACTATATGCAGTTAAATTCCTGCTTAAATACAAGCTTCCTTAAGTCATAAAAGATGTGGAGCTGTGCTCAAGCCAACTTATCTTTTAAGCATAAATTAACCAAGATTTTTGCCTGTGGTTGCTTGAAGTGAAAACCAAGGGTTTTGTTTGTTTGTTTGTTTGTTTGTTTTTTGTTGTTGTTTCTTTTTTGTCAGTCGGATGGTGTTTTGCCGGGACAAATAAGTGAAGGAGCGTTTAGCTGAAGTGGACACAGGCAAACAGCTAAGGCAGACTTGTGAAGGAATGTTTGACTGAGGCAGACACAGGAGAAGGATGTTCTGCTAAAGCAAACACGTGAAAGGACACGTGATGAAGAACATTCAATAATGATACATGTATTGCTCTGCCTTACATGCCCTGTTGAGTCCCATGCTGGGTGCCACCTGTAACTTCAATTTTTCAAATCCTACTTTTAATGAAGGTTTTTAAATGCTTTAATCTCCCTCTTTTGCCCACTACCCACCAGAGGTAGTGGAAGAGAAAGGATAAGGGGGAAGTAAACCTGTTTAGAAATGATTCTTTGGAGTAACTCCTATCTGCATTATCTGGAAATCAGTTCACAGGTCAGCAGCGGCAGCCTGATCTATTTGAAAACACTCTACATAAATATCAGCCGCCCAGTTTGGTAGAGTCAGTTTAGCAACAGGAATCAGCAGCAGTGGCACTACCCAGCAGAGACAGCCAGGCCTCAGTCTTGGCACAAGTCAATGGGAGGAGGGACTTGAAGGGAGCAGGTGAAGTTCTTGGCTGTGCCTCTCAGTGAAATGAAGATCAGTGAAGACCCAGGACCAACAAGCTTTGCACAGCTAGCTCTCTAAGCAAGCCTAGCTCAACCTCAGTCACTGTCCGCTGAGTTCTACTTATACTCCCTCAGACATCACGTGTCCTCCATGGGTCTAGCCTCAGCACTACTCTGTCTCAGCTGACATCACTCTGCTAATCAGCCTGAGTCCATGGAAGTAGCAAGAAACTGCAGCACACCACCACAAGTTTATTTGGCACATTTCTTTTTCTGAAGTCCCGACCAATGGAGCCCAACAATGCATGTAAGGTAGACCGGTATATGCATCATTAGCAAAGATTCCTTCATCACATGTTCATTCACATGCTTGCTTTAGCAGAACAACCTCTCTCCTGTGTCCGCTTCAGCTGATCGTTCCTTCGGGTGTTTGCCCCAGCAAAACACCATCCGACTGATTTTCCAAAGAACGCTTAAGTTTTCACTTCAATTGCCTTCTCTTTCTTTTCATTCTTGCAAAGGCAACAAAATGGCAGAATCCACTGCGCTGTCAGAAACTTCATACAAGCTCTAGTTTGGTTCCCACAGGATGTCTCCTGAAGAATAGAGGCCAACTAGGACAATCCCATTAGCAATGGCTTTGAGATTCATGCAATAGATTGTGTAGGAAACCCTTTCTGTAATGGAAGAGGGGACAGGGAGGTCTCCAGCCAAGTGTCCCTTTGCACTGCAGCACACGTCACATAAAGAACACCTGCTTCATGTCTCTCATGTTATTTTCTCCAAACACAGCTTTGTGAGGTGTGAGTCTCCACACTATGGGAACGCCAGAGAATGTGGGCTGGGGAGTGGAGTGGAGTGGAGTGGAGTGGAGAATGTCCTCTCTCTGTCCCACTGTGAGTGTTCAAATGCCACATCCTCACTGGGCACAGTCTACTTCTTGTTGCTATCTTGGTTGTCCTGTCATAGCATCTATGTAACCAAGCATAGTGGGCGAGCATCTTGGTGAGTGCAAAACTAAAACAAGCACTGTGAAGAAATGAAAGTGAAGAAATGCTGATTACCTGTAGCAGATAACATCACAGGAGTCATTCTCAAAGCAAAACTCTCCTCTAACCAAGAGAGCATGTGAGGTTAGTGTAGAGCCACTACATGTTCATAACCCCAAGCATGCTCATTAGCATGCATCTTGAGTTAGCATGCACATTAAAGAGCATGCTCAGCTGAAGGTCACAGTTCAGAAGAAACAACAGAAGTCCACAACACTTCTGGACATGCTTGATTTGTGACATAAACACAGCATGCAGGAATATTTCTGGGTACACCAAGCTCTTTTCCAGAAATTGGTTTAGCTACAGCCAACACAAAGAGCACTTTGGAAGTACATTAATATATGAGTTTGTCTCCAGGGGCCCCTGCCTTGTTTAGCTGTTAACCTGGTCACACTGCATACTTGCCTATGTGTTTGTGTGATTATTTCACTATTTCCTCTATGTTGATCCATGAGGACAAATACTTTGTTTTGTCCTATACACATCTGTTCATTCTCTGCCAAGACCAGGTACTCAGTAACGGATGAGTAAGGTAATGAAACTTGGTTTTGCTCTGAGACATCAATGCCAAGTGCAAGGGTCAGACTGCAGTGTGCAGCTTGGCTAAAGGTGACCAACCCAATGCCTTGGGCTCAGTACAAGTCACACAGCTGATTCTCTTCACTTAGACTGATGACACCAGGCAGACCGGGTCCAGAGTTTACCACAGTAGCAAGTAGCATTGGCTCACAGCAAAGAGGAAATGTAGAAGAACAAAAGCTCAGACAAAAGCACATGAAGCTAGCATCAAGGACTGAGCAGATCCCTCAGGACGGACTGAAAGGTTGTTCCATATTATTCACAGAACCGATTGAAAGTGATAGAGGGGTGGGCTTGACAAGGAGAGGGAGGAAGCCATCTGAACTTAGGACTACATGCTTCAGAAATTGCAGGCCAAAGCAGTGGTGCTTCCAACCCAGTGCTGTGACTGTGAGCAACAATGTATCAGGAAGGGTAGAGGTAAATGTTTTAAATTCAGGACTCTAGAAAAAGGTGGGTCATACCATTAGCTCGTGGTCCTGTCATATTCCCTAAAAGGCAATGACTCTTCAGCATCCTTCCTACTGATGATTGGACACAAGGGCCAAAATTGTGTTATTCAATAAATTTTCCTCACAGCCATGTATGTGCTGAAGTCTCAGCCCTGCATAATTGTGTCCTTAACAAGGAAGGTAAGGTGACACCAAGCATTATCAAACCACAATACTCCTCTTCTGGGCATTCTGTCCAACTAGATAGATGTTGGCAACATCAGGGCTGCCTAAACAAGACCTGCACAATGGGATCACAGTTCACATGAAATGGGGAAGTCTCATGAGGACCCACCTCTCGACAAAGAACTACAGGAAACCAATGATGTCTAAAAGAGGGAGAATTGGCCTTTACCACAAATTATTACCCCCCTCATTGGTTATTTAATACAAAGTAGTCATCCCTGGAATCATATATACTCAAACCACACTATAAGAACTTCAGAGTTATATTTACATATTTATTTGTTTATACATGTGTTGCCCGCAATTTTAAAAGCACACTACTGCCTTTCCTGCGACCGGGACCCTTGCTCCCAGCTTAGTTCAAAGACTGGCTGCCAGAAGTCCCACTCCAGACTTACCTGTTCTTCCCTGCTTAGCTCTGCCAATGGCCAGCTATAGACTTTCCTAGGAGCTGCAACCAAACTCCCAGCCCCTCCTGCCTTAGCTTTTCCAATCTGCCATCAACAACCCTGCTTCTCTCTATCTCTGCTCACCTTTGGAGGAAGAAAAATATTTAGGCTACTTTCTTATCTTAGAACTTGCCAGATAGCACAATTGCTGGGTGCAGAATCTCCTGCCCTAACCTTATCAGCTAGCCTATATCAGCCATCTAACGGTGGCAGAGGCCACTGGTTCTAGCTTCCTCAAGATTTTACATGGTAGTTATGAGCTTCTCAATCCAAGCCTGGCCAAAAAGCCCCTTCTCTTTTTTCGAATCTCTTTTTCCTCCTGGCACCCAGAAGTCCCACCTTAACCCTTCATCCAGCAACTGGCTCCTGCCTTCTTTATTGACAAAATCAAGAATCAATTAGAGAACCAGACTTCGCCTCTCAGCAACTTCTCAGCTCTGTTGCTGGAGCCCGTACACAGCCATAGAAAGCATGATGGGAATAACTGAGTACCAGCCAATCACTATCTTAGTCTATTTATGCTGCTACAACCATGTACCATAGACCAGGTGGTTTATAAACAACAGGAACATTTCTCATGGTTATAGGGGCCATGAAGTTCAAGATCTACAGCATCTATTTCTTAGTAGCTGCCTTTTGTCACATGGTAGAAAGAGCAACAAACTCTATCTTATGTCAAGTTGACATAAAACTACCCAGCACATTTGGGATGGGATCTGTTTGGGGTCTCTTTGACAAGGTAGTAATCCAAAGGCCCCAGCTCCTAATCCCCTTACCGTGGGGCCTAGGACCTCACCACATGCTCTTCGGGAGACATAAACACTTGGAAACATTCAGCTCATTACAAACATCATTTACAAAACCGGCAATACTCTGATTTGACCCATAGGCTATACTTGACTGCTGACCTGTTTTCTAAGTGTGTGTGTGTGTGTGTGTGTGTGTGTGTGTGTGTGTGTCTGTATGTGGTTCTCATGTGAGTGCAGGCATGGGTGTGACTTGAAGAGTAGGTGGAGCTCAGAGGACAACCCCTTTGGCTGTCAGTGTGTATCCATGTTGAGACAGGGTCTTCCTGATGCTTTGTAAGACAGACTACCTGGCTTATAAGCTTCTAGAGAATCACGTCCCTCACATCACCTCATCAGGATGTGCTGGAATTATATTTGCTTGCACTATTAAATCTGGCTTTTATGTAGCTTCTACGAATCCGAACTCAGGTTGTCAAACTTGTGCATCAAGTGCCTTTACCCACTGAGCTCTTTGCCCTCCTCATGCCTGTGCTCTACGCTGCTTTGACTAGGGCCCCCTGCATCTAGAAAAGGAAAACATTCTATTCATACATTCCGTGTGCCCTGGGCAGTCAATCATGAATAGGACAGAGTTTGGGGAATTTAGAATCTGACCTCCAAGACGAAAGAGAGAAAATAAGCAAGTAATCCTATCACAGTGTATTGATAACCTTAGGAGACATATGGGTAGTTGCTCTAGGAACCTAGGAAAGGAACATAATCAATTCTGGAGATGCCCGGGGCTGTATGAGGCCTCCTCCCCTGCCCAAGGCTGGCGTCTTCTCACATTATTGATGGCTCCTTATCTCTTCCATCTGCCTTTCTGGAAGACCTTCCGTTTGTTCTTTATATTTTAATATTTATTTCTAAACTATGAAATTGTCTTCTTATTAATTTTTATATGGCTTTAAACTTAGCCATTGTCTATTGTGCACTGGTTTCCATAGATTTCCAATCCCTTTTTCCCAATAATTGTTTTATTGGATATTCTCTGCATTTGCATTTCAGAAGTTATCCCTTTTCCACAATCCCATCCCCCCGCCCCTTAGATTTTTAATTCTAACTTGCCCTGTATGCACTTGTCTGTGTATCCCAACCTGCTGTCTGTCCATCCAAGCCTGTTGTTCCCTTAGTGTTTCCTGCTCCTTTGCTATACAAGCCTAGATTCATTGCATTTTAGATGTCAAGTAATTTGCTGGAGTTTTATTCTAGAGATTTCAGTATGTCTATTTTCAGAGAATTTTTTAAAAACACTTTTTTATTCTTTAAATAAAACATTGTAAGGATGTATATTTTTGCGCTATATAAGGAATGTTTATTGAATAAGCACAGAAGCACTCGTTACATTGTAAATATAGAACAGAAAAGGCATGTTGACCAATCCTGATAACATAACAAAATACCTCAGAGCAGGAAATTTATTGTGCATAGTTTTAGAAACTAGAAAGTATAGATCAGGTGCCAGCAGATTTGATGTCTGGAGAAAACTCCCTCCTTGCAGATGATGACCTCTGTGTCCACACATACCAAAAGGAGCTAACAGGCAGACTTTCTCCAGCCGTTTATCCTATTTATGAAGATACAAGACTCATGACTAATCACTTCCTAAATGTCTTCATCCTTCTTCAATCTCATTAAAAGTTAAGTTCTGGTGAACGGTAGGGGTTAGGGCGGGGACAGACACACTAAAGATCTAGCTTTAGCAATCAGCGGCTGGAAATCTCCATGAATCTCATATCTACCCCAGTCTGAGCTAACTAGAGTTTGCCAAGAATCCATCATGCCCAGGCTTTCCTTTATATATCTCGACTGCATATCTGCAAATTCCCATCAGTAAGTTCGGTTTTGATATTTTATCTTTACACAAATTGAATTACATGTATTTTTCTGACTTTTTATTGCAACATGAGATTTATCCATATTGGTACAGAAAGTTAACTTTTTTTAAAAAACTTTGCTTTAGTATTTCATTCCATGAAGACACTGCAATTTGTTTATCCATTCTAGTGTTGACAGATTTATGGTGGTGTTTTTAGTTTTTGCTGTTTCAGTGCGACAAGCATAGACCTTGGTGCACCCATAGAAGTTCTCTAGGAAATATACTTAGTGTGAAATCTGTAAACAATAAAATATCCATATCTTCAACTATGCCCTGTGATGATAAAGGTTTTCCAAATCCCAAAGTTGTATTTTCTCTCTAAAAAGCATAGTTTCAGCTTTCCAGTTGAATCCTTGCATTTATTTCGAGTGGGAGCGAAGACACAGCCATTTCCACTCTCACCGGATCCGTGTTCATAACCTCTCCCAATTGCTCTTCAGTGGCAGCTCTTCATCTAGAGAGTTTGTTTTTACCATCTATGCATGACACCTTCACCCCGCTTCACAGGGCTTTCCCCATACCTGTGCACCCAAACCAAGCTCTTTAAATCCAAACCCTTGTAATGCAATTAAGTGAGGTGATCAGTCTCAGAAGACAAAAATCATATCTCCTATCTCACAGGTGGACCCTAATGTCTACTGTTCGCATGTGAATAAGGGACTCTGGGAGTGAGTATTGACCAGGTCAGGGGAGCCCTGGGGATTTTAAGAACGGGGGAGAGGGCAAAAGTCATGTGACATGAAAATAGAAAGTGAGCTATCAGAAGACAGAAAGTCAAAGGAAAAAGACTAAGAAAGGGGCAGAAGGAGAAAAACACCAAAAACAAATTTTGCTTGAAAATTGCCCTAATGAGAGACTTAGTTTTCTGAAATCTACGAGAAATTTGAGTTGAGCAATACTTACTTTGGTAGAGCAAATCCTTTGGTTTGACAGTTTTGTGTAGCAGTGTATTAACTCCATGGGAGATCCCCTCCATCTATATACATTTTAAAAATAGCTCATCATATTCTGTATAAACCTTCTTCGTGGATTTTTGTCAGAATTACATTCTATCTGTGGACTGGCTTTGCAAAGATCAATAACTTAACACTGTTCAGTTTCTCTGTCTGTGGTCATACTTAATCTCCTTTATCTTGGTCTGCTCTGACATCTATTCTTAAAGACAGGCCTTTGGCGGTGACATTACTGTGTGTGGGGGGAGATAACTCCTTCCCCACTTCCCTACTCTTGAGTACAATCCAACATTCACAGGTTTCATATCACAGATTCAATCAACCAGTTTCAAAAAAAACTGAGAAAAAGAAAAAACAAACAAACAAACAAACAAACAAAAAAACCTCTCTATTCCTGTCATGGTTCACTAAACAATGTAGTGAAACAAGCATTTGAACAGCACATTTGTAAGCATTAGTTATGATAGTCTAAGGATGGTTTAAATATCCAGGAGGATGTGTGTAGGTTACACGCAAACACTTTGGGTTTTATAAGGGACTAAGCATCGCGAAGTGTAATATCCACAGGTCACCTGGACCCCAAACTCTTGGATACCAACAGATAATAATTTTGCCTTCCATGTGGAGGGAACATCACCTATGAAGTGATCCTGGCTGTCTCTACCCCTCACTCACTCTGGCCCTGGGGGAGAAGAAGCTACATAATCTGATTAATGGCTTGGAAGGATAAACTTGGCTTTCATGCCCCTTTCCTTCCTCTTCCTGTCCTCCTGGGAGCAGCTCTAAGAGAACAGAACATGTGGTCCTGATTACTCTAAGCCCTGCAGAAAACCCAACAGAAATGACCCTTCCTTTATAGAAGACTGGTGTTCCTGTGATTCATTGAGAGGGCTGTCTGATTCCGGAATCTGGGATTAGGAATCTCCTGCAGACACAAGACACATTCTGAAAAAAATCAATGTTATGGATGATAAAAAATGTTTAAGCTGACACCTGCCCATTCTTCTTTTCTAGCTGAATTGACATAGATTGGCAAGTAAGAGTTATGTATGTTATAATAATTAGTGGAAAAAAAGGCCATGAATTTGAAAGAGACTGGGTATGTGTACACAGAAAATTCTAGAGGGGAAAGGAAAGAATAAATGTTGTTATCTTGATATGATCACAAAAATTTATAAAATCATTTGTATTTGAGGCACACAACATGATGTTTCAGTATTTGCAAAGTTACTTCTAACATCAAGTTAATTTACATGTCCATAACCTTACATAGTTAAACCTATGTGTAGAAGAAAAACAATTCTGTCTGACTCAGCAGATTTCAAGTCTGCTATACACCATGGATAGCTGGATTTACTAAACTGTACATGAAGTCTCTAGTTCTTTTTCATCTTGTTACTGAACAATTGTACCCTTTGACCAATATCTTCACTTCCCCCTCATCTCTTGGCCTCCAGTAACAACTATTCTGTTACTACGGGTTTGCTATCTTTCCAAATCCCACATGTATGTGTGCTAACACAAACACAAAAGCCTTTCCTGTCTGACTTATTTCGATTAGTGTAGTGTCCTCAAAATCTATTCATGGTGTTTTGAAAAGCATAGTTTCTCTCTATTTTTAAGTGCTAAATAGCAATTATGTGTGCATTCTTATCGACTCAGATGACCATGGTAATTTGGGTTGTCATCCTGTCTGGGGCATTGTAAATAACGTAGTAGAGCTCAGGGGTAGAGATAAGTATTTGAGATAGTGATGGTATTGCTGTAGATCTAGGCCAGGATGTGTGTCTGCTGGATCATATGCTTGTTCCATTTTTAACTTTCTGAGGGATGAGAGTTATGCTACTTTCAGTTCCCACCAACAGCTCTACTGTTCGTTCTTTTTACATTCTCACCAGCACTTGTTGTTTTTTGGACTTTTGAATAATAGCCATTTTAATAGCTAGGAGGGAATGTGTTGTTTTGATTTGCATTTTCCCAAAGATTAATGAGGTCGAGCATGGTTCTTCACATACTTTCTGCCCAGTCACGTGTTTTCTTTAGGAGAAAATGTCTACTTAGTTCCATCAGTCATTTTAAATTTGAGCATTTCGTCTATCTGAACATTCTTTTTTCCAAAAATATTTTCCAATTGGACACTACCATAGACATACATACAATAGATTTTTGTGTGTATGTAGGTAGAAACATATAAGTGTGTGTGTGTGTGTGTGTGTGTGTGTGTGTGTGTAACAGACTTAATGAATCTACTAATAATTGCCTAAAATTACTTCAGCTTTCTGCATGGAGAGCCATATCATTTACAGGCTATATATTTCCATCTAATTCTTTCTTTCTAAACATAGGTTCTGTTTATCATGTTCATCTTACTGGTTGAGTAGGTCCCCTGATGACTTATTGAATACTGTAGAAGGGAGAAGTGAAGGCTCACAATACTGTATGACTTGTCTGGAGACAACTCTTCCTTTTAGAAAGATCTGTGACCACTTCGTTCATCTCTCTTGTCCTTTGTCTTAGACTAGCTTAAGAAGAGTCTTCCAACAGGGTCAAGGAATGTTTTTCATTTCTCCTGCTTTCAAATGTTGCTGGCATAGCATTTTTTTTACTTTATTCTTTTAATTTAGTAAGAACTTCCTGTTTCTGTAGTGTGCTGGTATTTATGTATGCGCATCTCTCTTAATTACTTAATTGTATCAGAAACTTTTCAAATTTTATGATTTTTTAAGGTTTCCATGAAGGCTTTTGTTGTTGTTGTTTTCGTCATATTTATTATATTAATTACAAATACCACCTTTATGATTGCCGAGGTTTGGTTTGTTACTCTGTATCATAATACTAAATTCTGTATCTCAAGATCCCAACATGTATGCCAGCTTTGGTTGTATAAACCTTGCCTCCAATTGATTGGTTAAGAAAGATGCCTACAGGCTGTAGATGGGGGAAATAGAGGTACACAGGGCTTTGGCTGAGGGGGAGAAAAAGAGGAAAAGGAGGGGGAGGGGGAGGAGGGAGAGGGAGGGGGAGGAAAGGGAGAAGGAGAAGGAAGGCACCACAGGGTTGGTGGATCATGAGTGCATTGGCCATGAGGGCCGGCCTGCTGGAGTAGGAGCAGCCCAGACAGAACCTGGCAAGAGATATCTCAGGGTTACTGACAGGGAAGTAGACAAAATGCACAGAGGGCTGATATCTGCTCAGCTCTAGTGCTTTATGGCTTATTATAAATGTAAAGGTTTTGTGTCTTTTATTTAGGAAATAAGTGATCTAAGGTGGGGTAGAAACCCCCAAATAATATTTACCATAATACACGATTTGCCTTATTCTACTTCCTTTTCTTCATTTTACTTTTTTCTGCCTCGTTGGCTAATTATCATCTAACTTCTCTTCTCACGTAAACATTTAAAACTACAAATTCCCCTCTGAGTACAGCTTTAACTGTGTGTCACAAAACAAGGCTCTGTGTGTGTGTGTGTGTGTTTAGTCATTTTATTGTAAAATAAAACAAAAATAGAAACCTACACAAACATATAGGCTAGTAAAATACCAAAAAAATTAACATCATTATAAACACATTTGGAAATTGAAAAGTAGGATTTTGCCAGCTGCTCAGGACCATCCATTGCTGGGCTGATCTCAGCACCCCCTCTCTCCAAAATATGTTTTCTGATTTTTACAATTAGCACATTCTTACATAAGGACAGGTATCGGCCACGTCTTAGTCCTTAGACACTGTAGGGCCTGTTCTCAATCACTTAGAAACTGTCTTTTAGGCCTTCAATCTTTTTCCTACTCTACAGTTTTCCTCCATGTTTTTCTTCTCCTTCTAATTTCTCTGTTGAATATCCTGAGTCTGGCCTCCAGCATTTCCTACCATCTGGATTTTGCTAATTGCATGCTCATGGTAGAGTTCAATACATTCCTCTGTCCCCTGGATTTCTTTAAAAATGGCAGTGGGTTCTAAGGGCTCAATCAGACTTAGGTTTGATCTTTTTGGCAAGACTACAGATGGTGTGGTGTTTGTTTGCTAAAGGGCACGTAATGCTTGGCCGTGTCTCTTGTTTGTGATATTTCTATTGACCAGATCCGCTGATTTATTGCAGTCACCATGTGAGTCTTCCAATGCTGAGATCTTGCTTTCATTTATTAGCTGGGAGTCTGTTATGAGATGTCTCCTTTATTTACCATTTAGCTGCCCAGAGGCACAGTCCCTTTAGGAGAGAGGACCGAGTGCCACTCTTTCTGCTTCCTTGATAATCTCTAAGAAAATGGACTGACTTCCTGTCACCACTCAAAAGTAACTGATCAACTAAGGTCTCGTTGTAAAGTCAAAAATGTAAATGTATTCTATTTTCTAACTTTCATTGATACTTCAATTATCCTTTCTTTTTTTTAATCAAAAGGAGCATCTTTGAATTTGTTCTTGCATCTTTTGACATGGTTTGAGCACCCTTTGTTCCATCCCTTGCTATGCTGAGGGACATTTGGATTACTCAGACTTGTTTCTTCCCAGACTTTGAACCACGCTTCCCTTTAAGGAGTCTTGGTTTCTTTTAGTAGGAAATCATAGTTCGGTATTGTATTTTGGTTCTACACGTGCTCCTTGCTGCCAACCTAGCCTTCCACAGATCTTTTCGTAAACACACATGCAAACGTCATTATCCTCAGTGGCGGAGGACTTAAATTCAGCCTCTGTTTAATCTCACATTTTACAGGTCTTCTCAGAGTAACCTCGCTCTGCCACCACCGTTGATGAGCTTTAAGTATGTATGCACATGCTGATCCTGTTTGAGTTCTGTATTTTTTTATGCTTTTACTAAACACATATTCTCAAAGTCTGCAGCTGGTGTGTATGTGAGCAGTCACAGGGATACTGCATGGGTATGGATTGGAGAAAGAACCTGCTTCTCGGCCACAGGGATCTGGCCAGTGGACAGCCTGCTCCTGAAAGTTTCCTTCCATGTCCACCTCAGCTGCAGAGAGCTCCCTCCGTTCCTCAGACTGTGTCCTCACCAATGCAGCATTTGTCCGGCAACTAAGAAAGGTGAGGGTGAAAGACCTGGCCTTTGGGACCCAGTGCTTGTGAGGCTCCTGGTCAATCACTGAAGGTTTTAGCAGACTTACTTGATTATTAGACTTTTCTTTTTACTCAATCCTACTTCCTGCCTTTTCCTTTCTGGAGATGCTGACTCCTTGATACAGCTTGTTTCCTGTTTCTGAGGGACCCAAAGTAGGTTTGTAGAGGCAGAAGCAATTGGAGGTGTTTTGAAGTTGGATCACTCAAGCATCCACCAAGTAAGAGGGCCCATCACCAGTGGTAGACATTATGCCGCAGACACAGGCTGGTGGTGCAAACACTGATCTGTTAAATGACAGTGAACTGAGAGAGCATACCACAGACTGGGACCACAGTGGAAATCACGTCTCAGTCACTCAGGATCTATGGGGAAGGTCTGGTTCCGGCACTGCAATCTACTCATTCTGGACATGTTGGAAACAATTGGTGGTCTAAGACAATAGGATTAGATGGTTGCCACTAAACACCATGATTCTCCCTGAAAGATAAGAAACAGCTGAAGGTAACTGACAATTGAAAGCCTGCTCTGAAGGACAAAGAGCCTCTTGGGGTTGCCTACAAGGAAGCTTTCAGTTTTTCCAGTCACGAACAGTCAAAGACAGTTAAATGCACAAGAACTTGGTTCACAGCAATGATGAGATCAGAGCTCTGCTAGGAAATTTTAGGACCTTGAAATATGGAATAAACACCCCAGCCCTAACTCTGAGACTCCTCTGAAGCTTCTAAGCTTACAATTGAACTCATCCCTCCTTACTAAAAGCCAGCAGGGTCCATCCATCTTTCTTACTTTTCCCCTGCAACACCCTTGCTGGAAGAGAGCTGAGTAACTTGTGCCCCCATTAGGAACCACTACCTGGAGACACCACTGACTCCGTACCTCAAGTAAGTTGAAGCAGAAGCCAGAAGGGCAAGAGCTCGGTCTAGTCATGAAGACAGTGTCTATTGGATGTGTTCCAAAGGGACAGCAATAATTATAGTGTATACCAACCAGTATGAACCTACCAAGACCAGGGCACAGGGACTTGGGAGCATTCTTTTGAGACATGGGCTTTATACACAGGAACACCTCAGAGGTGGAACAAACCTAGGATTTAAAGAAGCTTACAGATGCACTGGAAATCAGGGACTGGCAGAACAGAGCTGAAAAGACAGACTTACCATGATAAATGCTAGATGAGAAGATGGAAAATCTTTAGAAACAAGTGATGGTTCAGTGGGTAAAACTCTTGGTGACACACAGAACATAAAAATCCAGGCATGGTCACGTGTGGTTATGCATGGTCATGTGTGATTATGTGTGGTCATATATGCTTGTAATCACAGCACTGTTGAGTGAAGGGCAGAGAAGTTAGGATCTTGAGAACTGGCTAGCCATTAGCTGAACTCCATGTTCAGGGATGGACCTTGTCTCAAGGAGATACAGAAGAGTATGCTAGAGTAAGATATCAAATGTCATCTGGCTTCCATGCCATGAGTGTACATACCTGTACATGCATGCACACACACACACACACACACTGGAGGGGGGGGGAGGCAGAGGGAGAGAGAGAGAGAATTATAAAGTGAATGTTGGTTCTTCTACAGACACCATGGCTGTAATAGAGAGGCTGTTAGAGAAACATTTGCTGGTGGCTTCAGGGATAACAGTACACTGGGGTAATAGAGACCAGGTGGTAGCATTTGTTAATGTCTCTTAATCATTTATCCTTTTTTCTAATAGACTCTTTAAGAAGATGTTATGAAAATAGCGTTCTCTAAGTTTTTGTACAGTTGTAACATCTGGTGGGGAGGGGGAAGAGTCTCCAGATTCTTCACTAAAAATGTTTGGTAATAAAGGAAGTTTTTTGTTTTTGTTTTTTTTTTTTTAGTCTCTTTTGTCAGATCCCTGAAAAAAAATGTCTGTTAGACCATCATCTTTTCTCTGATTCTCAGAATAGAATTTAGGTATAAAACTTAGGGAACATTCTAAAATATTGCTTTTAATTGAACTGTTTTCATCATACAATGTAATTTTATGTTTACCTTCCCTCACTTTCTCCAAGATCATCCCTACTTAGTCAGCTTTATGCCCTTCTCACTCCTTTTCACAAAGTAAAAAAGAAAAAAGAAAAACAAACAAAACCAAAAGAAAACAAAACACACACACACACACACACACACACACAAACCCTGCAAAAATGGCAAAAATGCTGAAACAAAACCAAAAAGGTACACAAAAATACTTTTGAGTTCATTTTGTATCAGGTGACTTCGCTAGGGCATATGGCCAGCCCTGAAGTTGGTTAGTACACCCAGCGAGACTCCATGAAAGAAAATTGTTTGTTTTGTTTGAGGATTTGTTTTTTTTTGTTTGTTTGTTTGTTTATATTGGTTTGGTTTGATTTTTGTTTTTTGTTTTTATTTTGTTTTGTTTTGTTTTTGCCAGTGGATACCAATTACAGATGGCTCCTTGGTTATGGGTGGGGCCCTGTGTCCATCCCCCTATCTTAGTGCTGGGACTTTCGAATCAGTACAAGATTTGTGCGTGCTGCCTCCATCTCTGTGAATTCATATGTGCATAGCCCTGTTGTGACTAGACAACATTTTTTGTGGAGACAGCTATCACCTCTGCCTCTCAACATCTTTCTTCATCCTTTTCCACATCGATCCCTGAGCCTTAAGGAGAGGGATTTGATGAAGACACCCTGTTTAGGACAAAGTGTTTCACAGTCTCTCACTCTCTGCACGTTGTCCAGTTGTGGGTCTTTGTGATATTCCCATCAACTATAAGACAAAGCTTCTATGATGGGAATTGAGCAAGGCATCGATCTGTGAGAATAGCAGAATGTCACTAGGAGTCGTTTATTGCTGTTCACTTAGAATAATAATAGTAATAGATTGTCCCCTCCCTGTGATTTATCTAGTCTCAGGTTCTTGGCCACACTAGCAGTGGCTGGTATGGGTTCCATTTCATGGCATAGACCTTAAATTCAACCAGAAAGTTGTTGGACTACTATGACATTTGTGCCACTAGTGTGCCAGTAGATCTTGCAGGCAGGTCACTGTTGTAAAACTCAGGAATTGTAGCTGGGAGATATTCATAATTACCTTTCTCCTCCTGTATGCAGTTTACCTTCTGGTATCATAAACACTAGTCAGCAGAAGGTGAAACTTCTAATTAGGAACCAGTTTAATGTTTCCATTTTTGATGGAATAAGTGTTGTGTTCGGAAACCATCAGTCTGTGGAGAATAGCCAATAGACCTGGTCGAACAATAGCCTGTGATGTTTGAGATTTTCCAAGAGAGCCCTTTTGGCCAACAACTCAACAAGATGCAACACATTCCTGGAACTAGAAGTTTTACAGAGTGCCATAAGATGCCTAGTTAGGGCACACTTTCCCTATAAGTTGGTGACCCCATTTGTATATATGAAGCTTCAACAATAATGGACTTCCATATGGTTTTCCAATGGCCTTTAGAATTAGTTGTCCCTCCCCATATTTACTCCTTTACTGTCTCTCATATCTCTCTCCCTGTTTAACCCTCCTGTTCTAGTTTCCCCTTTGCCTCTCAATAAGACTATACTTTATTGTCTCTTCCTTGGAGATGTTACCCCCCCTCCCCTGACGAGTCCCTTACTGATGAGACTTAACTTTTGTGGGTATTCTGATTGTAGCACTCATATCAAAAGCTTAAAAACTAACATCCACGTGTAAGAGAAAACATAATATTTATCTTTTGATGCTTTTTTCTCCTTCCTCTATTCATTTACTTTAACAGGTGAATAATATTCCACTGTGTACATGTATCACATTTTCATTATCCATTCATCCATTTGTGGATATCTGACTGGTTTCAGTTTCTGGCTATTGCAGATAGAGCAGCACTGAACATGGATGAGCATGAATTTCCATACTAGGATGTAGAGTCCTTTGGGTGTGTGCCCAAGAGCTGAAACAAGGGACTGTGGGGGAGGGAGGTGAAGAGGAGGAGAGAGAGTCTTTTAAGAAAATGTATTTGATTTACAGTTTTCTGTATATTTTTCTTTTGCTTTTAAACTATTATTACATTGGAGGTATTTTTGGTTGGTTGGTTGTTTTTTTGTTTGTTTGTTTGCTTTTACTTATTCCAATATTCTTACTTTGTGAAAAATCTCTTCCAAAAGATTGTTATTTTTAGGTAAGATCAAGGTTATAGAAAACATATGTATACTATACAAAGAGGCTTTTTTTCCAAGCCATTTAGGAATAAATTGCTATCCCTTGTTACATCATACATAAATAAACACTTTTCTTATATTACTACAAATAGCCATCAAAATCGGGAGATCAACATTACTTATTAAAACTAGCCCATTTTGCTCTTGCTCTTGCCTTTTTGTTTCTGCTTTGTCCCCTCGAACCTTTCTCTCTCTCTCCCCCTCCCCCTTCATGTGATCATGGCTGTCCCCTACTCCTCTACTTCTCCTCTCTTCTCTTCTCTTCTCTTCTCTTCTCTTCTCTCTGTCTCTCTGTCTCTCTGTGTGTCTCTCTGTATGCCTCTCTGTGTGTCTCTGTCTCTGTCTTTCTGTCTGTCTCTGTCTGCCTGTGTGTGTGTGTGTGTGTGTGTGTGTGTGTGTGTGTGTGTGTGTGCTTTTTTCTTCCTCTACCACCCACTCAATTCCCTTCCCCATGCCCTGAATAAACTCTATCCTATACTAAAAAAAAAAAAAAAAAAAAAAAAAGTCCATTTTGTAATCATATATTACAGTTTAAGTTTTTGCATGGGCATGGGCGTATCTCTCTGGTATACATTCAGTGTCTGTAAGTTTGTTAGTCTGCTCCATACCTTGATTGATACTATAATGTCTTTCAGTGACTTGACTTTTGACCTAATTACTTCCTTCTTGGTTATTAATTGTGGGGGTTCAGTGAGCGCGCACAGGTGTGCATATTGAGTGTGGGGAACCAGGTGTCAGTCTTGGGTGTCATTTCTCATATGCTCTTTACCTTGTTTTTTGAAATAGTATCTCTCCAATCAGGCAAGGATGGCTGGCCAGTGAACCCAAGGCTCTGCCTGTTTCTTCCTCCCCAGTGCAGAATCACGAGTACACACAACCACACTTGCACTTTTTTAAGTGGCCTTTGAGGATCAAACTCAGGTTTTCATGTGAGCGTGGAAAACACTTTACCAACTCAGCCATCTCCCCAGACTCAGATGTTGCTCATTCATAAAACAATATTGAACCAAGGTACATATCCTGTTACTTATTTTCAGGAAACTCTGCTCTGAGGAGTTGGGCAGATTTTCTAATTTGGAGAAGTCTCTCTTCTCCTTTCACATGTGCTAAGATGGTGCCCCAGTCACTCCTGGGATGCATTTGTTTTCTGTATTCCGGTCGGAGGTCTTTTTTCATTCCTTCTTTCTGTCTTCCCACACCATTCAAGGTAGGATCCTTAAAAGATTAAGGTTAAGCCCCCAGCTGTTCTTTGGGACCAGCAGCCACAAGGTAGGTGTCTATGGCAGTCTGGGAAAGGCGGCAGGGCTCCTTAGGAACTGCCTTAACCAACCCATCTTATTCTAAGGAAGATACCATCCACTACTGTCCCTGTCCCTTCTGAACAGATTGTGGTTATTGATCTCTCATGGTGACTCAGTTTGCTGTCGTCGTCTTCACTGTGATGTACCTGTGACTCAGTTTCTGTTCACTCTATTCACCTTCCTGATGTTTTTGTTGCCTCTGTAGATTCATTTTCATTCATTCTCCTATGTGGCAAGATCTACAATCCCTGTTTGTAAACATCAGGGTATGCAAATTGCCCTCTGCCTCATCCTAGATCCAAAGCTGAAGGCTGACTTCCTCAGTCTGAAGACAAAGAGGTGATGAACGCTGAATGCTGAACACAGCCTCAGCTGCTGCCGCTTTAGCAGAACTTCCTGTGGTTCAAAGTCAACACTTCTCTCTTAGACTCTCCAAGCTTCTGATACTCAAACAAACATGATTCAATCAACTCTGAAGCTAAGCACACACTTGTAACTTTGGCACGTGGAAAACTGAGGGAGAAATTCAGAAGTGTAAGACAGACCTGAACCACAGAGTAACACCCTATCTCAAATAAGAAGGAAGGAAGGATGGACAAACAAATCTAAGTTCCCAGGATGCACTGTTACCAACATGGCTTTGGTGACTCACAAAACTCGTCCCTATTCATGGGAATTCACCTATCAACATAAGATTCTCCCATCAGTTCCTTCAGCTCTCCCCTGTCTTTGCCTTAATCCTCATGTATTTTTACACTGGATTTTTTCCAGGAGTGAAATAGCTTTTCCCCGTGCACTGATGCTGCTTTTAGAACAGATGACACCCAATTTCTATGACTAGAAAAGGATGACTGCTAAAAGAACAGCTTTCATAAACCTTTAGAACGATCTACAAATGTGGTGGTTTGAAAGAAAAATGGCCCCCTCAGCCCATAAGGAGTGGCGCTGCTAGTCCATACAGCTTTGCTGGAGCTGGTGTGTGACCAGGGGGTAGGATTTGGGGTCTCAGAAGCTCAAGCTAGATCTCTTCCTACTGCCCATGGATCAAGATGTAGAACTCTCAGTTCCTTCTCCAGCACCATGGCTGCCTGCCTGCTGCCATACTTCCTGCCATGATGTTAATGGACCAAACCTCTGAACTGTAAGCCAGCCCTAAGAGTTGCATTGGTCATAGTGCCTCTTCACAGCAATAGAAAACCTAACTTAGATATCCACCCTTATTGTAAAAGAGTGTCCCCTTGTTTTCTGGTTGGTGCAGATTCTCAGACTCTAACAAATGAAACAGACAACAGGGGATTTTGAAGTGACCTTTACATCCTTAGTATTTGATTTGGTTTAATTTCTAATAATTATATTTTGGGTCTTGCAATTATTTGATTGCATTTTTGAAGTGATAATACAGTGACATTTCTCTCCTTCTTCCAAATGCTCCCACTGCTTGCCTTCAAATCCACTGTTTTCAATAAGTGTTATTTCCATGTGTTTTGTATATTTCTATGTATATACATATATCCTTATGCATATATTTATTCCTAAATATAACCTGGTTACTTTATATAATGTTACTTGTTTGTGGGATTGCATTTGGCACTAGACAACCAACTGCTGCCCTCTTCCTTGGGGAAGACCACCTTTTCTGCTCCCAGCTTCTTGGTTGCTTATAGTTCTTTGTGTGGGGTTGAGGCCTCCTGGGCTTTCCCCATCTGCTTTGGCTTGTCCATTGGTATGGGTATTGCTCAGCTCATATTTAGGCAGTCATGTTGGTGAGACTTTATGGATGCTGCTTCTGATATTTCTAGAAGATATGACATCACAGAAAAGTCCCTTATATTCAGGATCTTAAAACCTTTCTACTCCTCTTCCACGCCTGAACCGTAGGTACAGGTGTATTTTGTAGATGCATCCACTGGTACTGAGCTCCACAGTTCTGCATTTTGATCACTTGTGGTCTTCTGTAGTGGTCTCCATCTGTTGCAAATAGAAATTTCCTTGATGAGGGGTGAAGACTGTACTCATCTGTGGGGATAACGACAAATGCTTAAGTTGTTATGAATTATGCTGTTTTAAAATTAGTAGTTGTAGATTCTCCTCCAATAACTATGACTTCATTAGCACTGAGTAATTAGCTAGGTTTCCAGTACCAGGCATATTTTATCTCTTATTTAAAAGGTCTTAAGTCCAATTAGAGAGCAGTTGGTTTCCACCAAAGTATATGTGCCACTACTGCACCTTCAGCTTCACTGTACCTTGCTTGGTCATTGTTGGGTTCATAGGTGTCATAGCTGAGTAGAACTATGGGTTGCTTCCCTCCTTTGAAACTTACTATGGCACCTGTTGGTACCATAAAAGCTAATTCTCAGAGAGAAACATTCACTACCTCAAGGATCTTTAGGCCTGTTTCTGAAGTGCATGGCATCTTCAGCAATAGAGACTTTTTCTTCCACCTCTGGGGACAGCCATGAATAACAGCAGTAGGCTGAATTTTTGAGGGATCTTTTGGACAGCCTTGGCCATCAATTTAAAAGAGGGCTTCTCCATCTGAGGAAGTGCTCGACATCCTTAGCCATCAGGGAAATGCAAATGAAAACAACCCTGAGATCCTACCTCACACCAGTCAGATTAGCCAAGATCCAAAACTCAGATGACAGCAGATGCTGGTTCTGGAGAAAGAGGAACACTTCTCTACTGTTGGTGGGGTTGCAAACTAATACAACCACTCTGGAAATCTGTCTGGCAATTCATCAGATAATTGGACATAGTACTACCTAAAGACCCAGTTATTCCACTTCTGGGCATTTACCCCAGAGACACTCCAACATACAACAAAGACACATGCACCACAATGTTCATAGCAGCTCTATTTATAATAACCAGAAGCTGGAAAGAACCCAGATGTCCTTCAGTAGAGGAATGAATACAAAAATTGTGGTACATATACACAATGGAGTACTACTCAGCTATCAGAAACAATGACTTTATGAAATTCTTAAGAAAATGGATGCATCTAGAGAATATCATCCTGAGTGAGATAACTCAGTCACAAAAGAACAGACATAATATGCAGTTACAGATAATTGGATACTAACCCCAGAAAGCTCTGAACACCCCAGAAACAACTCACAGACTGTGTGAAGCTCAAGAAAAGAAAAGAAAAAAACATTATGTTTACTTCTTACACACCAAGAAAATTTTGACTAATTCCAGGTTACATTCTGTTTTACATGTGCTTTATGCTCATTGTAACTAGTAAGATCTTAATGCACACTATCAAACCTTTAAAAAAAAGCCAAGCAATGACAAAAATATATTCATATACTTTTATGCAAAAATGCTTAAAATTTGTACATTTATCTTTGTTTTTTAAAATAAAGTTCTTCAATTAAAAAAAGAGGGCTTCTCATGCCTAGTGCTGGGGTTTTTGCTAGGTGGTCTTTTACTTTGGAAGAAAGCACTATCAGCCCGATGAGAAGAGTTCATTAAAACTCCATCTGTTTATACACATGGAATTGTGTAGCTTACGGGTTTTCTCTTCAGGTAGACAGTTAATAGTATGATTCCCTGTGGCTTTTCTCAGTCATCCGTAGTGTTGCTTTACCCTCCCTTCCCTCTGTAAAGAGCCCCCATTTTCTCTCTCAGGTCACTGCATCCTCTATTCTTCTGCACCCTCCTCCCACCTCTGGGCATTCTGTTTGATGATGTGAACCTGACCTTGCTGAGAGCCTTACAGGATCTGCTCTGTTGGCTTAGCTTACACCCTAGCTCTGAGGACTAGCCTCTTCCTAGATTCTAGCTGAGTTCAGATCCCTAGGGCCTAGGTGTAGTAATATGTTCCCCAGCTCTGAGGAAGTAGACAGAAAGATCCTTGAGGCTTGTTGACCAGCCAGTCTAGCTAACCCAGAGAGCCTCCCTCCACCACTAGTAAAACATTATTTTTATATTCTCTTTTAGTTTAGTTTTTTATTCACTTTACATCCCAATCACAGCCCCCTCTATTCTCTCATCCCGATTACCTCTTACAAATCCCTTCGCACACTGCACCCTGTCATTCTTCTCAGAGAAGAGGGAGCCCCTTTTGAGTAGCACCTCACCCTGGGACATCTAGTCCCAAAAGGATTAGGCACATCCTCTCCCACTGAGACCCATACATGAAGTCCAGGTAAAAGGAAGGGGATCCAATGGCAGGAAACAGAGGCTGAAACAGCTCCTGCTCTACATAAAAACCAAGTTACACATTTGCTACGAATGCTTGTGGGGCCTAGGTCCAGCCCCTGCATGCTCCCTGGTTTGTGGCTCAGGCTGTATGAGCCACCATGGGCCCAAGCTGGTTGACTCTGTAAGTCTTCTTGTGGTGTTGTTCACCCTGCCAGCTTGCTCAGTTCTATCTTCCACAAGACTCCTTGAGTTCTGCCTGATGTTTGAGTGTGTGTCTCTTGCATCTGCCTCCATCTGCTGCTGGATGAGGCCTCTCAAAGGACAGTTGTGCTAGTTTCCTGTCTGCAAACATAACAGAGTAGTGTCGGATGTTGGCTGTCTCATGTGGGATGGGTCTCAAGCTGGGGCAGTCATTGGTTGGCTTTTCCCTTAGTCTATGCTTCATCTTTATCCCTGCACATCTCGTAGACAAGACAAATTTTGGGTTGAAAGTTTTGTGGGTGAATTGATATCCCCATTTCTCCACTGGAAATTCCTTCCTAGTTACATGAAGCGACCACTTCAGTCTCTATAATCCCCTCTAGTAGGAATCTCAGCTAGGCTCACCCCTGTAGACTCCCTGTATCCTCCTCCATCTTAGGCCTCCAGTTAAACTGAGAGATGCCCCAACTGCTTCCCATTCTCATTCCTAAATCTTCTCCCCACACCTTGTTGTCATCCCATTCCCCTCCTCTATTCCTCTCCTACCCTCTTGTCTACACTGATGACTATTGAGTTCCCTCTTCTGAGTGAGATTCACATGTCCTACCTTGGAACCTCCTTATTATAATATAATATAATATACACAGTTTCTTTGGGTCTGTGGATAGTAGCATGGTTATCCTGCCCTTTATAACTAACGTCCATTTGTAAGTAAGTACATATCATACATGCCTTTTTGGCTCTGGATTATCTCACTCAGGATGATATTCTCAAGTTCCATCCATTTACCTGCCAAATTAATGATGCTCTTGCTTTTAATTTCTATTGTACAAATGAACCACATTTTATCTGTTCTTCAGTTAAGAAACATCTGGGTTGTTTCCAGGTTTGGGCTGTTGTTACAACTAAAGCTTCTATGAACATAGCTGAGCAAGTGTCCTTGTTGTATGGAGAAGCATCTTTTGGGTATATGCCTAGGAGTGGTATAGCTGGGTCTTGAAGCAAAACTATTCTCAGCTTTCAGAGAAACTGCCAAATTTTTCTTTTCCAAAGTGATTGTACAAGTTTGTACTCCCACCAGCAATGGAGGAGTGTTTTTCTTGCTCCACATCCCCACCAACATGTACTATCACTTGAGTTTTTGATCTTAGCCATTCTCATACTACTTACATTCTGATGTAAGATGGTATCTCAAGGTTGTTTTGATTTGCATTTCTCTACTGAATAAGGATGTTGAATACTTCTTTAAGTGCTTCTCAGCCTCTTTTGAGAATTCTGTTTAGCTCTGTACCCCATTTTAAACTAGGTTATTTGGATTGTTGGTCTAGCTTCTGGAGTTCTCTCTTATGGCTTCATCTTCTCTTCTAGTCCTTCATGGATATTTGCCATTGAATAATTTTCTTGAGAACTTCATAGTTTACATGGACAGAAGCCCATTTCTTGGCCTTCACAAATTATATGAAGATATGATTCATTCACCCAAAGTCCCTTTGTGCTATGTCCTAGAGAAGTAGACACACGTTTCCTGAGGATACTTGGACCCTCATACTCACAGTCCCTAGTATAGTGAGGGTCCCAGCTTAAGGTGGTATTGATGGCTCCCTGTTCATCTACAACAATGCACACTGGTAAAAGGGAGAAAAATAAACTCACCTGACCAACCGATATCTGTGGTAACAGGATCATCGTGATACCAGGTCCACATCTTCTTTCCACCTCTATCCTGCAGTGATTTTTAAGTCTCCCTCAGTCCTCTTCTTTCAATGTGGAACCTGATGCTCAAAGCTCCCTTGTCTTCCTTGACTGGACCAGATTTCCTCCAGTGATCTTGCTGCCTCCCTCGACAGTCACTGGGTCTTCTTAGTAAAGAAGTGACAAACACTGCTGCTGAGATCTTCGCTGCTTTTTCCTTTCTTGGGAATGAGGAAAGAAGAGAAGAGCTCTTGGAGACAGGGCATTCTGGTCTTTGGGAACTGGCAGTTTATGTTCAAGCAGCTCTTTCTCCATCTTTAAAGATATCAGGCAAGTCAACTCTTTTTCTCTTCTGCATTACCCAATACTATTGTATTCCATGAATGAATAGCTTGCCTCTACCCCAGGACAACCGGTGTTGCAACATTCTGTGTGGGCAGATGACATCATGGGTACCCAGACATATACTAATGGCAACCAAATATATGTCTTTCAAGAACTCCACCCAGATCATTAAAAATGAACTTTCACTTACTAACTGAATGTGGAAACAGCTAAGCTTGGTAATTCGCAATATGTTAGCCTCAATGAGAGAATCATGAAATGATTTCACAGTTCAGCCACCTTACTCAAGGATGTCATGTGTCAGTTACAGGTGTCAGTTGCAGAAAAATGTGTGGTTGGGTTAAAGGACTTTGTCATTCACCCTCCTCCTTTATTTCCTCTGGACTAGAGATGATACAAGGCCGGGTGGGACCACTAGCAGATGGATTGATTGACAAATTAAGACTCGTTGAGAAAACAAGAACAATAGCCTGACACAAATGAGAGATGAAGAATTTTAAGGATAAGTTATCTGCTCTTAGATTAAAATACCAACTTGCTTAATTAAAGTAAGGATTTAATCCAGTGATGACCTAGTTTCTTGAGGCTCAGATAAAAGCATCTTGATGTTTTAATTTATTAAATGCTACATCTTAAATAATAATATAAGCTGATAAAAAAAGAAAAGATTGTACAACCAGGTGCATGAATCCAGCACAAATAGAAGCCAACTTTCTGGTCCCATTGTACTGTCACCATTCTTGGGTCACATCCAGGTTCCTTATGTTAAGGATACTTGGAAATTAAGCATTCTCTGTGGGAGGTCACAGGGTTATAAATTGTCCAAAAGGTGTGAAAATAACCCACTAGTCCAGGATACAAAATCAGAAAAAGAGATTTCTCCTCTTAAGGATGTTAAGTGCTATTGAATAGATTCTCTCTATCCTCTGTTTCACAAAACTCAACCCCCTGAGACAGTGTTGAGTGGGCAGACTTTCTTCACACTAAAATAGAACCAAGGGAATTTTAGTTCAGTGGGTAAAGTGCTTATCATGCAAGCATGGGGACCTGAGTTCAGTTCCCCAGAGCCCATGTTCAAACCAAGTGTAGTAGTGTGTTCCTTAGCTGTGAGGAAGTAGAGACAGGAAGATCCTTGAGGCTTGCTGAACAACTAGTCTAGCTGACTCAGTAAGCTCTAGATACAGTGACAGACTCTGCCTCAAATAGATGGATGGAT